>NC_137584.1:12500-1212500 GCF_963210335.1 Falco punctatus | reverse complement strand
GGGGATGCAAAGCTGGAAAGCTTCCGTGGTGGTGCTTATTTTCCCCAATCAAGGCATTATCAATAATTATCTTGATAACTTCTAGCCTTTTAGCCCCCACCATACATCACTGTATGGGGATGTTTCCCCTTGCCTGGGGAATTTTTTGTCATGGGTTTGTGAAAGCATCCATACCTGTGCTTTGCAGCTGAAGCACTTTGTTTCCAGCATTACGTTTGCTTAGTCTGGCAGTGTATCTGCAGATACTTCAAGAACTGCAATTGCTACACCTATCCTATAAGTTCTCCAATGGTATTTTACAAAAGCCTGCACGTAAATAAGCTCAGTAAAAATATTAGTCAGGTTTATTTTGCTTGTTCTGTGACTGCTTTGATCCCAGCGTTAAGTACATTTCTGCTCATGTATTTTGAAGTTTAAAGTGCATATGGGAAGCTCCAGTAGCATTTCTTCCTGCACACAGCCAGCTGAATGAATTAGATAATGCTGGCTGAAAAGCAGCTATAATTGTTCAGGGGAAATTGGGGGGCAAGGAGGCTCTCATAAAAATGTTATGTTTTTTCAATTAGAAACAGAAAGTCCAAACTCAACAATTGTGCTAAAACTCTTTCAGTGCTGATACTTTAAAAATCAAATTTAGATTCAAATATTTAATTTCTGCAAAAAAATGCAAAAAGATGCTTACCCCAACATTTTCCATTTTCAGACTTGCAGAGCACACTTCTATGAATGTTCTTTTGTGGCTAAAATCTTTTTTTTTAGTTCAAGCAGAATCCAAATCCTCATTTTTTTTGATTTTGCATCAGATCTGAGTGCAAAAGAAACACTCCATTTGATCTCAGGTAGGTGTTGTTCAAAGGTTTCTTTCTGCTCTTGTTAAGAATACAAGTTAACTTTGTTACACAATATACTTCCAGGGCATAGAAAGATGATACAAAAGAAAACAAGTAATTTTTCAATCTCACCATCTCAGCTAAAAGAATAAAAGATGGGAAAAGCATATGTAAAGATGCTCCTAGTTGCTTAGAGAAAAGCCATTTTTCAGTGCTGTCTGGCTACAAAACTTAAATAAAAATAACCCAAAAGTGTTTGGCCATGATCATCCTGGAGCATCTGCCTTTGACCCAAAAACTACTGACATCCTTGAGTTTCATTTCTCTTTGGTAACTTGCAGATTATTGATTTTATCGTTTGCCTGACATTTCACAGTGCATTGCCTCACTTACAGAAATGTTCAGCATTTACGCTGTGATGTGAACTGTCATAAAGTGAGGTAACATTCCATAAAATCCTAAGGGGAAAAAACACTTTGATGAGATGCAGTCCAACTTGGAAGGACTGTATTTTTTCTCAAGCCATTCTAGGCTCACTCACCCTGAAAAAGCACACTTCAGAAGGGACAAGATAATTTTAAATAAGGACTGCTGTTCGAAGGGAAAAAGGAAAAGGATGAAATCTTTTCTTGTAACATGAGAGTCATTATCAGTGTGCAACATTAAAAGTAGTAAAATGTACATGTATTTGCGGTGCTCCATTTTCACCAGAGCAATGAAGTTCAAGAGAAGCAGCTTGTGCTTTACATTTTTGAGCTACTCATTCCCCTTCTTGTTTTAAAATGTATCACTTGGCCTGAATGGTCCCAAGAAATCAGGCAGAGGCATCCAGCACGTACTTAGGATCTGTGTCTTGCAACAGAAGGAGCCCGAGAAAGAGAGCCAGCCCTTCTCCTGCTGGGTCAGTCACATGCAGTCAGGCTTTTGCATAGAGCTAGCCTTCTGTCTCCTTCCTTTCAGGAACAGAGTAACATTTTGTAGTGGCACAAAGAAATTCTTCCCTCTCTTGCTCATAAAGACCCACAGCACTAGATCCTCTTTATCAGCTGCTCTTTTCTTATAGGATACGATATATTTTATTTACATATGAATTGATCAGTTTGTCCGGCAAACTTGGAAAGCTCAATGGTAGTCATTGCTGAAACTTGAAAAAAACAGCTATTGCACTTCTTTTCTTAAGTCCTCATAATCTATGTCCTATCCATTATACATGTTTGTATTGTATGGAACTCATAGAAGGGATGTAGTTAGTCAGATTTTGTGGGTTACAAAGCAGAGAAACAAACTACAATGATATTACAACAACAGATGAAATCACAGTATTTGGCTATGTTCTTTTTTTCTTTTTGGAAAAAGATCCCTGTAAAATACCTGGCTTTTCATTGCCTTTGAAAGTGGCTGCGTAGTTTGTGAGAGCCTGCAGACACACTGTAGTAAGCTTTCAAAATCTCTGGTCTGCACCTACAGGTGTGCATATGATACCAAAACGCATTTCTTTCCAGCTCTGCTGTCATTTATTGTACTTTCCATGTGCTGCTATTAGCACGATGCAGCTTACCAACAACTGTGTGGCTTGTAAAGTAGTAGAAACCATGACAAAGATAAACGATGGGGAGATTTTCTGGCTTCCTGAGTCTTCTTCCCACTCCAATCAGTATCTCACAGTTTCTCTTGGTCTGGTAATCAAGAAGCACCAAATGAAATCACTAGGCAGAATTGTAAGGCAAACAAAAGTACTCCTTCACACATGGTGTACTTGGGCTCCTTGTACCACACAACTCCTCCCTAGAAGAGGAGCTGGAAGCCAAATGGGCTCAAAAAGCAGCTACAGAGAGCCAGGAAAGAAAAGTCCAGTGGAGACCACATCTGTGTCAGGAAATTCCTAAATTATAGATAGAAAGCGGACACAGTCTGCCATGGGAAGGGTCACTCCGTGCTGTCGTCCCCATAATCTTTCTCTAAGCAGTTATTGCTAGACACTGTCAGGGACAGGAGGAAATGGACCTTTGGTCTGGCTTAGTACAGCTGTTCTCTTGTTCCTCTGTTCTTATTTTGTTTCAGCAACAAAGTCTATTTTTATTCTTCTCCCTAGAACTGCAGCCAGCACACTGGAAAGGATTTTACTAGGAATCCAGACTTCTGTGACCCCATTTGTGGTAC
The DNA here is from genome assembly GCF_963210335.1 of Falco punctatus. Lineage (NCBI taxonomy): Eukaryota > Metazoa > Chordata > Aves > Falconiformes > Falconidae > Falco > Falco punctatus. The sequence goes on along the minus strand of NC_137584.1, from coordinate 1,209,510 downwards.
TCACGGGGACACTTCTTTTCTTTGTTCTTCTGCACAGGGAAGTTCTGTCAGAGGCATTCTCTGCCTTCCCCAGCTCCGGATGCTGAAACGCATTACAACCAAGAGGCAATATACTCATGAGCCCTGGTGGTTGTCCAGTGGGCATCAAAACAACCTTAACGTCGTAGCATGTGGTAGTTTGACACCTATGTAAAAAGTAAGGATTACTCCTCACCAGAATGTGTCTGTAACCAGATATCTTACACTGAGAGCTTTAAAAAATGCACTTATTTGATTCACAGGAATGATACCTCTTAAAATAACCCCAGTGCGTAGGATTCCTTTCCTTTCTGCTGACACGGATATCACTGAAGGAAAATATGAGTCTGAACGTCATGGTTAAAATCCACCATAAATGTGTGGATCTGTTATGGAAAATGCAAAATAACTAACCTTCATACACTGAGTCCCCACGCAACCTAAGCAAAGGACCAGGCTTAAATTCTGTTTCAGCCTTGTTTCCCATCTCACATTTATGGCAAAAGCCCATGTCTAGCAGGAAGCACCATTCATTACTGGATAAAACCGCTCAGTTTTATTCTCAGAAGGGAATGGTTATAGGATGTGATGCTGACCTCCTCACTAGCAACTTCACAGGGCATACCACTAGTACACTTCTGGTATATGCTGGAGATAGATTAGCTCCAGAAGGACTCCATCTAAATCTGCTGTTCTCCAGGACTGTGCAGGGGGGATTTAATCTCCATGCTGTGGTCAATTTGAGGTAGGACTGCACAGGAATTCCTGGCCAGTGCAGTCAGTACCATGTCTCGTGCCTGGGCAGAGAAGTGGGAGTAAGCAGGGAGGTGGCACAGCGAGGGCTGGAAGCAGAAACGGCTGAGGCAGATGAGTTGCATGCTAAGCTGATCTCCATTCGGACTGAGGCAATAGGTGGGCAGCACAATTCCCATGTAGCCCCAGGTCTGACCTGATGCCAAGGCCAGAGCAATCCTTGCAGCCCCTGACAAATGGAGGCACAAATCACATTTCCTTAGTGTCTGCACGAGTGGCGCCGTGTACCCGGGCCACAGGTCCCTCGCTGCCGTCAGCAGGACTGTTTAGCATAGATGGATCGTGGCAGCACTGCAACCTTCAGTCTAATGCCAGATGAAGTTTATAAGAAATGTAACGCAAACTTTGCAAACCAGTGAAAAGTGGTCCTTAGTTTCTGCACAGCATAATACAGTCACCAAACACATGCACCCTTCAAATCCCAGAATTACTCCAAATGTGCTCAGAATCATCCTAAGCCAAAACCTCAGCACTGGCTGTCTCCAAACTTTGAAGAAGCCTGGCGGCAAAACCATGGTTTTGATCTCTCTGATAACTTGAGAAGCTCCCATATCCAAACAACCAAATTTAGGAAAGCCCAGATTTCTGTGTGAACACCGTCCTTCTGCTGGATAAATCCAGCCTCCTCTACTGGATAAATTTATATACTGCTGATGTAAATTAGCAGCAATGACTATATGAATATCATATGAAATCAGAAAACTGCACTGATGTTCAACTAGTACCAGCAGCAAATCAAGCCTGTAAATGCCTTTGATCATGGATCTCAGTCTATTAGAGTAGGGGTTATGCACCTTAGTGAAGACTCCTGGCATGGCATTCTACAGCAAATAAATACCCCCTTTTCGTTGCTAACCTGCCTTGGTACTTCACCCAGGCAGAGAGCTCCCACCTCAGTTTATAAGAATAAGCAGTTTGATTTGGAATTTCATAACATACTTACATGTCGCTCACATCCTTCTGTTGAGCTAAATTGATCTTTTTTCTTCTCATTTCCTGGGTAGATTGCATTTGGTCTATGAGTAAACACAGTGTAGCTGCCCCCTTTTCCCAGGCTTTCTAATGAGAATGTGCTGTCTGATCAGGTGCATGCACTCTGCTGTCATTTGCAGCCTGACCTGCAGGTCAGAGGTGATTTGAGCAGGCTCAGGGATGCATACAAATCACATCCTCTTGTCTGTCTGTTTTGTTGACTGGTTCTCCTCAGGGTCATGGCTATCTTAAGTAGCAGCCTGAAGGATAAAGTGCGCCCTGTCTGAGCTGTAAAACTTTGACTTTGGACCAATTGCATCTGACATACAGCAGCATGAGGTTTGGTTTAGCCTTTGGATTCAGAACAAATCACTGGCTATCAATAGCTGATAGTGACATGCAGTTTACTGAATGTCCCCTTTTCTCTGGCAGCTGTATATTCTTTGGGAGAAACGGATGTGTTTTTAAGTTTCTAAGGTCATGTTTTAAATATGATGTTGCACACACTCCCTTAGAAAGTAAGTGTAGCAAATAAATAAATAGCTAGAAAATGCTATGCTGTTTTGTGAGCTTACTTTTGGGCTCCCAGGTGGTGCATGGTGTGGTAGGTGGGGAGAGAGATGTAAAATGGCATAAGACTGAGCTACTCATAAACCAAAATATTTTTAGGATTTGCAAACTTACTAGAAACTTTTCAGGAATGATACTGAGGAACAGTCATGCAGAATAAAGCACTCTGTGTCCTCAAGACTGATGTACTGCAGGGAGCTTCTTTGCTATCGTGGCTGCACGAGAACAGCAGTTGGTACCCTGAGTTACGGGCGCAGGAGCAATGTGTTCTACTCACACCGCCTCATTCTGCATGGACCATCAGACTCTCCCCATGCCAAATTTGCCACCATGAAAGCACTCACCAGTGCACCAAACACCCACTCATGCTGAACCCAACCAAGGGGGAAGTTTTTAAGGCCACCAAGCAGTCATCAAAGAGTTACAGCTCTCAGCTGGCATCATCCAGGGCCAGATTCAAAGCAGTGACCTGGAAGCAAGTGGCTCCGTATCACCCCCATGGGTTGCCCAGCCCCCTAACACTTCATTTATTAAAACATGACTCTAGGACTATGTCAGTGCCCTTGTGCCTCTGCAGTGTTGTACTAAATATCCAGTCTACCTTATATGTATATAAGTGGATTTTATCCAAAAGGTCCACCTTTTTATAGGTCAAAACTCTTTGGTGGTTTTATTTTATTGCATGTCTATTAAGAGTCAACTTTTGTCAACACTTTTGTCTGTTTCATTTTCTCAGCTCTGCTGTCACGGCACTGCTCCCAAATTTTTGCCAAGTTTGTGCTGCAGAATTATACTAAAGGCTACTTTGTGTTCTCATCATATTGTGACTTGGCAGGGGGAAAAAAAAAGGGTATACTATCATTAGTAGTAGTATTATTATTAAAGGAGCATAAGTACCGCTATAAAACCAGAATAGCTGAGGTGCCACTTTCAGGAACTATCATGTTACATTTCACAGTTTATCCACTTATAGAGGTTATCCAGGACTTATAAAGTTTTCATAGAGTATGTGTGCAGGGCTTGGAGGGTTGTAAAGAAATAACCCTGCCAAGCGTTTTCCACCAAAATGGATTTTTTTCAGTGAACAGCCTGATTATTTCATTATTTCTTTTCTTCACAAAATGTTCTGCCCTGTCATAAGAGAAAATCCAAACTATGCCATTAAAAATGAAACATTTTCAGTTTTCAGCCAAATGTATTTACTGATGAAAAACAACCATTTGCAAAAGAGTATCTCCTTTTTCAGTCTAGTTATGAACAGCATATCTAGTACAGTCTTAAGCGATTTTTAAATAATAAAAAAATTGTTAGTGTATGAAAACTGGTAAAGTTGTGCTTGACAGGTCTCATCATATCTGAAGACTAGTCCCAAGAACTTTCAGGTCTTATTGAAATAAACAAAGTGTTCAACATATGGTAGAATTTCAGCCTTAATGATATCATATCTGTGAATTGTGATGCGACGAGATGAAGAATTGATGGCAGCATAATAGGATATGTTCCTTTTCCCACAAAATCCAACAGAGGATTGTAATAGTTCACCAGGGTAAGTAGGGTTAAAAACCTCTGACCCCTGATATCACATAAACATTGCCAAAAAAAAATAAAACCCTTGATTGACAATGAAATGCGTGACTACCTCAGGTCTGGTCTGAAATCTTTGCTGATAATTACTGGGTTGAATGTTACGAGAAATGGGCAAGAGGGGTATCAGGCACCTGAGTGTACATACTCAGAGACCTGAACATCTCTAATAAGAATTGATGTAGTGTGTCATTTGTAATTTAATCAGCAGCATTACATCTTGATAGCAAAAGGACCATCATGACCATTTTCACAGTAAAGTAAGATTAACAGACACACACCCCAAATCGCTCCTGCCTTAAAGTAATGTTCCAGTTGTGACAGGAGCTGATAAATAGAAGAAATTGTGAACTTAAGCTGACACACAACCCTGAGCTGATTCCACAGTGCATAGGTGTTTCACTGGATGTGGCACTTAGTGCCAAGCACTGACCTGAGACATTTTGTGAGCACAGGCAGAACAGTGCCAGCCTTGGTTGAGGTTTTGGCCCCCACTCTTTTCCACTGGCTCTCATATCCCAAAGTCCAGGTCTATATCCACATCTGAACCTCTCACAACCCACTCCATTCCACACAGATCCCTTTTTTTCCACATCATTTGTGTATGAGTTTGGGAGCCACCTCCTTTCCCTTTGTGGTCCAAGAGTCTCCAATGCATTGAGTACCTCAGCATGCCCTGACCAGAGCCTGCCTGACACCCGAGCGAAACTCCAGGGGGTATCTGTAAGAGACGATCTGCCCTAAAGCAGATGCCTAGAAGTTAGTTGTCTCAACTTAAGCTCCTCAATTTAGACTTTCACTGTAATGGAGGAAAATGGGCCCCTCTAGAGGCAATTCGAGCGGTGTAGCTGTCTGAAAAACTGAAGATGAATGGTTCTCTGTAAAAGTCTTTTTTTTTTTTTTTTTTTTTTCTCTGTCCACAGCAAAGAAAAGACTGGAATGGTTAGGACATCTATGTTTACGGCTTCTGAATTGAGGTGAGCTGAATCCCATGCTTACTCTGTCCAGGAAACCCAGTCTGCAGAGGAGGCTGTCAGACATGAACTCACAACATCTGTGTCAACATCTTTTTAATCAAAACTTTAAGGTTTCTCACCAACTGTGTCTGAATGATTTTTTTTCTTTTTTTTTTCTTTTCTATTTTTAACAATGTTCAGTTGTGAGAGTTGAAAGAATTAGCAGTAAATTTACTCATGGGAAAAAACACATTATGACAATGAAGCAAAGGTCTTTAGTGTCTGCAGTCCCGCAGTGAATATGCATGTTCAGATGTGCATATTAATTGTCATTTATATCAGTGGCAAGAAGAAGGGAACAAATGGTGCATGGGCATCTGTTTTGAAATGCTTACCCAAGGTGATGACTCACGTCCATAAGTCACCTGAAAGTAAAATTAGTCCCTTAGGATCCAGGACAAATGTTCTGGGAAAATATTCCGTCCCAATAGCCTCTGAGGCAACTTTTAGTGACTCTGATTTTTGAACCCATTTCCTCATTTTTTGTTCACAAATGTAAAATAACTTTGCACTGACACTGTTTTCAGAGCCTTCTGTCTAGTTATGCATCCTACCACTGTTCCGTTATGGTTTTAGCCTCTTTCCTCTCATCCACCAAAATGAGAAAGATACTTCATATTGCAGTTTTATCTTCTAGGTTCATTGGTATCCATCTCATGCCACAATCCACATTTTTTTTAAGAAATATTATTGTATTTATCACTTCAAAATTTCACTCCGTGTTGGTCAGTAGTGATAAAACAAAGATGCTAATAAAGCCAAATCACCCAACACAAGACAAAAAAAACTAAATTAAAATTATAAATTACCCAAATAACAAAGCTCTAGGTCTCTGACAAATATTAAATTGCAATATAAAAGAATTTAAAGAAAGGGTGATGTTTTCTAATATTTTCTGTAGGCTGTTTTCATGCAGTTTTTCTCCTGCACCTACAGCTTTTTGGATAATGTCATGGGAAAATCCACATGTGATTCACAAACTGAGAAGCGTTAATTGTTTTCACACATCTTTTGGTTAAAACCACTGCTGTAATCAATGAGACCTTTGACTTCCTCAAACAGGTTTAAAAATGTCACTTAATATCAGTTTCCATTGAGGTGTATTTCAGGACTGACTGTTTAACAATTTCTCTCCAGGAGAATTACTTATTTTTTTGTTTTATTTGTGTGAGGAGCTCTCCAGTGTGACAGGTCCATGAGAAAGTGAACCCAGCAGAGGAGCAGGTGGTCTGCTGCTCCTATGTTATTGCCATTATGTTGCCTTTGTTAAATTACTCCATAAACCCAAGTTTCCTCATGGCCATTTGTTAAATTTGCCTACCTCCACTCTGTGAGTACAGACAATCAGTCAAACCTTAATTGGGGTGTATTTAGATCAAAGTATGCAGCCAGCGTTTGCTCCCAGTACCTGGGTTGCAAATGATAGTCACATGAGTGGCTTGCTCTATTGGACACGCTTTTTGTTTAACCATGATCATTGCTGGCAGGCGGCTTTTTGTGTAAGTGAAAAGCCCTTTAGAATTCCTCTAATTCTGACAAAGAAAGTGTCTTTGGGAGGAGAAATTGAGTATTGCCTTCTTGCATCTGAATAGTCTTTCAGCTCTATATTCACAGCAATATACTTAATATCCGCAGACAAGAAACAGAAGGTTTGGACCCATGTGTACTTTTATTTGATCCATTTCTAGCTTCTAGAAACTCTTGGAAGCTTGTCTTTTTACCAGTTAAGGAGATATATGTAAGTTTCGTTAGTATAGGTACAGATTTCTCAAGAAGTGTTGCAAAAACACTTTGCAGCAAAAATCACATAGGTTGTCTTTTTTTACTTAAGAAGGAATAAATCAAAGCAAGGCTTGGGTAGGGATGATTGTTATACTGACGTTGCACTGCTCCTGTGAAAAGGGTAGAAAATGTTTATGGAAAGTTTTCCAATTTTTTACCTTATTTCTGATCTAATTGCTGGCTTAAACCATCATTTTCAGAGGGGTTAAATTACCTTCACATCTCTCACAGAAGTTTTCTGTAGACATGACCTGATGCTTTCACTTTCTTTGGCAGCACCATTTTATATTGGCTTTTATTTATCCCTATCATGGTAACACCTAAAGACCTCCTCTGAAGTTTGAGTCCTTATATGCTGAAAGCTATAGAGGATAAAAGTTGGCCCATTCCCTGAAAAGCTTACAGTTTAATCAAGGCAGCAAGCCACATGCTACACTAAATTTTGAACTCACCAAGAGCAAAACATGTACAATTAGCTTTTGCCATTAATAATGCTTGGGTTGCAGTCAAGCAAAAGCGTAGGCAGGCACTAAATTTTAAGGCATGTTGAGCAGCCTCATTTAGTTCAAAGCACCAAGGACATATGCAAAGCTGATGATAAATCTTCCAGGGCAGAAGGTTAGGTTGTGTGACCAGGCCATTGGCCAGTTGAGAGGGAAAGCTGTCGTTAGGGACAGAAAGTTGACCTGCTCTTTGGATTTCTCTACATTTGAATGCTTAGTTAACAAAGCACAAATTTAGTATGTTTAAAGAGTCAATGCAGAGAAAATACTGTAAAGTAGCTCTGTTTTCCACAAAATTCCTCGCAGACCTTATTCTAAAGGAACTTTGCAAAGAGTAAAGGCCACTTTTGAAGGAACATAAAGGCCACTTTTGTCAGTGAAATAACTTGCTGGACTTTTTCCCCCCAGATTTGTATAGAGCACTGGTTCACATCAGGGTCTGAAAAAAAATTAGTTTTGATTGTATATACATACATACAAAAGGGTAAACAGTCTGAATAAAGCCTTTTGTACTGGATTAGTGTCTTAGCTCTTTAACCCAAGCTGCAGGTTTGGGATGTCTTTGTTCAGTTAGGTTTTTGGGGCTGACCAAACCGGGTGTGTTTGAGTTTCATTCCTCACCCTTTTGAGGTCTGTAGGACTGATTCCTTGCATTCAATGCCAGCAGTACTGTAAGTGCCCAACGCTTTATTCTCTAAGCTATTCATCCTTTCAACCTTTGGCTTTTTTTTCTTAATCCATCTACCTTACTAAGTTTTCAAGTCAAGTAAAATGTTAAACATGTTCTTCAAGCAAGAACAACACAGAAATAACAGAGTACGTGACAAGAATTTCTGGCCATCTAGGCTATTTGTTCTTTGTGTGCGTGTGTGTGTGTGTGTGTGTGTACAAATATATATGTCCGTGTGTGTATGTGCATGGTGGTATATGAATGCACCACAAAGGATGAATCTACCATGATGCAGAAGTCATGCAAAGCACATATTCTAAATTACATTATACAGAGAGAGGCAAAATAAACATATTTTAGCAACTTTTCTCTACTATCAAAAACAAGTAATTGCTCTACATCACGAATATTTTTATGGAGAATTCAAATGCTTAATGCTGCTTGTCTGAAGCCTTGATGACTTTTTTTTTTTTTTTTTTTTTTGGCTTCAGGGGACAAGAAGCTTACACACATGCCACCACTTCAAAGATTTGCCTTCTATTAATTTTTTACTTAAGCTTCAGAGTGTTAAATTGTTCAATTTAAGCCGTAAATACATTTTATAAGATCATCCTAGCCCACCATTTTTCCCAAAATAGAGAAGTTCAGGATATTTGGCAGTTTCACCTCCTCACCAACTCTGTGCAAAATATATATGAATAATCTCTTTGAACCTCAGCAGCTTGCAATACAGAGAACCACAAGTTCAAGCCTTAGTCTTTCCTTAACGATGGAAATAGACTGCTCTAAAAATAAGTGCTGAATCTGATGATTTAGATAAAAAAAACATGCACATCATAAATAGAAATGTGTTGTAACTTTTCCAATTGGAAATTAAAAATAATGGGCTATGTTCCATTTCCTTGTGGGGCTTTCATGAGCTGAATCAATATAATGAAATGTTCTAGTCAGCAGAATAAATCAAGAGTCTTTTACTGTTTTTATCATGAGAGATCCCCAGTGGGGTGAGGGAGAAGAACAGAAGAGATTGCATGACATTATGCAACTATCCTACATCAGAGTGCGGGTCCGGCTGCTGCTGCTGAGCTGGATGCTGGTTCTGCTCAGCCAAAGCTGGGAGGGACGTGGAAACATGCGCTTGCCAAAAACAGGGCGCACGGTCTCTAATCCGTCTCAATTATAAAGAGAAAAAGGGGAGCCACTGATTTCCTGAGCTCTTACCATGACTTGGAGATCCTCTGCTCATGCATTCCTGCGGACAAAAGCCTGCCTCACCTTATTCCCTCAAAGTCAACTGAAAAGATTCCCACCTTATCTCTGTGAGAACTGTATCAGTCTGAAATGCAGAACTGAGGCATCACTGTGCCTGATTGTGTGATTCAGGTGGGACCCACGGGGGGGCTGCTGGAGCAGTGTGCTCCCCACATAGCAACCTGGCCGTCAGGGGCTCCCCACATCTTGCCACTATCTGAGACCCAGGGTCCGTGTGCCTGCAAATGCTGCTTAGTCAAGAGGGCCTGGAAATGCCTCACCAGAAAACCACCCCGGGCCATCAATTTTACATCATGCTGCATTCTGCGGGAAATCGTTGTATTTGTGCTTTTAGAGAGAAGTCCTGCTATTCCAGGTTAAGTGCCTTTGCCATCTGGTAAAAGGATTGTATAAGAGCACACGGGCAGCTGCTAAAGAGCAGTCACACATACAGTGCCAAGCCATGTTCTTGCTAGCCCCACAGTAAAAGTTCCCATTTCCTGGGTTTTCTTCATGCTGCTTTTGGTGAGATTTTCATCTGAAGCCAAAGGGATTCTAGTGTCAAAAACTTCCGCTTTCATAGATGTCCTCATTCATCCCAGCTTCCCTCTGCTCTCTGCAGCCAGCTCCACTTCCAGGGCAGGGTCAGACACCCTGGAGGAAGGATCACTGGGTGCCAGCCACAAACAGGTCACTGCAAACATATGGATGCCCATGCTCTGAACCAAAGTATTAAGGAGGAAGAGGCTAGAGCTGTGAAGGCTGCTGACCTATTTCTTTCTATGAACAATTTCATTTGGTGCTTTTAGGCCTGTCCAACTGGCAGCGACTGTGGGACAATAGTGCTTGAGACCTAGAGTGACTGGCAGGAGGCTCAGGACTCGGGAAACTCATGCCCACTTTGCTAAAGATGTGGATAACGTCATCCTGGAACAGAAACAGCATGGTGCCCCATAGCACAGGCAGGTGCTTAGCCAGACAACCTGGAAGCTTGCCACTTCTGATTGCTGCTTCAGAGCAGCCCATTCCAAAGCTGTTGTAATGGAGATATGTGCTGCTATCAAGAAAGTGCTCTTACTCTTGCTAATAAGGGTAGGTGATATATAGAAGGCTATCAATGAGCTTAGACTCCTGGATTCCCAAAGGCTAATGCTACCCAACTAAATTAAACAACTCAGATGAAATTCCTCTGCCACTGAAACTTGATTGTCTGAACAATTAAATTGCTAGGAGGGTCCTTGGCACAGTTTTGACTCAGACCAACTAACACACTCCCAAGCAATTCCTGGACATGCTACAGAAGTTAGGTCAGTCCAGAGACCATTCCCATTAGGCAGTCTATGCATATATGGCCTTAAGCTGTTCCAGGCCAGCTGGCCAGAAAACAGTCCTGGGCGCATTTAATTCACCCATATAGATGTACCCTAAGTGTACTGAAGTTATTAATACATGTATTCTGTGTCCTAGGCACCAGACTTTGGACTCTGTGAACAGGTTAGTGTATATCTTCATCATGCTGCAAGGCTCATCATAGAAGACTCACCAATACTAAGGTGTTTCAGTAGTCTGGAAATCATATAAGATCTTGGGAAAACACCTAGCATCAAGTCAGACCAAAAAGCCACCTGACTGAGTAGCCTGTGGCCAGCAGTGACCAGAAGGGGATGCCTAGGGAGCAGTATAAAAACAGTATAAAAGCCCTGTTACACTTTCCTGAATATCAGCAATCTGCAGTTTAAATATTGGATACCTTGGGATCTTTCAATATTGAGAAATGCTGCATCGTCTACTGCACTGATAAAAGGATCTTTTTGCCCATATTTATGGGCAAAGGAAGTACTGGTATTCATTTAAGTGTTCTGGAAGAGCCAGGTTGAGTTCTGTTCCCTGGAACTTCCTGGAAGCCCTTTCTGCATATTCTGAGCACTCTGAGAGTGACAGTGCAATGTGCATTAGGAAGATAGACAGGTAGATGGAGGAGGGATGTTTAGCCTGCAGGCTACTAAAAAATATGTGCTCCCCCTGATAGTTACTGTGTGCTGTTTTGCACACTAGTTGAAAGGATGAAGGGAAAGCTGGTCACCTCCTACTCCTTTTCCCACTTGACAGCTTGTTCAGCTGAATGTTGTACACAGCAATGAAGAGGGCTTCTAGGAAAGACTGAGGAACACATTTTGCTCTTAATTTTGGATAAAGAATCACATGTGGTCAATGAGTAAGGTAGTGGTCATTTTGTGGTGAGGAGCTCTTCCTGTGCATCACATGGGGCTCCTGCAAGACTGCGTAAGAGCTCTACTTTAGTCCACATTTGGATTTTATGGCAGTGAGCCTGAACATTTTAATGAATTGCTTAACATACCGTGAATATAAATCCAATGTCAATTAATGTTGTTTTAACTATTGGCAGCAGGGAGAAATAGTGAGCACTGTGTGTCGAAACAGTAAGCTAGAATCTTTTAAAAACCTAAAAATAAATGATGTGCAGATAAGCTTGTGCCTTCAAGACCACCATCTGCAGGTGGGAAGCTAATGGATGTTCTCTGCTCAGAGGACAGCAAAAGGGCTTGTGTCCATCTGGAGCATCCCAGGACTCCCCTTCTTCTTGCTGCCTCGTTGCAAGAATAGAGTGAGATGTGTGCCCCAAAATAGGGCAGGGTGACATGCTGGACACTGCACTACACCCAAAGGCTGAAGGAGGCTTTGTGGCATCCCCAAAAGCACCAGGGTTGGCTGTTTGCCTCTCAGCCTTCCTTATGAGCCCTCTCTAACCCTTCCCTGTCCTTTTCTCTCTCACTTACTGTGCTTCAGGAGACATCGTTGTATCCCTCCATCTTTTCACCCTGCTCTTGGGCTGTGCACGAAGGTTGTCTGAACATGTCCTCTCCTCTCTGGGTTCATTTACCCTCTGATGCAAACCAGAGACTTGGAGTGCCCCAGTTCATGGTCACTGCTCTGTGCCAACAGCTGCATTAAAACCCAAGCAGCTTTGCCCCTAAATTTTATTTTAACCTGGCCATGCAAACAATGATAAAACTGTGATTTTTTTCATACATGTAGGAATGCTTGTTCTTCTCAGGTTTCAGTGAGCTTGGCCATGGTGACAGAGATGTCAAAAGATGCCCTGTTTTGGTAAACCCTTTGAGCTGTTATAAGAAAGAAACATACATGGAAAGGAACAGAACAGCTGTGGCAACTTTTGAGGATGGGAAAAAAAATGCCACGTGTAATTGGGTTGTTAGAGGCTTGGCTAGCTAAAGAGAAGCAGCAGAGACAGGCCAGTAATTGCATGTGTGTTTCTGCAAGCTGACCTTCCTTTGAAGGATGCTACAGTGCAGGATCTCCCCCAAAGAAGGAAAGAGTTCCACAGGGAGAAGCAGTAAGAAATTCACCTTCTTGCTGCTGCTTGCCTGATGCCCCCTCTCTGCTGCAGGAACAGGAGTCAGCTGCATGCCAGATTAGGGCACACTCTCTAATTTACATTTTCACTTTTTAACAAGCACAGGTCAGCATAAGATACGGTGTATAATAACCTGCATCCTACAGCAGTCCAAAGGGAAGGGCCTTAAAACCTCTCTGGAAACCCCTGTGCTGTAAGACTTGGCCCATTTCACTCACTGTACCATGTGTCAGCTCAAGACTGAGGGCGCTGATGAAACTCAGAGGCAGGAAAATGGTTCTAAATTTTTTATCTGACAATCTTCAAACCATCTGCTTTGTAACACATGATATTCCTAGCTGCTCACCACTACTTTTGGTAGTGCCAGGCTCACTGAGCAGAGGTGAGAGAATAATAGCTAGCATGACAAGAGTAGAGAGGAGCAAACGCCAAGTCACATATGCATTTGCACTGCATATTGCCACGTGAATTGTCTTTTTATCTGAACATCTTCTCTTTTCCCTGTAAGGTCTAGCACAGAATTAAGCAAACGTATTATCTCACTGCTTCTACTTTGATTTCTGCCCTTTCTGAAAGAAAGAAACTTATATTCCGTATGTACCAGAGATTATCGCTTTTACTACTGCACTTACGTTCCCTGTACCAACCAGCCCAAGCTGTGGTTTGGGGACCTGCTGGATCTCCAAGCCTCTGCCAGCTTCTGGATTCATCACTGATAAGCTCTGGCTTTCAAAACCAGTCTTCTGGCCTGCATCATGTTCGGCCCCACCGGAATACGTAGAGGCATGTGGTGAAACCCTTGGCAGCTGGAGTGGCTACCTACCTAACACAGCAACAGACACTCTGAGAACTGAAGAAGTCTTGTCAGCCTCAGGAAGATGCTTATAAACCAGTTCAAAAGCCTGCACGTGCTCACTTTCATGTGTTAGGGCAACTGTTTTTGCTGTGATTGAGGGAGAAGGGTATCCTATTGCCCCTGCAGAGAGGGGGGGACAGGGGGACAGTGAATTTGACTGCTGCATAAACAGAAGAAGGACAGCCCAGGCATCCCAAAGCAGCACCACTTTTAACCAACAAGGTGGCTCCTGCCAAGATAAGTCCATGGCAGGGCAATGAAGCGGGAGGGAAGCAGTGACCCCGGGAGCCAGCCAAGCGGCAGGAGAAGCGAGCAGATGTGCAGTCAGTGCAGGGGGATGGGGACATGGATGGGGATGGGGATGCAGGCACCCCTGTGGCACTGAGGGCAGGTCCTCCCATGGGTTTCGCAATATGAGTAGAATATCAGATGATTTACAGCTGGGACAAGGTTGCTTGTGGGCACACAGCATTTTAGAAAGAAATAAGTTAACACAAAAAAATTCCAATTGTAGAGCAGTCCTGAGTTACCATCCTCAACACCAGCCTTTTGATTTTCTGACTCAGTTTTCTTATCTGTAACTAAGTTTAATATTTAATTCAGCCATGCTATTTGATTTAATTGGTTGATAGCTTTAGCTTAGAAAGTTAAATGCTATGTGAATTTTCCTTAACTTTGCTTACCGTTAATTTAGCTGCTACTTTAATGAGTGGCCCTAAGCTTTTTCTGTGAGCAGTATCTAAAGCCAGAGCTCTGCCAGTCTTTAAGTGATGAGGATGTTCTTCTGACGGTCCCTATCAGAGTGGGGGAAAATCTCACAGCATCATTTTTGAGGACAGTCCATGGACCAGGGCAGCACAGGATGGTGCCTGTCAGCAGCTGGGGTTAGAAGCTGTACAGGCTTAGGGAAGAAGTCCCATGTAAAATGAGACTAATGGGAGTAGTAAAGCAGGGAAAGTTTCTTTCTGCTCTTCTGTCCCTGGTGCCAGTTAGCGCAGGGACTTCAGTGTAATATTATTATAACATTTTTTACAGTAGGAATTATAATTGAAATTTGTTATGTATGAGGATAACTAAAACTCGATTATTTCACACTCTTCAGTCCATGCCTGAGGACATTTTGGGGTAAATAGATTGCTTGGAAACAGCCAGTGACTACAGCTAAAATTACATTTTACCAACTGAGCTGAATGGCTTTTTAATTACAGCACTGATGTCCACATGCTGTCACCACCATCTAATACTAAGATGATATTGATTTGATTTTTAACTTTGATGTACCAAGGGAAAAAATGCAGAGTAGGATTTTTTCTGAAATCCTTTTTCCAAAGTAGTCAAGAACCCCAGCTCTAAAATGATGGTTTGCTGGGTGGGGATTTTTTCTGTCTCCTTTTCTATTTTGCTTGTGTCTGTGTCCACCTTGAATGTTGTTGCTGTCTACTTTGAATTTGTTTAGTTGTATACAAACATTTTGAAATAGAAATTCGTAATTTCAAGTTACTGATCAGTCTCAGACACAATGAAATATGTGCCATACATAGAAATTTTATATGAAATAACTGAAATAGCTACCATGCACACATATCAGAAAGCTACAGGAATCTGCATAGTCACAAACTCTTGTGATAATGCAGTCTTACTGTATTAATTTCCTTCAAAAGCAACTGGAAATGCTTTCAAACCACGATGCCAAGCATTTTATATTTTGTGAGACAGTACTTATTTTTAAGGATGTATTTTGTGCCTTTACTATAGGGGACACTGGTCACTAAGTGCTACTTGCAGCAAGGGAGTCTGGTCCTTTGTGAATGCAGAACTTTCCTTCTTTGTCTAGGGAAAAATTACAAAAACTTGCCTGGGCTGAACCTTTAGTTTGCAGAATGATTGCTTCCCTGTTGATGAGCTGTGAGGAAGCCATGACCAAAGAGCATCTCTTCTTGGGCCACTCTGCTCCACCAGGAAGAGAAAACCAGCACCTGCCCTACAGACTCCTCCACTCCCAACTTATTTTGACTTAGTTAAAGAGCTAAAGGAGTCAATTTCCTATCAGTAATATTGGTCTAGTCAATACATAGGTGGGTGTTTAGGAAGAGGGGACTTGATCCAAATTTAATCATGTTTATGATGGGCCTCAGACTAGTGGCTCCTGCAGGTTTGGAATTACTTTTGCACAAGCACTGTGGAAAACGTAATCCATTTTCCATGCAGGTGAGATACTGGTCTGTACAGATATTCCCTATTTGTAGAGCTGGGAATACAGCTGACATCATCAATATCTGAGCTAACAATAAAAAGATAAATGAAAGTATATTAACTGCACCCACTGCATAGCCATAAAGGCAAAAGTCCATTTGAGATTAAGAACCAGCTTTTCAGTGAACACGGGACTATAACTCACTTCAGGGTCTCTGATCTTTGATGAGTTTATGAATGAAAACAAAACTCAAGTGAATGAATTATGGACATGATTCACTCAGTTGTCTCATACAATTTTATGGCCTTTTAGTGTCTTCAGTTGCCAGGAGATTGGGATGCTGGGATGGCCTCCAGGAGCCCTTCACTTGAGTTCTGGCTTGGTGAAAGACTCACGGTGTGTCCTTGGGAAAACTGCTTTAATATGCCTCATATGTTTGTAAAACAGAAATGATAATTTTGTGTCATTTGTGTGTAAGTCACCTGAATGTCAAATTCAGTGATGAAAAGTTGTGAGTTGTGAAAAAGAGAAATTCAGCCTACTGTGCTATATTTCCCCTGTCATCAGTAGAAATACTTTTATTTACTCCAGCTAATACACATCTATGTGTATCAGCCATTTCCAACCCAAAAAGCTCTGCCAATTAATCAAACAAATATGCAAATAGAGCCAAAAGAATATGGAGGAATAAGAACATCCAAAAGGAAAAGCAGCCATGGAAATCCACTCTAATGCTCCAACCCCAAAGACCTCATGGAGAAGGCTTGGCAGAGTCAGGAAAACAAAAGGGAAGAAAGAATTTGGATTTGTATGGCCAAAATTTCTTCTGTTCAGGGTTCATAATTAAGCCTTTTTACCACAACACACAAGATCAAAGAACTACATGAGAAAAGTGACAGCTCTCATGAAATCACATGACTACCTGATCTGGACCTTTCCGGAGTGTACCAGATGCTACAACGTGTGTGACAACGGCATGAGGTGTTTGCTATGCTGTTAAAGAAAAATTTTGCATGCACAGAGTAGGCCTTGGGTTGTTTTCATTTTGGTTGGGGCTGAAGTCAAGAATAAGGGAGTGGGCAACCCATTCCCTGAAAGCTTTCATATCCTGCTGCTCTTTCAAGTATAGTTTTGCCCCAGGCTGACTGATCTTGCAAACCCAGCTCTGCTTGAGATAGCTGATTTTATAAAGGATTTTAACTAAGATTTCACCCTGTATAAATTACAGTAAATTCCATTACCTCTGTTAGGACCATTACCAGTGCTTTGTACATATAATTTCATAACGTATATGCATATCACTTACCATACATTAAAACAACCACCTAGTAGCTTATTTTGAGAACACCGCTATCTTTTAGAGTGCTTGCAAAACGAAGGGGAAACATGGGCTGTATGCAAATACGCAGCCTCCAAAGGGTTAATGAACAATGAGAAATTTGTGTATAGCTCATTAATTGTTGTATTGCATCCCTTTATCTAAATTGTTAGTGGCCTGCTTAGTCAATTGAAACATATTACTTTGATATTAAAGCTGCAATCAAAATCTTTATTCTTGTGCATGTTCTACTTGAGAAATACAAATCCTTCAGAACAGGGCAGTCAGAATTATCTGGAAAAATATTACAATTAAATAAACCATATGCTCAAAAATAGAGACATTAGGTTCAGCCAAATATCCTAGGCTCCTAGGTACTAATGCAGTGGTTCTGACTTTCCCATCCAAACACACCAATTTGAAATAGTGTATGGAAAAGCCCATCAGGGTTTGAATTAAAATTCTGGCCTCATGTTCAAGGAAAATGAGAATGATAGTTCCATGCCAGCCCATCACACAAAATTAGTGTTGCTGTGCTGTAACAGAGCCCTGCAACAGGGAAGGTAGTTATTGTGGTCTGGTGATATGGTACATGGAAGTTTTTATATTTGTTACATAAGCCCCAGAGTATCCCACCTAATTTATGATTCTTTGTGAGGCATATTTGCTCTAGGCTTCTTCTCCAGACCGTGGAGTGAGATGATCACTTTGAAACCTCTCCAGACATTAGCAAGGCTTGATCGTCTTGATAAAATGCCTTTGTCACCTCAGTGGAGATAGAACCATTGCAGTGTTGACACAGTCCCAAAATAGGCATATCCATTACTCCCTAAAATAGAGAAGGATGAGCATGGCCCTCAGTGCCCAGTCAGCCTAGTGACGGTTCAGAGCCCCGCTGCATTTGGCCTGTGCCAGACCAGCCCAAAGGTGATCCCTGTTGCAAGCAATCTGAGTGGAAGACAAGAGACAATAGATGGGCAGACCAGAGAGAAGAAGAGAAATAAGGAGCAACACCAATCCGTAGAACTGGTGCTAGCCACCTACCTTGTCAGTCATCACTAGGAGAGTTTCTAATGTGGAGGAGTAGAGCGGTGGCATAGTGTTGCAGAGGTTTGCAGGAGAGAGGATGCCGGAGCCCCATGGGGCACAGGCACCTCTTCAACCAAAGACTCCTCCATTTAAATGAGCATAAATCCAAAGCAGCAGCATCCACCCTGCTGGACTTGGCTTGGAGTTGCAGAGGTGTATTCAGACATGGGGGTCAGGCAACAAGGGTGATAATGTTTTTCATCTTGGACACAGAGAAGTGTTGAGAGGCTCAGTATAACTGTGCTTGTAGACTCAAATGGACATTCCAGCAGCAAAAATACGGGGTTCCTTTGGGTGTATTGGGGATTGCAGTGCACCATTTATAATGTTTCTACTACATTTTATGTGGTGTGGTTTCCTGCAGGAGCCAGCATGATACAGAGCTCCCCTCCTCTGTTCACCCTGATGATTTATAACACGCTGTGATCGCTGTGCGTATGTGTGTGTCTGTGTACGTGTGGGGGGGATGTTGTGTTACTGGGGACCAATAACTATATAAATAGGGAAAATGACAGACTAATGCAGTAAAAGAACGGCCACCTGTATTAATATCCTTATTGTTTCTGTAGCAAAAGCGGAATAAGAACTGGAATTGAAGCAGGATCGTTCAGTCAGAACTGTCTTTCTGCTTTTCAATGCATTCATGACACGGTTCACAGAAATCTATGATTCTATAGACATCCATATGCTTTTGCTTTTACCTTTTTTTTCTGTTAGTGTCATGACTCAGGTATCATTAAGAAAGATTATGTAGTGGGTAAAGAAACATTTTAAATTATCTTGCTGATAAAGTTATTACATTTACTGGACATCAATTAAAAATCAGGTTTTCTAAAATGCATTTTTTTAATGTTAAATTTGATGTTATCAACTCAAATAAGTCAAGCTTTACTGCAACCTAAGAAAAATAAACGCTTGAACATTATTTTAAAACACACACTAACTAGCAAGCTCAGTAATGAGGAGATGATGCCAGGGATGCCAGGATATCATCTTCTTACTATGATTCAGCTTAAGGTCGGTGACATTGATAAAAATTTGACTTCAAGAGAGGAAATATTTCATAGTAAACAGAGCAAGAATGAATCCCCTTGGAATAGTAAAGGTACAAATTGCTTTAGTTTTTATTTCCATAGTGCTAAATTTGTATTTCATGTGTGGGATTGTAATTGATGACTCCTTACTTGTCTAGATGAAGAAGGATGAAAAAAATACATTCTGATTGTCAAGGTTGTTTGTGTTAGTGACTAAAATAGTTGACATCATGCTGAAATCTTTGTAAACAGCGCACAAGCAATTCTTTTCTTCTTAAGCAAAACAGAAAAGGAGAAAAGAAGCATCCAAACCAAAATATCCTTGTATCATCTGGCTGACATCTGGGAGTGTAATGTACAAATTTTCCTGGAAATACGATTTGTATCAGCTAAGCAAACTCCAGTGTACCAGCCAAAGCATTAGATCTTCACTAAAGCTTTGAGGGATTTGAGGAGATTTTAACACCAGGTATCCTAATTCCCTTTCTACCAAGGTTCACAGTTAAAACCAAAGAGGTTTCTTCCATGGAATTTCTCAGTAAATACTGTGAAATCTGTAATTATTATTTCCACATGCCAATTTCTCAGCTATTCCAAAAACTCCCAGTTGCCTCTCATTATCTGAGATAGTCCCGCATCTAAATTTCCCCTGATCCCTTACAGACAAGATTATGTCCCAGTTAACAGTGTAATTCATTAACATTCTCTGTGTTGTAGAGAAAGCAAAAGCAAAACAAAACCCTCTCCACTTAATATTATTTTTACATCTTTTGAGGAAGAGGTGGAGTTCTTGCTTTATTTGTCTTTGCTGAGCTTTGATCTTGGTCACTATTCTCTCATGAGAATTCCAGTGAAATGGAAAAATAAAAATTAATTTTCTTCCCCTATATAGCCTGCAAGCATGATCCACGTTCAGCATTGTTTTGGACATGTTGGTTTCTTTTGGTATTATAACAGAGCAAGTGACTGAGACTTGGGATACTGGATTTTATCCTGACATTGTCTTGGAATCACCTTGAGGAAGTGACTTTCATTTGGGGGTGAAAGCCATCAAGTCTGTCTAAGACTTTGTGGTTTGTCAGAGTCTGATGAGTTAATGAAAGGGAAAACAAAACACCGAAGTCAGTGGCAAAGGACTCAGATCAGTGACCCAGAGACCCATTCCAGTTCTGCCTTCTTATTTTGTTTATTAACTCTGATTACAGCTAAACCAGAAATGGAGTTTGTATTATCTTATTCAAGAGCAATTAAATCAGCTTAGATTTGTTTATGGAAGAGTAGAATCCATCAGAAACCTATGTTTCATTTCAGAAAAGAAAATTCATTTCATTTCATTTAAGGAAAAAATATCAAGTAATTCCTTTAGGGTCAGTTATCAGAGCCCATAATAAAACACTTGAGGTACTTAATGGGATAATTATATATGATTGGGAATTATTATGTATAATTGGGAAACATTTGGAAGAGAAAGGAATCTAGGAAGGATCAGTAGCACATCGCTTTTTACTCTGAACTGAACCAGATTCGCAGTTTTCTAAGCTCACCCTTTGTTCTCGCTGCTGCTGGTAATGCCATGTATACAGCAGCTCTCATATAGCTGCCTTTCTCAGCTGACCACACTATTTATTCTAATATGAGCAAGCTGAGTGTTTGTAAATCTGAAAGGAGGGATGACAGGGAAAGCAGGGAATGCTCTTTTATAGGCATCCAGATCCTTATGGTACTTTTTTGGTGTATCCACTTACTTCTGTAGATTCCTTCCCTTCTGTAGATCCATAGGATGTCTCATTGTTGCCTCAGAAGGGTATCTTGACCCTGATCCAAGAAAGCACTTTATCATATGAGATTAATCATGTTTTAAACTGAGTACAAGCTAACAGGTTTACTGGATACATGTATTTTTGGCTATTGATGAACTGCTTTTGTTTACTGGTTAACATTAATAAAACTCAGACAGGCTGCAATTACGCTATCTTCAGAAGAGGTATTTATGTTTTGAGTTTGTATGTAGTCTACACAATTGTCATGGATCCTATGCCACATGGAAGAAGTGTGCAAATAAACCGTTACCTGAAAGTCTTTACACCTTTAATTCATAAGCCATCCGCAAACAGTCTGACTGCTTGGGCACTGCTAACAGTGGATATTTGAAGTCTCATAACTTGTAAGTAGTAACTTAGGTTATAAGTGTCAGAGAAAACTGGAAGACCACTTTTCATTTTGACAGTGGATGGGTCATGATTGTTTTGTGGACTGAGCAGCAGCAGAATTTCTCCATGTTTTTCTGTGCAGCTTTACCATTGTTACTGGGATGTAATAAAACAATGGCAAAGACTGTTCCATCATTGATTTCCAGGGTGCCATCCTCTCTTGTTCTCCGGAAAACTCCCTTGCTCACAGGGCATACACCTGAGAAATTGCAAGGAAAACATGCAGAAACAGGTCTTTCATCCTTCCTGTGTCTTTTGTCCTTTGTATGTCCCAAAAGGACTCCACTTGCTGTAACTAGAAAAGGTCCTAATTTACTAAATTGTAGCATTTGCAAAACCATTATGTGTCACTACCTCTGCTCAACCAGCAGGTCTGGCTCCAATTATGAGAGGCTGCTGGCTTTTGTACAGTCATCTTCTTTCTTTAAGAAAAAAAAAGTGTATTTCCCCCTACAAACACATGCACACAGTCTTCTAGTGGCATTGTAAAATACACTCTTGTGGACTCTGTCCTGTTATAATGTTGTTTCAGCTGATAAGTGTTAGCAAGAAACCAATACAATAGAGTATGAAGTCAGTGTGAGAACTCCATCGGTGTAGATCTTTATTTAGAACAATAAACACTGTAAAATGATATATGCGATCTTTTCCACCAGGAGTGAAGAGGCAATAGACTGAATGCACCAAAAGCTGCTTCAAACTGCTCTGCTGCTACCCAAGTTTTACTTCTTTGTCTGTTTGTATAGTTGAACAAAACTCCAGTTTCACTCCTTTCTTTTTTCCCTCCGCTTTTGTACACTTGACTTGCCATTCTAATTAGCTTTCTATTACTACTTTAAGGGGCAAATAGTGATGCCTGTTCTATAGCTGCTGAGAGCTCTTCTGCAGGCAACCATGTATGGGTTTTCTTACAGCGTTAGGCAGGAAGGGCTGGGGAGAGGACAGCTGCTTGCCTGGGATCTAGGGGAGTGAGCACAAGCCTCTTTTGCCTACAGACTATGCCTGTATCACTAGCCCTTCTGGAGGCGAGAAAGCGGCCGTTTCTCATCCATAGAACAGTAAGAATAATGTTCTGTGGATAAGAGTGGTCAGGGCATAAATACATAGATGATTATAAGATACGAAAGATTATTAACCATTCAGATGTTCTTGTAAAGTTTCTGTGCCCTTATACGCAACACCAGTGGTGTCTCTGTCATTTCCCCATTCCATGTACTGGGCACAGGGTAGGGTAGCCAAAAGCACAGCTGAAAGCACCGCTTCCTCCATAGGCTTGCAGAAGTCCCCCTACCCTGCACGGGGACCTGGTAGCTAACACTGAAACAGGGAGGCTTAGTGACCCAGGGGATGACATCCAGTGCTTTTTGCTTCCATTTCCTCATCTGACACCGATCCCTTTTGCAAAGCATTTGGGAATCTGAGAAGTGTTATGTAGGAATTCAGTATTGTTTCTTATTAGGTGGAGTACTGGAGGAAAATATGGATTCTTGCTGTCGCTTTCCCCACGTAGCTGAAAGGAATCCTTGTGTCAGGCAGCTGTGTTCCTCATACAGTCTTTCGGACGCGAATGCTTAACACTGCAGGGTTTATCTGCTGGTTTCAAAGCCCCCAAGAGGGTCCATCTCACAGGGTTCATGGGGAACGGGGAGGGGAACAGTCTGCCTAGGATCACTCCATTTCCAGTGTAAAGCCCTTGATC
This sequence comes from Falco punctatus, assembly GCF_963210335.1. Lineage (NCBI taxonomy): Eukaryota > Metazoa > Chordata > Aves > Falconiformes > Falconidae > Falco > Falco punctatus. The sequence continues at coordinate 1,186,534 of NC_137584.1, read as the reverse complement.
CATGCAGTGTGCAAAGGTTGTGCTTGTTCATAAACGAGGGCTCTTCTGAGACATTTGGGCTTGCACTGAGACACAGGGGAACAGCCCTCTCATGGCACCCGGAGGACCCTGCAAACCTCTCCCTGCCACCTGCTCGAGGCAGAACCAAGCCTGGAAGCTGTAAGCGGCTGATGGTAGGATTTATGTGCACTTAGGGCTGGCCTATTTGTCGACTTTAACGTTATGCCCGTGGAAAACAGTGGCCAATAAAGCATAAATGCCTTTGTCCCACTAACACTGGCACTTCTTGTTTTCCGAAGGACTCCTGAGACCACTGAAAAAATGTAACTGGCACAAATGTGGCATGGTAGAGCAGAGACGAAAGGGAATAAGACATGTTTATTCTGCAGAAGAAAATACTAGTGTAGTTTAATCCAACAGTTCACAGGGCAACTGTCTCCATGCCATATGCAGGTGCAGGGGACTTCAGAGTTCGAGCGGCCGAGAATTGTGACACCCCCCCCCAGGGAGATTACTTGCTCAAAATACAAAAGCAGAAAAATGCAGTGTATGAAAATACAGTTACCAGAGTAAATAAAAGCTGCTTTTGCCAATAGTTAAATATTGTTTCACAGCTATTGGCCAAGCCATTCAACACACATTTTAAAAAAAAGCAAACAGACAGATTGTCTTCATGTTTCAGGAGAAAGCAAAACAGTCTGGAGGTGATGATGGCCTACATAGAGAGATGTTGTCCTGTGTCTAGACAAGTTCCAGCTGGTCTCTGGCATTATTTGGTTTGATTTTGATTTTGGATATTTAAAATTTGATTTTATTTCCTAATTGCCAGTGTAGTCCTGCTGGACTGTTCAGTAGAAGCGAGATCTTCTTATTAGACGACATTTTGCTCTTCCCTTGCCAGTGCTGGCACACAGAGCAGGCACCTCTTTCTTCTTTTTTTTGTTGATGTCCCCAACTGCAATACAGTGCTAAGACCAACTGCTCTGCCTTTGCTGCTAGCTTCTTCTTTGCTCCCTAATGGCCAGTGTGCAACAGAGCCATGCTTGATGGCACCTAGGCAGGTGTCTCACAGATATCCATAAATGTGTGGATACCAATTCACAAAGTGCTTTCCACAGTTACCAGCACATAGGTCTGACTCCCCTGGTGGTTACCACGCATACTTTTCCCTGAGGAGTTCAAATTCCTCTTTCAGACACTCTGGTAAGGGTGTTTAGACTACTCTTAGGGTAGCACTGGAACTGGTGCCCTGTTGTGTATGTTGGAGGCAGACTGGCATCTCTGGGTGGAGATTCAGCCCATCCTCAGAGGTGAATCCTATTGTACAAGATTCATTCCTGATGGAGGCAGAGGCATAAAAACTTGAATAGTTTGCTACCATCCTTCTTTTTCTTCAGAATGGGTAACTGGTGGAAGGAAGTTGCTTCAGGTCTTAGACTTGACCAGCAGAGTCTAAGCAGAGAAGCACTTAGCATGGAGGAGTGCCCACCTTCCCACCTAGTTCTCATTCACCAAAGCACATTGCTTCCCAGCCCACAGGGTACGGCTGTGCCTGAATTACAAAACCGTCTTCTTCAGGCCTGTGTGGGCAAGAGGGAAACACAGCACTTAACAAAATGTCTAGATACACTCTGCAATCTGTCTGGTTTTAATCTTTCCTTCTCTCTCTCTTTCTTCCTTCCCCCTTTCCTCATTTGGGTTTATTTCACTAAATAAATATTGAATGTTTTTCTTTCACATGCTCTGATAGTTTTCTTCAACCTTCAGAACCTTTTCTTCTTTGGAGAGTATTTTAATTTAATATGAAGGTTTTTAAAAAAAAAAAAAAAGAGGGAGTAGTCAACAAACAAATTGTCAGTCATAACAAAATAAAGATTCATCTTGTCTAATATTAGAACACTAATGCCAGGTATGTTGGAGCAGGTCTGCAATTTTGCAGGTACTTCACAGCCCCGTCCTGACCCTTGCAGCAAGATGAGCCAGAGGACAGACCACTACCGTAACCCTTACCTCATCTCCGTGCCTGTGGGTACCGCTCAGACCCAGAGGCAGCCTGTGCCACCCTAAGATGCTCCGCAGGCTGCAGCCCCACAGTCCAGCTCCACGGTGCACCCACAGGACTAAGCTCATCAGCATGGCAGACAATTCCTTACCCAGGGGAGACAGCCCATAACAGTGCAGCAACGCTTGGGAAAGCTTTCACAGCTGTTGGACTCACAGCAGCATTTCCAACAGTATGGGGCAAACGGGCCCAAACTGAGAGAGGACTGGGATGCAAAGAGCTGAATTTTCACTGGGTCAGGATGTACAGATGTGAAATGTCTTTGATACCTTTTCTACTTTACTCCAAGCATCCTGAAACTCACACATATGGATTTCAAGATTAAAGAACACTTCCTCTTCCTACTTCTCCATGGAGGCAGAAAAAAAATAAAATCCTAATCCAGAAGATGCTTGTAGGATGAGAACATAGGCTGTAGGCCTTTTCCAACAATGCTGGCTTGCAACAATGACCTTAGTCCCAAGTCTGGAAGGAGAGTCAGATGCAAGGAGTTTGTCTGCACTTCTGGATCCCTTTAAATCCAATTGGATGTCATTTGCCAGAGCTGATTGCACCAAAGGGGGCATGTGAAATTAACAATGCCCTTTCATCCTCAAGCTTTAAGCTTTGGCCCTCTAATTAATACATCCTTTTAACCTCAGTGTACAGGCCCACCTTTACAAATAGCTTGGCAAATGCATGAGCCAAAGAAGATGCCAACCTTATCAGCTAGGTTGTGAGCTTGCAATGTGTCAGCTATATTGAAGTTATTTCCATACAGAAACCCCCTAGGTAACTTACTGGGCTTTCATTTAAGCTATCTGGTGTCCACTGGGGAGGAAACACTTGGCTGGGAGTGCACTTTTGTAGTCACTGAGGAAAAAGGCACACTGCAATTTAGCACTTCAACATCCAAGAGCTTGCCCCTGTGCCTTTCCTAAGCCACTTGCCCTCATGCATCCAGCTGCTGCAACTTCCACAACTCTATTTTGGTCCAGTGTTTTTTGTGATTGCTTCACTTTGTAATTAGAAGTGCTGTGGAGCATAGCTCAGTGTGTGATGAAGGATCGGGAGGATGAAACAGCAAGAAGCTGCAGAAGGATGCCGCCTTTCACTACCCGCTCTCCCACAGAGAGGCAGCTGCTGACACCACAAAGCTTCCTGCAGCTGCCGAGCTCCCCACGCAGCGGGGCACAGTGCGGGGCAGCACATTTCGGTGCTTCAGGCAGCCAGTTTTGGGTGACTGTCCTTTCCCCACATGTGAAAAATTGGTAGCTCCCCCAGTACCAAACTCTTGATGAAAATTGCTCAGCAATTGTGGCACTGGTTAGCAGCCATCCGTGGAGTCTGGGCTCTGTGAGCATGAGGTCAGCGTCTCCTTCATCCAAGGAGTCTGGCTCAGGGTTGGCAATAGACCCTCCCATAGGTGAAAAAAGCCACTTGCAGCATTGGTCCTTGCCCCACAACAAAGACAGGAGCAGGAACAAAGAGTTAAAAGATCCTTTTGCAGCACACATTGGAGGGAAGAGCAGTGGGTGGGGAAACAGCACTGATCAAAAAATCTTTACACAGGTCCATGGTGCATGAAGGGGAACACATGTGGGGAAGGATAAGAGAATCTTGGTGCTGGACTAGCATGCGCAACTCTAGCTAATGGGAGGGGTGTTGTGTAGCTAGGACATATGAGATAAGTGCTGCTGGGCTGTTTATATTTTCTCAGGACAATCATGCCTCAAATGCTGGAAGACCTAACGCCTTCACTCATTTCTCCTGTCCACCCCAGCCATACCTCTTTTCATCAGGAAATGTTTTTATGGCCCCACTCTACTGAAAAGACCTGCTCCAAGCAACAAAGCAAAAAACCCCAAGGGAATACCTGAGGCCTCTTGAAAAAAATTGCCTAAGACTAACATTTAAAAAGGTTCTGGTATGAAAAAAAACCCTACTGTAGCATTGCAGAAGGAAAGAAAATGCTCTGAGAGGCAAGAAAAGTCTTTCTACCTCCTTCTTCTTACGTATACAGCTCCTCAGCTAGGCTGGTGAGCTGGGCAGGCAGAGAAGGTAATTCATTGAAAAGTAGAGCCTGTATTTTGATTGAGGAGAGCCTGTGCATGATTAAGAATCCATAGCATTTTCAGCCTCAAACATTATTCAGCCCTTATGTGGACAAAAAGGGACATTTCCCAAGGCGAATATTGGATTTTTGCATGAGCTGCATTCCTGCTGAAGCCACACTTACTCTGAAGCCTACATGATCTAGCTACTTTTATTTGGCTATAAGGAATTCAATGCACTTGACAAGGTGTAACATCTGTCACACATCCACATAAGCATTGTTTATTTTTATAGAACAAGACTTACACTTACAGTTACTCGCTCTTGCTTTGCATCCTCCAAAAGAGGATGTGCAAGAAAAATCATGACACTTCATTTCCAGTGGTTTGTGGAGGCATAATATACAAAGTGGGGTTTCTGTAGCACATTGATGATCCTACCTAGTTACACGTACATGCACAACTAGTGTCAACAAACTGAAATCAAAGTCTGTTTAAAAAAAATTGTTGTTACACAGAATAAACCACAGAGAGTAGGTGTGCAGCTGTATTCAGGTTGCTGTCTGGAAGATGGAGAAGAAAGCTGTGACTGAGCAAGGCTTCAATTTTGATCGGAGCCAGCTGCTGCTGGCTCCCTCGCACTTCCAGCTACTTTGCTGGCTCTGTTTCTCCAGCTGTGAAAGGCAGACTGGGCAATGTTTATGTAGAGGTGTGCTGCGAGAGCTGCGTAATGTCTATGTAGAGGTGTGCTGTGAGAGCTATTGGCTGTGTCCATGCAAGTGTTAATTTATTGGTGCTGAAGTACATCCTACATGAAGGTGGTACAGTGCACACCCTTTGCAGTGGATCTGCTGATGAGTGCTACAGGTAAAAGAGAGGGCTGTGTAACCTGGGCACAGTCTGGAGGGAGTGACCACAGGGTAAATTTATAACCTGGGCAAGTACAATTTGGGGAAAAAACATGCTGGAGTGGGGTGGGGGTAGATTTGAAAAACAAGCGTGATGTGTTTTGCTCTGCATTTTCAGCTTCTTTTTCCCTTGTACTTTATCTGATTTTCCAGTAAGTGATAATCTATTGATCCAAATTCACCTCTGATTAAGTCCAGCATCCTGAGAGACATTCACCCACACATACACCCAGCAAATAACAACAAAGGAGCTGCTGAAAAGAGCACATATTTCTTAGACTGTACATTTGAATAGAAAGATAAAAAGTGCAATGTAAAGTATGGTTCCTTAAAATTGGGAGACATTGGCCTTTAATTAAATGCCATGTTGTGTTGACATCTGCCTTCCAACATGATAATGTTTTGTCCTCTTTGAACAGGGAATATGATGCAGTCTGGCAAGTTTTTCCACCTTAGTTCAAGGAAGCAGCCTACACACAGCATTCTGTTTCACAAACATCCAGACTGTATGTTTCTGAGGCAAGGGGGTGAGTACACGTGCGTGCGTGTGTGTGTATGCACATGCGTGGACACCTACACACACGTGCATTTGGCTATGAAGCCAGTCTGCAGTGTTCAGGTAAAAAGGAAAGTGTTTATTCTGTAACCCACAAAAGCATCTCTTATCATAACTGCATCTTGTGTGAGCCCTTTCCCCCTCATCCAGGTAGATTACAGCATTTGGCACAACCCCAGACCAGGGCTGGGACAGGTACAGAGTATGCCAGCAGCTCCCATCTCTCCAGTATCCATCTAACACACAGCCTTCTCCTTGCTCCTCTTTCTTTTCCACTGCAGGCAGGAGAAGGACTCAGTCTTTGATAGACTAATAGCAAGCAGCTGCATTTCCAGTGCTTGTTTACCTTTAACAGTAAATAGCCAATATTCAGACCATTCCCTACAAGTCACTGATGAGCTGATTGATGAGTAAGCCCATACTGCACACTGGGCAGGCCATATAAATCCCACCTGGATCTTTTTCCTCCACATAGGCATATAATCCACCTAGCTCTCTAGCCTGGGGCACGATTTATCAGTACAGCTTCACTTTACTGAGGCTGAAATGTCAGGTCAAACGAGACGAGCAGTCGCTTCTCTGTGTTGCCTCCTGCAGGGTGAAATTTTCCTGCTCTCAAAAGTGTGGGAAACTTCTTTTCCAAGCGAGCAGAAAAGTTGAAGTTGTACCTCCAGAGTGCTTAGGGGACGCACAGGGCTGGAAGTAGCAGCACACGAGAGGAGAACCCCACAGAAAAGTGATAAGATTAAAGGATCTTCTCTCCCCCGCCCCCCTCTCCCATCCCTCCCCCGAATGGGTAGCAAAATCAAAGTTAAAAACGTATCTATGGAAGGGACTGATGAAAGATTAATAATTAATTTTAAAGCAGCGATACAGCATTTTTTGAAATGTAAATTTGATGCGCAAAAGTGGCATATTATGATAAGCAGGAGCAACAAGGGAGAGTGAGTACAGGAGGGCCTGTTGCTCAGAGACAGGCTAGCAAGGAACACTTACAGCTGGCTCGATTTTTTCTCTTCCTCTCCCTCTCCCTCTTTATGCAAACTTATTATCTGAACTTAGGAGGTTTTGAAGAAGTTTAAGGGCTGCATATCTGAGGCACAGAGTCTTCAGAGTTCATCTCAGCTGCAGTTTTGCCTTGAAAGCTAAATCTCTAGTTGTGCATGCGCATTGCCATCCAGTGTCTTTCCATACTTCTTTTCTTCTGACCGCTCCTGTCACAGTGGTGCTAACCATCTGATTACATTGCTAAGACTTTCCCTTCTGCTTCTAATATTTGGATTTAATTTCCTGCCCTTTTCCACCCTGCTTCCCTCCCAGCTCCCCTCCTCCTTAGCTCAGCCTCTTTTGAACCATCTCCTTTTGTGCTTTTCCTGTGCATGGTGCAGGCTCTTTTACTCTCCCTTTTCTTTCCCCAGCCCTGTTTACATGAGGGCTTTGAGAGCAGCTTCACCGTTCGCTCTCATGAGAGTTGTGCAAATTGCACCAGTGCTTCAGTTGGAAGAGACACTCATCTCTGGAGCCCCATGCTGTGCAAGAGTGCATCAAGGCCAAGTAAGCCCCTTGATGCTGCCTCACGCTGTGATCCTCCTTTGCACAGTGTCATGTGTCAGGACGGTTTTCCCACAATGCATTCTTTAGTTCGGTGTCAGGGAAAAAAAAAAAAAAAAGAACAAATAATCTGCTGCCGTCACTGGCAAACAAGTTACCTGCAGGGCAGGGAGAGGAGCCAGTCTTCTTTCACTGAATCAAATTCACTTTCCAAAGCTGCCTTTGGACATGTGTTTATTACTTAGCGCCCAGGCAGTCCAGCCTCTGCCCCTTCCAACTTTTTGCCCAACACATGGGTTTTTTTGCAAACAGTGGGAATTGTGGAAAGTCATTGAGGGGAAAAAAATTATGCTTTCATTCCCTTACTTGTATTCAAATGATGGTTTTATTTATGCATATTGACAGACCTATGCTTCATAAGTACAATTAATACCATATAAATCATTCATACCCCTGCCCTGTCATTTATGGGAATATAGCATAAACTCCATATCCTTATCTTAATTAAACTGATAACGCACAACAGATACAGCTCCCAAGTGCATCTGAAAACAGCACTGAACGTTGCTGGCTTTCTCCCAAGCATGTGTTTGTATGGGGGTTTTACCACCCAGCTGGAGGTCACCTGCAGCAGCAGCTGGGCAGCCGGGCAGGCTCTGCAGCCCTACCAGAGAGCAGAAATCAAGCCCTGTGTTGCTCTGTGGTCTGCTGGGAAGGTTCCAACACTGCCGTGTGGTTTGATGTTTCTCCCCCAGGGAACCCACACAGCCACATAGCTGAGCCTCAGGCGCTGGCAGCGAAGCGCCCACGTACACCTCCAAGCAGGGGTGCTCTAGCAAACCCTGCACTGCCGCAGCCCAGGGAGAGCCAGGAAGGCTGGCGCAGGGACGGGGCCAAGCTGGGAGATGGAATTGGGGTAGGATGTAGGCAAAAGTTATAGCAAAACAATCTGGGACCATCCAGCTCTGCTGGGTGCAGAGGGACGGGCTGCAGCATGACACTCTGCCCAGGGCCATGTGGGGAGCCAGGCACACAGGGCACCCATTCCCTGTGCCCACTGGATGGCCGGCTGGGTGGAAGCGGGGTGCTGCCAGCCCCCTTCACCCTCCCGGCAGACTCACGCACTGCCAGTGTTTGCCCTGTTCAGGGAAGGCTGTGAATCCCTCCGTGTAGCTCCCCTTCTCTCCCTCCCCAGACCTCTGCCTCCCTCCCTTCCATTTCTCTCCACTACGGGCAGTTTTGCAAATCTCCTTGTACAAGGCTAGCTGGCAGGGCAATGAGATACGTTTGTGTCTGACATCGGCCCGGAGGAAAGGAGGAGAGGTGGGGCGAGCTGGGTTTTGAGGAGGAGGAGGAGCGCTACGTCAGTGCAGCTGGCGTGAGAGATGGGCCAGGGTAAAAAGAAATATTCCAACAGAGTATTTCTTTGGCTTTGTGTCAGAAAAGCATCGCTATTCAAGAGGAGCACTTAAGTATTTGCTTATGTTTAAGCACATGCTCAAATCCTGTTGACCTAAACAGAAATGAAGCATATGTGTTTAAATGAGCATATGCTTAAGTGCATTCTTCAGACAGGAGGGATGAGGGCAATTAAGCACATATCTATATGCAAGCTAACTATCTGTCATTTACATTTAGTCATTGTAATGCAATTTGGACAGTGAACAATTCTGGCAAGGAATTTTTTACTCATCATTTCACAACATTTGATAGCTTTAATGAAAAGACAGCATTCCCTGTTCCTTTGAAATAAGGTTTTCTCCCTAAAACAATAAATAAATAAGCCAAACCATGGATTTTGTAATTGCAATCTTTTTTTAAGAAGGTAATAAATAACACTGGAATGTAAACTGCAGTCTGTGTCCACTCTGTGTCATTTCACCAGAGAGACACATCTTGCATAGCCATGAAAGGAGACAAAACTGTCATTTAAGTCTTGAAACACAGAATAAACTTTTCCCTTCCATTGTTCTCTTGTATATGTGTAAACGTTACCTTTAGCTGGCATGATTTGATTTAGACCTTCCCCACATTGCAGCTGGTTTAATGGAATGCCATAATAGTGTCACACGGTTATTCTTGAAAAACAGCTACTAAATGTTGATGTTACTTATTGTAGCAATATTTATGTGAGAATGCTGCAAATACTTGGGAAAAGGTTTTAAAGGTTGAAAGGCGAGTGTAGCCATAAATTATGAGTAATGCTGCAGTTGGGAAGTGACATAAAGTTCAATGGCCTCAGCTGTCGACACTGTGTGTTCATTGTTTTGGACACTCATGTGACTGCGTCTCAGCCAGGCGAGGGCTGGTTCTCTCCCTTGCTGGATGGGATTTCAATGCAGGATTGTGGAGGTTTTTTTAAGTGATTCTCTCATATCTATTGTGTAACTTTCTCGTCTCCAACACAAGAATAAGCCTAAAAGCCAACCTTAGTAGTCTGAGTGACTGAAACAGATAATGGAGTTCATATTAATGCTGCTTTACAAGATTAATTCGCATTTTATTTCCTTATAGTGCTGAATGGAGAAACAGAAGACAAAAATGCAGTGCTAACCAGTAAAATAGATTTGTTTGTTTGAGGGTTATTTACAGGGTCTTTGAACTGGTTTTGGGGAGCCTTCCACACAGCAAAGTATACAGAAACCCAGAGCCAAAGCCAGCCCAAAGGGTCACGGTGCCACTGTCACAGTGGAGTTTCCTGCCAGGCAGAGGACATGGGGCAGCTCCTGTCCCAGGACAGGGAGGGAAGGAAGAAGGGATGAAGCCAGGACAAGGAGCTTGGGGGAAGATCTGCAGAGCTGGGCTGGTTGTTGCCATCCGCTGCCATGGCCATCGCTATTTCATCTCACACTCAGCAGCAGCCTGCTGGCTTCTCTTGGACTGCGACACAGGCAAAGCAGGCAGAAAAGCCAGGATAACCTTGCTGCTCACAACAGCCTGCAGCATCTTTTGCCTCTATCTAGACTAGCACAAGGGAAGTCTGGAATAGATAAGGTCCTGAATTGCAAGATCACTCCAAACTGCCCTCAGATATACTGTGCCATCCTCCTGCTGAAACTCTCCTTAGGCAGTGGAGGGCTTTGTGGTTTAGGTAGATTAGATTGGTCCCTTTAAAGTGTTGGTTCTCCAAGAATTCTGGCATGCAGAGGGGCCCCCAACCTCCCCTCAAAACTTTTAAACACACTCTGGAGGGTGCAGGGAGGAGACAGGTGTACCCAAAACTGTGGGTTTGCTTTGTGGGCAAGGGAGTGTCCACATGCCAAACTGTGAACAAACCTCAGAGAGTGTCATTAGGGGTGATTAGACTCCAGGCTATAAGTCCTTAATGACCATCCCTGCAGTTAGCTGTACCATACTATGTCCCCCATGCTACTTGCTGCCTTGTATCCCTTCACCCTGCCCCTGCCAGTGCCAGTCGCTGATAAGCTCCAGCCAGAACGGAAGGTGCTTGCCATTTAGCTGCCATTAGCTCACTAGGAGCACACTGGGATTCAAGGTACTGTGATGCGAATACTGGTCCAGCAGTTATGGCAACAACTCCAGAAATGTCCACATCTTTGAGACAGCTCGACTTTTCCCTCAGTTTTGCTCTGCTCCTGGGGTAAGTCTTTCAAACCTCTGTGCCTAGTGGTAACAGCAGGCTGTTAACAAAGCTCCTGGGCAGTTCCCTCATGCTAGGACTGCGTTCGTTGGTGATACCCCAAGAGTTGTCTAGTCCCTGAGAGGCTGTCCAGTTGCCAAAACCTCAGAAATTGTCCATGAGAAAGCGGGATCCTCTTCTCCCCGTCCCTTTGGCAGAAGCTCCTTCTGTTCAGTGGCAGAGGTAGAAAACATAGAAATGGCTGAAGACAGCCCTGGTACCTAGGAATCGCTCCACCACTGCACAAGACTCCCTGGCCAGGCAATTTTTCCAGGAACAGGAGCACTTTGGAGGTGGAGCACTTTGCCACTCAGGGCTTAGAGCTTCCATCTGTGCCCTGTCCTTTCACAGTACTGAATATTTTATGCAAGCACATGTGGCTACAGGTAGATGCATTCACACAGTGCTTGTAACAGACGTCACTTGTTCTGCATCTATAAACAGTCTGCAATGGATCAGTTACATTATTTTTTCTCTGATTTGAACAAGTTGGTTAATAAATGGGACAGTCTGTAACAATGTTCTCTTCTGCCAAGGCAGGAGGAATGGGGAAGTTGTACAGATAAGCTTTCAGCAAAGTTGCAAAATGTCATTAGCCCATAAAACCTAAAATCACCGTAAGACCATAAAAACTATGGTAAGTGACCAAGTAAAATCACAGTAAGCATATAATCACATAAAACCTATAATAAATTGCTGTTGTGTAGTAAAAGCTGATTAAAAATTGATTAAAACAGTTCAAACTATGTAGGTCTCACCTTAATGCATCACAAGGTGTTTAGACTACCCTGACTTGCAGGAGTCTTTTGTTTTCCTTGCATCTCCATACACACCCACAGTGACAGGGGGAGACAAGTTCTGTTCACCTGTACCAGACCTGCAAATCAATAACTTACAGAGTTCAGAGACCATGCCAAATAAGAATACTTGAAGTTAGCAAACATACGGGCCACATCACCAAAAGCGCAGATACGTCACTGGCTATATTAGATGGCTGCCAACACCACCATCTTGCCTTCAGTGCCTTCTCCTCCAAAAACTGCTAGCGCATGTAGCCCAACCATCTTCCTGGCACCAGAAAGGCACCTGAAAAACAGCTAATAAGCAATCTGAGGATCCCAAATATGAAAGCAAGTGCCACTGTCTTGCTGCATCCGATTCTTCAGCCAGCTGTTGTGGGGACAGATTCAGGGCAAGCTCAGTGTGTCAGGCAGTGCTGCAAAGGCTCCTTTCCTTGTTTGCAAATCCTGGGGCTCCTACTCCAGCTTTGTGTGATGATATGAATTAACCTCACTCTATTATTTTCTCTGCCTCTACCAAGGAGCAACAGCCACAGTATTTCATCACGTCAGTCCAAGTCTGCCATGAATCAATCACCTACATCCCACTGCTGTCTGTGTTTCAGGAAAAGCTCCCCAAGTGCCAGCCATAGGATGCGCCATGGTATAAATGCTGCTTCTAGCTCACACAAAATTTCCATGACCTGTCCCATCATGACCATGGGCAGCAGTAAGAAGACAAGTTCATGAAGTTCAGCATACACACTGACTTGTGATGGGAATGCTCAGAGCAGCCTTGCATGGTCCTCCATGCCAAATGCCCTCACAGATAAGCATGTTCAGCAGCCCCTCAGCTGCAAGAAAAATAGATCCACCTGGGGTAACCACCCAATGTTCCCATTAGAAACGTGCTGTAAAGCAGCAGCTGGTTTGTGCTGGTGGCCCCATGAGATGTGGTGCCACATACTCTGGTGACCAGTAATAAGCTATTTATCTTTTCGTTTCTGATAGTTTTGTTCACAAGTAGTCCCAACAGGAAAAGAAAAAAGGTCTAAGTTCATCAAATACTGTGTTTATTGCAGGTTTTTATTTGTCCTTCCAGCAGAGTAGATGATGTTCAGACAGAGAAGTGAGCATGAAATCTATTCCTGAAAGTAATGCAGAGTACCAGAGTTTTGGGGCAAGAAATGTCTTTTCAAAAGATGGTTAATTAATAATGTCTCAGTAATGATATATGGAGATTTTTGAGAAAGTCTGTTCAGCATTTCTAACCCAAAATACAATTTGCAGATCAACTTTCAAATTGAAGTCCCAAAAAATCTCTGAAAAAAAAAAAAAAAAAAATTGAAAACACCCAGCCACGGGTGTGATATCTTTCTGTTAAGGAAACTGGTTCAGTACACCTTGTCTAGGAGAGGGAGAGGCAAAGGAAGAAGGCAAGGGAAGGAAAGGAAAATATTTAAGGAATTATTCTATTCTTCACTAAGAAACTTTCTAACTTTTAGTCTTTAACTTTAATTTGGCTTTAAAAAGACTACATAAGCAATTTATTTCTGAGCTTTAAGCCATGTAGAAAATTATCAACGATATTGATTCTAAAAGAAAATGCATGTAATTCAGTTGCATAAGATTGAGATAGAAAAATCCAAATGTCAAGCTGAGTCAAAGAAGGATCAAGAAGATTCAAAGCTGTGGGAGTTTGTCTTCAAAGCTACAATCTCTTAGACAGACAATTAAATGAATGGCTGAAAGTGGTGGGTTTGGATGGTTTAACAGTCTTCCAAAAAAATGCCATTAGTAGCTGGCAAACTGTAAAGCCACCATTAAAAATAACCTTGGAGTTGATACAACTTTCATAGAAGATCTATCTTTAAAAAAGTATGAAATGTGCTACAGAGCTGGTCAGGAAAATTGTCTATTCCTTCTCATCTGCTTCGCTGGACATCTACAAGATAACAGCATGTGCTGCCTCAGTGAAAGTTAAAGAATTTTGTCCGTAGGGCACACAGTTGTAAAGTTATCTATAAACTCATTTCTTCCAAACCTTTAGGTAGACAAAATCCTTTTGGTTTTATTGAACGTACATTTCTGTCTAATCTCCTGCCAGCCTCTCCTTAGCATTACCGGTGGCTGCAGAACTGACCCCGGGCTTGAGCAGAGCTCTCCCTTTGGGGTGAGTCACAACTTCTGGAAACAAGATGTAACAACACTTCTGACTCCTGTTTGAATGAGGTGGACATCAGTATACTGCATCACAGCATCCTCAGGCCACATGGGATCCAAAGATCACTATTGCCTATCATGATTTAACTTATTACCCTATAAATGCCTTTTATTTCTATCTCATCATCATTACATATTTCATAACCAGGTAGAGCCTCAAATAAAGGTGTTTGGGTTTTTGCCTTTAAAAAGTAGTACTTAGGCTCTGCTTCAGCAAAGCACCTGAGTTTATTCTTAGCTTTAATTTCAGACAGTTCTTCAAAGAACATCACTACAGCTTAACTGCTACGGTGTAATTAAGGAGCACATTGGGGACAAGATTCACACTGCCAGTTTCACTTAGGAAAACCTGTTGATCAAAGGGAAAAATTAGGAGTATTGAAGGAGAGGTTCCCTCTGCCAATCTTTAATTGTCTAAGTATATCTGAATTCCATATATAGTCCACAGCAAGAAGCAAGCATCTCCAGAGAGGAATTCTTGTCACTTACCTTAGATCTGGCTGGGATGAAAAAATTAGGAGTTTCAAAATCACACTGTCTTGTCTTTAGTGACACAGAAATGTACAGATCTAAAGAAAGCAAATCATTATGATCCTTCTCTCCTCTTATTTCTCCTCAACTTGTCCATTGGTTTAAAGAGACATTCTGCTGTGAACCAGATACTTTTGGCCCTTCTCTTTGGTCCTGCATGTGACACCGTACAGACCATGGTGCCTTGCTGGTTGGTAGGTAGATGACACTTGTTCAGTCAGTCTTTCACCTGTGTTTCCTCATCATCTCCTGTGAAACCCTTCTGCAACCTGCATGTCCTTTAATTATGGGACCTTCTGATCAGCTTCATCAGACACAGCTGATCTTTACTATTTATTTATCCCCCCTTTCTGGTCTAGATAGGAAAAATGGGTTTATTCTAGGCCAAAACCATCTTTTTGTCCCAGTGGGCTTCATTGGAATGCCCCATCAGCAGAAGATGATGAATTCCTATCCTTAGCCTGTCTCAGGTGGAAAAGCTTCTCCCAGCCCTTCCTCAGCTTCTTCCTCCGTAAGGAAAGAAAAAACACTAGATAATTCATCCATGTTCCATATTCAAAATGGAATTATATGGACAATCCCCAGTGTCAAAAGCTTTAAGCCCTCCACAGGCAGAATTCCCAGTTAAAAGCACCCATGGCACTCTGGGGCTTCATAGCACCAGTTAAACTCGGGCTTCTCCAAATAGCTCCTGATGTGCACCTGTTCTTCACCCTTGGGCACCAAAGTGAATGGCTAAAGATGGTTTTTTGGATGTTACAAGAAAAATCAAGGAGTAGATTTAGCCATTTCCAAACAACATTATTAAAGGATTCAGAAATATCTAACTCAAGCTGCAGGATATTATACACAGCTTTGCTTCCCACCTTCTCCACGGGACCTAGAGGTTCAGTCCTACTAATTTAAATGCCTGCTGGGCTATATGGCAAAATAAGATCCTTAGTTGGGTGAATTCAAAACATAATGTAAATTATCTATTTGTATTACATGCTAGCATTTATTAATTAATACATGTACACTAGAACCTTACCCAGGAAGTATTGTTTGGAAACTTATTAGCAGGTAAGAAGTCATGCAACTCTCCTTTAAGTTGCCCTTTTGCTTCCTCACCTTGTGCCGCAACCACACAAGAAGCTCCTGAACATTCCTGGTTTTTTCAGTGCATCACAGACACCTGCTTTGGATGACTCCGAGTCCATCCACTGTGGACAGGGCTCAACAGGGCTCCGTGTTTCTCACAAATCACTGCTGGTTGCAAATCAGGTGTGGTCAGAAGCATGTTGGGGTACCAGGGCAAGTTCACAGAAGGGTTTATACTACCTATAGCTTCTATGTCATTTTTATTCTTTCCTAAGATATGGAGATGTGCTTTCTATTGTCCATTTGTGAAGTCTATAACATTTTTAAGAGTTCAATTAAAAACCCCATTGCATAAGTCACACAGAGGTACAGAAGCAGTGGTAAAAGGCTAATAGTAAAATGAAGGGAGGGGGAGGGAGAACTTTAAAGAAAAATAAATAGTACTGGACTGTGTCACATGACTTTGTAAAAGGTCCTGAATGTAACCACCAAAGCAGAGCTGAATGTGTAGGACAGAAAGGCTTGCGCGCTTTGAACTACTGAAAAGACCAATCACACAAATTTCTCCCTTCAAGCCACAAGTTAGCTGTAGTCTGCAGCTATTTGCGTAAGACATGTCAAGCTGCCTGGACTTAGTGGGCTCCAGCACACGTGGTTTGGGGTTTATCCATAAGCACAAGATCAGTAACAGCTCTCAGGCTGCTTAAATACTGCTCCCCATCTATCAGGTGTACCACGTTTGCAAAGAGGACACTGGGCACAAACTGTGTGTACCTGAATTTATGCAATTTTCAGTGAGCTAAAGATGCATTTATCTGTGCGGCCCTACCCTTCTGGTCTTCCTGTGGTTCTACAGCAACACCTAGCAGGATAAAACAGGGGCAGGTTCCCTCATTAAACTTTGCACCAATACAAGCAGTGTTCCCCATGGGTACCAGGTTATACCAGCCTTGCTCTACACTATGCCAATGCCTTTTTCTTGCGTACTGGCTCTCTGCCAACAGAGCAGAACTGCCTGCTGTGCTGGGTACTGACACTGTAATAGCCACATATGCAAGCAAAAAGCATCCTCTTCTCTTCCTGTTTTGATATCCCATCACTGGTGCACGGGGGCAGACAGCCTTGCAAACTTTACGTTGCCATTAGTGAGTTGTAGCTTCACAACAGCAGGCATTTTTCAGGCAGTACTCCTGTGTAAGAGATGTCTGTCTTTCCAAGGAGCTTGCCTGCCATACATCTGTGGCTAAAGTGCTATGGAGAAACAAGGCAGTAGCTCTTGCTCAGAACTAGATCCCCTCAGCTGCAATTATCCTTTGCCTAAAAACAAAATCAAAACACTCAGAGTCCTAGTCCTGTTGCTGTTGTTTCAGCTTCATTATACTATTCTCCTCAATGATACTTGGCTTTGCTTCACAGATCTAGGTGAAGCTGGTCCACACTGAAGTCTGTTATCTCTGCGAGATTCAATATAAAATCTCTGCCTTTGGCTTTTCTCAGCATTTTCCCTTTCACTTACAAAGCTTGTTTATGGTGCGAAGGATTTACAGAAGTCTGACAGCAGTTCAACAAGGTGAAAAGCAAAAGGCAGAAGAACTCCACATTTTCGTCATGTCATAAACATGATAGAACAACAAAAACAATTCCATTTTCTGCTTTCTCTTTTCAGTAGTGGTAAATTCAGATCTCTGAGGAGGTATTACTGTGAAAGTAACACTTAAATATGTGCCTTTGAGGCTTTTTTTCCCATTGTTTTCCCTTTAAAATGAAGTTTAAAAATACATTGGGGATTCAGTAGTATCTATAATTCTGTCTCTAGATTTCTGCCTCTCTGAGATTTGCTTCTTTGTGTCTTTTAGCCCAAATCCATCCCTGGTGTAGGCAGGTGCCGTGCTCTCATCCTCCATGAAGCTGCACCTACACAGCCAGACATGCCAAGCCAAACATTTTGGGAATGCGTCCCCTGCAATTACCTCCCTCCTTCCATACCTGAAGCTCAGTGCCAGGGTCTCCTCTCTCCCGCTCCCTGCAGTGATGCTCTCTGCTGGTGCAAGGAGCAGACCAGAAGGTGAGCCATGACACTGTGCCCCAGCATTTAGGTCCCTCACCTCCCACATGGTTCATGTTGATCGGTACTATCATGTGCTAGACATGATGGTGTCACACATGGGGGGAAGATGACATCCCAGCAGTCCCAAATAAGTTTTCTGCAAGTCTAGTAACACCTGCTTCTTCAGCAGAACCAGCTGAAGAGAAAGGGTTATCAAGCCCAGTCAATGTAGTGGGATGCCTGCAGCAGGAGGAGCTACTACCCAGTTATTACCCACATTACTATTTTTACCCTTTTTCTTTCTTTTTCCTCCATAAGCCTCGGGACCAATTTTATCCAGAAAGGGAATTTTATCCACCTATGGGAAGATGAAGGGGGAGAGAAAGGGGAAGGGAAAGAAAGAAAATTGTTCTCTGGCTGACAGGCAGAAGCAGGTCCAAGCTGATCTTTCGGAACATTTTGACCCAAAATGATCTCTTGTAAACCTGTATGCCTGATCCCAGCTGAGGGACACAAATGCATCTCCAGCTAAGACCTGGGTATGCCTCTGAGAAGATAATGGTCTATGACCTAGGTTTAAATTGAAAGTGTATATAACAGCACTGAAAACTCTTGAGAAAATCACACACGCTGACATGCAGTTGTGCTTCCACTGCCGGATTCACAAAGACCAGTTCTGAGACTCTGCTCATATTTACACTTCTAATTTGTGTCAAAACTGTGTATCAGTGGGTACCCATGAAACAATGCTGCAACCAACAAAGTACATTTCATATAACTGGCTGCTGCCAACATGCCACTGGGTCAATCACCAGAGTCTACTAAGGTCCTCCAAATAAAATAAAAAAAGCAAACCAAGGTCTGTTTTCACAGGAATCATGTGCAACAGTAGGATTTGCTGACAAAGGAGATGGAATACACCAGAGAGAAATGCATTTCCAACCATGTCCTCTGCGCTAAGCCCTCTTCTTTCCCAGGAAAGAGTAAAGGAGATTTTAAAAGTCATCAAGAAGAAAATAATGTTTTTAAGTTGATTTCAATTTACAAAGACACGCACTGACTTTCTGTTGGGTTGATTAATGATCCTAAATAGTTCTGAGGCAAGATTAATGTTTATAATCTCTTGGCCCAAATGTTATTGTGGACTATTGATCATAAGCCAAATGAGGACAGCTTCACACAGCACCTTAGGTTGAGGACAGTCTTTTGACTTCGGTAGATATGGTACACTTCAGTGGGGTCAGGATATTAGAAGCTTCCCTAGAGAATGTCTGTTAAAATGCAAATCTCTGAAGTTATTTGGAGTAAAAGGAAACAATGACACAAGTCTGAAAGAGCAGAATAATTGCTCAAATTATTCTGCTTCTTCTCTCTGCTACAGATTTCCTGGAGGATTTGGGCAAACCCCTTCACTAGCACTTAGTGTTCCCCCCTCCAAAATGAGGAAAGTAGTGCTTGCCATCTGCAGAGATGGGTTTTAAGATCGGTAAGTAAGGAAAGTTCACAAAATGTGCTGAAATCCCCAGGTGACAGGGTTAGAAAAGTATTATTACCTGCAGTCATCTTCTTATTTATTCTGCTTAAAGAAAGAAGACCACGTTTTCAAAGGGAACTCAATTTGGCTTTCTGTTTGGACAAACACTGTTAAACAGCAAATCTCGTTCGTGTGCCTTTCCTCACTTGGATTCTGTGTTTCTCCTCAATGGAAGTGAAAGTCTTGCAAATATATTTGCATTTCGTAACAGCAGCTCACAACTTCTGCAGCAGCCACATGCCAGCATGGAGGTGAGGAGGGGAAGCACGGGTGGGGGTCGCTGCTCTGTGCCCCGCTGTGCCAGGCAGAGAGAAAGAATTTGCTTTTCTCCCTTTTCCTCCTGCAGGAGGAATCCCGGGTGTGGGCTGGGAAAGGAATCCTGGACCCTGCCGGAACAGAGAGGGGGACGATGCTCATTCATTCACCTCCCTCTGGGCAGGGTTAGTGCTCACCTATTACTTAACCCATTAAGCCACACACTCTTCCTCTGCCTGCTGACCCAGCTGGATTCTTTTATCCCTGGTTCTGGTGTCAACTGGAAGTAATGTGACATCAAAACTACAACTGGGATGCTCTCCTCCACACCAGGCTTGTGCATCCCAACCTCCCCTGGCCCCATTACCCCTTGTGTCCCCGCAATGCCCTGCAGGTTTGCCCTGCGTAGCTGGGAAATGCTCATTATAATTCACACAAATAATAATGGGCCTCAACGCATCTAGCGTAACTCTCAATGTAATTCTAATACCAACCCAGCTGACCCATCAGTGATATCTAGCAATGATCCCGCCTTAGAACTCTGGAAAGTCAATGGGAATTCCTGAATTTTGCTTTCTTCAGAAAATAAGGCTTGCATGGTCATGATGATTTTGCAGATACTGGGGGTGGGTGGGGTGGGGTGGGATGGGGGGTGTAAGAGATACTATTTCCTCTCTACCCCACCTTCTTTCTGAAATCATTAGCACTTTGAGCTCAACCCAACAGAAGTGCACAATGTTCAAAGCCATCCTTCTTCCTAAATGTTTCATGAAGAGAAGCAAATAGTAGAAAAGACAAATCTTTCTCAGAATGCAGCTGAGAAGGCAGCTACAGGCTACACATACCTACCAAGTGGTGCCAGAGAAGTTACCAAAGACGGCAAAATGCCCCAAACCCACATACACGCTGCTCATTGCTTGAGCCATACTAGACACCAGAGGATCCAGCCAGAAGACACAGTGCAATAGAAAATCAATTTTTGTAAATCTCAGTGCTAACAGAGCAACTTATTAGCTTTGCTTGCAGCAAGTACCTTTTCTTAAATCCTTTTCTAAAAAAAAAAGTTGTAAAACTGATTTTTTTGAGGGTGACTGCGTCTGGCTCCATCTGGTTTGGGACAAATTGAAACAGTGGTACCACTCTCTTCTGATTCTATTTGTATCATTGCAACATTAATTGATGTTTATTGACAAGACATCAGATTTCTCCCTGTCTTGCTACTTTGCCCAGAATCAAAACTCCAACAAATCATTTTGCTTTAAAAAAAATGCAATCACAGGTTAGTAGAATTGATTTTTGTATAAGATTGCTAGATTGGGGGGAAAGGTGTGGAGATATTTTCCTATGAATCTATTTCTGGAGGAGAAAAAAAAATAAAAATGAACAGCTAAACAAAATTTAAGGTCCAGCATGATTTCTACAGCAGCTGTAAACTGGCTAGACAGACAAGGTGTAAGGCATTACACAGCTGCCAAAGTGAGTATAAGTTTGATAAGTAACTTATAGAAGACTGGAGGACCGAGGGATGCGTGGAGAAGAGCAGAATCATGACCTCTCCAGATGTTTTCATGCTAACAACATCCTGCATCTCCACTGGGCTTTTTCTATTTTGTAGCAAAAAATCCAGCAACAACTTTTTGTATTCGATAATAATAGATGCTGTCTTCATGCATCGGTGGTGGCATTCAAAGGCTGCAACACAAAAATATGTTGGTGAAGGGAATGTTTTGGTTAGTTGATACCTGTGCATTGTCCTCTTGCACTGATAGCTGTGAGTTTCAGCTTCACAAGATTCTTTAACTCAGAATCAGTATGTTATCTTTTTAACCACTTACACTAGTATGAGATCTTATCTGCGGTGCCATTTATACTGTCATTCAATATCAGCAGTGAACTTGATCCACTGTGTTTATTATGACTCCTTCCCTTATGGCTTTGAGACACACATATTTCTACCAACACCTCATAATCTTTATAGGAGTTTTGATATTTTTACTGATTTGCTGACATCAGTCACAATGAGGATCTTCAGCATCAGGTATGCATTTTGGGTTCTATAGCTGAAAAGTGATGCGCAAGATCTCAGAAAGAATAATACATTGTGCTGTTTACCAGCAATCAGATTATTAACCAAATTCAGTTTCAGCAGGAAATACGAATTGTCAGGAGCTCAACTGAATTCAGTGGAATAACCGGAATGGATGCCATTGCAACAAACATGAAATCTGGTCATGTCTTTCTATATTCTACCAAGTTTAAACTTTAATTCAAAATTAATAGGGGTCTTACTCATGATTTTTGGCTAAGAGATATTTGATTTCCTCCATACTCCTGAGATTTATGCACCAATCTTGAAATGGATCATTCTGTTTAATGGTTGATTTGTCAAGAAAAGTACTGATAAATGTGCTGTCTAGACCAGAAAGGATTTTGATGCATTTTCCTTTTATAATCTTAGTGGGAGAAGCTCAGGTACATGTCAAAACACATCTTTTGCTTTCTTTCATACCTGTTAATTGTTGATAAGGCCGGTTGTAAGGTACAGTCTCCTTACTGGAGTAAGGACTTGTATGTTTTTCTCTGTATTTTGGTTTGCTGTTTCACCTGGTCATGTAAAATTAATCATGGGAAGCCAAATAGCCAGGGATGCCCATCTGACTTAGTGGGCCATAGGAGGCAGGGCACGCTGTTGAAGCAGTATGCATTGCTCCAACAACAGCTCTGACCCGCAGGATGGACGCGGCTGTTCCTGCTGCCCACAGGGACCAGGGGGCTGGGAAGTCAAATCAATAGGAACATTGTCTTTGGTGTTAGTGACTCAGTATTTCATCTTCACAGGATACTTGCATTTCTGTGTTTCCAGAACTGAATATGGGAAAATAAATCAAAACCAAATTTCTAATTTGTTATCTAAAGTATAATAAGATATCAATGCACTCAAACTGTTTGACAATGTCACTTTAAGCAAGCAGAAGTCTAGGTAGCCTTCAAGTCCTATTAAGTTGTTTCAAGTTGATCAAGAGCTCTTTTCGTTACACAGCAAAACTCCTTTTTGAAACTGCTGCAGAATTTTTTGCTGCTTTTTTCTGTCACCTTTTAATTATTTGTATATCCCACCTCTTCCCTCTGATGGTCTCTTAGCTGATTATTTCGACTTGTCTTGGTCAGATTCACCCCACAGTCTGATACTGCAACAATCTAGGCAGACACATAATTTGATGTGCTGGAGTCACTCCATTGACATTCTCAGAGCTAATGGGAATAAATTAAGTTCATCCAAAAGCTTTACATGATCCAGATCCAAAATACCCCCAAGTGCAATCAATGCCTCTGTGAGTGTTTGATCCTTTTATTTCAACATGGCTAATCCTAAAGCTTGTTTGTGATTATGTTTTATCTGTTTTGAATTGTGTTGCAATTATTCAGTTATCGTAAGAAAATTACCTTTGTCTCCTAATCATCTTGAATTATCACCTTCTCTTTCACCTCCCATCCCTAAGACCTTGGAAAAGGATTGCAGGGGAGGATGAAGGGAAAGATGATTGTGTGTCTGACCATCTAGACACAAAAAATTTCCCTAAAGTCCAGTTTGATTTCCATAATACTGAGGCTGCATTGTTTTGAATTTTTAATTATTTATTACAGTCATCAGAGTGTGGCAATGTGACTGACCTATTGCTTTTTAATTATTTTGGTTGCTTTTGATACTATTAACCATGACATTTTGCTGATCCAGCTACATTCTTCTTTTAGTTTTGGCCCTGAGATCATTCAATGTCTGTGTCCATCTCTGTCAACAGAAAGTCAACTTCTTCTTAAAAGATCACTTTCATCTGATGGTATCTGTTGGAAAAGATGATTTAGTCCTCACCTCCAACTTGCAGATAAGAATTTGGATTAGATTTTTTTCTTTCTCCTGACACTGTAGATTCCAGGCTCCAATAAAACAGTAATATCTTAGGGGTTTTTTTAATTTTTACTTCAACATGAAAAGGAACACAATAATTTCAATAAAAGTATGTTAGCAAGACAAGCTTTTATTAGCAGTCCAATGCCTATTATGAAAGCTCATTATCTTTCCTCCATTTACCGGCTGGAGGGGGAGAGTTTCGAAAGGAGGCAGGCTCCCCAGTTACTCATGGAAACCCCTGAGAGCTTGGCGCCCATCACTCATGTTGTCTGTCATTATCTGATGTGTGGGTCGCACTCTTGTTTTGCATGGTTCCAAGATTGTTATTAGCCCTATCTAAAAATACCTGTAAAACTCAACACCGTTTACACAGGACTTTATCAACCAAGTGGAAAAAAAGGCAAGAGCTGGAAGAAACTGGGCTGTGCTGCTGGGGTAGAACAATCTGTTAAAAATCACGCCCATTTCCATAGCCAACCACTGAAAATGAAAGCCAGAACATGATGCTTCCCTCCGGGACTGTATGGCTGAGCCTGAACTCATGAGGCATCACCTTCTCTCTAGTTCATGCAGAAACACCACCTGGTCACAGAACCTGGACCAGGTTTCAATCAGCCATTGCTGTGTGTTCATTTAAAATTTGTCCTTTTAGTTTGCATGGATTTGCAATCTTAGAAAAGAAGGTCCAAAGGAAAGATTTGAAAGAAGAAAAGGAGAAGCCCTTATGGATCAATACAGGGAGCCGCAGAAAACATAGATCTCCACAAAGCTTTTGGGGTGGGACTTATCTAACGAAAAAGCAATGCTTCTCCTCAAGTAGCAGTAGAGAAGAAGGATTATTCCCTAAAAGTGCATATTTTTCTGCCAGGAGAAGCAGACAATGAAAACTAGCTCAGAGAAAAACATGTAATTTGCAGACTTCGAAGGGGGAGATGACAGAAGTGTTGGTGCCAGCTCTTGACACATTTCAGGGAAGCAATATCTGGGGCAGAAAACAGTCCTTGGATGAAAGAAACATTCCCTGATTGTTTTTTCCCATTCTTGAGCAGAGGCTCTTCTGCTGCTGAAATGGTCAAATCCACCCTGGCACAGTGAGGTAAACGCCGTGCAATGGATATACCCCCTCTGCACTGTCCTGCTCCATGGGGCTCTAAACTTGCCTGGCAGAGTGAACGCACATTCAGACTTTGCCTGTGTTCGGCAAACTGTTGATTAATATTTTTTTTAACAATTTTTAAAGTAATGTTCAAAATGCTGGGTTTTAATCTGATGGAATGTTCTGATTTATTCTTTTTTGAAGGGCATCCATTTAGCCCTACCAATATTCATTTTAAAGCTAAACACCTGAACAATTGTCCAGAACTGCCCCGACTTCTTCCCCAGCAGATACTGGCCCAAAACTTGGCTGAACCATGTACTTATATCATGTAAAAGCATTAGCAGGACATAAAAAAAACTTTTCAGACATAAAATGCTGCTGAGCTGTATCGTGCATTCACAACATTAGTGACTGTATCATTTCTTTTCCAACCTAAATGATTCTATGCTCAGGGGGCTGGAGCACCTCTCCCGTGAGGACGGGCTGAGAGAGCTGGGGCTGTTCAGCCTGGAGAAGGGAAGGCTCCGGGGAGACCTTACTGTGGCCTTTCAACACTGAAAGGGGCTTGTGAGAAAGAACGGGACAGACTTGCTGTCAGGGCCTGCTGCGATAGGGCAAGGGGTAATGGTTTTAGGCTGAAAGAGGGTAGATTCAGACTAGATACAAGGAAGAGATTTTTTACAGTGAGGGTGGTGAAACAATGGGACTGGTTGCCCAGAGGAGTAGGGGCCTTATCCCTGCAAACGTTCAGGGTCAGGTTGGATGGAGATTTGAGCAGCCTGATCTATTTGAAGATGTCTCTGCTCATTGCAGGAGGGGATGACCTTTAACGGTCCGTTCCAACCCAAACTGTTCTATGATTCTATGATTCTGTGTTTAAATCCTGATCCCTTCAAGAAAATTAACATCTCAAACTGATTTTCTGTGGAGCTTGACAGTGAGGAAAACACAGGTGTACATTTTGAATTTTTCTTCTCCTAAATGTTCTTCCATATCCTGTTACCACTACATTTCAGAACACCAAATGCTTTTCTCCTCTTTGTGGTAAGTATGAATACTATTTTCACAGGGGAAGAAAGGGAACACTTTCAACTCAGCCTTATCATCACTCCCAGCTCCATGGGTCTGCTGTTCTGCTGGAGAAAGCATGTTAAAATGAACCCTGGAAGTCAACAACTGTGGAAGGAAAACAAGACATGAATGATGTCTGACATGGTTAGAGCAATGATATCATTACTTAACAGTGAAGAATTAGTGAAGTTATAGATAAATCATTACGAAATGTGTGTTTTGAGCCATTTCCCATTTGTATGTGGTGGTTGCTGATAAAACATCAGCATCAGTGATTACTGCAATCTTTACTTGCAACGCCATTTCCACACTACAGAATACCATTATTGTTCAATCTGAATTAAAAGTTGCTGATCAGTCAAGTGTAGAAAACAGGAATGCATTATAACCCACTTAGCCAAAAAGCAAAAAATATCAAATTTTGTCTTATAAATTATGCATGTTCCTAATCTAACTGGATCAAGACGTAAACTGCTCCAAATGAAAAGCTATCACCTTCCATCACTACATCATGAACTCCAACCTGTTGCATTGGTTTTACTCCCAGTCCTTGCACAGAATCACATGGCCTCAGTACTGGGACAGATGATGGTGCATAGTCCCCAAGCACTTATTTTGTCCCAAGCATTTACTTTGTCTTTTATCCTTCTGTCTAATATAGAAATATCTTGAATACATCGATCTTTCACAAAGAAATCAGTTCTCTTTTTTTTTTTTTTTTTTTTTTTTTGGGGGGGGGGGGGGGCTTTGTTTATAGTAAAAGAACCTGCTGTATAGCAGGGAATTGCCTAAGGAACTTATAACTTACAACACCTGTCAGATACCATGCACCCAAAAACAGAGAAGGGAGGGGTGGAAAACAAGCGGGAGCAGTGTTAATGAAAACACTGAGGCAGTAAAGCACAGAAGGGAAGAAAGAGCAAGAAACTGCTCTGTGCTGTGCTATTACAGGCTCTAAAACAGTTTGCCCATCTGAGGCTCACAAAAAATTTGTAGCACTTGACCCACATAGTTCTTTCCACAAATCTGTGTCATCTTACCTGGCATTTTTCTAAATCAGTTTTAAAGGAGAGGTATTTATAAATCTTATTATATCTACTTCCAGAAGGTTAGGGCAGCACGCAAATTCTCAGATTATTAGTGATGAGTCCTTTTTATTACTGAGATTTCCAAACTATGAAAAGATTTGACCGAATGCTAAAAGCACACTATAGTCTTGCCAGCTTTGTATAAACACTCTTCTCCTGTTAGACTGTTCTATTCTAAAGTTACTTTCTGCAGTAGTTCTTTTTTGATTGTGAACGCGCACATTCCCTTGGAAACAATTAAATGTGAATCTGTTCACAACAGCCAAATGTTAGCTATTAATATTAATACAGAGGAAGAAAGAAAAAAACTATTGAAGATGCCACTGCTAGGTTCCTTGCAGGTCTTTTGGTTTACAGGAATTCATAGAAGATGCAGACTATTCCAGATCTGTTTGAAATACAAAGGTTTTATTACATTCCAAGAAAAAAAGCAGTCCCAATCAACCCATGGGAATTTTTCCATTGGCTGTGCTGTGCCAGGACTTCAAATGGGTATTTAACCTGGCGAAGAAATGAGTAGAGACGATTGCAGGATTTCCTCCCGTTTGAACGTTCTCATTAGATGAGGCCTCAGTGACCTCTGGGTTGATGGGTTGTTCCAATGTTTAATTGCTTTGACCTTCGGGGAGTTTCTTTTCATGTCCAACATAACCTTAGTTTTTTTCAGTTTAATGTGACAAATTACTTCATAAAAACAGCCCTGGATATTTTCATTAATTCTGGACAAATTGTGTTATACATAAAAGATGTCTTTTTCACAGATGCTGTAACCATGCCAAATAGTCTTGTAATTGTTCCTTTTTAGTTACTTTGGTGTATGTCAGTACATATTTAGAGTAATTGGTGTGATTTATGAGAGTACATAAATGATGGGTTAATTCTAAGAAGGATAAGATCACAAAAATACACAATTTTGACCCCCTACTCAATAAAAGAAGCTTTCCCGAGGGCCACATTTTCTGAAAATTAATCACTTCTTTTTTTCTGAGAAGGGAGCAGAGTCCCTTCCACATTGGCACTGCAATGCTGACAGAGCCACAGAAGCCGCCCTGGTAGTGATGCAGAAAAGGTCCTGGCTGGCTTGAAACCAGCCCTGACCAGCTAGGAGCTGCATCTTCCACACCTCTGAGAGCCTGCAGAGAGGTCCAGCTGGTCCAGAGCTCTGGAAGTGTCATCATCAGCTGCGTCCCACATAAGTCAGGTATTAACTTCCCTTGGCACCCCAGGCCAAAGCATGCCAAGTAGAGCATTTCAGAGTGAAAGCACACAAGCTGGTGGATGGTTTTCCCAATTTTCCCTTCCAAAGAGCATGGAGTTGCACATGAAGTCACCGGGTACCACACAGTGTGCCTCCGCTGCCTCCACCAGGCTGCTGCCCCCACAGGGGGAAAAGGACCTGCTCCCTCGTGCTAAACCCGATACAGCCAAATTTCCACCTGCCACAGACTAGCCTCTTCATTGACACAAAGTGCGCCTATGCCAGCCTGTATGTAGGGAGACAGTTAGCTGCGTGGTTCACACATGCGGATCCATCCCCATTTGCAAATGTCACCTGTGAAAGACAGAGGCCACTCCAGAAAGTACAAAGCTCGGGATTGTTTAGGCAGAATGGAAAATGACACCCCAGCATTTACAATGGGATTTTTATTATCGATGTCACAGATATGATACTTGCCACTGACATGCTTGAATTAGAAGAGACAAAGTAAACTGTTAGAAAGAAGAGGCCATTGAACAAAATACAAGTGTAACCCGCATGCTTATATTGCAGCATTCGATTTCCTCTTAAATCTCGGGAAAAGGGGGGAGACAGCAAAGGGGAGACCTGTGTTCCAGCTGAAATCTCTTCTGTCTGCACAGGAGGGTGGGGCCTCTCCAAAAAGCAGACAAAGAACCAGAAGCAGGCATTTACAAGAGCTTTCAATACAGGAGAAGAGCTTTGCAATTCCTGCTCAATTCCAACCCAATGCAGGTCTCTGCAAAGCTGCAAGTGGGGCAAAAGTCAAAAATGCAGGGGTTGGAAAGAACCCTGAGGACTGAGGGGCTGATGGCCACAGGAGGGCCAAAAGTTATGTTTGCTATGTCCTAAGTGTACTACTGTTGATACAGGGTTTAGATCTCCAGATTCATAAGAAGCCCAGGAAAGGGTCATCTCATGCCTCAGAGCCTGAAACTGGCCATAAGAACCCATAGGCTTGTTTTCCTTGGAGAGGTCTGGATCCCAGCTGGGCCAAGAAAGCAGGCAATCCAGGGGGTACTCACATGCCCATTCGCTTTTAGGACATGTTTGAAAGACAAAGTAACTGGGGCTGTATGGTGAAAAAGGGAGAACGGGGAAGTTTCAGAACATGTTGGCCAAAAAGAAGCCGTGGTGTCCTTGGTCACTTTAAGCTTTGTAGCAACTGTGTATAATAGCAGCAGTGTTGGAGGTGAGTAGGTTTCTTCTTTATGGGTTCATTTTTTCTTTTAAAGAAAAACAAGCATTTTAAAAGCATTTCTAGTATCGATTGCAGAATGTGTTTGTGTTAATTGCTTCATTCCCCAAGAAGTTTGGCCCCTGAGGGCTTTTAGAATCATAGTTCAACGGATGAAATCTATGACAGACAGACACAAATAGATTAGAAGATGTCTTGGAAGTCAAAAAATTGGGTCTGTCCTTCTGCAAAGCTGTGTACAAATGAAAGAGCTCAACTGAGTTATCTGTACTAAAACCTCAGTGTCTCCATCCCACTCAAAGAGCCTCTCTAAACCCTGTGCTGTCAGGAATAAGAAAGAACAGTGAAATAAGCCACTGTGTGATTCAAATATTCCTAAGTGGTTACTGAAACACACTCTTCTTGGCCAGAAGACTGCATTCTTCAACTCTGTTTGCTGCACTATGAAACACATGAGGTCATTTTTATCACAAGTCTTATGAATAGAGAATGGAATTTTCTACAAGGTCCTCTTTTCTTATCCCCCATTTCTCCCCCCTTTAAAAACAACTCCTAGTCCACCAGTACAAGATGGTTCACTGCCTGGAAGTTTCCTGCATGTGATATCTACAGCCTTAGAGGGGACCTGGCGGCCTGGCTGGATCCGTAGGGTGATTTGCCAGCTTACCTGGAAGCAACCTGATCTCCTCCTCCTGCCACACTGCCTGGTATCATCTAGTGACAGTGGGAGATTTAGAAATGTCAGGAATAACAGATGCCATTTTCCCTTAAAGCCAAAGTTTTATGTTAAGGAGAAGAAGTGAATGATACATTGCAGGTATTTATAGCAATTAGATGCTGCCTGTAGGAACATGAGCTTGTCAGGAGGAGCGGTGACTGAAAGGCATGCAGACAGCTACTTGATGAAGTGGTGTGCACTTGACGAAATACATACCCTCAGCATTTTTAAACAAAGAACAGCTCCTTTCGGGCGAAACCTTTAGCGCTTGATCTAGGAGCACAATGCAGGACTCTGATCCAGGAGCTTCCAATGCTTGGTATCTGAAACTCGGAGCTACAATTTTCTATTGTTTTGAACCTGGATTTGGGAGTTTGATCACTTCTCTAAGTAGAAAAGGAACTGATCCATCCCTGATCAACTACTTTTGCTGGTTTGCCTTTTGCAGCATTATGCAGTACACACCAAACACAATATAAACGAGTAGTCCATATATGTGAATTACTGGCCAGCCTATTAACAGTGCCTGGTCATGCCAAGTAGAGACTTCTGTGTCCAGCCACTTCTCACACTTCAGCAAGGAAGAAAGGTGTGTCTTTTAAGGTCACCAGGGGCACTCTGGATGGTCATTTCAACCAATAGTAAACCACAAAATCTATTCCTTGGAATCAATGACATTTCTACTAAAATGTTATGAATGAAAAAATTAGATTGCAAATTCTTTGAGTTGACTCTATATTTTTAAATAAATAAACCAATTCTTAATTATTCAAATCATGTGCTTTTACTAAAATTTGGGTTTTATTGGCAATCTCTCATTGGAACACACCGGCCCGAAATAAATAGAATATTGAAGCCTGAGGCCCAGTCCTGAAATCCTTTCCAACATGGGTGGCAGCAGAAGGTTAGGGCTACATTTCAGAATGCAAACAGCACTTGCTATTCTGTGTTTCACTCTTTTGGTAACTCCCTGAATTGAAGTCCTGCTGGAGCAAGAAGGAAGCCTTACCTAGACGGTACACCCCAGCGGGGATACATTATGCAAGTTTTGCATACCATTTTACGAGGACCTAAATTGAGCCCTCCTGCAGTAGCACAGAATGGGGAAATCCAGCATAGGAAAAAAACACATTTAGGTTCACCCAGATATATATCCTTTGATCAAAAGCTGCCCCTTGTGCTTATGAGAATCTCATGTAAATATCTGCAAAGTTACACCTTTCTCTGCTTTCATATTCCTTTGCCGTGTTGTCTACAAGAACTGTACTTTCTTGGGCTGCTGAAGTCATGGCTCGTACTGCTGAATATTAGTGTCTCGTTATCCTTGCTCTTGTTAGGGGTGTATCTACCCTACCCCTTGCTTCAGAGGTTGTGACCGTATTTAATCCCTTATTTATGCAATACCTATAAAAATGGGGTCCTGCTGCATAACTGATCTCCCATCTGCCATGATAATGAAAAGTATTATTTTTATTGCCACTAGGTTTTCCTTAGCTAGATCTTTCAAAGGACACTGCCAAGGTTGATCCAAAGTTTAAATCTCACAAAAGCAGACTTTTACAAAACATTTGTCTGAATAGAAACGTTGCCATTGATTTTTTTAATTGCAAGTGAAAACAGTCGTATTTGATGAAATAACCATTCCCCTGAACTTTCTGCCCTAAACCTGAAGCCCTAAAAGTGAAAGTGACTCAAACACAGGTGAACCTGACTTCATTGATTTCTATTGTCCACAGTGAGAAAACACAACCAGAAAACAAAGCAGAAAGAGTGACAAGTAAATTGGATTTTTTAAAATTCTTTCACTTTTAATAATGTTAAGGTAGGATTTGTAACACAGATAAAGGCATTTATTTGTTTGTTTGCAACATAGGAGCTGTAAGGTGATAGTGTCCCTTTAAGTACCTTCCCATTGTAATTTATTTGCTCCAGGAATGATGGCAGTGAAGTTCACACTGGAAATACAGCTCCTGAAGAATTTAAATTTGCCACAAACTTCACATCCTTCTTCAGAGATACCTTTTACTTTCAGGTCATACCAAAGCAAGTCTCTTCCGCCACCCATTTCTCCATCTGTGGCAGAAGGGACCCCCAGTGTATCCCAAAGTGGTGCTTGGGCACATCCCGACTCTCCCATTGAGGAAGGAAAATGAAGATTCAGGTGGCTCAGGAGGGGCCCTTCTTTCAGCATTGCAGGGTTTCTTACCCAAAGATGAAAGCTTAGAGGCTTTGGTGACACAGCCCCCATGGGCCACCTGGATCACAGCACCTGGTGGGGAAATAGACTTTTCCCCTTCCCACAAGCCAAGGATAAGCCCTGCCTGGCTGTTGGTCTCGATGGTAATTTGGCCCTCATTTCACTCAGACCCAGCTTCTTTGGAAATCCTCTTGACTTTTGCCAAATTCCAGATTCCTGGAAATCGCCAAAGAGGAGCCCGAGCCAAAGCAGAGCGAGGATATCAGGATCTGGCGTGCTGTGGTGAGGCATGTCAATGATTCAGGCTGATCAAAACTGCCATGGTGGGATCCGCATCGCTGTACCAAACTGGAAGTCTGAATCCTGTGCAAATTGTTTATATTGTTTGGGACTTTTGTCGTACTTTGCATATTATCACATTAAATGATGTTTCTGTAAAAATGTGAGGCTTCTGAATGCCAGAATTGTTCATGTCATAAATGCCTGAATAAAGCAACAGCAAAAATCTGTAAACAGAGGAAAGAAACTGCCTTTGCTACCATTCATCAGCATGTCTGGATAAAAATCACCTTTCCTGTTTAGTGTTTGCCCTCCATATTTTCAAGTGTAAGAATTTGAGGGGAAAAAAATGCTGTGTAGCAGCTGGCCCATTTAAAGAGGTGATGCATATTATTCAAATGATTACATGAATGGCTAGAAGTGATGCATTATTCCCTATTTTCATTTGTGCAGCTTAGCATCGGCATGGTGATGAACTATGTCAACCAGGAACCTTGGCTGCCTTCTGTTGGAGAAAGCCCCTCAAAGATCTTTGATGTGACAACAAAACTGGGAAATATTACTGACTCACAGCCTTTAAGCAATCAAGAAGTGATCAAAGCAGTGACTCAAGAATTCAAGGGAAAAATTACATGCTCAGGGAAATGAGGGAAGCTTATTACCGACTGATATTCAATAGAACAGGCAACTGAAAGTCTAATTTTATGAAATATGCTTTTAATTTGGTATTCACTGACTTATTGTATATTACTTATGTAAAAAGCAGCTTTTAATTCCAAAAAAAATGAATGGCTCAAAATTCCAGTCATGAAAGTGTGGGGTGGAAACACTTAGTCCCATTTCAGCTCTGTCCAACTCCTACATGAAATGCAGGGCAGAGAGAAAGCCAGAGGTCTTCAGAGTTCACCTCCACAACCTCATCCTGTGAGCCATCAGCCTTGCACAGATTCATCCTCTGCTGGGAAGTGAAGGGCTGGCGAGGACATTGGGCAGTCAGTGAAGCACCCTACACCTGCAAATTAGGCAGGGGCAAAGCCTGAGCGCTGCTTGGCAGCTCTCTGCGGTGTCTGCTGTTGGCGTGACCGTGCCTCTGTCACCTGTCAGTTCTGCAGGTAGCAGCGCACTCTCCACCCAGCGCCCGGGGGCAGCCTGAGATGCGAAGGCAAGACGGCTGAAAGCACAATGTTCGGGGCTGGGGAGGAGACACTGCAGCTCTCTTAAGCCACCCTGTGCCACCTGTCCCAGCACATTGTACTCGGTACTGGGTTTGCCTTGGGGTTTGGTGTGAAGGCATGCCTGCTTTCTGGGAAGTCTCAGATCCCTACAGTGTGACCATTCAGGTAAGACAGGGTGCATGAAGTGCAAAGGCAAATCTCTGTCCTCACACACAGAAGTGCACCTGGGGAAGCTCCAGTCAGCTGTCCAAAGTCAGTAAGATTTGGGCATCCACACACTCCAGGGAGGCTCCTACAACACACACTAACTTGTGGTTATTTTGCTGTGCTCTTTCATCCTAATCAGGTCTAATCACCATATTTCCCACCATGACTGCGCCCACACTGAGGTTGGTACAGGTCATGTGTGGTCACCACCGCCCAGGAGCCCAACTAGAGCCAGCCACCCAGCCGGAAGGCCAATGGAAAGAGGATGTGTTATGGAGCTCCGTGTGGCTGTGACCAAGGAGTGCCCATAAGACAAGGTCACACTCCAGCAAGGATGTTTCCTTCATGGGCAGATTAGAGATGGGACGGAGGAAAATCCTTTTACCCAATAAACGTTGTTACATTTTTGCTTTTGTTGAAAATACCAGTTTATTTGCCTGACGAACCATTCCATCAGACTAGCTACATACAATTTTCATGCACCTCGATGAGAAAACTGATTTTCTGGCTGTCCATTGATTGGTTGTCAGGCAACTATATATAAAATACCTCGAATATGCCAATGATCAGGTAAAAATTGAAGCTGCTTGTCTTGATGTTACATTCTATTCCCACTAGACTCTATTTTTAAAAGATCTCAAATGCTGCAAAATGAGAATTGTACATTTTTAGTGAACCCTGAGAGGATGATCCATGCTGACAGGCATTCACTCGCTATCTGCCACAGGTAGCCCAGCATTAAGGTGTAAAGCTTCGGGGCACTGAAAGGATTTGATCTAATCTTATATTATAAGAAGCATCCAACATTGTACATTCTCTTTCCAACACAGATACTTATGTACAGCCTAAGGGCCCGATCCTGCTTCTCCTCAAACCAGTGGGAGTTTCTGCCTTCGCTTCAGCAGCGGAGGGAGAAGGAGCAACTTTTGTAAGGGCATTCATCACTCTTTAACCGGACCAGGCAGACGCAACAGTGCTGGAAATGCTACCTGCATAATTAGAGTGACCTGCATTCCTCTTTTCTGTCAGTTAACTTCGCTTCCATTGCTCTTCCTTGCCGAAAATCTGGAGGTGGGTGCCTTGACTATCAATCTGGATTAAGGAAAGGAGAGGCTTTTTCAGCAGAGACAGAGTTGTATGAACATCAAAAGATTCGGGTTCTGTGAGTCATAAAAACAAACACACTAACTACACTAGAGGGACATCAACGCAGCATGCAAATACTCTCAATAACTAACTACTTCTTGTAAGCAGTTGACAAGCTGCGATTACTAAAACAAAGCCTGAACACAGAAGCCAATGACTAAGACTTAAGAATACCTTTCATTTTCTTTCCCATCTTGTTAGCCAGTAAAATGCATTTATTGTATTCTATCATCGCCATTCATTGTGGTGCATCAGACTTTAAACTGAGATGTGTTACAGATACTGTGCATATCTGTGGAAACTGAGAAACATGAGGACTTAGCTGAATGCAGGTTTTCTCTGTCTGATCTTTTCTAATATAAACATTGGAGCACTTGGATGGCAAACCCTGGGACTGATCCCTTAATGTTCATATTGGTAACCCTTAGATTACCCTTAGAAAACAAGTTCTTAGAAACTGGCTTCTAGCTGCTTGCAAGAAGCACTCATCAGCTGGAAATACAGGACTGGCATCAAAAATATAGAATCAAAAAGAAAATATTGACCAATACTAAGGACTGCATCAAATGGTTTTAATAGCTTCAAACACGGAGATAGAAATTAGATGTCTAAGCTTGAAGAAAACAATCCAAAAAGGTCTGTTTCATATCACATTATCCATTCCTGGCTGGCTGTAAGCAGCAGAGCCTGATCCTGCTAGGCCTTATTCATGTAGGTAATCCCTTTGACCCTAGTCATAAATACATTATTCTAGCTCAGGATAATCTCCAAGTATCAATCTGAACTGATGCCTGTGCTCCTGAACACAAATGTACATTTTCTGTTTCTTGAATCTCAGGGCTGTAATAGTAAGCAGGCTGTCTTAACATAGTATTTTGCCTTAAAAAAAAATTATCCAAGCATGTCCCACCAGCTCTGACCTTGAAAAATTAAAAATCCAGGTGGCTCAATTTGGAAAGAAACTTTGGGTTTGTTGTAGTTCTCTTTCCGTGTGCTTTTTTCCCCAAAGGCAGACATTCATACACATATAATTCCCTCTTCTTGTCACTGGGCTTTTGGGTCAGTGAGCATTCCTTTGCTGTAGTGTTTTTCAGATGAAACTCCAAGAGAAACACTGTCCTCAATGATGGGTCGGATACAGAAGAGGAGGATGGGCAAATATTCTAAGATTGGCCTGGATTCTTGCCAGAAATAGAAGAAAAGAGCCTTTGTGTTTGGACATCTGAAGGCCAGGCATAAACATGTTAGCCGATACTTAACACCCAAAGCCAGAGCCAAAACCGTTAGACACCCTGAATAATCCTCACTAGGCCTCCTTTGGGTTTCAACTGCCCATTACAATGGGGCGGCCTCCTCCAATTACCAAATGTGTTTCTTCTAAAAACATCCTTACAGGAACTCCCAAAATAGCAGCGATTAAAAGCAAACAGCCTGTAATTCATTGACATATGCAAACCTTTTAATGTTTTACTGGAGACAAGTTGCAACTTTTTGTACCTACAAGACTATTTATGCATTTTTAATAATTACCCTTGTATATTATGTGATACAATTCCTTTAGGCATTTAGTTAAGAGAAGCAACAGAATTCACATTCAAAAGAAACTGTTAGTTTTGCTGCAAGAAGCGCAGCTAATTTATGTAGTGAATTTTTTATACATTTTTCCCCTGATTTCTCTTCCCTGCTGTCCTTTTCCCCCTTTCTTCTTCACTACGTTAAGAAATTCTGATGTGCCTGCAGCAACATCCACTGGTGGGGAGTGTCTGCAGTGATGCCAGCCCCGGCTTTCTGGCAGTGGAAGCCAGTAACGGGTGCTGCTTCAGCAGTACACACTGTGTTATAAGCCCCATTGGGAATCACCCTACCCTAGGGTCCTCTCTAATCACATACCTTCTGCAAGCTGGCGGGTTCCCTTGTCGCCTGATAGACAGTAATCCTAATCCCATGAGTTCTGCACAGAAAATAGCATGAGGAAATCTTTCCTGCAGATCAAGAATAAAGATGCTTTCACAACCAACACAGTCCTGCAAGCTCTGACTCGGATTCAAGCTCAAATTCCTGGATTGCTTGCATTTTGGCTAACACCTCAGCTCTAGTTTAGGATGAACCAACTGAAGTGCCAAGCAGGGACACTCAGGCACAGGGCTGGGCACAGTGCGCCTGCAGTTCCCACCACCGGCACGGGCACACGCAGTTCAGAAAAGAAGAGCCTGAACTAACAGCACAACTCGGAAAAGTGGTATAGATTGTAGCAGCAAGCAGTGCTTGACCTGCCTCAGGGATAAAAGTAAAGAGTTAGCGGCTTCCTCATCAGACACGGAAGGATCCAATCCCCAGCTGTGCAGCAGCACTGATTTCACCTGTTTATACCTGCCTAAAACCTGCTCCTCCCTCCCTCTTTATAACAAGAACCAAAGAAAGCCAAGTCAAATACTTCGGTGTTACTGCTGTTTGACAATATATTCGAGGGATTTTCAAGTCAGCCACTGCAGATACTACACTTAAGGAAAATGTAGAAAAAAACCTCTTGCTTATCACATGCAGGTCACAGTTCTTGCACAGCAGCATTTCCCCTTGGCTTCAGATGGCAGCTTCTCAAATCAAGGACTTCATCTTCCCATTTTAAATTAGCAGTAGATAATTAGGAACTGCCCACAATTAAATATTGATGTTAAAAAATAAATAAATACCAGCACTTCCCTGTTTAGACAGTAAGGAGAAGGCTTTGCATTGAAAACACAGGACACATGAGAATGTGAATAGTAAAAAGCTCATCTCATAACAAAGGAGTATAAGCTCTTCTTTGTGTGCTTACTGGATTAATTTATTTCTCTGTAACTGAAAACCTATACAAATAAATGGGATAAAAAGCCAACATATACCTTTATATCAGCTGTAATCTGCCAATTCTTCAAGCAAACCTACTGGAACACAAGGGATAGGGGCAAGATTTACACAACAGGCACACCAAGTCAGCTCTTGTCTCAACAAAACTGCTCCTCAGCTCCTATAGCTGCAGCAGGACAAGGTGAGCACTAAAACCACTTGCCCAAGTCTAGCAGTATTCCAGCTCAGATCCTTGCTCAGCCCCAGACTCCACCTGCAACTGCAATTCACCCCGTGGGTGAATCCTTTTACGGCTACACCAGGGGCAATGCCAAGCCCTGCATCGCCAGAATTCCTGGGCATCCCGCTGCATGTGGGCTGGGCCTTTGGCTGCAGAGCATGCCTGTCACCAGTGGCATGCACGAGGTAGTTTCAGTATCTGGAGACAAAAACAGCTGGGCAAGAAGCACCTAAACCTGCCTCCAGTGCGTGTGGCAGGACTGGGATGCTGCAGGGCCATCACTCGGTCTGGTGTTGGACTCCTGGAGCCTGTGCCACAGAGGATCTTTCCACATACATGCACGTCCCCACAGCCTGCTTGCTGGCTTAGCAGTGGTAGCACTGCCAAGTGGCTGGAAATCCTAGGTGGATGTAGAAAACCTCCAAATTCCTCCTTAAGTTTTCTAGGTAGGGGCAGAGAAGCAACCATAGAGTAACCATCTTTGTGTGTGGCCTTTTGTCCTCTGTGGGTGTCCTCCCCTGGAGTCAGGTACCTCCCCTCAGATTTCCTACCTCCAAAAAGTGCCAAAGAGTCAGGTTAGTGGATGCTCTGGTTTGGTCTCACGGGAGGGTGGTGGGAGACACTGGTTCCACCCTAGTTGAGCACATAAAGCTACTAGATTGAAAAAAGAATTATTTCTCCCTGACCTCATCCTGGTCCCTTAGAAAAGCTCATTTCCTGTGACTTTACATGCCAGAGTGGGGAATGGAAATGCAGCATTGTTTCAGTGCATTGCAGTGACTCTCTGCTTGTAGCAAAGTTATTTTGAGGAGA
The DNA here is from genome assembly GCF_963210335.1 of Falco punctatus. Taxonomy (NCBI): domain Eukaryota; kingdom Metazoa; phylum Chordata; class Aves; order Falconiformes; family Falconidae; genus Falco; species Falco punctatus. The sequence continues at coordinate 1,148,130 of NC_137584.1, read as the reverse complement.
AAAAAGACTTCAGGTAAGTCAGGTTTACCAAAATAATAGCAGCAATTCATGTAATAGTAACAATTCAGAGCAAAAGTGCAAGATCATACCCGTTTCTGCCTATGACACTTCGGAGAACATTCACCAATAAGAGAAACTGTGGAGCAGAATCACTGTACTAACGTCACCTTCATTCATTTTGTGGGCCAATATTATTGCCTCCATCTCTTCTGAAGCACCCAGACACTCAGGGTACTTTGCAGTGCTGTCATGACACTCTGGGTGGGTTTTCTGCCGTGAGGGAGAAGTCAGCTAGGGCTGCCTCAGCCAGTGATGCTGGCTTTATCCCAGTGAGCTTGATGAGTTGGCATTGTTTAATGGTCCAGGCTTGCTTACAGCACCAGCCCACCCACCCAAGTGTCACACATTCCTCTAGAAGCCCTTAGAGCTCAGTCACACAGCAGCTTAATGGCACAACGGACATTTATTTGGGATGGCAACTTTCCTGCTAGGTACAAGAGATACAATGAGGTAATTATTCATGGGTTTCTCTGTGCGACAAAACTATTTAGAAGGGATTGCAGCACGATAAACATGACCGCAAATGAGGGAGGAGTGCCCTCCTTTATTTCCACAGTAAAATGCAGCCGCCACTCAGCAATGTTGTAAGCCTCCATATTTCTCATTAACCTTAGCATTTCCTTTCTTGCCCCGCAAAAAGCACGCTGATGTAAACTGGCAGTATCACTCCTGCCCTATTACCTTGCTACAGCTTATATCTTTTCTTTTGACCCTCTCTCTTCAGCCAGATTGAAGCCTCTGGCAGGCTTCATGCAAACACCTCTGCAAGAAAAGCAGGACTGTTGAGGAGACAGGCAGGAGAGTTATCAAATAAACTTTCCATTTTATTTACAGTTCAGGAGCCTTGCAGAATGACACACACTTATGGTTTGGGATCACTAGCAATTATTGGAAAGGTGAAAGCAGATACTGCAAATTTAACAAGCCTTTTGTATGAACTAATTGCATTAGAATGCATTAGTAAGGGTGCACACTGTAGGTTTTATGTTTCATTGGAAAGGTCATCCTAGATTCTGGTTGAATAGTGAAAGAGAGGAAACCATATTAGCAGTGTATCCAGCAAGTGTCTCTAGGATGAATTTCCTTCAGGTCATTTGCATTATTTGATTGTAGCTGAATAGTTCTCCCTCTGCTAAGCAACTAGGGAAAGACCTATGGTGACAATAGGGGAAGTTCAAAGTCTTAGAGCCTTATTAGAAGGCTCATTTTCTGCACTCATTTTCATGCGCTCATTTCCCAGAACTAGGCTAACAGCTGTATAATCAGGACAGCAAGTTTACATGCCTCCTGTAAAATACGAACCTCTCAGGGAAAGTTGCTGTTAGTTTTCAGAAGGCTTCTTCAGAGGTGCAGCGCCCTGTTGTGCCACAACACAAGGTCCCCCTTGCTGGTCTGTCTGCAAACGCCCTGTGCCCGCTGCCTAAGCCAGGGCGTGCCAGGGGGACGTGCATTAGCAGAGAGTTTCTGAGCAAACCCAAGGCCCCCTCCAGGCCCTGCTCCAGCCACCTCCGGTGTCTCCAAACACCTCTGGGAACAGTCACTACACCAGCTTTGTTAGCCCACAGGGCTCCGGTGGTTTTGCAAGCCCGGGGGTGGTGGCAGCACCAAAGAGGGTGCAGAGGGCACAGGAGCGGTAGGTAGCACTGGTGTGGTAGCAGCAGAGCTGGCATTTGGAGAAGGGAACAGAAGCAGGACTGCCGACAGGATCCTGAAGGAGATGAAGGAGTGGGAGAGCTGGGCCCATTTTGGTTTGAAGGGAAAACTCCTCACCGCAGCCAGGCAGAACTTCAGGGTAACTATCTGCCAGCGCTGCCGTGTCGCATGGCTGTGGCAAGGGGACTAAGTGTCAGCCAGAGAAGGGCAGGGACTGTCCCCATCCAGACATTTGTGAGACCAGTTGATCTGACACTATAAAATCTTCTGGTTACCTCCTGAATATCCCCCAGGATCTCCGGAAGAGTGACTGGCATCCACTAGTTTTACTGATCCATGGACTTAAACCAACCATCCAGAAAATCCTCTCCGTGTAAAAAGCAGGACTCTGCATTGCATTAGGCTAAGTAGTGCCAGCAAGACTTGAAGAGAAGCTGGATAGATGTTCCAAATGTCTCTTATCTTCCCCAGACCCCTCTCTATAATGTAAGACAGCACAGCAGCCTCTGGGAAGGTGTGGTAGCATTTACCCTGTCACCAGCCACCTTTGCTCTGAAAGGAGGTGGCTTCTACCCATCTGCCACCCCCAGAAGATGTAAAAGAGAGGAGCATATGGTTTTGAGAAAATAAAAGGTCCCAGTATCTCAGCTTGGTAAAGTTATTGACTTACTGTCTGACCTCCAGCAAGACACATGCCCTCCATCTGCCCTGCTCAGGCTGGCTGTGAGACAAGCAGAAGTGACTCTAGTGCAGAGATGCTGAATTTGAGCTTAGCTTGTCAAAGCTACAGCAGCTGGTCACCCCTTTGATGCCGACAAGCTACATCAAGGACTGTTTTAGTCAGCGCATAGTAGCTGGACCTTCTCCTCCCACAAATTCAAACTGGCTGCAAGGCTCCCAACAGCTTCCCAAGCCCACGAGCACAAGGAATGCAAAACCAGAGTGCAACTGCTGAGAGGATGAACCGGGATCCCCTGGGCCCCACTGCATCTCTTCCTCCAGCTCCACAGCCCAGTCCTCCAGCTGCTGCAGCCCCACAGGCTCATCGTAGCTGCTGGGACTGCACACTTAGTCCTTGCCTGTAGCTCCTTTATACAAATGGTTTCACACAACTGCAGCCAAGGGAAGGAATCAATCCATTCCATAACGTATGTCACCTCTGGCAACGTTAAAACATCGGTTCAGCAAAGCCTTGGTGCATTTGGTCATGGGGACTCATCCTGTGCCACAGCACTGTGCTCAAGAGCACACCAAGTAGGAGAGCTCTGTGTGCAGAGAATGACTAGCTCCCACTAGAAGCCAGAGACGCCCCAGGCTTCCAGCACTAAGGCAGCAAAATCTTGTCATGGGAATAGCAAATATTGTCCATCCTTTGTTAAAGGTGTGTATCAGCCCAAACAATAATTGTTACATACTCTACATTAAAAACATCGTACTTCAAATCTTAGCGTCCCATAATTCGCATACTGAATTCCAGGGAGGATATTTGATGGAGTGTATGCCACAGTGCCTATATGTATGTACTATATCCAAAAGACATGGCAATCTAGCATAACATCTGGTAAGTCCTAATAATAACGATATTTTAAAGTCAGTCCATCTTAAATATTTAAAAATATAATCTGAAATAAAAATGAAGTGTGCAATGTCCCTATTAATAATATTATCATCAGCGTTATTAAAGTCAAAGACTTGAGTTTTCATCACAGTTACAGTCCCATTAATAGCTTTATCCTGACAAATGCACTGCAGATCTCTGTTTTCTTCAGTTAACATTTTGGTCCACTTCATCACTTCTTTTCATAGGGAACTAAAAGCTGGAATTGCTAGAGGGGGATTGAAAACCTCAGCATCCCACCAGGTCCCACTGGCACAAAAACACCCTGAAGCTGTCCCTGGTGCCTTCTTGGTGCTGTTGAATCAAGCCCAGACAAACCCCATCACTCACCCATTGGGCTCTGGATTAATTATCTTCTCCCCTATCCTACACAAATACACATATATTTTCATTGTTCTCCAGACCCAAGTTTCCTAATGAATTAATAACCGCGAAACTAAGAAACATCTGGAATTTGAAAAACATTTTTAAAGCACCTTCCCCCAACATGGCCAGTGCCTGCCACCTCTATCAACCCTGTTTTTATTTACTGTACCCCTCTTCGATCGTGCTGTTTCTCTGCAGTTCAGTAGGAAAGGAAGGGGACAGTGCTCCTGACTGCTATATATACGATGTGGATGAGGCAGGGAAGATTCATACTGGAGATACATGGGTTAAATATTAATTATATCAAAGCCTTTACACAGCAACAAAGTAAATATAGAATTTTTAACAATGTGTTTTGAAAGGTCATGAAAATCCATTAAAACACATCAAATCAATAACAAGAATTTCAAGCTACTCTCAGAAAACCCTAAATAGCTACATATACGAATGACAACCATTGGAAAGAACTTCATATAAAATTGTTTCTCACTTCAGTATTCTCTCATGATCTGATGGAAAGATTTTTTTGCTCTGGAAGAAAATGATATGTTTGTAATATCAGTCTAATACTATTAGTTATATTGATTCGTGTTAGACTATAGACTGGTGAAGTTTTCAAAGCCTTAGCATTGCACAGCTGATGAAAACCTCTCACTGGAGCTTTTGCCTGGGCAAGGTATAGAACAGGGTCCCCCAAGTGGTGTACATTTTGCCAGATTATGTTTAATCAAGTCATGTAATGATTACTATAGATTAACAGGGAGTGTTTATATTGCTTTAAATTGTCTTGATCAGTTAAAATAGTTTTCCTGATACATCAAAATCTTGAGCATGCTTCCTTGAATTATTCTACAAATCTATTTCTCATACTGTTCTCATATTCTTAGGAATGCAAATTTCAACACAATTTGGCCAAAGTCAAAATCAGAACCTGCTTTTAACTGGTACCCTTTAAAAAAAGAGTCTTGGTCAAATCTTCCCATTGATACCAGTAAGCTTTGGAACAGACCATAGAATCACAGAATTGTTAGGGTTGGAAGGGACCTTTAAAGATCAGCTAGACCTTTGGATCCCACCTAGAGTTTACAGCTCCCACCTAGATTTTAAAACTCATCAATTGCTGAGTCCGGTTTGTTTGAATAAATACAGTATTTTTAGTTAATGCAAACACTTGGAACCTGCTTGCACAAGACGCTTCCAAAGGCAGCACATAATCATTGACTCCTTTATATAAAGGAAAAATGCTGGAGGGTTGTTCCATTTACAAAATCTCCCTGATTTTTCCCATAACTTCCTACAGTGCCAGTACAGCAAATTTGCTTCTCAAGAGGATCTCATAGCTCTCATGTCCCCAAAGCATGCACAAACCACAGGGGTTGTACATGCTTCGCAGGTGCTCTGTGAAGGTGAATAACTTTAACCTCAAAATTCATAAACTAAAAAGTCCAATCCATGTGTACCTGCTTCTTTGAAGTGTTTGGAGGCTTGGTTTGTATTTAAAATATATATATAATCCTTGAAACAAAACAATCCTTAAAATCTAGAAGATTAACAAAATAGAAACACTATTTAAGATGATGGATCGTGTAAGGTAATCACTAAAGTCTCTCAGACTGTAAAATAGGATTACACACCATTTCTTCTTTTTTTCTCTCTCTCGGGCACTGCAGTATCAACCACTGTAGTCCTGATTTTAGCTAAACACTGCAATTATCAGATGTATTTGGTTGCAAAAGCTTTTGTCATTTTTGTGGTTGTCTGATGGTACACGGTTCAATCATAAAAGGGCAAATGACAGGCGAGTGTAAGAAATTAATTTTCTTCTTCTTACCGACATACCGGGGAAGGCCCCCTGCTGTAATATGGAAAATCTTTTATGCAAAAGAGCACAGCAACTTACAGTGTACAATCACTATGCAGACTTCTGTTTGGGTATTTTTTTCCAATTCAGTTCAGGAAAGGGAAAAAAAGATGGCTTTAAAATCAAGTTAAAAAGTTCAAAATTGATTCTAGCCTTTGAGTATATTTATAGGTTTAAGGATCTAGGGATCAAAATGCAATAAAGCTCCATCTAAGTATGAACATGCCCTGTTTAAATGACGCTGCTTTTTCTGGTGATCCCGAGGCCATTGCAGTGAATAGTTTTCCACCGGCAGCTGAAGCAAGGTGAGAGGCAGAGAGGGACGCTGAGTCCAGCGGGAACTGGACAGGGCCATCCCACGTTGTTGTGTCTACTAGAGAAACAAAGAGAAGCTGTCCGTACATTTTAGGGATGCATTTAATATTTATCTGTGCTATTTCTGAGCACAATCCGAACATAAAACTGTATATAGAAAAATCAACCCTCCAGCAGGATTTAAGTAAAACTGCCTCTGGAATAAATAAACTCTCCTTTCCTTTCCACGAGGGCAACTTTAACCCCTTCTGGCAATAAACAAAGGTCTTAAAGAGAGGGCAAATTTAGTGTTTGCCATTTTAAGGCCCTGGCATAAAGTGGTCTTACCGCAAATAAGCATCACTCAGATTACCCGCAGTGCTTTCAAATGAAAACAGGGATGGCATTAAGGCTTACTGTTCACCAAAAGTTATGCGAAACCTGCCCTTTGGCTCACATACACTGCTCAGCTGTATGAACCAAAGGTGGCAACTTTGGTGAGAAGAGCTGCCCGTTACGCCTGATTCAGAGGCTGACAGTGGACACAGTGGCGATGCCCGACTCTAAAAGCACAGAACTCCTCCGGAGAGGCGTGGGATGTGCTCAGGCTCCGCTCCCTCCTCTCCCAGCACAGGGGCTGCCAGCAAAGGCAGGCAGGCAGGAACGCTGCTGGCGCAGGTGGGAGGGAGTAGCGCTGGCTGGCTAAGAGCGGTGCGATGGCAGAGCCCCCACCAGAGCCCTTGCATTACCACCACCGCCGCCCCACGGTTCCCACAGCCAAGACTCACTCCCAGGATCTCCTCAGATATTCCCATCGACATGGCATGTCTCCAAATCCCTGACAGAGAGGTATTTGGAAGCTGTGAAGAAGTGGGGTCTCCAGCAGGACCTTTAATCATTGCCCAGATGCTCTCAGGAGGGGAATGCTCAACAGAAGAGTGAGAAGGGTCCCTCTGAGAATGGCTGAGAGGTGGGGAAGGGATTGCCTCCTTCCTCCCATCACTCCCCATGCCTCAAAACTGTTGATGAAAAAGCAGATGGGGTGGTGTGAGATTTTATTTTCTGGGATTTCTCAAGTCAGTTACTGTTCAGCTAAAGAGAAAATGGCCAAAACCTTCAAGGTGAGCACATCACTGTAAAGCTTCACAGGCATGGCAGTGCCTCACACACCCACACGCTCCTGAAGGCTGGCCTTGTAGACCATGATGTCTCAAGGAGCTTCACAGGCTCCTGCCCTGGTCATGATGCAGCTGCAAAGCAGGGAGATATGGTGTACAGAAATAGAGGCTTTACATCCCGAAACTACACTTCCCATCAGGCACTGGCACAGCATTTCAGGATCAAATGTGGGCTTACTTTCAGCTGAAATTTTTCAATTTTAACAAAAAAAACCACTTCTTTTTTATAAGTATCTGCTTACGTGACAAATTGCTCCAGGAAAAGCATGAATCTTTTGTTTCTAAAAATCTGTTTAGTTAAGAATCCACATTTCTACTGAAAAACAGTCTCAACGGACAACTTTTTTGAATTACTCACAGAAAACTGAATAAATCCCAACAGCAAGACAAGACATACTGTGAAGAAATATTTAGTTTCTCAGGAAAAAAATAAGCCCTTCAACAACTGATGGCTAAAATTTGGCAGAGCTGGTCCCAGCAAGTACAAATCAGCTATCCATCTCAATGAACCTACATCAATTTACCCCAGGTGAAGTTCTGGCCCACTGAGCTCAGGGAAACAAAATGTCACCTTTACTTTCTAAACACTCTTTCTCAAATCATATTCCCCTTGTAATAATGTGTAGTGAGTGTTTAGCTCAACATGCCTCTTATAGTTTCTGTTTGGGAGATGATTTTTCTTTTTAATTTCTCTGTCAGGCACACTTATTGAAGCGCACACACTTTAGACAGATGCAACCTGCAAAAAAGGTTTGAAAGACAGTGATTTATTTATGAAATTCCTGGTTGAGAGGGTGAGGTAAGCCACACGAAAATTTTAAAGCTGCTCGCTACTGTAAGGCGTATATGTAATATATGTAGAACATGGGGAGGGAAAGCATTGATAATAATACTTGGGCACAGTGCCTGCACAAGGCAGAATTGCAGTGGGAGAAAAGGGGCAGCAAGTGGGGAAAAAGCTGTAAGGAAAAGCTCTGCTCTGCTTTTAAATTCACTTTGCTACCTCAGGGCCAACAGCATTTATCCAATGGGCTTTCTACATATACCAAGATTTTGTTCTTGTGTGTTTTATACTATGTAGTCAACACAGCAATCAAACCTGAAGCTCCACAGTGAGAGGAGAACACAAATTCACTAAAAGTCCCTGCACTAAAATGTTTTGCTCCTAACTAAACTCCTGTCCACACCACAATCCTTTGCAGATGACTCCCACCAAAGTGGGTACACTGGAGTCCCAGGACTGCCAACATTCACGAGGGACACAGCTATTTGGCTGGGCAAGTTCAACGGCTGCCCATGCCAGCACCCTGGGGTGAATGTGCTCCCCTTCCACAAGGCTGCTTGCCCTGGCACTGCGGGTGAGAGGGCTGGCAGACATGCTCCAGCAAAGCCAGCATTTTAGGAGGGATTTATCCCAGTCCATCTCCCACCAGTGAATGCCCCTAAAACAGAGCCAGCTGATGAGAAGGCACATCCTAACCTCTGGCAAGGAGGTGACAGGGAGGAGGCAGCAGGAGCATGCTCCCTTCCCATGCCACACCATGAATCACTGGAAACTGTTCATACCTACTGGAACAAAGCAACTGGAGGTCACCCATGTGGAGAGGAAAAGCACCATTTTCATGCAGATGTCAGCTAACAGGTGCAACAAAGCAGCCCAAATAATGGGAGAGAGAAATATGCAGGGAAAAGCAGCAGGAACTGCAGCTGAAGAGATTCCCCTGGATGCTACTGTGTCAGCCACGGATATATCCAAGCATCTTCAAAAAGGAATTCCGAAGAAAACAGATTTTTAAAGTATTTGTTTGTCCTGTACCTAGCTGTGAGCGGGTGGCAATTTTTGCAGGCTTTTCAGCTGAAATGGCATTAAGAGGCGATTGTAGGGGTGAGGTGGTAATGCGTGAACTAGCTGGTTCAGGAAGGACAGCCCACACACAGAGACAGGACCATCAGGCTGCTGATGCTGGCAAAGCAGGAGTCGCTACAGTAAGGTACAACAGCAGTCAGGAGGAGATCAGACCTGCTCTGTATCCGGCTGAGGAGGAAAGTTGTATTCAATAAGGTGGAGAGTGGGGCTTTGGCAGAGAGAATCAAGGCATGAGCTGAAAGAGAAACGTGATGTGAACAACCAGCCAGAAAGATGATCCTAACAAGGGTAACTGGGATGATGTCTTGCCAAAGGCAGAGGTCACCATCACCACAGAAGGGGAAAAAGCTATGTTCATTATAAAATTAGGTTCTGCCCTACCATCTTCTCCATCTTCCTGGCACGTAGTATGGAAAGCAACATCAAACCCCAGGGGTACAACATCAAGCCCCCTCACACAGGGCACCGGTTCCAGGATAAAGCAGAGTGGGAAGTGAAAAAGAATGAGCTAAAAATGACCAAGCAAATTGTCTAACACTGCAAGAGACAAGCCCTTGAGTCACCCAACCTTTCTCCAGTGGTGAGGAGCAAGGTCCCTTCTGCCTTTCAAAGGGAAGAGCACAGTGCCTTAGGGGGCTGCCAGCAGCTCCCCACCAGTGAAAAGGGTTAGACAAGGAATCCCTCACCTGCAGTGTAAGAGCTGCTGCTGGCAAGCTTACAACTGAGGAAATCAAAGTTTCAGACTAATTAAACTGTATTTGTTGTGTCTTATCTTTCTCCTGGTGTGGCGGGAAAGTTACATGGAGGGCTAGGTGAGATGCCAGGTGTTGAGAGTTGCTGTGTGGATGTACACAGGAAAAGATGGCATCAGTCAAGATGGGAGATGAGAAAAGTTTTGGCAGCGCCGACAGAATAAATTGGAAAAGGAAGATACAGCAAGCGTTGAAGAGAGCGCCAAGGTGGTGGGGCCAGGGGTAGAAAGGAGATGAGGGAAGAGGCATGGAGAGATACCAGATGTAAAAGATAACAACCCAGTAAAATTTTGCCAAGATTAAAGGTTTCTGAGCCATCACTTTGAATCCACATGTCCACCCTCCACTAGTAAAACCATTAGACAGACAAGAATTAAAAGGAGAGAAATCACTCGCCTGCAAACAGCTTGCTGAAGACATGACATTCCCGAAGAAAAATGTACGCAAGTGTAAGCAGCTTACAAGAGCAAGCTATCTCACCCAGCTCACCCCCCACGAACACTATTAAATCCATGAGAATCAGAACAAGGAAATTGTCAGGGAGAGGCTGCGATTAGCCAGGGTCTCAGCTAGAAAAACAGTTTATGAATTGTCATAAAAATTTAAAGCTCATCCTCACATTAGCTGCTGCAGTGTCTCTGCTCCCACCTACAGTACAGTTCGTCTCCCTCTATCTTCATCACTGACTGTGCCAGTACAAGGGGGAAATCTTCTGAATGTTTCCCAAAAATTAAGTGCTGAAACAGCATATCATTATTTTTTATATTCAAATCTATTATTAATGAGCTATACACTATAAAAAGATTCTGAACATGAGTGATACATCTCATAATTCTGACCTATTAACAGAAGTACATGAGTCTCCCTAGACCAAAAAAATAGTTGTTAAAAAAGATGAATCGCTTACTCAAATCAAAATAACATGACAGTTCCATGAAAGATTTCAAAATAAAAGTTAATAAGTTAATGGATTCATTTTACTGCTCCTAAGACACAAACAGACAATGCAGCGCAGTCAGTCATCTTCTTATTAAATAATATGAATTGACGACTCCATCATGTTTGTCTTAAGCAACAGGCAATAATACGCTCCCTGATAGTGTCTTAGGGTGAGCACGCCTGTAAGAGGACAAGGTCAAAGCACATTCTTAATTTTCTTTGGAGTCACTGAGCACTTACTTAAAAGTTCGCCGTATACCCAAGTATTGCCTTGAATGCAGGGACAGGAGCATTACCACCATTTAAGCCATCAAAATCTTTCTGCTTTGCAATCACTCCTGATCCTCATGGTTCAGGTGACACATCTCACCAGCCAACCTGTCACCCACCATGCAGCAGAGTGCTGGGAGCCCCCTGCATCCCCTGTCTTCAACAGTTCTCCCAGGAGACAGCGCACTTCCCTCCGGGAATACCTGATAGCTGCTGAGGAAGCCCAGGTGAGTGGCTTGAGCTGGGCTTCTGGCTTTCCAGTGGTGAAGAGGAGGAGAGAGAAACACCACACTGAACCTGGGCTGGAGGAAAACTTTTCTGGAAACTTTGATTAAAAAAGGACTTTTTTCCCGTGTGAGGAGAGTAAAAATAAAATGACATTTCCCTGATATAAAAATAATTCTTCTGGCTTCTTTCAAGTGCTGTAGCCCAGAAATATTCCAGAGGAGAGAGGAGAGACTTAGAAAGAAGATTGCCCTTGGGAAGTGGTGGAGTGACTTTTCCCAGCCCTGTGGAAGTCCTGTTCGGGTTTGGCTGCATTTTGTGGGCTTGATGATCAAAGTCTTTATATGCACAGGAGTTATTTCAATAAGAACAAGGGGTAACAAAAAATCTTCCAGTTGAAAGTGGGCTGCATTGTACAGGCATAAGGGATTTCATTGCCTACTCAGAACAGATAGATGTGGGGGCTTTAATGTAGGAAAATCAGGTGTTGAAAGGATAGGAAACAAATGACTGGTGGTTTCTGCCATTTAAGAGTGAAAGGGGCACATGACGAGGCACCGATTTCAGCCACGCTAGGCTGAAGGGTAGGGGCTACTCACATTAGTAAGGCTTTGGAGGGCTGGGCTTGTAAACTGCAGCCGCCTAGACAAAAGTCTGGGGCACCTTTTTCACGAATACCTAAGTCTGGTTTTCCAAAGGACCTTCCCCTCTCTATATATAGATATATCACTTGGGATACATCCACCCCTTCCAGCAGAGCCTTGGTTGACAGAGGGACTTTTTGTGGGCTAGCGGGGGAAGGGATGAGGGAGGCTGCTGGTGGGGCTGTGGCCGAAGCAGGACCTCAGCAGGCTGCTGGTGCGGGGCTGGCTTTACAGGTGCGGCCGGCATACTGGGGCCCACGCTATCCCACACTTTTCATTCCCTCAGCCACTTTCAAAACTGTTACCTTAAGCCTGTAGCAGGCTTTCAGCAGAGGTCTCCTAGGCTTTAAGCAGTTTCCAGCTGTATTTATGTGCTTTATCCCTTGAGTAGGATAAACAGGTTAGCAATTAACTCTAGCTTCCTGACCTCTAGCTGGATAACCAGATCTCTAATTATATTTTCAGTGGCAGCGAATCTCAAGAGTTGTGTGACACTATCTGAAAGTTTCCACTCCCGTGTAGCATCTGCAGCTCTGTGTGGAAACTGGCAGCCAAGGAAGTATTGGCAAAACAGAAAGCCAATTTTTTCCCTCCCCGGTACTTCTGCCTCCTCAGTACTTCCAGTCCTTCTGCTCTGTTCCTTGGAAAATACTGACCTGATAGGCAATTCCTGGCATGCCAGACAGCTCACATTAAGAACCAAAAGATTCTAAGGAGCATTTTATTCAAAAATCCCTTTTCTTTAACAGGAACCTTGTGGTAGAGAATATTCACAAGTCTTAAGAAAATGGAGGCAATGACCAGCCCCGTGTCCTTCATAGGGAGCACTATGTTGGGAGAGAAGGTGGTTTTATTTCTTGGCAATGCCACAGAATTATTTATGAAAAGGGGAAAAAAAGAGAAAAATTATAAGGTACCACATCCTGTAGGAGCATAACTGACCTTCAGAAAGGTAATATAGTTGGAGGGCCAATGCTGGAACTGGCAAAGCACATCTCAAAAACAGTATCTGGATGGCCTAATGCCAGAACCTAACAATGACAAAGCAAAGCAATTTGGAAAATCATCTTGCTGTCACCCTGTATGCATGTAACTCCTGAAATAAAACAGTGATCTAATATAAAGGAAGTACATGGATTTACTCTGACAGCAATGCCAAGCATCCATTCTAAAGAAGTGCCACACGTATTATCTTTTTAAAAGGTGTAAAATACACAGCAAATTAGCTGTGTTCACATCTTCAGAATGAGTGCTTGTTGCACCAGCTTTTTCTATGTGGTTTCCCACTGTGGAGAGAAAATGTGTGCCTGAATCTGGCCCCTCTTCTTACCTCATTACCCATATGAATCATCCTTTCTGAAGACAGATGTGGAAGAACTGTTCAAGACCTGTACCAAACCAGCAGAAAAAATAAACTACTTCTTACTTACATATGTCATGATAGTTTATTGTAATAGAAGGTGGTTTGGATTCACACCACAGACACTTCCATACTTCAGGCTTCTGTGCTGCAAACAGATTAGTTTGGAGAGCTGCACTGCATGCCCCTGCCATCAGGGCAAATGGGCATTGGGACACTGGTAGATTCCTTCTCAAGAAGGCAGAAACCAAAGTAAGATGTCCACAACAGAGAGAGATAATAACCTACAAATACAAAGGCCAAGAGAAGAAAATACAGTTTACGCGTCAGCCGGAAAGTTAACTACACAGGTCTTAGAGGACCATGGCACAGTCATTTTAGAAGTCTCATTTTCTTTCCCTCAATGGAAAAGAAACAGTGGCAGAGATTAGTTCCCGCTTAGATTTTTACCTTCTCAGTTGCTTCCTCGCTTCTCATGAGTGATCACCGATTCTGTGCAGCAGGAGCCAGTGGATTACACACACGGCACCAGCCAAGTTCTTACTTTGCCTGCTCTACAGCTACTACTCCTCCAAAGCAAATATAACAAACAAAAAGTTGTAGTGGTTGCAAAGCACTTAGGGGCAGCCCCCAGCACATTTCAGGTGGCCTATTATGAGCTCCAGGTAAGGTATGCCTTCATACCTCTGGCCATTTCACTTTCTGGGTTCCCTCTCCACAGAAGAAGGCAGCATGCAAAGCAGACTACAAAACATAGCAGCATTTCATGGAAAGAGAAAAAGCGAACATGCACCTGAGGCTATAAAGAAGGAGGAGATCACAGAAAAGGAGGAGAAGTAGCAGTCTTATCCCATCTATGCAGTCATGATATTTTTTGCTCCCCACAAATTCCTTACTCAGCCTGTCTCATCCACATAGCATTACAGCTTCTCCTTCAGACACAAAGGAGCATTGTGTGTGGTGCTTGTGTTCTCCATGTGCGACAAGGCAGACTAGGCTCCAGGCTCCATGGGTAGCATTTTCCAAAGCAGCCAAGCTGTTGTGGTATAACCCCAGCCAGCAACTGAGCCCCAGGCAGCCGCTGGCTCACTGCCCCCGCAGCGGGATGGGGGAGAGAACCAGAAGAGTAAAAGTGAGGAAACCCGTGGACTGAGATAAGGACAGTTCAACGGGGAAAGCAAAAGCCATGCACATGCAAGCAAAACAGAAAAAGGAATTCATTCGCCGCTTCCCATGGGCAGGCAGGGGCTCAGGCATCACCAGGACAGCCAGGCTGCATCACACCTAACAGGTACTGGGGAAGACAAATGCCATAACTCCGAACGTCCCCCGCTTCCTTATTCTTCCCCAGCTTTACATGCTGAGCAGGACGCCACGTGGTATGGAATATCCCCTTGGTCAGCTGTCCCAGTCGTGCCCCCTCCCAGCTCCTTGCCCACCCCCAGCCCCCTCGGTGGAGGGGTGGTGTGGGGAGCAGAAAGGGCTTTGGCTCTGTGTCAGCACTGCTCAGCAGTAACAAAAACATCCCTGTGTTATCAACACTGGTTTCAGCCCATACTAGCTACTCTGAAGAAAATTCATTCTATCCCAGCCAGAACCAGCACACAAGCATAACAGAACTGGGACACAGAGATTCAGACCAAGAAGAGTCTCATCCAGATGTTACCTTCATGAGAAGGAAGGAGAAGTAGGGGAGGGAACAAATGGCTAACCTACTTTACTGGAAAAGAAAAAAGCCAGACTGAAGGGGCCCATGACAAAACCAAGGCTGAAAGAAAGAAACTCATAGCAAAGGTTACCCATGCAGTGACTCTGGAGAAGAGATGCCCTACGGGCCATAGCTGCTGGAAATGGGCATCTCCTGTATTTGTACAGAAGGAAACCAGTGTGATTGCAGTGTGGAAAACAGGTGAGATGCCTTCAGAGATAGGTATACCTCAAGCAGTGTGTAGGAAAAGAGGAAGAGAGAGGAGACCAACTGAAATTTTAATTGGTCTTATATTTTAAAGCAGTGAAGTAATTTTTTTCATGGAAAATTGTGGGACAAAGACTTGAGGAGGGGCCTTAAGCATCCAAATAAACTGCATGGAGAATGTACTTAGGAGTCAGTGCATGTAATACAGTTTAGCAAGGGATAAACTATGCTGAGGCCAGACTTAGAAGGACAGAAGCACCTATGAACTTCATGTCCATTCCTGTGCTGAGCATCCAGCCAATACAGTGTCTGCTCAGCTCACATGGCACAGCTGGAGCCATGCAGCTGCCCGCCTGTCTCCCATGTAGACAGAGACAGCCACGTGAGGAACAAGAACACAGGAACAAAACTGTTGCAGAGCACAGATTCAGGGCACAAACCATTCTGAGTGCTCTAAAAGGTTTAAAAGAAAAAATTACTATTTTGTATAATTATTCCTCAAAGAACAAAAAGGTGGGGATGATTCTGTTCTTCAAATGCCTGAAAGACTCCAAATCAGGCAAGAACAAATAAGTAGGCAGGCTATTCAAAGCTGAGACTGAAGGGTAATATGCAAAAAGAGCTGTATCATGAGTGAGACAACCCAACAACCATGTCCTCATCCTTTCTAACCTGCATCTAGGCTAAAAAACAGACCAGACATCCCTCCTGCTTCTGAAAGTTTTTTTCCATTTTCGTACTTGGCAGAGGTCAGAAAGATTAGAGAGGTTAGAAAGGCTGAATTCTGCAACTACCTGACCAACTGCAAATACTTTTTCTGCTGTAAAGCAAAGGTGGGGGATCCAGTGGTTGCTGTTGTATAGCCAGCCGTAACAAATAGTGTGTGCTCTCCAAGAAGCTTCTTGATTTCCCTGTCCCTAGAATGGAAAATAACTGCTGCATGGAAGGGTTGGCTTTTTAATGGCAAGTGATACATACACCAATATTCAGATAGTCTGAAGATTACTACTAACCTTTTGGGTAGTTTTAGAGATTTATTTTACCCTTTCGAGTTTGTGTGTTAGCTTTCATAATCCCATTAACAAAACTCCTAGAAAACT
Organism: Falco punctatus; assembly: GCF_963210335.1. NCBI lineage: Eukaryota > Metazoa > Chordata > Aves > Falconiformes > Falconidae > Falco > Falco punctatus. The sequence continues at coordinate 1,132,028 of NC_137584.1, read as the reverse complement.
AAAAGTGATCTATACCTAGATTAAAGCTAGCAATGAAAAGTGACACTCGTCTATTGACATGATCCAAAGATGTCATCACACATACTCATGCTTTTAATGTATAATAAAACAATACTTCACACATTTATGGAGTGGAATAAATCCAATCTATTACTGGTGCCTTTTAGTTTGGTTTAGTTTGTTCAAGAAACAATGATTCAATAAGAGCCCTCCTCACAGAAAGCATGCAGGTCTGAATTAGGAGTGTGAAACTGAATTTATGAAATAACCTTGGAGGTAAATAATAGCACATCTCAAACCAGGATTCATCACACACCTGTATGGTAGCAAATGGAAGTCAGCTTCATCACACTTAGAGTATCAATCACTCCCAGGATGCAAATTCTGTGAGATTCAGAAAGATTACTTTACATAACCTGCAGAAAGTAATTGAATCAATGTAATAAAAGCTTCAGCACAGCATTGTACAGCCTACAAGTGCCCTTAAGAACACACTTTTTGCACCATTTTACATATGAGCAGAAGTATGGCTGTACTAGCCCGTAGATGTAGACATACCAGGCTTCATTCAAAGATTTAGTCAAAGCTTTCAGTAATGAATGTTGACTTTTTTGGTCAGAAGAAGTTTCTCCTTCAGATTAACAGCAAAATTCCCATGGTCTTCACTAGGGGTGGGTCTTCGACCCTATGTGTACTTTTAGTGCTCTGCTTCTTTCTAACAACCACTGGCATTCATGAACGCTGCCCAAAGGACGCTCATCCAGGAGGACATGCGGCCCCATCCATGTGTGTCTGCTGTCTTGTCTGGGACTGCTGCTTTGGAAGTGTCCCCCAGGGTTGGAGGTAACTTCATGACCTGCAGCTCTCCATAGACCTGCCCCTGCCTCTGTCTCTGCATAGGCACCCAAAGGCAACATCTGGATTTCCAAGCAGCCCACCACCCAGCAGCTAAGCTCTTATGAAAATCCAGCCCCTGGGTGAGGTATCAAATTATTTGGAAATATCTGTTCCAAGAGGTTGGCCAAACCCTTCTGAATGGCTGTCTTTGGTGGCCATGCTGGGCGCTGGGGCAGGGGGAGCTGGCACGGCATGGTTAGCCCAGACACCCATCACTCAGTGTGGTCTGTGTGGCAGGCAGAAAGGTAACCAGGTGTTCTGCTGTGGAAGGCAAACACTGCAGCCAGAAGGAGACAGACTGTCTTATTTTTAACTTCTACTACATAATATAATACTTAGGTTCCATTTACTGTACGTATAGTCCCCTGTTTACTCTGTTATTTGGTAAAACTGTGTATCATGGTAAACCCCTGTATTATGTATATTGCAAGTGATTCCTGACACCAGGATGCTTTAGAAAAAAAGATGCATATAAAATGCATAGGAGAAAAAAATGAAGATCTCTTTTTCATTCTCATGTTTTTTGCTCTCATCACAGAAGTATAAACACATATACATAAAACCATAAATCTTAAAGCTCATTTTATAAGCTTTTTATATATTAAACAGAACTTATTTACCTTCAGTTTCTTATTTTACTCCTTTTGAAAAGATATTAATATGAAAAAGTTTCAAAATGGGGAATTCCACTCCCACTTCTTTTCTATTGCACTATTTATTACTGGTTTGAGACTGTAGAAAAGAAAAAGGATGCAAATGGAACTTTATTCTGTAAGTCTTTGGGTCAAACTCAGCCGCCTACCATGCTGATCAGATTTCCTTTTTTTAATTTTGGCAAGGGCTAGATATAACCCATCTTCATATTAGATCTTGCAATATAATCCTTGTTATCTATGCCCATCTACACCTGTCAGCATACAGCTTTCAATTTTTCTTTTCTCGTCATTTCTTTCTTTCCTTTTCTTTTTTTTTTTTAGATTGACACATACAATCTCCACCCTAACTGATGTATAAAACATCAGGGTAAAAGATAATAAACTTATTTTGCCTGCATAAGCATTTTGAAGTGAACTGTTTATTTTATAGGGGTATCTGTTTTCCTGAAACAAGAAACATTGGAAACAGTTAAAATGTTATGTTTAACGGTGACATACTATTTAACTTTTTATAACTTCAAATCCTAAACAGCATGCTGAAGAAATACTGGAGAGGGACAGGAGCTTTCCAGCACAAGAGCAGTCAGATTCAGGCAGCAGCTCTGCAAAGCCTGCAGGGGAGCACAGGGCCAGCGAGCTGGGGGGATCCAGCTCCTGCAGTCACATCCAGAGCTAATGGAAGTCACCACCAGCCCCGGTATAACACAACTGAAAGGCTCCCTTCAGCACAAAAAAACCTTACAGGCGTGCTTAATTCAGGGTATGTCAGATCACCAGCATCATCCACCTGCTGGAAATTAGGCACATATCTAAATCTTGAGAGGTGCATAGCATTCATTGCTGTTACCTTTCCATCAGGGCGGGGGGGCAGGGGAGGACGTAGGGCTGCACTCCAGAGCACAACAGCAACATTCATAACAGCCTTCATTCCTCCACAATAATTCTTCTTCCTATGTTATACAGAACAGTCATTTAATATTTGTTTCTAGGTAATTAATTTTGGAAATGCCCTTCATTAATATTGAACAGATCACCATGTGTTCTGCATGTACTGCAGGCACCCGGGTAACCTAGGGCTTATGCTGTGCAAAGATGGAGATAGAGGAGCTATAGGTAGGACAGAGAGAATGCAGATTTATAAGATTGTTTTTAAAATGTGAATGAACTGACAAATCTAATTTTACTCAGTGCAGCAATGGCTCATGTCTACTTAAGAATTAGTAAACACAGAACAGTCTGTTGAATATTCAGTGTGCAACCAAAACTTCTGCCTTTGCCATGCTCTCACTGAAAATTATGAACCATAGAAGGCCAGAAAAATAATAAACCTCTGTTCCCAAGAGTTACGCCCACCCTACCCACCTCAAATTGTCATTTGGGAGCTTGACTGAAAAGCAATTGAGGAGGAGGAAGACAGCAGTCAGACCAGGGTGGCCATACAGCTGCTGCAGCTGCTCTGTGCCCATTCACATGGACAAGTTGGGCCACTGGAAACTTCTCCAGCCTATTCCAGCAACCTCATGGCTCAGAGAGCCAGGAAGGTCAGGGTGAGCGCAAGCCCTCTTGACAGGGAACAATATGACTTTATCTGGTGTCCGTGGCTCATCTACACCAAGTTTTGGGGCACCCAGTGAGGATAACTCAGAATTGCATTGCACAATGCTGTTCTTTATTCTCCCCAACAAAATTAAAAGGTGATGGTTTCTTTCGCTTCCAACCAGAAGAATGTAATGAGCTTGTGCTCCAGCAAATAACAGGTCAGATTTCCTACCCTAGTAAGGGCTAATTTTCAATGATGAATGAATTGTTCCACCCACGTTATGAGGGAGGTTTGGGGATGAAAATAATGCACACACAATGTGTGGTTATTATCTATCTTTGCCATATATGCAATGTAATCCTCTTAAAAAGCATTTGATCATTTGATCAAACTCTTCACAAGGGATCACTCAACTTTGGACATCCAGTCATAGTCAAGTGGGTCTAGATATGTGATCACACAAGCACATTTTAGTTCATATACTCAAGAGAAGAAACTTAATTCTGACATGCTGCAACTTTTGAAGGCTCAATTATTCAACCTTCATACCCCTCAGACAGATGGAATTCAGGAGGAGGAAAACTTTATTACTTGTTTTAAACTAAATGTGTCACTGGGTAGGAGAATTAAGTCCCCCACTCATAATTAGCTCTGTGGCACCATTTTTTTCTTGAAATAATGGCAGTAATAGGCTGTTGCCTTTTAAGAGATGCTCACCAGAGGTGTATGGGGGCATGTCCAAGGCTAGCATGTCCACTGCTACTTGCAAGTCAGAACACAAATGCTGAGAGGTGGCACTCTTGGATCCTGCACCAGGTCCCTGAAGGAGCTATGTGCCTTTTGGTGCCTCTCCCTCTATCCCCTTTCAGGCTTATATTCTGTCCTGCTTCTGGCCCTGATGCTTCCCTCATTCTCTTAATCTCAACCCATTCCTGCTCTACTTTCCCCTTTCTCCTCCTTTCCCTTGTCTGAACCCCCATCATCCCTCCACCTTTTTGCACTTCAGCTGGTTTCCCCCTTTCCATACCCCAGCCTCATCCCATAAGATGAAATATGTAAGATCACAAGGGAGTTACCCTTACTGCAATTGCTTTACCCAGAAATACAGAAATATAAAGTCACCACAAAGACAGGTTGCCAGAAAAACCTCCTCCAGCACACTCGCTTGGGATCTCTTTCTCTATCCATGAACTGGTCATGACCAGGTGAGGGGAGAGGCTGAAGCATTTGAAATGCATATAGAGCCTGTAAAGACCACGTCTGGCTCAGGCTAAAGAAGCAGCTGTAAACAGACATTTCCAGAAATATTAGAGTTTGATTAAAGGCACTTCCCTGTCCTACAAAATTCTGAGTTTCTGTACCAAAGCATCTTGTGCTAGATCTTCCCAAAGAAATAATTGTAATAATTGTTTAGGATGTTCAAATGTATAATTTTCCTTTAATTTCATTCACTGAAGTGGTTGAACCATATATCTGACTGCTTCCAGTACAGTTTGCCTTGAGTCAGAGACTAGCTGGAAAAAAAGCTCTTTCATTGTTAGAGGTTTGGCAAAGCTATAAATAATACTGCCAGTCCTGAGCATTAAGAAACTGCAAATCAGGCCATGCACAAAAAGCCTCATAGATTAGCTCTAAAACCATTATTTTTTCAAATAGCAGTAAAAGCAGGCACCTGCATTTGAGGTGGTTTCACTTTCCCGTTGCATTTGCAAGGCTTCTCTTGCAGATTTTGCAACATTGCAAACTCAAGAAGCTTTTCATTTGAAATGAAAGATAGGCTGCTTATATTTTCACTTGTCTCCTGGATCTTGATCTGGATGAAAACATCAAGCACTCAAACACTCAAATCAAGACAGATGACAAAACTATATAAGCAAGAGGAAGCAGAAACTTATGATGAAAAGCATCAAGGAACGTATCTATAGGTGGTAGCACCAGTGTGTCTATCACGCTCCTCGTATCTCTTACGATAAAATTCCAGCCAATGAATCTTGACTCCATGGTTAGTTATGTGCTCCTGTTCACGGCTCCGGATAACATTTAACGGCATGACAAAGCAAGTGGTTTGTCAGTATAGTGAGAACAGAGTTCAGCTTTTTGCCCTGATCTTCCTACCTTGCAGCATGCCTATTTTCCTACCTAAAGCTACGATAAAGTTGTAACATTTCTAAACTAGCAGCTCCCCTAACAAGTCCCAGTGAAGTCTACAGGGGTGCGCACGGACACAGGGATCAAGGATGAGCCAGCAGCTGGCATGAACAACACCTGAGAAGGGTCACATCTTTCTGGGGGCAGGCTCCACGGGGATGTATACAGCAGCAAGCACACCTATGTGCAGCCCCAAGCATGCCAGGGGATCACTGGTAGCTCCAGGCTGCAGCGGGGACTAGAAGCGTGCTCCTGGCTGCCATGTCAGCAAGGACAGACACAGCAGAGCTCGCCGGGCAAGCTGCTTCCAGCAATGCCACACTTGGCTGCCCCGGGGAGCAGAGTGAAACTCCCTGGAAGAGGGACCACAAAGGGATGTTTCCTGGGTATGCTGCTCTCCAGTCCCACCCTCCTGCTCTCTGGGGCTGTCACGCTACCTGCGCTACAGGCACTTTGGCTTCTGCTGACTCTTTTCCCATAAAGTGAACCTATGCATAACATAGTATGTGCTGACTTGATGTCCGGAGGATTGGTTATGAGAAAAAGAGAGACACGGAAAAGACAAATTAGTTGGATACTTGTTCCTGGACTCCTATATTCCTGAAGCTTCCAGAAGAGTTTCCTGAATATGCACCTAATCCCCCCCCGCCAGACAACTTTCTAAATGGCACACCAACTTTAACAACTGTAATGCTTCCCAGGGCATATATTGCATGGAACTGATATCACTGCCAGCAAGATATGGTCCAGCGGTCCAATAATAATAAACTGAGCTATATAGGCATAGAGATGGAAAGAGAGATGCAAAATGTACAGGGCAAGAATCCCAAATCTTCTTTTTTTAAAAAAAGGGGAACATTTCAAAGTGAGTATCAGGCACCTGTTGTTATGTGCTAAAGGGGAAATCTTTCCACCAGATCCACAGGGCAGGTCTGAGATAAGCAGCTGGAATGATAAGTTATCTCTGTTGTGATTCAGGAAATATAGATGCTTCAGATGCTAATGGTGTGTCAGCAGGGAAACAGACACAGAGCGGACTGGGGTTAAGCAAGCCTAGGAAGGTGTTTATTCATGTATAACATTTGCAGAGAAGGTGACTCCCTACCTCGCTCTTGGCTGCCCAGAGGAACTGCTTATAACCAAAAATATGCTTGGAGAAGTCAAGCAGAAAGGTCAGGCAGGGCAGGGGGGCGAATCCCAGCCATGACAGCCCTCCCACCAGCACTGGCGCTCCCCACTGCCGCAGGCACCCCAGAAGGAGGGCAGCCCCTCCGCCTGCGCTGGGGCCACCACCCCTAGGCACAACCCGCCAGGTCCCTGCACTGGTGCCAGCAGAGGGGCTGCTGCCAGCTTCCAGGGAGCATAATGTGCTGCGGCTCAGAATTAGAGGTCACTTGCACATCCTTTCGCACTGGGCTGGATCGACTGTTGCTGAACCGTTCCCAGCAGACATTTGTCCAATCTATTTTCAAAATCCTCCCACTGCCACTCTAGGCAATCTATTCTTGTGCTTTCCAAGTGAAAGTTAGAAAGCTGTTCTTAATGTCTAATCTAAATCATAAGTCAACTTTAAAAATGACAAGTACAGTTAAAAGTTTCAAGATTTTTCCTAATAATAAATTTGGTTTTCATTTTATTTCTCTGTTGGTTGCTGCACATTCAGGGTACTTTCAAATCACTTTTTAAAGCATCCCTCTAGAATCATGATGTATAGAAACCGTATTTTTTATTTTTCACAAGAGCTGAGATTGTCATTTAATTACATAAATCCAGGAGTAGGAGATTTAAGGAGAAAAAAAAATTGTGATAAAGTCCTGTGAGAGATGCCAACACTTAATTTAGCTGTAAAAGGCTTTTTTTTTTTTTTTTTCCGTATGCCTCACAGACCCATTGCCCAAAAATGTTCTGAAGTGACAGCAATGTCAAGCAGAAAAGACATCTCACCCATAACTAATACAGAAAAATACCTCAGGTGTGGGAGACACGTATTCCTATGTATATGCATACATATCCCTTCATTTACCTCTCATCAAAATCCACTTTAACTATCCCAATCATATGAACACAGCCTTTCAGTAGACACTTCACATGATCACACTCAAGTAAGTTAATAGCAAGAGGGGTAGCTTCCTCCTGCCTCACCAAATATAAGCCTGTAGAAAACTGCCACTTTGGTGCTTGAATTCAAAAATATTATTCAGAAATAACTGGACTCACATTCTGCTTCAAGGTTTTCAAAAGAGCAGCCTCGAGTTGCTTACCAACCCCAATACAAATGCAGAAACCCAATGAAAACACAAATAGGAGCCCTGGTCTTGTACGTCAACAGAACCAGATACGAAGGAAAACTACACTGCCTCAACTTTCTAGATACACATGGCTGGGCATTGAATTGTCCCTGGAGATGACGTCATTCAAAATTTACATCCTCAAAGCTTGTTATTTATCACTGGAAATGCCTAGCTTTTTAACTAGGGTGTCACATTAATTTTGCTTAACTTTAGCATCCACAGTGTAGTCAGCTATATCTGAGTGAGTTACCCTAGGCACTGCCTTTCATCCCAGAGCAGACGCTTAAACACAGCAGATGAACTGTGCCTCCTGATGACTGCAAATGGTCCCTGCATTGCAGACATCTGAAGTTAGATGACTGGATCCCCACCCTCGCTGCCTGCATCCCTCTTTCCAAAACTACCCGGGGAAGAGAAGAGAACAACTCTTGATAAGAGAAGAACTGCCTCTGCTTACCACTTTCTGTCAGCAGGTGCTCACATGGCCCCTCCAAGGTGCCCCCTTATCAGGATTGTAATTAGTGGAGTACAGTCCCAGGCTGAGGATTCCCTTGGAAAGCTCAGTATCTAAAAATCAGGCGTTGCAACACCAAGCCTCAGCTGTCTTCTAGGTATCTAACCTAAAGTGCATTCCTGGTCTCTTTTCTGTACCTTCAGCAAACATAAGGGTGGGAAGAGGGCTAGTGACTATCCTAAGCAGTTTAACTATTATTTTTACCACATTACATCTAACAACTGGCATGCAGCTACCATCTTTGCATGTCTCCAAATAAACAAATTTATATATATTTATATATATGTAGCATATGCCTTTTTCTTTATGGACATAATAGCAAATTACATTAAAATCAAAAAGCACTATCTCTGGTCTTGGTTTTTGCAGGCTAACCTAAGACAATAAATATGGTCCAATGTAAGGTCCAGGAAAGTTACATTTCTAGAAAAGAGGAACGATCCATATTCATTGTGTCAACCATGCACTTACAATGTGAAGGTATGTGATTTCCAAACGGCCTGTTTCCACTTTCATATGTCTACAGGACATATAGCACCATGCTGAAAGACCTCAGCTATGTCTGGAAGAGCTAGCTCTGCTACGGTACTTACTCCATCAGAAGCCTGTCCCTCTCAATCCATTCCCCACTCCTTGGACTTTTCTCTGTACTCCACCATAGATGAAAATCCTTCCTGTACCTTTCCCACTATGCCCCAATCCTCCCTGCATGGCTCAAAGAAGTCTGACTCTTTTACCCAGCCAGTCCTAGGTACTCCAGCTCCCCACACAACTTCTTGCTTACTCAGAGTGCCCTCAGTAAGCCTTCCTTTTGTCTTTCAGACAGCAGGATCCTCCTCTCAATCCTCAGACCGAGTCATCTTTTTCACCCAGCTCTAATTTTTTCTCCAAACCATTCCTACCCCACTTTTCTCATTTTCAGATCTCCTAATCTGAAGGTCAAGTCACAGTTTTTCTCTCCCTTCCAGCTTCCAGAGGTGAACCCAAATCTGTGTTTCCATCTTCTCTTCCCCTTCTTTTTTCATCCCGTTCCTTCCCCTCCACCTCCGTGCCAGGGAGCTTTGCTGTGTGGCCCACGTGCCTGACACTAAGGAGTCTCTCAGGAAGCAGCACGGAGCAGCCAGGAGGGGAAGATGCAGCCTGTTGCACTCAGTTACTGAGGGGCCATGCATGCATACAGAGAGGTGAGTGAATGGTTTGTCAGGGAGGACAGAACCTCCAAAGATGCCTGCTGCTGCATTGCTGCATACATCCAGCTTGTTTGGCTGGAGGTTTTTCCCAAAATCTTTTTAACTTGACCAAACCGGCATAATGGCTTTTCTTTGCACCTTGGAACTTAAATGTCATGATCTTCATTCTCAGTCCCAAAACTCTGGGTGACAATAGAAAATTTTGGCATTGTTGATACAATCTAGCAACATTATAACCAAGATTTTTAGCTGGAAGCATCAAGCAACTATAACAAGGGGCAGCTCTCCCATTCCCACTTGTAATAACCAGGATGCTTTCAGATAGGAGGCAAAGAGAAGAGTGAGGTCTTCATCTGTTACCCTTAAAACCAAAGCATGTGGAATTTTAGCATTTTTTCAGCAGCCATGAATATGGACCTCTTCTAAAATAATGTATGAACACTGAATGTTGACCAGACTTTTCTGGATGTTTACCAAATAAATATGTTGGCTTTGTGTTAAACATGGCTATAAGAAAAAGCAAGAAAGGAAATCATGAGGAAGAAGCACAAGAAGCCCTGCAAGAAATATTTGAGGACTGGTAGAAGCCACTACAGCCACCAAAGTGCCCTTGAGTAGTAGTCCAGCCTAACCGTGATGTACCAGCCCAAGAAGTTTGAAAAAGCAATGCCAAAACTTTGGAGCAAAAGGACTAAATCAGAGACCCTTTTGGCTGCATAAAGATCTTCTCTTTTGAGAGGAGAGTGAATTGTCATGAAGCCATGGCAGGGAAAGCAGACTGACACAGGGTCCCCCAGGATTATCAGTGCCAAATGCGAAAAATACTGTCAGCTCAGGAAATGCTTTGCTGACACGCCGAAGATAAAAATCGTGTATTGCCAACCACCCTCACCACGCATCCCAAAACGTGTCATATGGCCAAAAGTACTACAACTGATTTTGCCATTCCTCAGGTTCTGGTGTGAATTGACAATGACTCTAACATATAAATTACATCATCTTTTAACTTTTTGTGATGTATAACATTGGACAGCTTTGTCTGGGACAATCCATCATGAACTAGTCTTGTTGACATTTTGGATTCTCTCTTCTGACCTTGTCCTTTCAGCACAGGCATAATTGTGTGTATGATAATTTGATTCCCAGTTAGGCAGTGATTTTGCACACCTTTGAGTTACAGAATAGCTAAGAAGCCAGTTCTCTCTATGACTGCTGAAATGAGGCACCTTGAACCAATTTACACTGAAGCACAGTCCGGTGGTGTAGCAGTAAATAAAAGTGGGTAAACTCACCTCTCTCGGTATGCATAAGTAGGTTAAGCCTTTTTAGTTGTATTTACTGTTGACTATACCACAAGTGCAATCTCAACTGGAGGCTCCCTGCTAAGGAAAAACCAACCATATGTTTGAGCAGCAGACAATGGGGGCAGGGGGGAGGGGGCAGTTGTACAACCCAGTCCTCACCTTACAAAGGGTCTAGCAGGCAAAGGGGAGGGATCCAGGCTCATTTCTGCCACCCAGCTCACATGCAGAGAGCCTCCCATTTCAGCCAAGGAGCTCTAGGTTCAGGAACCATCACTAATTTGCCCCTACTTACATATCAACATGGGGGTTTAGGGATTTTTTTAGATATGTAACACTTTAGCAATCATCTAGGGTGATGGGCAAATATTTTTTCTTGAAGAATCGACTTTTCAGTGTCATTTCAGTGGGAATATACAATTATTATGGTACATGAATTATCTGAGCTGTTCCCTTCAAAGAGTGATTGCCTTTCACGGGCTGTGTGTGGGAGCGGCAGAGAAATCCCTGCTGTTCTAACCAGTGTCGGCACCCCCAGCATGTCAAGCATGGCTGCAGAAGCACAACCATCGTTTCACCTGTAGCAGGGCTCAAGCCAAGGTCCCTGACCACTCTGCTCTCAAAACAAGAGTGATTTAGCTTGTTTCAAACCACCAGATTTAGACAAACGTGAGAAAATGTGCTGGACGGCAGATATCTAAAATTACATTTTGAGCTATCAGTCACCCCAGCAAAGAGAGATATCCCACCAACATCCATGTCTGCATTTTCAGGGAAGAAATGGCTGTGTCAGCTGCACCCTCCTTTCAATATAAAACTTCTAGACTGATTATTAGATTATCACAACAAATAGGCCGTTACACTCCTAGTGTGATAACTGGGTAACTAGATGAGTGCAGGTGTGTTTTAGTTGAAGATCACAACTACACAACATCACCCACTCACTTAGGCTCTCTTCAACAAGTTTTTCAGCCCCTTCAGTCCTGCCACTAAGGCCAATGGGAGGAGATGAAGGGACAGACATCGATTTGACCAGGGGATAAAGTAACCTCCTACAGAAACAGTTATTGTAAAGCTGGAAGGAGCAGCAAACAGCGGGAGCTCTTCAGGTAGCTACGTTTTTTTGCTGCTTGCCACAATATTCTTTTGTGTTGTTTCTGGATCTGCTCACTTTACATATGTTTTTCAACTGTTTCTGGCTGGAGGTTGTTGTTACTGGAGTGTGGACATGTTGCTGGCGATGCTATGTAAGTTTACAGACTGCTTGCATGCTACTAACTTCCACTGCCCTCGGCTCTGTTGTCCCCTGTCAATCAGACTTTATTTGCCATCAAATTTAAAATAAAAGGTGTATGTTATTTATCAGACAGACTAGCTGCCTGGGGAATAGTGACTTGGTTTTAGCATTGGTCTGGCTGCATGGCCTAGGCTTCACACCTGAAGGAAGGGTGCTTCTGGAGCTCAGGGAGGCAGCCCAAGAACAAGACAATTTCCTTATCTCCTCCACACCTCCTCACCTACTCCATTGCTGGAAGCTGCTACTTAACATAGCATTAAACGTAAATGGTTGTCAACCCAGTCCAGAAAGTGAGGAAGAGACACTAATAGACAAGACATGGATGTTTTAGACAAATGCTGAAGTTCATGGAGGAGTCATAATATCGCAATAACAGAAACTGAGTTTCAATTGAGTTGAAAAAGCAATTATCTGGTACTATGGAATGAAGTGAGAACAAGGTAACGTGTTAGGATGTTATGATTCCTCTTTTTCGTAGCTTTGTCAAGGTGGGGAAGGGTTTGCTGTGGCCTTTGCATTTAACCGTGAGGCCATCAAAGGCCACCCCAGCTCTGCTGTGCTCCTCCTCTCCCAAAACAGCCTCTGGAAAGCAAGGCTTGGTTTAACCCTGGCCTTCTCCGACCTCTCTCTGAGAGCTGCCCGGGAGGCTCAGCACAAGCACAGACCCACAGAAGGACCATTGAGGCACCGGCAGCATCCCCCCACCAGGCCAGGGATGCTGCCGGGAGGATGAGACCCCCAAGGCTGGCAGCCCTGGCATCCTCCGCCCCATGGGTGTGCAGCCACGCATCCCCCTCTCACACTCTCCCGGCACACGCTCACGCCTCTCCTTTTTCTTCTTTTTTTTTTTTTTTTAATTTATTTTTCCCTTTGCAGAAGTCGAGGTTAAAACCCTGAAACCCGAAGCCCTGAAACCGAGCTGCGCGGCCCCGCCGGTGGCGCGGCCCCGCCACTCACACCCGTGTCCGCTCCGTGGCCCAGGCGCCGTCGGGAGTGGGGGAGTGGGGGGGCGGGGGGGCGGGGGGAGCATCGGACCATCGCAAACAGCAGGCGGCTGCCCGGGGCGCCCGTGCCCCGTGGGTTACACGTGGGTGACCGCGGAGCCGGAGGACCGAAGGGGCAGAGGGGGGACGGGGGTTTCTCAGCGATTCCCTCCCGAGCAGGAAAAGGCAGAAACCCGCGTGTCTGCGGGGGGAGGGAGGGGGAGCCGCTGAGGTTTTATTCTTGAGAGAAGCAATTAAACACGAATTAGCTTCACCCGCGCGGAGGGCAGCTAGCCCCCTCTCCACGTCCCTGTCCCCTCGGGGCGGCCCGTGGGCAGCGTGGGCGCCCGGGCCCTGCCTCAGAGCAGCTCCGGGCGGCGGGCGAGGCGCTCCCGCACCCGCACCCGCGCCCGCGCCCGCGCATCCTCCGCGCCCTCCCGGCCCCGCCGCCGCGTCCCGGGCCGCGGGCAGCAGGCACCCCGGTCAGAGAAGCGGCTGACCCGGAGCTGCTCCCCCGCCCGCTGCCAGCCCCCGCCGAGCCCCGGGGCTGCGAGCAGCGGGCCGGGGTCGGGAGCGCTCCGTGCGGCCGGCGGGCGCCCGTGACCGAGCCGGGCTGGTCTTCCCAGCCTGCATTTTAATCCTGAAATCTGGAAATGGAAATTGTTTGATGTATGAGGAGACGTTATCTAATTAGGGCGTAAGAAATTTAATCTTTCCAGCAGGCAGGTCATATAATTAATGTTAATTTAACGCTCAAATTCTCAGTCATTAATTTTTATTCTCTTAAACGTAGTTTGGCAGGGGCCCCTGATCCATGGCAATGGATTTTACTGAATGTAAGAGCACACTTGGTCTTTGGAGTGAATTACTGCAACCCTTCCTATCCCAATAACAAGATCACATCATGTATGCATTATTAAGCCATGTAATTGAATGGTCCATAGTTTGCATATCAGACTATTAAAGTAATGTGTTTTGCTTTTCTTCCAACACGTAATGTTAAAGCCTTTGCGAATATTTGGTGATTCTGATAATTATCACCAAATTACTACAAATGTTCTCTTCATTAACGTGATTTCTCTCAAGCATTTTTTTTAAATGTGAATAATGCATTAAGTGGTGACTTGTAAAGTGTTTTTGAAATAAAACTTGTCAACTACAATTCGAAAATGAGCGAGAGAGAGAGGTTTAACAGTTGCACGGGAAGAGAACTATTCTCCTATAAGACTGGAAAAAACGACTTGCCTTTTTTTCCTATTTCAGATAAGTGACTGTACACCTTTAAAGTTTCACTTCATCGGGAGCAAAAGTGCATGCAATCTAAAGAACTGTCGATTGCAGATGATACAGAACAGATGGAGGAACAAAGTTGGAGCTTTTCCCTTTACAGGGAATAGATGGGGACACAGGCAGACAGACAGAGAGATTGATTTGAAAAGATACTGACCTCTCTCCTTCAGCTGCAATTTAACTTGTCCTGGAAAAAAACCACAAGTGAAATCTGCCTCCTCCCCTGCCTGCCTACTGCCTCCTGCCTCCCCCCGCCCCAAGTTCGCACTGTCATCTGAACAAACTGCTGCGCCGATCTCAGAAGGTGAATAATTCTCAATTAACTAAGTAACTAACTTTCTTTGTGCCATCTTGAGTCACTCACTTAACTAAATCTTAAGCCTCTGAGACCCTTCATTATTGCCTTCCCCCGCCACACTATTTTCAAAGTTCAATAGCAAGGCAACAAAAAACACCGCTGCAAAATAAGAGTCTCTTTTAAAATTAAAGAGCTGTTCATTTGCAACGGAAGAAGTTATTCCCCCCCCCTCCCCCTTTAAATTATTTAGAGAAAAAAAGGGGGGGAAAAACCGCTACGAAACCACCCCACAAAACCCCACGCAGCTCATGTCAGGATCAGTGTCACGGATGCTCTGCGGGGTGCGAAGCCACTGTGACCAAGTGAGTAGGCGCTGGATCAGGTGTGGTGTTGGGCTGTATGACTCGGGGCAGCCCGCAGCTCTACGTGTTTGCTGCCCCGCAGCCAGGAGCGCTCGGATCCCGCCGGGCCGGCCCCGCTGCTCCCCGCTCCCCGGCGGCGGGCGCGGTGCGGTGCGGTGCAGTACGCAGGCCGCTCCGCTGCTCTCCGCGGGGCCGGGACCCGGGCCGGGGCGGCCCCTCACCCCGTCGCGTCCCGCCGGGAGCCCGGGGCAGCCCGCGGCGCGCTCTTATTTTGGTTGGGAGCGGGCAGCGCTGCCGGCTGGAGCCGGGAGAGCGGAGGGAAGCGAACTGTGCTCCTCTGTTTGGTTTGGGGTTGGGTGTTTTTTTCTTTCCCTTTCCCTCCAATCTCTCTCCCCTTCCCTCCTCACTATAGCAACCAACGCCAGCCTGACAAAAATGCACCCTCTGTGGACAATGGCCCAGCCTTCCTACTCGCCTCGCTCCTCTTCTTCCTCGCCGAGCGAAAGAAAGTTTCCAGCCCCCTCCCCTTCTCGCCTCTCCCCCCCCGGGGCAGGCTCCGGCGCAAACCCCGGCGCGGGGCGGCCGCGCCACGCTCAGCCCCGCCGGGACCGGGCCGACCCCCACGTGGGACCCGGGGGGGCACACACGCGAGTCGCCCCCCAGCCGGGGGCCCCGCTCCCCCCAGCCACCCTTGCCAGCGGGATGAGCGAATTCCCTCCTGCCGGGGGGGTCTGCCCCCCGCTGCACTGGGCTGCAGGGGTTTGGGGCTGGGAGGGGTCTAGCAGGACCCCGCACCCCGGCCGCCCCCAGCCCCGTGTCACTGCGCGGCTGGGGCCGAAGCGGTGCCTCCCGCAGCCCCGGCGGTGCTCAGCCCCGGCCGGCTCCCGGCTCCCGAGGTCGCCTCTTTGGTGGCGAAAAACAGCGTCCCCAGCCCGGAGCAGCCTCTTCTTCGCACCGCGAGTGGCGGAGCGGGGCAGTGATGGCCAAGAGCCCTCTGAGAAGGCGTTTCGGGAGAAGAGCCGGAGTTGTGCCCAAAAGTGCCCCGAAAGCTGAAAGGGGGGAGGGAGGATCGTGTCCCCCGGCGAAGCAGGGACACAATTTATCTGAGCTCTTCCCGGGGTGTCTGCTCGTCTCCATCAGACGTGATCACTGAACGAAACAAACAAAAAAGCAACTGTTAGATTTGTCAGAGAAAGCTGGGCACTTTTCTCTCGCTCTTCCTTCCCAGCCCTCATCCCCCCCTTTTTTTTTTCTTTTTTTTTTTTCTTTTTTTTTTAATCTGTTGCTGTGTTTCGTCCTGCACAATTCTCCGGACAGCGCTGGCTTTGGAAAGTCCCGGCTGAAACCGCTCTCCCGTGCCGGAGAGGCTGGATCGCCTCCCCTCTCCTGCCAATTCACCTGCTTTTCACGCCAGAAGAAACGCCCTTCCAGCTCGATCGCGGGCGGTCAGTTCCCAGCCAGGCTTTTGAACACTAAATTGCGAACTCCGCAGCACCAATCGCATCTGGGTCTGTCTCCGAGAATTCAATAAACAAGCTGTATTAACTCCAACTAGAATTTATCTCGTAGACTGATGGAATTTGTGTTGGGGTTTTTTTTCTGCTTCTTCTGCTTCTTTCCCCCCCAAGGCCTCATATTCACCACTCAAAATTTAGCAGCCTGCCTTTGATAAATTACTCAAAGTAATCCCTGCAACAGCTAAGTCTGACTGGTTGACGTTGTGTTAGAAGTCTTCATAGCGGTATCTGTCTATAAAATATTCACTTGTGGACTACAAAGGGTGGATCATTTTTAATGACAAGATTCAGAACTGCAGGATGAAGGGAAAAGATTAATATCCGTGAATTCAAATAATGTAATTTCAAATACTGAACTTAGAACATTATATCCGACTAGTTTAAACAGTGATGCAGATAAAATAGCAGAGTCTCTGATGAATGAAGTGGCCGGAAGAATAGAGTTGTGGGGAAGGTTGGAAATGAACATTAATACAAACTTTACAGGAACTTTTTTTTTTTTCTCCTTCTTTTAATTCCACACCTCTCTATCTTCTGGGATAATCAGTATTCTAGCAAGGCAAAATGTATATGATATTAAATATATGTGCAAGTATATCTATATATGCAGGGAGAGAGATTTCTTTCCTCTAGAGATAGGTGAAGAAATCTATTTAGATGGCGGATTTTAATTTCAATGGGTAATGTGAGCTTGTGCAATCAAAGTTATCAATTTCTGTCCTTTTTGTTTAGATTTCTTAGTTAAATGTGTTTGTTATATCTACCCCGAGGAGAAGCAACTTGAAAGTGTAGCTTTTGAGTCATCTTATAAATACATCCCTGAGGCTGCGGTTCTTGCAGCTTTAAGCAGTTTTCATTAAAGCAGCCAGCTGCCTCTTTGTGTAGATTGGATTTTTTTAAAGCAATCACTTGTGAAGCCCCGGCCTCAGTTTTGTCTCTCTGCAGGCCCTTAAAGTTGAAGTTTCATTCATGTCTTGGGTCTCTCCACCGAATCAAGACTCCTTGGAGCAACACTGGAAAGAGCCACACGAAAGCGGAGGCTTGAATACCTCATAGAGAAAGGTTAAAAAGGAAGCAGAGATCAAAACAACCCCATCTCACAAAAGGTGCATTAAATGCGCCCCAGCAATAAGCACAAATCTTCCAAGTTGGCCTTTAAAGGGAGCACCAGGAGCCTCACGTTTATTGCACCCAGCAATTCTCTGAGCAACTCGCCGCGTCTTTGCACTCCTGGCGCATTTCCTCCTAAAACAACATCTAATGGGAAGATAATAGAGAGGCAGAAAGGAGGCGCGGGGATTCCCCCCCCCCCCCCCCCCTTTCCTTTTAGCTGCGTGAATCTAACTCAAGGCTTTGAGACCAGAGTTTACAATAAGCTCTTCACTTCTACTTCGAACAGGCATATGCGATACATACTATCCCCCCCCCCCCCTACAAACCCACGCACTCAAGCGCAGGCAAGAGCGTGTGTTTGAAGAGCGCTGCCCCAGCCCCAGAGCCGGGGAGGCTGATGAGCAGCGCCTGGGAGCCGAGGCTCGCTAGGAACGAGCCGTGCTCGTGTGCTGCTGCTGGAAATGCAGCTTTCCCTCCGGCACGTGAGGAGCTGAAACGCCAGGGAGCCCAGCACCTCGCAAGCCGGAGCCCGCCGCAGCAGCTCGAGGCGGGTGGCGGGCAGGGGACCCCCGGGCGGCGGGGTGGCCAGGCGTGGGGCGGCCGGAGGGCTCCCGGAGCCCGCTAGCGTCCCTCTGCATGCACCTGATGTGTATGCAGCACCTCGCCTCCCAGCCAGGAGAGAGCTCCAGTTAAGTGGCGCTCTATGTATTTTATAGCGAATATTCTCGAGTAGCTGCACTGCAATGAAGGAGATATCAAGGAGGCCTGTCAGTTCAAAGCTTTTGGGGTTGTTTGAAAATCTTCTTCACGTCAAAGTAAGCAGCCCTAGTATTTGAACAGCTGCTTTGAACAGTGAAAAGGGCTGAGCTGAATCAAAACACTGCAGTGTCTGCCCAAGACACCGCATCACCTTCAACCTGCTTTTATACGAGCAGAAAAAAAGGAAAGAAAGGCTGGTGAGACCTCTAATCCCGCGGGGTCAGCTCCGCCAGAAAGGGGCCCCATGACTGTCTCTTTCACATCCCGAGCGCCTCGGACCCGAGCGGCGGCCGGAGTCGGAGCCCACGGAGGGCAGCGGCGCGGCGGTCGGGCGCTCGCTGCCCGGCGCTCCCCTCCGCGGGGGGAGACGGGAGCGAAGGATGCTTAAGGAGCGGTATTAATGACAGGGCTAACAATGATGGGGAGGACGAGGAGGTGGAGTCTGCGGCGCCTCTGAATGCACCGGTCGCGCTCCTCGCTGCTCCCAGCTGCGACTCCATAGGCGTGCGCTCAGCCGGGGAGGGGGCAGGAGGGACGGCGAGGGGCTTTGCTGCGGGGCTCGGGTTTTGTCCGCCTACTAATGCCGTGTTGCTACTTCGGTAATTGTGTGATTACCGTTAGCCTTTGAGATCTGCCGCTGGGGCGGCAGGCGTCAGAGGCACGCAGGTCGGTGACGGCAGGCATCACCTGCCAGGCAGCCGTGCAGGACGGAGGGTCGGAGGTGGGGGGGAAGAGATGCACGACCGGGGCAGTGCCGGAGGGGGTTTCCCCAAAAAAAAAGTGATGGCTGGAGCTCGCTGACCCCCGTATCCCGCCTCCTCGTCGTGGCGAGCCGCGGGGAGCGCGGCGCTGCCAGCACCCCACGGGGACCAGCTGTCCGTGGGGCGCGCACAGGCCGTGGGTGCCGGAGCACCGGCGACTTCCCTCGGACGGTCACCGGGGTAGGTCCGTGCTGGCCGAGCCCCGCATGCCAGAGGCACCCGCGTGACAAGCTAGCCCTGAGAATGACGAGTGGCGTGGCCCCTCGTGTGGCACAAACTTTTGGCAGCGGCCCTGGAGGCGGCGGGCGGGAAGGGCGCCCCGACAGCGCCCCAGCGGCCCCGTGAGCGGGGCGGGAGGGCTGGCCCGGACGCGGGGAGCAGGGCGACTCTCCCAGGACGGTCCCCGCGATGCTCTGGCGCAAGCCTGCTGCGGACTTCCCGCGTTGTTGTGTTTCAACTCATTGGTCTACACCTAACTGGGAGGAGAGAGACAAGAAAATGAGCATCAAATTATGAAATTCCTGGGTGCTCAGTTGCTTCCACACTGGAAACAAAAGGCAGAGCTTCACTACAGAGGCACTGACTTCCCTCCCCGCGACACTCGCGGAACACGCAGTATTGTTCTTCCCTGAGCCTGCACCTCGAAGAAAGAGGGGCAAAAAAAAAAAAACAAACCAACAAACAACCCTTAAGAAGAATCTCCACTCTTTCATGGACAAAGTTTGTTGTTGTGTCCCCCAGTCCCGTCCCCCCCTTCTCCCTCCCTCCCTCCCTCCCTCCTCACCCCCCGGCAGAAGGAGCTCTTGATACGCCGCTAAACTAACGAAACGAGGTAACTCCTGCTGCGCCCCTTGTCTCAGGGCACTGGATATCCTGTTTATGCTGCTTCTGTGTATATGTTTATGTGCAGGAGCCCATCCCCCCGCTCCTCCACACCCCCACGCAGAGGAATATTTCCAGGCAAGGAGCCTTTCCAGCGCTCATGTTAAATACGATGATTTATAAACAACTCGCAGAAGAAAGCTGTTTCTTGTTAGTAGTAATAAATTCCCCGGTCCGCCCTATTGTATTATTCCGATGAAGAGAGCGGGAGCCTGCGAGGCGCACCTACCCCCGTGAGCAGTTTATTTTCGAGACAAAGCTATGGCTTCCAGCTCAAAAATGGGCAGTGAACTCTTTTCGCCGCGGCCAGCCGGGCTCTGCTCATTCCTAGGAAATCCGGATCCAGTTCCAGGGTCTCCTTCCTTCCTGTCCGGGCCGCAACTTCTCCCCCGCCCCCCACCCACACCCCCCCGCCGCTATCCCTCTCTGTTTTTCTAATTTTTTTTCTTTCTCCATCACCCCCGCTCCCTCCCCCCAGATCTTCCGTACCGATGCAGAGCCGCTAGCGCCGCTGAGGCGGACCCGCGGGCACCCCGTCCCCCCGGGACGGGACAAGCAGAACAATGCCGCCGCTGCGGTGCCGAGGTGCGAAGCCCCGACACCCCCGGCGGAGCGGTGCGCTCCGGGCAGCGCCGGCAGGCCGGGGCCGGCAGGCAGGGAGGGGGACGCCCGCTCCCCGCCCCCGGGGGCGCGGCACTCCCCGGCTCCGCCGCGGGGCCGGCTGCGGGGCGGCGCTGCGGGCGCTCGGCTGGGCTGAGAAAGTTGGGGTGCACCCCGGGCGGCACGGTCGGGCTCCGCGCAGGGACCCGCGTCGGGGTGCGAGCAACAGGAGCCGGCGGGCGGGCCGGCAGCGGCAGGCGGCTCCCGCCAGCGGCGCGGTGCGGTGCGGTGCGGAGCGGTGCGGTGCGGTGCGGGCCGCAGCGGAGGCGGCCCGGCGGGGCGGGGCCGGCGGCGGAGCGCGCCCCCTCCCCTCCCCTCTCCTGCCGTCCCCTCCCCTCCCCTCCCCTCCCGCCCCGCCGCCGCCGCCGCCGCCGCCGTCCCCCGCCCCGCGGCCGCCGCTCCCCCGCGCCCCGTTCCCCCTCGGAGTTGGGTTCCAGAGGGCGGTCGGGGGCGGGGCAGGGGGCGGGGCGCCGCCGCCGGGTCGCGCCAATGGTGGGTGGCGGCGGCGGCGGTCGCCAGGGGCGCTCGCGTCCGTCAGGGCGCGGCCAGCCAATGGTGTGCGGCGGCGGGGCGGGGCGGCCGCGCGTGCCTTCGCTGTGGGCCCCGCCGCGCGGGCCGGGGGGGCGCGGGCGCCGCGCGGCGCCCGAGGCGAAAAAGTAGCTGTCAAATGCGCGGCGCCTTTAACCGGTGCGATCAGTGCGGCTCGGCGAGTCATGGCGACCGCAGCCTCCAACCACTACAGCCTGCTCGCCTCCGGCTCCCCCATGGTGCACGCCGAGCCGCCCGGCGGCATGCAGCCCGGCGGCGGCTACCGCGACGCCGGCGCCCTGGTGCAGGCGGACTACGCGCTGCAGAGCAACGGGCACCCGCTGAGCCACGCTCACCAGTGGATCGCGGCGCTGTCCCACGGCGGCCCCGGCGGCGGCGGCGGCGGCGGCGGCGGGGGAGGCGGCGGCGGCGGCGGGGGCGAGGCGCCCTGGTCGGCGGGCGCGCTGGGCCAGCCCGACATAAAGCCGGCGGTGGTGCAGGCGGGCGGGCGCGGCGACGAGCTGCCGCCGCCGCAGCACCCGCCGCCGGGGCGGGCGCCGCACCTGGTGCACCACGGCGGCGGCGGCGGGCACCACGCGGCGGCGGCGGCGGCGGCGGCGGCGTGGCGGGCGGGCGGCGCGGCGCACCTGCCGCCCGGCATGGCCGCGGCCAACGGCGCGCAGGCGGGGCTGCTCTACTCCCAGCCGCCCGGCTTCACCGTCAACGGCATGCTGGGCGCCGCGCAGCCGGCGCTGCACCACCACGGCCTGCGCGACGCCCACGAGGAGCCGCCGCCGGGGCCGCCCGGGCCACCGCACCACGGCCCCGAGCACCCGCCGCCGCCCCACGGCCCCCACCCCGGGGCGGCCGGGCCGGCGCCCGCCGCCGCCACCGCGCCCCCCGGGCCGCCGCCGCACCACGACCCGCACTCGGACGAGGACACGCCGACCTCGGACGACCTGGAGCAGTTCGCCAAGCAGTTCAAGCAGCGGCGCATCAAACTGGGATTTACCCAAGCGGACGTGGGGCTGGCGCTGGGCACCCTCTACGGCAACGTCTTCTCGCAGACCACCATCTGCCGCTTCGAGGCCCTGCAGCTCAGCTTCAAGAACATGTGCAAGCTGAAGCCTTTGTTGAACAAGTGGTTGGAGGAGGCGGACTCCTCCTCGGGCAGCCCCACCAGCATAGACAAGATCGCGGCGCAGGGCCGCAAGCGGAAAAAGCGCACCTCCATCGAGGTGAGCGTCAAGGGCGCGCTGGAGAGCCATTTCCTCAAGTGCCCCAAGCCCTCCGCCCAGGAGATCACCTCGCTCGCGGACAGCCTACAGCTGGAGAAGGAGGTGGTGAGAGTGTGGTTTTGTAACAGGAGACAGAAAGAGAAGCGCATGACTCCCCCGGGAGGGACGCTGCCGGGCGCCGAGGACGTGTACGGGGCCAGCAGGGACACGCCGCCGCACCACGGGGTGCAGACCCCCGTGCAGTGAACTCGCGGCGGGGGCGCCCGGCCCCTCCTCCTCCTTCTCCTCCTCCTTCTCCTCCTCCTCCTTCCCCCAACTTTTGATTGTCCTCCTTTTTCTCTTTTTTGTTTTACTTTTTTATTTTCTCCTATCTTTAAAAAAAAGACAAAAAAACTAAAAAAAAAACGCTCAAAAAAAAAAGAAAACAAAACAAAAAACGAGCGAGCGAGAGGGCGAGCGCGAATCACAGCAGACAGACAGACAAAGCACCTGCACCGGACTGTCCCTTAGACGGTAGCAGGTGCGATGCTGTATTTTGACCTTTCCAGGCGAGTGCCCGTGCACCGGAGTGGAGTGAGTACCGCGCACAGGCAGGCAGGCAGGCACCGGCAGGGCAGGCGCAGGGCGAAAGCGGTTCGCACAAAACTCCCTTGCTCGCTGGCGAAAAAATACGGCGCTGCCCGGCCGGGGAGGGGGCGGGAGGAGGGAGGGGGGGGGGGGGGGGCGCAGCCGCCTCGGGTCCCCTCCGCAGCCCCCTCCCGCCACACAAAGGCAGATTGCATTGTGGAATGTCGCTCGGTATTGGCACATGCTGCTGTGTTTATTTTCTGTGGATCCCCTGTAGGAATATACGAAAAAAAAAAACCAAAAAAAAAAAACAAGAGAAAGGAAAAGCTATCCCTTTTGATGTAGACAGTATTTAACCGTACCAATTTGCACTGCAAGAAAATCGAAGTTTACATAAACAAATTGTTTTTTTCTTCTTTTTTTCCCCCTTCCTTTCCGACCTTAATTTTGCAAATGACTTGCATTTTCCACGGTGAGCGTTAGTCAACCAGTGACCGGTCTACAATATGTTACTGTGTTTCAGCCTTTGCTTTATGTGTATATGTGAACTTTTGTTATAAACAAGTCTTCTTAAATATGTGTAACGCTTATTTTCTCCTTTTACCGTAGCAAAAAAGAATGCATATATCTGTATGTATGTATACATATGCATGCGTGCATAGACGTACATATATACACATATATATAATATCTATATACACATATATATGCACCACCAGCTTCCATTCTCCAGAGACGTGACTCTCGTAATTGCTTAATGTATGCCTTCAACGGCAAGAGTCGAGTTCGGAGAACGGAGAATAATGCAAATCGACAAAGTAAACTTCATTTTCGGGCAGTGTGTCCGGGGGCCGAGGCACAGCCAGAGGGGGAGGAAAAAAAATATATGCAGCCCTTCCAGACTGTGCCAGTGCGGGCGAGCAAGGCCCAATGTGGGAAAGGTGGAGACGAAACAACACGTTTCCAGAGTTTTCCCGGAGAAAGTGGCATTCCCTTGAGAGGGAGAGGGGATTATTTAGCTTCACCCCCACCCCAGACCCCTTCCTTCCCCCTCCTCCCCCCGAGGCTCCCCGTGCGTGCCTTTGGCATCCCCGGTCCCACTGCCCGGGCAGCCCGGGCAGATGTCAGCCTCCAAACTTTCTTTCATTGAGCAGTTTCGCATCAAGGCAAGAGCCAGCGAGAGCCCGAGGAGCTGCTGGGCCCGAGGGGGGGTGGCCGGGTGCTTACACCTGCGTGTAAACACGCTGCCTCCTACTCTCCGCAGAGACCCTGTGCGTTCCTTCTTTGCTTTTACTTTTCGTATATTTTTTTTCCTGTTTGTATCTAGCCCCCACACACACACACGCACGTCCTTTGGCCAGATTGCGGTATCATTTATTGAAGGAAAGGACCAGTTTTAACTTGGATAGCCTTGTGTCTTTCACTGGGGAATGAAATGAAATGGGGCGAAAAAATATGCCATTTTTCAATGCGGTTTTCCCCCCCTTCGTTAGTAGTTTTAAAGTGCATTTTGTGACATTATCTTGATGGGAAACGGTTAACTTTCCAAAAAAAAAAAAAAAAAAAAAAAAAGAGAAAAACCCACGGGGAAAAAAAAAAAGCAAAAAATAAGGAAAACAAAAAGCTCTAAAGGGAAGCAGAGGAGCGGGACCTTGGAGCAGCGCATGTATGTGCGTGTGTCTGCGTGCGTGTTTGTGTACTTATGCACACACACAGCTATGCATATACATTAGAAGAACTTTAAACTATGATAGTTATAAATTCATAAAAGGATCATTTAGTCAGCACAAACGGGTGCTATAGAGACAAAGCATTTTTATAATCTAAAAGTTTACTTAGTTGAGTGTTGGACAATTATGGAGAAAAAACAGTGAAGCATTCTCTCGCAGAACTCTCCTATAAATATTGCATTCAGTAGCTAAGGCTTTAGAGTATGTTTCTCATTGTCTTTTAAAGCGCCTGTGACATTGAGTTTTCTTTCCTTTTTTCTTTCTCTCTCCCTTTCTTTCTTTCTCTCTTTCTTTCTCCTTGGTAAGACAGATGATGATTTCTAAGAGGCACATGCATTAGCCTTTTTCCTAGTTTTCCAACAATTGTCACAAAGATACGGGCACCAGGCTTTTCTCTTTTTTTTTTTTTTTTTTTTTTTTTTCCATGTATTGAGCTGCTTGTTATTTAAAGTGTTGAGGACTAGCGCCTAGTGAAGTGAATCATATCAGGGCAGATCCAGTGGTAAAGGGAGGAAATGAACTTTCAGACACTTATTAATACGTGCGTAAGGTCAGAAAACGGAGTCGAGAGGATGTTTGAGAAAAGTCTCAAACTCCAAATAGGTTTACTAAAATAAAAAAAAAGTTACCACGCAAACCTTACCACTATGTATATATGTTTAATATTTGTCCTTTGAAATGCAGAAATAGTTTCAATGTTTTCTTTGTCTATTTTTCTTTTTTTTTTTTTAAATGCTACCCAGGGAAATATTTTCATATCATTTTTAAGTGGCCTGCCTCAATGTATATTTATTTCTTTTAAAGCAAACAGGTTCTGGAAACTGTTTTTCTGTAGCTTTAAATGAGTAGGTGAACAAAATCTATATGGGATGTAATTTTTTTTTTTTTTTGGTTCAGTCTCTTTAAAAATACTTTGTTTTGGTACATTTGGATGTGCTTGTGGGGAAAAATAAAAGCGCAGAGATCCTTATATATTTATGTTAAAGTAATATTTTATTATCTACATAAAACAGAAATGCACAATACCTTCATAGTTTGTTCTAATTATTGAAAAATATTTTATTTTTAAAGATAGGACAGATTTGCATAGTTCTTAAGATTTGGAGGGAGAACACCGCAGTACTTATACTGAGTTGAGTTCTGTGTAACAGCACCGCCATTCCTTTATATTTCATGGAATTTTTGGAATAAATTTGATGCCTATACCGAGAGGTTCCACGCTCATAACTTCCAGGGTCTTTCAGGAGCTTGAGGAGCGGTGTTGGCTGTGTCTCCCCGCGGAGGAGCCCAGCCGTGTGTTCTGGAGCCTTGGTGTGTGTGCGGGTAGGGGTGTCACAGCCCCTCCAGTGAGTTGCGTGTTCTGGCGGGAGGCGCGGGGAGAGGCTCGGCTCTCCTCCTTCCCTTTGAGAATTTAAGGTCTGACTCCTTACAAAAAGAAAAACAAAAAGGCGGGGCTTAGTTATGGGGAGCACTGTTCGAAAGAGGGAGGCAGGACGCGGGGGCCCAGCGGGGCCGCGCACCCCGGGCCGGGCGGGCGCTCCCCGGGCCGGGCCGGGCCCCGCGGCGGCGGCACCCAGCCGGCAGGGCCGGGCCTCCGCGTCAGGCGTCTGCGGCTCCGTGCTCGTAACGACCGGTCGGTTCTGCTGGAGGGGTCCCGGCTGGGGACCCGCGCGGCTGGCGCGGGAGCGAGCGGCATCAAACTGAGCAGCGTTCGCACGTGCGGCGGTGCGTTCGGGTCCTTTCTGGCTGGCTCGGTTTGCCGAGTGCAATACCCCGCTCTTCTTCCACCCCCACCCCCTTCACGATAGTTTCTGGGCTTATTAGATTTAATCATCTTTTCTAACTCCTAGTCAATATTACACTCATCCTGAACAGATTCAGCTAAATGATCTTATCAATAGTTTCGAAGGGAAGTGACAGAAAGAAGAAGTGTTTTGTGACCGCAGACGTGCTGACGGGTAAAATGTTGAAGCTGGGTATGGATTTGAAAGTCCTTGGTCAATAGCCCGCGGGACTGGCGGCGGAAAGCGAGCAGCCTCTGCCCTCTGCAGGACACTCGGGTGGGCGCCGGGGGAATATTTCGGCTTTGACGACTGGGCCGTGCTACCGGCGAGCGCTCCCGCGCCGGGTGGGCTGGAGGTGACGGGGACGGACGGTGCCGTGCTCGGCGGGGCAGGCCCGACGCGGCGGGGATGGCCGCCGGGAGCCGGTGGCGGGGCGGCCCCGCCGCTGCTCGGGGTCGGGCCCCCGCTGTGGGCGCCCGGGGGCTGCTCCTGCGGGGCTGTCCGGCCGGCGAGCAGCTGAGCGGGCGGAGGCGACTTCTCTCGTCCTTCCCGGCTTGTTGCAGGGAGGCCGGCCGGCCGGGGGGTCGTTTCCCCCGTTTCCTTCTATCTTTGTTTTAAGAGAAAGAAGAGGGGGAAATGGAGCCGCCGTCGGATACACCTGCCGGTGGATGTCAGGGTGCGCGGCAGCTCCCAGGGCTCCCCCACCCGCACTGCCAGCAGGGACTCCCGGTCGTAGATCAGATGTCCACAACAAAATCCCCCCTGTTTCCTCGGCTCGCTCCCTCTGAAGGAGGCCGAAATTGGCAGGCGGGAGGAGACTGTGTCCCGAAGCCCTCGAGTCATGATTGCCTCCCGCCCGGTACCCAGCTCTGCGGGGAAGAGAGGCAGCGGTCGGCGCCGCTCGCCCCAGGAAGCTCCCGCCGCCGCCCAGCCCCCGGCGGCGGGCGAGGGAGGTCGCGGCTTGGAAAGAGAAGCGGGGGAAGGGGAAATAATCCGGCAAAGCCCCAGGTTGCGGAGCAGGCCGGGGTGGTACCTCGCCATCTGATGCTCTCGGGCTGGGCAACCTGCTAGAGCCCCGACGGGGGCAGAGTCGCCCCCCGGCTCCGCCCCGTCGTCTCTCTCACCCCCTCGGGTTTTGTTGGCGGGAGCTGGGGGTCGTCATCCCCGTCCCCTGCGCCGTGACCCCCTCCCTCTCCGGTGCCCCGTCTCCCGGGCGCTCTTCTGGCCGGCGCCTCTCTGCGAAGGTCCGGCCGGCCGGGCCCGGCTGCCTGAGCCTCCCCGGCCTCCTGTTCCCGGCCTCGACCCTGGCCCCCAGCCTGAGGCCGCCCCCCGGCTCTGGCTGCTCCGCCGGGGAAAACCCGCTCCCCGGCTGCCTGCCCCTGCCCGCCGGGGAGGCCCCAGGTCTCGAAGTTGTCCCAAAGCCCCGTTGTCGGGGGTTTGATGGCTCTTTGTTTCGGTGCCGTCGGTGCAGGGTTTCTCCGGTGTGGAAGGAAAAGGACGGGTGGCCCTCCCTGGGAGGGGAGCCGGCGGCCCCCGGTGGGCAATGGGGCCCGGCGGCGGCGGGGAGAGCAGCCACCGGCGGGTGAGCGCGTCGGGCTTAGTCCGGTTTAAACCTCAGGGCTTAGATAAAGCCGTGGGGAGGGTCGTGTATGCGGGGTGTCCCCCAGCCTGGGCAGCGCCTTGCAGGGCAGGGGGTGGGAGCAAGGGGGAAACTGTCCGCGGCTTCTCGGAGGTGGACAGAGCAGCGGCGGCCTTCTGCTGCCTCAAAAACGGAGGCTGGGCGTTGTGGTCTCTCTTGGAAAACGTGGCTTTCCCGCGTCCTCTGCTCCTACGAGGATTGTCTTTTTATTTTGTGTTTAGGGAGAGACGAGGGCCTGGGCTGCCGCTGCGGCTTTAAGCTCGGGATGGAAAAAGGAAAAAACAATTTTTCGGAGTTGCGGGCGCTAAGTTGGTATTTTGTGCTCGGGGCACGGCCGCTTGTCGTCGGGGCTGTAGGAAGATGCTCCGAAGAAGGCGCGTTTCACCCCGGCTCGGCCGGGCGGCCGGGTCACCGGGCAGGACCTGGAGCAGAGGGTACTTCTTCGGGGGAGAACAGTTAGAGCAAAACCAAAGCGTGTTTTAGTAGATACCGTAAAATAATAAGCAAGAACTCCTTCTCAGACCCGACTTCTCACCAAATTACAAACCAAACAAGTGGGCTTTTCCGCAGGTGAGTCCGAGCCGCAGTGCGTGGATTTGCATGCCGCACCCGGTCCCAGCCCGCCGCCTGACCCACGCTGCAGGTCTCCTCCCTCCTTGCGAAGCCCGTGTAAATACCCCCGAAGCTGGGCCAAGTGTGCCGGGGTCTCACGCAGCACCCCCGGGGCCGGGGAGCCCGCCTGTGCTGGCGCGGAGCCCCTTCCCTTGCACCTCGGCCCTCCCCCGGCCCCGCGGCCGCCGCCGCAAGGCCGGGCCTCCCTGCGGGACTCAGGGCTCGGATCTTGCCTTCCCGTCGGCCGGGCAGGGAGCGGGATGGGGCCCGGGCGGCGGCGAAGGAGCGGCAGGAACTCTGGCAGGCACTGCCCAGCAGGCGCGGCGGGGTGGTGGGGCTGCGCCCCTGCCCGGGGGGGCGGGCGGCCGGGAGCGGGGGCGCCGTGCCCCCTCGCCCCGGGGAGGGGGCGCGTTTGGACGGGGTCTGCCCCGCCAGGGGAGCGCCGCCGGGGCGGGGCGGGCGGGCTGCCTCCCCCCGGCCAAGGGCGCCGGCCGTGGGGGGCGAGGGGCCGGCCCGGGGCGCGGCTCTCCTGGCGGCTCTTAGCGCCCGCCCGGCCGCGCCGTGCGTCCCCGGGCATGGCCGCGCAGATGTCATTTGTAAGGATGAAAAAGAGAGTAGGCCCGTAGGAAGTTGGCGGCCGATGTTGCTTCCCCTCCTCCTCCTCCTCCTCGCAGGGCGGTAAATCCTGGCAGCTCGTAAAAGTGATGGCGAGACGGCTCTCCCCCTCCTCTTCCCCATCCCGTCCCTTCCCGTCCCGGGAGTTGTAAGAGGCGCTCGTCTGAAAGTTAGGACTTGTTTTTAGCCAGCCTGACTCATTCATTAATTCTCTTTCCCTCCTTGATTCATTCATGTCTACAGTCATTCATTGCCAAGTCCATGGAGGAATCAGCTCCTTGGTCAGTAGGGGAGACGTACAAACAAGGATGATGCTATTTATTTCCCTCTGCCTGTGGATTTCTAAGACGTTCAAGCAGGCACAATCATTAAACTAATTTGTATTTGATTGTTTGGGCGGACGGGGGTGAATTTTATTGCACTAAGCATTCAAGCACGCACGCATCGCTGATTACCAGTATACATTAAATAAAGTTGTTTGTACACATTGTCTTACCACATATAGGCAGTCTTATTATTCTAATTACTCTAATTAGTGTATTGAAATGTTTTCTACTTGATTTGAGGAGACAGTGATTAGTTCTATTACTTCTTTTAACTCTTATTTCATGGAAAACTGTTGATGCATGTTCCAATTACCTTGTTTTTCTCTTTGATATAGCACGGGCCAAAAATATGATAAAATGATACCGTTGGTGGGTAGAAACATTCATCCGTTTTCCCTTTTTAAAAGAACTTCAATTTTTTATAGATCCCACCACCAGACAGACACTTTCTCCGCCCCCGCCCCCCCCCCCCCCCCCCCGCCCTTCCCAAACCGTTCGCAAGTAATTATTTCTAGCCAAAGCAGCACCTTTCTTCTTTACAATTTCTTCTGCTAGTGCTTTGGTACCTCATGGTTGTAGCATTTAGCCCCCCCCCCACCCCCCCCCCCCAACACACACGGACTGAGGTATATTTCATGCGAATATATTTCATGTTTTAAATTAAGGTTACTATTAATTGATAAGATCAATTAATCAAACATGTTACTTCGATAGGGACTTGTAATTAAAACCTTAATCCCGTTGGAGACTTAATTTTTCCTTAAACACTTTCTTGAGGGATTCCACCTCCCCCCCTCTCCCCCCCCCCCTTTCCCTTTTCCGTGGCGGTTGCCGCTGTCAGCACGGCGAAGGCACGACGCGGAGCCCAGAGCCCGCCAGAGCAGGGAGGTTATTTCCTTATCAAAATACCCATCTTTCCTATTGAGCCAATAGAGGTTTTGTGTGGAGTTTTGGGATGTGTGTGTTTGCCTTTTGTGTTGATGTGCCGGCCACTTAAACCCAGCCGGTGACAAAGCAGGCGGCGGGGACAGAATCTCGCCTTCCTCTCACGTTACAGCTGGGGAGACTGGCTACCTCTCGGTGATAAAAACACTGCTTTTATTGTTGGTGTCTTCCCTCTCCTCTTTCCTGCTAGTTTGTTAAATAAATACGAAGGGGTGGGGAGGGGAGTGGGGAAAAAAAAACCTAACACACACAAAAAAAAAAAAAAAAAAAAAAAAAGGAAGAAAAAAAGAAAAGGGAAAAAGAAACGCAAACCGTCCCGTAAATTCTTAGAAGTCCAGGTCTGGAGGGAAATCTACGGAGTTACATGGGTAAATACTGGGGCTAGGCTGCTTATACTTTTAATATTTAAACTGGGATTATAGGGGATCTGAAGACGCCTTCCTAACCTTTGCCAATTGCCTATGCAAGGAGAAATCCCGCAAGATGCACAAAAGGGTGAGACGGCTTCCCGTTGCCTCTGACAAGCGACCCGCCGCTGGTGCGGCTGGGGACCGAGTTCCCCCAGGGTCGAGGTGGGGGGCGCGGGGGGGCAGGCGGGGACAGCGGCGGGGCTGGGGTGTGCGCCCCCGCTCCTCCTGCCCGCAGAGCCTCGTCTCGCCCCGCACCGCGGACCAGCCTCAGCGCCCGCAGCCCCTCGGCACAGGGAAGATACTGTCGGCTCCGACTCCGGCTCCCGTCTCGGCCCCGGCCCCGGCCCCGGCCCCGGCCCCGGCCGCGGTCCCGGTCCCCGTCCTGGCAGGACCGGGGCTGGGGCTGGGGCCGGGGCGGCGCGTGGAGTGCGGGCGCCCCCAAGCGGTCGCCGCCGCCGCCGCCGCCGGGACTCCCCCGGGAAGGGCAGGGGAGCAGCCCCCTCCTCGCCGAGGGGTCGCGCTCTCCTCGGGGCTGGGCTCCGGGGCGCCCGGCGGAGGGGTCGCTGGAGGCCGCGGTGCCTCTGTGGGGGGAAGGAAGTCGTGAGCACGCTTGTTGTCCTTCCCCTCGGGGTTTTGGGTGGGCTTTTTTTTTTTTTTAATATGGTGTGGTTTGGTTTTGGTTTTGTTTTTCTTTTTATTTTAAATATACACACAGCAGCAGCAAAATCCCGCGTTAAACGCGCTGCTTCTCCCGCCGTTTGTCTGGGATTAAAAGAGCCCCAGCAGCGCCCCGGTTCACCCGCCAGCCCCGACGGCCGGGAGCGAGGGGGTGTGTGCTCCGCCTCCCTGCGGCGGGCGCAGGGCCGGGGACGCGTCCTGTCCCTCCGACTGGCCGCCCCCCTCCCAGCTCCGCCGCCCCTGTCGCGTCACCAGACGAGCCCATGCCACCCCCCCGCCGCGCGAGGAGCCCAGCCTGGCGCCCGCAGACCCTCGGCCGCCCCCGCCGCCCGTGCAGAGGACCCCGCGCGCGCCGCCGCCGCCGCTGCCGCCCCGGAGCGGCGGGTCCGACTCCGCGGTCCCAGCCCGCCGCTCCCCCCGTCCCGCTCGGCCAGCGGGGCCGCAGCCGGGGCAGCGGGAGCGGGGCGGGTCCCAGCGGCCCCGCAGGCTGCAGCCCCCACCTCCCCGGGCGCTGGGCGCCTCTGCTGGCGCCTTCCACGCACCCGGCTCCCTTCTTCGGGGCGGGGGGTGCGTGTCTCAGACCCTCCCTTTCACCACACGTCTTCTGCGCCGAAGCCAGATCGTTCCACATGCCAGACCATCACCAAAGGCCTCCAAAGAAACCGACACCCACACCTGAAACCCCTTCCCCTTTAGGTGAAACCCCCACACCCCAGGACCCCCATTTCCTATAATGAACCCCCCATACCCCAGGGAATCGGACATGGCCCTGCTCTCCGGTGGGACCGTGTGGTGCAGCCTGGGTGGCACGCTGGCTTTTCACCCTGTGCCACGGCAGCCCCCCAGTGCCACTACGACACTGTCCCCAAGCCCCCTGGCAGCTGCCAAGGCTTCGGCTCCTTATGGGATCCAGACCCCAGCAGCAGCACTGGCTGGTAAGCCCGTACAGGTTTTTGGCTTGTGTTTATTTTAGTGCTACTGGTTTAGTAACTACTGCTTGCCATGCTGTGTAAGAAGGTGCTGAAAATGTTAAAATATTTTGAATATCAAGAACCCAAGTAACTCAGACATTCTGCTACAGCAGACTTGAGTGCACTGAAAACAGAAGTGACATATCACGATCCCAGAGTCTATTGCTAACTCAACAAGCAAATTCAGCTGAAACAAAACAAAACGTAATCTTTCTTGGGCGTTTTAGGAAGAAATAAGCGTTTTGCGCAGAGCTAATCACACTACAGACAGCCATGAGCAGGCATGGGAGAAAATAATGCATTTTTCAGCTGAACACCACTTCTGGACCTGTTCAGGTAACAGAAATAAGATGCCATGCACACGGCTGGGGCTGGAAAGGAAAGCTGTGGCTACCTGGGCCGCTATAGTCTAAGCCTGTGCCAGCCCTGGCTGTGGAAGCACCTCTGTTCGCAGCAGGCAGAAAGCCACAACGAAGGTTCAGCCTCTAAAGGGAAAAGCTGGCTTTGTTTCAGGGACCCTTCCTAAACTGGCAGAGAAGTGAGGATTGATTTATTTGCTAATAGGCCTGGGGAGCTGGAGAACATTGACCTTTTGCATACTAATTTTGCTGAACACCCTCAGTGTATAAATCATATCCCAAACTAGACAGTTTTAATTTTGGGTGGAATCTAGGCCCTTAACTTCAGCAGTTCCTTATTACAATCATGCACGTCTGGCCCTTTAAGTTGAGCGAGAAAGAGGATGAAGAGCCCAGCCTGGCCATGTGCCTTGCGGAGCTGCTGAGGGAGGGAGGGGATTCCAAGGACCTGCGGAAGGGCAGCTGGTGCTGCGACCTCTCCAGCCGACCGTTCAGAAATACAGGCCACCGGCAGCAGGGGCTATCCATGACACCTATCCGTGGGGGTGGGCTAGCCTCCACTGCCTCTTGCTTCCCACAGGCTCTATCTATCCACAAGACTGAAATCGATCTCCCTCTTCCCTGCTTGGCCCAGCGCTGTGACTCCGCGTTCCTGCCTGTGCACAGCACGGGCTCAGCCCCCAGCACGGACCATAAAGCAGCAGCTCTGCCTCAGCTGTGCCCCCAGTTCCCCGTGGCCCCAGCCCAAGGCTTCCCACATCCTGGTGCTGCTCTGCTGCCAGCCTCGGACCTGACGCCTACAAGGTCACATCAGGCTGGCTGCAGGAGGTGCTCAGACCTACTCGTCCTAAACACACGGCTGCAGGCTGTTACAGGCAGTGGAAAGCCCTGTTGGTCAGATGGCTCAAACATAATTTGAGATTGGATTCAGTAGCGCTCAGAGACCCTGGGCTAAGGAGGGATGCACTGTGGAGTTTGCAGTTCTTAGAGGCAGCAGCTGTGACAGCCACGAGCGCTATAAAACGTGGCAGCCTCACTGAAGTGCCACAACCCCAATCTGCTACCCAGTACAGAAGGAGCACTCTCGGTGAATACAGCCCATTTTCTTATTTCTGTTAGTCCTCAACCAGAGGATGTGGCCTCCCTGCCTTCCCTGGATGGATCCTGCTGTTCTGTGCGAGTGGGGCCGCAACAGGTACCAACTGCCCAGCAGATGGAAAGATGCTAGAAGGAGCTGGAGTTCCCTCACTCTTCCAGATTTAAACTCATCACCTGTAGGAGACTTCTGGCAAAAAGTGTTTTTACAAGGAGACAGGTGCTGTTCTGAGGGAAAAAAGATATGCTAGGGGACAAGGTAGTACCCTTTCTTTCTTGCAGAGAGGAGTGTACGTTTTCATTTAGTCTCCTACAGCACTTCAGGAAAAAATCCCTTTATTAATAAAACTGCATTCAACAATTTTAGATACCTCTAATGTACAGATCTGATGTGTTACCACATCGTGGTAACATTGAAATTATGGTATGATACATGCCACAGATCAACTGCACAGACAAAGATGATCCATCTACTGGTGCTTGGCATTAAACTTCTCCAGTCCAGAGCCACAGCTGGTTATTTCAGTTCCTGTCAACTGAAATATGTAAAAACTGCCTGAAGACGGTATATCTAGGAAAATGCAAAAATGTGGGTCATCACCCCACCCCCTCGCAACTGACTGTGCCGTCAGGTGACAGCACCTCATCATTAGCTGGAGATAGTTAATCTCAATCTGTGCCTCCTTTCCGAAGATCTGCCACTTTGAACAGAGAAGGCACAGATGCGAATGCCTCTGTGCCTTTTGGAGAGCAGCAGAACACCCAAGGATCAATACTTTAACTTGAAAGCTGCTGTTATTCTCTGAAAAGACTGAATTATTTAGAAGTATATATATAAAAAAAATCAGAGCGCCATTGTAGGTGTCTAGGTTGGAACTGGCACCCACCATAATTCGCTCTTACAAACCCTCTCTCTTAGTCAATTCGCAGATAATGATTTGCTCTTGCATAACGTTTAAGTTCTGTGAATCTCATTAGTATGAGCTACAGTAAATACTACCTGATCACACACAGATGGGAAGTGAATTACAAATTTAGTAATTCATCCCCAGGTCAATCGGCAGGCACAGCACTGGTAATGACACAGTCCAGGGCGCCCACCTGATGGCTCTGTACATACCCACCACATTTTTCCCCTTCCCCAATCACTTAAAAAAGATGAATATCTTATGCTCAACACCATGTAGTGGTTACAGATCTTAAAAAATGTCTGCTGGAGGAATGAAAGTTTCTGCAAAGCATCCTATCTGGTCTATCAGTACATTTTATGGAGAAAAATAAATATAAAAATGCTGAAAACATTATGTCATCACCTTCAGCAAACTCTCCATACTATCATCAGACAATTTTGCACATAACCCCTTTGCAATTACTAAACAGAGGTAACTGCAAAAACAGTACAGATTTCTCTAAATAGAGATACTGCACAGTACGTTCTTTAAAGTTCATCTCAAAGCGCACTCATTTTACATATTTTCAAAATGCCCAATTAAGCAGCTTAGCACTCTGACATTTTGCTGCAGTCACTGCAAGGGAACAGCTGCTTCCAGCATCATCATCCCGGGAACAGGTGTTGGAAAGCGACAGCAGACACCAGACCCAACCATCTTCAGCAGTATCTTGCAGCAAGAATGAGAATTGCTTACATCAATCACACTTTCTTAGATGTAATACAACTTTTAATTCCCATTCCAGCTTTCATTAGCTTTGAGCCGCTTTTGATAGTTTTTAGCAACTGTTGAAAGGACTAATTTAGACAAGGTGCTCTTGATTCTTCTATGAGAGGCCTCCTGCACTGAACTAACAGGTGCTCAAATTGTTACCTTTATTTCTTCTAGTACCAGTATCCATAGTAAACTATGTGGATTGCCGATCACATCCATCACATTCAGCATAGTTTTAAAAAATATAGACTATTTAATGCCTACCATCTTAAATTTTTTTTATTTTTTTATTTTTGCCTGTGGTGGACTCTGAGCCCTGAGCCTGCAGCCAGTTAACAAGGCCAATTCCAAGCATGATCTATCCTTTCCACAGGGGAACCGCGTGGACTGTATCATGCAGATCCAGCTGCATTCAGAGACCTGTTGGCCTGAAGTTGGAACTGAAAATGTTTGTGCGTTTGCACCCAGACAGATGGACATGACCTTGTTACAAAAATGCTCCTGCACTTAATTTTAACTCCTAAAGATACCTGGTGGTTGAAAACTGCCTGGTCACTGCGTCAGGGCATTTGTATTTCTAGCTCTTCAAAACTGCGAGGGAAAGCATAATGTTAAAATCTATCTGTAATAATGAATTCCTGCATTGTGTATGATGACATTTGACTTTACCAGTGAATAAACAATTGCAGTGCGCATGGTATCAGATCTACAGTGTCCTGTTTACATTCATCCAAGATTGCCAGTTGCATCTTAAAGTAGCAGAGAAATGTTCGCATTGTTGAATGTTCTCACAGAACACCAAACTCCTCCCTCCCTCTGGACATACAACATGTAAAACTATGTGAGTACGGAGAACGTGTAACCGCTTTCACTTCCTCAAATAATAATGCACTCCTGCCAATTAATAAAGCGTATTATAATCTCTCAGGCACCGAAGCCTGGAAATCTGAAATATTTTGAAATCTGGCCTTATCTGCATGGTTTTTAAACCCGCTGCATGATCAGAAGTGCCACACAGAGGAAGAAAAACCTGACAATTTTCAGTCTTACGCATGAACTTTCAATCCTGTGAAAACAGCACTGTGAAACGGGTATCTGTCAGAATCAGGGCCATCAGAAATGACATCTGAAACTCTACTTAGCATGTGTCAAGTCAGCTGCATTTTGTCCAAGATGCACAGAAGCTGGGTCCAGTCTCTCCTTATGCTACTTGATAATCAGAAGCGCCAGCAGCTGTAAGTTGGTGCTGGAAGGTAGTTTCAGCACATTTGAAACTATACTGGCCTGAGGTAAAGGTGTGATACAAAAGCCAAATGCTTTGGTAAGATGTTGGAGATTAAAAAGTCTTACGAGAGATGCAAGAAAACAACCCAGGGTGTTCTATTTGTTTTAGTAGAGGTGTTGTCTTAAGCAATTAAACAGGATCAGGCAAACCCAACACTTAAACCTTGTCTAGAAGAAAACAGGCACTGATCAGACCAACACCAATTTCCAACCCAACAAACAAATTCTTCAGTAATTTATGAAAAAGGAAGACAAAGTCTAGCAAAGCACTTACTCATTTCCTGTTCAATACTTGGGTTGTTCCAGACAAGTCCAGCAGATCACCCGTCCCCTTCTGGTTCCCATTTTCAAAGCTGCAGAACTCTAAAATTTTTGCTAAATTTATCGTTGTTATTTAAGTTCCACAACATTTAAACACAACTGTATCACTACCTTTATAATTGAAGGGATTAAGAAATACATTATACTAACATAATTTGCACTAGAGTAGGAAATTATTCTTGAAAGAAATTCAAGAATTATTTTTTTCCTGGAGGTCTCTCTTTACATTGTAATCACCATATTTTGCTTTCTATTCCGTCTGTCCATATGCATCTGTTGTCTCTTGCTCTGTACTTAGATTACAAACTGGTTTGGGCAGCAAAGCATCTTTTTTGTGTAAGGCACTTAGTTCTATGTGCTTTCACAAGGCTACTTATTAAACAATAACACATTTTCCTAAAAAAAAGTTATCTCACTATTTAAACATACAGGGTAGTTTATTTCAAAATGAACAGTGATAAAAATATGACCAAACTGTTCCTCTGAATCCATCGTATTTTGTGTTTTAATTCATTGTTTTTTAAAATGAATGCACAGAAGGTCAATGAATGTAGATAAATAATTTATTTTTGTTTTATTTATTCATTATTTTATGTACACTTGGTATTTTGCAACACTGTCAAAGGGAAACAAATTCAGTGCAAAGCAAGATAAATATTATAGGTGGAATATATTTTAACACATTTCTGTCATCTCTGAATTAGCAGACACTGACAATTCAGTGAGGTCATTAATTTCAACTTCTTTATACTGGCAGTAACAGAATAAAACTACAGAACACAGTATTATGACATCTTAAATTATTCAATGTGTCAGAATAAAACAGACTTAATTTACTAAATAGAAATAATACGTGTGTAAATATGTAATTAACTTTAAGAGAAAAAGAAACTATTTTTGAGTTAGCAATATAAGGCATTAGATGATTTTTCCATAATAAATTAAATTGTTTATAAATATTGGGCTAACATCTCTTGTTTTGTGTGTGTTCAAGGAAACCCTTATATCACAAAAACCTATCAAGTGGCATGAGTCAAAGGTATTTAAACAAGGAGGAGCCAAGTATCCATGCCTGAGCTGTGTCTGCATAGGCACAAAGACCTTTGGGTTTACACAGAGAGAGAAGATGCAGTAGTCAAATCTGAACAGAAGTAATACGCTAACAATGTACCTTCCATTTACTATTCATCAAGCAGAATACCAATGGGGGAAAACCCCCATGATTTTGAAACATAATCAAGTACTGTAAGTATAAAAGAAATAAACAAGCCTCAGAGGAGAATATTAAAAACAAATATACAGAAGATGCTAAGGTCTAGCTAGTACTAACGCTGCTAGTACACTAAGAGGAGCACAAAACAAAAAAAATGGGGTTAACGCTG
Source organism: Falco punctatus (assembly GCF_963210335.1). Lineage (NCBI taxonomy): Eukaryota > Metazoa > Chordata > Aves > Falconiformes > Falconidae > Falco > Falco punctatus. The sequence continues at coordinate 1,093,421 of NC_137584.1, read as the reverse complement.
AATGTGTACAACATTGAATGACAACACAGAGAACAGATCTGGGATCCAAGATTGCACTTACAGACACAGCTCCTGGAATACTGACTATATTTAGGACAGCAGGGGTGCAAAGTAGTGGATGTTAGCTTTATGGGCCCATGCAGCTTAACATCAGGAAACAGTCCTGAAAAGGCATCCAGGAACGGCTGCCTGTGTCTCTCACTTTTGGTTTTGCTAATTGCTGCCTTTGCCATGCTTCAAACACGCTCTTATGAGCCTTTCTAATCTAAACCTTCCAACGTCTGTTTCTCAAAGGACCTTAGTTAGGACATTTATTGAAGCCAATTACAACTTGCATGTTCCTGTATGTTCACAGCCGCATTTTATACTTTATGGCTAGAACCACCATTACAAGGTGAAGATAACCAACCTCGGTTTGGACATCTCTGCAACACAGTACTGAGATGAATCATCTAAAGGCTAAGGGAGCCTGGCAACACAGTCAAGAGCGGCCATCCTCATTTATGCTAATATGAATTAAAACATTTGTACAACCAATGTGCTCCCACCTGCTGCTTGTTACTCCTTTCACTGAAGTTAAATACCCTCTTCCTTCTGCTGGCTTTAATACCCAACCTGGGAGGGTAAAAAAAACCCCAACTTTAAACACTCGACTACTAGAAAATAAAAGGTTTTCTACTTTTAGCCAAGATATTTTGTAGGAGCAATCAGATACAGTTCAATTAACAGAGCAAAGAAAGTGGCGGTCTTTGGTGGAAACAAGAGAACCTAGGGCCTAACAGGGAGCACCAAGGGTAAGTGACGTCTTGCTCTGAATCCACACGTGCCAGGGCAGCACGCGCAGTTCGAGAAGCTAGTTTCCAGTAGAAGTTTTATGTGGTCTACATAGCCCTCAGCTTCTCCAGAGGTCAATTCAAGACCTCAATTTAAGACTGATATTCTGATCTGAATTACCCTATGGAAGAACCTATCTACCCAGAGTGAAGGGACCCTGGGAGACTAGTTTCCTAACTTTAGTACCTACCCAAGATAGTTAAAATTAGATGATACAACTCTCCTCCAGCTATAGAAAATGTGCTTAGAGGCAATTATCCCTTTCGTCCTTCTTGACTTGTTATTAAAAAAGGCATAATTTGCTTCTAGTGCTTACTGGCATAGCATACATAGCAGAGCCATTTACAGACAGTGTCCGGAACTGTTCCCTCTATTGCTGCTCTGCCACCTTTTACAGAAATTAGTCCCTCTAAAAGGTAACCCTGTAGAAGTTTGTTGTAACATTACTCAAACTCCTACCATTCCAGCAGAAAACAGAGCATAGTATTACATTATAAATACCATGCAAGTATTCTGTTGCTGGTTATTTAAGGGGGGGCAGGGCAGGGAAAGACCAATTATTTTAAAATAAATCCAGATGTTGGCTTCAGGTATTTAAATTTGAGGGCCTGGAGATGCCATTCCTTCTCACCCACACAGAGGGATAAATGTGAGCAGGAAATTTCCCCAGGCAGTTCACGCACCTCACTTGAAGAGATCAGGCCAGCTTCCACACACCCCAGTTACACGCTCTGCCTGGTAAGGAGATGAATGCAGAGTGCCACAAGGCGCTGAAGAGCTGCAGTGGCTTTGTGCTCACCAGGAAGATCCAGAATGAGACCATCACATTGATTTGACTAAGATGGCTCAAGGGACAGCTGGTAGTTACAACTTGTCTGTATGCAAAAGTTAAATCAGAAAGCATCAAGTCCCCCTGCAAATGCACCAGTTCCGGGTTATTTTAATTCACTTTCAGTAACTACTCCAATGTAACTCCAAGCACAGACTACCCATTAGTTTCCAAATTACAACCAGAACAGCTGTTTTTAATTTGCCTCTGTTAGTTTCAGAACAGTGTATACATGCAGAAATCTGTGGCACTAAAGAGACTGAGGTCTGAGAGAGCCCATCCCCTGACGGTGAGCAGATGACTGTACTACCCACCAGCTCCTGATAATGGTATAATAGTAAATAAATACAAAAAAGATGGGAATTCACCACAATTATACACAGTAGCTCCCTTACATGCTCAGACAGTTCAGTGTTTCATAAGCTTTGTTCTCTTTTTCACCTGAATTCAAGTTTTCATGTTTTGATACTAGGAACAGTTAATTGCTATACTCAGTTTCCAATAGAGTAAGCAGAAACAACTAGCATGTAAGCCATGGTAATCCCAATTTATGGTAAGATCTATGTAACTAAATACTAAAAATATGCAAACTAATCTGTTCCTGATGTTTTATAGACAACACAGTTTCTAAGCAGAAACTACTGTCAGTACCCAACAATAGGGATATTTATCTTAGTCCTTGGCCTTTCAGACTTCGGAGGGACAGTAATACTTCCGTAAATTACTAATGTGTTTGGCACATGCATGTCAAGAACACCGCCACCATTTTATTTTAGAGTTACATTTAAATTTTCTTACTAACCTAAACCAAGGAAAATGTTACTTCTCTTAAAATAATAAAAAAAGCAAAGTAACAATGAGCTTGTGACTGTTCTCAACATCACAAGTTTCTTAACGATCAGTACACTGAAGCAAACGGAACAACCAAAGAGCAAGACTCAGATCACAGAACATAGAACACACAATAATGGTTGAGGTTGGAAGGGACCTCTGGAGGTCACTGCTCAAGCAGGGCTACCTACCCAGGACCATGTCCAGACAGCTTCTGAGTATCTCCAAGGATGGAGATTCCACAGGCTCTGTTGGAAGACTTGTGCTAGAGCCTGGCCACCCTTACTATAAAACATGTCATCTTGTGTTCAGACTGAGTCTCCTGTTTCAGTTTCTGCCCATTCCCTCTTGTCCTGTCCATGGGCACCACTGAGAAGGATCTGGCTCCCTCTTCTTCATTCCCTGCCTCCATCAGGTATTCCTATACATTGATAACATTTCCCCTGAGCCTTCCCTTTACCATTTTTACCCCAAAACTGCAGAGTTTTTGTCTTCAAAAAAGGACCAATTACAAACGCAATTAAGTCTTATATGTGTCTCTGTGTGCAGACACAAAATCATTTCAGAGTTTAACAAAAAATGCAGCTGGGCAGTGGTAGGTGAAAAAAATATTTTCGTGTAGTTCATAAAAATGAAACAGACATCAAGAATTACTTGTATGTGTACGAGCACATACACAAAAGGTCACTATGAAGTGCATCTAAATGCTAAATCTTGACTTAAGTATGAGCATGCAAAATTATACGGGAAACTGAATTTCTGGGAAGGTAACAGCTGATTAGAACAATGCAGTTATTTTCCTCATGTCTATAAATAGCTCTGGCCACCCTTTCATGAGTTTCCACATAAATCTGCTTAAGTCCCCTTTGTTCCTTTCTCAACTTTCTTGACATTTGCATTTCTTCAGTATCCAAGGGAAAAGAGAGCGCTTTCCAAGAGCTGATGCTTTTTTATTTGTTTGTTTTTAGAAAAGGGGAACAAAACATGCAAGAGATAAGCATCATTCCTCACAAAGGATCCCCTCCAATTTAGGATGTCTCCCCTATTTATCATTCTTAAACAAGAACAAGACAGCAAGAAACTACAGCTACATAACTCAGCGTAACAGCGCTTAGTCCATTAGCTAAAAAGGAAAAGCTCACCACTGCCTGCTGTTACTGAGGCTGAAACTTCTTAAAAAGAGCCACCTCTTGCCAAGGCCCTTCTCTGAAGATCATGAAGATTTGTAACACACACAAACTCACGCCTCAGCCCTTCCTAGTGTCAGTTATCACCAACTGTCCCATGCCTGGTAATATTTAATAAAGAGCCCTTCTTGGATTTCATTACCAAGTCAGAAATCTAAAAATCATAGGAATCACCTCAGTGAAGGGCAAATACCTTCATTCGGGAAAAATGCTGTGTCTAACACAGCATGTACAGACATGTTAAACCAGGAATTTCTAGCCTAGTCATTTCAAAAGCCACAACTTACGGAATCATTGCAAAAGAGTAATAAAGAACATCTAAATCAATGTATAAAGTCACCCCCACACTCCATATAATAAAATGCTACATTTTATCTAGTTTTTGTAAATTTAGTAGTCCTGCAAATGTAACATGGGAAACATATCCCGTAAGATGCAACAAGTACACACAATAACCAGGACTAAACATACGCTTTTTGCAAATGCACAGCGGGTAACATTTCTGATGACAGGAGATCAGTTACAACTAGTCATAGTCTTAATCATAGCAATATGAAAGATTATCAAAATAGCTGCGAAATATTAATTATGTTTGCTTATTAATTTCATGCATTTACAGAACTATACATATAGCCAGTTAGGTACATGAGATGTCAGAACAGGGGAAGGGGATGCATTTCCACATTAAAAAAAAAAAAAAAAAGAAAAAAAAAAAAAGAGAGAAGATATTCTACAGGTACTGGCAACAGACTCAGGGGCAGAAGTAGATCCTGGCATTTAAAACACTGACTTTTCAAGTTGTCAGTATCTCTTCTAATTTGCTTCTCTCTGTATGGATTTTGGAAGATTTTGAGCTTTGGGAATGGATGTTGTTCTGGTCTTGTTTTTTGATATTCCAAGACAGGTAGTACAGTGCTGGATGGAATTAATCTCAGTCTAGTATTCTAAAGCCAAGTATCTAACCTGAGCTAAATCATGGCTTCCACAGCCTTCAGAGATGCTCTCCAGAATATGATACATTCTGCTTTCCTTAAGTATCTACCTCAGGAGGAGATTATTAGCTCTCTAGATTCCTCAAACTAGATTTCTAACTTTCGGATAGCTGACATTCAGCAACATTAATTCTGCTCACTGTGTACCACGATTATGAGAAATCTTGTATCCGGAAAAGCTGGCATGAGAGCTCCAAGGAAAGAATCAGGCAGTAAATACAGGGCTATTTTTTCTTTTTTTTCTTCCCCTGAAACTCCAAGTACATGGGAATTACAAGGTCCAAACTCCTATGCAAAACTGTTCTTCCTGCTCAGTCATGTAGTTAATCATGTGCATAATTAAAACAACAGAAACCCCATCCATTTCTGTAGAGCTACCTAGCCAGACAGCTCAGAATTATGAATACAAATACACTATTGAATGAAGCCTTCAAGGGTTGGGAAGATGCTTTCAATGGCAAAATAATCATATTAATTTTTAAATGACCAAAAGAATGACATTATCTAGCTACATGCCATCCCACACCAATTTCATACAGATAGTATTGAAGCTCCCATTCAGTTTAAGAACAGGAGCACTTCAGAGAAAGCTGCTTTTTTTCTGGACACATTAGCAATGTTTTTTTTAACATCTATTGCCAAAGTGCATCTTTTACAATGCTTCAGAAAGACAGACAAGATTTAAAAAAAGGGAATATCCTTAAAAGCAGAATTTACATAACATGACTGAGGGATGGTCTAGTGTTGCAGATGACCCAATTCCAGGATGATTTAAATTCCTCCAACCAAGGAATTGCCATCATTCATTTTGGATTCAACAAAACTAGAAGTTTCCCTCTGTATGACTGCTTCACAAGGAGACAGTCCACAGCAGTTACTGGACTTTGCATTCACACTCTACCATACCCTGTAATACCTTTCACATTTAGACAAACCAAAAGGCACTTCGGCAAAGCAACAGAGGAACTCAAGCACACCTCCCACAGGCTTTTCCTGCTGCATGGGTGGAGAGGAACTCAGTCTCCAGGTACAGTAAAACAAGAGCTGAAAACAGAACTGCTATGAAACATCTTTTGCTCTTACATTCATGTCACAAAGTAATTCTTACATGAAAACCTTTGAGATTTATACATAAAAGTACCTACACACATACAAAAACTTTTCATGTATATACACATATGTGTATATAATTTATACATACATATGTATAAATAGATATACACACATATGTATAAATAGATATACACACAAGTATAAAATAACAGAACTAAAAAGACAGCAATCTACTGTTGCTTCTTTGTGATGTATAAGGAAGGTCTAAAAGCGTGTTGTTTTCTTTATCCTGGATATTAGAAATGTCAGGTCTGGTCTGTCTTCTCATTGCTGGAAGACTTCTCGGGTATACAAAGCCACACCTAAAACAGCTTCTTACCCTCTGACTGAAGGTTAAAGCCTGCAACTATAAATGGAAGTCTTTCACAATTATTTCTCAGGTATTTGAATTATGTGTTAGCAATAGCTAATTTTTAAATAGTCCAAACAAAAAGTAGACTTCAAGTTATCTTTCAAGTGACAATAGAGAACTCCTGACAAAACCAATTTCAAACAGAAGGCACAACAAAAGAAAAAAAAACCCTTTAGTATGGAAAAAAAAGTCAACTTAAACCTCCTTTATACTACCTAAAAAGCAACCGAGAATGAAATCCTTTACACATACATGATTACAAAAACACTTATTTGATTCACTGATGCTGTAGAAGTAAAACTGCATTATTTACCAAGTTTACCAGTTTGAAGGCACAATGGCTATCACTTCGTCCACATCCATTCTATTTACAGTGAAAACCAAAGACAGATCTCTAAGAAAAAAAGGAGATAAACACAGATGCACCCTGAGAAGTGAAATTTCACAACAAAAACATTAGTTTTGAAATACTGTTCTTTGTAAACTCCCATTACCTGAACCTGTGTTCTCCTAATAACTAGAACATTTATATGCAATTACAATGAAAAATATTACTTGTAAATAAATAAAAAAAAGTTACAAGTTAAATTCCCAGAAAATCAACCCAAACCTGATTGAAAGAAATGAGGTCTCACAGAATTACACCAAAGCTGACATCGTCAATGTGGTGGGGGAAAACAAAAGTAAATCAATCTATAAAAATCTCCAACAATGTCCAGTTCTCTGATTTTAAAAAAAAAATATATAAAAAGGAATGGAATGGCATAATCCTGTTGGAAATCCCATAGTGCCATCTGTGTGGAGGAAAATTCAAAAAGCCAACTGTGCATGCCCTTCTTTGGGTTTGGAATTCCCAAAAGATTCTGTAAAATTTAAAAAAAATTGAAGAAAAATGTCTTTCTATAAAATTGATAAATGTTTTGTAGCTGATTCATGACATGGTTTACAAAGTATTGGCACCAGCACAGAGTTCAAAGCATTCATACAGGAGTCACAGACATTGTCAAATCTTTAATGATTCGTAGCAGTCCTCTAGTAGCAGTCGGTTATTTACTGTGTAAACTGAAGTATTCTTTGCCAGTGATCTTCAGTGTAATCATTTACTTCTGCCAGAAAAATATTTTCCTTCTTATTCCAGTAGCTAATAAGTGCCATCAATACAAGAACAGTGGAACAAATATCAAATGGCAGCATGTATTTCGTGGTCCGTACTCATCAAAAATGGCTAAAAAGGTAAAATTCTAAACTCAAACTGTACATAGCAACATACTCTATCAGTGGCACTCAACAAGGAAAAAAAAAAAAAAGAAAAACTTCATCCAAGAAAGTGCAAAAGGAAGAAACCTCCAGAATTTGTCCATCAACACGGTTTTCCTTCTCTAGAGGCTAAACAGTGTTAAAGAGAGACAGTGCAATAGTACTTTGAGCGATCGCCTTTTGGAAAAGCAAAAAAGACCCCACAAAACCAGAACAAATCCAATACTAAGTTTGGTGATTTAATAATCACCAAATCATATTGTCCTTGTTACAAACCCACTATATTTTCATTGCTGTTTTACCGAACAAAGATGTTTGTTTTAACACTTGACAGTAGATTTGATGTCAGTGTAAGGGACAGTCGGTAATTTATTATCCTACATTCTATTTTTTACAGTACTCTGCATGAAAAGCAGATGTATCACAAATCAAGTCTTGACCATGACAGAAATTTGAAAAGAAAATTGCTCTGGGGTTTTCTACACATTACCAGTTACAACACTAAGTACCTGGCTCAAACTTTATATCCAATACCAAGAAGCAGCTGGCAATTTTCCCTTTCATTTCTGCTCTAAGTTCAGGTGGAAGGTTCTTGCATTTATCTGTTGTGTCACTTAGGCTGGACTTTAAGACATCACTACATCTATCCCAGGTGGAGGAAGGGAGAAAAATGCATCAGGTACTTTTGTCTTCTTCATTTTTTTGGAAATCAATTGTGTCTTCAATCCATTCTTATACAAGTTGAAGAGGTTTTTAAACAACTAATTATAGGCCAGATCATAACATCTTATGCTGCAGGCCAAACTAGTACGCTACAGTATCTGTGTATGTATATACAAATAGAACTGTATACATTTATGTATACACACACAAACATATAGGTAAAAAGGAAGCACCCATCTTTTCCTTACTGGTAAATATTGAACTTCTGCTTTCACCTGGATATTAACATAGTTTATTGTGTGTAACACCTTATATAAAGGGACATTTAAGAAGATGTTATTAATTTTCTTCTCATTAAAGCCACATATATGGCTGCTATAACATACAGTGCCACCAATTAACACAGAGTAAAACAATTCTTAGGTACAATATCAACTCTTTAAGAACTCCATCATACATTTAAATGTATTTTACCCATTTGTGTAGATAATGAATATTTTCCACTATTTCACAGTGGATTTATATTCTTCTTTAAAAGTCAGCACAAATTTACAGGAAACAACTCTGTCAAACAAATTCCACAGCAGCATATGTAGTGAGTCACTGGGTGAAACTCTTTTTTATGAACACATTAGGGAAGTTGGCATTCAGTTCCAGGACAACTCTATTATCAATCTGTGAACAGAAGGACACATCGAGTAAAGAGAGATCTTTACAAGACTCCAGCAATTTTCTTAAAGATGCAGGGCTTACCATCCTCGTCCCTGTTAAAAGAACAACAACAACAAAAAAAAAAAACAAACCCAAAAGAAATTGTAAAGTTACTGAGAATAGTCTTTTTTGTGGTTTTTTTTTTTTAGTTGCTAATACTGTGTCATGAAAAAAATGCTACCATAAAATAATTTTTATTTAGATCACGGTCATTGTTTAACCCCAGCTGGCAACTAAGTACCACACAGCCACTCGCTCACTCCCCTTCCCACCCCCAGTGTGATGGGGAGGACAATCAGGAAAAAGGTAACACTCATGGATTGAAAATTTTAATAATTGAAAGAAAATAATATATGGTAATAGTAACAACAATGGTAATGAAAAGCAAAGAGAAGGAGAGAAAGAAAAAACCAACAAGTGATGCACAACACAACTGCCCGCCAGCCGCTGATGCCCAGCCAGTCCCCGGGCAGTGATCGGCAGCCCCCAGACACGCCCACCCCCCACCCAGTTTATACACTCAGCCTGACATTCTGTGATATGGAATATTCCTGTGGCTAGTTCAGGCCACCTGTCCGGGCTGTGTCCCCTCCCAACTTCTTGTGCCTCTCCACCTTTCTCACTGGCAGGGCCAAACAACTGAAAAGTCCTTGACTTTGTATAAACATTACCTAGCAACAACTACAAACATCAGTGTGTTATTAACATTATTCTCATACTAAATCCAAAACACAGCATTGTACCAGCTACTGAAGAGAAAATTAACTATCCCAGCCAAAACCAGGACAATTATTTCAATTAGATTTCAAATTAAAAGCTTCTCCTCTAGAGGCAGCACAGAATTTTTACCTTTAAGACAACTATTGTATTTTCTTAACTCAAGTGCTTAAGTAACTTAATCATTTTCTATTGGGGGCAACTTTACAACTTCAGGTGGAAACTTTGAAGCCAAGTACCCAAAGCCACAAGACCTCCCAGTGACCAAATGATGGGCTTCAGCAGCAAGCAACGCAGTATGCTGCACTTACACTCTCACAGCTCTCCTGCTGACCGCACTGGTGGGTCAGCACAGCACAGGAGCTATTGGGGGCTACTGCAATTCTAAACACATCAGCAAGGCTTCCAGGACTCTACAGTGCATGTGGGTATTACACACATGCAGGGGCACCTGTTCAGACTACCAGTCATACCGATATATACACTAAGCGTAACAGAAAACACACTATTTACCCTTGCTATAAACAAGACCATAGTGACTGAACTTGTAAGTGTCACACAGGGTCAGACTAAGCATGGGATTTGGCCAGAAATCAAATAAATAGGTGTTTATAAGCATGCATCCACATCCCTATTATAAATCTGATGGAAATCTAGTCAGTACAGTCAAGGTGCTTAACACATGATTCAGCTGACTCCGCACTGGTGTATGATTCAGTTGCCTGAAGTGCCTAGTGCCCCCTGGGGCTCCTTACACCGTGTAGAACACCAGCGAGCTGGCAGACAGGACACTGTACCCAGAGAAGGAGATCCACGCCTTATTAGAACAGCTGGAAGCCAGGCAGGTTACTCTAGGCAAGGAAACCAAGCCTGGATGTCTACAGTGGGCTAAACTGCTCATCAAGCTCTCCTGGCTCTAAAACGAGTTTATACATCCAACATGACCATGCAAACCTGCTGGTAGACACTTCAACTTATACTCATCTTGAGCTGAACTGCACCCCAAAAAGCCAACTAGTCCAAGATTTTGTCTATGGCCAGTGCTAATGCTGCTCACCAAAATAAAACCCCAACAAACAAACAAAGTAGAAACAGATTTTTAAAGCAGCTTTTCACTGGTAGATCTTCTCAACTGCCCAAAATTATCACTTTAGGGATTGTTGAAGTTACCTTTCATGAATGCTACTACTTTTCTGAACTTCTGTATACTTATAGCCTCTTCACAAGAGTTCTACGGTTTAATTATATAATGTTAAAAAAAAGAAAAAAAATCAGCTTTAAAACCACTACCTATTAATTGCAATAATTAAGGGGCAATGAATCATAAAGCAGCAGTGAGAGATCATTCCCAGTTCACTACTTCCACATCATTCATAATCCTATGGATATCTCTTCTGTTTCCTCAAGGCTGTCTGTTTTCCAGACCCTTTTGCATCTCAGATGACCCCTGTTGTCTTCTGATTTACTGATTTTGAAATCAGATGACCAGAACTGTACAGTGCACTGAACACGAAGTCAGTAATTGTATAATGAAGTCTTACGGCATTTTTCTACATTTCTTTCCTAAGACATCCTAACTTTCTCTTTGTCTGTTAGAATGAAGCTGAGCAATGAGAGCTGATGTTTTCCAAAAACTGTCCACAGATCTTTCCTACAAAAGAGTTAACTAATATAAAGTCACCTCTCTATATGCTTATTTAATGCAACTTGCACTCAATGGAACAGTTTTCCTCCTGCTTTATCATCTGTTCACTAAGTATCTTAAGATCATTCTGCAGTTTTTCAGTATTAAAATTCTTCGGCTTGAGATTTTTCTACCCTGACTACTTGTGCATGACACTCTGGTACAGCATTATTCACCCCTTTGCATGGATTACTTATAAGCTGTTTAGTACTGACCCTTGGTGACCACAGACATAAATTCAGTGTGAAAAGAGAGGATACATTCTTGTCCTGTCATCTTTCCCTTGAATCACTCATAAAGACAGCTAAGTTATAAAAGCAGAACAACCTTGTCTAAAGCTTTTGAAAAGACAGTCCTCTGTGGACTGGATCAGTGCTCACCTTCACCAAGAACTCCAAGGAATTCTAAGACTGGAGAGGCATAACTATACTATCCTCACAGGGATGCAGCCCTCTCAAAATACCATAATGGCCTTCATGTCCACTGACTGACTGACTTTCTTATGGTTGCAACTGGTTTACACAGACCAAAAGACAATTTTACTGTTTTGTAGCTTCCAAACTGTGCCCTTCACAGAAGACTGTGCCATGTTTGTAACGCTTCATTCCTCTAGCACTGAGGCTGATTTAAGTGCAGATCACACACCAGGAGTAAGACTTCCACAGCCCTGTATTTGAGCTCATTTAGAACTGCTGCATAAATATCATTTAGTCCTAACAATTTATTATTGTTCGTTCAATGTATTGATTTGTTCAAAAGCCTTCTGTATTGGCATTCTAATTTAAGGCAGCTTTCCAGGCTAATCTCCTGGAAAGAATGGCTCTGATGTAGCAGCCTACTTGATCCCCCTTGCCCTGAACACTAATGAACGGACAACAGTCCTCCTCCAACGACCTTCTTGTATCTGAGTGATCCTTCACAACTGGAGTATCTAATAACCCCAGCAACTCTCGTGTAAAAACTTCTAATGTATCTGAAATACATTTTTAGCATTCACCTTCAGCCAATGGCTCCTTAATATCTCATACTGCCTTACTATAATTTTGTTTCACTTTCTAGAGTTCATCTTCCTATTTTCCTTCTCTGAACAAGATTAATTTCCAGAAAAATGCCTCTGTTTTCAGTTGTCTCCTGTACTTTTCTGCATAAACAAGGAGGTATCTAAGTGTGGTCTTCACTTGTTCCATGGTAGGTTCCCAGATTAGTTGCTTTGAGACATCATTTAACATCACCCCAAAGCAGTCTTTGCTATCATATATAATCATAAATTTTACCTCACATGTAGCTAATAAGATAATTAACATTATTATTGCAATTTTTAATACCTTATTATTAGAATCACTGTCACAACTATCTGGTGCTTGATGAAACAGTCCTACGGCCATACATAGAAATTCTGTAATACTCTTTACTTACTCACTTCACTTGATTGTAAGTTTTATTATTGTACCACTGTCCTACCATCAGGATCTGCTCTACTATTCCAACTGAAACTCTAGGAACAACACATTATGCTACTCATTTTTTTTCCACCAAGCCTTAAAATTGCTACTGCATCAGTACCCTCATTTAAAGCCACTCTCATTTACCCATTACAGCTTATACGCCTCAAGATCCAAATGCGTGTTTCTACAGAAATGCTAGATCTAGATGCCTTGCCACAGAATTTTTGTGTAGGATGTTCTGCATTCCTTCCCACCTGAACTTCAACAGTTCTCCTACCATTTCAACTAACATTAAGATTTTTAATAGATTTGTAACTAAATAGGCCATCCTAAACTACATATTTTACTGCACCCATTTCTTTTTTCCTCCTCAGACTTAAAATTTTATGTTAGGAAAAAACTTTTTCTAAAAGCTAAGAATGCCAGCAATCTGGCTGGGGTTTTGTTATTAACACCAGAGGACAAACAGACATGATCCATAGTCTTACTTTCATTTATACAATGTACAATTAGTGATATATCTTTCTTAACAGCATATTGAAAAGCATTTCAGAAATTTAATACAGCACATTCTCTTCTGCTTTTGAAAGACTGACAATGTATTCTGCTAGTTACCTACATAGTGCATTTTTCTAGAATCCAGAGGCTTTTGGACCTTTGTTATTTACTACAACTTTTCCTACCTGGACTAGTTGTCCATTTTTCAGAATAAATACAAAGCCAATACATTAAAAGCTGCTATTTAATTTTTTTTATTCATTCTCTGGAAAAATTCTCTGGTATCACCTCTGCAAAAGGCAATTCTGAGTATTAATTTCTTTCCTAGAACAATCATGTTTATTAGCTGTAAATGCTTTAATTTATATCTAATCAGCAATCCTGGTGAACTGGGGAGAGGTCCCAGAAGATTGGGGGTTAGCCAATGTGATGCCCATCTAGAAGGGCAGGAAAGAGGATCCAGGGAACTACAGGGCTGTCAGCCTGACCTCGGTGCTAGGGCAGGTTATGGAGCAGGTCATCCTCGGTGCCGTCATGTGGCACGTACAGAACAACTGCAGGATCAGGCCCAGTCAGCATGGGTTTATGAAAGGCAGGTCTGCTTGACGAACGTGATCTCCTTCCATGACAAGGTGACCTGCCTAGTGGGTGACAGAAAGGCTGTGGATGCTGTCTGCCTGGACCTTATGCTTAAATGTGGTGCTTTGGGATGGGCTTGGCAGTCCTGGCTTAATGGTTGAACCTGAAGATCTTAAAGGTCTTTTCCAACCTACATGATTCTATGATTCTATCACATACGTAAGTCTTCAAATTCTAGACCCATTCAGGAAACCTGTGTATGATGGCTATAAAAACTGCCAGAGCACCAGTTTCTAGGGCAAGGAATACTACTACTACTACACCAAATAATATTTAAGAGTAGAGACCCTGAAAGTAACTAGCACTACTCCCTCAAACATTCTTACTTTTCCTTTCCTCCCCTAGACCAGCCAGATTAGCTTTTTATTCTTTACATTTTATTTGATCTATTGCACACAACTCAAATTCAAAATTTTAAAACGCTACACATTTTCATGTTTGAATTGACTAACTTACATGTTGATGCTCTCAAGATAAAGCTGAAAATTTTGACAGCTGGCAAGGGGGCAGTTAGGTTTTCTGTTGTTCAGGAAGGTGTGGGAGGTGTTGGTATGCAGATAGGAATACATGAATTTTGTGGTAACAAGGGTGTCTACCTTTCATTACTCTTTTTGTGCAGGACAGAAACAATCAGGACTTTTGAGGAGCAAAGTTAAGATGATTTATTCTTCACCCTTGCCAGCAGTTGGTAGCTCCACAGCAACAGAACTGAGCAGCTGCTATGATGTACAAGAAAAGCTTTTGACACTGCCAATTTCAGTTGTCATCCAACTCCTCACATTGGTCAATGCTGATCACAGACTGAAGACTAGTTTAACTGCAGGTGTAGATGTGTCCACTTAGCTTTTGATAGCACTGGATGAGGTACTCCATCACTACAAAACTGTCAGATGATCACAGCTGGATCATTCTACTGCAGGGTAGAAACCTGCCATGTCAGTCACTGGAAAAGATATGGGCAGAGAAGGAAATGATACTTGTAAGGAGGCAACTCAGTATGTAATGGGCAAAAGAAAGCTCAGAACTGTGGTTTGAAGAAGTACACCCTCACGTACTCAGTGACACATCTGCATCATGCTTCCTCTTCCAAATTGTATTATAACACAGCGGAGATATGGATCCAACCCATGATTTATCTTTTTAAACAGAAGTTTACTTTCCAAAGTAGGTTTTACACACCAAAAACACAGCTACCCATCAAACAAAGCTTTACATGGACCAGTAAGTTTATGAAGCCCTTGAAAACTGGCAATTTTCTAGAGTCCTCTGATTACCAAACCATAATGGTAAAGGACAGATGGGTAGCAAGCCCCAGGACCTACCCCCTGAAAACAGCATCCAGGGTACAATAACATTCATTTTGTAATACTTGAAGAAACAAGACACAGTTCAACCAGATTTATTTCAGAGGCTTAGACTCCTCTAGTCCCGAAGCTATTGTGATGATAAATAACCTGTAACTGAAACAAGAAGTTTTCCCTGACAAGTTTATAAGTTCTAACAACTGCAGAGAGAAACCAGCACAGTATTGTCAACACTGGTGACTACAGTGCAAGGTAAGACATTCTGATCCCTACTTAGGTAAAGTGTCTGTATGCAGCAAAACCCCTCAAGCTCTTACACAGCTTTGTCGAAGCAAAAGAAGTTCTCTTACAGCATGCACTGTTAACCTAGCAGCAATACTTCTACGCCCTTCACAATGCATGTAAAAGCCAGACATTTCTGTACTTGGGAGATGACAAAGGATATAATGAAAGCACCACTCATTCATTCACATCACAGGGAAGACCCACTGTTCAAGGTGACTCTTGCAAAGCTGAGCACTGACCTCAGGCCTCGAACAGCTTCAGGCCTGTTGTCACACTTCTTCAGAAGGACAAAAACACATTAAGCATTTATGTAGCTTATAGTGACTGGATGGCCCTACATCAGCTGCCAAAAGTTAGAGCACACAGAGATTTATTACTTTCTTGGTACTCGTACACTGTGAGAGACTAGCTCTTCAGTTCAGATAACAGAGACTTCTGCACTTACATGGGAACACCTGACAACTCCAGCTCCAGATGACCCGATGTGGTTTCTACTTGACAACTCTTTCTTTTAACCACAGACTGTAATGGTTCCCACAATCAGACAAAGAAATGAACACAGTTTCCTTGCTGCTGCCAAAAACACTGGCTAACTCCATCACACATATCACATAACCTAGTAGTGACTCCTTTACAGCAGAAAACAACCTTTTTTTCACTATACTAAGTACTCCTCTGAAGGAAGAAAATGAGGTCTGGAAGGTCGGTATTAAGATTTTTGGCAAAATCTTGCAGGTAATTCAACTGTATATTCCCTGGACAGCATTTATCTGAACCTAACATGTAGTCTCACTGGGAAAGGTTGACTACAAATCCACTTGACTCAGGAATACTCTTAAGCACCCAGGGAACAGAAAAAAAAATAAATCCCTTTTCCACATTCACACATTTTTACACAAAAACATCAGTAAAACGTCAAACTGAATTAAAACATGAATTCAAATACTGAAGAAGTATGGCAACAAGCCTTCACTGCTGGTAGAGAGGCAACAGAAGTAGCAGACTATCTGTAGGCTTAACACAGCCAAGGTATTCATTTTGGGCAGCCTCTGGTGTAATGAAAAGGTCAGACCACTTTGTGAGCAGACACAACGCCATTGTAACAGAAAAGCATGGAAGTGGGTGGCCAGGAGAACATACATGTTTATGAAAGACTTCATTCACTACACTGTTTGGAAATTTTTCATGTCTGAATAGGGAAATGTGCCCTTGATCTAGCTACAAAACAGATTCCCTTAAGGATAGGCAAAGCACATTACCTCCTGTGGACATCTACATCAAATCTCTACAATTTGCACTAGGTAGAGTTAAGTTTTTATCTGTTCATCCCCCTTTCCCATGTTGGTCAGAAGGCAACTTTCTCAGTCAGAGGTCAGTCAAACCATATTTCACGATAGAATAGTGTACTAGCTATACTGGAGTGACAATCTGAAGCCATATGGTAATATTTTTTGTAACCAGATATGCCATTAAACAAACTTGCTTGGAACATTATTCGAATTGAGAGCCTTCAGTTCTTTTCAGCATCTCTCTCAACCTATATATAATATTTTTTAAAAAATTATTAAATATTAAAAATACACAGTGCAGCTACTTTATTCCCTTTCATTTAAATCTTCCTTTTTCAACTAACCCTGTGAAAATAAGTCAGTAAAAGCATAAAGATATTTCTCTCACATTGAGTCACAAATATCCCTGCTGTCCTACATTATTTAAAAAAGAAAACCTCACGTTCCACCACAAAAGTAAGTTCAGTATCATGCAAAACTACTTTTCTCAAAGTCCTTACTCAAGAGTCTATATTTACTTTAGATTTCTAAAAATATTTTAAACTATAGAATCTGCAGAGGATTAGAAATTTCAGATTTGCTATGCTTTTTGCCCCTCATCAGTTCCTTTCCACCTCACTAGGAAGTCCAAGTTTTGCTGTTAATTACCTTTTCCTCTTTAGTGAGTCAAATTCACTTCCTGGTAAAAGTGACAAAGAAATTCAATATTGCTTGGTGTATCTGTATTGCACAAAAGCAGAAATCTGTTTCTTGATCACAGACTCACACTGGAAATATACTTTATCAGACTTCACAGAAATAAAAGAATAAACAGCAGCAGAAAGAAGGATAAGAAATTGGAACTTCTGACAGTCAAAAAAAAGATTTCAATTAAAAAACCCTAATGGTCACGAAACTAAAAGTTATCGGAAAAATCTTGCACTTAAATCTCAGTTTAAGCAATTCATACTAGAGTAGTCAAATTACATGGTTGGTACAAATCAACTGGATTCTGAGTCAGAAGCTCACTGTGAGTAAAAACTCTGCAGTGAGTAAAACTTCCCTCTGTTTTTTTATATGCTAAACCATAATTTTAAGAAATAAATATTTAAAAACATGTATAGAAGACATTTTGTCTTAAGGACTCCTTTTTAATTGCAAGGCTTTTGAGACA
This sequence comes from Falco punctatus, assembly GCF_963210335.1. Classification (NCBI taxonomy): domain Eukaryota; kingdom Metazoa; phylum Chordata; class Aves; order Falconiformes; family Falconidae; genus Falco; species Falco punctatus. The sequence continues at coordinate 1,075,638 of NC_137584.1, read as the reverse complement.
CAGTAAGATAAATACCGATATTCCCACATTTTCTTACCCAATATATCCAGCTGCTGTAAATGTGTACAGTTAGCAGCAAGCTCCTCAATGTCTGTGTCACACACAGACCTGTTTGCCGTAAGAAAGAGCTTTTGCAAGTTCGGGAGTTTACGTGCAAGGTTTGTGAAACAGCCTGTACTGCTCTGTAATGTAGGGCACCAGCCAAGATCAAGTTCTTCCAAAAGCTGGCAGCCTGAAGCCAATTCTGCTATTCCACTTTCAGTTATGTTTTTACATCTCCACAAATCCAGACTGCGAAGCTTTTTGGACTTTGCTCCCATCATGCTTGCTATAAGATCATAGTCTTCAATCTGCAAGGAAAGCAAACACTTTGTTATGTATACCATCTTTCCAGACATACATAGTTTTTTTAAGATTTACATGCTAACACACCTACATATTTGTCTTAAGCATTTGTCATTTCTAAAGAGCTCTGAAAATTATTTACTGTAGAATACAGTGAGGTCTACTTTTACTAAAGACAAAATAATTTTCCAATCAACTCCCAGACACAGGTGTTTTTAAATTCACTTAATACTAAATATCAGTGAAAATGCAGTGAAAAGCTTACTTTCATTGAAAATCCCCTTTTTTTAAAATAGTAATTTTTCCTTTAAAAGATGAATAAAACTGTTTTTATGACCATAGGCACTGCAACCATAAACACATGCAGATTGAAGAATGTGCTTATTTCTATTCTAGGTTGATCAGCTGCTGCATCTCCTTATGGAAGTCTTATTAGTTACCTTGGGCAAGCCAAAGAGACTGAAACAGGGTCTCACTATACAGGCAGAAGGAATAAAATCCACTATAAAAAAATGTGGGAAGACAAAGACTGTTGGAAAAGCATAGTCATACTGACTTCCTCTTCTGCCCACGAGTCAAAGCAGGGAAGGCTGAGATAATTCCGCTTTACTTGCTTCTTGGGACAAACCCAAGCACAAATACAGGGTGGATGAAGAATGGATTGAGGGCTGCCCTGAGGAGAAGGACTTGGGGGTGCTGGTGGACAGAAAGCTCAACACAGCCTGGCAATGTGTGCTTGCAGCCCAGAAAGTCAGCTGTTTCCTGGGCTGCATCAGGAGTGGCCAGTGTTGAGGGAAGTGATTCTCCCCCTCTGCTCTCGTGAGACCCCACCTGGAGTACTGCATTCAGCTCTGGGGCTCCAAATGTAAGAAGGACATGGACCTGTTGGAGCAAGTCCAGAGGAAGGCCACGAAGATGATCAGGAGGCTGGAACACCTCTCCCATGAATACAGGCTGAGAGAGCTGGGGCTGTTCAGCCGGGAGAAGAAAAGGCTCCGCGAAGACCTTCCAGCAGCCTTCCCGTACCTGAAGGGGGCCTACGAGAAAGCTGGAGAGGGACTTTTTACAAGGGCATGTAGCGGTAGGACAAGGGGTAATGGCTTTAAGCCGAAAGAGGGTAGATTTAGATTAGATACAAGGAAGGCATTCTTTACTGTGAGGGTGGTGAGGCACTGGAACTGGTTTGCCCAGAAAAGCTGTAGATGCCCCATCCCTGGAATGTCCAAGGCCGGGCTGGATGGGGCTTTGAGCAACCTGGTCTAGTGGGAGGTGTCCCTGCCCGTGGCAGGGGGGTTGGAACTAGAGGATCTTTAAGGTCCCTTCCAACCCAAATCATTCTATGATTCTTAAGCTATGAGGAAGGTCAGCTAAGCCTCCGTGATGAGCTATCTGGCATGTGCACCACGAAGGACAGCCGCAAGCCAGAATCCCCCTACACACAGCTGACACACACATGCAGTACAGCGCAGAGTAGTGTCCTGCGGGAACTGCTGCTGTCCCCGTATTCTCTTTCTTTAAATCAATGAGTGTGCCCAGCTAGTCTACGACTCAAATGGTTTTTGCTGAAAATATTTCTCTCGTGATTATTACTGTAGGGCCAGACACAAGCATTAATCTGCTAGGAATGATGATTTGGTCTGAATAAAATAACTAAGTCTTGGTTATTATTTTTGGAAAGAAAAAGCGATCATACATATAAAGAATGCTCAGAAATTTAGGAAGAGGCTGAAGAACTATGAGAAAGCGTATGAGCTATGTTTTAGGCCTGCTAAACCAGTACGCAACCCTTTATCATATGAGTGAGCTGCGTTCATCTCAGACTTTTTGAAAGAACATAGTATAATATCAACCTGGCACTTAACATGTCTTTGTGAAACATAAACCCAGACTGAGTTCCAAAGCAAGTGTGTGCGCACACATACACCCACACACATCCCGCGTGGTGTAAGTACTCACCATGACACAGCTTCCCAGGCTGAGGTGCTGCAGCTCGGAGCAGAAGTTCAGAATACTGAGCAGGGCTGTTTGCTGCCACAGGGGAACACATCAGAAGGAAATATGGAAAAGTGAAACAAAGAGAAGAGGTCAATTAGACATTAAAGGCTGTCACTGCATTTCCTGAAATACAGCACAAAACTCTGTTACAGACACCACAAATGCCACTTAATGAGTCCCTGGGTACTCTACCCATTGATTGGCTTAAAGCAACGGTAATCGTTACAAACCTTTATGCAAGTCACTTTGGATGTGGTTTTGCATTGCCCTGAAGATACCTACATACCCATGACCTATCAACTCATTTCCCACAGGAGAGCTGCTGAAGAAGTGTGGCAAGTTCAATAAGAGGCAAGGCCAGCCTGAAAACACAAAGGGCTGGTGACATACCCGAAGAACAGCAGAGGCTCTGACATTCACTGATCAGCGGCAGTCTGATGGAACTGCCAATATAGCTGCACAGCATCAGGACCAAGCTGGTGACTTTAATGTCAAAGGAGTCTCTGTGCTGACAAGGATGCTGACAACCATTGAGCACCTGTCACTACTAGCATGCAGACTGAAACAGATACAACGTGTATTTTACAGCCATGTTCCTGCCATTTAACATGGCCATTCTTCTCAGTAAGTACTGAACATCGCTCAGCCTGAAATTAGACTGGAACATCAAATGCATCAAGTACATAGCTGTTCTGTTCCACAAGGGAAACTTCACAGGTTTAGGTGTGTTCCTAAGATACAGAAAAGACACTTCTGTCTTGTTTGTAGCCATACTTTGTTTTGTAGTTGGAAATACACGCAGTGCAAATAAGGATGTAGCCTGGGATTCACATCACAAACAGCTGTGCAGTAACATCACAAATACTTAAAACATCACTTTGTTAGGACTTTGTAATCTGTATGAGCTTGAAAATGGGAGTAAGTTTCACAATGTATTAACATCTGTGGATTGTTACAGAATGTATAACAGCTTCTAGCAGAAAAAAACCCATGCAATATACAAGGGGCAAAATAATCTACTGCTATTAAAGGGAATTCCTATAAGAACACTAGTCAACATTTGTACCCACCATTAGTATAATTTATACAGTTTTTAAAAAATGTTTACTTGTTTTCAGAAAGCTTACAGTTAAATGCTTTACTTAGTTTCCTCAGTTTGTTATCTGAGACTAATAAAATGAAACTTGGCAGGAAAACGATCCTTTGTCCTACCACCATGAAGAAGTATCTGATCCCTTGCATGAAAAAGGCTGGCAGACACAGAACAGAGACATAGCATGGGGTATTCATGGAGACCATTTCAGAAACCTAATTTAGGTATCTCCAGGGAGCAATTAGAGACATCCAACACTTGACATGTATGGAACTTCAACTTCCAACTTGGCCTTCTAAGATTTGGTTTCCCAAAGGCAGCCTAAAAGTAGACACTATGAGTAAGCCTTCCTCACACGTATCTTTGCAGAGGTCTTACAAAGCCACTGCCCATTTGCTTGCTCTACTTTCATTCATGTTTTTAAACAAAAATGTAGCTAGGGAATTAAATACAAGAGCATAAAAAGTCATTATTAAAAGGTAACACTTAAGAACACTTTAAAGCCAGTAAATGTGTAAATACCCAATATGTTTTAAATAATGTACTTACTAAGCAAATACTTCATTTGGATCTTTCAAGCCGAATGAATGAGTAACTCCAAGAGAATGAGCCAGTCTTTACTACTGAACTCAGTGAAAGCTATGAGCTTTAGAACCTATTCAGGTGCACAAATTAAAAACAAGATCCCCAAACCCCTCTCTACAAATCTTAAATACCAGAGCTAAATAAATCAGTCTGACTGCACACACAGTTCCAGCCAGGGCTTCTGTAGGTATTCAGGTGACTCCACAGGCAAGCTGAATACCTTGCTGCATTCCACCATGTTTTTTAGTAATGGTTTCCAGGCTGGGATATAAACATTGGCCTGAAAGGATGATTAGAAGCAGCAGTATCTCTCCTTAATTGACATGAACAGTGCAAAAGGAAACAGTCACACTGAACAGGTTTGTAGGATGTGAGATCAATTCCATACTTCTTCTTCAGACAGAGGTGAAATAGGTAGGAAGACTAGCAGTCATAGTTATCTTGATTAGGTAACTGAGCTACTTTTGTTAACTTGGACAGCAAACTGATGCATCTCTCAATACTTTTTTTAGTTCCTCTCTAATTTGAGACAGTCCTCTTTGTATTGATGTGCAGCAAGCTCACATTTTCAAAGGTCTTTTCACAACCTATAAAACCTGAAGCATTATTTAAAACAATTATTTTTAAAAACCCAAAAAATTTTAAAAACACATTATGAGCACGGGTAATAGAAAGGAGCTTGGTAGAACACCATGTCGTAGTACCACAAATCATGCCAAGTCAAGCCCAAGAATGAACAACTGCTTACTCAACATTAATTATACTGCCTATATGAATTCTTCTTCTGGGGTGCATACATGCCTACATACAACAAATCAGTTTTCTTTCAGAAGCAGTGTCTGTTCTTCTGTAACAGGTGGGGTTTGCATATGTCAGGAAAGAAGAAAAAACCCTTTGTGCATGCCTAGTTGTGCCTCTGTCAACTGAGAATCTAGATGGCAAAAGACATGAAAATAGCAGGAGAGAATGGCAGCTCACATGCACTACATCAGAATACATATGCACTACATATAGAAGGACTATCATTGTAATAACCTGTTTCAAGCCATCTGTACAATTCATCTCATTTGCAACACAAGATGAGCGGTCCCTATTTAAGCAAAGGAGAAGAGCAAGGAAATCATCTGACCCTGAAGCTGAAACACAGGCCAAACTTCAGATGTTCGAGTGCTTTACAAGAGGAGCTGAGGGGCCACCTAAACTCTGATTCTGTGAGCTTTTACCTGAAGAGAGTTCAATTCCACTTTCTCAGCCAAACGGAGACAGTCAAATCAAAGACTACCCACGTAATAGCATTCTTGAACCTAGTAGCCAAGACATGTATAGTTTGGCAATTTTTTCAGTTTTCCCTGAAAGGAAAAACTTTATAAAGGTAAAGTTTGGCTTTGTACCTGCTCCCCTTTACAGAGATTGAGAAAAGACAATAGAAAAAGAAAAGAAAGATAAAAAATGTTTAAAATCATAAATAAAGCCACAAAAGACCACAAAACAAAAAAAAAAAATCCTGCTCTGTAAACAAACAAGAATTATTTTGTGGAGTAAGGCATGGCATGGCTTCAGTGGTCTACATTTCTTCTGCCATCCAAGATGAAACAAGACCTACTAAAATAATTTTTATACAACAGCACAGACAGCAGGAAGAGTCCAAAGGGGCCAAATAAAATGGTCTACCCTACCTTCCATTCCCAGGCAAGGTGTTTTCAGATGAGGAAAACATACAGTGCAGGAGTCTTTAAGAGAGAAGACTGACATCAAGCTCATCAGATGGATATGATACTGCTGCTAAACACAACCTTACAGAGCAGACTCCATAAATATTTTAAGGCATTGCAGTTAGCCCCCAGAAAAGGGAAGCATACTGCCTGAGGAGCCTCTGAAGTCTTTATGAACATGTCAGACAAACACCTGTCAGGAAGGACATCAAGAGAATTGATCCTGCCTTGGGCAAGAGAAGAAATCCTTACTCCACATGAGACAGGTGAGAAGTCTGCCCAAATATTAAAGTCCTCCATTCTGTAATACAGGCCAGCACAGAAGACATTTATGTGTTGTGAATACTTCAACTTAATAGGTGACACTGGACTAACATGTATCCTACCGGTCTTTGTAAAGACCTTAGACATCCCACTTAAGTTTTGACTTACATATTGCAAGAGTATTGCTGGTTTGAACAGACAACCCATCAGTGAAGAAACCATACTGATGCCAGAGTAATACACTTGGCAAGATTGAATCTCACTTGGCCTTTTTCAGGACTTTTTGCATTCATGATCCAGCAGGAAGTGCAAATCATTTCTGATGATACTACGGTAAGGAAAGCATCCAACAGATAGCCTGAGCTCAGTATCTGTTCAAACAGAACCCCCTTCTGTCCATGGCAGATGTGGCTCACCTGTGAAAGATACAGTGAGTATTTGACCATTTACTCATTGCAGTTTCATTGCCAAGTGGTCCAAGATTTAAAAAAATAAAATATAAAAGGTTTAAAAAATACAAATGATGCACTGTAATATGACTATCATGTAATGGCTGCACAATAATAAAAGGCATGAGAATAAGTGGACCACAGTGTGCCTCAAAGATGAAAGAAAGCTTAAGAAAAACAACGACGTTTTACTTTTAGGGTTGGGATAGGGAAGAAAGTCTGCACCTTCTAATAAGCTTTCTTTTTACAGAGAAATCTTAAAAACTACTTTTGAAATCGTTACTTTTTATGCTGGGAACAAACAACGGGCTGTTTTTCCCCTTCTCAGAAAAACTGACATAAGCTGGGAATTCTTCCAGCCCGTCAATGAAAAAAACTTGAGAGCCTAAACTTTTCACAGGACTTTCACCCTTCTGCAATTGTTTCTTCAATTTTTTCTGTGAAGTGAATGCTGAAAGTAATCTTAAAGTCTCATTAAAGACTGCTTCCTTCCTTCTGTTTCCCTTGCTTGCTATGTTTTTAATCACAGTTACTAATTTGCCAGTTAACCTTTTTGTTCAAGAAAAAAATGAATTATGCAGGACTTAAATTTTGGGGTTTTTACATTAAAAAAATTAAGTTAGGGATAGAAAAAAAAATTCCTGTAATACCTGCTCTCCCAACTGTACTATATGAGAGGACAACTAAAGTTGTATTATTTTCGCTTTTCATTGCCAAATGACATCATCTCTAGCCCTCCCTGCCCTATCCTCCTCAAAGCCTGATGTCTCCACTTACGTTCAAATACTTATATAACATCAGTTGCAGGCAGATATCAGATAACATGCCTACATTTGCAAGCTCACCTCACTAATATTTCATTTTCCTACAAAATCAAAGAACATAAAGTTCCTAAAAACCACAGTTTCTTATTTCAGTTATTTATCTCTCCATCAAAAAGTGCATCTTGAAGAGTCTGTGCAGTGAGTTGCCTTTGGATACAAGTTTATGAGGTTGTTATATTTAATAACAGGTTCTATCACAGTATTTGCCCATGTTTCTAGGTAGCATTTTCATCTTACTCTCGAGATCCATGTTAAAATATTGTAAAAAGTATCTGCTTTTAGGTTAGAATCAGAGTCTTTAGGACTATATTAACCAATCGTACTGGATAGCATATTTAGACAAGCTTATTCCACAATCACCTTTTCATAAGACAAACAGGAAAAGCATCAAAAGATTCAATCACTGGTTAGTAAAGAATTGTGGAACCCTAGAACATCCAGTACCCCATTGCTAGCTGTCAAATGCTGTTTGTGTATAAATCAAATTTACATTTCTCAACATTTAGCTAAAAGTTGATACAGCAATTAGGCAATTACTATAGGATATCAAATAGTCGGTATACATTTGAAACAATGCAGTTATATTTTGGGAGCCTATTTATCTGACAGAACACATGAAAATATTATTCCATTTAGTAACATCTAATAATCTAAGTGAAAATCCAAGACACAAAATCCAGCCTGAATGAGGAAGGGTAAATGTGGTAATAAGAAGGTAACTCTGCAGGGTACCCTCATGAATTCCTTAAAATTCTTGGAACCTGAGAAGCAGACAGAAAGGAGAACTGGAGAACTGCAGACCAAGGCTAGGCCAATGAAATCTTCCACGCGTCCCTCAGCCCAACAATCACATCCATACTTGTGGAAAGTAATCCTTCAGCGGAGATATCAAAATATTCTCAGAACTGCACAGAAAGGTTCCTTTGTTCATGGATCTGGGCAGCAGCTTTCCTGTTGTTTCCCAAATGTTTAAATGTACAGCAAGGGAGGCTGGGACCAGCTGACTCAGCCAAACACACACACACAACTGTGGGAACAGATGAGACCAAAACATCTCAAACTTCAGCACACACATCATGAATGCTACTTCTATGGCCACAGGGGCAAACCCCCTTCCTGCACACCTGCTGTGTCCTGCACACACATTACTGTGTACAAAATGACTTTGTGAATTTTCCCTATAGGTAACACAAAGCCTCCAGCATGCCACAGACTAGAATTAACCTTTTGGAGAACAGTGAGACATACCACACATACAAAAGACATGAGAAGTCTGAATCAACGTCTTTCTGCACACAGTCACAAAGTAAAGATGATACAGAAATTAGGTTAAGAACTCATTCCTTAAAGTAATAATGGAAAAGATCTGCCAAATTATCACAAGTAAAACCAAATGCTCTTAATGTTGAGCATACATGCACAAAGAACCCCATGGTGAAACAAAGAGCTGACAAACGGGAAAACAGAGAGGAAAGGAACCACCACTTGCTTTAAAAAAACTACAAACAAGCTCTTGGCAAATGAAGAAGAGAAAACACACATGTGGTACTTACCACTTGACAGTGATGTCTCACACAGAATGACATGACTACCGGAATTGAGTCCAAACACTTTGGAAGGGCAGACTAGCAACTACAAGTTTATCCTTTTCCCAATTTTATATGAACACTTCAACCGTTCACTCCTTTGGTAAGACCCATCCTACTTAAGAGCAGCCACATCCCGCTTTTCACCGAGGATGTGTTTCTGAAAAACGCAATGGTTAGTGATTCCATGGGCAGCAAAGTAGTTCTCCCCACTAAGAGCTAACATAACAGAGGGGACACATGCAGGGACCTAAGAAATACATGCTCATTTAACACAAACATGTCACACACACGTGATCATCACCTGAAAGATGTGATTGCTTTTAAACTGGCTTTAAAATATCATCCACATCATATGTGGTCTCTGAGTTATTCCAGTGATGTGCATTAAGTCCCTGTGTACATGCACCAACTCTGAATTCTTACAAGTAATACTGCTTTATCACCAAACTCAGCTGCTTCATCTGCAAAACTGAACACCTGACAGGAACCTCCTAAGGGGAACACCCTCACTGCCTCTTTTGGGGCAGTTACATCTCCATCATTATCATTATCCTCCCTCAGGCTACTCAAAATCAGACAAACCAATCAAAGGTGAAGGACAGAAAAACAGACGTCATGACGGCTACCAGGTGACTGGCAGCAAAGCCTGAGCAACAGCCAGAGAAGTTACAGATAGCAGAGCATTGCTAAAGCTGGGCACAGCCCCACCACCCAGAAAGCAAACCCTCCTGAAGCTCTTCACCTCCCCTGGGGCAGGCACTCTCACGCAATGGCTGAAGGAGTTTTCCTGCCAAGCCCCGCATCTCTCAACATCAATCCTTCAGACAGAAAAAGGCTGCTGTGGTCTACTGCTGAACCTTTGGATAGAGAGCCCTTCCTCAAAAGGCCAACCAAAGGAAGCATCCTGAACTGTCCTCTTCCATATGGCAGCTTGCCTTCTCTTTACTACAAACTGCCATCTACAACTTTTGCCAAAATATTTCAGCAAACAAACAAAACTACTTCTCATTTTAGGAAGAATAATTGAGACACTTAACTACATGTCAATTCTGCTTTAGGACTTCCAGAAATACCTTAGTGAAAAGCAACTGGGCCATGTGTTCCTGTGTAAAGCGGAGACAAGGAATCTTGATGGCAGCACATCACTGGATTCATTTTCTTAAGACTACACTGTGACTAAGGTATCTTTGGAACGGCAATTTATTTCCATAAGTAAAACTAGACAAAAGGAGCTTCTAGTAAGACTCCTTGAAAAATAAAAAAAACAACCAATCCTCTCCCCCTCAATAACACAGCTCAGCAACAGAAAGCTCTTCCCTCTAATTTTGGCTTCTAGTAGCAACAATACTGCAGAAACATTGTTATTTGTGTTTTCTACCAACTATTTGAAAATATACAATTATAATTTAACAGTCTTTATCTTGAGCCAGTGAAGTTCCATTTTGTACATATCACACACACACAAGTTTTACCATACTAGAACTACTTGTGGTAAAAAAACCCCAAACCAACCAAAAAAAAAGTAATTTTGAGATGAAAGCAATCTCATTTCAATCTGAGTGTCAGTACTGCTATAACTATTTGTAATTACAAACACCTCAAGTAAACAGAAAAGGTAATCTTTTCATGAGTGCCAGAAGTAATTAAAAATTATATAAATTCAGAATACTTCCCCTGCTGCTGCCTTTGGCATTACATAGCACAAGAAGAAAGCCAAAAATCAACTGTTTTGGGGGGTGGGATAGGTTTGGTACAGTCTGGGAAAGGACTATGTCAGAAATTACTTGGCATCTGCTATGCTAATACAGTAATTAAAAAACACATCAGATGCAAAGCCAGAATTCTATAAACTTAAAGCAATTCTTCTCACAGAAAGAAGAATGTAATACATTAATAATTCAGAAAAAAAAGTATAGAAATGGTGAAATGCAATTCTTACCTAAATATGCTCCAGCAAAGAAACTGTAAAACATGTTTCTGGTCTTTTTTTTTTTTAAGACATCAGGATAATTTCAGTTATGTACTTATTGGTACTATGATACTTTGAAACAGTATGTTAAAAATACAAGGGAATTTGAGAGGTTTAGAGAGATGAGATGATATGCACGCTTACAAACACTGGAGAGTCATTGGTTTAACCAGTGGAAAAAACCTCACAAAATGCATTTTAGATACTTACACAGTGCTAGCTTTAGCTTTCAGGAAGTGTACATACCTGTTGGCTTCCCAGAAAGCATTCATTTTCAGACTACTACTAAAATTTTGAGTTCTAAGGATGAATACTGATCCTCAGAACTTTATTTTTGATAAATTATTTTTATCTTGGAATAGTACATAAACTTTCAGTAACACATGAACTACATAGTATACCATTTCTGGAAACTAAAATTGGGTCTAGAGGTCTACAAAGCTATTCAAGTTGTTCATCATCTTTCGGTTTCATCTATTTTCACTTCTTTGTATGTTAGTTTTCAGTTAAACGAAAACGTTACAGCAAATGGCAATCACATGCTAAAGTGGTGGCCAAATTTGTTTTATGCTTAAATCCTTCAGTTCTCTGAGCTATCTGCTTCCATTTTATGAGAAAGCAAATAGAAGAGGTCACCTCATCCTTTACAAGGTAGTTTTTGTGGCCTTTAAGAATAAGGTACCCACATAGTCCCAGACAGAGATAACTGCTCAAAGTCTCCAGTCATTTAATTCACAGAAATTATTACACCTCTTAAGCAAGCTTTCTTTGGCATTCCTTTTCTCCATTTTTTCCAGAGAGAAAAGGCTAAACTTTCTAACTAATTGAATTTCCTGTGACTTAGAAAAGCATGTTATCGAGGTACAGTATTTCAAGTCCTTATACACACCTCTATGTAGAGTACCCTATATAGTACCATACGTATCAAAGAATCTCAAAGTCTTCTGTATATCTATCCTCATACCACAGCTACAAAATTAGAAAGTTGCAATTATACAACTTTTACTGACGGGGAAACTGTGGCATACATAAATAGTGCCTCTCACAACCGGCCATTACTCCCGTCACAGATCAGAAGAACAAAGCTCAGGGGTTAAGTCCTCAGTTAGTACCATCAGCACCAAGTCACAGAATCACAGAAGAGCTGAGTGTTAGAAGGCACTTCTGGAGCCTGTTTAGCTCAGCCCACCTGGCCTCTCCAACCAGGCCATCAACAGATGTAGGAGCCACTCCCTTTCACACCTCCTCAACTGATGTTTGCAGAAGGGGATAACCCCTCACCCTGCCCTTTACTATCACAATCACAAGTGTATTTAAGTGATGCCTTCTGGATAAAGATATTAACACAAATTTTCATTTATAGATTCAAAATAAATATGGCAGCGAAAACACTCTCTCTACAGTATAACACATAGTCTATTCTCCCTTGAGCATCCATCAGCTACTACCATGGAAGACACAATATGGGAAGACACATGATGAAAAGGGTTAGTATTGGAATATATTTTTTTTAAAACTCAGCTCCCCCCAGCAATGTACTTGGATTGTTGGACCATTTTTGAGATTAAATACTGGACAGCAATAAAACCTTTGCCTCCAAGACTATGACAGGTTTAAAAACAGATGCAATACAAACACTGCATGAGCATCAGGTGAGAGAAGAATGAGTACGTGGAAATGAAGGCAGAATTAACCTTAGTATTGACTGCAGGTGTAGCCTTTTAAAAGTCAAAACCACCTGACTCCTCACAAATGGGCACAGTGTAATTTCCAAACTGAGATTCAGGATGTACGCAGGGGCACCATTTTGTTTTCTACAGCTACTTGGCAGTGCCAGGGACACAGCAACACAGTGATCACTGAATTAATTCAATGAAAGTAATAGTCTCTGTAATGAACTGAATTACTGTATTTTGGTTTTGCTTTGTCAAAATGATGCCCTCCCTTATGTCTGCAAATGTGTTTTGCACCTCACCTTCATTCCCCCCCCCTCACTCTTCACATTACAGGCTCAAATGACCAAATTCAGCCCTATGAGCCTGATACAGGATAAGAAGGCACCATCAAGGCCCTGTGTATTACATGATTACTTGTCACAAGCTCAACCTCTTTCCAAGAATCCACTTTCTAGGCAGAGGCTTTCACTTCCCCCCCGCCCCCATTTGCTTGCAACTCTTAATCCTAAAGATTTGTGCTCAAGCCAATGAAATTTCGCCCAAGCTGAAAACCCTCAGACAATAGCTCTCAGAAGCATAACATAACCCATAACAGGTTATTTCTGAAAAGTCTGTAGAAAATTTTTATGGCAGCATTAACTCTTTCATTGCTTATGGCAGAACAAAGTATGAACCATTACATTTATTACTAAGATTATGATGCCTCCTCCTGGTATCTAAAATATCCAGTGTTCTTGCTTACAGCTGCCCAAGTTCCAAATTTGTTCTTGGTCAAAGGTATCAGAGATAAAATTTATAAATACATTTGATTTAAAATGTGTGCAAACCAAAGTCCTCTGTCCATTGTAATTTGATTTAAATCTAGTTAATTTTGTATTTCAACTATACTTGTACTCTAAACTTCAGAAACTTTCTTCACATGTTATAAAAAATACAGATACTATGCAACATGGAATATATAATCTCACATTAAAATTTACACCCAGCAATAAGGAGATTGTAAAATTCTCCTACTGTAATTTTGACTTTGGTTTCTTTAAAATACAATTTCAGCTGCATTATTTGTATGGATGGAATACTACATGGTAAGCATTAAATCAAGATAATATTCATACTCAAACCATAAAGATGTGCATTGCCAATTATTATATGCAATAATACCTCCATTGTTCATTGTATTCTTCAAATGTATCAATGCCAACAAGTCTTAAATTATACTGTGAATACACTCTCAGTGAATAAATATTAAGGAGTCATATATCAGTAAATACCAAAACCACAAGCACAAAGATCCTCCAAGTACAACAGTGGTCTTGAAGTAGCAGAAATTACATTTACAAAATGCTGAAATTAATTTGTAACTTTCTTAGAGAAACTATTTCAAGCATATACATAATCAAACAGCCTTGAACTATGAAACCTTTAATAATTAACTTAAAGCACTGGGAAAATGAGCTATATTTAGTAGGCAGGAGTATAGTGATACAGGACAATTTTTTTTTGTTGTTGCTTGTTCAGCCTAGAACAAGTTACTGAAAGTCACTAGACTTTCCTTCTTGTAGTAGAGAGGTTGGAATAATTCAGCAGTGTTGGAAGCTTCAATTCAAAGGTCTGAAACTAATTTTGTACACAGAAACTTGCACTCAGTAAGTCAAGGCAATAACATTACACATGACCTTAAGAATCAGCAGAGTTAGGACCAAAGAGCATAAACTCCTCCAGATAGTACAACCATGTTCCAAAGAAGCAATGCAGTTAAGCAGAACTGCCCATTTCATTAAAAATGTACACTTAAAGATTGGAGTTTTGATTACAGAGACAATGGGAACACTTTAAAATACAAAACCTATTCAAAGAAAACAGCTAAAATAACAAGAAACTATCAAAACAATTGCTCAGATAACTATGTGATAGGTTGCCAATTTTAAGTTTGTTTTCCTCAAAATCTGTTTTTCTGTACCTGACAAAAATCATTAACAGTAGTCAATTTTCTGCAGAGAATTCACTAATTAGTATCACAGTAATCCTATAAACAGAAAAAGTGCAACAAATACTTTAAATTTAATGTTAAAAGCAATTATTTTTTAAGTATTAAAAACAAACAAAAAAAAAGGAATAAGTACTGCAAGACATAGTCTAAGTAAAGAAATCCAGCACCTGCGCAGGTACATGGGAGTTTGTTTTCATTTAAACAAAACACCATTTCTTTTACTAAAATTTTAAAACTGTACTTCATAAAGCATCACACAAAAACCAAAACAGCTTTATCGCATACTGACAAAAAGGCCTGAGAATCTTCATCCCATATTCTATGTTATTTAATCACACGCCCAAATTCACAACCAAAACAACAAGTTGTACTATTTACCCAGATATGCTCTAACACAACGCTGCATTTTAACAGATTGACAACTGTGGAGTAGGAAAATGACCCCTTTTTCACTGGCATCATAAACAACATGCAGAGAAGGGCCCTGCTTTAAAAGTCTTTTCTTGTTCTCTTTAGCATTGCCTCTTCTTAAAAATATGATCACTTCAGCAATTCAACCCAAGTGTTTACTTTGATCAGCCATAACAATAAATTCATCAGATTGTTTACAAGCATAAAAGGCAGTCTCCTAATTTAATCTAATTCTCCTATGCTTCAATTTCAGTGACTGCCTCTAATTGTGCAGAAAGATACACAGAATGAAAATTACAATACCCCATTGGAGAACTCATTTCAGTCAACTTTTTACCTGTTTGTTCTCTGCATATTCATTCCCTCTTCACATTATGGCAATTACTTTAAAATGTCCAGTAATATCAGAAGCACATCATCCCATTTCTACATGAAGGTGGTTAACACAGCATGAACAGGGATCCCATCTTTCTGTCTCAAAAGCTGACAACACACTGACACTTATGATAGGACCTGTAACTTCACCATTCTAGAACAAGTTGTGAGAAGAAAATTTACATTAAGAGACTTGGTACTTGCTTTGTTTGGTTTATTTTTAATAAAAAAACCAAACTACTGACTGATTTATTTAGGAAAATGGTGATCTAAATGGAAAGAGCTGATTTTTCTCACACACACACACCCCCCCCCCCCCCCAATTTTGAGATGGAACTTTTATGGAGGACATGACACACACACCAGCTCTGTCCTACTCATCTTCCTTCTTACTTTCTACTAATAATCACATACTTGTTAGCAGTTAGGAGTTTTCCTTAGTGTATTCACAGCCTCAGATTCTTTTCTCTGAGCAGCTCCAACTGGTAACACTACAATACCAAGCTCCTGATTAAACATTAGCATTGTTCCATTGTTTGCTTCTTAGAAGATCCAACAATGAAGACTCAGTAGTAGAAGTTGCACAAAACCCAAGGACGCTACTATATTACAGTTCTTTGATGAGTTTTAGAAAGGTCTAAATCACTTCAGAGCATGCTTATTAATTTACCTTGTCCTTTTTGCACCTAGCACCTCTGTACCAGCTGAAGAGTACAGAAGGAAGAGCAGCCTGTTTTGTACAGAAAACCAAAGATTTGCACTATGAAAAGCTAATGTTAAGAAAGGTAATGCTAGTTCTACAAATTTGTGACTTTTGTTATCTCTAATCCTCTAACTCAAATCCTGTGCTACATCTTCATTCTTTCCCTTTTACTTTTCTACCTATGATGAGCAACGTATATTGTTAAGTAGCTTCATATTAACAAGTAACACAAAAGCCACCCTCTCCAATTCACCTATTTAAATTTATAGAAATTTCCATGGTTTGTTAGGAACAATGCCTTTTGTTTACACTTAAGATTGTGCTTCCATTTTATACATAAGTGAACTTGATTATGAATGAATTTTCTTGTCAGCTACAAGCAGATGCATGTCCATACACAGGAAAGGCAGAAATGAATCTTCACGATTTAAGGGCTTTAAAGTCAGGAAATCTTTATCACCTACGTTCAATCTAATTTCAAGCTCTGTTCAGCAAAGTGATAGCTGAGAAGTGACAGTTCCTAATAATTTTCAGAGTATACCTCAGCTGCTGCACTACACTATTACAAGCATGAAGTTTCAAACTTTAGAAGTTACCTGAGTGGAATCAAGAAGATTATAATCAATCAACAGCAGAAAAAATATACAATCTTTACCTCTGATACAATGATCTTTCTTGGATCTGAAAAAGCCTTGTGAATTAGAACCCACAGTCAAAATGAGGAGATTTATTCAAGATTTACAGAAAGACTACTGATCTAGAAGCAGAACAGATACACCCAAGGCACCAATTCAGCTCTACAAAAAAGGCACTTAAAAGCAGGGCTCATCAATTTATTTTTTAGTTTAAATAAAATAATAATTGTTTCAATACACAGAGCAACTACCATGAAGTAGCGAATTACTGAGGGGGACTGGCTTCATGGTGACTGCCTGCATATCCCACAGCAAGTGCCAATCATTCCAGGCAGCCTACCCTTTAAACACCTTGCATTACCAAATCATCATTACACCAGTCACCACTACACCAAGCTAGACCTTGGATACAAATGCACATGTGATTTACTAAAAAAAGGGCAAAATGCAACTAACTTTGAGGCATGTGTTAGATGGGAACTGCTTATGAATGAAATAATGTACTATAACTTCAGATGCCTCTGGGACATCCAGTAGCCAGACCCTACTGTTCCAGCTCTTCTATTACACTACAGCTTAACACCCCAGACAGTGTCGTAACCTGACTTCTGCGTAGCAAAAGCATAAGCAGAAGTAACACACAGAAGCAAACTCTTCTTAAAATGTTTGACCTAGAACTAAAAGCTAGAAAAAAATTGCAGACATGTTTTTCCCCCCATTTTGGGGCTCTACTAAATCAGTAGCTTTTGCAACAAGAGAAGCACATTTGGTATGAAAGCTTCCATGTAAACCAGCATAGTAAGGTTGTAATACATGAGTAATGCAGATAGTGAGAAGGAATGGAATTGCTTCCAATTCAAACTGCTGAATTTATTAGGATACAACACTTGTAAAACGTAGTAAACTACAACACTCTTCTCAACTGCGTATGTAAAACCATTCCATCTTAGACAGGAAATGTGTTGCTGCAAACAGTAATAACCCTGAGTCATGCAGCTGAGTAACTGTCTAAAGTAGCAATTTCTATACTGTAAATCAGAAGTTTTTTAAAAAAATTGTGTTCCACATCTCAAATACTTCTAATACACAAAGGCAGCAGGAATCTAGTAATTGGCAATCCTTTCTAAAGGACAGAATGTTGAGAATTACAGTAAGTTACTAAACGTCGTAACTTCCCAATTGTATTGCCAAATACAGTCTGTCTGGAGTACACTTCAAAACAGGAGTTTCACATCTGTGATTATATTACATTGCTTAAAACAGCTGATGAAAGGTCACTGATCTTCCATACAAGTTAAAACATGCAGGCTTTTTATTTTTGCTAAATCCAAAAGCTATTTTGAAATCCTCCACTTTTTGAAACTACCTTTGAATTTACATGCAAAATTTTAATTCACTTCTTCGTTAATGAAAACAAAACAAACACAATGTTACCAGGATTGAAAGTATTATTGCAAAGGTTAAAAATACTTGTTCCTACCTCCACTTTTGTTCGGTAGAGAATGAGACGCTTGAGGCTGGCCACTTTGGCTATGTGGTTGAAAGCCTGAGGTGGTATTTTATCACACGATGAGAGATTTAACTCCTGAAGATTTGGACACATCTCAGTAATGACCTCCAAGCATGTTTCATTGAGGAAATGGCCACAAGACAACTCAAGACGTACCAGTTCAGAGCCACAAACTTTCAAGAACCTGTAAAAAACCCCCACATTTTGAATGAAAAATAAACATACTTTCAGGTGAGAGTCCGAATACTGTCAAAACCTTAAGCATGTAAACCAGGAAATAGTTCCTTTTAACAATGAAAAGCCGACAGACCACAGCTCTTTTGTCACCTCATTAAATGTTATAAGAGAAAACATGACTAGGTAAAAGTAAATTAATCATAACCACTCTGAAGAAGTTACTTCTGAGTCAAATCTATACAAATCCAGAAGACACCAAATCAATTAGGTGCTGAGCTAGAGAGCAGTATTAAAAAAAACAAAGGTAGTTTGAGAGTCAAGGCCATTTCATCAACATTAACTTTATACCGTACATAACCTAGATGCTATACAATGTTTTGTACAAAGGAATAGTTGACTACCTTTTAAGCAACACAGAAGGCTATATAACACTGTACATGGCATAAGGAGGATAATGTCACTACAGCAGTCTTAAACAATGCTACCTTGAAAATGAATTGCAGAAGAATCATTGGAGGCGAGAACAGTACAGAGAAGGCTTTTTATTAAATTAACATAGTCTTGAAAACTCCGTTTCAGTTTAGAAGTTGGAAAATGCTTTGTTCTTGCCATTTACTCTGAGACAATGAAGCAAAGGACAACACAGATAAATGTTTCAAATGCTTTTAAACAGTCCCCAAAGCCAGTTTTGACAATAGCCTGCAAGTTTCCACCAACAATTTCATACTACTCTAACTCGGAAAAATCTGTAAATGTAAAAATGAGGTTAAACAAATACTTGTAAATGGGATGGCATATTCAGGAGAAGAGTTTTAAGATTTTCAGAAAAATGTCATTTGTTGCATTAACAAGTCAAAATCTTCTTCAAAGCTGTTCTAGAACACAGGGATTCCTAAGGACTATTTCATATGACTTTCATTGGAATTATAAAAATTTATGATATTGAAAGACAAAACATCCAAAATTTAGAAGCTTTGATGGTCTCTGCATGAATTACATCTTCTGTCAGAAATTCAAGCTCTTTTATATCTAATCCAAGCTTTATACACACACACACACACGTATCTCCCTTTTTATTGCAAAGATAACCTTCAAATCGTAAATCAATCACTAGGCTTCTAAGTTTGATATTTAATAGGAGAAGAAACCCCTATGCTATGCTATGATTTTGTTACACTTTTACTAGTTTTTCCAGTAGAAAAAACTAGGTTCCTAACTGTGGGCTGCAATGAGTTCCCCTTGTTACTTCCCAGAATAATGAAGCTACTTGTGAGACAGCATGAATTAGTTTCACATAATAAATATTCTGATCTGCTGTGTTACCAGTTCTATTCTACAAAAGTCTTCATGCAGGCAGAGCAGCTTTAGAACACTTTCACTGCAAAGTTAATATTACTTCTTGGGTTTAATGGATACAATAGAAATGCCAGAGACACATCAGGCATCTGCTTGCACAAAAACGCCTATTGCTACAACTAAACAGGTATTGGCCTTCCCAAGACATTTCTCCTGCTGAAACTTAAGATGATATAGCTGTTGGTCTTAAAAGCAAACACTTTCAGGGAGGCATTCCTCAACGACACGAACAGTAGCACAGGACTTGAAGTCAGTCTTTCAAGGTCCAAGTTTTCAAACATCCTTTCTTTATCTTTTCATTACTCCCAAGTCATACTTGCCATTCATCATTACCTTTCTTTATTCTTTTCATGGTGCACATTACACAGCCTTAGTTTGATTATGTAGATCCTATGCAATACAGAGGGGAAAGGAGATTCCAGGGTGGCATCTCCATCCCTGGAGGTTTCCAAGTGTCACCTGAAACCTTGACTGACCTGATCTACTGCAGGGGACACTGGCACTTCAAGTGGGAGCCTGGAGTAGATGACCTTCAAAGGTCCCTCACATCCAACATTTCTATGAGCCTACGCAAACAGGAACAAAGAGGGGGTCTGAGACATGAAAAGGGAGATATAAGCCCCAAAGCCACAGGGGTTCTGCCAAGTATGGCCTTCAGATTTATTCTTCCACTATTTTTGCCTAACTGCAGTCTCTCTTTAGAATCTATTTTAGCTTCTAAAACCAGAGATTAATCAAAACACCAAGGACTTATTTGCTGGTTTCATACTGGATACAGTAAATTCACCTAGACTAGTAGGCCTTCTTATGGGAGTGTCAGAGCTGAAATGACACAACCACTCACAACGATTAATGTTTAAATACCTGATATCAAAGAGCCATTTTAGACTAGCAATAGAGTTCAACACTGCCATGGAAAAATGCAGGATGGAAATGCCCTGGAAATCAGAGTAGAGACATACGGATTCATTGCTTATTACCAATTGGCCAATTCCTCTATTTAATTTGTTGATGAAAAAAGCTGTATTGTTAAAGCACTCATTATCAGGTTTTTTTGACTGGTGATATTTTCCATAAAACACTGTCAGTCTCCATTTATTATACCTCTAGCTTTTAATTTGCTAACAGATAAATATTTTATGAATTATTCCATTACAATAATAGATGGTAGGTTAACTGCCATATAACTTAACAGGGCTTGGCTGTTACAAATGTTGGTACAAAACTAACGGTTTTCTCCTTTCACCACTATTAAAAGTTAACATTACCAGGTCAGGGAAACACTCAGTCAACCCCCTAGTCTCAGAGAACTCCAGGCTCACCAGCTCGAGAAGTTATTAACCTTGTAACATTTTATTTAAATTCATTACATTTGAAACACACAGGCAGAGTGAACACAGGAACAGAAGAGCACTGCACTTCACGGCTTTGCTGACTTTTTGGGAAAGGTTATTTAGGAGACATTAAACAGAAAGGTAAGGGGGATAAAGGACATCAGCAGGGTACAGGAACAGGCTGACATGCATAAAGTAAAAAGATGAAGAGAAACAAGAGGAGGAATTTGAGGAAGTTACCAAACAGCACAGGGCAGAAAACATCAGGCAAAACTGCAGAAGTTCTCTGAATGATCAAGACACCCCAGTCTTTGCACTAAACAGGCTCGTCAGGACAGAGGTATTCACTAATACTCACTTTCTACATGGATCTTCAAAGCCATATAGCTAAGTTAAACATAGGTTCTCATGCTTTCAGAACAAATGTGTCATGGCCTTTATACTTCTGAGATTTAACAGACACTGCATGCCTGGTTCCAATTTAGCTTATTTGAAAATAAACCACCCCACCGAAAGCACCTTCTACCCAAATCAACATTTCTTCATATACCTCTCCTTTAATCACTAAGGACTGACTGGTACCTGTTTTTAGTATCTGCTTTCTGCACATTCATCCATCCCTTTAGTTTTGCTTTTATTACCATATTTTATACACACAATTTCTGATATATTTCCTTTTGTCCCTTCATGTTTGTTATGAAACATAAGGAGCCTAGAATAATGTGAACATCTACATTTATTTTGCTAGACACTGGACCAGGCCTTTCCCTTAAAGGTTATCTTCATTCTAGACTGCTATATTTTAGGGGTTTGTTTGGTGGTTGTTTTTTTGGGGGTGTTGGAGGGGGGTGGGGGGCAGTGGTCGTTTTTTTTTGGTTTGGATTTTTTGTTTTGTTTCCTGGTTGCTTTTTTTTTTTGGTAATAAAAAGAAGCAATCTTACTTTCCAGCACCCACTACCTGCTCTGAAGAACTGCTCCTTATATTCCCCTGCTTCAGCTTTTGGGAAATAAGTTAGTCCTAACAGAATCCTTCTGATGCTATTTGCTCATGCCTATGCTAAACCTGTCATGATCATAGAATCACTTAGTCTGTTAGCAACTTCCAATCTTTTAATTCATGTCTGTATGATAAGCATATCCCAAGAGCCAACAAAGATCCAAAATTAAAATACCAAGGTACAAGAGATAGCGCCCTTCACGCCAAAACTGGCTGCATAAGACCTCCCAAATGAAATTCTCAAAATAGCTTTAGATATATGCTTATGAGGGTAACTAAACATATCACATTTGCTGGAACTGCACTGGATCTAAAACCTACACTTCAGTTAGTTTAGTGATCCTCACTTACTTGATATCCTATGGTTCAAAGTTACTGAAAACTCTACAACAAGCAAGGAT
This sequence comes from Falco punctatus, assembly GCF_963210335.1. Lineage (NCBI taxonomy): Eukaryota > Metazoa > Chordata > Aves > Falconiformes > Falconidae > Falco > Falco punctatus. The sequence goes on along the minus strand of NC_137584.1, from coordinate 1,053,248 downwards.
CACAGTCCAGTGTTGCCTCATCTACCAATCCTTCCTAAACACAAATAGCTACCTAGTTTTATAGTCCTTTAGTACAATTATCCCAATAGGTTTCAATCACACTGATTTTACCAAATCAATTTTCAAGGGAAATCTCAGGTACTCAATTTGTAGTCATTGACATACCAACCTCTGGACGTAGTGCCCAAAGGCAGGTGGGGCAGGGGAGGGAAACAACTTCCATTTATGAGTAACAGTGTTGCATAAGTTGTGGGGGTTTTTTTTAGCACTGTCCCTTGTAGTATTTTTTATGTTAGCATCCAAATCAGGAATGTTACCTCCGTTACTTGACAGATATAACTGCCCTATTTGCCTAGCCCTACCCTGGTATCTCCATCCTAGGAACAGTATTTCATGAAAACAACCGTTTCAGTTTGCTTCAAGCCAACTACACACTCCCTCCTCCTTTGTCCTTTCCAGAGCCTACCACCAGACAAGAACAGTGTCAAATAAACATTTGGCTTTTATTCCTCCTCACTTCACTTCTAAGATCTTGAGGTCTTCTCTTTCTTACTGTAGCTCTACCTATATGAGTACTTGCACAAACTTGGCAGAGGACTTCATAATCCCAACCTGTCTTGCATTTAACTCAATGGCTTGCGGAATTACATTTTAATATACTTCTAAAAGTTTTGTTCAGATATTTTTATATTCACAGTGATGGTTTTCCTTTCAGGACTGCTGCAGCAGCATCTCGTACAGATAACTGTAATAAAAGTGTTAAGATTGGTATGACTGGAGAACAAATGGGTATGTGCACGTGTAGAAGCACGAGAAAGAACAAATGACAATACAAGGGCTAGTATAGCAGTGTGTGTTGGTGGAAGTCAGATTAACAGGTCATCGAGATCCTTGAAGATATATATGTGCACTTTCTCAGGACACGCAGATTAGGAGATGGAGGACAGAAGTGCCACAGGACGGTGAGACTACACGCTAGATAAATTGCTTTGGATACACCTCTCAGTTGTCTTGGTGCACATGAGTATGCATGCTTGAGAGTAAGACTGAGTGAAGTAATTTTGTTGTTAAAATGAAGTCACCTTCCCTTCCTCTAAGATATTCTAATTGTTACAACGTTATTTTCTACTCCAGCATGTATTGCATTCATCAGTAAATCTTAAAAACATGGCATTTATGTAGGGAGAAAATAAAGACCTGATCTTGTGCTTTTCTCAACACAGATTAAACTATTTCAATAAAAACATGCAAACTAAACATTATTACTTAACCTCAGTTTCAGTAATCCTAGGTTTCACTAAAAAAAAATGAAAATTAAAGCAAGAGACAGGCATGATTTTTAAATTGAGAATCCCTGTAAAGTCACACAACACCTATTTTCTGTATTTGATATGTTTCAGTAATTTCTCTGACCTTCCTGCTAGTCTGACTCATAGCAAAGCTATGTTATAACATAATATATATACATTATAACAAATCAAGTTAAACATTGTCAAAGTACACTTCTATTATACAGCAACTAAACCATTCAAACATTAACAGCAACAGAATTGTTAAAGAAATATTCCTGGATGTGCTTGACATGCAAACACCGCATCAGTAATCTGAAAATAAAACAATATTAATTCATTTTCACAGTATAAAATATTAGAAGTATATAAAAATCCTAATACTAGAGATATTTAATGCAAAAGAGCTAATGACATTATCAATGATACAAAGAAATTTGAATGCTGAACTCAGTTTTTAAACTGTAATTGTCCTTGAGCTGTTTAAACCTCAGAGTATTTATTCAGCATCTTGATATTTAGTATACCTCCAGTCAACATGCCTCACTTTTCTTAAATAGGTCTTGCCCTCCCACGCTGACACTCCCCTGGCATGAAGAAATTCACCATACCTCTAATGCCAACAGAAATACAGTGCTGCTTATGTAATGCTTGCTGCGAGATCTTTGCTTATTCTCTTCTCTGTCACTTTGCATTCCAGACACCTGAGACTGCTCGGATACTCATTTGTCTCACTTTTTCATATACTTTTAGTTCAACCTAAACAATAAAATTTACTTAATTTATATTATATGCTGAAATGAAAAATTTAGGATAGTTATTTTTAGCCCTAGAGGAGTAGATGTTATCAATAAGTTAAAATACCTTCAGCTTTGCCTCGGGACATTCATATGCCTGAAGCATTCTGTCTTCTCGTGATAATACAGCATTTTCTTCAGTCACAAAATTACTTTTTTTAAAATTTCCTACTTTAATACATTTTTGCAAGAAAATATGTATTTTCAATTATTCCTTAGAATCATGTCTATATATACCTTTTAAAGCAACACACAAGTGTATACATACTACTTCTTTTAAGACTGTCATAAGAAACCACAGGTAAGAACATTTTTGAAAGATACTTGCCAAAATAAAATTTAAGTAGCACTTAAACGTGCCCTGACTTGCAGAAATCATAACCTAAACTGTATAGTTGTAAGAATAAAACTGACTCCTCCAGTTTTGAATTCAACAGTGCCAACTACAACACCAAATGCTGAGAAAAGTGCAAAAATAAACAAAAAGCACGTCCTATAAAAGTGAAATGCTGTTATCTATGAGGATAAGGTATTTTGGGTCTAGCATTTTGCTGTTTCTGTACTGCAGCAATCTGTAGTGTTTTTAAAGTTATTTAAAATTTTAAAAAAACCGTAACAATCCTTCAAATTGTTACAACTATTAGGCAGAATTCTCTACACCTCCAAGTAGCTGGCCTGACAGCCCTTTCTGGTCGCTTTTTTCAGCGACTCATCACAAAATTTATAAACCTGAAGTATTACAACAAGCAATTCAGGCTCACTTTGACTCAAGTTACAAGAAGACTCTTTGACCAATTAAATCTAAAAGACACAGCTTGGTACTCTATAGGCACACCTCACTGCCTTACTTAATTTCCTTTGCAGAAAGTGATAGAGAATACCAAGACCAGAGAGGGAGCCAAAGGGAGCAGAATAAAGAGAAATCAACAAACTAATTCAGAAACGTTCATGCAGCAGGCAGCAAGAGACTTTACACTAATATACATAGTGGTACACGTCTTCTACCATTATGTATAAAGACAAACAAATACATAAATATAAAATTTCTGCAAAGGACAATTAAGAGTCTGAAAATCTGATTAAGTTACTAGCAACAGTCAACATCAGCAGGTAACTGATAAAAGCAGCATTGCACTCCCCAGCCAACTGAGAACCTCCCCGGCAGTAATCGTTCTGAAGAATAAACAGGAAGAAAATTTAAGTGTGAAACAGAATTCCTAGGAAAGTCAAAATACCTCCATTCTTTGGAAACTCTGTTTTGCATAGTATCTGCAAAAAGTCAGGCTGGGTGAGGAGCATCTAAAAGTTCAAAAGGAAAAATTGTGGGAGTTCATGACTACACATCTTGGATGCTGCAACATCCACATGGTGGTATCTTAATTACAGCCAGTGCAACAGAACTAACAGTACTTGACAGATTTCTCCTTTGAGGAACAGCCTCTCCTACCAGGAAGCTATTTGTTTAAAGAAAATTATGTTAAAGCTTTTGAAAAGCAAGTGTTGTTCTAGTAAGTCTCCTGTATTAATAGATACTTCCATAGCAAATGAGCAGCAAATTCTCCTTTCCTGAATGCCAGCAAATTTGACAAACTTGCTGATGAAGAATGTCAAAAGAAAAATTTGTGTTTGGATGTTTTACTAGAAGACACTTCCACAGAACAAACAGTTGCAAAATTTCTGTATTAGAAAAAAAACAATTTCAAAACCAGACCTAGTTACAGTGGAGAATTTTTGATTCAGAAATGAAAAGTCTGAGCAGAAGTCACACCTGAAAATTATTTAGCTTACAACTTTTTTTCAAAAATTTACAATTGAACTGCATTTCCCATCCCCCGACTACATGTATCTCTTCCAAGAAATACAAGTTAACTTCAAAATTGTATCAATGTCCAACACTCTTCTCCCTTTTTACAAAAAAGTATCACGTGTTACAATGAACTTAATTTGACCATGTTTATTCACAGATTGAGTCAAACAATGAGTATTTATTATTCTAGAAATGCCTACTACACCAACTGAAAAGTTGGTAATTCCCTGAATTTGAACACTCATTTCTTTCAAGACCACAAGCATTTTTTAGCAGTACTGCATGTTCAAAAAAAATTATGAAAATTTTTAAAAATTTCCATGAAGATGCACATATTTTAAGTTTTTGTAAGGCAGATTCAATAGTTAAGCATCAGAAAGCAAGCACTTCATGATTTCAGAGTCGAATTCTCAATTAAAGCCTGCATATTTATCTTCCGTATAATGAACCTAATATGAAATCCAAATTTAGGATAAATGTTTGTACCCCATTCGACAACTAGCTGACATCTATCTCCTTTTTCTACCAACAAGCACAAAAGAGCATAGGGTTCTTGGATTATACTGGAAGGTCAGGAAAAATAGAAGTGACATTCTCATCTTTATAAAGTATTTCTTCAAATTATTTTACTTCCCCAGGGAAGGCACCCAGGCACCAAAGGAAAGAGAATGCTTGAATACTTGATTTAACCTTGTTATTCAGAAAACAGATGAGAGTTAAGACAATTTTTTTTAGATATATTAAACAGTTCTGTTTCTTAGGAGTCAAGTTCTGCTTTCACCTGCCATTGCTGATTACTCTTTAGTTGAAGCAGCAATTTTTGCTTAAATGAAATGCATTGATACATGCCGTTTAACTAATGCAAATGAGCAAAGCAGCAAGAAATGATATCTTAAGAAAGCAGAGAACACAGCTGTTATACAGAGAAGAATCCCTGCAAATTTGCTATTTTAATGACCTACAGCACAGTCATATTTTCAGCCCTGGGAAGATGCACACGCAAACCCCCTGTTTCCCAACAGGACTAATGTTTTAAATCATTTTTATGAAAATATTTGCATTTACATTGCACTCCAGTGATTACATAGGGCCCATACCTTGTAAGCATGCACTGTAATCAGTTTATTACTGCATCCACTCTAATACAGTCCTATTGATGACTCACCTGTACAAAGAACAACCACAAACATTTTCTTAGCGAGATGGACTTTTGACAGCTTGGTTCTAGTAGAGTCTTTAGAAGCCCAGGAGAAAGCAAAACATTGCTCCCCCTGGAAGAAGTCTTTCAGTCACAGGCAGTCTGTCACATGCAGACTACATTCTGTTGCTTTATCTAACATCTCTTACTGTTTTAGCTGTTGTTTTTTTCTACACCATAACAATCACAGCCTTTATAGTAAATCAAAGACATTTCTTGTCTTTTAATAAGGTTCAAAATACTTAGTGAAACTACAGCAGCTCTGCAAACAGAGCTTGTGATAACACTTCCGTATATTTAGCACTGACCTGCTAAATCCAGAAACAGAGATGGCTCCCCTGTTTCCAGTCCAAGATAAATTCAGCCACTGGATGAGAGTGCAGCGAGACTGTAGGTATTCCAGAGATGTGTCATTAATTCTTGCCCAGTAAGGTTGTAAACTGAGATGAATGTACTGTAGAGGGTCACAGCAATGTTGATATAGTAGCTTACAAGTCTGCGCTAGTCTACACAGGTCTGGTACTGTAAGGTGACTCAAAATCAACTGGATGAGCTATATTAAAAACAGAAAAGAAAAGTCACAGATGGTCACACAGTGCTCAAAACATTAAGGAAAAAAAACCGCAAAAGAATAAGAAAAGATGTCCTAACTTGAAAGAGAAGTAAGTCCTTTCACTTAAAAGTAACTTCTCAAATCATTAACTATTAAATAGGACTGCACTGCCTTCTCAATTTGACAATATTGTGACATTAAGCTTTCAAATTAGAAGTTTCTTTACCCATGCTAATTTAAACAGTGATATCTACGTAAACACTATGTTTACATATTTCCCTTCACAATGTCTGCACTGCCATTGATCAGAACACTGAACTGGCATCCTCTTTCTTCTCTGGATTTGGTTTTTCAGATGGCAGCATATTTGCAGAGTACATGGAAAAAATGTACCATGTCCCAGTTTCCCCACACCTTGAACTGATTTTAGTTTTATTCCTCTGCTCCCTGTTTTAAAAATCAGTGATTTGTCTTCTACTTTATATCCTCTCCCATCCATGCTGGACTATGCAACTAGTTAAAAAATTTAACATATTCAGATCTTTTTACAAAGTAATCTCCTCCTTGCTGTAATACTAGAGAGCACTTTTGTTCTACACCAGAGTCAAAACTGAAAGGCAAATCCCCTTTTTACCTTTACCAGACTGAATCATCTCTGCTTCAGAATAATCACCAGCCCTTCAGACTAGCACCGCTATACATGTTTTCATAATGACTTACATCTCACACTCAGAAATTAAGAAATATCCCATCTCCTATCATGCTCTTGTTTTCCTTTCTCAAGATCAACACACACAGACACATAAATACTCACATAAGGAAATAACAAAAACTCTTAACAAAAAAAGATCTCCTTAAGCTTAGAATCTGAGAAAAAAAACGCACTTGAAACATGCAATCTAAAACCTATTTTACCAGGGTTGTCTTTAACAGCTCTAAGTACCTGCACTCAAGTTATGTAACTAAAATTGACTATTTTCAAGCAGAGTGGGAAATGGTAACTCGCTGAAATTAATCACCGTAAACAACAAAAAAAACCCACCAGACACCACACCCCACAAATCAGCTTAAATTGAAGGGAGTCTTGTGGCCCTTTCAAAATACCATGTTTCATTTTAATGTTTTAAGGATTCTCAAAACAAAACCACCAAAAATCAGAAAAAAATGCTTAAGAAAATGAAAATGAAGCTTTTCATGAGATCCAAACAGATTGTACTTCCAATGTACCAGTTTATTATGCAGCTAGCTATTGTCTCCCCTTCTCCCCCCTTCATTTCTAGAAGGAAAAAGAAAACAATCCAACTTCCTGCAAAATGAAAAATGTTACTTCCTACTCAGCTCCAGATTTAGCATTTGAATTTCAAACATGATCTACAACTCTTCAAAAAAAAAAAAACAAACCCAAAAAAACCCCACCCCCCCTTTTTCTCAAATGCCAAAACACGCTGTTTGCATATACTCCGGTTTCTCTCAAGCTTGATTTCAAGCCTTCCCACTTCCCTTCTCCTCGCTCCTCCTTTCCCCTAAAAACAGCCCAGGCTTTTTGTCTCTGCGGGCAACTGGAACTCTCACCTCAGCTTGATGCAGAGGATCTATGTAGACATTCCAATGTGACAGCAATACATATGCATATATAATAACTGCAACTCATGTATTATAATAAAAAAGTTTGCTTCCAACTGACATTTAGGTTGTTGGCATTTAGGTATCCGAGAAAGAGCAAAGTAACTAGGAGATAGCATAGATATAATCCCAAATTAGTATCTTGATTATTGCTTGGCTCAAATCCATACTTAATCTTAGAAGTTGCTTAAGTTTTGTTTGTCATTCTAATAGCAGATACCTAAACATAGTAATTTTTCTAAAACCATCAATACGCTTTAAATAAATTTCAATATTCTGAAAGACATCTTCAAAATATTTTGCAATCTTTCAGCTATTCCACACCTTAAGCCACCTAAATGTCTATTTTATGAATGTCTTTTCCCTCAGATTTTCCCATAATTACTTGGTAAGTTTTCTAGAGCAGAGAGCTCAACAAGAAAGGCTGACCGTTAGCTAAATTTATGTCTACAATTAATGTGGCATAATAAAGTCTGATAAGAACAAAGTAACACAAATTTTGTTCAATTAAAGATAATGGTGGATAAAACTACAAATACCTCACCAACATCCCTTTACACTAACTGCTGACTTCAGCGAGTATTTCATAACATATTGTCCTGGTTTCAGCTGGGATGGAGTTAACTTTCCTCTTAGCACTAGTACAGTGCTGTGTTTTGGCTCTGATGTGAGAACAATGTTGAGAGCACACTGATGGTTTTGGTTGTTGCTGGGTGATGTTTATACTAAATCAAGGACTTTTCAGTTCCTTGGGCACTGCCAGCAAGGGGGCTGGAGGGACATGGGAAATTGGGAGGGGACACAGCCAGGACAGGTGACCCAAACTAGCCACAGGGATATTCCATACCATGGGACGTCACGCTGAGTATATAACCTGGGGAAAGAAGGAAGGGGGGGGGGGACATCCGGCATTATGGCATTTGTATTCCCAAGTAACTGTTACACATGATGGAGCCTGGCTTTCCGGGGGATGGCTGAGCACCTGCCTGCCCATGGGAAGTGGTGAATGGATTCCTTGCTCTGCTTGTGTGCAGCTTTTGCTTTACCTATTAAGTTGTTCTTATCTCAACCCTTGAGTTTTATATTCCTTTCCAATTCTCCTCCCCATCCCTCTGGGTGAGGGTGAGTGAGCAAGTGGCTGCGTGTTGCTCGGTTGCCGGCCAGGGTTAAACCACGACACTTGCAGGACGCTGCAATCTTTCCACACCTGAGATGAAATCTCTTACCACATGAATGTCTTAATCAGAAAAAATAATCCTTATTTTTTACTGACATTATGCTACTTCATAATATCTAGAATGGAAAACCATAATGAAATGTCATTACTTGACATTAAGAATCAATTTTTTTCTGGCTTTCAATTAAACAAAGATAACAGGTTCCAAATCTACAGGCTAATAACCATTAATCACTGTTAGTCTGGAGTCTGGTGTCTGTCAGAAATTCGCTTTTTATGTATGTGTATCCTAGCATAAAGTACAATTTGATACCATAATGAATATGTGACACGATGTGTTGCATTGCACTACACAGTGTTCATGGTGATTCCAAGAATGTTACAGAATTGAGTACCTGCCTTGAAAATTAATTTTGTAACAGTTTCTCACGAACAACTTTTTACTCTGCATTTATGAAAAATTATGGCAACCGTTATTGTTTCACACCTTATAAATTGATCAGTAAAACCAAGATTACTGGAAAAACAATACAAAGGAGTATAAAGAGGAAAACGAAATACAATTTATACAAATACTGATCACCCTTTTAGGTTATGATGGACCTAAAGTACTTTGTCTCCCATTTCCAGGGCAAACATGGCACATGCCAGCTTTAGAGATGTGGCAAGATCAACACCCACTACAGTTAAAAACTTCAAAAATCAGATGTTTTCAAGTCATAATTCTCACAATTCAACAAATAGCAGTATACAAAGTCATTGTGTGCTGTCTGAGCACAAAAAAATTCCTGATTCATTCCTAAGCCACGTGTTTTATTATCATCGTAGTCCCTGATCACAGTGTGTTACATACATATTTATCATTAAAAAAAATGTAACTTCTTAAAAAAGTAAGACATCTTGCCCACTGTAAAGTTCACTTACAAGCTCAGACAGGATCTCCATCATACTCTTCAATACACAGGGTGAAACTTACTTACCTACCCAAAAAGTTTATCCAGCTTTTTAAAGCCTTTTTTCTGAATAACCGTTTGTTGTGGTTTGAGGGGTTTTTTGTTATTGCAGGCAATAACCATTTATGCCCAATAAAATACTTTCTGTAGTTAGAGTACAATAACAGAACTTAAGTCAGAAAAGAATACTTGGATGCTGGCCAAAGCTGAATATCTGCACTTTCTACATGTGCAGACTTCAGCATGAGGCCCTCCAATATGAAAATACATTGGCCTATACAAACCACTCATTCAGAAACATGCAAATGAATGACTTGCAATTTTTTCATTCTGTAGCTAGAGCTGCCAGGGCTTAGCTTTTAATTAATTAGAATTTATACTAAGACATGCTCAGACAAAGGACAAACGATATGTGCACAAAAAATCAAAGAGAGAAGGCAAGAAGAAGATGGTATTCTAGGGATTTTGACATTCCTCAACCTAGTTTAAGAAAACAGAGTCCTTAATTCCACGATCGTATAGCTTTCACCAGCAAAGGCATACACATTTAACAGGACACAAACACATGAAAAGTGGATCTTGCAACTGTTTGACAAAACACAGCCATTTAAGTCTCACTTCTCTTTATTCTACTTTGGAGGAGTGGGCTTCACATCACCAAGCTATAGGCTCTGATCCTCTCAGTAATGAAAGGCTGTAAAGGTTTTAAGCCCTTTCTTGATTGAAAGAACAGAAAAAGGATGTTACTGACAGACTGTATCATCAAATAATCGAGACTCCACAAGGACTAAAGCTGGAGAGATCTCCACATGCCATCACTCAGAGCCTAGCCTGCTATAGCAACTGGCAGTGTATTGGCCATTACCTGAAGGGAATCTTGTGCCATATGGCTATTAGCTGTCAAGATTGCTTTTAAGACCCTCATGATGTTCTCTTTTCAAAGAGAGGCATAAAATCTCCTTGATTATCTGAAAGCCTACAAATACTTGTTATGGAAAGATGTAAGAAGTTTACTGTTGAGCAAAAAAGTATATGACACTTAAAAATGCTCCTGCTTATTGCTCTGACTTTTAAGTATCATTTAAGGGATGCAGATCTTACATGCAAGACCCATTTTCCTGGAACATAGGTGCCAAATCCACATTTAGCAGTGAAATTCACTTCCCCAGTACCCATGAACAGCTCATAAATCTTGTAGGCAGCTTTAGGAAAAATTGGCTTCAAGGAATGACAAAGATGTCATTTATATCTTTCTTATACCAAAATTTATATAAAAATTATCTTTTGGATGGCAGCATGCAGGACTCCTCCTGACTCTCTTCTCTGGAAAACAAAATTTAGGATCTTGGTAGCTGGCACATCTTGGCAAGTCCCACACTGCACAAGTACACAGTGGCAGGTATGCCTCACCTTTCTCAAAGGCTTTGAATTTGCTCAGGCCTTCAGGTCTCAAGCATTCTTGCAGCGTCAACTAAGACCAAGACCTTACTCCTTCCACTTTATAAGCAGCACCAGTTAGTCAAAGATAACTGGGCAGACAGACAAGCACATGAAGTATCTCCCAGAAAGTCCTCTCTAAATTTTAAGGTACTTCTGAAGAACTAATGAAGTACAGGTACTTCACAGCTACTAAGGGCTGTTTAACACCATCCACCAGCAAGAAAGGAAAATTCTCTCACCTAGTTCATCCAAGATTTCACACTTTCTTCTAAGGAAGTCCATGCCCCAGGAGTCAAGCATTTTTCTCTTTTGTCATCAGAAGCAATCTAGACTCTTACAATGTTTTTAGAGCTCACACTGCAGCAAGCCATTCCTAATGCCATTTTGAGGAACAACACAATCTATGAAAGGGTAGTCTGTGGAAGTTTCAGAAAGACAAGGAAGGCAAAAGAAAGGCTGGAGGAACTGCTGCCTCCTTTAAGATCAGCCCAGAAGACCATACAGCCCGTTTATTTTGTGAATTATGGAGGATAGCATGAAAAAAGCCTGAAACAGCTCAAATAAGGAATAGGCATTCGCATGAAGACATAGGACAGTTACATGTTTGCAATCAACCAGAACATATAAAGAGAAACAAATTTTTAACGTAACGTATCAATCAAAACTAGGAGTCAGTGATTGCCTTATTTCATCATTACAAGGTTCAAACACTTCTCAGAAAAACCTGACACTTGTCAGTCTTTAAGACAGCAAGCAGAATACTGTTCTCCCATATCTGATGCAACAAAAAAACCTGTCATGCTACAAAAGTACAACATTTTTGTCATTCTAATACCCAAATCTTCCAGCTGGACCAAGAACGTAGTAGACTGGGATTTCTGCTATCACAAAACCAGTCCAGAAATAGTTTTCTGTAGTTTTCTGATAAATATTCCACTTGTATTTTCAGTTTCTTTAAATCAAAGCAGAAGAAAAAAATATATGCTTGTATGGATAGATCATATAAATGCATTCATGAAACCAAACGTTAAAAAAAGGATAAAAAGGGAAGCTGGTACACAAACAGGAAAGCAGAAAAGCACAACGAAGTACATGAAGTTCATAGGGGTAACGGAACTACACAAATGGTTCCCAAATTACAATCTTAGTATGTATAATCATCTGGAACAGAAAAGAGATTAATCAACCTCTCTGGTAGTCTATTATACCACAAATAACTTTATCCAGCCTTTTCTAACAAAACTTCCTAGACTTAAATCAAGTTTCTTCTACAATCAATTCCTTTGAATGACTAAAACCAACAAATCTTCAAACTTTCAAACTGTTATACATTTTAAGATGTTCTGGAATCAGCTGCACCTTTGTATATGCAAAGTACTTGCTTTACTTCATTACTGATATACAAGCACCAACAGTAAAATATATTAAACATTATATGGACTCTGGGGAAAAAGAAAAAAAACACTAGAGCTAACTCAGGATGAAGTTAGTATCCTCATTTATTATTCCACTGCAGCAACAAAAAACCCCAACAAACTCAAGAACGAAAAATGATTTAAAAGACAAGATATGCAGTAGAAAGATGGAGAGAGTTGTTACATCCTCTTCCTTTCTCTTTACCTCTTTACAGGCACAGCAAACTTCTACAGGTTACTAGGGCACACGGTCAACCAACCATAGCTTTCAGGTGCCTAATTGGGGTACTTAAGAAACAAAAGACGTAAAAACCCCAAAATACTACTTCATTAGATCACCTATTTCTGAAAACCAGTCAGTGACAGTATCTCCCACTATCCTCCTTTCACTTTCAAGAGCAAGTCTGATTCAAGCCACAAGCACTGAGCATTTGATGAGTTACCACAGTAAACAAATATTTGCTTCTTTTGCCAGACTACAGTACACTGAAGAGCAGGAACAATCACGTCTCTGCTCAAGTCCAGAGGTCTGACTGGCAATTAAAGGCTTCTTTCCACTATATGCAAACCCTGTTTATTTCAGAAGAGGTGAAGACAATTACTTTGTCTCTCAATTCTTACTCTAATTAGGGTACTAGCCTCCATACCCTGAGCCTGAAATACTGAGCATTTCCTGGCCTGCACACAATATTCAGCGGACATACTTTGCATTCTTATTATACTGAAAATTACAGGAAGGAAAATATTGACTGACTCTAAGCACCCCTGCAACTGCCCCACTGCCAGGGAATCTGAAAGGAGTAGTTTCTTCACAACTGTTTTCTGTGCTAATGATAGAATAAAAAATAGCAAACATAAAAAAAAGACAGTGTACAGAAGTCCAACTGTTAACACTTTTTACCTGCACTTAGCTGCATGGAAGAAGCTTATTTCGTAACAACATGAAAATAATATGGCAGTTTCAGGAACAAAGTTCTGGGGTTTTGTAAGAGAAGTAACAGGAAAAGAAACATTTAGCCTATTACAAACTATTTCCACTTCCAGATCTTGATTCAATCTTTTCATATCGCTTTTATAGCTCTTCTATCATTAAGCATGAGGACTAAAATTACTGGAAAACTGCCAAAAGCTTCTAAGTTCAAGAGCTAGAATAACTGGTGTAAAAACTACGTGCAAACGGACAGATTATTGAGAAATAAAAGTGAAATAACTATGCAAATAACAGCAAAGTGGCTCGCTATTACACATCCATGGAAGTAAAGAGACTTACATAATAGAGGCGCAACTATAAAATAACTGCAGGAGATTCACAAAACAATGCAAGGAAATCTAACTGGAAAAAACAACAATCTTGACCAGGACCCTATAAAGCACCTTTGCATCCCTAATGATCAAGATAAATACATTGAGTATAAACATGCTTTCCTTACCTCATAAGGCAGTTTATCAAAATACCCATTAGTTGGCCATTCCCTGAGGTTAACAATGCTGAACTGTTTATTAAGAGTGTCCATTCCACAGCCATACTTTTCTTCATCTTCATCTTCATCAATATCATTCATATCAATCATCGAAGTCTTAAGTGAAAGCACAGGCCTCTCTTTCACACCATGCAGTACTACTGCATCCAGTTCAGTGTAATAGTCTAGAAGAGAGCTGTTCACTTCCAGACGGATTAAGTTTGTGGGAAAGTTTATCTGTTTGATACAAGGTGTGAACTGCCGAGCCTGAGGACCATTCACCTTTGTAGGTGCCTCGGACCAAAGGATTTCCCATCTGTGAAAGAAAAATTGCACACACAGACAGCACAGCGATTAAAATCAAAGTTAGTAAAGCAATTCCTGAACACAGTAAGAGGGCTTCTCTGTCAGAAGTATTTAACAAGTGAGAAACACGGTTGAAAAGACAGTGAAAATCATGTTTTCCTTAGATATGGTAAGTATCCTAAGGGTGAATTTAACTGGGCATACTATGACCTTAGCATATCTTCTCTGCATTGCTAACTAACAAAACAAGCTATATACTCAGTCACACATTTGTTAAGAGTACTGCTATTCATGCACAAGTTGTTTTTAACATCTTACATGTAAGGTAATCATAAGAAATGGATTGCAGATGTGTTCACAATGATGCTGTGTTACTGTAAGTATGCAGGGAACAGCCTTGGCACATAATCCAAACATACAGTCAGCTGACCTCTTATTTCCCACAAAAGGTTTTCACAAAAAAAGAAAAAACCCAACCCCACAGCTCAGACTCCTTAACATCAAACCCGATCGAATTGCAGCATTGCAAATTACAAAAAAAAAAAAAAAAAGCAAGCAGCAAAACCCCAGAAACTTTACTTTATCTGTCTGGGCAAGCAAACTATTCCTTTTAAAAGTAATTCACTGTCAAATTACCAGAGAAATAAAATCTTCAAATCACTTTTGAAAGGGTCCTTTGCAAAAAATGTTAAAATGTCTACATTACTAAACTGAGGTTTTTTTCTCCTCTTTAGTCCACTGACAGAAGGACGTTCAGAGCATGCATAGAACTTCCACAACTACACCCTTACTTTCACACACAGACCTCAAATCTCTTCCAGAAAATGACAGTGAAACCTACTGCCAATTGAGGAAGCTGGAGAATCAAGTCTTACAATCATTAGGTCTTCAGTGCTCCCAAACTTGCCAAAAGTTCGGAAACATGCTCTCTACATGGGTCCTCATCCAGGGAATGCATTTTAGAGGTCCTTCAGTCATTGATGCCCACCTTTTCCTCCCTCAAGTCTAGTTAATTCCTAAAGAAGCAACCACTGCTGCTACTCCCTTCAACAGTATGCTTACAGTGATCTCTGCATCCTGTGTGCATAACCCAGGCACTTCCATATCTACCCCATCTCTTTCTGAGCACCCTAATTCCAGCTTCAAGGATTTCTCTCAGGCTGCTTGTCTCAGAAACACCGTATGTGCTTTCCAATACCTCAGCACCTTGGCTTTCCCTGCCAGATACCACTACTCAGAAATTACAAGTATTCCTCTACACTGACATATACTGCAGAACACACACACGAGGGGGTGGGGGGGTCTTATATATATATAAAATTAAAAGTAAGTAAATAATCAAACATACTTTGTTTTCTAGAACCAAATGCTTACACTTTATCATGACAAAAGACATATACAAGTACTTCCATCAAAACATAGTGCACAGTATAAATAAGGCTTAGAAGCTTGATATTTGCTACTATTTTGAGGATAGGAAAATTAATCTTTATTGGCTGAAACTTCCACGTCACAATGGACATTTTGCAGTATGTGAGGATTAATTTTCCTATCCTCGAAATAGTAGCATATTTTCCTATCCTACACCATGCCATTCTCCACAAACACTTTATGGGAGGCCTGCAGAACTCTTATGTCAAAGGAGAGAAAAAAAAAGTAATGAACTAAAAACAAGCAAGCAGGATTGGTGAATATATGGCACATCAGAAAGTACCAATGTAGGAGTGGACAACTCTACCCTAAGGTTAACAGTTCTTATAAGAGAGACTTACTACTAAGAGAAGATTTCATTCACTTAGGAAATGAACATCAACTCATGGCAAAAAGGAACAGACGTAGTCCCACTGTCATGCCCTCTCACACAGGTCGATACCCTAAGCAAATACTTAATGTTGGCAATGCACATGACCTTTTTTGAACACATCCAGATCACCATCTAACATTTAGACACTTTCATATACCCGCTCAGACTATCCTTAGGGAAACACAAAGATATTTTTTCACTAGTTTAGCACATGCCAGACCAACAACTTTTAACAGAATGTGTTTCAGTTATTGACTTCTCCTTTAGTGCCCTGGAGAAAGGCTTATCTAGCAGTAGCAGAACTCTGGAGGTCTAGCTTCATCAAATTGCAGAGCAATAACCTCATTCAGCAAGCAGTGTCTCTAGTTTCCAGTCTTTGTAATAAACTAGAGAGAAGGAAAGACACGTAGCATGACTTCACAATCTTGTGAAACTCCACATTATATATCAAGTGCTGATGAACCAGACCAGTGGCTATTTTCCACTGTCCTTGTCATACTGCTTTCTTTTCATCAATAGCCCACCAATCTAACTTTAAAGGACTCAGCTGTCAGTTTAACTGGAAAACCTCAAGTCTATCAGGTTGATTTGATGTTCTTCTCTGCTTTTATGGTCTGTTCTTGTGTGGTGCCATCACAATTGCTCTGAGTCAGGGATGGTGAATTCTTCCTGAGTATAAGCATACTCTGAATATACCCATTACTGCACTTGGAAGCTGTTTCTTCATCTGCAATAAGCACTTTGACACTTAAATGGGCTACATGTAATCTGAATGGAAGTGAAAACTCCACAGCTGGAAATGGATCAAAAAAGTCTAAATTACCAAGAGGCTTCACTAAGAACTGTATTTCTTCTGTTCTGGAGCATTTTTTGCTATAGTCACCCATTATGAAATCCTTCAGAAGACAGGTATTTTGACAGTCAGTCCTGGTTTGAGGGCGTGTTCCAAAATCAGCTTTCCTAACAAGGTTGCCTGCATTTGTTCCAAGCTTAAGATGCTTGATAAACTATTCAGCCCAAAGCAAAGAGAAATTGAATCCCAACAAATACCTGTAAAGACGTCAAAGGAATTTTCACACACACACACACCCCTCTCTGGCCAAGTTAATTAGGTAGCTCTCACAAAAATTAAGCAGAATCAGATCACTGAAGGTGGGACATTGTTTGTCCTCAAGTCTTGCAGATAGATGCACAGTAACAGCTGATCAAAGATGTTGCAACGAGAGTGCTTTGATAAGAAGGTTTCACCAGCAAGGCGTCAGAAAGCCTCAGTCTCTATACTGCCATGCAAAGCCTGAATGAGAAGTACTAACATCTGTATTATTTTCTCTACTGATTAAAGAAAATTAAGTTTTTCCTTTCAGCTTTAATGGACTCAGTTTTCCCATTAGATTTCCCTCTACCTTATGAAGATAGCCAGGAACTCATTCTGCTCAAACTTCTGATACTAAAAACTCAATACACCTATGTGATAAAAAAAAAAAAAAAATAAAATTCTCATTCTCCTTCCCTCACCGTGAAGGAAAATACAGTCCAGTGATTTTTAGGCTGAGGAACATACTTGCAAGGTTTGTGGCAAATGAGAGCACATATTTAATGTTTAATTTTTTGTTGACCTAATGCTGTTGGAAAGCTTTTTAATGGCTAAGATGATCCCTGAGTAGACCTGATTACTTCTGAAGAAATTACATAGTAAGAAAGATTCTTCATAAAAGTGGCTCCTAGGAAAAGTAATCAGATTTCTCTCCAGTGAGACAAAACTATGCCTGCAATCTGCTGAGATTTCTTGCATTGTAAAATTGAGATTGGTGTAGAAAGCAAGTCTCACTCCATGTGATTCAATCACAAAAATTAAATTCCCTGTCCCAAGAAACTTACAGCTGTGTTAAAAGCCAGAAGTGAAGTTTCATACAGAACAATGAGGAGAACATAAGGCAACTCAGAGAATATTATGACCACACATTTGCTGAAATGGCAACTTCTGCAACAATTATAATCATGATATGTGATTATAATACATCCCATCTGCACTTATCCAAGCAAGTGCTCAGTAAATAATCTTTAGGCTACAAGAAAACATCTCTTACCGGCTAACATGCCAGGGATGCTTTAGCCCACTATGTTCAACATAACCTGCAAAGTGCACCCCTGGCCACAGATGTTAAGTTCATAAATACAAAAGGCAAGGAAGACCGATCATGAGACCAGTATTGGAACCATTCTGTTCTAGGTGATAAGCAGAGTTCACAGCAGTCTAATTACTATGGGGGAATACGCAGCAGATTTTCATTTCTACTTTGAGAGTTCAATTCTGGAATACCAGAGAGAGCAGACAGGACTCCCAAGAATGCTCAGGGCATTTTAAATACCAAAAGATATTTCAAATAACTGTCCTGTTATCCACATGAACTTTTTATGGGTTTCTCAGAAATGACTGTCCCACATGAACCCACAATTCATTCTTTTATGACAGTCATCTGGACGAGAAAAAGCTGTTCCCCTGCAGATGTCAAAGCAAGTTATAAGTAAGGATGCAAATGGTAGAATTCAAGTTGTGTGTTACACATAGGTGAGATACAGCCCTGAAGGTCCCTTATCACACTCTAATGTGTTGATGGTATCAGCAGTGTTTTGGGTGCCTTCCTCTGAGATTCACAGAGAACAAAAGGTAAAGTGAAAGAACCATCTAAATGCTGCTCTATAAGCAACAGACTCACAATATTTACATTCAGTATACTGCCTTTCTGGTTTCATTCTCTCTATCAGAAGGGGGGATTTTTTTTTCATCAAACTTTTGATCCCCATCCTGGCTGCCAGCAAACAAATCTGCACAATTCCCACCCGCATTGGCATTGTACTGCCTAAATACAATGAACTTCCCAATGGAAGGAGAGGGAGCCTTTTACTTTGCCCATCTTCCTTAGCCTGCTCCTCTGGCTGCAGCGCTTCTGCCTCTACAGGATTCAAGACCTTCAGAAAGAGAAAGGCTTTGCATCCAGCAAACACAGCTATGTTGGGAAATATTGAGCCAAGCCATTCATCTACAAATCAAACTCGGAATTTTGCTCAAAAGAGCATCTAGCAAAATTCTAAACAACATGGAGAAATTAAATTAAATAGCAATAAATGGTGGGAACACACAAAGCAGAATGGAACTGCTCCCAGTCAAATAACCATGCTATCTCACCTGTGATAAATCACCTAACCAGTATTACACTTTATCTACAGAAAATAAGAAAAAAATAATCCCAAAACAATCTCCAACCCACTAATGAAGCAATCATTTCACTGCAGTAAGGTTATATGCTGTGAAACATCACCCAAGTATGGGCACACATCCCAAACTAGTTAGGAATCTCTGGTTTTGAGCTTTTAAAAAAAGCACAAGTGGTGTCACTGTAACGTACATGAGATAAGAGAAACTGTCAAATTAAGTTAAAAAAAGACCATGACAGAAGAACATGGACGAATTTTTTTCTTTTATATACCAAATCTAAAACACAGAGTTATTTTTGTTAAAGGAAAAAGTTGAAAAACTTCTGGAAAATTATTTTTGACTTGAAAGCTCCCATTTAAACACACAGAAACACTTCCTGTCTGACAGCAGCTAACTATTAGGTGCATCAAAATGTTTCAAAAGGGCTAAGCACTAAAGAAGCCATTAGGGAATCACCAATAGTAAGCCTTCTGGTTAAATGAGGAGGAAAAAGAAACAGGAAAGAAAACATTTTCCCCATCACAGGAGCTAGCTATATCTTATTCTTCAATCTAATACACTAGGAGAAACAAAGAAAATTGTCTTGGTTGGGTTCAGCTCACATCACTACCACAAGCAGTGTCCTCATCACACCTGTGCAAAACTCTGCCTCTTCCACTGACTGAAGAGGGACTCATCGTTCTCACCAAACTCTTAAGTACACAGAATGTGCACAACAGTCAAAAATCAAGGCTACACCAGTATAATAACCCCAGCACAACACAACACAAAAAAGGGAGGTATTTCTTCACCACGTAAACCCAGAAACTATAGGCTACGATGTTCCCATTATCTCTAATTATTAATTTTTGTTTGGATTTTCTGCACTCAGATAATTCATGTAACAAATTTGTACATGGATACTAACATATGTTAGTATAGATTTAAGAAATTACCAAACAGTTCTCACCAGCCAAGGTGTGAGTGGCACTAATGAAAAGCATAAAAGGTCTCCGTATGTAAAGACAGCAGTTTCTCTGACATTTATGGTTTTAAAAATTGTTTTATGCAGAAGAGAGCAATGTAGTGTCTTCTGTGTTTAAAGCAGCAAAATATATGAGAGGACAGAGAATCCTCAAATTGCTGAAAGCTGGCTAAACCATAATGAAAAAACTTCAAATTAACTGTCATGTTTTAAGCATTAGAATCATTAAAGAACAATTACATTCCATTCTGAAAAATAAATGCTTATTCCCATTCCATGAGGAGCCGACCCCAGCTCTAAAAGCCCTCTAAATAAAGCTGATCTGAGATAGTGTCACACAAAGCTGTAACTGATAGCAATATTCAATGCACCAGTAATAGAGGAACATGGCTACAGACCTTTTTCTGAACACCTGCATACGTCATTCTTTCATGCAAGTGAAGCATGAAGTGTGCAACTTAGCAACACATTGACCAAATATGTGGGCTATAGCCATTTTTCAAGAATATATAAAGTCCTCTTCATCAAGGACTGCAATACACCAAGTCCTTACAGAGCCTCTTGTAGGTTAGAAGCTTTTGCACACAGTGGTTTTGGATGAGCCCATGTTTTAAATACTAAACAAAGTGAAAAAAGATTACTCAGCTGGACAAGTATAATCCACTAAGCATAACATTTAAACAAGTCTCAACAGACTTTCTCCCAACAGTTTCGACTCCACCATTAATTTGGCCTTCTTTTTATATCAAAGTCAGAACTGGTGAAAAGGAACCTTTCTAATGACCTGCCCTTTTTCACTGGTGTTCAGAAAGAAACAGTTCCAGAGTCAGCAGATAAAATAAAGCAGCACTTTAAGGATTTTAGGTAATAAGGTGATTTAAACTTGAGCATCAAAATAGAAAAGGAAAACAAGGTTCTCAGTGCCCTTTGAGTAACTGAGCCATGGCCTTTTTTAACAGAAGAAAATTGTATGACAGTTCAGGTCCAAAACATCAGTTAAACACAGAATCACCTAAGATTATCAGCAGCATTCCACCTTCAAAAAAATAATTCTTAGTTGACATCTCTCAGATAATTTTTGTAAGTGAAAACAAGGGACCAAGAACTGAAGCAGAAAAGAGGCTGTGTTCTTGCAACTCTTTATATTTCCCTCATAAAGGTGAGCAAAGGAACAGAGAAAAAAAAAAGCTGCACACCTCATGTGGAGAAACAGTTCCTTCATCTTCCCTTCAAGACACCATGTGTAACATGTTTGTCTCTTTCAGAAGAACGGAGACAAACCATATGGGCAGCTCTGAACGGACAAATCTGGCTGAGGGAAGGTAAGCCAAAAGAAAAAACGAAGTCCCTCTAAAACTTCTCTATCATCAAGACTGGCAAATACTGAAGATGCAGCACAGGCAATTGGTTCTGAGGCTCACTGAGAAAACTTTCTAAACAAAAACATTGTTAACCTAGGTAGGCAGAACAGAAGATTCACCTGTCTACAAATTAAAAAGTAGGGTCCCATAGGAACGTCATCCTTTTTTATGAAGGGGAAGTCTGAGCTCTCACTCTAACCACACCGCAAGCACAGTCATAAAGCACATCTCAAAATTCTATATTAGTATTTTCAATTCCATCTTCTTTTAGCTCTCCAGACAATTTTTCCCTTTTTTTAGTGCACCTTAATAAGTAGCTCCTTCAGCTAACATTTCTTGAGCTTTCCTTCAACACTCCTTAGTATTTACACAAAACTAAAAAACCCCATATTGTTTTAAGAACCAAAACCTAACCATACATTCTTATAAAATATAGCATTAGCTTATTACTCCAAATTATCTTTGTATTACACTGCAGCACACTATTATTAGTCTAATGCAACCTTATCAACAGTTACAGAAATAATCTCTACATAAATCTGTGCTACATCATAAAATAAAGTAAAATTTACGTCATAAAATAAAAAAATAAAGTGAAAGTTCAGAGTAATTGCCCAAAAGTCATCTCACATTAGGTTCTAGAGTTCAAAAGTTTCAAAAGCTGCCTTCACCACATATCATCCTATAAATAAGTTCATATTACAGTGCCAAACACACTCCTGCTTAAGTTCCGCAGCCTATTATTGTTTGATCTATCACCGTTCCTTGAATGTGGATGTTTACTTTAGAGCTATACAGTATACACTCATTAGAGAGCTGTAAAACAAACAGCTGCACTAAACAACAGTAGATGACAGAATCCCACAAAACATTAACTGGGAAATTTGATTATATAACATGACACTAGATTTTCTATGGGGTTTTGCATAAACATCAATGGCCTAGTGTTAGGAAGCACGGGATATTAAGTTAGAGACCTAAAAGTATGCTTTTTAGCTATCTGTAACAGGCAGGTCAGGCAAAAAACATGCAGCATCCAAACTAACGCTGCTTATACCGCCAAAGTGTGTGTTTTAAAATAATACAGTATTTGTTGGCATATTATTTTTCTACAGGATGCATTTTAAGTCATCTTTTATCAGTTCCTCTTCCTTTATGGGTTTGTTACCATTTCATCTCTTTTTCACATATAGGGAATACTTTGATTGCATATACTGATAGCTTTTTCTTATGTTTTTCCCCCATTATGTGCTTTTACCTGCTCTTTCTCCTTCTCTGTTTCTATTTCCTCCTCACCAAGAGCTTCATACCTCATACACAGTGGTTTTCTTAATTATCTTACTATTCCCCAGGTCCCTATCTTCCTGCCCTGCCCCCCCCCCCCCCCAAGCTGGAATTTCATCAGGAGTTCTTACTATAAGGAAAACCAACAGGATCAAATCAGCTTCTTTTAGTCTATAAAGCAAATGTAAAAATGAAGTGCAGCTCACACCCTTTGATCAGACCAAAAACAAAGATCAGACAAATGGCATCACCTTTTGTCCAACTGTTCTGTGCTTCTGTTTTTGGCCTCATTTCCATATGAATAGTTATAGTGTCTGATTGTACTATACATACAACCTAAAGCATACAGAGAGAAGAAAGAGTTTATGGCTACATGAAGCAGGATGATACAGTAACTGTGAATCCTCAACCTCTTCTACACAACTTGCTTTTCTTATTGGAGAAACAGAACTGCCATTTCAAAAGTGATTTCTGTACATACATAATAATTACTGCTCATATTAATTCCAACACAGAAACTGTCATTATATAAATTAGAACTGATATTAGGATCTACATTAATTCCTACAAAAAAATCCACATCTCTGAAGTTGCAATTAAACCACGTCACCACAGTTTTAAAAACATGCAGAAATAAAATGTTAGTGGGTCAGATACAAAACAGAGACATAGTAGGAAGTTTGCTAATCAGCATTATTTGTAGCATTTAATGTCTCTTAGGAAAGCATAAAGGAGAAAAAAAATAATTACCTTACTTCAGCTGGTGGATTTTGTGAGTAAGGATTTGCAGAACATGCCAAAATCCTGACTACAGCTCCAGGATGATAAGTTTCCAGAATGTGCACCGCAGTGGGATAAACTGGTTCCTCAAAAGCGAGTTCCACATAGTCCTGACTACAGAAGGTGGGTGGTGTCCTCTTGAACGGCATCCGAGCGCTAGGGCAACGATCCCACCAGGTCCCATAAGTTCGGAAGACAGCAGTCTGAGTAAAGTCACCGGAACTAGGGTACACATTTGGAATACCTGCTAAATTCCACATGGTATACGACATGCTGTTTTCACTACCATAGTGTGAGCTGAAATCCAACACTTCTTTGGCATACTGAACTATTTCAACATTGATAGGTAAGGCTCGGGTGTTTGATTCAATAGCCCTCCGGCTGTTCATTTCTCCTCTTGTTGCTGTCCTAGCTCGGCGCCGAAGGCACATATAGTAAAACATGCTCAGAACTGTTAACATGGGAAACACTGGTGACATCTAGATATAACTTAGGAAGATGTGAAAGGTCATGAGTCCTTTGTAAGGTGCATTAACTGCTTGTGGTGTTTTGGAAAGGAGCTGATAAAACAGAATGAATAAACATAGTGAGCAGATAAAACATTCTTAGAAGGCAAACTGTACTCTTTCAAATATCCTCTTAAACAAAAAATACTGCTACTAAAACATTAATGAACTATTATATTTTATTTTAAGACATTTAGTTGGAGGCTACTAAGTGTGGCTTCCCATTTACTGTGTTCAAAACAGAGAAGACTAAGAAGAAACATTAGCCAAAACTAGCCCTCGAGCACCAAAAAGACTAACGGTTAAATTCAGCATTATTTTCAGGGATTTATTAAAAGAAAAAATCTTGCACTGACTTATGGAAACAAAATCAAGTATGAAATGAAATGTGGCCCTTGTAGTAAATAACTGTAGAAGAGTATCTGAAGGTACAGCTAAAATTATCTGTAGTTTCATTTTGAAATAGTTAAACTAGAACTGACTTTAAAACAAAGTACTCTGGTACCTAGTAACGCTGCAGCAGTATACAGCTCAACAAAACCTAAGTTACTTCACTGCTTTGTATTTTGCAGTAAGACTACTCCCAGACCCAATTTATTTAATCTAAAGCTAGCTCAAGTATATCTATATCATCCTACAAAGTGGAGAGCAAAAGCACCCTTCTAAGACAGCTCATATAGAAAGTTGGACAGCTACTCCAGCAAATTGTTCCCTATAATTTGTTCCCATAATTTTGAATTTTTTTTCTAAGAGTGAGAAGAAAGAGTTGGGGCAGTTGATCTAGACCAAAAACTTAACCCATGGCTTCCTGTATCAGGGCACTAGCCTGAAACAGACTCACAAAAATACAGTCATTACCCCTTGAAGTTGTTCATGACAGCATTCACCAATGCTAGAGGGGTCACCAGCCTCCTGAAGGATGCTCAGAATTCATTAACGACATCACCTTCAAGTCAAGCAACAAAGTAAGTCTTCAGAAGAGTCCTGGGCATCAGAAGCAGAAGTCCCCACAGAAAGCATTTTCCTTCTAATAAGAGAAAATATTTTCATTTATGTAACAATTCAGTTAAACACAAAATGTACTAGATCTGCAATACTGCCAGGCCATCTAAAAAATAAACACAAAACATACTAATAATTAAGGATATTGATGTGTTTTAAACAGTCTACATCACATCAGAAGTAAAACAAACAAGCAAGCAGGTTTAACAATTAGAAAAAGCCAAGGTAAAAGTAAGCCTCTTTACTAAAGTTTTCTATTTACAACGAAGAAATATTTACAGCTGAATGCTGTCTTCAGCACACAAGTGCTGTATCATATTCCCTACTAATAAAGATCCTCTTACATATGCTTGTCCCATATTGATCAGCTGGTCTGTACCTGCATGATATAAACCATTAGATTTACTTACACACAGAAAAACATGGAACATACTCTCTGATTTCTGCCAGCAGTACACAACACACTTGGGCAATAACACTGCACTCCAGAATTCACATCCTCCAGTATCACAAACTGTTTCTCACCAACTGGCCTTCTGATTAACTTGCTCACCAGCTTTACTAGGAAAGAGTATGGAGTAATGCCCGTAACCCAACAGAGGCCAAAACAGGGATGACTAAGCATGTCTCAGAATAGAATACATGTTTCTTCAGCAGCCTGTACTGGAATTGCCAGTTAGTTTATCACAGGGTACATACTGTGGTAATCACTGAACCAACAGAGGCAACTTCTATTGCAGAACACGCATCAAACGACAACTAACGATGCCTCACATTGCTTGGCAGACAAACCACATATTTAATGTCTGCAATGGGTACAAGTAAGACCACACTTCATATAGAGTTTTTGGAAGCATAAGCTTAGAGTAGGGCCAAAAATTAAACAAATAGAGACGAATCAAAGTGACTTTTGTATGCCTCTATATAAATCCACTGTGCACATTTCTTGGACAAACTGCTTGTTTCCCATAGTCACAAAATGCTAGTACAAACCGCTCGCTCTCACTTGAACGCTGCCAACAAGGCAGCGCTTGTGGTAACAGATAAGGACAGGCTGCACTATTTGACCCTCTCACTCGTGACAGCAAGAAAGTTTACTGAAGAAGTGTTCACTTCTCACTTTCTTGCCTCTTCTATTATTAGCTCCTTGTTCAGTTCCTGTCCTTCATTCAGTTTCACGTTGACATAGCTGTCAACAACATAAATTACTCCTGACATTCCATGCAGGAGGGAATGCATAAGAAGATATGTTGGATTCGCTTCAAGCTCTCCTGGAATGCCAAAACCCAATAATGTCACATTTCCCCCAAACATCCTGTAGAACCACCTTTTAGAAAAGGCACTGTGGAAAAAGCAGCACAACCCCCAATCTCTCCTCCTTAAAAAAAACCCACCCAAAAGACCCAAAAGAAACAACTCCAAACTGAAAACTGTTATTTTATCTTTTCAGCATAGAGTTGCTGTAAGTTGCAAGTGAAGATTGCCAATACATTCTCCTTCTGGATTTTTCCCTCTTAAAAAGAAAAATCTATTTAGAGAATATGCCAACAAACATTAAACCCCAACAAGCTTACTCTGCTGTCAAGCCCTGGCATTACACATAGACCAGCATATACACCAGCTTCTATCTCAAAATTTCACCAATTAACACAGTTTGAAGGCTGCTCCATGGAAATTCTGGCTTTACAGAGCTCAATTTTAAGAGTCATTCAGCTGGGGCACTTCACGATCAGGTGTGAATCACTTATTTCACACAGGCATCCTACACAACTTCCTATCTGCACTGCAAACTCCAGGCTTCCTCTGGCCACAGCCCAGAGCTCTTATAGCACTGTTGTAAAAATCAGCTTGTCAAAGTGCAGCATAACTGCTGCTCAGTTCAGTTCAGCTAGCTGCCCAGTTTAAGTCAGGTCCAACAAAGCAGATAATGAAAAATCTGCTGCATGATTTCAAGTTAGCAGAAACGTTAATGTGGGTCATTCCCCCTCTACTGACTTGATGATTCATAAAGACTGCAAAAAACTGGTATCCCCAACACTGATGGCACTTTGTACATTTTTGGCTGCCGTTGGTAAACAGGCTCAAAAGTCAACAGGAAGAAACAGGGAAGAGCATACAGTTTTCCTAAAAATGTATTAGTCTCAATAATACAAGTGGAGGTAAATTACTTTTAAAGAGTTAAACATAGGATTTAGTAGTTTATAACAAGTATGAGGAAACGAAACTATTATAAAAGAAGGATAAATAAGCATTAGGACTACAAAACAAATAGTAACTCTTAGCATTTTAGAAGAAGCATTAAGAATTGTGTGAAGTTAAAAGACCAATGAAAAATTGCTCAGGAGGTTAAAGGATAATAAGCTACTGAAAGAGCTACATTAAACACAGATCAGCAGGGCCAGATCATATAGAGAGATTTTTTTCGGGAACTACTACAGGTCAAGCTGATTTCCAACTAAAAGGATTTGACTTTTTTTTTTTTTTTTTTTTTTTAAATTAAAAAAAAGGAAAAAGGCAGACTCAGGCCTATGCAAAGCATCATGATAAACACCTCTGGAGCGCAGTTGTTCATGTAATGTGAACTTTACGTGGAAAACTCCTCCTTCCCCCAAACTGCTGAATTATTTTTAAGAGATTCTATGCAACTTGCAACTATATATATAAGCCTATGCAATTATACCTTCCAATCTCTGCCACCACGTTTGGCCTGTTGTATATTATTCATTTTCTTTTGTACAGGCATAATTATGCCAAACTGAAGCTTAATAAAGGTTTCTTTAAAACTTTACCTTATTGTCCTCCTCCCAGGCAGCAGCCTTTCTTTCATATAACAATTTTTTTTCTGTCCAGATATCATTAAATGGACTAATACGGTGCTAACACCAGCATCTTCAGCGACCACCACAGATGGCGTTAACTGTTTGTTTAGAAACAAAAAGCAATATGCTATGAACATACAGTGATGTTGTGAGGTGCTGCCCTATGCCTACATGCCCATTTTGCACTTCCAGGCTGGATCCCATCCCCAGCCTCTCTGGGGGCTGCCTGAGCTGTGTCCCCACCCCATCTCATGACCCACACAGCCACCTCTCAAGCTAGCACTGCTGGGGAGCCAGATGAGTCCTGGGACTCATCCAGCCAGACACCAACCACTGCTGCAAGCAAGCGTAGTTTTCAGTCTGGTCATCACCCCAAACCAAATCACTGCCAGACACCATGAAGTCTGGCTCAAGGATGCAATGAAACTACAAGAGCCCCAAGTCAGACCAGCTCAAAGAGCCATGGAAATGCTAACTCTGCTTTTACAAGACAGACAGGACTTCAAAGAACCAGACTGGACTAGACCTGGAATAAAACTTTTGTAAGAGACAGAGAGAGATATGCTACTTTCTTTCAAAATACATTAGAGCCCAACACATTATTTATAATCTCTCATATTCAGTCCATTATTTAATTGACAGCTATCTCAATTATACAAATTCCCTTTTTCTATTATGATTAAGCGTTCTTCCCTTTCTGTACGTATAGCATGAAGTCTTCTAAGACTGTAATTCACCATTTCCTTCTTTCCAACACAACAAACCTTGATAAAGGAAAATGTCCTATGCTTTCTCGACAGACTTTATGGGAAGAGGCATTAATTAAACTAAAGCATTCAAAACCCCTGGAACTCTTCAGTTTATTTTGCCTCTTTTTACAGGGACTTTATGTACAGAAATCTGTTTCTCAGCTTCCAAGCAATGCATCTTGTTAATGATTATTTTACCTATTCATTTTGGTTGTTTTTGCAAATGCAGCTCTCTAGTACTTACAATTCCATCCCATGAGAGCAGAAACAAGACAGTGACACAGTTATTCACCAACCAGAGTGCTGAGAAACGGTGGGAAATACACAGAAAAATACTGGGGATTTGGAGGGGCTACAGGTGAAGGATGCATGTAAAAACATAAAAAGTAACAAATATTAGGCAAAGAAAAAAATGAAAGACGGCATATTTAATCCCTGAGCTGTCCCTGGCAAAGCATGTGTTAAACAAAGAGTTCATACTACTTCAAGAGAGGCAAAGGCTGTCTGTATACAAGTCATGTGTACACCAGGTTTGATTTTTAAAGCCGGAGAGGTAGTAATTCCTCTTTATACCAGCTTTGCTTATCTCACACTTGGGAGTACTGTGCAGACTTTTCTCTCATTTGACTATAAAAGAAACATCAACACTGACAAATTACAAAGAATGTATAAATGACAAAAACATTTGATTGTATTATCTCTGAAGAAAGATTAATGCAATATAATATACGTGTCTTAAATAAGATGGTAAATAGGAAATCTCTTACTTATCTTTGTACATTAATGCACAGAGGGAATACTGGATCCTTTCGTTACAGGCTAAACCAGAGTATTTTTACCACAGGTTAGCATCTCTCACTATTAATTACCTAATTATACCAATATCTACACTCAACTTGCTGAAAACAGAGGCTAATATTAATTAAAAATTAGTAAGGTCTTACAGCATACTTTAAATTCAGGCCCCACTTGCTGTGTCTCTTCCTGTAATGTGTTCTCGCACTAAACCAGCCATTTTACACATTTGCAACTTGGAAATTATCAGTTTGAAAAAAACCTGGAACATAATGACAATTCTATCTTTTTAAAAATCTCACTTGTGTTGCTGGCATGAGCATCAAAACATGCAAAACCCAAGAATTTCAGGTTCCTTCACTGACTGCTTGCTCCTGCCTGCTAGGACCAAACTCATCGTGTGGTTTAGCATCGGAGTACAATGGAGACAGAAGGTCCTTAGGCATCTATTACACGCTCCAGGTCACCGCCCTGGCTTGTGGGGGTTGTCTTCACACACAACAGAAATTTTTTTATCAATATGGGTAAATCACCAGGTAGGCCCTTTTAAAAATGACTAGTTCTACACAAAGCCTACAGTTACCAACACTAAAGCATGTCATTCTGACCAGCTGTGCTTCCAGCTACGGGGAAACTCTCCTCCTCACACCAACAATCATAATCATAAAAAAATTAAATATCCCCATTCAATACTACTTTCAATATGCAGTGCAAGTGCATTCGTCTTCTCATTCTTCTCTTCAGAAGTCGCACTACCTCTCCAGGCAGCCATACCCTGTGCAGCACTCACCGGCTGCCTCCTCACCTCACCGCGGCCAGGCCCGCAGCTGCCGCCCGCCGCCCGCGCAGACAGCGCGCAGGTACCGCTGCGCGGGACTGGCGGCACCCCCGGGCGCGCACCGCAACGCGGGGGATTAAACACCCCAGCTACGCCGCGGCCCGTCCTGCCGCGCTATGAGGGGGCAATGGGGCAACACGGTGTAACTGGTGTGACGGAATAGGGACGGCGCGGCAGCCGGCACCCTGGGCGCGCCCCCCGCGGGCTGGCACCACTCCCCCGCTCCCGGGGCCGCCCCTCCCGCCGCGCTCCGCCTCCTCCCCCCCCCCCCCCCGGGGGTTCGCACCCCCCCCGAGCCCACACGCCCTCCGCCGGCAAGGCCCTTCCCCCGGGCAGGTCTAGCCCAGGCCCGCGGGCACCAGTGCGGCACCCCCAGCCTGAGGCCGTCGGCGATGCCCGGTGTCGGCGCTGCCCTCCGGGTTCCCTCCCCGAGGCGCACACAGGAGCCCGCCCCGGCCCCGCCAACCACCGCCGGGGCAAGGTCCGGCCCCCGCCTCCGCCGAGCGGGTGGGCACGCACAGCCGGCCGCGCGGCACCGGCAACTGCACCGGGCTGCTCCCGGGCCCGGCGCCGCTGCCAGGCCAGGCAGGGACGCCGAGGGGGGAACCCGGCACCTGCAGCCCCACTGAGGCGACCCCCTCCCGCGGGTGCATCCCGAAGGGAGGGGCCCCGGTAGGCAGCGCGGCCCTCCCGCCCGAGCGGAGCCGCCACCCTACCCCGTCCGGAGGGCGGAGCAGCCCGGGCCGCGCGCCGCCGCCGCGCCAGGAGCCGCCGGAAGCCCCGCACGGCCGCGAGGGCGGGGCGCCGTGAGGGCGGGGCCGCGGGCTGCGCGTGCCCGCGCCTGAGCGCGGGGCGGGACGTTGCAGCCGTGGCGGGCGGCGGGTACCCCTCGACGGGAGCGCTGGGCTCGGCCCGGCCTGGCCACCCCGGCCGCGTGTTAACCGCAGAGTGAAGCGCAGGGCGGCGGGGGGTCACTGCTGCGTTACCGTTTGTGATTCGCTCCACTCGGCCTGTTGTCGTTCTACCTCTGCGGCTGCGAAGGGCTGCGGCGAGGCGCGCGCTGCGACCTCCTCTGGAAGCCCGCCTGCCCTTGGCAAGCCCCGGCCTGGTCTCTCCCAAAGACTTATGAACTATCACCCTAGCCCCAGCCCAGCCGGGTCATGCTTCCTAGTCCCCGGCATGTCATAAGGGCTGCCCTGATTTTAATTGATCTTAATGAGCACTTGCTCCAGAAAATTGCACTGCCTCTTGGGTCCCTAACTGGCATATTGCAAAGGAAGTGTCATGGTTTGCCGCAATATCCTTTAATTTGGTATGCATGCCCAGGCATTTATGCTTTCAGCCTCTGCTTCCGATTCCAGCTCCTGCAAGGATCACCGAAATTACCACCGGCCCCTCTAGGCTTCTCACTGCTCCAGCGCGCTCCGTGCTGGGCGGCACCTGGGGCCATTCAGTTGTGGTAGAAAATGCAGATTTCAACCAGGTGGTCAAGAAATAAATATAAAAATCCATAAAATATTGAAAATACTTGATATCTAAGGTACTATTTGTATAATGCTTTAATATAAATTCTATACATCTATATGATATATATTAATATATAAATTGAGGATAGAATGCTGCTCTGTTGCCAGCTATAGTGGCAGACAGGCCACTGCACAGCCCTGCTTTCCACAAGCAGGCATGCCAGGGTGACCAGTTTATAGGCAATTCATATACCTGCATGCACATGTGTGTGTGCATACAGAAATACACATACATAGGTACGCTTTTTATATGCATAAGATGCACTGTACCATTTTAAAGTAACAATTTACGCCCAACTTTTAAGGCACTGCTTCTACGGAAGAGGAAGGTAGGCTCTTCAGGTTCCAGTGCCAGTGTAGTAGTGTGCCTTTCTTCATTTAGCCTCACTTCTGTCCTACAGGCCAGGGCTAGTTACAGAGTGCTTATAGAAGTGCTTTCAACAATCAACTTCCCAGGCAGTGGCCACCTCAAAATTTGAATTCATAATGCAAAAAACCCCAAACTGGAAATAAGACTATCAGTAAGTTTGATGAGTCAGAAAATAAGTTAGGTATGAAGCTGAGTTTTTGTGTTTTATTTTGTTTATGTTATTGTTTTAATTTTTGGTTTTGTACATATCATATCCTCCCTTTCCAAATGAAATTAAGAGAAAGGGAACACTTGGAAGGCACAATTTATCTAAATTATTTAAGGCTTCTACTTTAGCATTAAATATATCACCTAAGAATAAAAGCATAAAAGTTGCCATTTCTATTTGATACATTCTATTTGATTGATTGAAAGAAAAAGCAGGCAACTAGTTGACATAGCTGTACAGAGGTCTATGTTTGGCCAAATCATTCCTATTCTATTCTGTGTTTATTTTAAGACTGTATTGAGATTGAGTTCTGCATCAGTGCAGAAGATAGGTGGATACAAGAAGTTTTTCTCTCAGGCCACTCATCTGCCAGCTCACAGAGGCTGGAATTATCACAAATACATTGTACTTAAATTTAGCTTTTTAAAAGTTACGTGTTTGATGTAGTCTGCTAGGCTTATTCTGTAATTCATGGGGAGATGTATACCTTCAGGTGATACAGCCTATCCCATTCACTCCTATGACAGGTGCCTAAGATACACAGAAGATACTGATGCTTGGAGGTATACCTCTCTCCACTTAGCATAGATCATCCCCAGGCTTTCACGAACACATCCTTACCAAATGCACGAATACATCCTTACCAAGCTAGACAAACTGCAGAACCAACTTAATTGTTATTCACAGAGAGGTTGTCAAACAGCAGGTATCATTTTAAAACTACAGACTAGTATTTATTGAAGGGGACAGAGGATGCTGAGTGACAGTGTCCTTTTTGTCTGGGCTGCTGTCTCAAATTCAAACTATGTGCATTCAAAATGTGCTCCAAATTACTGTCAAATTGTCATTCCACAGCCTTTGTAAAAATCAATTGATGACCTATTTTTATTCAACAGTTATACACATCTGGAGCTGACAGATAATTTTTAGTGAGCTATGGCACATAAACAATTTATACATATTTCTATATACACATCAGCAGTAAAACTAGGCATAGAATATGTTCCAGAAATGGTCCTCTGTGTTGAAAGGAAATACACTGGTAGAACAGTACAGGAAGCCTTCTATTTGTAAAATAACAGTGAGACTTATCTTCTGTGTGTTTATCAAACTTTGTAATCATCAAATTCATGTCTTAACAGCATCCTGCTTCTCCTTTAGCTTTTGCTCATCATGATAAATAGTGCCATGGCTCGCCCATTAGGGGGAAATTGTACTGAAGTCAGTAGGAATATTGTTATTTCAAAATTAGGTATAAAGAGTGGAAAGGCCATATAACTGGTATGGTTAAATGTGATTAAGTTATGTCTGTGTCTATACCAAAGGCACATAAGGGAGTGGTATGGCTAGTGACATTTAAATTACTTTTGACTCCCAAGACTGTGGCTGGGTCTTGGATCCACAGTCAGGTACTTTAACTCACTTGTCACCACAAGGTACCATTGTGACGATGGATAAAGATGTCCAGAGGGAAAGTTTCCGTAGGAGGTAGTAGAGATTCCACCACATCAGCTGTTGTGTTTGGTGGTTGGAGATCCAAGACTCTTTTATGTTCTGCACTCCGAGAAAATGTCCAGATCCACTTTTCCAGGCAAGGTGGTCATTGAAAAAGCATATGTAGCAAAGGGATTTTTAGTGAGAATGAAGAATCTGCTGATCAAGCCGTGAAGCTTACCTGAGCACTTGGTAAAAAGTTAGGAAACAGCTCCTCCTGAGAACAGGGTAGCACTTCAGTTTGGGAAAAAAAAAAAAAAAAAAAAAAAAAGAGGTCTCTGTTGCGATTTCTAACTTATGGGTTGAGAAAACGTTTTGTAAATAAACAAATCATGCAAAAAACTATCTGGCTTGTAAGTCATCAGTTCCTGTTCCCAGCAGGAAACTGATCTGAATTACTTTATCACTTTGCAAAGCTTTGTATTTTGAAGTTTTAAACTGAACCCTAAAAAATAATGAAATAATTTAAATCAGTGAGTTATTTTTAATACAACAAACTTAACCAAGTGTTAACTGCAAAGCAGCATTGAGTGCATATGCCTAACACCGGTGCCATTGGTGTGAATTGTTCTCTCTGGCTTCCCCTGCATCCCAGGATATTAGCCCAGCATGGGAAAATCACACTGCCTCTTGGACTGGCTTTTCTGCTTTTTGGTATGTGAAATTACATCTATTCCTTGAAGTGGAAAAGAAAGTATACTAAGTCAATGAGACTCCTCACTGAGTAAATTTAAACATGTTTGTAGGTGTTTCCAAGAGCCAGGCCTAACAAGTTGTTGGTTTCTGTGTCAGCTTGAACTCTTTTTTTTTTCCAGAGCAAATTTTTTATTCCCTGTGGGTCTTTTTTTCCCATGTAACAGTATTTTGCGTAGCATCCTCTCTCAGCTGTGCTTGATGAAAATGCCATACTGCATAGTTAATTGTATTTGCTGTATTTTATCTTTATTTTCCTGTGTTTTTATTAAAAGATAAAGAGCAGAATATGACATAGTACAAATATGTGCTTAAATTTTATACACAATTACTACTGCAGTATTTTATATGTATGTCTGCTACTCGACACTGGTTCTTGATAGGTCACACAGAATTTAGACTATAGACTCACTGGGGCAAAGGAGATGTCTTGCTATGTCTCCTCTGAAGTACCCAGTATACATTATCAAATTCTATAACAATAACAGCTTCAGCATTTGAATGGCTGAGCACTGACTGCCCTTACTGTGGAAGCACTCCACATGATATGTAATTAGGCTTTAAGAAAAAAGCATACAGAATGAGAAAATCCTAATTCATCAAAATACACTATTACCTGGACATATCATGATTAAAAATCTTTCCTCTTTCCTTTTTGTCTTTCCGCAGAAATATGAGCAATAATCCTAAAGCCTGAAAAGGATGTGCTGACTGAAGTCTTCATGAGGTTTTTAATGAGGATTAGGGAATCTGAGAAAGTAAAATCTACTGTATACAAGGAGGTTGTTGTGCAAGAGTATCCAGACAAGTTTTAAATCAGAATCCTTTGTCAGCAGCAGTAGGATCCAGTAAGGATAATATGCTAATTTTAATGAGCGATAGGCTTCATATAGGGATCTAAAGAGACAGAGATAGATACAACCTTATTAAGCTTTTCTGTTGACACTGCACAGCTTGTTACTGCATTCAATTGAAATTTTAGAGTGTGAATATAAAACCTGTATAACATTTTAGCAAGATATACAGTAACATTGAAACCTGAATAACAATTGAAAGAATAAGTAGGAAATTCCCTTAGCCCTTGGGCTACCACCATTTTTCTATTCCAGCAGACAAGTAAATGCTCTAGGTGTCTATGCCATAAAAACTTTCCCAGAGGCAATTCTGGCAAATCACCTACTTTCTTCAAACCGGACCCCTTGCTTTAACCTTCTGAATGTCAGATTTCTAAAGCTAAGTGCTTCTGGTGCACTGTCGACTGCTTCTAGTCTCTCAGCTTCCCTTGCAGCCTGCTAGGAGTGCAGAAGAGTATCACAGGTGTGTGTGCTCAAGAAACAAGGACAATCGATTCCTTCTTCATAACAACTAGAGAGCTGCAAGGTACATTTGAACAAGGTCTTAATGTAATTTCATGATGAAAGTGCTAATAATTAGCGGGACTCTGTGTGTTTTATCAGGCTTACAATATTGATTGGTAGTAATTGTTAATAAGCTCAAGTCTCCTTTATCATGCCAGTACTTTTTCTTTAGAGATGTATCAGCCATTTCATATTTTCTTGCATAATGGCTGTATGAACTGACTGGCAGCAAGGAGCAGATGAATGGTAGTTTTGAGATAGATGTATGTACTGTCCATACTGTGTGGGTTTTTAGGACAAAACTCAAGGGAATAGGTACAGCTGCAGTGCAAGTACTTCAATGTTTGCAGATCTGAGCCATATTGATTTCAATAGAGATATGTCATTTAGCCTCACAAAAAGCCATTGTTAGCCTTTTGTCAAGCATCATATAACTATTTTAAACTCTTTATAGTATGTTCACATGACCAGAGATATTTTTATAGGTCAGTTGTGTTCCATGGCTACAAAACTGCCTGTAGCTCATCCGCTGCTGCCACATTTCACAATGGCATTATCAGTCAAATCAGAGCTCAGCAGAGCTGAAGAGTTACTGACGCTAAACAGTAAAATAATTCCACCCAAGGGTTAGAAACCTGGAAAACTGTGAAAAGTACTGTGAAGTTCATATCACTGTCCGAATCAGGTCAATGTGAGCATTGTTATCAATGGCAATGAATGGAGAAGCTGGTGGTGGTGCTTTGCAACTGATGTCTTAGGCTTCCAACATCATGGATCAGATATGCAAAAGTTTTCTTTCAGAAATAGTGTGTGCATCCACTGCATGCAGAAAAGCTGCTTTCAGCCATGTAAACATGTTTACAGTAAAACCATATGCTTACTCAGTACCTTTCTCCACTGCTAAAGATATCATGCAAGTCTAAAAAGTAAAAGTGATGTATTAAAAGACAATGTAAGAAAATGTAGCCATAAAAAATTAAGGAGGCTTTAGTACTTACTGTGTTTTATTAAAAAAAAAAAAAAGAAATAAAGAAAAAGGAGAGGAAATATACAAAGCACATTGCAAAGCTTATTTTGTGATGGAAAAGTTAAGAATATGTATTAGAATTCAGCACCTTAGTTTGCTGCCTTCTTCTAAAACAAAATTATTCTTGGGTTTTAGTGAAGGAAAATCTGGGAGCTCTAAATGTATGCAAGCCCTAAAAAGTCATGGGAAATCTGCCACAACTTGGGCAGTTAATGACCTAATGACCTCTTGGTTAACCTAATGAGTCCTCTTCAGCAAGCAAGGACACAGAAAAGGAACCTATCTTCTCAAAGAGATAAAGTCTATTCATCAGCAGAAGTTCAGTCCTCCCAGAGCTGCGGATAAACAGCTTCAGGTCGTCCAGCGGAGTTTGTCATTCAAGCATTTTTCCAGAATGTAGAGCAAACCAGGAGAATGGATTGAGAAAGAGGGCTCATATTGCAAGGGCAGGTGTGTAAAACTGGCAAAAAGGCTCTAGTTGTGTTCTTTCTGCTTTTTGTTTCCAGCAGATAATGTGTAAGAAGACAGACTGTCAGTTCCCTAAATATATAAGCTTTAAGCAGCCAATTTCAGGAAAGACTTAATGACCTTCAGCTTCTATCTAGAAGCTTGTAGCCACCTTCCTTTTCCTGCTATACCAACAGCTAGAAGTTACTCTGTGTATACGTGCTTGTAATATGCATGTGTGTACACACATACATGCAAGAAACACTTTTGATCTCCTTAATTTGTGAAAGTCCCTTAAGTATGGGTACAGTGCAAATACAAAATAACATAGCCAGATGTCTGACCCAAGCATATTCTGTTCAGGAATGAATCTGCTACAGCAATAGAAACAACTGGACTAAGTCGCTTCTGAAGTATGCACGGATACCACTTTGGCATTCAATCGATCAGAATATAAAAGGCAAGATCTGGGTTTTTTTCATTCTTGTCTACTAATTATACTGGAATTTTTTACCTTCGTGAGCTCAATGCTCTATTTCCATCTTACAGCTGGTCAGAAATAAGTGATCTGCTATGTACAAGTAGGTCTCCAACCCTTGGGTCTCAGTTTATTTGCTAGCTCCCTTCTATTTTGCATATTTTAGCTTTTGAAATTATCATATTTTCTTGCAGGGATTTGGCTGGTTTCTATAGCTGGTGAAGAAGGTTTGAGATCTAGGTAATATTTACAAAGAGGGCGTGAACAGGCAGCAATATCAAGCAGCATAGTGTCGTACTAGTACACAGAGGAATTGTGACAGGCAGAACATCCACATATAAGTTCTCCATGCAGCATTGCCAGGGAGAAATACAGGGAAGTGGGAGTAAATGCTAGCTGATCCCAAATGAGAAAAACTAGGCATCATTTTCAAATTTCTTTTTCACATCTACACATCATTATTGCTTTGGAAAGAGGACTCATAGTATAATAGGAGCTGATGGTTGCTAGTTATAAAATTCCCAGTACTGTGAAACTTAAAGACACAGATATGCTCAGACTGAGTTAAGTACGATAGTCACACACTGCTAAACCTGCATGGTCAGTGATTTTATCAGCTGTGGATTGATTCCTGGTGTGTGAGTGAAAACTTATGTATAGTTTTCTGGATTAACGTAAGGCTTATAACTTGTTACTTTAGCACTAAACAAGATTTCAGTTTTTGAGCTGTTGCATCTGATACCTCAATTATTCATCCTGGGAATTAATGTACAATTAGCACGAATTCCTGCTCACATGGAAATAAATGGTTATGTTAATTTGGATTCAGTTGCTGAAAGCATTCTGAATGATGAAAAAGTCTGATATTTATATCTTTGTATTGGGTACAGATCAGACTGTGAAGGAACAATTTTTTAAATATATAAATGTCTTCACAGTTTGTTTATTTCGTTCTCCCTTCAGTTTCAAGCTATTCTGCACATCTGCCAATGATTTCAATAATTATGACTAATAAATAGGTTTTGACTGCAAATATATATGAAATACATGGCCTCCCTCTGCACTGATTTGTACACTTCTGAATGAGGGTAACTTTGCTGAAGTGACTGGACTTACACTATTACAAAGTCACTTAAGAAAGATCGTAGGTAGGTCAGTTCTTCCTGGAGCTTTTTCCTCCAACACGTCATGCCTGGGACTTGTTGGTGAGTTACTGGTACTGTATTAATTAGTTCATCCAAAACCAAGGTAACAGTGTGCAGTTGCTAAGACCACTGGAATATGTTTTTCATGGCAGAATGATTTCATTCTTAGCTTTTAAATACACCAGTCTCACCAGGAGAGCAGCATTTAGTTTGAATCTGGTTGGTTTTGTTTGGTTTTTTTTTTTAATCTATTGATTTCTCTGCTTCTGGCATCAAAAGCTTTCCTTACTGCTTGGAGGACATAGCCAGGGATCATCAGTCCAAGTCTGAAGCTACAGTGACATCTGCAGCTCCTGTATGGGTTAAGGAGGCCTGGGATGCACAGAAAAATGCTCATGTGTGCGCAGCCCACTCATCTCCACACAGGGGACACCAAGTTACTAGGAATAACTGGCAAAATTAAACAGCTTTTTCTGCTGCCTGCTGTTAGCTTCCAGTATGCAGTAATGAAAGATATTCAGTGTTGTTAGTGAGAATTTCCCCTCTTCTATTATTATAACCCTTTAGACTGAGTGTTTTCCTGTCCCTGGCGTCCTGATGATCACTTATTCTGGGCACACAGTTAGTACTGAAGGTGGCATTGTTATTGACTGAACATACTGCTTAAGAAAATGTTGATTACTTCACATTCCTGAAAATTAATCCTGAAACCTTCCTGAACTATATTAATCAACTCCTTTAACTTTTTCTCCAGTGGAGAAGGTGGAGGCCAGCAATGTCATCGAAGAGCAGATGCTCCTCCCTGCCTCATTAGCACCTTGCCTTCTTCAGCTGCAAAATCCTCAAAACCAGGAACGCTATTTTTATAGCTCTTAAAAAGCTCCACTGGCCTGTCCTATCTCTGCAGCTAACCATTTGTCTGCCTCTTCTGCTGTGTTAAATCAGCCCCTTGTGACAGCACCCTCAAGACCTGCAGAAGAAATAGCTCTGGAATGGTGTGGCAGGTCTGAAGGAGATTGATGGCAGCTGGAATGGTGGGACGAGGGGATTAAAAACACCAGCTTCAGAGACTGAGGAAGAAATCAAGAGCATGAGGATGATAAAAGGGTAATATGAGGGCACAGGAGGGAGGAGAAGCAGGGGCTCCCATAAATAAGAGCTGTCTGGATTCTGAGACAGGAGGGTAATCTCAAAATGCCCATAAAGAGGATGCTGGTAACAAATGACTTTTTATTTTTTAATATGTGTGTTCAGACTACATTAGGAACACCATGCAAGGAGGCACTTAGATCTAGTAATAGAAGCTATATTAGAAAAAAAAGGGGAATATTTTCTTCCCTGTATTTGTAATAATTATCTTCTGACAGTCATCTTTGTGTGATGTCAGAAAATAAAATATTATTTTGGATAACTCTGTGATCAGCAAGAATGTTTGTAGTCCTCTGTGCACAAGGTATATCTCACCAGGTCCTGGTGGTTCCAGAATCTGTGGAGGATTTTTCCTTCCATATATGAGGCAGCAAAGCCTGACTGGCCAAAGACATTACTCTGAAGCACCAGGCTGACCTTCCTTCAGATACTGGAATTAAGAATTGTTATTTCAGGCTGTAATGGAGAATCCTGTATTTGTAATGACAGTAGTGATAGCCATGATGACAATTGCTCTTTTATGATGTTAAAAGGCAGGGACCTTTTCTTGTTGATGGCAGAGGTATACAGCACAAGCTAATGCTGTGGTGATCCATTTTCAACATGTAGGAAATGTCTCTGTACGTACTCTTAGCATACAGTAATAGCTATGCATGCAAGTGGAAATCAGCTGCTCTAAGTAGTAACACCTTGGTCTGCTGCAGCCAGCTGAGTGACCTTAAATATCTATCACCTTTCTATATATGCAGATGCTCTCTCCTTGCAAAGGAGGATTAATGATGCTACTTCACAGAACTAATAAGAAAATGAATCAGTTAATATTTGATTCACAAGAGCCATAAAGCATTATACAGACATTGTTTGTTTTTAATTCCTCCCTCTATCATGCTAACTAATAAGCAGTATCATTCACATTTATACTATTATTAAAATCACATTATATTTCCCAGATGACCCAAAGCATCTTTCTGATATGCTTTTTCTTCCTTCTTTTCCACTTAGTATTTCTCTTCCGGGCTACCTGGATTGCAGTATCTTGATTCAATACTACACACAGGTTAGAAGATACAGGCAGGTAGGATCATGTCCTGCAAAAGTTGTGATCAAAGAGCTTTATTCTCCCCTTACAATATCTAATGATCTCTCATTTTTCCTCAGCTTCAAGATCTCATTCTTGAGACCTGTTTTATTGTTCTGGATGGAAAAGGTTTAAAGGATCTGACCCAGAGTTTGTCCTCCCACTTCTATAAAGCTGGAAGAGATCATTCTTGAACAATCAAAGTGTACATTCATATTTGGATAGAACATACATGCTTTTTCCACCTGGTCTTTGCACCAACAAAGCTGAAGACATCATCAGCAAAGGGTGTGAAGCATCAGTGCTTCATCACATGTAACTTTTCTTGTTTAATACCAGAGGACATATGATGTAAATATTTATACAGGTTCTTAGAGCCGCCTATATCATAATGGGTCTATATTCAATAATGGCAGATCACCAATGCAAAAGCCTGTGCCTGTTAAAATGAAAGTAACAAATACACAGTCAAAATATAAGTGAGAATTCTGATTTGTGTTCTTGTTTGCTTCTTTTTTGTTCATTTTTATTTTTGGGGGGTTATCTGGTTATCCAGCCCATACATTCCTGAAGCAAATCGGGTTATATCCTGTCCTAATACAACCATAAGTGTCCTAGGAACATAGTTTGAGGACAAGGCAGGTCCTGTTTGGATCTCTTAAACTGTTGCTGTATTTCCTTTAGGAAAAGAAATAAGAAATCAGTTTTATTTCCTTCTGTTACATGTTATTAGCGTTTCCATTGTGAGATGCTTTCTTGAAGCAACTAAGACAGCAGTTCATTTGAAGCCTCCATTAAAAACATCTTTCTATAGTACTATGTGTGTCTTTCCAGTTCACCCGGTTAAAGAGTTTCTTTTTACTTGTAACTTTCCATCTGGAATCAGAGCATTCTGAAAAATCAGTTCTCACTCTTCCAAGGGTTAAATTTCTGCTAACAAATATGGACTATTTGATATGAAAACCATTATTGTTTGATATGTCAAATAAAACATTTGTCAATCAAAAGTCTTTAAGCACTGGGCTATGTGACATTTACTCTTTTATAAACCGAAAAAGTCCCTGGTGGCATGCTTTTCTTCCTCTAATTTAAATAGTGGTAGGAGAACAAATCATACTTCAGGCCAAGTTGATAACTGCCAGTCACGATTTCTGCCTTGTTTACTATAATGAGGAGGGTAATAAATGCATCTGACCATTTCAGCTGGCATTTGCATAGATGAATGATTTGTCCAGTCGGTCGCTCTCCAGTGATTTGGGCCTTTTTGTCAGCACAAAGAGCATTCAGTCTCCCTGGAATTTACAGCAGCCAAGCTCTCATTAGCAAACATCCTTTACCATGAATGATTCAAATAATTACCACTGAAATAATAAACTGTTTCACAAAAACATTTTATTTGATGGATCCAAACATCAACTTTTCTGAATTGTTGACATTCAAATAAGCCAGAGAGCTTTATTATTGAGCAACAATGATCCCCTTGTAAAAGGGTGGGCATTGTTTTACCTCCAGCAGACCTTTAAACTTGGCCAGATATCAAATGTGTCCCTCAAACTAGCCAACGTGCTGGGTAATCAGAGGGCACGTACCAGATGGAGCTATAGTAAAACTGTATGTTCAGGCTCCCAACTAATTTTCACTAGATTTACTTAGGATATTGTGAGCATAACATTCCAGACTAATTAGCAGCAAGTTATCTATTTGCATCTACAGGAGTTGTATAATTATTAAATGCTTCAGCTTACACTGAGCTCTCAGTTCTGAGTTGTCTTCTGTAATAGTATTCTATGTGTATAATTAAGTGTAATTTGATAATAGTTTTGGAGTTCAATCAAATGAGCAAGCAACAATTATACCCCATTATGATCTCCTCTAGTGCCTGGCAATAGGAACGATGTCACTGCATTTCCAAACCCATAGCATAAGGCAAAAGGAAATTCCTGCTATCACTCTCCTTTACCCTTTCTACCATGCATAATTAGAAAAGTTTTATTAGCTAATTTAGAGTAGGTCTATTTACTACAGATTTTCATAGGCTGCAGAAATGTATTCAGTTTTCATTGCAGCATTGTTTGTATGGGTATGTGTATGAAATTATTACCTTAATATCAACCAAACAGGTTTCAATTGCACATTTTATGCTTCTCTTAACTTCAAGGAAACAAAACACAACAACAGAAGGGGGAAATATTTCACTCATCCTTGCACATTCTTCATTGCATGATTTCACTTTCACATTAAGGTAGATTAGGTACCAATAATCTCAAACAGCCTAATACCCAAGACCTTGATGTTCAGAAATAGAATAACTGAGCCCTGGTTTTCATTTACAGACCCTTTATATCCCTCTGGCAAGATAAATTTCTTATGCTGCCAAGGAGAAGTACAGAGCTCTTAAAATATGTGAAAGTCAGGCCAGTAAAATTAAATACATTAAAACACATGACTGTTATTTGCAAGCTATAAAGTGTACTCCTTAAAATATAATGTCTGATGATAATTCTGAGCCAGGAAGGCAAATATTTAGAACCTAACTTTTCATATTTAGGTATTTGCAATAGGAGGCACAAATTCATTTTCATTTTCATTCACCTAAGGATAATTTTTCCCATTGCAACACCCAAATTTGGGGCTATATATCCTCCTTATGCACCAAGCTTTGCGAACTGAATCCAAGTGAATAGTTACTTAGATAAATTGTACACCATCTTTGAGCTTTCCAAATTTGTCCATGGGCATTTCTTCTTCCCGTAGCCAAGACCATTCAAAGTCCAGCCTAGTCCAGTGTTATTTTTTATTTCCTGCTGCTGTTTCTCTAATTTGTAGTCAGTACCCAGATGAAATAGACTATTTATCATTTTCCTTTTTGGCATCTCAGGTACAACCAGAAAGAAATTAAGAAATCTCTTAATAATTCACTTTTGACAGATATATATTTTAAAAATTTCTAATCCAATTTGATGTTGACAATGCTAAGTTGGATGGAGTCATGTACAGATGACCAAGCATAAGAACATTTTCTACACCTCCTGATAGTCCCATGTTCTGATAGACTGAAAGGAGCTTGCTATCGTGCAGTGAAGAACAGTAAAAGCTCCATTATACTGAGCTCAATACTGCTTTCCAGAGCTGCCCATTTTACACATCAGCAGGAAGAAAACCTGCACACTCGAATTTAATTTGTATTTTGCTTTCTGTAGTCTTCTGTAGTAAGTAGATCACAGTTGCCATGTTGCCAGCATGCCACAGATGAATTTGCTGTTTCTGCCACCCTCAAGCAGCTTTAAAGTTGACTTAATTTATGAGTTATTTAATCTCAAACTGCATACATCTTAGATATCACCACAATTTAGATGGCAATAAAAAAATGCGTGGTTTCAATGAAAAAAAAAACAAGCCAGAGTTTAAACAAGAATTTGGAGCTCCAGATATAGATGCCTATGTTTAGGTATATGTTTAGGTTTAGGAGGCAGGTATCTAAGCTTCTGTCTTAGTAAACAGAGACCCTGTTAATATTGTCAGTGGACCATGGAGAACAAAGTCAGGTCTCTGTTGACTGTAGCATGTCCACAGGTTACAAAGGAAGGTTGATACCTTCATCCCCTGTAGAAATCTCCATGTAGACACCTAAGTCTCAGTTTAGTTACTTAAATATAGGAACTTGGTGTTATTTGAGATGTTCTGTGGTATCTAAGGCATGTGCACAGAGCTATGAGCAACTTGCAGCCCTCTGGACCAGCAGCTGAGGCTTACTGCAAGCGAGGTGCTACTAAAAACGATGTCTACAGCTCTAAACAGAAATATCTTAATATTAATCTGAATTCTTCCACGGGTGTCCA
This sequence comes from Falco punctatus, assembly GCF_963210335.1. NCBI lineage: Eukaryota > Metazoa > Chordata > Aves > Falconiformes > Falconidae > Falco > Falco punctatus. Next base: position 1,008,299 of record NC_137584.1, on the reverse strand, counting down.
AATCCAGAAATGCTGAAAAGCCCAGCTCTGACAGAACTGGAACACCCTGAGCAGGGTTGTCTTTAAACGTAGGCAGAGTAGGTGTCTTCATAATGCTGCACACTGCTGCTGGCAAGAAAATAGCATGCAAAGGACCATTTATGTACACCTCAGCTTCTTGGGCATCTAGCACCTTCCTCACATCTCCCCAGTCATCCTCCCCTGCTGCTGCAGTTCCTACCTTGTAGTAGACTATGAGATCTGGTCCCAGTACAAGAACCATTTACAGAAAGAAGTTTTATTTATTTTTCCAGCTCACCTTGTTGTGCTTAGACAAGCTACATGATTTATCTCATGAAGATATTACAATTCCTTGTAATTGTAAAATGCAGCTGTAGCCCATTGGTGAAATAATTTCTAATGTCTTATGTATGTGTTTCTTCCTGCGTTATTTATGGCCATTCTTCACTTCTGCAACATACAAACATAGAAATACTATGTAAACCTAGTGAAATGAGTAAAGCAGGCCAGTAGTAGTAGTGAAGGTGCCATCTGTAAGTACTGGTATGGTGGATTATGAGAAGTTTCTTTAGATCACCTTCCGTATTACCCTTCATTGTGACAAGGAAATCCCAACTAACACTCACAGAACAGAAAAATGTGATTTTATTATTTTTTAATCCAATGCTCTGGCAAGGGTTTTAGTGGTAGATTTAAGATTCTAAACACAAAACCCTTCTGTGAATGTGTTTTGTTTGTGTTTATATTATCTATAGCAAAATTGGTTAATTAAAAATGGACTTGCACAGTACCCAAACCCCGTCACTCTGGAACTGTTGATTTTAGAGTTTAATTCTGAGTATTTCAAGTGATATTTGAGTGAAGCAACAATATGTAGCCTGTAATTTTGTCACAAGCAGATATCAAATCATTCTCTGTCCCATATAAAAGGGGTTGTTCTGAAGGTGCAAAATATTACAGAACAAACTACCTAGCAAGTCTGTTTTATGACTTCTGAAAGGGAAAAATTATCAATATATGTTAAGTAATTTCCTATCCTTTTAATTCACTGGGGAGGTTCTTCTTGAAAATTGTATAGTATAATCACTTGTTATGGCAAAAGTAAACATTTCATTAGAATTATCCCATATTATATCTCCAGCCATGGTTAACATCAGTTAATTTTTAGTGATATCCAGAGTAAGTTGTGGGTTTATTCTGACATACATAGTTTATGCTGGATTAAATGCTTGAAGGACTTAAGGTATAAACTATTGCATATAATGTGAAGGATGTCAAGGTAATGCAACTTTAGAGTTATGCTCCAAGTTGTCCATTGTATTACATCTTACTCTGTGTCTGGCTATTTGTACAGGATGTTCACATTTTTATCAGTGTGGTCCTTTCCTGAACACTCTGGTCTTTCTCTAGCAGTATATTTAGAAGCCGTCAGAGTTATGAATACACTAAGTACATTGGGTGACTCTCAGTTTTGTGAGACTGCTGTCTGCTTGACCTCTTTGGCAAAGCTTCAGCTGAAGAACCAAGGGAAAAAGGAGACAGTTCTCATAAGAAGCAAACTCCTCAAACTCCTCTTTTTCAAGGTGGATGCTTTCACAAATAATGTGTGTATAACCAGAGGCAAGAGCTCAGCTTGCCATCTTCATATAAACAAACATTAGTGTCTTACAATCTGGGCAACAATAAGATTCTAAAAAGCTGCTTTCTCTTCCTCTGTGGGTAAGTCACAAGAAGTGACCATTTATGAAGTCTGTCCTTAGACCTCATGAGCGTGAAGTCTGTGTTCTCTGTGTATACCCATTTACTGTTTAAGAGTTACAAGAAAGCTCAACAGGCCCTGAAAAATAAATAAATACCAGCTACTGAATTACCTTGTAAGTCATGTCCCCTGAAATGCTTTGTCTGACTTCTCCAGAGGTGACTCGTTTGGCCTGAAATAATCTTGTCAGTGGGCCAGATACTGGTTCCTGCCTTCTTTTACATTCCTCCTGCAGAGCAAAGAGCCTGTGATGATCTCTGGCAATGCCTCAGGTGCAAAAAGAGTAAATCAGCCCCATGGCTGTGCCTTTACCACAGAGCAGGTGCTCTCAGGGGCCTGGCTAGAGAGTGTCATAGCTCCTTTGCTTCCATGCAGTCCAGACCTCGGTCGGACGCTAAGCCAGTTTAGGAGCTGGGAAGCACTCTCTAGTGCCACAGTCTCAACATTTCCTATATTTTTACTGCTCTTATGCCTGTGCCAGATAGTCTCAGATGAACAAACGTAGCCAAGAAAAGGAGATGGTGGCTTATGGATGGGAGAAGATATACTTAATGTGCAAAGTGTGCATACTGATGCAGACCATAACCATAGTGCAAGGTTGTCAAAGCAGAACAGCTACAGATGGTGGGGAGCAGAGGAGCCCCTGTGGCCCACAGATCAGCCAGAATAAGAAGGTGACAAATTCAGAATATTATTTTCTTTCCAGTCCAGCACCCAGTACTTTCTCATCAGCTTCTAGAGCTTGTAACCTAACTCTGGAATTAGAACAGTACTGGAAAATAAAAGAGGATCTATGTAAAAAGCTTAACATGGAGATACTATTCCTAATCCTTAACAGTACAAAACCTGATCTATAAGAAATGAAAATGCAGCCTATTTATCCTGCAGAGGCCTTCAGCCTCAGAAAGGTAAGTGCCTCCAGGGAGTCCTCCCTCTCCAGCACCAAATTTAAAGCTGCTGTACAGCTGCACTCGCTGTTTTGCAGTGGCGAGAGCGATGTTCTGCCTTTCCGGGCTACAGCGCTGCAAGCACAGGTCGAGCTCCTTCTCCTTCCCTCCCATCTGCCCCCTCTCCAGGTGAGCAGAAGCTGCTGGGCTTTCCCTGGAAACCTTCCCCTCTCCCTGAGCACCTACATTGCAAGCTTCGTAAGTTTGACTTCATTTTGCAAGAGACAGTAAGGAGTTAAACTCCTTCTGTACTAAATGAAACTGTACCAAAAGGATGTGACTCCCACATATCCCAGACTTTCAGATGCTGAGCATATTTGCTTGAATGAAAGCCCTTTTGGTATTTTTCATTTGATGGAAAAGTGCATTTCAGAAGAATCAAAATCAACAAAGAGATTACAGAGAGCAAATATAACACTGCACATGTTATAAGGGACAAGTACAGTAAACGTGGATGGCTAATTAAGGAAATTCTTGAGAATGTCTTGAAACAGGGTTGCTATAGACATTTCTGACGAGCCATCCTTTAAAGGCATTGCATTTAGGAAGAGTAATGGAAAATCTTGTTCTTTCCTACTGGAACTGCTTTGTCAAAAAGCTAGCTTCATTTTTGTTATTTACTAAGCTTACTAGTGCTTAGAGTTTCCAGCTGTTAATCTAGTTGCTTAAAAACAAAATTAAGGACAGCTGCTGACTCAGATTTCTTGGAGAGGAAAGCAGGAGGAGGTACTCCTTTCAGCTCTCTCCAGATCGTCCACATGACATCTGGGTCTCTTCTGGGCCAAGTGGTGCCTCTGCAGATTTCTGATGTAATCATGACTTCTTCCATGTACTTCTTCAATTTGAACTGCTGGAATAATATGAAACCTGCACTGCAACCCGCTAGAGCAGTGTTTTTACAAAACTGAGGGCTTCATGTAACATCCTGGAGGGTGATGTGAGAGTGCAAAGTGGGTGAGAGAGTGCTGGAAAACCATGCCAGGCACGAGGAGCCAGATCTAATGCAATCTCCTCCATACTGCCTTTCAGGAATGGACCTGAAAGTGAATTCAGCAGGGAAGGAACCTGTGCCTTGTCTGCGAATGAGTTGTCTGCAGTGATCCAAGCCAAAGCCAAGAGAGGGAAAGCAATTAGCAGGGTGCATAACTGGGACCCAGAGTGAAAACTCCTTCTTTGGTACTCATTCACTTGGTAGTATGGACAGACTCCTATAGACATGCGAGAAGTTGCTAGCATAGGACAGAAACTGAAGCTGCATGTCCTGAATCTCAGCCCTGTTACTCAAGCACTGGATAATCTCTTCCTTGTTTCATCTACTGTGGAAACCACCATCTCAAAAAAAAAAAAAAAAAGTCGACAGTTCTGTTTTCTTATTTAGTGTTTCATACTCTCAAAGGAGTAAAACTTCTTCCTCCTTGCTGCGCTCACCACTTTCAGCTCCCCATTTCTGTCTTCCAGAGTTACAGCAGAAAATCCATGCACAGAATGGAACCCCATTTCTCATATGCTAGGTATGATTTTGTGACAAAATAAGCAAAGCACTAGTCCTTCCCAGGTATAAAAGGCAGGGACAAGGGGCATTATGAGGGCATTCTGAGTAGGATATCTTTGATAGGGTTTTTCTGATTACTCATTTTAATTTCTGAGAAAGAAACACAAACACATTATCTGAGGAAAAGACCCAGGGCCACCTAAAATAGAGCAGAATGTCATTATCAGAATCTAATGCACTCTGAGTATCAGCAAATATTTCGACTTATAGGACAACTTTGAGAATTTAAGATGGTGTGGGATTATGTCTGCTCCAAGCTTTTTTGACTCCAATGAATATAAGGTCCATCTAGCCCAAGACCCTGTTTCAGCAGTGTCCAAGGGCAGATGGCTACAGAAAAGTATGAGAATAGAGAAAACACATAGTGATATTTCCCCAAAATACTTTCCTAGCAACCACAAATTTGCATCTCAGGGGCTTTCTGAGCCAGAGAGAGTGTTTTGTTTTAACAGCCCTTGGTGGATTTCTCTTCCATGGATGGGCTCCAAAACAGAAATAAGAAACAGTCAGGCACTACGTTTACCTGTGTGAATGCAGGACAGAGTCAATGGAGTGAAAATGTCAAGAAAAAATTTAAGCTCATTTTTCTTTGTGTAAAATACACTTTTTCATGCTGACAGTATCACAATCCATACTCAACTGAAATGTTATGTTTGTTTTGTTAATCTCCATAATACGGATACACCAGAAGAGTTGGACTCTAGTAGTGTAAATTGCCAGAGCCTTTATGGTCAGTGAGCTTCCCCATTACACCACCAGGAAATTTGGCTCACCATAGCTTCCTCTGCTTGAGATTCCCTTGATAAACAAGGCTGTAAAGAAATATTGCATGTATTCTTGTGTTGCAGATATAAACGATGGAGGTTTTTGAAGAGAACTTGCTCAAAAAGCATCAAAGAAAAAGAGCTGCATGCTCTATGTTGTATTTAAAGAAGTTAAACATATTGGATAGTCTTGTATGATGTTAGATAGCACAATTTCATTCTGTTCAAGAAAGTTTGCTATCCAACTTTATCAGGCTCTCAGTATGATATTTTAAAATCTATCTAAAACAGCAAGAACACAGATATGTACAACACCATGAATATAAATGCAAGCCATTTAAAATATATCTAAGCGAGCAATCCAGGAACAGTCTGATCATGCAGGAGAAAAACAGATAATCTGAATTTGTCTATATCCATGTCTCTCTCTGTAAATATCTATCTATGCATACTCATAAATATTTCATCTGGATCTATTTTGAATTTGGATTCAGCTCCTAACCTAGATAGGCAGAGTTCACAAATAGCCTGTTCAGTGATCCTGCTTTGTTTTGTAAGTGCATAAGGATTTGACTCTCACAACCAATACAGAAGCAAAAAACTTCAAAGGAAAAAAAACACCTGAAGGACAATACCTTCGGTTCTGAATAGTCAAACACCCTAGATTCTTGCTGCAAGGTGCATTATGAAGGGTAGTCAATTCACTGCTCAATTTCATATTGGAAGAATTGAAGTGAGGGCCTGGTTTTCTAAATAGCCATTTCTATTGACCTTTGCAGAAGACCATCCAGGGCACTCAGTTATAATATGTTGAGCACCTCCCACAGCATGTTTGTTCTGTGCTTGGGAAGACTTGTCTTAAATCAGGAGCAGTGTCCATGAGATATTTTCATCCCCAGAGAGTTTTTTTTTAAATACCTAAAAATTAAGAACACCAGCAAGGTTTTTCTATTTGCTTATATAAAATTAGTTTTCGTTGGTATGAAGTAAGAGAGAAAGAACTCTGGCCACATATCCTTAGCTCATCTTTTCCATAAGCTTTTTCTTTGAAAAAATACCTAGTGCAACATATATATTCAAACATCTGGATCCAGGAACTACAATGTTTTTGCCTATGAAAAGAATTTTACAATGAAAATCATGGGTTTTCTATATTCTGTTAATTCTGAACTGGTTTAGGCTAAGAAAAAATATTTGAATTTCTTTCTGAAAGATAACTTTTCGGGTAGGGGTAAGATCATGAAAGCAGGAACTTAACAATTACTGGCTGCTCAAACATAGTTACTGCATGCTACCGCAACCTTACAGCAAAGCCCTTCACCCCATGTGCCCAGCCTGACTCAGACAGGCAGTGCCTGCAGTGCTGCCCCCTGACACGCTGCCGTCACCAAGCTAGCGCCTGCAAGCTCGCATGCTCTCACCCAGGCAGATTGCCTCAACAGGAGGAGAGGCCAGGTGTAGATGAAAATGTGGCTTTCCATTGCTACAGAGGAAATAGGGGCTTCAAGGCTCAGTACGGGACCAGAATGTTGCTTTAGGCAATTGCTTCTCTTTGCGTCACTGTTCCTTGACTGTGAAGGTGGAATAAGAGCATCTAAACATCAGTGTAACATAAATAATGACCATGCTTATATGCTTTTCTATTTTCTCAATTATATGATCAACCTGAGAAGCTGGAGCCACTCAGGCTGTGGACTTTATATGGTTTCTAGGGAAAGGGAATGTGATGCACAAAGGCTATCTGGAAAAAGGAATAGAAATTCCTCCTTGTTGACTTCTGTTAATCTTGAGCCTCAGTAAACAAATTTTTCTGAAGAATTCTAGCAGATCTGTAATTTATGCACCACATAGATATATAACAGTAATCAAAACTATCAGTATGTGGAAAAAAACCTTAGTTTTGTCCTCATAGAGCTTTACAGAGAAAAGCACTTCAAAAAAATTACCCAGTTGTCTTTTTATAGACCGATTTTTAATGAACTTTTTTCTCTCCTTAGACTTTAAAACAGTTGAAAACAGACTGTGTGAAATGTACCTCCTGTTACATAGTACTACCAAGCTCTTGAGTAGCTGAAATGGCAGCATGCATGGGTAGCCACAGCAGAGAGGAATCCAGGCAAATGTACACACAACACAAATTTCATGAGTTTAGGTCCCGATTCAGCAAACTCCCTAAAACATGAGCTTAATATTAAGGATACGAATAGTCCCAGTGAAGCTTGGAGAATTATGTTCCTTCTAGTTAAGTGCCATATTCTGAGGCACATGTACACAAACAAAGCCATATAAACCCCCATCAATCTTTCAAATAGCTCCCGCTGACAGCTGCTGAATGCGGACAAGTATGCCCAATGCCATTCTGGCTTCTGCCAGTATTATTGCTTGTGTCACCCCGGCGTTAGGCCAAGGGAGCACTGGCAGCTGCTCTCAAGGGCCAAAGGAGACAGTAATGAACAGGAGGGAAGCAGGCAGAAGGGCCACACGGAGCTGTAAGGAGCAAGGGGGAGAGATGTGTCGGCTGCAATAAATCCCCTCACTGGAGCCATAAAAGTTGGATTTTCCCCTTAATGGGGCTCTCAGTTCCTCTGTAATGTGTTCTGAAAAAAATTACAGCATTAGAGATGAAGGAAGCTTCTTGAAGATCTAGGTTGATTCAAACTAATTTGACCAGACAGTTTCTTCATTAAGACAACATTCTCTTAAATCCACAAAAGAATATTGATTCCAGTATTCCGTTCCTTTTAAAAGTGTACGGTCTCTTCCTGAGCTTGTGTATGTACACTAAGAGAGGAGGACTGGAACAAACATCTATCACAGGAATCTGTGAACAGATACTTGCTGTGGGGTTGTAATTCACCATGGCATGGAGCAGTTACACAGGTGCCTCTAGCATCCCTGTCCCCTTAGGGAAGGATTAGATAAGGCTGCCAGGGCCTCTACACTCAGACTCAATCTAATCTTAAAACTGTAGATATATGTCTTGAACGTATGGTGTGAAGAAACTCTGCCCTTGCTGTATTACCCTTGTTTTCAGAGGAATTTAGGTCTATGTTGTCACACTCTGCTTTTACGTGCACATCCGCACCCTGTCTCCACATCCCAGCATCATCTGGACTTAAACCTTTGCCCGTTTTGACCAAATTTGACAAAGGAGTAACCGGCCCAAAGACACAAGCTCCTGCAGCTCTGTGAAAGCAGGCAGCTGCCCAGAGAAGAGAGATCCACCTGAAAAAAAAAAAGTCAGGTGTGTGCTTTCAGCCCTCCTTTGGCACTGGAGAATCCATGTGGCAGAGGGAGGCTCGGTGTGCCCAGCTGTGGCAGAGGCCCACTGGAGCAACCCCCTTAGTATACACTTGAGAATCCAACCAGAGACATCCATAGGAAACCAAGCTCCCTTAGTCCTGCCAGCCAGGGAGCCACCCTGCTTCCAACAAGGAGAACAAAGCACTGGCTGGAAGATAATGATACTTGTTAATTGGTTTAGTTTTAGTTTATTTTTACTGGTAAAATCTCAGCACTCCTTATAGCTGTAGCCTTCAAAGGTAGGTCCTGGGATCCACCTGACGGTGCTGTTCAGCCTGCCTGCTGTACAGCCGGGGCGAAGATAAAAGCAAGCATATTCTGCACATCAAGCTGGTTCAGTTCCAGCACTGAGCGTGGACCTGCCTGAGTGCAAGTGGAGCTGTCAGCTCGTACAGGCTTCACTGTCAAGGGCTGTGTCATCTGTCAGTGTCGGTTCCAGCTCACTGTACCACATAGAGGCGATGCACTGGTGCCTCCCAATTGATAACACGCTGCCAGAAGCGTGTTACTTTCTCATCTGTCTTCTTGTAGCTGTCAAAACTGGAATCCATTAATTAGTTTGTTCTTGTGAATTTTAGTTGTTCTGAAGACATGTAAATTTCAAAGTAAGACACACACGCACACACAGCCCCTGCAACAAAACACCAGGAAGGTGCCAGTAGCGGGGTCACAAATCCTAAGTGGCAGTTACTATGAGTGGTAAGTGCTGGCTACAAGAACTCTGTCTAAGTGAGTATAATGATGTGGCTAGTTTCACCGCATTGCTTCTAATGAGACTGAGCTGCTTACGGGGGGCAAGATGCAATGACAGCTAAGGAAAGGGAAGAAAACAAGGCACCAACTAGCAAAGTCAGCTGGGTCAAGCAGGCTCTGCTTGTTGTTTGTGCAGGGGTTTTATTTCTATTTTACATGTTACTAAGAGTGGAGGAAAAGTTCAAGTGAGCTTTATTTCCCCATATTTTGCACCTCATGAAAGAAATACTGTGATTTCAGAAGATTTTGCCAGCTCTTTGGGTTTAAGATTAAATGCTTCTCACTCTAGCACTTGAATAGACAATGCTATCTCTAAGCAGGACAGCAGTTCCATTGAAATTTCAAATATTAAATACATACATTTTTATTTTACATGAGTACTTGTATCCGCTCCCTCACTTTCTCCTGGTGTCAGCAAAGAGGCTTAAGGTAAAAGTTTCAGAAGCTTCCTAAGTGATGCTTCAAAAGCGAGTAAGGGACTGGGGAGCCTGCACTGCATGGAGAATCAGTGGGGTCTTAGTGCAGCTAAGTATGGTGTAGCAGTCCTTGAAATGGCACCACATGAGCACAGCCTTGAAACCAGCCTAGCCAGCAGGTATCAAAAGAGCTTCTAGCTCCACCACAGACACACAGACACCACCAGCAGAGGCAGACCCAGGTGGATGCCATCACAGCCTGGGCTGGAGGAGCTGTCAGGATTCTCCACACCATTGCCAGCATGGGCTGCCACATGCTCTCGTGTTTCTAAGCTCAGCCAGTTTCAAGGGTGGGTCATTAAGCTCATGCACCATTTAGTATTTCTGAAGTTTCCATCCTAAGGAATATCGCGTACAAGCTAACTTCAACTTGACTGCTCACTTTCTACAAAACCCTATAACATAGTCTACCTATAGGAAACCATGTACTAAAAGTTTCAGTACTGTAATTCCTTCTCCTAGAAGAGCAATTTTCTAATACTCTTCTAGACATGATTTGTTTTTACATTTTCTTTAAAGAAATGTCAGAATAATTCCCAAGAATTCATTCCCAAATAACCACTTCTGAAAACTCAAGATATCTCCTTTTTGTCCCAAATTATGCCAACCAAGGACATACAAATATATTCAGCCAGTTTAAAAGGTGGGACTATATATTAACAGATAAGACAAACCTGCTTCCAGGAAATCAGATCTTTTCTTTGCTTTTGCACTGGTTACAGAAAAGGAAATGAAGCCAAAATTTGCAATTCAACAAGGTTACTTCAGTGTCAATAAAATACCTTTCATCAACGCTTTATGGCCATTGTACTTGGATATCCTCATTTGCATGCATTTACCTCATATGGCAATGCACACTTTCCTAGGTATGTGTACATCTTTTTTAATACCCGTTGAAAATGTGGCTCAGAATCAGCTGTTTCGTGGTTTAAGTTCATTCACTCACATGGGTAATCCATGGAAGAACAAGAATTTTAAATGCTCCTTGGAGAAATAAATAGCTGCTTTATGTGTGTTTTGGGTATTTTAGGCACTCACATAAAGAAAAATAAATACCATTTATGATCACTGGTTGTATACATGTAATAACCCATTTCTGAAGTCCCAGAATCTCATGGCCTGGCACCAGTATCCCAATGCTATGTGCAGGAATGGAGGTCTATGCTTTTTAACAGCGCTTGAGTTCTCTCAGAGCTGTTGCTGTTTTCTGCAGCTTCAAAGCCACCCAAATCCTGTCAGAACAGCAGTTTGCACACACAGTCAGACCTGGAGCTGGAAGAAGGGGGGTAAAAAATATTTGCGCTGTGCCAGGAGAGAAGGAGCAGCCAGATGCAGCCTCCTTCGTGCTGCTCTTTGCTTCTGCACTCGGGCTGTCACTGCTCCTCTTCTCCTCGCCAGCAGCCCTGCTGCCCGTCCCCAGCAGCCCCGCTGCACGCAGGGCCGGGGGCAGGCAGGCTCCTTCCTGAGCATCTGCTTGGAAGTGGGACGCCGGAAAGGCAGCAAGCGGCGCACCCCCCGGCTGTGGTTACCCCCTCTGGGTAGGAAGGAAGCGCCAAGCCCAGCTGGGAGGCTGTGAGCACCAAAGGCCTCCCTGTGGGGCTGGCTAGACTTGGCCTGTTACAAACATCTACATTTTTATGCACTGCAGTGATGATGCGGGGCCTCAATGTTGCAAGTGCTTGTAAAAATAAGCAACAGCTACTGTGGATATTTATCGCCTTATTTTGGGAATCTTACCTCTCAAGCAGCAGCAAACAGAGCCATTTGAATACAGTTGCTGGCTGTGATGCACACGAAACCAGAAGCGTTTGGTGGACAGGCTGTCTCTGATGTTAATAGCCCAACAGGACTTTCTGGAGTGGGATGTGGCAGAGGTGCTCATGAGGAGCGGCTGCCTGGCCCGCATTGAGCAGCAGCCAGCCAGCTGGGTGCTTTAATGGGATCCCTGGTGCTGATAGATGACAGCCAGGGCTGTGAGGCTGCCCCCGCGTCCCTCGTGCATGGAGTAGGCATGAGGGCAGGACATCTTACCTTGCCCCCATGGAGAGAGTCAAGCTGGGGGAGGCTTCAGCTCTCAGCTAGGTATCACACTGTGTCTAAATAGGCTCTCTTGCATCTGGGAAGCCAGACAGTCATTTAGAGTGCAAAAATCCTTTCACCCTGTTAGTGATCACTCGCATCTCCACCTACATCAGTCTGTGGGGAGAGAGCAGGACTGAGCAAGGAGAAGGTCAAGAGGAAGGCTGGGAGGAACAGATATGACCTCCCAGCACTGAGTGCAAACTTTTCGGTTCAGTTCTTTCTCCCAGGGTGCCTGGTTGTAGTTTGGGATGCTCAGGTGACATAACCTTAGGGACTCTGCTCTGCCACAGGCTGCCATAGCCAAACCAGGGACAGCAAAGTGCCACCCCCAGTGGATGTCTTAGACCTTCCTTTAGGTCTTGTGGGAATCCTGAAGTCTGTGACTATCTTCTTGTCCAGAGTCAGTGTCAAAATTTACCTCTTTGTGCAATGGAAGATTGTAGACCAAAACATGCTGGAAAAGTCCTCTTCAATGGGATTTGTGGGATTTCAATGGACAATCTGCAACATGGAAACGGTAACAATTACAGCTAGATTAGAGATAATCTCTTCATGGTCAAGTTGTATCACATAGGTCAGCTATCAATGACATAACCAGTTTTTTTATTGTAGAAGGTGGAAACTAGATTGCCCTAAAACAGCCCCACCTCGCTTCCTCCCAGAATACAGAGGTGTATGTACCCAGCTGTTAGTTTATGATAAAGTCCTTCAGGAGTACATTTGCCTATGAATACTTAAAGAAAACTTCTGGTTTCTATGGTGGATAGAAATTCATACTTCTATTCACACTTTTTTCTTAATGACCTTCTGCCATAAAAGCAATTTGCTTAGTCCACTACAGGTGATTTTGCATAATTTGCAAATCTAATTTTTATCTCCACATCTCACATTTGAAAATCTTTTGCCACCATATTAATTTAACATTTTTATCTTTTACCCACCAAGACAGCTCACCGTGACCTTTAAATTCACTTACAAAGGATAACCCATTGGTTAATCTGGACCAATTGGCCTCAGTTACACACTTGGTGACAAACCATTATTTCTACCCCAGTTCTTTAATTGGCCAGAATGCTCTTTTTTATCAGATATATTAGCTGTCAGAAGTGCCTGCTAGCCTTTGCGTACTTCCTGGATAGTGTCCAGGTCATTAAAGCAACATCTTCTGTTCAAGTCTGGAATATTTATCCTGTGCCAAAATCCTAACTTTCTGCCTGCTTTTAATTAATTAAAGCCTGAAGAATGCTGGATGGGTCATTCTACAGGCGAGCCTTTTGAAATGGGAAAGCTGATACGAAATCTTTCATGCTTCTTTTTCTTTTACTCATTCAGCAGTTTTGCTTCACAAATCACAATTTTATACTATTTAAATTTCATCTGGTTGAAGTATTTTACTTTTATTTCTGCTGAATTATTTTGCACTACAGTAAGGCAGGCACAGTTTCATGGGCAGGGAGGAACAGCATGAACCAAAGGGGCTGTAACCCCCAGCATATGATGGGGGAGCAGCTATACCTTTCCATAGTCATCCCCCCACCTCTCCAGGGATACAGTCTCATCATGATTGCATACTCTGAGGATCAGAACTGGGTTTTGAGAAAAAATAACACCCCAGAACCATGGCCAGGGTTCCCGCAAACCTCTACAGACCTGCCTGCAGGAAGCAGCCATACAGCTGAATTGCACCTCGTCTGATGTGGTGGAACAACTGATACAGCTCTTCAAGGTGCTTAGGCACTACTTGTACAGCTAACATGCATGACCCTCGTCCCTTTCTGTGTTTAATGTCTAACAGAGATACCGGTAACATTAACAGCCTTTCACTCTTTGCACTCACAGAGCAGCAGCATCAAGATTTTGCCTGCCTTGGTGCCATAAATATTCTGTTCACCAGCTAAGGAGACCTGGTTAAAATAATCTTTTACAATGAAAATTTATTTATTATTTCATACCACTGTGGTTATTGCCATTCATACTCTGTATTCTCTGTCAGTGACTCACGACAGAATCAAAAGATTTCTTGAAAGGAGCAGTGGTAAGTCTGATGATCTCTTTATATCTGTCATGGTTTAACCTCAGCTGGTAACTGAAGTACCACACAACCACTTGCTTACTCCCCGCCGCCCCTGGTGGGATGGGGACAGGAGTTGGAAAAAGGTAAAACCCATGAATTGAGATAAGAGCAATTTAATAATTGGAACAAAATATAGTAACAACAACAGTAATAGGAATAATGATGACAACAACAACAATAACAGTAATGATAATAGTAATGAAAAGGGAGGTAACAAGAGAGAGAAGAATAAAACCCAAGAGAAACAAGTGATGCACAGTACAACTGCTCAACACCCGCTGACTGATGGCCAGCCAGTCCTCGAGCAGTGATCGGCAGCCCCCAGCCAACTGCCCCTGCTTCATGTACTCAGCATGACACTCTGTGGTACGGAACGCCCCTTGGGCCGGTTCGGGTCAGCTGTCCTGGCCCTGCTCCCTCCGGCTTCTCGTGCCCCTGCTCGCTGGCAGAGCATGGGAGACTGGAAAGCCCTTGATTTAGAGTGAGCATTACTCAGCAACAACTAAAACATCTGTGTGTTCCCAATGTTATTCTCATACTAAATCCAAAACACAGCACCATACCAGCTACTGGGAAGAAAATTACCCCAGCCAAAACCAGGACAATATCAATGTAGTAAAATATTTCTCATTAAAGACATACCTTGTAATGCCTCATAATATCTCCTTTATGCCAGTCCAAGATAAAATTCCAAAGTCATCCATGGTAGAAATGGATTTTCAGTCTTCAAAGTATCGCACATTTACTCCAGTTTTGTCAGTGTGAATTTGAAAAAGGGCCTATCTCAATGAAAATCTGTTTTATTACAAACACTTCTTGCAGCTTCACGTTTTTTTGCCTTTAATATTAACACTATGAAGTGTAAGACTAATCTCTAAAGATATGCCAAATGGAGATGTTATTTGAATGGCAAGTGATGAAAAATTAATGTAATACTGCTATTCTTGCTTCATGTTTTTGGCTTATGAAGCAAAATCAACATGTTTTTAAAGTAATTTTTTCCTGGATTTGTGCTTCCTGTGCATGTTCCTTTTCATATTTATTTCCTAGTTAGATCTGGATGATCTTTGAATAGCTGAAGAACATTTCTGGGAGAGCAATGTTCCTGCTTTGCCGTTTGATCAGGGATCAAACTTCACTGTCGTTTGGATTTTACCCACAAAAAAACTGGTTTTCAGGCAAAACAACAACCCTTAAGTAAAGTCATGGGAGCTGCATGACCTGGATGAGGCATAAGGGCTCCACGAGATGTGCTCCCTATTGAAACCTGCAGTGACACCTATCAGCAAGCCCTTCAATCTCCAGTATATAGTATGTTTAAATGCTGTGTAAATATAGCTTTCGCACTTCCATTTATCTTTGTTTTGCTTCTGCTGCGGTGCTGCCAAACAATGCTGGAAGCCACGGGGGGGGCTGAGTGTGCAGGCTTGTATGGGAGCAAATCTGCCAGCGGGCTGATTGAAACGTTCAGGAGGTAAGCAACGGCCTCGCTGATGAAAAACAAGTCCTGCAGTTCACAGAGTCTCTCGACCAGACTGTGATAGGCTGTTCAGATTGTTAAGCCTACTGTATTTTTTGCAAGCTGAGGTCTCATGTTTGCAAAAGGTCAGAAGATGCAGTTGCATAGATCCCGTTCAGGAGGACACCCTTTACATGCATTTATTCTTAAAGAACAATTTTGCAGTAGCTCAAAAGAAACGGTAGCCTGGTCATGTTTGGGTTTTTTTTTCTCCCATATGTTATCGTAAATATAATAATATTATATCTGGGATATATATCAGGATCAGAACTACCTTTCTTTTTGGCATCTGAAGATGGTGCAGACATTTTCTGAGGATGTGGATTTTAGTTATGTTTTCTTCTTCTGTTAATGGGTAAACAGTCTACTTGTTGCACAACCATTGAATGAGACTGTTTCAAAGGTGGGAAAACCAGACTTTAAGAAATAGGTTGTGCAACAGCTGGGATTGTTTGGAAAACCCTGCATTTGTGCTCCTCATAGTTATCTGCAGTAAGCATTGCTTACATGACTGCATTTTTTGCCACAAGACTGATGCTGCAATCAGCCAACAAATTTTGAAACAAGCTTGTTAAGAAAAAAAAGAGAATCTCTGGATGACTTCTGCCTCTTTTGCCGTGGAAGTGGTGGGTAGTGATGAATCAGTGGATTTCAAGAAGAGGTGGTTTCCAGGCTGTGGTAGTCTTTTCAGTCCTCTTCGATGCCAATAGTGTTGCAAAAATTAAGTTTGTGTTTGGAATATGAAGATACACCCATGAGGATACATGCTTTGCAAGCCATAAGAAAGTCAGAAAATTTGCCTTCAGACTAGAATGTGGACAACTTTTAGAAAATACAATGTATAGAAAATAAAGCATGCCAAACAGAGGAGAAGGGAGACAAAACTGTACTGCACACAGTTGCTGAGATAGTTGGTCATCTTCACCCGATTTGTTATGGCAAGGGAAAATCAAGCTTAGGGTATTGCCTAAGTTTTGAATCTGTAACTTAACGCTCCTTCATATATTCTGTTTGGAAGTAAAATACATACACCATGAATACTGTAGCTCAGTGGTACCCAAAATCCAAACAGAGAATGAATAAAAAAGAAAATTAAGAAGTCACAAGAGAACCCCATGTTAACATGCTTAATAATCCAGCGTAAAAAAACCCAGACACATATATTAAAGGGTGTGTATTAATTGCAGCTTTTCAAAGACCTATGGATGAGAATACTCAGACTAACTGCAAAAAAAAACCCAATCTTGTGTAGAGGAGTCATGAATCCTGCCAAATTTGAAGGCACCACTCCAGAACATTTGCGTGAGAGAGTTCCTCAAATAAATGAATTATTTTTAACATAGCAAAAACAGTCATTCTACTAACCTGTCCTCAGAATCAGCTGAGTCATTTTTAATTGAATTCTTTCAGCTCAGCCATCCTGAAATAAGCCATTGAATGAAAAATTTCCACTCACATGGTTACAGTTTGTCAGCTGAAAACAGAATCTGTCTGTAGGGAGAATCAATGTACCCTAAGCGTAGTGTGGGCTTACACTGTTATCTTTCCGCAGGTGGCGAGTACTCAGATCAGATCCACCCAGCTGTTAGGATACAAACCCACTGAGCTATCATCTCCAAAAGGGCTTTCTTCTAGAAGCTGAGGAACAGTGCTTTAAATGGTGGCACCTTTGCTTTCCATGGAGCCTAATGCAGTGCTGAATCTCTGAAACAAAAGAGGTGGAAAGACTACAGCTCAAAATGTCCATTTTTTGCACCAAATAGGGAACTAAAGTTTTGGCTTAAACCTAATTATTCATTAATTCCACTACATAAGCTGATCAGAAGTTGGGTTGAGGAGACTCTCCCAGGCAATTGTAAACTATCTTCTAAATTATCTTCTTGCAAAGAAGAGGAGTAAATATCCTTCAGTGAAGGCAAGATAAAACCAGGGTTAATTTTATGCCACCTGGGTCCACAGTAGTTTACTCTTCTGCTTGTCAGCTGAACTGCTATGTTATTTGCAATGTATTAGTACTGCAGCCTCTCAGGATATGTATGTGCAATGTGCTGGTATTCCAGCACCATGTTTGATATAAAATCATCTCTGGATAAAACCAGCACTAAAGGTAGGAATGACAGCAGCGTTTGTCAATGCCAAGAATGGTGTCTACAGCCTCCTCAACATTGTTAGCTGTCAAGCTCTTTGCTTGTTTGGCTGCTTTTTAAACATGTTCAGCCTATGAACTCTTCTGGATATGAAATTAAAGGCGATGATCTGCCGCTTGGAGCTGGAAACATTTGGTGGGATTTTATGGAGACCTGGTGTAAGTAAAGTACCATGGAAATCAGGTGCAAACCGCTGACTTTGCCAAGAAATCAGCTTTCAAAGCTATTGCAAGGCTGAGGGAGGGTGTAATCTGGGGAAAATCTTTGTCCATTTCTCTGTTTGTCATTTCTGACCTGTATTAATATTCATCCTAACCTGGCCCCGGTGGGAAATTACTATGCATTTGCTCTAAATCGGTCAAAACTCCTGAACCAGCCATATGGTGTGAATCCCTGTTTGTCTGGTAGCACAGAGTCTATCTTTCACAGCCCTGACGCACATACAAAACTGTCTGCTTTCACTGCTTCATAGCAGTGTTGTAAATATAACTGAACTTGTGAAAGAAACAAGGTGTTAATTGATGGTGTACATATTCGCCCTCATAAATGTCTGCTTCTAAACTACTTTTCCTGGTTTCTAAGGAAACTCTTATTCCTTAAAACAACGAAGGTTCTCGGTCACAGTACAGTTTAATTTCTTAATCATCTAAAGCACTTTTTGCTGTGAGGGGAAAGGTGTAGATACGGCCCATCTGTATATTCAACAGTTACTTTGAAATTGGAGGAAGGGAAGATTTTTGTCGGCGCTGACTGTGGGAAACCATCAATTCGCACATTATGGGAAATGTGATACCGTATTTTCAACTCCAGCTCCTGGCTTTCTTAATTAAGACTGTGCTAGACATGCCAGAAGAAGGGGTCTGTGTGTCTGATCATGTGCGGGCAGTTAAAAACGATTGCCTGTGGTTGCTTCACTCACCGTACCGGTTTGTTTTATAAGGCTGTACCAAGATGGGTCAGCACCACGCAGAGGAGAGGCCGTTGCTGATAACTGCAGTGCCTCCCCTTCAGCTGGGAGTGGTGTCACTTTGCTTCCCCACCCAGGGAGCAAGCCAGGTTGGAGCAGAGCTATCACACCCAAGGGACCAAAGCTGGGGGGCAGCTGCCTCTTGACGAATCACCAGACAGTAGACCCTCTTGATTTTTTCCACAGCCTAAATCGCACTAATTTAAATTCAATCCCTAGACTCATATTCTTTTTCTACAAAAGCGATTGCTGTGTTGGTAAAAACAAGATCAAGGTTTATAAATAAGAGCATGTGTCTGTTATGCCATGTTTGATTTGCATTTAAAAAGTATATGGGAACCTCTGTAACTCAGAGAATGAAACCACTGTAGCAAAAACCACATCAAAAAGAAGCTACCCAGATCCAAACAGACCTGGCCTACCAGGATACCTGAGCTGACAAGTATGTGAGTCATGTGCCTGCTGACATACACTCTGCAGTGCAGCTATCTGTCCCGCTCAAAACACTGCATGTCTCCTTCCCGCTGCTTGGACATGTGCTGATCCCTTCCCTTAACAGGGGCAAAGTGAGGGATACTTGGGAAAGCCACTGAAGGCTTTTGCTGGCCAAAAGTGACCATTCCAGTCATATCGCTCCTTCTGCTCACAAAACTGTATGACATAGTCTAAGAATCATCTATTATTGCAAGCAAAGCTTCAGAAAAAGAATGTGAAGAACTGGGGGTTTGTATTTCCAAATCATTGCTGAAAAAGCAGCCCTGTAGGTCTACCGTATCCTTGGCTTTGCTAATTCCCTTGAGATTCCCAGGGCCACACAAGGGTGAGCAATGCCCACTGGCCCTTGGGGTCCTCACAGTTTTGAGACATAAAATGAGGTGCCCTGTGTTACTGAGGCACAGAATCCAACCGGCATTGCTTTACTATTCCCATGCACTGCTACTCCTTCCCAATTCATTTTTAGATTAAAAAGGAAATAGGTAGCATGTTATTTTTGCTGGGCTTATGTTTTTCCCCAGAAAGAAAAGGGAATTATCCAGACTGTATTGTAATGTTTGAGTCACTGCGAAGAAGGTTACAAACCCATGTGGATAAACCTGCCCAAGTGCAGGTGGACAACCTGTTGTTATCAAATAACTCGCCATCAGTCCTGTCTTTCAGCCTCCCCACTCAACAGCTGCCTTGGTAGGAATTACTGAACACATTTTCACTACCGTAAAAATTGGCCAGAGCTATATTTCTGGATTCCAGGAAAGCTTT
This sequence comes from Falco punctatus, assembly GCF_963210335.1. Lineage (NCBI taxonomy): Eukaryota > Metazoa > Chordata > Aves > Falconiformes > Falconidae > Falco > Falco punctatus. Next base: position 988,699 of record NC_137584.1, on the reverse strand, counting down.
TGACAGCCAACCATGATACTTTATGTAATAAGTTGTCAGCATACTGTGTATCACCTAATGCTGTCACTTGGCTTAGGTCAAAGCTGTCAAATTGCCAACAAAATATTGTTACTAGAAGCACTAAATCTTCTTTTCAGCTTAGTCCTGTTGGGGTCCATCAGACATAGTCCTTGGTCTGTTATTGTTTATGCTGTGTATAAATGACCTACTGCATGAATATGCATGAAAAAAAAAGCTTACATATATGTAGACAACATTGCCAGCAGATGCTGCAGTCAGTTTCAAGATCTGCAAACCGGTAGAGAAGGACTGTTTATGGTCTCCTTATGGTTTTAAAAGCACATATATAAAATATTTCAGATCAGGGTCCGCACTTTGAGCTTGTCCATGATACTTGCAGGTTACATTGCTGTTGTACATTAAATTGTCATCTGAGTTATAGATTTGACCCTTTGACTATAAAAGCCCCAGATGAATTGTGAAAAATGCATGTAGCCCTGGGGTAAGAGACAAGAGGTAAGAGAGTCACCTGAGCGGGGGATTTGGGAGCTGCCCTGCCTGGGATGCAGCTATGAACTGCCCCAATGCAGCTGATCTCCGAGCACTCCTCCTCCTCTTTTCCTTTATTCTGGACTGTGGTGTAACTTTTGCTCATCTGACCCTAGAGGTGGGGACAGCAGGAGAGGAGGAGGGAGAGCCTGTAATCAGGACAATATCTCAGCTGAAAGGCTGAGACCACAAAGCCTGAACTGTGGGTGCAATGCTCACAGTGCAAGGCTGGCTTTGACAAACAGAAGCAATTTTGTCTCTGTTACATAAAATAAGACTTAAAGGGACCAAAGCAGTACATTGTCTTCTCTTTTAAATATCTCTGATCAGCCTTTTGAAAACACAGCCTTCCTAAAGCACTCCACACAAACAAGTAGCCTCAGAAGCACAGAGGTGTTTTAAGGGTGTGCACCCATCTGTCACAGCCAACACCCCGCAAAGAGCACAGAAGGATATTGTGCTGTCTTGCTGTCAGTTTCACAGCAAGCACAGGGAGGTGAGTACCAGTGCCACTGTGATTTCTTCTCGGCCCCTAAACTCTGGCTGCCTGGTTCTGATTTCATGGTACTGAAAATTTACATTGACAAAACCCCTTTACCATTAGTGGGAGTAATTCTCCTTTAAACTGGAATGAGCAAGAACTGAGTCAGGCTCTTGGAGAAAGCACAGCAGTGAGAAATTCTTACATATCATAATGATGTATCATATAGGAAGAGAAGAGAACAAGTGAGCCAGAAATTCAGGCTAAGAGTTTCAAAAGTAACCAATGAGTTGAGGGTCCTCGGTTTTCAGATGCCTGGTGTAAGGGTCTACGAAAGGTCTTAGTTTTCATAATGCTGAGCATTAACAGTGTCTGAAAATTTTCATTTAAGACATCAAAATTCAATACTGAAAGGCTGACTTAGCTTAAAAAAAAAAAAAAAAAAAAAAAAAAAGGGAAGCTCAGACACCTTTGCAAATGGGCTGAGAGGGCTCAGTGCATCACCTCACAGCAGTTCATGTGCCCTTGCAGAATTATCCTCCACCTGAGCTGTTTACACTTCTGGTCACAGCAGCTATATCTCTATTGCTGAATTAAATGGGTCCAGGAGCTGTTCTTTGGCTCTGCAGCTCAAAAAGGCACAGGCTTACCAGCTGCATGGCACTAGGATCTGGCTCTTCCTTGGGCCCTGTGGGATGCTCCTACAGGCCTAGAATATAAGTGTGGTATTCTGGCTTTGTCATTGCTGTATTTGGTGCTGAATCACGAGGATCTGCAGCCTGTGACAGTGATGTTTTCCTAGCAGGAACCCCAGGCTCTGTGCTGTGACTACATGGGCAGAGGCGTTGGAGAGAGCATCCCGGGTGCCCGCAGGACAAAGGGAGCCAAACCTGGTGCACCCTCGCTGATAGTGCCAGCTGAGCGATGGGCCAGCCGCATCCTGGCACTCCCTGTGGGAGAAAAGCTGGCATGTATCAAGACCGTGTCGAGGTGTGAGCTAACAGCTAATAGCTAAGTAGCTAAGTAGCCTGGATGGTTAAGTCAAGCTTGCTCCATAGCCCTGCTTTATTTAGCAGCACAGACACAGCCTTTGACAACTTGATTTTTGCTTTGAGAGCAAGAACAAGGCTCATGGAAACGTCCACAGGGTGTAACGTGTGACTGCGGTTCCCGGATCACTCTGCCAGTGCAATCCAGGCATGACATGGCCTGCAGTCCCTTCCGCCGCTGCCTGCGACTTCCCGGGAGCCCAGCCTGACACTTGCGGTAGTTTGTGCCTAATCCTGGGGTTGCTCGAGAGATGAATAAAAGGATGAAATCATCTTATTTGGCAGCTTTATATATGACTGGGAGGAAAAAATACCCAAACTCTAGTCCCTTTTTTTCCCTTTAATATAAAGCAACTCTTAGGACCATTTGCAGTCTATACATTTAGGGGTTTATTGCTTTGGTTAATGATTTGATTTAAATGGCAGCAAAGGTTCTACCAACTCCACATTGATTATGTGGTCAATAACTGGATATAATTATTATGCCAAAATGCATTTTTATATTAATGCTGATGTGAAAGCATTTCAAAATATAAAGCAGCAGTGGATATGTTGTGACTCAGAGCAGAGAATCAAAGTCACAGCATGGGATGGCAATAAAGAAAAGAACACAGTAATGAGGAGAAAAGTCTAAAAGAGAAAAAAGGCAGCACTTGACAGACTCTTCGCAAGTTAGAAAATAAGCAGTTCTGAGAGCTGCATCATTAACGAAGCCTACTTTACTATGAAACTGTGTCCTATATTCCTATTCCCTTCCTCCTCCCCACCAACCATCCCAAATCCTCATCATGTTCCCGATGGCCTCGATACCCTTCCTCAGCATCCTCCCCTTATCCCCTTGCCCTCCACATCCCCCAGCACTGTCGTGTCTCCGCCATCCCCTATGCCACCCAAGTGGCAGCGTGCACCCTGGCTGGTCCCAAGGGATGAGGGTGCCAGCTGGCTGGCCAGCGAGCACCTCCTGCTTACCAGCTGACAACCAAACCCCAAATAACTGCTGGGCTCAGGCTTCTGCTGCTGAGCTCCTCCCTGAGGAAATCTCCAGCACAGCATTTCTTTGGATTCCTCTTCCCTTTGCAGATGCTGCTTTTCACAGTTTCTAATAAACTCACGTATCTGAGAGCTGCAATTGGTAAAACTTGTTTACATCAGTCATCAGTAGATTAAAGAAATGATGAGGGATGAGTGGAATCTCAGGCAGTACAGGTTTAAGTCTTTTCTTTCCTTGCAAAATTGGATCAGAATTCCTGTCCTGTATCTACTTTTCCAAAGGAGAGCTACAACAGCTCTGACCAAAGGTCTCAGCTATAGCCTCTTTGAAATGCTTACTTTCCCTTTAAAGAGATCAGGTTAACTAAATTCTGGCATAATATAAAGAACACATGTATAGACCAACAGCTAAGACTCAGACTCAGTTTCCCCCATCCACTGGTATACCATGGAAAAAGTAATGCTGCCCTCTATAAAAACTGCAGCTGCCTGTACAGCTCAGTCCGCGCCCTGGCTCATAGCTGTATTCCTCATTTTAACTGTGACTTGTGGAGTTCGGAGGCTCCCAGTCTTTCATCCCACGGTGTCTGGGGATAACTAGGTAGATACGGTGCAAGAAATAATCAGCAGGTTTCAGCGTTCACAGTGACCTGGGATTCTACACAGAACTGCTTGATGGCATAATTAAAAGCCTGATTCAGAGACCAGAATTAAAGTTCAGCTGCCACTTTCACCCTTTTTCTCTGCCTTTGAACTTTTAATTTTGCTACATTAATAATCTAAGAGAATTCCTATGGATTTTTTTGTATTTCTTTAAAATGACAGGAATAGACCTATTCTGCTACATACCTAGATCTGTCAGCACCAGGGCACCTGGGGCTGTACAGGAGCTACAGCCTGAGACTGAACTTTGCGCCTCATTTAATGTAAAATTCCTGAGTTATGTGGATAAACTTCCTGAGTTGTATGGATAAAACCTGGACACCGACAGTGACAAGCAGCTCTCTGGCAGCTTAGCGGAAAGCTTTCCATGCAACTCCAATAACCACTGAGAAAAGCAGGGTGTGATTTATATACTCCCACACTAGGCATTCCCACAGAACCACTAGGCTGTGATCACAGCACATCATTAAATGCAGAGAGCATGCAAAAAAAAAAAAAAAAAAAGACATTTTAAAAAAACCCTTACCATTTTTTCAAATCATGGCTAATTTCCACCAGCTGACAGGAAGCACATTTTGCTCTCCTATACATCCTCTTTCTCAAAAATGTCCGGTTTCTGTTTGTTTTGACAAGTCTGGTCTCATTTTAAAAAGTGCTGGGGCTTTTTGTGATTTAAAAAATGCCTAAGCCAACTGATTTTCCAAATAAATGGATAAATAAATAATTACAGAATGGAGAAAACACTGACACTTACAAAGGAGGAGGTAAAGAAACAGATGAAAAGGTGGAAATGGCTATATAGTCCTAACCACAGGCATTACATATAGTTTTGTTTATGAACATGTTCAACATATATGCTTATCGCGTGTTTTGGGTAATGACAGCCACATAGTGGAAAGTGGAACTGCAAGGAATAACAACATGACTAAATCGTGCAGGTGTATTTGATCACCTCATTGACTCCCTGACCATCTATCCATCTCTGCTGAAGCTCTTGAGATGTTCCAAACCTCTAAACAGATTAAGGCTTTTCTTTTAAACTAATCTACTAGAGCATTTCTTTTGTACTTTGTGCTCAAGGATCAGGACAGATACTTTATATCATTGGGAAGAAAACCTCTCCTTCCCAAAGATCTAGAGGTTACCAGAGTCACAGAGGAGGTTGAGGCTCCCTCTGAGCCTGGGAGGAATGTGAGAGAATGGACTTTCAACGCAGGACAACTTTATGTGCTGAAAATGTATTATAGGACATTTTAAGCAGATTTATGGCTTCCTCTGAGTTGTGTGCATCCATATTATTTGCTTCCTGGCTAAAATATGGTTCAAGGTTATGGCTCCACATTGAAGTTTAATAGTTACTTCAACATCAGAAATATTTGTTTGACTTGTATCTCCCAATGTCATAGAAGTTCAAATACCGCTGCAGCAATATTTTAAGGCAGAAAATTGAGTTAAAAATGTGAGGCCAACAGGTCAAACATTCTATCATTAAAAAAAAAAAAAAAAAAGGAAAGGAAGTTGAGCATCTATTTATTAAAAGATATTCAGAAGACCACCAGATCTTATGCAGGATATTGCTCTTTAGAAGATGTGTGTTTTAAAAATGCAAAAGAAGAATCTTAATCAAAGAAAGTTCAATTCATTCCATTTCCCCCCTTTTGAAAGAAAATAAAATATGGAAATTCGAATTGAGGAGTGTGTCTGTGAGACACTGGAAGATGCTACCCAAGGGTGTTCACTGTAGAGAAGAGGATAGCTGTATTAAAATGAATAATTTTGTGGGGAAAGGATAGAGAGTTGTTGCTGTAAGAAAAAAATCTTTTTGATTGACATGAGAAATTGCTGCCAGATGAAACAGTTCATCTTCTTTGAAGGGCTCTTTTGTCAGTGAGGTCAGGTCAAAGAGGTTTGAAAGGTCCTCATCAAAGGAAGTTGCCTTTCTAGGCCCAGTGCATTCCCTTGCTGGAGTAGTCTTGGCTTCAGGAACTGTATGGAGATGTGGGGAGCTGGGGGATGGCAGCTGCATAGCTAAGCAACCGTGGCTGCCTGAGCCATGAATCAACACTGTCACCTGCTGTGGGCAAGATAATCTCGTCTGCTGCACTGGGGCGAGTGCTCGGTAGTAGCTGTCTGACTGTAGAACGGTGCTGCTCTGTCTGCACGTGTTGGTACGAAGCAGGAGCTTCGTATTCACCAGCCCTAACCCCAGAATCAGAATTCGGGTTTGCAGCTGAGATAGCAATGTAAGCCATGCAGTGTGTCTGAAAAAACAGAAATCCCTTTTCCCCTTTTCTTATGCCTGTGCCATTCCTTGTTCCTTGGGCACCCCTGCTCATCCAGGAGTGGGAGAGTCCAGGTTTTCCTTTCAGTAAAGGAGCACTATCCCCAGGGAGAGCATGGCACCTCTTTGCAATGTGGAGCAACGTGTGTTAAATTCCAGCCCTAACCTTCTATTCCTGTATGTCTGTGCCACCCTTCTGCCTTGGTGTCACTAGCCGCTAGCTACGAGCATTGTAGGTGTCCCCCACCACCCCACTCGATGATGGAGATGCTGAACCAACCAAACCAAAGACCTGGGCATGATGTCCCAGTGTCACAGTAACTGTGACAACCAGTTAGCCAGGGACCGTCCTGCAGTGGGCTCAGCTGGACCAAGTCACTTGCTGCCGCAGCCTCCACCGATGCAGCCGAGGCCACAGCAGGGCAGCTCCGGCTCCAGAGCTGCCAGCGTGCTCTGGCCCAAACACACCTCCCGTTCAACGCAGGCTGAACAGTGCACATGGCTGCATTTGTCTTTCTGGTAATCAGCCCCACTTTCTGTATTCTCCATTTTCTTCTGAAATCTCGTTTCCAAGCGTCTACTCTTGCTCAGTTTTCAAGAGACAGCAGACCAGGATGGCAGTCCCACTCCGATCAGACATGAGCTCTTTCCCTTCTGCCCTGCAACTCATCAAAATTCAGAAGAAAATTCACCTCTTCCTTTTCCCCAGTTGCTTAGGGATGCCCCACATGCCGAAGGAGGATCCTGCTCTCCACTTCCATTCTGCTCCCACAGCCTCCCGCTCTGGCAGGACCTGGTGTCTCCCTGCAGAAAGAGAGTACAGGAATTAGCATCTCATTGAGATGAGAGAAGCAGCTCACACCTCTCCTAGCAGTGTGCAAAGCCTAGCCCTGGTAAAGGTCAGTTCTTTTTTTTTTTTTTTTTTTCCAGAGTAATTTTCTAAGAAGGCTTAAAAATTTGGGGGTTTCTGTTTGTTCTCTAAAAGAGAGCTGACCTTCTGATGTAGTCGTGCGACTCCAGGCTCCGCGTCCTTGGGCAGGAATTTTGGATGCTCGGTGCCTTAAAGCCTCGCTTGGCTGATTGCAGGCAGGTTTCACCACTGCTCGCTCAGCCACATCTTGAGTTATGTGAAAAATCACCTTTGCTGATTAGGGCAGGGCTTTCCTTCCTGATTGCGTTGCCCTGTTTACTGTCATTGAATTTTTGAATCAGGAGGATGTTTTGTTTGTTTCTCAAATTTTAATTGCTCTATGACTTTCCTCTTCTTCACTAACCTGCTTTTACATTTTAGCAAACAGCTCCAGAGGTAATTGCTGAATTTATATATTCATGGAAACCCAGCAGATATGTACGATAATAGCACAATTTGATATTTATGAAGTGCCACTTTTCTAGAAAGGTAGAATTTCAGTTAATTATCACCAGGCTGTTTATTAACACTTGGAAATGGAAAAATAATGAATGGGCACATCGTTTATTCATTAAAATGCTGATGATGAGTTGCCCCATTCATAAATTAGCCTTGCATTTCACTTCAGCGAAGCGCTGCCTGTGCTGCTAGGTTCTGAAGGTCAATTGTACTTCAACCCACGGCTCCCTGTGAGCAGTGAACATGTTGCCGTGGACTGTGATCACAGTGACTCTTGTCAACCAAACACAGTCATTCTGCAAGGAGTTTGGCTGGCAGGCTGTGTAGGCAGACGGCTGCAGCAAGCACCATTGTTCAGGAAATATTTCTCTTTTGCTTGAAAGCAGTGCATCCATCTCTATCAGACAGCAAGGATTGATGCACCGCGCTGGGAAGGTGCTCCTGTGGCTGTCTTTATACGACTTCTGAAATCAGTGCCCTTCCCTCCCACAGCCAAAACCTTAAAATTATCAAGGACTTCCTCCCAGGGTAATGTTAGCCCTGGTGTCAATTTAAAATCGCATATTTCATTCTGCCCATCCCCAGCCTTCCTGCAGTGCAGGCTGGATGCTGCCTGGTGCCGTTGAGGAACAGCTGATATCTTCTGCACTGGGAGCAACTGAACACTCTCCACAAAGTTTGCTGGATATCTTGGTGCAAAGGTGCCACTGAAATGTCAGCTGTTATGAGGGCAACAACTCTGCCAGCTATGCTAAACATGATGAAAATGATAAAGTAGGTGCTGAAATATTCTATGGTGGTTAAATGAAGAAAATGTCTTGGAAGCCATCTTCAGCTGATGCCCATTTCCAATGGGTTTGGAGTAATCCACAACGCAGCTGGAGCTTGAGAGAGACCTGAGGTGTGAAACAATGCAGTGAATAGAACAGTGGACAGTTCCAGGACAAAATATGCACCAATATCAGGAGCCAAGCAAGCACTCCTGGCTGTGGGCTCTGCTACTGGCTGAAAACAGCTGTAGGCTCTCCTGAGAAAAAGCCCTGTATCACTAAGAGCAGGAAAGCCAAGGCAGTTTGTCGCCATGGCTTTGGGTCTGGAGATGAGCTACCCTCTCACGTCTGGGTGAAACTCTGCTAGCAGCCCCAAGCTTACATCCAGTTTTCCTGAGCGTGGACAAAGGGTAATGTCAACTAGGTGCTCCTGTGAGTATCTTGGCCACTAAACCATTTTTAGAGGATGCTATTCCTTTCTAGTAGCTTTCCAATCTCCTTACTCAGGTAAGGAGGAATACAAAACTTGTTTTAGGAATGACTGCAAAGTGGAAGAATGATCCTAAAGGGCCACAGAGGACAGATGTGGTTACCTAAACATGAAGCCACCTATAAGCAAGATCTACAGACGGCCTTGGGTGCAACCAGTATCTCTCAAGTCTTTGCTACACAGAGTTGTTCAGAGATAAGTTCAGGCTGCTAACATTAGTTATGAAGACTATGCATTGGCTTATTTTTCCAGTGCCGTGTCTGAAAATAAGAATGCAAGGATGAAATTCAGGGGGTTTTTTAGCTGTCTTTAAAAATGCATAAAATTTTGCTTCAAGTGTCACTGTTGGAGTTTTACTATTATGCTAACAATCCAGGCTACCCGCTGAATGCAACAGGCTACAGGCTCCATTTGGGGATTTTGCCTACTGTGAGCATTTTTTTCATTTCTTTTAAAATAAAATACCATTCTCAAGTGCCCACCTTGCAGAGTTCCTTTCATATTTTTTAAATAAAAAGAATGTTTAGAGAAATTATCTCTGCTTTCATATATGATGTTTATAAAGTCAAAGAAAAGTATTTCTGCATATTTTTTTTCCTTATCAGCTACAACTAAAATGTAAAACCCACCAAACTTTCACCCTTTTCAAGGTACACTACATTCTTCTAAGCACTGTGATCCTTCATGAGGTAACCAACTGAATTTTAAGATACATGTCAAATAAAATGACTAGCAAGGACAAATTAAGGTTAGCATTTGACTTTTTCTTTTGAAGTACAACTTATTTTCTTGCAAAAGTACAGCATCAGTTCCTGCAAAGCACTTCTTTTGTTATTGATTGGAGAGATATAATATATAAAGCTGCTGCCTGTACCACTCTACAATAATTAAAAGTACTTAATCATGCAGCTTTGAGATTTATTTTAAATGCACAAAATATGTTCCTTATTGTGATTCACAGGAATTTACTGGTCTAATTTCTTTAGAGACCAGCAGGAATATATATTGACTCTAGTTTATTTATAAACCAGCTATTTAAATTACCAAGTTATTTACATTGTTATTGTCTCCATCATTTAGCCACCATTTGCAAAGATTTCACATTGCTCTTAATTTGGCACTCCCCAGTGCTAATAGTACTTATGGGAGAAGGTTATTTAGAAGAGAGTCAAGCAGGCCATCTTGGTACAGGTGGTCTCCTCATCCCAGACTGGCTTGTTCTCTTGGTGACCTCTTTTGCAAGGGGACAACGTGCAGGACTAAGCCCTGGAGAATGTTGCAGCTTCTTATCATCATGGTACAAGAAAGAAATAAAGCAATTTCCAAGGAAATGTTGATCCAGGGGGTTCAGTTGCCCTCAAGCTGTGGATTAAAGAGCCTCTGGAGCAGATGTTTATAACGTTGCCTAGCTGTAAACTGGTCTGTTGAGGAGAACAGGGAGCACCAAGGGAGGGATCTGGTGGCCCAGAAGTCCTCTGAGCCCCTGACTTGGTTCTGGGGCTATGGGAAGGAGGGAACAGGCTTTGGGTGGGCTCAACCTGCCCTATTTCATCTTAGTCCACCAGCAATATATGGAAAACAGCAAGACCAACAAGGCTTTAAAACTGCTGTAAGAGTAGCTGAGGAAGACAGTTATTAAAGGAATATTTCATTCCTGAGGGTAAGGACATTACCTACTTGTTATTTTCATTTCTAGCAACATTTTTTTTTAAGTCTTAAGCACACAGTACACTACTTATTTTCACAGCACTCACTCTCCCTTTCTTCTTTTCTTTTCTGCCTTAAACTCTGTGTGTAGAGGATTGAAAATAACAGCTATTATTTACTGTGCGGCTTTTATTCCATGGCCAGGTCTCACACTGAAGGGCCTCCCTGAGTACCTCAGTGGAGGGACAACTGTTGAGCAGACCATAACGAAGAGCAACCACAGCAGCCCCTATGCGGAGGTGAGCGGCAGGTGCCCTGGCTGCGGGGATGCTGCAGTTTCAGAGGCTGGGGGGAGAGGGGTGAAGTGCCCTGGCAAGCCAGCCAGAGCCGGCACAATAACAGACCTACCCGGCACCAGCAGGACTGGGAGGCACCAGCTGACACCAATCTGAAAGCCTTTCAGCGCAGGTGAAAGGGGTTGCAGCTCAAGTGTTTGCCCAGGGCTCTGTTTTCAGTTGGCTTTGGGATGATTGCTGGCCAGGCGAGCCTGGAGAGCCAGTTCGTGCTTTAGCTCAGGTTGACCTTAGCACTGCAGCAACTGGGAGCTATATACCATTATACAACTCAGTTTTCATTTCCAACAGCTAAAAACACATGGATTCAAACTACCCAAGGGGGAAAAAAAATCCCCACAGGAGTTTAGTAGCACTGAAATTCATTTTATTCTAGATGCTTCGAGAAGGAGTCTCTGATGGAGGTATGAGCACCACCAATGCCACATGAGCCACGTGCAAGGGCAGCATGGGAGCTGCCTGTCACTTCAGGACACGGTTGTCCAAACCCCACCTTAAAAGCAGGGCTCAGCGTGATGCCAAACCAAAGGTGCCCAGCAGTCACAATGCCTGCCACCCCACCTTTCATTGTGACTGCTGCTGTGATAAAAACCTCAACAACAAATAAACCCTCTGGAAAAGCATGGTCCCATCTGCAAGGAGATGATTGCTTCTTTCTGAAGGAGGAAATTACCACAATGCATGCTGCTTTGTTGCCTTCTATTTCTAAATAGCCTGTTCCACATAAGGAATGCATCCCTTCCCTTACACAATGCAGACGGATTCAGAGCACATTTTGGAGTAAGGCGAATTTTGAATTTTTTTTCAGTTGGCTTTGGATTGTAGCATTGGAGTTTTTACATTCAGAACAGTTTTAAGGAAACTGGAAAATGTTCCTGAGGTATGGGTCCATTCCCAAGCCAAGAGATGCTGATCCAGAAATTTTACAACACTGTACTTTCTCTCAAGATATCCAAAATGCCATGAATTATGTATCCAACCTTGAAATGTTGTTAAAAATATAATAGAAAGTCACATATTGTGCGTATTAAAGTTTTTTCCAATACTCATACTTCATAGTTTTGAGCCAGATTTTCTTCTTGCCCGTGACATTTGTCCACACCAAAAACCGAGTCCAAAATATGCTTAAAGGCAGTTGAAAGTTTGGAATTTTTCTGATTTAAAGCATTTACTTACTGTGCAAGTTGCCAAAAATCTGAACAGTTTAAAAACACTGGGCACCTAATTTTCAGTTTTTCTCAGCAGTCATTCCATTTATTTCTTTGGAGCTTTAATATTCTTACAGGTTTTATTTAATTTTCACATCATGCATTTCATGATCATTTTTGTGGAGTGCCTTTAATAGATGTTGTTTTAATTCCCAGCATACAGATCTTCATAGATATTTATTGTTAATGTTTCCTCTTGGACTAAACCCAAGAAACTGAAGAACTTGGCTCCAGAACATGGCAGACACATAGAGGGAACGCTCTGACAAGTGAATTTGGGATTTAATTGGCTCGTACTGCTAGATGCTGGGTTTGAAATGTATTGACAGCAAAGGACTGAAAGAGAAGCCTTGAACAATACAAACATTTTTGTGCTGATAAAATGGAGAGCAAAACGAGTAATGACATTTCTTTTTCTGGTTGCTATCAGCCATCCAGCCTCCCCCAAACCAGTGGAGAAGCTGTTCTTCAGTAAATCTTCAGCTGGTGTAAAGCAACCTCTTTTCAAGTCAGGGTAGGTATGCCATTTTATACCATATATGCATGTTCACTGCCACCTTTGCAGAGGAAAAGCAGCTAGTAGGATAGATACCAACACTGCTTCAGCAACAAAAGAGAGTCTCCAAACCATAACAACTGATCTGAAAAAGAAGTATGAAGCAGCTTCATTTCAACCCACATGGCCAGCAGACACAGTCATTCACACATTCCCACACAGGTGGGACAGAGGAAAAAGTCATCCCATTCCCTGAATTCTATAATTAGTGTAAAGACTAAAAAACAAACAAAAAAAAAGCCCTCTGACATTTTAGAGGAAATTCCAGAAAATCGGTGTGTAGAGCACCAGTAACAGTCAAGATTCCTTGAATTCTTCCATGTTCCCTTTAAAAAACTTTTGTTGTCAATAATAAAGATAATACAGATGTGGATAGATCACATCGTAACACTGAGAAGAGCAAACTGTGGTGAAGAAGGAGACATGAAAAAATCTATTCTGATTTTTCAAATCACTGAAAAAGGAGACCTTGTATCTCACTAAAAAAAAACACTTCATGCACACAGGTATTGAAATCCTAACCTTTCCTGCTCCAGACCATATTACTCAGATGGAAGGATGGAGGGAGTGGGAGGGGGCAGAAGATGAGGGGAACAGATTGCTTTATGTCATCAATTTATGTATTGTAGATGAAATTAAAATGCATACTTTTATGACACTAAGTGCTAATTCTTCAGATCTTAATTGATACAGGGGGTGGATTTGCCTGAATTAAGACAATAAAACCCAAACCAGCAGAGACTTCTCCTTAAAAGGAGCATGCATGTTATGGTCTGGAAAGGAACCTGGGAACTGGGAAATTAAATATACTACTATATTTCTTAGAGCAGCTAAGGTTATTCCTACTTGGAACATATTTAATTATTATCAAATCCATTTTCTCTGAAATTCTAAGTTTCATTAACCTTTCACAGTGAAACAATATCTACTTGAAAGAGTCCTAATGCAATGTGTGTTCTGGCACAATGGAAGGAAACGCTGCAAACCTCTCAGATTTAGCAGATTACTTATTTGTTCTCTCCCCTCTAAATCGAACTGATGCCCAGCATTTCCGAGAAAGATATTTTGTGTCACCTGCATTACTATAGGTGTACACAGCAGATTGTCAAATGAGAGGTGGCTTAAAAAGCAGCTTTTATTTCTGCTACAGGGAGTTTACCAGTCTGCTTTGAAAGAGCATGTTAATTCACTTACACGTGTTCCTAGAAGCATCCAGAGAACTTACTCCTGCTGGTTCTTGTTTTACTGTTTCTTTAGCCTTTCTTCCGGATGTCCATATATGTCATATATGTATATGGTTATATATATTAATCACAATTCACTTGTGATTGCACAACAAAACATGTTAAAGTTTTGTAGATTTGGAGACTTTTTGTTTCGTGGCTAGCAAGACAAGTAAGGAGGGTACTGGCTTGCAGTGTTTCTTTACCATGCTGGCATTGGCCAATGCAGCAGATAGATCAGTCCTTAAGCAGAGACACTTTTGGTAAATCCTAGTGCTGGTCTGGGCATCAGTGTGGAATGCAGAACTCCTGGTATGCTTAGACTTTAGGATTATATTAGAGAGGAACATAATATTTTTTTTCATCTGTCTGAAATATCATATCCATACTCTATATGTCAGTGCAATAAATGGAAATCTGCTCTTGCAAAACCCTTCCAATTGGCTTTGTGTGCAATATTTGCAGAAATCTGGGTTCATAAAATCACGTTCTGTTTCAGTAATTACCTGCCCAATATATCACAAAGAACATCCTGACACTCCCATGAGGAAAACTAAAGGTGCAAGTGCACAGAGATGGTGCGAGGCGCCCTGCACTTCCCACACTGATAAACCCCACTTCCACAGCGTTGGGAAGGAGCTGCATGCACCACTGACTGCTCTGTTGGGACAACCAGCAGCAGTGCTTGGCCAGGCTTCAGCCTGGGTAATGAAGACACTTTCTCCTGGAACAGTAGTAAGTTTATTTCAAGAAGAACCTTAAGTAGTCTTTAGATTATAAAGTGATGTCATGCCAGGGACAGATTTGAACTGGTAACCTACCTAGAAAAAGGCTTTTTATCGTGTCTTTTCCCTTAACAAATAAGTCACCTACTGCCCAAATATTGGTCCTTGGATTTAAAAATACTTCACTGCATATTCATAATCTGCTTTTTGTATATTTATGCCTCTAATATTTGTAAATTCTTATTATGCATCCCTCTCCCACTCTTAATCATCACCTACCAAAGATAACTAGTTATCTTTCCTCTTGTAAATGTATTCACTCCATGCCCCTAATTATTTTTGTAGGCCTCATTTCTCCTGTAAGACAGAATCTTATGATTAAGGAAGTGCCTTAAATGAATTCATTCTTTCCTGAATTATGTCTGTAACAAAATCCTTCTGAAAGGGTCTGCGACTTTCTTTTTTACTTCAGGTGCTGCTTTACTGTATATTCCATTCCAGATTCTATAGGCATTTTTATTCTCAATTTCATAGTTTATTTTCCTTTTGCCATTCCTAATAGTTCTGTTTAGTTACCGCTTCTTCCTACTTTTTCTGCTGTTCAGAATACCTGTATTATGGATAATTTTCCATTAGCAAATTTTTTCCCCCAAGTTAAATATGCATCACAATTAGTGAAATGTCTTTGTGCAGTTTACAGATTTGTGGATTGGGATTCTTTGTGTACCTGTGTCAGACAGAGAAAACCCTCTATCTAGAAGGAGGAATTTGTTTGCCTTTGCTATCTCTTGCATCTCGATGAGCGAAAACTTACACCGGTGACAGGGATCACTAGTACCTGGCTGAGCTCTGGGCCTCTCTTACGGCTGAAGTTTTGGAAAGGGTTTGCTCAGGTTTCTGGGGAGTCAGGGCAAGCCCCAGGTCCTGTAAGAGACCACAGTCCCTGGAAATACAACATTTAACTTACTGGATCCATGATATATACGACTCACCAGAAATATAAAATTCCCGTGGGAAAACAGATTTTGAACTTAGGACTTTTCAGAAAGCTGGTTGTTGCTTTCTGCCCTTTCTGGTAGTCTTTAGGTGACTGCATATACTGGAATATGGGGAACAAGTGGCTGTAGCTAATCAGAACAACTAAGTACTTAATTTATCGCCAAAGCAGTCTTTTTCTGGGCATACTGCAAATCACTAGAGTATTCTGATTATTTGAAAGACTTGCAAAAGAGAAAGCTCCCATGTTTCTTTGTGGAAATGAGAACCTAGTGTGTTGTGGTTAGTTCTGCTAACCTACACAGCAAATGCACAATGGCATGGGACACTTCCATGAGGTAGTATGTTTAAAAATGAAAGGGTCTAGTGGGGAACTGACACAACTTTTGGCATATGCTTACTGTCCTCTGAAGTTTCTCACCATGATCATTCTGGGACTAATACAGTCACAGTCCCTCACATGCATGTGATCTCATGCACAGCCCACGCATGTGAGTGCTGAACAAGGCACCTGAGACATTTTAGGAGGAAAGGTCAGCTGCCCCTTATCACACAACCACCTTAAAATTTTACTGTCCAGGCAGGCAAAATATTATCTTCCCAAAAATCAAAGGCCTCACTTTGCCACTCATTGCTATTCATCCCAGTCTTCTTCCAAGAAGCAACGTGACATGTTTTCCAATTAATTTATAGATCCAGCAGCTATAGTCCCATTTCCATGTGTTGCACTCCATTTGTCGCTTAAATGAAAGGCCCTACAGAGACCACAGACCTGAGAAACGACTGGCATTCAAAACCAAACTTGTTTAGATAAAGACTGGAGGAAAAGTGATGAAGGAAACACAGAGAGCGGTAGGAAAAAGTACAAGATAAACGATTAGGATGCATGAGAAACATAGAGGAGGCACCTGATTTAATGATTTAAATTATTTGAAAGCTATTTGTTTGTGGTTTATATGGATAATTACTGGCAACTGCACGAGAAATATTTACAGGAATTTTGATGCTCAACTGTTACAGTAATATGAAAAAGCATTGATCCAAACCTGCTATCCTGCTTCAACAGATTTGATCCAAACCTTCTACATCACATCAGCCAGGAAATTTAAATTGCGATAGGGTCAATTATATTTGTCAGCTCTTGCTTTGGCTTCTGAGAGGGACTTGGGGTTTATGAGATACTCGGAGCCTACATGAAAGGCAACGGCAGTCCTACAGTACCTCTCCTATATATATACATGATAGAGATAATTTTTATTCCACTGTGTATTGTACTCCCACACTCAAGTCTATAATACTTTTTTCTTGTAAGAGCATAAGGAAAGGTTATGACTTTGTCAAAAGATTTACCTTTCCAAATGTTTATATGGTTGATTTCCTCCTTGGTAAAGCATTTTCTGGAAAAGGCAAACAGAATCCTGTCAACATTTTTAAATAAGTAAAAATCAAAGCATTTTAAGCTTTTGGAAGGCTTATGGTAACACTGCCTATTCTTTGGTCCTACAGTAACACAAAAAACATTGATATCTGAACTGCAAATGGTGTTCTCCTTAAAGTCTTACCAAAAAGCATGTTCTTTCATACACTTAAAAATACACTATTAAATTATGTTAAGCCATATGACTATGTGCCACATTGGTTCTTCCAAAAGCAAAGTGTTACCCTTGTGTATGTATGTCTGAAATTATTTTAAAAGTTGACTGAAACACGAACTTTTTGTTGAAGTTGTTCATTGCTGTTGAGCAGAAAAGAAAGTAACAGGAGAATCACTAACACCTGCGTAATCTTCAAATAAAAGAAAATATTAATTGTTTAGAAATTTTTACAAATTACAATTTTTACAAATGTTTTCATGCTGTGTGTGAGATGCATGCATGGCTATGGTGTGCGATATGGTGTAAGCAGGTAAAGAAACAATTACCCAGAAGTCCATAGCAAGGGATATTATATACAGAAGAGGGTTTAATTATCCATATTTTTAATGGGATGGAGAAGAGAATCAAAAATTAGTAATGAAGGAGGTATTAAACTATATTAGTGACAAACCCTTGATCCCCAGGGTAAGAAAACACAAGAAGAGAGAGATTAGGCTGAGCAGTGAACAGAAAGAAACAATGAGGAAAACAAGGCAATTACATTTATTGAATTTACTCACAATACTTGCAAACACACAATTGAGACCAATCCTGCATCTGCTATAGTTAGATGAGCAGAGATATATATTTCATCTTCGATAGCTACCTGCCACACACCAGAACTAAAACAAGCATTTTCCAGAGAGCCTGATATTCCCCACACTCAATTTATGTGGATTAGATGAAATTTCCTCTTTCTTTTCAGTAATTTTGGCAGACCGCTGTACATTACCAAGGGTTGCCATTATCTTGCTCTGAACACCATCAAAATGGTTAGTAATTTTATCCCAGTATTACCAAAGAAACCTGTAATCTCCAGTGACATTATTTTAAATAATACAGCCCAGCAATCACATCAACAAGCAGAATCCTCACAAATGAGAGTTTTTATCTGGAAGAAAACAACAGTAGTTATTTGCTATCACCTGCCTTCAAAATAAATTCACCCAGGCATCTTAAGAGTGTAAACAACGAGAGTAATCACAATTCTTTTTTTTTGTCTACAGAGGAGATTCACTGGATGGATGCAAAAACCCATATTAACAGTGATGCTTTTTGGTGGAAGTGGGGTAACTGGGAGTGTGCTCAGCAGAGGCAATGTGCTGTAATCTGTCATTACGCACTGGACTGCTGTCAAAATGCCTTCCAGTAACTGGGCATCTAGATAGATATTTACTAGATTTAACCTCTTTCACTAGCAGAGGTTGGGAATGCAACAAATTTGATCAACATTTCAAAACAAGGCTATTGACTGATCCTCGTTTCAGCAGAAAACCACACAGCCTGGTAATTTTTCATTTTTCCATAAACGTGTACTTTTTACCAAAAAGATTTCTGGTTTCCATTGCAAAACAGTATGGTAATTTGAATTAACCTGTTCATTCAGGGTCTGATCACCTCCTGAGAGATTTTTTCCAGGGTCCTAAATAGGCAAAGGATAAAACACCAAGCAGAGTATAGATTTATGGAAAGATCAGTGTTTTAGATAGCAGTCTATTAGTATTAGATACCCAAATTAATACTTTTTAAAAAATAGGTTTAAAAAATTATTATAGAAGAGCTTTGTCAGATGTGAATGTTTTAGCATCAACTAAAAAGATCACACTTTAGTGGATTATGTCAGCAAAACAATAAACAGGGCTGAACTCTTATATTGTGATATGACATAATGAGCTCTGTGAACTAATGAATCATATCAGTTTGGGGGCATCGTACTTTCACTGACACAGAGGATTCCTGCCTTTGTATGTGCATGTGTGTACATGTGTCCATCTCAGTATAAACTGCGCTCATTATTTTTGCTTGCCACCTTAATGCCACTTCAGCATTTCCATACAGTCAGCAAGAACATTCATTCAGGAAACTGTCAGGAGGATTTTTATGGGCATTCATATTCCTTTTGCTAGGGTTATATCTGCATAAATATATATTTCACTGGCCTTTCCCTTACTTAATATTAGTGTGACGTTTTGGTTTCCACAGGTGACCGGCAGGGGCTGGAGATATTTTTTCCTTTCCTCAATGTACATAGAATTGTAGTAGGTTTTTTTCTGCTTTACTCTGAATCATCTTGGACTGGCTATAGCAATGGATGAAACATTGTGCTGGATGCACCCATGATCCTAGTGCTTTGGGGCACCACATCAGATTGGCAGGGACTCTAGAAAAATGGAGCCAACTTGTCTGTGGCATGTAAGAGTGATCCATGTCTTGGAGTTGCTGAGATGCTTCCATGCAGTTCCCTCAGTGTTGCAGGACTTCGGATACAGGCTGTGCCTTTTGCCGTCGCTGCTTTCTTCTTGTGGCACTTTGCATCTTTGTTGAATCTGGTAGTAAGTTGTCTGAAAGGGTTTTGTGACTGGCAGCTCTTGGGTCACATGAATTAGGTGCTCTGTTCACCCATCTTCTTGGAAGCAAATCTGTTGCATGGCTGCTCGCCACTGGGCACAAGACACTTTAACCCATGAAACTTCTCCAGCCTGTGTTTGCAAGTACTATGTGGGAACACAAGACAATTGTTTGCAAATTCAAGATAATAGTATTTAAAGTATCTCAACTCTAGGCATTTGCAAAATCTCAAGCATTTTCCTGATAAGGTGCTTTGGGATCCACAAGGACGGAAAACCCTTTAAAACTATGAGGTGGTGTTTGTTAGTAAACTTTCCTTGCTATTCTTCTCTGGGTATGAGCAAAGATAACACAGGCTGGCTAATGATTTACAAGGAATGCAGTTGTACTAATAATGAGATATATACACGTGGGCTGGGATCCTTCTCGGTCGCTGTGATTGCTCCCCTCTACCCAAGGCATTTTATAAAATATGGTAATTAACGCAGTGCCTTCAGACAGTCTAAATTTATTGCAATTTATATGTTTGGGAGTGTTGGTAAAAGGCCAATGCTGGCAATTCTTTAACTAATAATTATTGTGTTTTATTGTTGTGGTTCTCTAACACATTAACAAGTGAGGACCCAGGTTTATTAGAATTCACTTGGCCCCACTGTTCCATGCATATTTATTATGTGAGAGAATAGGATTCTCTTCCTCTAGCCTTCACTAATTTAAAAGAAGATATCCTCAATGAAATGTATTCAAATATTTTGACATTTTTCTTCACCTCACTTACAGAGCAGAAATTGTTTCTGACAGTTATTATACAGTACGGGAATCCTGCTGTTTCACTCTGCTGAAGCGCAGGTTGAAAAGACACAGCGATTGCATTTTGTTCAAAGAGTGATTCTCTGGCCTAGAAATAGCAACACTGTCAGCTGTGATTCACTGGAAGTTTAGATAATATCCACTCTGTACCTCTCCACCAAGAACATGGAATAATATTTTTTTCTTCTCCTTCTTCTTAAAATAGGAGAAAATGAATCAAAGTGTGGAAAATTTGGCACCTCCAGCTTTGGGATCTGAAGTAGAGGAAGGTTTTGATTTTGAAATGTAAGTGGTAATTGAGAGGAATGGGAGCAAGAGAAGTTGAGTGGAAATTTTTTCCTTCTTTCAGACACTTTCAGTCCTGTCTTTTGCTGGGTTTTAAATAGATCTATTTACAAGATAAAATAGCAGAGGTAAAAAATAGAAATACTGGGATATTTCCAAAGATTTAAAATGACTGAAATAATTGTAGGTGGCATCTGCCTGACTTTTCTTTTACATCATGCTTCCAGGCATCCTACATGTGTGACAACATATTTCTTAATACAATTGCATCTATATGTAAAGCACAACGGCAAATTCCTCAGTTAATACTCCCAAAAATTGCTTATAGCATGAAAACCTGAGACTGTTTTTTCCCTTTCAGAATTATTTTGGTGCTGTCTCAAATATATATAGGATGAAAAAGAAATTTTATCTTTAGATCTATAAAATCAACTCTGGGTAAATTAAGAAGGGCTGTGGTAGCATATTTAACACTTTAATTTAGCCAAAGGCCCTTGTTTTAGAACAGACGTTGTTTTGCAAGGGTTGTTTATTTGAAGGCAAGTGGAAGAGCACCTGGAGAATCTAAAGCAGGAGGAGGAGGGAAGAATTCAGGGAGAAATGTGTGAAAGGCTCTCCTGGATGCTTTGCTGCTCCCTTTGCTGTTTGTGTTATGCAGATCCTATATTAGAATCGAGGCTTCTCTTTTCAGAACAAGAAAGATGAAGCTGAATGCACAGTGAAAAGAAATCACAACAGGGGTATTTATTACAGTTCCTTAAGATATCATAAACTGATTTTCTGTCAAAACCACAGAATATCGCATAAGGGGGTAGGGGACGGCAATAAAGGGCCTGTTCTCATAAAAGGGGATTGTTTAGCTGAAATGTCTGCTGATGCTCCTGTCATATACTGGGACAATCTACTTATTACATTGATGAGAAAATAATTAATACAATATCTGGGACAATCACGTTGCTGAAAGTGTTTCCTAACTTTTCCATGCAAATAAAAGCCTCCCATACAGAGGCAGACATTATTAACTGGAGTGAATTAATGAGTGTGGCTGCAGGATGCAGCCCTTCTTGTCCTGGAGGTGCAAGTCTGGACTGTCAAATGCAATGAGTAGTGTGTCGTGTAAGCTCGGCTTGAACCCTGGTTTATTAAGGCAAGCGAACAGAAGCTTTAAATGAGATTTTGGGTTCTTCCACTCCATCAGGGAGGCTGGAGGAAATAGGACACATGTGAAGGGTTCCTCAGAAGGCTTTGAAAAGAGTGATGTGCTGCAACTGTTCTCTGCTAGTTGCTCAGGCATGCGGCATGCTCAGCCTTACAGAATCACACAGTGATGGGATGGCTGTAGCAGGACCCTTGCCAGAGCAAATGCACACTAATGAACCACCACGGTCTTAAACACTGGGTCATCGATTGTCCAGAACATCTGTTCTCCCTCATCAAGGCTGCATCCAGCCCTCCTCTGGGTACAGAAGGTTCCTCAGCCTTCCCAGCCCATTGTTACGGCTCACCTTCACAAAACATGTTTGTCCACACTCCTGACCAAGTCCAGCTCCTGGCCCATGCTGTCCCTCAAGACGTGATCTCCTTGAACACCTCCTCCAGCAGAAACAGTTATCATACACAGAGCAGTATCAGTGTCAAAGCCTGGGATAAGCGAGTTGGTCTTAATTGCACACCCTGCTCTTGGGACCTCTGTTTCCACATCATTTTTCTAGAGAATCACGCTTCACATGCAGCAAATTATCTCAGAAAACAGTTGCTGGCAGAACAGGGTGTCTTCTGGAAACATGATTTGCCTAATTTTGGAGTCCAAAAAAACTTGTCTTGCCTTTGATCATGCTATTTATGTGAAATGTCAGCTGGCATTTGTGTAGCTATATGTGCCAGCTTGTGCAGTGGATGACACCATTGAAATGGGTGACTAAGTCCTCACACCTGTTCTGCTTTTAAATACAATGGGTTACTGGGAAGTTCCTGTTTGTTAATGGAAGGAATCGTGCACCCTACCCAAGGGAAAAGAGACTTTAGAAGTAAACAGACAAAATGCACTCAGCAGCATTTTCAACAATGAAAGAGCTGAAGTTACTAAACCTGCTTCCCACATCTAACATCATTCCATCATTTCAGATCCTCCTGCAACATGCTGCCAGCTGCAGTACCGTAATTACAGTAAATGATTATATTTTTTCTCTCTGAAAAAATACGGTTATTCTTTCTGACATGGTTTTCCCAGATCTACTCATCCCGATATTTTTCACTTCCACAAAACATAAACCAATACATTTTCACACATATTTTTTATTTAAAGGGCAGGCTAGCTTCTGGTGAAAGTACTGTCAGGAACTGTGTCTCACAGGAGGTCTGAGAGACACACGGCTTCGCAGGGCAGCAGGCACAGGTGGAGTAGATGCTCAGAGGCAGCTTTGAATACTGATATCCAGGGTGAAATCCAGCACCCCAGAGTCAGTGAGGTGGGACTTCACTCTTTGTTTATACAGACAGGATTAAGACTGTCTCAATTGCCATTGGATATTAAGGTTAATAAAAAGATATTTCAAAGTATAGTGTGATTATTAAAAAAATACAATTGTAATCTCAATTTCAAGGAGTAGCGTATGTCCCAGGCTGTGAGCTGGTAGTCTTGATTCTTTAATTTAGGGTTCACTTCATCCTTATTGACAAAAGTTTATTGCCATATGAATAAAACCACGGCTGGCTGGAAACTGAGGGTGCTGTTATACCCGTGCTTTGAGCCCCAGCTTGCAGTCCTCCCCAGGGGCTCTGCAGGCAGCCCAACACACAGTGACACTCCTCTCTTTCCACCTCATGTTCTGTTTGTTAACAGGCTTTCTGGGGGGAACTCATACAGGAACTAGATGACACTCATCTTTTAGGTGAACTTCCAATGCAACCTCAATTTTTTGTTACCAAGTCACAAATGAAGAAAACAATGATGAGAAGAAACTATCAATTAAGGCTGAGGGTTTTTTCATTCTGGTGTTTTTGACAGAATGAATGATCAGAGGAGCAAATTAAAGTGTGTGGATAATGTCTCCAGAATATTGTTGGGTCTAATTGGTTGGGTTTGTCAAATGATGCCTGACACTAAATGCAGTCTGTAAGTTTGACATAGAAGGCACAGACATTCTTGTAAATACTGTGCTTCATTTTAAAAATATGAATGGGTTGAAAAGTTGATAATTAACTGGGATTTAAGGACACTTTTTAATAGGAATCTGAATAGTAGTCATTTGATAGAAATACATTAACTCTAGAAGCTGGAAGAGGGGAGTACAATCCTGTCACTTGTTTCAATTCCAAAAGCCATCACAGCTGCTTTCTATACTCAAAACCCTCTCAGACCTTCTCACACAGCCCCACTATTCCAGGGGCAGTTTTAGTTCAAGAGAAATGTGGAAGAGTCCTAAACTTGCCTGGTCATTGCTGGACTGTAGAGAAGATCAGGGATGCAGTTAAGATACTTCTGGCTCACCTTCAAACACTATATCTTGTTTTCTGGGCTTAGATGGTCCCTTTGGGCTCCCCATATAGCCCATGGAAAGCAGGAATCCCCAGAGAGCAGGCACATTACCTATGTACTTATCTTAGAACAAAGTAAGCTTCAGATGTCTGTATTAGGTGAGATAAATCCTACTTGTTAATACACCTGAGATCATCAATAATGTTCTGGAGGCAGGGTTGGTAAAGACAGAGCCCTCCATCAAACTCTAAATTTGCTTCTGCAAAACTACCCACAACTTAGAATAAAAGACATCAGACAATACGCATACGCTAAGTAACAAATATGTACATTGCATCATACCACCTCAGAGTTCCAGCCATCACCCAGTGTAGCAGGCTTGCTACTGCTGTGGACCAGACAGGAAACTATGTAAGCAAGACAGCAAGAGACAGCAAGTTGTTTAAGTGAAAAAAAAAAAAAAAGGGGGGGCAACGGATGCATGTATACAGGCAAGGGGACACCAACACAGTGCTGGCCAGCACGGCCAGCCGTGGTCTCAGCCTCAGCAGCACTTTCACCACTGTCCAGATCTGTGTAGGGACCATGTTGGCTTGGAGAGAAGGTAGTGGTGAATTCTGCAGTGTTTACAGAGACCTTGCCAGGAGTGGAGGCAGCTCAAGAAAACCGTGAAGACCCTTGTCAGAAACAGCAATTAAGCAACGAAGGCTGCTGGTCTAGGCAGACTTGGAAACTGAGCTTACAGGAGGAAATGGTACACACACCTAATACATAGGAAGGAATAGGTAAGAAAAACCTTAAATACCAAGCTGTGTAGGTTATGTTTGATGTGATAGAGAAGATGAGAACAGTGGAGGTATGCAAAGAGGAGTAACATGTTTAGTGACAGGCCAGTAAAATAACAATTTCTAGCAGGAAAAGGAGTGCCAAATAACATTTGTCAAGAGGTGAAAAGAGCTGTAGTTGTGTAGGGGAGTTGGAATTACCTGCAACTGAAATACTGTGAAACGCTTGGCATGATATAAGGGCTATTTTCTGTGAGGGCTTAGAGAAAGGTACAGTACATCTGTACAGTATGTAGCATCATGCAGACATATAATTATTAGTCAACCCTGTCTGGACTCTCTGGAGCCAGCCATCATAGTGGGATACAGCACTCCCTTGTTTGTCACAGTGCCTGCAAATGATCCTTTCCACACCTTTGTGCTTTCCAGACTCTGTCCTCCTACCCTCTCACTAAGCTTAGGACTGACACAAGCAGCAAGCTAAACTGCTTGCAGATAGCGTTTAAGGAGCACTAGCCACACACCGTATTTCTCCACAGGTCAAGAAAATAAGCATGATGGAATTATGATTCGTTGGCTACCAGCACAATGGCAATATTCTAGCAAAGACTGATTATGCAAAACAAAAAATCAATTCTAATAAATGCAAGCTAAAAGGCTTCAGAATGAAAGTGTATGGAAACACAAGAATAAAAAGCAGGGGTGCATTAAAAATTACACTTTTTCAAGCCCAAACAAGCAGCTGAAACACAGAAACACAGAAAAACACAGAAAGCTCCAGCAGCTGGTGCCATCGGTGCTCACAACATTAACTGCCACAGAGGCAGCACGCGCTGGGACCTGGCACAAATCACGAGTAACAATCACCAGGACTGCTCTGCTCACCTGAGATGCTGCTACCAAGATAAAACATGTGCAATGACTGAGCTGAGGTTCCAGATGCTTGAGCCACCTTGTTCCTTTTCCCATGGGAGGAAAAGAGGTGCCACAAGATTGCAGTGTCTTACTTAGCACAGCAAGCACATCTAGTCACTTGACGCAGACTCACGATATCATATAGAAGAGCTTAGGAGAGTGGAAATGGAGTAATGCAGGCTGTGATCAGAAGTCATAATATTTGTACCTTCTGTTCCGCCGATCTAAAAAATATCTTCATTTCTAATATCCACTGCAAGAATATTTCTAACCAGTTTCTCCTGACTATCTGTTTCCACAGCTGACCTTTAGAGATGGAAACACTAGTGGGCTATGTAATTCCTCCTTAAATCTTGAGCGAGTTCTGCTGCAGGTATTTCAGCACCAATTTCTCCATAAATGACAGCACTAATGGTCTCACTGTTCCAGGCTTGTGACTGTTCGGGTACAACATTTTCCATTCATATTAATTGGCAGTGGGTTTATTTAAACCCATTATGATAGGTCTCAGAGATGACTCCTATTTTGTAAACCATTGGGTAGTAAAAGCAACTGAATGTATCAGAGAATTCTACTACCTAATTACAAAATCTGCAGATTTTCTCATTTAAGCAAAGTAAAATCTAATATAGTTCAGTTTTACTCACTCTTACTCTGCAAGTTAGAACTATGGCCTTTTCTCATTTTAATTGTTCAGAGGGGAATTAATTCCCTCCCAATATCTTTACCAGCTGTTTCCCTAAGAGATCCATCTGAGTATTTATATGGTCCAAATCATCACATTTTTTCTGCTAATCCCAAGGACTATATTCATAGATTTCTGTTCACAAATCCCTGTGGGACAGGGTAGCACCGTTATCTCCACTGTACAAATAAGAAACTGACACACAGAGAGATGAAGGGCTCCCAGCTGAGGCAGAAGGGCCAGATGCCCTTGGGATTTGGGCAATGAAATGCTTGGCACCCCAGGGGTCCTCCCAACCACAAAAGTCTGCAATGCAGATACTCTGCCCATGTACAAAGGAAGAATAGAGAAACCCAGCAGCATAAAAGCAGGTACCTCGCTCACGGTACCTTGGGTGCTGAGGCAGGTGTCCTTGGCCAACAGGCCAGGCTCCCTCAGTAGCTGATCAAAAATGATCAGTGTTTGCAAAAGTGCACTGGAACAGGCTGCCCAGAGAGGCTGTGGAGTCTCCCCTTCTCTGAAGGTGTTAAAAGCCCACCATACATTATCCTGTGCAATGGGCTCCAGGTGAACCTGCTTTAGGAGGGGGTTGGACTGGATGATCTCCAGACGTCCCTTCCAACCCCAACCATTCTGTGGTTCTGTGGATTATTTTTTCCTTGCCCAGAAAAAAAGGTGGGATGGATCTTTCTTTCTGTGAGACAGAGATGAGGTGCCTTGTATAGACAAGAGACAGAAGCCATTGCTTAGATGGGCCATGGCAAAGTGAGAGGAACTTCACCTGGGGTTAATGTACCCATTTACAGATCTAGCCCTGTGATTATTCAGGGTCATATATGAAATCTGAAAGGCAAGGCACCAAATTCACATCTCCTAATTGATGTGCAGTTTCCTAATTGCTGAGCAGTCTATGTTTTCAGCTTCCAGACTCCAAATTAGCATAAAGTCATAGCATCTGTTGCAGCTCTTCTTAATGGAATATCACTTAGAGCAAAATTAGTGTCTCTTTAAGATCAAGTCAGTCCTGAAACAACATGTGTCTGCCAGATCTTGGGCATGTTCTTGGAAAGCAGTGCATTCACTGGACATCATAACCAGAGAGCCATCAAAGTCACTGCAACAAATGCTGTCTCAGTCACTATTTCTTCTCAGTAGTCTGGACTGGGGTTTTTCCTGTGTGGGGGTTCACGATTTAGCCCAAAAGTAATAAAGAAGAAACCCAAATTCCCTATTTACCTCACTTTCAAATGCTACAAAGCATTTTTCCCAGATTAATAGAACAGGCCTCACAAGTTTGCCAAAATGTACTGCTGTCCTTTTAGCTAATGGTGAAACAGCAGCACAGGAGGTGAGCTTTCTACCTGGGTCATGAAGGAGAATTCAGCAGCAGGCTTTGGGCTGCTGCAGGCATCTGCAGAATGGTAACTATCTGAATAAAAGCACAATGTCCATAAGGTAAGGCTGCAGTAGTACAGCCAATGGGTACATTAACGCCTAGGATACACAAAGCAGCTCCCTGGGCTTCTTCACTGAAAGGTTCAAATGTTTTTTGGTTGTGCTCACATTAGTTGCCAACGCAGATCAGGGTGAATGACTACAGGCAGTAGAGAGGAACAGGTGATTCAGAGAAGCTGATGTTAATCCCATGCACATTTCTGTAATTCAGACTGTTCCTAGCCTGGCTCCGTGGGCTGAACGCCCATTTGGGGCTGGGGTGCTGTCCTAATGCAGATACACTCTCAATGCAGATTTTAAGCCTGGTTGTACACTGTTGTTACTATTTGTTTTCAATTTGCCTAAAGGAAGAAACTGTTTCTAGACTGGAAGAGTCTCTTGGTTCATGTCTGCTTTGTCTTAAAAGTTTGGGACTGTGCCCTCCTGCTGATTAGTGAGCCCAGAAGTCTTTCAGCACTACATTCCTCAGACATTGAAAACATCCTTTCAATCTTGTAGAGTACTAATTCTGTACGGCACATAGCCCTGCATTGATTTTAACTTTGATCCTGAGGAACCATTCAATGCAGAGATTGGTATTTAAATCTAATGCCCTTATTAGTTCACTCTTGTTCATCTTCCAAATGGAGTATGCTGTAGTCTTTCATACCAAATGTTGGGATGCCAATGGTGTGGATATGGACTGATGTATGCTACAACCCACAGATAAGAGAAAACACAATGACCTTGATTTGAACATAGGCACCTTAGGTGACAGACCAATGCTAAAGGGCAGTCCATCTCACATTGTCATTTCAAAGTGTGTATTCAGTGTAACTTTTTAGAAAACAAGATGAAATGTAATTCTTTAGCTTCAAAGGAGTCTTTTTGAAAGTTGTGATATTTCAACAAAAGATGACAATGTGCCACCACAGAATAACTTGTGAATGCAAATACCGCTCACCTCATTGTTCCTGGTTTTTCTTCAGAAGCTGTACATCTTTTCTAAAAAATGTAGGCTGGAGAACTAACAGAATTTAAAAGAACTTCCTTTCAATGTGAAGAGTTGTAAGAGTGTTAGTTCTCCAAGTCTTTAAGGAAATCCAATTATAAGTCTCTTTATATTCATGCACCTTACCAAAAGAGGAACTTTTTTCTCCGTTGGTGTCATTTCTCAGCGGGGACTCCACTGTGACATTGGTGCTGAGTTTCAGTGCCTTTCTCATTAGGAGACAACTGCCATCAATTCCCAAGAGACTGGGGTGGGACCCAGCCATGCTGCCCTCACCAGCAGCGAGTTATAAAAGGGGCTTAATGTTCACAAGTGATGCATAAAGGTTCTCCAAGGCCACTGGCTTCAAATTTTAAATGTGTACTCTGCTGAGAAATGCAAAATCTAAAGCTAATTGTCCCCATATTGTACTGTGAACCTCTGAAGAAAAGGCTTTCCCATTCCCTCTGTTTACAGCAGTACATAATCACAGATTGCTATTGTTGTTATTATTAATATTATTATGCTATCCTAAACAGTTTAAAGCAAGTGTCTGCAAGACTTCTTGTCAAATAATATAATAACACTAATAATTTCTATAAGCATTACAGTTTTACAAGCAATGGTAAATTTGGGGATATCTGAAGTTACAAAAGGCCAAGACATTAGTAGAAGGAGTATTAATTCAATCTACTTTATGTCAGTCTTATGAAAGACTCTCTTAAGACTGACAAGTAATCACAGCACTTTTCAATTAATAACCTCCCGCCTCCTTTGCCAATCATATTTGCTGCAGTATTTCTCGTAACAAACCCTTACTGATAGACCCTGGTGCTGTGATGATAAATTCCACTTTCCTTTATTAATAAGGGTTTAGACATTTATGTTTCCAGAAAACATGACAGAGATACACCAAGCCCTAGATAGCCTTTGTGCCATTGAACTGGCATCCTGGGGCAAAGCCTCCTCCTGACTCTGGGGAGAACTGAGCCAGGGGGATGTACATACTTACATCACAGATGGCAGGGTGCTGGTACCACTGATTTGGCACAAGGATGAGCCTGTATCAGCCTTTCCATTCAGATCCAGAGCTGGTTTCACTGTGAGCCTCCCCACTGCGCTCACTCGCAGAGCTCTGGCTCTCACCACAGCACATGGCCAGAGCAGGTTTGCTCTGTAGAATGTGGACTTGAAGAACACACCATGTTCTCCAGAGCTGTGGGCATTCACTCCATGGCACCAGACCCAACAAACCCCTTCAAACATGCATAGGGTGAACTGAAGGGTTTGGCACCAGCTGGGTCACTTCTCATACCTGCTCCTACCAAGCCGTGCTGTCTGCTGGTGCAGTCACAGCCAAGGAGGGTGAACTGGGATGAAGCTGGTAACCGCTGCCATCAGTCCTCAGCTCCACAAGCATTACATTCTCTTTAAACTTCTGAAAAGTGCAAAATGTTTCCTCTACAGCTGTTTAATAAAAAGCGTCTGAACAACTCAGAGCTGTTCCATAAGACTTTCATGGTCTTCATAGATTCACCAAGTGAATATTCTACTTCAATGCATTTAAAAAAGAAATATCCATCATACTGCCACTGCTCACTTCAGCCACAGATAGCATGCTATTATTACTAGAGATTTGCTTCTAAATAATTACAGACATTTTCTAAGACTTCTCTAAAACCTACAGTCATTTAAGGCTTTTATATCAATAGACCAGAGAGATGCTGCATGTGGCTGAGGCAGAAAGGAGAACATCATGCTTAAACAATGGGAAGGAAGTGAGAGACTCTAAAGCACCCTTTTGGATCAGCTGGAGACATCGATGGCTTTGGTCCTCTCCTACTACCAGTGTCTCGAAGCAGCCAGCAGCATTGGTACTGGACGGGAGCAGACAGAAAGCCCTGCAGGCAGTGGCTCTGCTGCCTCCAGAGCAGGGCTCCCCAAGTCCCACTAGGAAATGAACGCCTTAGGATGATGTTTTGCATGTTGCATTTCCAAAGTGCCAGACAAACAATAGCTAATTATAATCTGTACAAAAGGATTATATATTTGGCAGCTTGTGGTAAAGCCATTTAGGTAATTACTTAGGGGTTTTAGAAATCTAATACTTCATTGCTGAAGCGCCTTACAAAAATTGCTGCGCTTGCACAGTGGAGGTTTGTAGGAAGGACCAAAGGTCATTTATTACTTCCCTGTCGATGCAGTTTAAATCCAGTTTCCAAAATACTGAGTCAGGTATCAGTGTCCAGTCTACTGGAAATAGCCATCTTGGCCTCTGTAGCTCATGGAAAACAGGACCCCTCTTCAGGGAACCTCTGCACACATGCACAGTACCCAGCTCTTCGTTGCAGGCACCTAGTATGTGCGCGGGGCTGGGTCTTGCTGCTGGGAGCTGATCAAGGCCACTGACAGCAGCTTTGGATCAGGCCCATAGCTCACAGGCCTGCATAGAAAAGCGCTATTCTTAAAACCAAAGTAAATACTGCAAAGTTTAGGAAAAGAAACACAGAGGCACCCACTAAAGACCTGCTGTTATCTTTTAAATCTCATAGGAACATATACAGTAATTAGGATGGGAAGAAAGGGTACAGCTTTGAACAAGAACAGGATACCTTCAAGGAATTAGCAAAGTTAAGTATTTAGCAAGGATACTGATAATCCTCCTCAAAAGCATGAGAGGCCTAAACTGTGTGGCAATGAGGGCCATCTTCAGCAGTTCTTGTGGCCCCTGTGATCAGTGAGCAGCATTTGCAGCTGCAGCTGTACAGACATCCCAGGAAACCCCATAAAGCTGACACAGTCATACTGGGACCCAGAGCTGCAGGAGCAGGCGAGGAGCAGACCCTGTTAGCAGCCATTTTGCAGCTAGACCCCGAATTAGGCATGGTTTTTACAGTCAAACTGTGGCCAAACTGGACCAAGCCCCCTCTGGTGCCCCCCTCAGCAAACCCAGCCACGTGTGAACCGCCAGCCCCTGTGCGGCGCTGGCTTAACAGGCACCTAACACCAGGCAGATAGAGACAGTAATGCAAATGTCTGCTTTACTTTGGGAGCCAGCTGAAGTGTAGCCAGCAAATTTAATGGACATGTTAGCTTCTGAAGGTGAGGTGCTTTGTTGAAGCAGTTATATGGATAGATACATTTTTGCAATCAATATTCAGCACTAGGAGAAACTATAATGATGATACTGAAAGGTTTCCTGGGCCACCTACCTTTACTCAAAGGGGTAAGACATATCCTTGTTTTCAAAATACTTCACCTGCCTGGTTTTAACTTTTCTGGATATCTGTTGTAGTAGAAATCATTGGCCTTACACCACAGAAATCTAAGAAGAGAGGCTGGAGAGTGTGAGTAATCATAGCAAGGCACCATGTGTGGCAAGGTGCATGCTGCCCTCAGGAAAGAGGGTAGGTTGCTCTGGGACAAAGGATGGGGACTCCACCTGCCCAAGAAAGGCACCAAGAATTTCACCAGGTTGGCATGCACCAGATGAGTGTGAAAGTCTGTGCATTCATCAGCTGTGCAAATTATAGCCTCTAAATGTCACAGGAGCTGAGGTAGATACATTTCATACACAAAGCATGGCAGCTGCTCCTCTGCTGCAGAGGAAAGGGCCCTTGAGCTCTCTACTGTCCCTTGGCAGTGACCAGGATTGATGCCTAGCGAGAAGATTGACCTGGTTTCAGTGGGGATAGAGTTAATTTTCTTCTTAGAAGCTGGGGCAGTGTTGTGTTTTGGCTCTGATGTGAGAACAACGTTGAGAGCACACTGATGGTTTTGGTTGTTGCTGGGTGATGTTTATACTAAATCAAGGACTTTTCAGTTCCTTGGGCACTGCCAGCAAGGGGGCTGGAGGGACATGGGAAATTGGGAGGGGACACAGCCAGGACAGGTGACCCAAACTAGCCACAGGGA
Organism: Falco punctatus; assembly: GCF_963210335.1. Taxonomy (NCBI): domain Eukaryota; kingdom Metazoa; phylum Chordata; class Aves; order Falconiformes; family Falconidae; genus Falco; species Falco punctatus. The sequence continues at coordinate 956,068 of NC_137584.1, read as the reverse complement.
TATTCCATACCATGGGACGTCACGCTGAGTATATAACCTGGGGAAAGAAGGAAGGGGGGGGGGACATCCGGCATTATGGCATTTGTATTCCCAAGTAACTGTTACACATGATGGAGCCTGGCTTTCCGGGGGATGGCTGAGCACCTGCCTGCCCATGGGAAGTGACGAATGGATTCCTTGCTTTGCTTTGCTTGTGTGCAGCTTTTGCTTTACCTATTAAATTGTTCTTATCTCAACCCTTGAGTTTTACATTCCTTTCCAATTCTCCTCCCCATCCCTCTGGGTGAGGGTGAGTGAGCAAGCAGCAGTGTGGTACTTGGTTGCCAGCTGGGTTAAACCACGACAAAGATGAAGAAAAGAACCAGTACAATGCCCTGCCCCAGTGATTTCCCATTCCTCCCACTCCATTTTTCACATCCTACACTTGTCTCCATTCAGCCAATGTCCAGCTGTTGAAATGTCTGTGTGTAACAGAGAGATTATACCAACAGCTGTTTCAGGAGAACAATAGCTCAGCATAGTTCCTGTTACTTAGCAATGTAATCTTTTCCTCTGCCCTGGTTATGCTGGTGACCAGCATTGTCTCTGATGAGTGATCGTCACTGTATTACACTAAATTCAGAAATGTTAAAAAAAGCATAGACTTAGTAAAAATCTGGTTTATCTATCCATCCATCCATCCATCCATCTTTCCTTCCTTCCTGAACATACTCTAGGATATTTTTAATAATTACTGCATTTTAAAGAGATTTATTTGATTCTTTTAACTATTACCTGTGGCTTTTGCTTATCATGGAGATATCTTATGGGGGAGGGGTCCCAGAGACATGTACCCTCCCTTAGCTTGGGATGACTTGAGTGGCTTACTTCTTGTTGCCTTACAACTGCATAATGAGTAAAAAATCTTAACAGCTGAATATTCAGCATTGCAGATGCACAGTACCTGTTTCTGCTTTGTTTAATGTTTGGTACAGTTGCAAATTATGTGCTTTTCCCTATGAGTGTTGTGGCCAAATTTGGCTCACTGGTGTAATCCCAGACTATTCCCACCTGGGAGCAGAGCCCTGTCCACAGTATTTTCAGCAAGTAGCAGTTTTGCTGTGCTGTTTAATGTGGTGGGTTTTGTGGAGTAATCTTAACAGGTCAATGCTAGGGTTAACAAGTTAAAGGAAAACACGTCAACACCTAGCCATGGACTTGCTGCTTTCTTGGGAATATGGCTAACTATTAAATGGCAAAAGAAACATCAAACCCAAAAGGTCTTGGTGCTTCTATTTGAAAACTGTTCAGGTCCTGCATCTCTTTCCAAGTGTCTCACACATACAGTAACACTAATAATGAGAAAATTGTGATTGCTACCACTTACCACTCAATTTTCATTTAACAGAAAAAAAATATCTGAGGCAATAGAAAGTTGGCCACGGTTTGTGAGTACCCACGGGATGCAAGAAGTCCAAGCACATTTTAGCATAACCCATTGACTGGCTGCCCTTGCTCATTCACCAGTTCCCAGCAAAGGATAGTTAATCAGCTCTTAAATGCTGGAAACACTCAGAAAAGCCTGTGCATTTGTGTCCTTGCTTTTGAAGTCTAGGAGCAAAGGTGCAAGTGCACAGGTTGCCCTCCGAGTGCAGTGCCAGCCTGGGGACAATGCCTGTGCCGTCTCTAACTCTACTCCTGTGGCTTAGAAACTCCTCCAACCTGTGAGCTGAAATGTCCCCAGTTCTTGCTGTCTTCCACCAGAGCCATCAGTTATCCCTTCCTCTGCACCACAAAACAGATGGGAGCACTGCTCATTTCCAGGGAAAATGAAGACCAGAGATGGGGATCCTCATCTGAATGCAGCAGGATTTCCAGACAGTGAGAGCGCTGTGTGATGCTGGCACGTTGCACCTGTGAAGACATCCGTAGCTTGCGGAGAAGGAGCTCTGCTCTAGTTCCAGTTCCTGGGCTGTAGGGAGGGCAGCACAAGAGGAGATGCTGAAGTCAGTAAGAGTTCAGCCTCTCTGCTCTCCTCCAGGGCAAAAGTGGAATTTGCCCCATGCCAGGCAGGAGAGCCCCTGCCTGCTCAGGATGGCAGGAGGATGGAGCAGCAGCCACTGCCCTGGCTGCCCGGTAGTGTCTTGCCTGCATGCCAGGCACCCTTCCCTTTTGTGTCACCGCTGAAATGTCATGCCAAAATGAGCTCGGTGTCAGCAGCTTCTGCACTACACCATACTAATGAAGGTAAAAACCCAACTAAGGTTGGGAGCCCTTGAAACTAACGCCAGGTTGCAACTGTACAGAGACCAGTTCCAGTTATAAGTTGAATTGCATTCCCCAGCAGCCATGCTAACGGAGCCAGGCAGCCCAGCTCCCTGGAGTTAGTTTCTCTCAGCACTTGCTGGCAAAACCTTCGTTGGCAGCATGTGAGAGCTGGTCAGGCCCAGGGTCTCTCGTGCATATGTTTTACACTCTTTTACAAACTGGCAGGGCTGGTTTTTTATGGTCCTATGCCATTTTCCATGTGTTTAAAGACAATTTCCATTTGGCAGCCAAGGTAACCTTAATTCTGATTGTTGGCATTCATTGCATGTGTTCGTCTGCTACGAGAATGTCAGGTTAATGTAAGCACTGCAGTGGATTACAGTTTTCCCCGATACATCAACTTGTAAAATTACCCAAGGAAACACAGAGTTTAGTAACGTCAAGTTTCAATTCTGCCCCAACAACCATTTGTGAACAGTCTTTTTTTTATATATAATTTTCATTAAAAAGAGGTTTAATTTCCCAGCAACCAAGCATTCTTAATACCTGCCAATAAGATTTTATTTACCTTCAATTATTTTGGAATATGTAGGCTTGTCTATAACTGATCATATAAACAGTGTTTGAATCCAAGGACAGGAGCACGCGGGGAAGTCAGAGCAAGGTGTGACCTGCACTGCTGTGACTATCACTGCCCTGCTGCTTGCTCAGAGCCCACTGTGAGTGCCTTTTTTGTCCAGTATGTCTGCTGAATGTAAACACTAAAAAGTCCTTACTGTGGGAAGACTAATTCTGATAGAAAAGTGCAACTGTAGCAGTCTGATTATACTGGCAGTACTGGGGAAGACTCTCATGTAGACAAGGACATCAAGAAAATCAAAATAGAAACTCTCTCTAACCAAAAGCTAAATCTATTTTCATTGCTGAAATTAAGGGAAATATTATGAGTTGCTGGTTTTTGATAGTTAATATCATGCAACTGTAAGGGTCATCTTTCTACTTCCCATTCCAGAGTTACTGTCCTAAAATGGTATTTCATACTTTTGACTTTCTACTTTTCTTCCCCTCATGTGCTCCTCCCTAGCACATGTTCATGTTTTTAGTTACTTCTCTTTGCCTGTTAGCTTTCTATTTAGTACAATCATCCATCGTTCTGCACAGTGGATGGCAAAGCTCTCGGTGCAATGCATGGTGCTTTCATCCATCTGTAACATCGACAGTAGGATGATAGTCATGGAAAAATATATTGAACTTCTGCAAACTCCTTTGTAGAACAGTTATGGAAAAGCTGTGGTTGTGTCAACAAAAAGGGAAAAAGAACAAGTGATACAAAGATTTAAGAAGATATTGCCTTGGTGCTGCTTCTTCCTTGTTACCATACAAGGAAACAGTATGAGGAACAATTACGACCCAAGAAACAGAAAACAGTTAAAATATGACAAAATATCCTGCTTCTAAGAGTCAGCAATAACTTCTCTTTATAATCAGGACAGCAATGCCAACTGTTTTGCCAGTCCTATTTCAACAAAAATAGAGGATTTCTCCCAAAAAATCCCTTAAAAGCTGTCATATGGAAACGAAGTCAAAAGAGCTTTCTGGAATGCTTTCTACAAAGAGCCATCGCATTAATTCTTAAATCACAGCTCTTTATTAAGAACCTTCCCTCAGAGAGAAAGGAAGCTGCGACCAAAAAGTGCCATAAAAGACAAACCTCTGGTGAATGGCTGAGCTTTTAATAACTGAGGAGAACAAGGAACAGAGACTGAATTAAATCACAAGCAAAATTTTGTTGTCTATAGAATGAAACCAAGAATGGATTTAAAAGAGAGCAGTCATGAGACCTGCACTGAAAAACACAAAAGATTTTAAAATATGAAGTTGAATCAAGTTGAATCAAGTCTAAATTTATCAGACAGGCTCAGTATCTGCTATAAACTATAATAAAAGGGGAAAGATTATGCACACTATTCTTTCTAGGACAAAACCAAAAATTCTTAAGGAAAGAAAGCAAGGTACAAAAAATTATTTGGAAAAAAAGTATATTTTTGATCTGCAAAAAGTAATTGCAAATCAACAGACTTGCACTGCATTCCTACTGCTGTGGCCAGGATGGGACCTCCCCCATGGTCCTGAAATAAAAGTCCTTCTCACTCTTCTCACCCTGGATCCTACTTTTTATGTTGTTAGATCAAGGACTTTTAGCTGAAACTGGAAAAGCAAAGGTCTCTATTTCTATGTCTTTGGAGCAATTTCACTTCAGAGAGTATTTGGTGACTGCAGGAGCTGGTCTCTTGTTCCCTTGCATGAGCCTCACCACCAGATGGACTGGTTGTTAGCATGGAGCGCTGGGATCTCCACAGCCTTTGATGCTCAGCAGCACCTGGGCAACGTGCATGTCCTCCCAGCAGGGGAGCACTGGGCATGCCTGGGAGCTGGGCTCACACAGCTTGAGCCAACGTTTTTCTTTCTTCTTCATTGCAAGTACATTCAGGAAAATATTGCACAAAAATCTAGATTAAACCTCAGATTGCAAAGTAACAGGTGATGTGTCTGCCACTCCATTCATTGAGGTGTGCTGAGCTAAAATGCTCACAGAAAATAAATTCCAGTCTCTTCCACCAAATCATCTTAATTTTAGGCAGAAACACTTTGTTTCTAACATTTGCTTTTGGTAAGAGTTTGCAGCGATAGCCTTATTGTATGAAAAGTCCTGTCAGCAGACAGAAGCAGCACCACGTGAGTGTTGTGCCCAACTGCATGCGAGCACTAATCAAACTGTAGAATAAATGAAAACAAATAGAGTGCAAATGAAGATTTGGCAAAACACATCATCCAGTCCTGACTAAGGGAACTGGAAGAAATCATAGCAACAGGCTACAGAGCCAGCTGGCCCCTCTGACACATCAGGGGTACAAACATTTTGTAAATGTGCTCCGTGTCATGTTGTCAAGGCATGAAGAGCGGTCTCCTGTGCTTCGTGGCTTTATCACAGTCCTGATCTGCAGACATCCCATGAAGAGAAACAGAAAAGAGTGTTATGAATTATTCAGTCTCCCTTTTTAGAAGGGCTTTTTCCCATTTTCCCCTTCAAAATTAAAATATGCTTTAAGTCTCCCTCATGTCTTGGTGCCACAACTAATGGGTTTGGGTTCTTGGGCATTTTATTGAATTGTATTTTCTTCTCACAGCATTTTTAGGCTCAGACAGAAAAAGAAAATGGTGCTTGTCTACTAATATTTTAAGTTACTAGGGATTACAAGGCACAAATTAAAATTAATGTAAGTGATTTTTAGCCTGAAAAAAAAAAACCACAAAACCATGCTTCATATGAAATAGTGTGTGTTGAGTGGTGCAGGCAGAGCCAGTTTTACTACCATAAGGAAGGGCAGCATCTGCCTCCCAGGGGGCTCCCTCCAGGAAACAGCAGAAAAGGTCCCCAGGTAATGGCTGCTCAGGGGATGAGAGGTACCCAATATGCCCTCAGTGCCCCCATCACCTCCTTCTGCATGTCAGACCTTTCACACAGGATAAACTCCTGTCAGAAGCACACTTCAGGCCAAATGCTGTTCCCAGACTCCCATGGCAACAGTACGATAACATTTCAGATCTGTTGAAAAGTATTTTCTGTTTGTTTCTTTATAGCATCTTCCAGCAACTTGTGCTGTTGTAGAGGTGCAGTTTGGAGAGACAACCTAGGTATGTAGCACTTTCCTTGATCCTTTTTTCCTATCAGCTTTTATATTTGACAAACACCCCTCCTATATGTGTGTGCATTTCCCTTTCCTTCTTGTATTCACACTCAATGCATCAAAGCAATGTGATCTCTAAATCCAGGCTCAGCATCCTCATCCGAAGCCCGTGACGGTGCTTTCTCCCCCAGGGGCCACAGCCAGAGAAGCAGTAAGAGACGATCCCTGTATATCAGGCAGTGAAGTGCAAACCAGGGAGGGACCCTCAAAGATGGTATGCCTCGTTACATAAAGGCGCAGGCAATGAAGAGTGGGCACTGAGAAAATGGCCTGGCATCCTTGAAGAAAAAGGCTGGAACCTGACTTTTTCTTCTTTTTCTTTTGTGGTGGTTTGTGTTGTTTGGCTTTTTTTTTTTTTTTTTTTTTTTGATGAGGGAGAACCATAGCCCACTAAGCTTTGTCTTTGTAGAACCTGAGATGGGAAAGCCGGGTGAAGGGGAGGAGTGAGGGTTGTTCCTTGCTGGGGAGGGAGGGAAGTGGCAGCTGTCCTCCAGAGAGAGAGACCACCATGCCTTTCGCATTGCCTGCAATTAGATAGGGAACATCTCCATTTTAAATGTGTTGCTCTAGCTCAATTTTTTTCATCTTGCGAGCCTTCTCAAGTGTTTATTTTCTTTTATTTTAGAGTGACTTGTAATCTTGTAATAAAAGCAAAAGGAAAATGTAATTAATCACCTTCAAGGCCACCTGTGCTCAAGAGGTGCAATTATCCCTCTCCAGGGGTGAATGTAACACCACCGCCTTCCCACTTGCTCACCCCGTCCACCGGATCCTGGCTTCCACTCGGCAAGGCCCAGGTGCACTGATGAGAAGTGAACGGTATAGGCAAAGGGTTAAAACTAAGCTATCAGATCTTCAGTTGTTTACCAGCTTCTCTTGAATCTCAAGGAGCTTCCTGGTGGCTGAGGCACAGGCGGAACAAAAGCCCTTGCTTTAGGAGCAGCCTTGAGAGGTGATGCATGAGCAGTGCATTACAAGCCCACTGAGGGGCACGTCTCCTGCCTCCTCCACCACCTCCCCTGCTGCACGAGAAAGGAGCTAGCCGCTGTTTCCCTGACCCTCACCTTGGCTGCCCGAGGGAGGGAGCAGCACTTGCATTGCCCTTTCCCACCTACCCCACAGGAAGACAGCCAGAAGCACCGACATGATTTACATCACCCCCAGAAAGGTCTGTGCAAAGCCGCGCTGGTGGTGAGGCACCACATTGTGTCTGAGAGTGAAGGGGAGGGAAATGTCTGCATTGAGCTCTTCAGTTTACAGAGGACAGTCAGCAGCACCATCTTGTGCTGCTCCACACCGCCGTCCTTCCCGGGCTGACAGCAGCATGCCCACCACCAAATGAGACACAAAACGAAGACCCAAGTTTCTGGCCCACAATACAAAGGAGGGCACACTGAAAAGGGAGAGCACATCCCGTGAAAGACAGCTATTGCCTTCCTCACAACGCATAGATTGAAGTGATGCCAGCAAATAAATCTGCATTTGGTCACTTTAGCTGCTGTTAGCCTTCTGCGCAACACGTAACAAGAGATTAGAGGGGTGACGGAGACATGCACTGTGTTCACCCCATCTAGTCTGGGCCTTGGAGAGCACGCTGGTGAAATTGCTGCGCCCAGGGTGGGTGCAAGACCTGCACACAACTATTCACCTGGAAGTGTGGTTACAAATGGGAACAGACACCCAGGTGCTGGTTGCCCCTCAGCCCAGGGTAGGTGTCAGCCAAAATGCCGTCAAAATAAGGCAGCTACAAACACAGGGCCCCCAGCCTTCACTGTCTCCGCTGTGGCTTCATGAGCGCATTGGTGTTATAGAGCCGTGCTCTTTTCTTGCTGCTGCATGCCTGCATGGAGGGGGTCCTGACCCAGCAGGATCCAGTTCTGCCCCCAGCTCCAATGGGGCAGTGCAAAAGCCCAAGGGGACCTGGGTGAGCACCCTGCTATGCCACCGCACAGACGGGCAGGCTCACAGGAGGACCAGTTCTGGCACCCACTCATGCCAAGCAGTTCCTGCGCTGCTGATGGAGACACCTCATCTGCCTCCAAGGATGGCTTCCCACAGCGGCGATCTGTCCTTCCCAAGACAAGCTGCACCCGTGAGTAATGGTCTGTGGATGCAGGAAGAAAAAACCACTCTGCCAGGCAGGGCAGTGGCTCTATTGTACTGCTCAGCAGTAATGACAGTGACAAAATCTGGTACTAAATTATTTGCCTCAAACACCAAATCCATAGTGGTAGCAGTCAAAGCCAGGCAGAAATTACAACTGCAGCATCTCTGCCTTTTGACTTTATTTTTATCATTGAGACTTGAATTATGGAAAAACTGTTTACCCCAGGACCTGAGTGGGTTTGTCTTTGGTATAAGCCTCAGTTCACAAGATGATATTTACACATCTGTTGTTTCTTAGTAACTTCTGATCCCATTGGCCAAAGAAGAGATTTTGCAAAGGTACTGTATTCCTACAAGCTTTGCAAAAACTAGTGGCTGGGCAAAGAAAAGAGGCACAAATTGCTGCCACACAGAGCGTGGGCTCTGTAGTCAGGTGTCACTGGCCTCAGTTGCCCAGTGGGTGCACACGTGCTGGCCAGGGCCACCACAGCTGGCCCCAAACTCCAGCAGCCAGTGGCTGACCTGGCCTCGAGTATCCCGGGGCAGAGCCGTAGGCTGTGAGACATGAGGAGCAGCAGTGGCAACACGACTAGGTGAAGCCAACTTCACAATTTTGGGCACACAAATTATAATTTCTGAGTACTTTACGCCAAGCCAGGCTTCTACAGGAATGTCAATACATGTGACAGCTTTCAGGTACTCTCTTGGATGACAGCTAAACATTGCACCCTGGAAGTGCCTCTTCCTTTTCATCAGCCCAGGCTGGGGCAGTAGCTTGGGACACAGACATCTGAGGATCTCCACAGCTGGGCAATATCCCTCCTCTCAGCACTTTCCAAAGCCCCTTAGGTATTAGCATCTGTTTGGACACAGCGAAATTTCAACCTACTGGCCACATTGCAGCAGTGGCTCCTTGGTTTATCTGAATCCCGTGCTGGAAGGGGTTCCCAAGGGGCAGCAGAAGTTCAGGGGAGCAGATGGCGATGTGCGGGACTGTTTTTTCTGGACTTAAAGGTATATTCTGACTCCTCTGGAAGCATAGGATCCCACTGGTGAAACCTGGGGAGGACCACAGCCATTCATAGCTTCATTGCTGCATGCCAAGGCAGCTCCATCATTTTCTGAAGGCTTCGGTAAAACAAGAATGCAAAGCTAGAGCCATCACCTCTTGCTTTTGATTTATTGACATTGCTTGTTTGCTTTCCCTTTCCCCAAACTCTTAAATGTGAGGTAAGTAGCAGCAAAAACCAGAAGATCTTATATGACATTTTCCCATTTGCTTCTACCTGAGAATTGTTTAGAATAAAAGTATCACAGTCAAAGGAAAAGACAAATATAACAAATTGATATACTCTTTTTTTTTTTTTTTTTAATAGTAATACAGTGGGTGTACTAGCCTAAGGAAAATAATATCCTGCTCCTTCTTTTTTCCCTGAGTGTATCCCTAAACCCTCACTGTTTACAAAGAACATTTTACATTTGTCCTTTTCTGGCTTTATTACTTAAGTCTTTGAGCACTCCAGCGAGCACACACCAAAGCAGTAAGTGCCAGCGTGGGACCCTGGCTTACACCAAGACCTCTGCCTTACTCTTTGTATAGCTCATAAGGCAAGAAAACCTTGCCTCTGATCAAACTGGAATACATTTCATACACTGCATACATTTCTTCACCGTTCCCACCAGGCAGAATTTTCATAGCATTGCCATAAGCTATTGAGGGTCTTTTTACCTTCCTGTAATCATTCCTGACACTTTTTTCAACAACATAAAGACCATGAAGATAGCTAGGAGTGGGTGGTATTCCTGTTTTTAAGCTGAACAGAGGAAGGAGAGAGTTTGTTTTTCCTGGATTTTTAGTCTCAGGTGGCACAGGTTGTTTTATTGTATTTTTTTTTTCTGACAAGTTATTTTGAATAAACAGAGCTGCTGTTACTGCTGTTTAGGGTGGCACTTGCTACATCCTCAACTTACAGACTCCTTAGGCTCCTTTGATGTCCCTCCTGGTTGTTTCTCAGTTCCCTCTTCTTTTTGAGATACCTCTGGGTCCTTGTTTCATTACGTTGAGTCACGCATAAGACAGACCGATCTGCTTGTGGTGCAATGATGAGGCTGGTACTGAGCCTGCACTGTCTATAGTAGTTTATTATTGCTGCCAGTGAAAAAGAAATTTAAACCTGGCAGCTCAGCCTGCTGTGAATCAATATTTTACAGGTAGTGTACTTTGAAGAGATGACACAAAGAGAGACTTGAAGGAGGGGAGGTGGGGCGGAAGGGGAGGAAAGCGAGGAAGAGAAGAATTTACCTTGACATCCATTGACATACTTTTCCACCAAAAGTGAAGGAAAACAAGCACCAGGTGCTGATGCTGAGGCTGTCTCACATAACAGGACTCTGCAGCCTTTACAGGAGCTGTTACTGCCTGCTTGCCTTCCTTGCTATTGCTCTGCTGCAAATGGGATAAAACCCAGCAGTGATGCAACTTAGCAGAGACAGAAAATGCACTTTGGGATTAGTACAGAACCAGAGAACAGAGCGGTACCCACTCAGCGGGATCCTCAGAGCCATGGCCTCTGCACAGCAAAGGACCTGGGTAGGAGGGGACCACCCCTGATGCACCAGCCTGTGCCTTTTCTTCTGGTGTCTTAAGGCTCTTGGCAAAGTGTGATTTTTTTCCCCCTCCTTTTTAGGCTGACCTGATTAAGCAATTTTTAGTTCTTTTTCACTGTACAATGGAGGAGCTTTCTAAGGTACCGTATGGTAATAAAGCCTTTCATTTGTGCTGGCCACCCATTTACTTCTTTGTGAAAATCAAGATATCGGTTACAATCTACTAAGGCCTGAATGGCCTGACTCCAGATTATCTGAGAAATGATCTCTCCCTACCCGCCTCATTTTTACATCTGCTTTTAAATAGGACACTATGCCTGTTTAACTCAAAGGTAAAGCTGGTAGGAGCCAGCCTCAGGCAGCCCCTCAAACTGCAGTTCCCTGCCCCTGGAAAGAAGTCTGAATCCTTTTTTACAAGTACAACATAATGGCTTCTCTTGTTTGCCCTACGTTGTTATAACATGCATAAGGCTTAAATATCTTGGTGGCTGGCACCTGGCACCTAGAATCCAACGGCAGACCAGTGTCCAGCCAGCTGTGGGCTCAGCCCGCAGGTTTGCTCAGCCACTATCAGAGGGTTGCAAAACCCCTGGGGGAGGCCCCAGAGTAGGAGCTTTATCAAAAATGTGTGAGGGACAATATCATGGTGACAGATGCATCCCATAAATGCATATAGGGATGTCAGTCTTGCATTGAAATGAAAACAGTAGTTAAAAGTACAAAATGGTTTATATTTTATAGTATTTGGATCAGCCTGTGAATGGAAGGGGAAGCAAAGAGTCTTCACCTCAATATTTGTTAGCACAAGGCCAATAAATTATGAGATTTTGACTAGCACAACAACGGTTACTATGTTTTATGTTGAAATCTGAATAAAGTAAAGCTTTCTAAAAGAAACTAGAATCATATTTCTCCACCTGTGCAGAATGATGCCCCAGATGAGAAACATAGCTGTGAGATTTAGTACAGCAAGAAATCCCTAGAGACAGAGAAATAACTTTGCAACGATTAAGAAGTTTGCCCACAGTTATACCAAAAAAAGGGCTAAAGCTTAAGTTCACACTTTCCACAGCAGTTTAGAAATTCTACATTCTTCCTTTGAATGTAGAATGTAGAATACATGTAGAACATGTATCGAAATGAATAATATGATGGTAAGTTAAATACCAGCTAATCTGATTTTTAAAGTTGGTCGTTATCCTTATTGAGAGGAGTTGGCAAGACTAAGCCAGACCAAGTGGATGTCTGCAGCAAAAGGGGGAGACTGGGGTCATGGTGGTGCTATGACATCTTTCTGGACATGAAGACTGACCTGCAGTTTGCAGGAGAGTTCAGCAGTGGACGGCTGCTTGTGTCCATCTTATGAGCCAGCTGCAAAGTACTTGCATTTCAGGGAATCCGTCAGAAAGAGACATCAGATCTCTAGTTCTAACACCCTCATCATGAAAATGTGTATAACATAATGCCTAATGGTTCAAAGGCACACTGTGATGATAATTATTAGCAATAGCACATGAACTCTACAAAGTAATTTTGGTCAGGTATAAAAGGATTATTTGATTTGATCATAGAGAGTTACAAATCAAATTACTTCTGATACAAGAGATGTTATTAGTGATCTCCATGGCCTCTCAGACTCATTTAAAAATTATTTTGCAAATTTGAATAATGGAAAGTGAAACAATATAGATTTCCACCCCCCTTTCCCAAACTGTATAGATGAAAAGACCCTTAATCCACATGTGTGTACCTAGAATAATGACTGATCCAGGCTTACTTTTAAGTCTGAGTTCCCTGATGAGGTTGATAATGAGCTGACATGAATTAAAGTAAATAAAACTCATGAGACCTATAACCTGGAACTTCTGTGTCTTGGAATTGAGGTCTTGATAATTGCTTAACTTACAACACCGTATCATTTTAAATGCTGAATTACAAACAATTTGAGAGAACGCTGTGCTGTACCCATGACATAATTGGTACGAAGACTTAGGTGCAAAAATGAATGCATCCCTACTGTAGGTTAGTTTGACTCAATCCTTTGAACAATATGAACACACTTTCCACATGAAACGCATGACTGGTGTCACAAAGCCTTCAGGTCTGCTCTTGCAGTAACCCTTGCACCTACAGACAAGTATGCTGTCCCACGTACACCAAGCACCCATTGAGGAAGGTACCCGCACCCAAGGCATGGAGGCTCCCTGCTTCCACCCTGGTCCCTCCAGCCCCCCTCTGCCCTGCCACACGCCAGGGATGGAACACTGAGCAGGGTTCTGGCCATGGACATCTGATGCTGGAAAACAAACTGAGTTCACCAGTGTGTCAGTGACCCACAAGAGAAACAGAGGCAGCTTCCTTTCAGTCCTTCAGGGTCATCATTAATAACAGATGGAATAAATCTAGGGCTGATGCAGTGCCACTCACCAGCAGATCCCAGGACACCGTGCAGAAGCACTGGTCCCAGGCTGCAGGCAGAGAGGGTGTTTTGCAACCTGATGTACCCAGGTTTGCTCAGGGAGCTGGTGGCACAGCTAAGAAGAGCACTTGGGCTCCTGAACATGGTCCAGTATTTGGTGCAGTGCCCTCCTCTCATCCCCCTGACTGATGGAATAAAGGTTTGAATGTAAAGAAAGATATTTAAAGGGCTGGAGGGAAACAGAGCAGGGAAAATCAGACACTCAAATAAATTTTATATCTGTGAACCTAGTTCTTATGCTACAAAAAGTCTTTACACAGTCAAACTTTATACAAAGCAGATGAACACTGCATGTTGCGCACTGTTACCCTTGTCCATGTCATGGGCATAACCAGAGCATTTTCCTTCATGCTCAAACTCTGCAGAGATGAGGCTCTGAAATCAAGTTACCTACCCTGTGCAACACACAAACTACCACCCACACTATTTTTTAATCTTTTAATAACCTGAGAACGTCTCACACATCACCGTCCTCTGTCTTTTCCTCTGCCTTTCCTTGATGTCCCTATTTATAGGCTTCTAGTTTGCATCTCAGCAAACCTTGTGACCTTTTGGCTACTTGCAAGACACAGCAGCTCTTTTCTGCCCACAGAACCCTTTGGTTTTAAAACTGAAGCCCACCGCTTACAGCTGCTCTTAGCTACCATTAATCAGTTGGGTTTCCATTATAGTTATTTGTTTACCTAGTGTGAAAACCTAGTACCTCAGAGCAATTACCTGGCGTACACTGGATACTTAATATGTGCTGTTCATAAATTATTGAAGAGAAAGTCTTTCCCTTCACCCTGTCCTGCTGAAACGATGGCTGCTTTTAGAGGTTACCTTTGAAACTTTGGTAGTTTTATAAGTAAATCTCAACTGTGGGTGTCAAATGATATGAACTATGAAGAATGCGTGAGAATTCATTTACAAGGCAGTAAGAGGGAGCTATTCCTCAGCTGAAGTTTCTACTTTTTCTTAACATTCTGCTATTTTTCCCTTATGTTTCCATCACTGTAATCAAATTCCAGTTTGCTAGTACTTTGGGAAGAGTTGAAACCCTGCTGTATTTTTTTATGTCAGCTTAGGAAATAATCCAGAAAACCTTTTGTTTCTCTGTTTATCTGCATTTCCACAAACTCCCTGCTTCAGTTATCTTTACTGTTGTTTCCTATGTGAGCAGAGGTGGGCATCAGAGCCCACACAGAGTCCTCCCATCCCACCAGCCCAACTGGTGCCAACAGAACAGGACAGGGGCAGAGCACACGCTGTACCCCTCTGGAGCAGTCACCCATGAGCAGCCCTTCAACAGGCTGCAGCTTCCAACAGGACAAGAAAACAGTCCCATCTTTTTAAATACTTAAAGCCAAGAGTCATGATCGTCAAGAGCAACCTCACTGCAACACCTTAAGAATAACAATCAGGATAAGGCCCTAAGCCTATAATCACAGCCTAATTTTAATGCTATATACATAGTATTCCCTCACTAAAACTAATGACACCTTTGGTGCCAAAAGAAAAATAGATGTACCAGAAAGCTCTAAAATTGTGTTCCCCTTCTCCTCACATATCTATGTGAAACAAGAGACAAAGCTGTTCCTGTGCTGGCTTCTGGAGGGGGTTTTCGGCTCTTGCTCTCTGCAGTCCTTGTAGATTTTAAGAAAGTTTTGGTTCGTATGATTTCCTCTTTAAAATCAAAGGAAATTTGCTGGGAACAGAAAACTGCATCTTTATGAATAACATTGTAATGTTACATGATTTAGCTTTCACGCTGAGAAAAACAACTATTTAAAAACAAGAGCTGGAATAATTACATTTCACAAGGGTAACGTTATATTACACTGAACTCGGAAGCTCACATCACTGTTACACTTAACTCTACCCTTCACGGTAGTTGTAAACACATCAACATATCTGTTCAGCTGTAAGATGCTAAATAGGATGAGTGCTTTGGAGTTTGAAAGGAACCAACTTTTAAATGGCTAGGACAGTTTTATGACTCTTTCCCTGTCTCCAAGATGTACATAAACTGCTCTTATTCCTATAGCTGTATTCTCCAGATGTGAGCAGACAGTTTCTTTTCAATAGGCTGGACCACTTGCTAGGTTGGAACCTTTGGGGTAGCAGCACAGGAAATACATCTGCAATGTCGCTGTCAAATACGTGAAAGGCAACTGTTAGAATGACACTTTTCCTGCTTTAAAGCCAAAGACCAGTTGCAAGGCTTAAAAATATTGCGAAAGAATAATCCTACCCAATTCCTGCTTCCAAACCCAACAAACTCAACAAAAAGCCATGTCCAGGCACTCTGCCAATGCATCTAATTGAGAGTCCCAGCTTCAGCAAAGTACTGTCATATAACAGTAGCACAGCTATCATGGTCCAAGCACCAGCTATTTTTCAGTGCCTCTGAAATCAGGTTTCTATCAACAAAACCTGAAAATCTGATACATACAGATGTGGAAGAAAATCCTTCCTTTCCCCCACATGAGAGGTTTGCCCTGGATTTTGCTTCAGGAGCTGGACCGGATGCATGGATGGGTGTTACTCTACGTATCCCTTATGCTGTATTTATTGTGTTTATAGCAGCCAGGATAGTAGACAGCCAATGAATTAACATAACAGCTTGTAAAGCTGGTGTGAAATATGATTTTATATACAAAAATCTATCTGAGATCAAAGATACAGCATCAAGCCCTATGAGGCTGCCAGTTGAAAACCCAGCTGATAAAGGGCATAAGAAACAGCTAGCAATATTGCATTTAAAGAGAAACTCAGCCTCCAAGTGAGCCAAGCAGGTATAAACTCCCTTGCTGAGAACTGCAGATCTAATCTAATCTGTCTAACCATTTATAGGATGCTACACTTGCAGCATTTAAGCACCTTACAAAGATAATCACGGCCATAAAATAGGCACATGCATGTGGTCTGCTAATCCACACAGTCCCCATTTCCTTTCATTCCAGCACCAGAATACCTGCAATAATATACGTATGCCATCAGGACACAAGGTTATATGCAGGCATTTTGGAGAAGAGGCTGTTTTCCTGCTATGATGAAAGTGAGAAATATCTACATTAATTTTATATTTATGTCTGCTTCTGCTCTGCTGTTTACTATCCGGATTCACAAGGTGTAGGCTGCTATCAGATTTCGCCACACACTTCAGGAAAACATGTGATGACTTTACAGAGCTCAGTGGCCAATATTCACCCCAAACTCCTCATATTAAGGCTTAGATGTTGGGTGCTGATCAAACTGGGCACAGCCACCCCTATGTTAAGGTAGGGTTGTGTCCCTTCAGTTTGACAACCTCAGAAAAATGATCAGGCGGGGGGAGAAATGGTGTTAGGAAAAGTAATCCCAGCTCTCAGAAATGGACCCACCGGTGATAAATCAGGCTAGCTCACATCACAAGGGAAATGGCAGACTGCAAGCAAGGAATGAGCAATACAGGTTATTCTTTTTTACACCAGCTGCTAGATATGGCTGCCACATATAAAATAAATAATGCTGGGGTGTGACTATGCTGATTGGAGCCACTATAGCTCATTCTGGGCACTCTGCTGTGGGGAAGGAAACACAATAGACCTCACGAAGCAGCATGTTTGCAAACAGGGGTGGGAGCCAGCCAGCGAGAGGGAGCCTTGCTGGGGCACCCAGCTCTGCGAGGGAAGATGCAGGCTGCTGCAGAGAGCAGGAGCAAAGCATTCACAGGAGGTGGATGGAGGGTCAGCGCACAGCTCACTCTCTGGTGCTGATCCCCTTCTCATCACTCATTCATTTCCTACATCTCATCACCATAGCTTCAGTGCAAGACAATTCATTTTCTTCTCCACCATCTTTTAAATACAGATTGCGACTACATTTATCTGCACTAGAAAGATGTAGAGCTGTAAGTTTGTGTTATGCAAAGGCAAAGAAAATGCACACTGCTTCCCTAAGATAGAGTATTCTGAGCTGGAAGCTACATGTCCCTAGAGAAGAAGAAACCAATCCCTGTAAAGGAATTTTGGAGGAAAGCAGTTGGCCAGTGCTCAGCTAGCTGTCCTGCTTCACCTGCCAACAGATGATATGTAGGCTGTCAGGAGTCAAATTATTTTCCTATTAAAGTTAATGATAAAAACTGCTCGGACTGCAGTACGCTCACCCTGACCGCACAAACCTGACCACAGGTGAGACAAAAATTAGGTTCCCTCACAATTTAGAAGCCAGAAGTGAACGCTTAGGAAAGTCCTAGCAAAATGAGCCCTCTGGCATCACTGAGGGATCCCAGTCCTGGGGTGTTTTGCTCCCTTCTCTGTGCTCAGGCCACTCAGATTTATTTTGCCTGTGGTTCCCTGCAGTGCTACCTGCTCCACAGCACGTCCTTTTCTCCCTAGGTTGCCTCATACTTCACAGGGGACCTCGGCAAAACCGGTAACACCAGCCTGTAGTAAAACAGTTTAAAAAGAACATTTAAATCACTTGTACAAAAGCGAGTACACAAGATACAGGTAAGATACATGGCTATGGTACCCCAGATATCAGTTTTCCATAGCACTGTTTGTTCCTCATTAGTAAACATTTTCTTTAAATTATCTTGGATACTCATTAAATATTATCAGCTACTTAGAACCAAAGGATAATTATGAGTTTAATGAAGCATGTACCAGCTTGCTGAAGTCTAACGTTTGTTTCTCTGCTGGGACTCCATTTTACTTTGCACTTATCCTTCAGCAAAGCTACTCTACAAAGTCACTTTGGCAATAAGAAGTATTTAATTAGATTAATGAATTTTTATCACCTCTCCTAGGGATTAGGCTTGTTAAATCCTGGCGACTAAAGAACAACAGATTTTTTATTACTAAATGTTTAGGGATGCATTGGTTGTGTTGCCGTGGCAGTCCTCATAAGTCAGGCTGCTTTGGGCAGTTCTACCTTGTATATCCCTCAGTAGGCGAGGGATATTTGGCAGGGACAACCTGTGCCTTCAGTTAAATCACAGAAATCAAAATGCAAATGAGTGTATGCAGACTCCAGACAGGGTTTCCAGCAGCTGACTTTATTTCAAAGTTTTCTAACTAGCTCTGTGGGAGGATTAATGAAACCACTCATCACAGGGTCCTTGCTAAAAAAAAAGAGGGCTGACAATCTGTATTTAGCTTTGCTCACTAGCTGAAGAGCACAGCTACAGTCTGACCTAAGAAAACTCTTGGAGTATTTGCTCTTTTGGTGGCTTTTTGTCACAGTCCTAGTCACAGCCTGGGAAACTGGTTTTAGATGTTGCACTGAGACACAAACAGAGCACAGCCCCTTTGTCCCAAGGAGTTTCCCGCTAAATAATTAATGGTGTCACACCACACAGAATGACAGAAAGCACATTTCTTATGTGACACCATGAGATGATGAGCCAGTGAACTCCTGAGACACAACCTGGAAAAACATTTTGGGCCCCCCTTGTCAAATTGATGGACTTAATGTCCCAGCCATACATACAGTGGTTGCACTTTCAAAGCACAGTTGCACTTTTATAGAGATGGACTGAAGCAACCTCACAGCATAGGTAACCAAGCTGTTAGACCTGGATAGCTGAGTCCCCCTCAAGACAGATGAATATTTGAAGTTAGTTATGAGAAAAGTCCCCGTGGGTGCCTCCAGTCACAAACACAATGTGGGGAGGATTTGTGTGGGTCACATCACTCAAGCCTTGCCCCAGCTGCACACGAGTGATTGTTACCACCTTTGTTTCAGTGAAACAACCAAGGAGGTCATGTGTGAAATGTCACAAATTTTAAGTAGTGGCAAATGGACCAAGAAACATAAAACATGCAACTAATGTCATCCCTGTTCCTAAAACATCTGGGTGCCTTAAAATCTCCACCATAATGAGGTGCCCAAGTTGAGGGACAGGTGTCAGTGTTGGGAGTGGAATGGCAGAGGTCCTGCCTGTCACAGCAGGCATCAGTCTATAGCTATCATCACTCCGGATTTCCCATTAAACTTGAAACATTAATATCATGTTTCTTCACTCAGCGCAGACCAAAACCCACCTGCAAAACCTAACAGAGCACCGTTTCCCCTCCCAGGCTCAGCTCTGCAGACACTGACGGCAGCCCTTCTGGCTTCCCTGTTCATGAGCAGGCAACGCCACCTTCCAGACAAGCAGCTTCAGAGAGTTTGCAGGAAAGAGAGAAACTAGAGGCAGCCAAAGAGACAGCAATAACATCAATTTTAAAAGGCTGTTATAAAGCAGTAGGGAAGGGAGGACATAATGCTGATGCAAACAGATGACTTTTTAAGAAGTCATGTCTGTCTGTTTGCACATTTGCACAGATCTGATGCACGCAGCCAAGCCTATGGAGGCTGTGCAGGATTTTGTGTGTGCACACATGTGACATCACAGGACCCCAGCTAAAGGCATCAGAATGACACGTGGTCACCAGCACTCAGCACACATGCGGTAGACTCGGGTAATTTCCCGGGTGTCTGGATGTGACCAGGCAGCTGTCGACCCTCCCATCCACGGAATGGCTGCATCCAGCCTCACCCGCTAATGTATGCACACTTCTGCGCCCATCTGTCTTCAATAATCTGTCCCCCAGGACCAGGAGAAAGAAGGAATAATTAAGCTGTTCCGTTAAGGAAAGAGGAGGTTTTTGACCAGGGAAAGTAACTTATCCATTTAGCTCATCTCATGAACCAAGTAAAAACGTGTGCTCGTTGACCACTGATGCTGCAAGTATATAGTGATTTGAACTTGTTAATGAAGATAAGTCTCTGTGCTGGGAGTGCTAGAAGAGGAATAGAGGGTTAGAGGGGAGCACTGAAGTTTATCTGTATTCTGCAGAGTGCATCTGAGTAATAAAGTCACCTTCCTCAGAAACCTTTGCCCAAGAGTGAACTCAGTTCCTCTTAGCATGTTTAAGAGTCCTCTAAGACACCTGCATGAATAATACTGAGTAGGACATGCTCACTGAACTTCCCAGGATCCTGGATTCAAAGGGGAAATAAAAGATGGTGAGAAGCAGAAGAATGGGGGGAAGGAGAAAGGGAGAGGGAGAAAAACAGGGTATGAGTTAAAAATCGAAGCTGTAAACAAAACTGACTGATGATATACCAAGGAGACAGGCAAAAAACCAAAACTAGGATACAAGGAATTCATGGCATTATCTCATATATTTATTATTGAAAATACAATAGGATTCTTTCTCTGAAAAATCTGCCTTGAAAATATATTGAGAAGCATCTTCCAATTACCAGCACATTAAACTCCAAACTCTGCAGTGTCACAGCAGACAGCGAGGGGGAACGACACTGAGGGGAAATGAGTGATTAGGACTCCATCCACATCCCAGCTGTGACAGGATGTGTTTTCACAACACATCAACTGTTTAAATTATTTGATCTTCTTATTGTCTGATAGCGAAAATGAAATATGCGATATGCTTTCATGAGACCTCCTCGTTCAAACCCTGCAACTTTCCAGGGTTTTTTTGCATTTGCTTTTTAAGTTAATTAGAGCTCAGCTTACAAATCATACAGAAGTGATGCATGGGTGATCCTGGGTGAAAACCTATCAACTCGAGGAGTGAAAGGCCTTTTATATCTGTCTTTGCTCAGGAGGCTGAGGGTGCAGAGCAGACCATGGCTGCAGGCGGGCTCTGGGGCTTTGTCGTGGCCCAACCATTTAGTTGTGCTCACAGGCAAGGGAAAACACCTGCTTGCTGTCTGCAGGGCTGCCTTCACTGTGCTGCCTGCTCCGGGGGGGTGAGTGGGTGATGAGCTCTGTGGAGGTGGTTGAAGCAGGGCAGGGGTATGGGAAGGGGTGTGAAAATTGCATAAGGGGCCATGAGCGAAAAGGGTAAAAAAAGGAGTAAAGTCTCTGGGCAGGCTGGGATCCTGCCCAGCTGCCACTACTGAGGCTCTGGCAGCTGCCAAGAAGCACTCAAACACCCCAAAATGCCTGGAAGGAGTGAAGGCAGGAGGACTCATGGGCACACTAGCACAGACTTTGAACACAAGGTGCGGTCTGCAAAATTCAAACATGTCGGATGTCAGCACGCTCTTCTGGGGAAGGTCTGATCTATTGAAGGGGCAGTTAGAGACACAGCTCTTCTTGAGGGTAATGGACAGGGAGGTGTACAGCACTAAGAGCATCCAATGGGCACAAGTTTCCCTTTCCAGATGCAGAAGCAATTCCAACCTGGAGGTAGTCTTGATTTCCCAGTACAACACTGACAAGTGAAGGTTGGTCTCTGATGCGTTGGTTTATGTTGGAAGCGGGTCAGAGAGGCCAAGAACTCACACCTAGGGCAAGCACAGGGCACACTGCTCGGTGACCTGACTTCCACCCCAGGGTCTGTTAACCCACATGGTCCCCACCTCCCTTCAGGCAGCACCAGAGCGTTCTGCTGTAGATGTCAGAAGATGAACAGGACAAAGGTAAAATACTTTCGAGAAAGCACACTGTGCTATTGTATACATAAGTACATTTTATATATTTATGTGTGAGGGAGTTTGTTGTCATATACTATATTTCCTTCCTCTAAAAATTCATTACAACATATAAACTTATGTTTATTTGTGAAATAAGATACTTGGGGCAAGGGCCATCGTCTTAGTGTTTGTAAAGTGATAATCATAAAGGGATCTGCAGGTCTTTGCCGCAGATCCATATAGCAGCTTGGATATTGCGGTTTAAAAATAACAATTAATACATAAAAACTTAACATTCCTATTACTGAAGGTGCTTCAATCAGGTGACTTCTGTTTACATTTAATTCAAGACCAATTTGGCACAGAGTATTCAGTTTTCAGCAGTGCTCTCTGCTCCTATCAGCTTAAATGTGGCAATTTTCAGGCCAAAGGCAGTTTCTTAGCCATGGTTATGGGGGACTTGATAATGGTATCTAACTGCAACTCTAACTACACTGCCATGATTATACAAGGATATTAAGTTCTTCCTAGCGGGCTGCAGTTTGCAGAATAAGTACTTTACAATTAAATGGAATTTACCAAGTGATCCTCAAGAATACTGCATGGCAATACTGCTGAGCATATATGCTGGCTAAAAGTATGTAACTGGGGTGTGAGGCAGCTGAGTAGATCATGCAGTGATTTTGTCCTTGTACCTCAAGGCAGGATCCCCTGTGTTATGCTGCGTAATGTGTTTCACTCCAGAGCATGGCAGGAGGTAGAAGAGACCGCCCTATGCAGACCTTACAACTTTCAGAAAAGCCTTTGACAAATATGTGCAGCTTAATTCAATATTGCCAGCCTCTGGTTTAGCACTGAAATAGTTCCTGCCTTATAAATCTCTCTGTTTATCTGCAAGTGCAGAGATAGAGAGGCAGGATATGTCTTAATACTATCTTTGTTGTTGCATATAGGTTTTAATTTAATTTTATGTTATATGGCATTTACTTTATCTGTTCCGATTAAACTAATTCTTCAAGGGACACAAGGAAGGTGACTGAAGGTGAGCCAGGCAGTCTCCTGGGATCTGGATCTGCATAGGCAGCCCCTTCTAGCCAGCCATGACTGGAGCCACCAGAGAATGTGATTAGAGGGAGAGCAGCATCTTCGATGCTCAGCATTGGGGGAGATTTAAAAACTAAGAGAAAGGGAAGGTAAAAGCATAATCTAATTTTGAAAAATGAGGATTAAAGGTTCCATTAGTCACGCTGTTTCCACTGTACATATGAAGGTAACAATATGTGATTTTGCTGGATAAAAATATTGGCCCCACGCAGCTAGTGTGGTGCAAGTAAATCCCCACTGTGTTTGTAATAAGAGAAGGTTAGGATCATGCAGATGCGTGACTGTAAGCTGGTTTAGTATTTGAGCTGGCATA
Source organism: Falco punctatus (assembly GCF_963210335.1). Classification (NCBI taxonomy): domain Eukaryota; kingdom Metazoa; phylum Chordata; class Aves; order Falconiformes; family Falconidae; genus Falco; species Falco punctatus. The sequence goes on along the minus strand of NC_137584.1, from coordinate 933,066 downwards.
ATAGGAGGAGATTGTTCCTTGACTTACTGGCAAGACTGGATATTCTACACCATGTTGCGACAACAACAACAAAACCACCAGGAGACTGGCATGGCCTCACACTGCATCTCCGTGCTTATCGCCTTCTAATGCACAAATTGGGCATCAGCGGCGGGGGGGTCCCTACCGGGGATGCTCTGGGCTTTCTTTCCCATGAGGCTGCTTTAATTTTATCTACTTGGTAAGCATCTCTTTTTATAGGGCCAGGACAATACCTAGAAGTGTGGCAAAAAACATTGTCATTGGTAATTTCTGAGTAGTCAGAGAGTTCTGCCATACTACTCCAGAGACACCCCAGGGGCAAGGCTGCCTGTCCTGATGGACTTGTAATTTAGGCTGGAGAGTAACACAGGCAGGGACACTGGTGTGGGAAGGTAAGGGAGAAGGAGGATTTCCTTCCTGAACAAGGAGGTCACTTCACACATGGCCAGCTAGTTGTCCCAATGTCTGTGATGTAGGTTAGCGCAAAAGGGGTAGATGAAGGTAACAGCAGTGAGCTATCCCAATGAAGGATGCTTTGGAACAAGCAGGAGGAAAAACTACTCGAGGTTACCTGACGCACAAGGGCATCACTTAACTTCTGCACCACTGAGGAGGGATGGCAGTTTTGGCTAATGTAAGCAGAGACATAGAGAGGCGTGAGAGAAATTAGAGATGGAGCACTGGCTGTGAGAGGGGCAGAAGAGAAGATACCTGGTAAGAAAAGGGAGCATAGTGGGTGACCATGCAGGGGAAACAGAAAGCAAGAACCATGGGTGGAGTGACATGGAAAATGAGCATCTTTGATATGAGCCTGTGTGTACTGAGGAAAGACTGGCAGAGCCTGACTCTGAGCATTGTAGAAGGTGAGGAGCTACATGCTGATGAGGGGAGATGGGGGCATGTGCGAAGGCAGAGGAAAAGTAAAGGAAATTTTATATCATTCTAATTTGTAGCACATTCCTTTTTGTCTGGGAATATATATGTCACCTGGGAACATACCCGTGGGGGTTACCGAAATTAATTGTATTTCTACATTTCACTCTTTTTCCCCCTCACCTCCCATAGATGCGCACACACAAATTTCTATAGCTATAAATGGTGTTTCATTACGGTTAGCAGCATTGCTTGTCTCAAACCATCACATTGCTGTACAAACATTTTTCCATTCCATACCTCCCTTGATTCCCTGGGTAGATAAAGAAGTTGTAATTTCCCAGAAGAAAAGCCTGTGTTCCCTGGGAGGCTTTCTAAGTTTGTCTGTATATTGGAACACTAAGAATTTCCTAAAACATTTTCTGTGGCTGAGTAGATCTGGCTGACTGAGGTTTAAAATTTAAGTCTCTCCATCATCACTTTACTGCCACTGAGATTTTTCTCACCTCTATATCCCAGTGTATTCATTGTCCCTGGGAGACAGTTAACCAGGGGTGAATTCACTGGTGCTGACCAGATACACAGAAAATGGTTGATGGGCAGGGACCCAAGGAGATGAGTCAGAAGAATCAGTGTCCAACCCACATGTAAGTCCCAGGTCCTGGGGTAAAGTGAGTCCACAGTAGTGTTTTTATTGCTCTATAACAAACAATTAATTGTGAAAAAATAAAAATCATATTGATAATGTATTTTTAACCTGAGAACAAAGCATACCTGAAACAAGGAGGCATTTATTTCTGTGAATGTACCTGTTCTTTATGGAACACATTAGCATATTGAATGCTGTATGAAAAGACACAGTACTTTTTCCCCAGAGTTTACAATTTAAATTATAAATATATTACAGTATCAGAAGGGGTATCAAAATTAACTCATGCTATGATTCACTGTGGCAGCACGTCGCCCTGCAATGCTGCTGCCATGTTGGCTTTTCCCACGGGTGAAGGGAAAGCACCAAAGGAAATCTGAGTCCCAGTGCCCTCAACCGAGAATTTTGCACCACTTCAGTGGAGGTGGGATTTCAGCTGGGAGCTGCTGCAATGTTCCTACCTGGTTCACCCATGTTCTGTGCATCAACTTCATCCTCCACTTAAAAAGGCATTTTCCTCATTTTCTTTTGACAGGAGCCAGCACAGATAAGGTTTCATTAAAAATAAAAATACTGCTGTGTTGGAATAAATGACCATACAATACTGGGCTGAAAGATTATGTCAGTGTGACTACATCACCATTATCGGGCATGGGAACACTTTGCTTTCTGGATCTGCCACCTGAGAAGCTGGGATGTGCACTTGTGCTCCATCCTCCTCTGGTTCTTGGTCCCGGCAGGCAGGAACCTGCTGCACTGCCTGGCAGGGGGACACGCTGCGTCCCAGGGTGCCTGGGTTTGCCACAGGGCAGCCCAGCAGCTACACAGAGGCACGGTGCGGGGGATGTCAATGATGGCACCCGCTTCTGCAGTGCCATCCTCCAGGTACCAAGGTGTTCTGGGGGTTTCCTCCTTTGAACTAGAGCCAGAAATTGCTACTGACTAAAGTTTTGCTAATTAATGAATGTTAAGGAATGCCAATTTTACCAATATTCTGGATATTAAAAAAATGCCATTTATGCCAATATGACAGATATTTTAAAATTGTAAATAATTTTGTAAACAAGGATTTTTGGCTCCTATTTGTTTAACCTCTCTTGAGTCTTTAAGATTCATACTTTCCATTTCTCCTGAAAGATAAGATATCTGAAAACCCTTTCTATTGGCCTTTTTCCTAATCTTGCTTTTTTAATTAATAAAAGTTGACACTCTGCATTAGTATAGCACAAACATGTGGGTCTGAAGAAGAAATCTACATTTTTAACATCTGATGGACAATATCAAGTGATCAACACCAATTTAAAATTGTAAGTAATAATAAATACCTAGTTTGCATTTCAAGAAATTCACTTGAGAAGTCCACACTGACAGGTGCCTTCCATTTACTAATCAGGTAAATGCTGCCTTTAAAGTATTTCTCAGCATCAGCATAAAAATTTTTGGCTAATTCTTGTAACTGGTTAAGATTGTGTTTTCCTTTGCTTTCCTGTTTCCAAATGAACTGGCACAGATTATTTCACAATATTCAAATGGTACTTAGGGCATGCACATGAAGCATAAGTAATCCATGTTGCCTTTGCCCGCCGCTGATCAGTGTATTTTCCCTTTAGTGGACAGAGATTTTACTCCCACTCCTCTAAGAGAAAGACTGTGGACTCATCTCAGGGCTTGTTACTCAGCAGAGGTGTCGCACAGGGGTACTTTTAAGAGTGACCCTGGCAGAGTTAAACATGAGAAATCAGTGCTAAAGGGTATGTGGCCATGTGAAAAATTTCCACAGTTTTTTCCATACCGCAGGATTTGAGGTTTTGCTATTTGACCAATTATTTGAGATTATTTTTGTGTGGCTACTTGAAGTGGTAAGAGATTGTTACCTCTGGATCACAGATTCAAAGGCAGCCTAGGTGTCCTTTCAATAATCATTGTGATTATTGCAATAATAAAAAGTCAGCAATTTTAGTACCTTTTTCATTTTCACAAAATATTTAACTTAATGGTTGAAAATCTCACCAGGTAAGGAGAATGACGAAGAAGGGAACAAGACTGTCCTGTGCCATGGGTCCTCTCACCTGGGAGAAGACCAGGCAGGTAGCGTCTGAGCTTGGAGACAAAGAAAACCATGGATTTCAGTGGCCGCAAGAGGAGAGGCGCACGGCGGCTGCCAGATGCAGCCCGCTCCTATTGTTCCTCCTGGCTCGGCCACCTCGGGACAGGCTGCGATCCTTCTGGCCCTCCTGGTGTGGCCTTTCATCCTCGTCTGGTTCCACCCTTGTGGAGCAGTCTGGAGGCTGTACTGCTGTGGACAAATTCAAAATTTCATTGGTGGTAGTGCCTGTTCTGGTGCAGTGCAAAAGATATACATCTCCAAGCCTATCAGCGTGACAAGCAGCGTGAACAATAAATTCAGAAAAACACTGTATTTTGAACAACCAGTACTGGTGTTTTCATCCAGTTCCCAAATGAAAAAGTCTGATGTTTTCTAAACACTGATTTTTTTGTTAATAAGGAATAATCTGTGGTGCCAGCACAATGCAGTTTTAGAGTCATACATGTCTACTGCATATAATGTGAAGCCTGTGAGGATTTATACAGTGATCAACTGCTTCAGCATCCTGAATCATTCCACAGACAGATTGTCTGTAAATAGGAGACCTTGAGGGAGCAGAAAATGTAAGTAAGAAAGTGCAGTTGTTCTAAACGAATAAAAAAACCTTAAAATAGGGAATGATATTCAGTATTCAAAAGCATTTAAAAGAAAAGCTGACAAGTTTTCCATACAATGACATGCTGGCAATGAAAGACAAGTCAGAGGAAAGGTAGCTGCTGTATAAAACCAGCCACAGCAAACCTCTGCAGCATAGGAGGACCCAGGCTGTCGGAGAGGACCCTTTACCCTCGTGCTCCTTCCCAGCAGTGCGTGGGCAGCATGGCCCCTAAGAGGGCAGGGGAACAATTCTGCCTTTCAGGCTTCCCACACGGGTTTGCCTCCTCCTTCCAACACAATCCCCTCCAAGGTCAGACCTCCTTGAAGCTACGGGGACCAGTGGTGGCTGTGACAGGAGCCCCGCTGCATTCAAAGGACCCCCAGGTGAAGGGTGGTAGGCAGGGACACAGCCAAAACAGCAACTCTCTATTTTTAAGAGTGTCATCAGTGACCTGGACACTCGTTAGGACAAGATTTGAAGGCAGCACCTTGGTTTATCAATAGCAGAGCAATGCCCCGCTCTCTCCCAGGAGCGTGTGGGCTGTATTGGGGAGGGGCACATGCACAGGAGACAGACAGGCTTCTTTATGCCACTTGCTATAAGTGCATTAGTAGCAAGATGCTGCAGCCTTGGTGTTTCAAAGATACCTATTTATGAGTGTATTCTATTAACTTGAAGAAATTGGCTCCAAGCAAAGAAGTCTAAAATACTACTGCACCATGCAGAAGCTTTTTAAGAAGGAAAAGAAGAACTTTCAAGAGGCACCTTTGGGCAGATTCACACATGAATTAAGGCAAGGAAAATAAGCTTTTTGCAGCTAGCACAAGCCACCAGTCCCTGCGTGCAACAGGTAGCCTGCAACATGTTCCTCTGTGAGGGCCTGGACCTGTGCATCATCATTTATCTGTGGGAGATGAAAGCAGCGTATTTCCAAATGGCAGCATGCAACTTCCACCATCTGCACAGGGCTGAGCGTTTGTACAAGAGTCTCAAACCTGCCTGAGCTGGCAGTTACGGAGAAGTCCATCTGCAATAGGAGTCTTAAAGTGGACATAGCAAGAAACAAGTTGTCCTTGTAACCATGCCTAATGTGGGCATCAAAACTATATACCAGAGCCTCGGCACAGTTATGAATTGGACCTTTAAACTCACACAGAGTTTATGCCCTCCACAATTTGGTCAGCTGAAACTACAAGAGCCTCTAAGTCATACATCCAAGAGTATATTCTACCAAAAACGCAGCTTTCAGAATCCTGCAAGGAAATATTGGTTCAAGTAGACCACCTACCACCTTAACTTTTGCCTTTCCCAGGCAGCAGAGTTACATCTACTACCTTTTGTGTACTGTACATGTAAGCAGAAATCCAGTTTGTACCAGCTTCCCTGGCCCCAAAAACTGACCCACTGTCTTTACTTTCAAAGGCAGAATTTATAAAGCCTGCAATGCAGTTCAGCCTTGAGTTTGGGCTGACATTTGTCTCCTTCCCCAAATGAGTTGCCTAGTTACATTTCAAGCAGACTTCTGAAAGTATACAAATGTACTTCTTCTAAAACTGATAATCATCTTCAAGGGGGGAAGGCTTATATCCTGTTTTTGCTTATGAGAAGGGCCCCAGGCACCCTGATTTAAAAAATAATCTGACAAGAAGCAGAGACTCAAATGCTCCTTGACATATATACATCTGACACCTCAGATAATCAGCATAGTTTCATGGAATTAGCTGAAACTCCATCCTCACCCCCCACCACACACTTGTCATCTCACAGCAGAAAGCATGCTGAATAACAGAGCATTGCACCAGGGCTAGGCTTTTATTGTATTTTCAATCCAGGGAAAAAAATAAAAATTCTTTTTTCTCACCGTTTCTTTTCCATCAACAGAGCTGTTCTTCCCTTGATGCCATATCAAATGTTTAAAATTTTTCCACAGTTCAGTTTTAAAGGCAGTACATGAACCCAAGGAAGGAAAAATGGAAAAAGAGAGGAAAAAATGGAAGTGTTTGAGCTTGGCTTTCAAACAAAGAAGCCTGACCAGGACTTCCATACTTTGGCATTGGAAGCTCCAGTCAGCCTTCAGACAAATGCCTTCACTTCTCACTGATTTCAGCAACATCGGTATAGAGTCATAGAATCATAGAGTCATTTAGGTTAGAAAAGAACTTTAAGATCACCAGGTCCAACTGTTAACCCAAGACTGCCAAGTCCACCACTAAACCATGTCCCTAACCACCACGTTATGCATTTTTTAACACTTTCAGGGATGGTGACTCAGCCACTTCCCCGGGTAGCCTGTCCCAATGCTTGACAACCCTTTCAGCAAAGAAATTTTTCCTAATATCCAATATAAACTTCCCCTGGCACAACTTGAGGCCGTTTCCTCTTGCCCTATCACTTGTTATCTGGGAGAAGAGGCTGACACCCACCTGCCCACTTGCCTTTCAGGCAGCTGTAGAGAGCAACAAGGTCCCCACTCAGCCTTCTTTTCTCCAGGCTAAACAACCCCAGTTCCCTCAGCTGCTCCTCATAACACTTGTGCTCCAGACCCTTCACCAGCTCCGTTGCCCTTCTCTGGACACGCTCCAGCACCTCTACATCTACCTCTAAGTGAGGGGCCCCAAACTGAACCCAGGATTCAAGGTGCGGCCTCACCAGTGCCCAGTACAGGGGGACAGTCACTGCCCTGGTCCTGCTGGCCACACTGTGTCTGACACAAGCCACGATGCTGTTGGCCCCCTTGGCCACCCGGGCACACTGCTGGCTCATGTTCAGCTGGGTGTCGACCAGCACCCCCAGGTCCTTCCCCCCAGCAGCTTCCCAGCCACCCTTCCCCAGGCCTGTGGCGCTGTGTGGGGCTGGTGTGACCCATGGGCAGGACCCGGCACTGAGCCCGGTTGGACCTCATACAACTGGCCTCAGCCCATCGATCCAGCCTGTCCAGATCCCTCTGCAGAGCCTTCCTGCCCTCCAGCAGATCAGCACTGCCCCCAGCTTGGTGTCATCTTCAAACTCACTGAGGGTGCACTCAGTCCCCTCACCCAGATCATTGACAAGGACATTAAACCGAACTGGCTCCAGTACTGAGCCCTGGGGAACACCCTTGTGGCCGGCCACCGACTGCATCTAACTCCATTCACCGCCGCTCTCTGGGCTCGGCCAGCCAGCCAGGATTCTACCCAGAGAACAGCACACCCGCCCAGGCCATGAGCAGCCAGTTACTCCAGGAGTATGCTGTGGGAGATGGTGTCAAAGGCTTCAATAAGGTCCAGGTAGAAAACACCCACAGCCTTTCCTTCATCCACTAAGCAAGTAGGTCACCTTGTCACAGGAGGAGATCAGGTTCGTCTTGCAGGACCTGCCTTTCATAACCCCATGCTGGCTGGACATCATCACCTACTGCTTGTCCTGTACGTGCCACATGACGGCACCGAGGATGACCTGCTCCATAACCTGCCCTGGCACCGAGGTCAGGCTGACAGCCCTGTAGTTCCCTGGATCCTCCTTCCAGCCCTTCTTGTACATGGGCAGCGCATTGGCTAACCTCCAGTCTTCTGGGACCTCTCCAGTCAGCCAGGACTGTTGATAAATGATGGAGAATGGCTCAGTGTGCTCCTCCACTATCTCCCTCAGTAATCTATGAAGAGTGAAATCTTTCTCCAGGCTCTGATTATCTCCAGTCTTACTGGAGGTAGTTTCTCTACCAGCCTGCCAAGTTCTCACCTAAACTGGATCAAACTGTTTCTTTCTCAGACTTTGCTTTAGGTCACAGATATTTGAATTTGGGAATAAGTTAGCATACGCATAACAAGACTAGAAAAATTTCAGCCCACAGTATGTTTTGGCTGTTTATCTGAGGTCTCTGAGCAACCATGGTTTCCATCAGCTTCAAATGTGGATGGATGCTCAACAACTTTGGAGAAAAGTAGGTCATGAAATTCAACAAACTTAATTTGAAAAACTGAAATAGAACTGTTGTCTTTGAAAATTCCCAGTATTTTTTGCTTCTAAAGGGCTAGGAGTACTTAAAAGTGTGGTCTCTTCCCCCATATTTTAGAGTTGCAGGTGCCAACAAACACCAACAATTGCAGATAGCTGAGATGAGGAAGACAGTGGGGAATTGATGCTTTTCCAAGTTTGGCAAGGAAAGTGAAAAAGTCACCACAGTAAAAGGATAGAAAATATACAGTGAGTAGATAAGATATCTCACCAGCCTTACAGCATTCATAGATAAAGGGTTTGCAATCTAGCCTCATTGTATTCGTGTGGGGAGTATTTTTTTAAGAGCACTGGCATCCAACTATACACATTACTGTGCAAGTGTTACTGTTAATATTGTTAAGATTTGTGTTTATTATGCTGGATGAAGGTAGCAACTGTGATAGTTAAGTCTGCAAACACTTCCAACTTTAACCCTTTTTGTAATCACTTTTAAAAATTATTTTTCAGACATCATTTTCCATACTCAATACTTGGTTCCATACTCATGCTGGACAAAAAAGTGCTTTGGTCAGCCCATTACAGTAATCATTAAGTATAAGAGGGTTAATTTCAGTAATTAGGTATAAAATATATCTGTAAATTATGCAGCTGTCTTCCATATTTTTAAGCTACGTACTCAAATACATAATTCTACATGTAATTTTGTGTGCTTGCATGTAATTGTCCTGCTGTTTTAAGGACTGTCCTGGGCTCATTGCTATTACAGAGTGTATCTATTTTGTGGCATTTGGCATCAGCTGGTGCTTTAGAGTAAAGAAAAGGCAAGGACTTCAACACTTCCTAAATAATAAATCCAGAAAACAATTGCAGCCCTAACCCCCTCATCAATGTTCACTGTGTGCCCCTGCACGTCAGAGAGGCAACCCATGGAGAAAGCTTGCTTCTCTGTCTGGGGCAATTCCATGTCCACCGGAGACACGGCCGCAGCCCAAGCAGTGTGCATCGCATGGGGCAGGAGCATGCTCATCCTTGTGAGATTTACACAGTGATCAATGGTTTCAGCATCTTGAATTACCCTGGAGATGGTTTGTTAAGAAGGGGCCCTAGGGAGCAAGAAGCAGAAGCAAGGAGTAGGTTCAAAGGAAGAACTGGTACAAGGCGATTTATAGGTGAAAATTCAGATCCCCTTTCCAAATTTCCTAAAAGCCTGAGGTGTTTGAGACCAGAGCTCTGCTCTGGGCCCGCCTCTAGAACTGATGTGCAAGTAAATCAGGCTCCTGTATGAAATCTCTCTAAATGTGTAAGGCACCATCAATCAAAAGGTGTAATCAGCTTTCGCCTGCTCAGTCCCTGCAGAGCTATTCTTGGCATGCTGCTGGAAGAAAGCGAAGGCAGAGAGATGTGCTTTTTTTTCCCCTCCGAACGTGGTCCCAGTGAGATGGCTGCCCCGCATAATGGATGCAGCCAGTATCCCTGCCTGTCAGCTGAGTTTCACAGTGTGTCATCTCCGTCTCTGCCAAGGTGATCAATTCCTGGTGTCTGGGACTGTTGGGTCGGTGTCTGGTCCACACTCATCCACAGATATTTCTACCTCATTTGACTGTCATAAGCTTCCTTCTCATTTCTGGAACAGCGTTACCAGGCATACCCTAAAGATTCACGAGGGAACTGTGGAGCAGCTCCTGCCTCCCCTTTTGTGTACATTCAGCTCCTTGGTGCACCAGAAGGAACATGAAAGCAGGGCAAAAGGAGTCCTGTCCCCTCATGTATGGCTGTGAAGCAGGACTTGGGAGCCACTAAACACGGGTTTGGGATGCCCTCACCATTAGCAGTTATGGAAAACCTCAGCATGTTAGTGCCAGTCCCTGCCCCCGGGACAGAGCCACGGACTTTTGCTGCGGCTCTTCTCTGGAACAGGACCTTTACACTGGGCATGTGGGAACCTTGCTTGTATGTACGCACACATACACTCACACACAAATGCAGAGACATTTTGGTTATAGGGCTGGTTTTTAAAACATTTTAAAGGGTGTTTGCAGAACCAGGAGGAGATATAAAGGCACTAGAGCCTCACAGGAAAGAGAGGGGGAGAAGGAGTGCTGGGAATTACCATACCTGGGGCTGTAGCACTAAATCCATCCCCTCGGTCCTCCTCAGCACATTGCAGGATTTTATGTCAAGGTTTCCCACACTGACATTAACCCTCAATCCACACATCAATGGCTGTATCCCTGCTGGGATGGTTCAGAAGATACACTGCCAAACGAAGCCTTTCAGCAAAGAGCACGGCAGTGAAATCAGATTGACCTCAGAAGTTTTCTTCCCTTTTTTTTTTTTTTTTGTTATACAAAAATGTTGCATAAGGGTTACCGCATATTTTGCAATGCCAAGATGCATATCATTTACATACAGAGGTTACACGGGTGTCATTGGGAGAATGTATCCCTTCAAGAATTGTTCTAATTAGTGACTTGAGCTTTCATTTAATTACACTCTTTAATACACATCTTGGAATTACAGAGGTGGATGTAATTTAATTAGCCAAAAAAAAATAGGCACGTTTATATTCCCTTAAAATATAGGTTACACTTAAGACATGACAGGGATGACACAGATTTTTCCTGAGAACCAGGTCCATACGCCTTCACCTTGAGGCATGTTCAGACGCAGCCCTGGGCATGAAAGCGTGAGCATGGCTGGAGGCTGACAGCTGCTCATTAGGGTCTGCTGAGGGTCTCAGCCCAGCTCCTGGTGGACAGGTGGCCACATGACAAATGAAACCCCTCACAATTAGCACTAATTGACACTCTTGTGGCCGGTCTCCAACGAGGGGTCAGGGAGTGGGTAAGCTCGGAGACCGAGCATCCCGTCCTAGCAGCAAGAGTCCAGGGAAGGGCACCATGCCACCACCACCGCTGCCACCACCGGATTGCCACACTCAAGCACGAGACTCAGCGCCAATATTTTGACAGCCCTGGCATTTGCCAGAGCCTCCTGTGGCCACTGACTTAAACTACCCTGGTTTTGCTCTGCTGTGAATGCCTCAGCCTGACCTCTTTCCTACACTGGCTATGGGATTTTGCCCCATCCTCCCTCCTCTCTGCCCTTCATCCCCTCCCCACAGAGATGCCAGCTTTCTGGGGAGCAGATGCAAGAGTCTGAGTTTGCTACCATCTCCCACCTTTCCCTTTTTTATTTAGAAACATTTCCACATTAAAAATGTGCAGTAAACTGACCAGCTGCCACCCCTTGATGCTTAATCCTCTCTAATCTGGTCTGGGAACACTGAAATGTACAACTTTGGTTTATTATGCAGCTTCAAAAAATAATTGAATGTAGCAAGTAGAGAGGGTAGCAAGGAGGAAAGGAAACTAACCCCTCAGCTATTTATTTATCATTTGCTAAGGGCTTGCATGGCATGCTCACACCACCGAGAGCGATGTTCATCTCCTTAGAGGGCACATACGCTACTCAAGCCACGGACTGAAAAATGTCCCCCATCCAAATGGGCCCTCTCCACCTGGGAAAGAGATAGCCCATGCTCCATAGGCCTTGCAATCAAACAGCAAACAACATGGTCCTCAGGGACAGAATTAATTGGGAGTTTGGCTTTTATACTAGTTGGCTTGATTGACTTCATCTGAGGCTTCACAAAAGCAGTAAGTCTTTCAGAGGGGGCTCCCTATAAATTTATGGCTCACAAGGCAGGAAAAAAAACTCTCATGTAAATTATACCCTTTGAAAATGATCATGAGGAATCTAGATGGCCCAAGGGACTGGGAAGGAAGCTTGAAGTTTCATCTCTGGCTCATTTAGCATAGGTAAGTAGCAATAACTCATTGTTATTCTCTTAAAGTAATGAAAAGCTTAGGAAAAACAAGTTGGTTTATCGGTTTGCTTATACCATGCCCAGTATGCAAATACATTGCTGTCTGCAACCAGGTATCTACAAGGTTTTCCACTTCAAAACCATCAGGTCTCAGGACTGACTGGTGGGTAGCCACAGAGACAAACTAGTCCTGTCCTTTCTTTGTGAATGGCCTCTCCTTCCTCTTTAGCTGAGAAGCAACAGTCACACCTAGATATTTTTGTGAAATGACCATTAGGAAACCCTGCCATATGGGCAGTGGTTGATAATGCATCTGACAGTGCCACTGGCACGTTGCTCCACTTTGCTCCACATTGAGCCTAGGTTCATCTGCAACACCATCACCTAAATAGTCTTGTCTTCAACAGCTTCCATGGCTCCAGTCACGATTACTAATCCAAATGTCTAACATGACCTTTTCATATCGTGCCAACAGCTTTTTCTCCAACATACAGCTCTTCTTGACAGAAATACAAAGCTTTAATCCTTTGGAGAAAGGACTTCTCTCAGGATCTGACTGTCTTAACTTGTATGGAAGAGAGTTTCTGGCTAAGGCATCTATAGAAAGTGAAATATTCATTAAAATTCAGCTTTAAAAAATTATTTTCCAGTCAGCTGTATCCCACTCATGTCTCAGCTCTGAAAACATTGAGTCTTTGCTTTTAGTTGGCCTGGGCAAAAGCTTAAAAAAAACCAATACCGAAAGCTATGGAGGTCAGGGTCCTCTCTCAGTCATCTGCAAACCATCTAACAAAGTCATCCATTCTTAACAAAGTGCAGTATTAAGAGCATATTGTTTCACACACACTGCTTGTCATTTCCCACTTTGAAATAAGCAGCTACTAGCTCTTCTACAGGGGCATTTTATTTCTAGCAAAGACAATCAGCCTGGAAAAAGTGACTGATTGCTATAGCGCTAGTTTGCATTTCATGTCACCTTGCTTTCAAGTTCTCATTAATTACATTATATTAATTAATTAATCCTGATAGCACACCTGTTGTTAAGAATTATCCATACTTTATAGTTAGAGAGCTATTGAGAAGCTTGCTCAGGGTCTATATTAAAACTGGAAACTAGTTCAGTTTTATACTGGACCCAGATTATATCTGTGTAAATTCATGCCCTCCCTCTACCATTTCCAAGTGTATGCAAGACTTCCCAACTTCTAAAAATTGAGGCAGTATCAGAGGAATTGCACTGTCCCTTCCCAGTATGCAGGAGAAAACTTGGCTTATTTATGGGGCTATATGTGTGCAAGAAAATTATTGCAAAAAGACAATAATTGCAAAAAATCCATTTGCAATCCTTCTCTGTTCACCCCGGCTAGGGCAGACCGCTGCGGCTGGCCGTTGACTTCTGTCTGCGGTTAAGGCAGAGCCTGTGCAGGCAGCTGAGCCCCTGATGAAAGGTTTGCTGAGTGATGGGTACAGATGGACCAGGCAGAAAGGGCAGCCAGTGGAGGTTGCTAATGGCCATATCCTCACTTGGCCTTTCCTTTCTGCAGTGGTGTGGGTGCAGGGAGTGTGGTTGGGCTCCCCTTTCCCTGGCTCCCATGTTTGGGTTGGGCAGTAGTGTAGAAGACCAGCCAGACTGGGCAGAGTGCTGCCCTCTCCTCCTCCACCCACCCACCCAGCACAGCTCAGCTTTGCCATGTCAGTCATGTTTCTACAGGAATGCCATTTTGTTCCTACACAGAGCGCAATGCAAAAGCCAAGCATCAATATGGTGGGGACACAGGCCACCACATCCCACTCTTCACCTGATGGGATGTATTACAGATTCCCTGGTAACTCCCTTCAGGAAGAAGTGGATCTTTTCCTGACACAGTGTCTTGGGTAGCCAGCAATGTCCAGATGAGTCCAAAATCCCTTTGGACTATGGCTCAGAGTCTGTATCCTCAAACAAGGGCCACAGAGCCCTTTGTATGGCTTCCTCACAAACCAACCAGCAAATCCAGTACAACCAAGACTCCTTGTTGCTCAGTTGGGTGCTGAATAGTGTCCTTGCATCTCATGAACCTCAAAGAACCCGGTTTCTCCCCTTTCCCCATTTCTCGCTCCATATCCTTTTGTTGCACACGAGGAGGGATTGGGTCACCCCAGCTATTCCTGTTGCCCAGGTGGCTCCTCAGAGGCAGGAGGTAGGTAAGGGGAGGCTAGCACCAGCAGGCATGGCCTGGGCACCACATCCCCACTTTCCCTTCCTCTCCAGCAGCACTTTAGCAGCGCTCCAATCCCAGCAACTGAGCACTTCCCAGAGAGTTAATTTGTGAAAAGAAATGGTATTGATTCAAGGGGTGTGCAGCAGTAATTCTGTTGTTCGGCTTCAGCTCAGCGCAATCACACTTCATTTTTCGTCTCCAAACAATAAATAAAGATAAAATGAGCGTTGGCTTAAACAGCATTTAACAGGCGTGAGTTCCCAAAGAGCAGCATGAAAGCAGGATCCATTGCTGCTTTTCATTATGAGAATCAATAAGAGATGCTGAATGAGTTAAGAAAAGCAGCGAATAAAAAAAAAATAAAAATCACTGTTAGAACAGGGGGCTCTCTGCACCGACTGTGCTGTATATCCATGATCCTTTTGTGTCCCTCTTTATCCTATCCTGGAATGGAATTAGCTTTCAGTCTTTTCTTTTTTTTAAAAAAAAAAAATCTTATTTAAATCAGCCCCTTAGCAGGTTGGCTGAATTCTTGAAAGCCTAACGCAGCCTGCAGATGTCTGTCTGTGCAGCCACATGGCAGAACCAGCTTTGGGGGTCCCCAGAGCATCACGCAGGACCGGGAACTTCTTGGTGCTCGTTCCAAAAATCCATATCCCTTTCCAGTTCATTACAAACGCCTATTGTTTGCCATATTTATCTGCCATCACTGCTGTTTGTTAGCAAATGGAAAAAGAAATGCCAGGACTAAATTTCAGCCTGCCCTTAGAATAGTGGAAAGGGGCTACAGGAATTGAATGACAGATGGTCTTTGAATGATATACAGAACCTCTGCCCCTGGGCCTGCTTTGGAGGAGCTGTTTTGGATTGTTGCTCAGAAGAGTGGGAGGTTGTTGTGTGATATGTGATTATTCCATAATAATTTTAATTATTTTGCCTGTTTTCAAACAATAGTCTCAGCCTTTTTTAATTTTTACACTCACTGAGTTGTGACACAAGCATTCTTTCCTCTGTGTTAGCAGGGATTAAAATCAAACCCTGTATCCCTTCCTTTTTTTTTTTTTTTTTTTTTCAAATAATCCATGTTTAAATAAATTACCTCAGCCTGGAAAAGTGCGTTACAGGGCATTCTCCTGACGTGTGCGGTGGAGAGAAAAGCCAAGGGCTGGGGAGCAGGGCTGGGGGGATGGGGAAGGCTTTATTGTGTTTTGCAGGATGAGATTGTCACCGTAACAAGTTTCAAGAAGAGGCTGCTCTTTAACTCCTCTTCCTCGGCACAGAGAGTGCAGCTCTGGGAGCCTCATTTACATGCATATGGGTATCTGATTGGATCTGTTCAAAGGTACAGTAGGAGTCAGTCAGATTGCATATGATGTGCATATAAATGAAGTTCCTAAAGTGGGGTGTGATGCTTCAGGAGAGACAGGGAAAATATGCTGTCTCTGCTTCATCCAAAGTCCAATAGAAACTTGGGGATTTTTTTTTACTGGCTTGAGATAAGCAAAAGTGCAAGCCAAAAAAAATACATATATATGTACATATATATGTATATATTTCCCCCCTCCCCATTTTCTGAATTTACATTTTAGACCAAACGCTGCTCATTGCTGAAACCCCATAAATCATGTTAGCTCTGCATTATCAGAGCACATGTTTTTTGGTTTAAAGGACGACTGCACACAGATCCCACTGTGCAGGGCAGGGTTCAGCTCCTTTGCACGCACCTCCTGGTCGGCACACCAGCACCATGCATGCCTCCATCCCTCCTCTGACAAGCAGGGATCTGGGGAAAGCTGTTGGGTTTTGCTGGGGTTTGGACTTTCGCTCAGTATGGCAAATCCTGCTTATCCGAAGCCACAGCTCCTCAATTTTGGGTGTAACCAGTGGGCACAGCAGCATGTGGCTTCATCTGAGCTTCGCTCTTGGGTGCAGGTAGCAAGTGGAGTGCAGGGGGCAGACAGAAGTGCTGGGCAAAAATGTTGCTTACAAGGAGGCTCAATCCATCCTCAGGAGCTGGTGTGCTCTGAAAGGGGTAGGAATGCTCCAAAAAATGCAGCAAAATAACATGGTAAAAGACAAAAGGAATCATCTCCCTCAGTGAAATAATCATTAAAGAAAGCTACATTTCTGGGCAGCGTTGAATTTAAGTAATACCGTGATACTAACCCGGGGCAGGACAAAGCACAGTGCCTCACATCAGGACCCCTTCAGTCCATGGGGCCTGGCCTGGCCAGTGTAGCAGGAGCAGGGATGGGGCGCCGCGGCACGTGGCTGCACACTGCACCCCGGAAGAGCCGCTTAGCCTCGAGCTGCCGCATCCCTGCCTGCACAGCTGGGATAACAGAAGCGTCCTGCCTCCTCCCCCAAGCTGGCTTCAAGGAAGAATACATGGAGACTGGGAGGTGCCCAGAGGCCATAAGGATGGGTGCTTTCCCTGAGCCTAGCTCCTACCCTGAGATGCTGCACCCATGGGGCTGGGGGCTGCAGAGGTAATGCGAGCTGTAGGCAGGGGGATCTGCATCTTGCCCCAGGGGGGTGCGCTCTGTAATATCTGAAGTTTTATATTCATCAAATTTTGGACTGACTCTCCATAAAGAGATGTCTCACTTGTCCCACAGTTAATGCCCAATTGAAATTCAGATTACTCCCATCCCACCAGTGGGGAGAGCCTGGAAAGTGTCCTCTGCCTCCCCAGGGATACATGCCAGTGGATGAAATCTAACCAGTCCCTACAGGGCACTCTTGTGCCACAGACACCAAACAAGTAAGCATATATCTACCCATGGAAACAAAAATACTCTGTATTCCTGTCTCCTCGGCATTACAGGGAGACCAGAAGAAATAGCTTAGACAGTGATGAGGATGCTCTGAAAAACATTGAGAGTCCCTTGAAGCTAGATGCAGTGATTTCAAAACCTTACAGCTGCAATGTATATCTCTAAGAGAAATGTTTCCAAAGCAATCTGAAAAACTGAACTTGAAAGCCCTGTCTTTTTCTATTCTCTCTCTCTCTCTTTTTTTTTTTTTTTTTTTTTTTTTTAACCTGCCAAGACTAGTATTCTGGTCTGAGTGTTTCTCATAAAACATTAGATGATATCAAACACTTCAAGCCATCATTAAAAGGAATTTACTGTACAGCTTTAGGGACACTACCAGACATAAAAGGAGCCAAGCAGAACACTGAGCACAGGTGAATACAACAGAGAGACATTTCCACTTCTGCAGCTTAAAAAATATTTGTTTCTGTAACTTTGGGCAACTTGCTATTTGTGGTTCAGAATCTAAACAGCTTTGCTTTGCCTTTGCTTTAAAGCTGCACCTTGAACTCCTTTAGAAAGAACCCACAACAAGCCGAGCAGGTATCAGGTCTTAATAAAGGGCTTGATTGCCGATGTTTGTGGGGAAATACAAAGGAGGGTCACTGCTACAAGAGAGGGCTCGCAGGCAAGAGCCCATTTCAATTTTTATCAGCAACCAGATGATAAAATGAGATCTTGTAAAACTCACCGATGACATGAAGATTGGTGGAGTGGTAAACAAGGAGAGCAGCTTATTGTTACAGGCTGACAGGAATTGCCTGGATGGATGGTCACAAGCCAGCAACATGCATTTTAAGATAGCTGAATGCTGTGTGATTCAGGTAATACACTGGGGATCAGAAAGCAGGCTGTGCCTGGGACCACAGGGCCTCAGAGAAGGATTTCGAGCCACTGAAGATAAGTGCCTCTACAGAAGCTCTCACAGCAGTGGTACTGCAGAAGAGAGAGCAGTGTGGTCTTCAGATGCATAATGGGGGATATCTGGTAAGAAATCATGAACTATCTTGTCTCCACAGTTCTAGATACTAATGTCCATCTCTGGAAAAGACCATGAAGGGTTCCATATACGCACAAATGAAATAAGAATCAGGGCTGGGAAAGGCTTTTCAGCTTCTCCAATATGGGCACAACACAGGTGCTGAGCAAGAAACAAGGCAAAGGGCCGAGACCCCAAGTCTGCACAATAGATGGTGTACATGATGTGCATTAGATGAAAAGATAGACCTTTTCAAAGATAAGGAAGCATAAGGGTGCCCTGTGCACAGGGGATTTGTGCAGTTTAGAGCAGTCTTTTACCACCTGAAAAGCAGCCCTCAATCTGACTTGTGGCACTAGCAATTTAAAAGTTACAGTGTCTGCTCAGCACCCTTTTAGTAATTACAATGAGCCTAGAGATCTCGGTGATGAATTACCCACTTGCCAAAACCCTCAGCCAGGTTGCTTATAATAATCCAATGTCATAGGCAATGAAATGTGGGGCATAGGGTCTCACTCTTACATCTGCTTGAAGATAGGTTGCTGTCTCTTACCTTTCTATGCTTCAATCAGGGATCTGGACTAAACGACCTCCCAAGGTCCTTTTCAACCTGAATTATTCCATGATTCCACCGTGATACCTTACAAAAAGTCACAGATCTCGCCTCCAGACCTTGCAGGGCTTTGCTGTTCATGACCCTTGCAAGATCTTAAAGTTCCCAGCTGGACAACAGCTCTTACCACTGAAACACTGCAATTGCCTCTGTGATACACTGAATAGCATGTAAAGAAAATATCTGATTTTGGTCAGCTGGGATTATTCTATAAACCTTTTTAGAAGGAAAAAAAAGTACCCCTGGGAAATAATTGTCATTCTTCATCCATTATTTTAACTTTTAGAAGAAGCTTTGTAAATAGTTGCATACAGTGTTCTTCATAAAAAAAACTATAAACCATAAGATCACTTCCTTGAATTGGCCAAATATAAGAGAATCTAGAAGGTGAGAATATAAGTGGTTGCTTAAGTCAAAACTCATGTTAAAGTTTGGGATAGTTAAATACAGATCTATCTCCCAGCATTCATAATAGCAACAACAATGATTAAGTTTACTTAGGAGATTTTTTCCCAGTCCATCATATCTAAGGCTTAGATTTTAGTGATGTGTAATGCTAATCCACATTGTTTAAATGCCTGCTGCCCTTCAAAGTATAATCCCTCTGGAACTACGAGAAAAACAAGAATCAGTATCCAGTGGTGCTATTAATTATCCTTCATGGATTAAATGCTTCAATTTCACCAAGTTATCACCCTATAGCACCACTGCTCAGTAACTTCGCAGTATCTTTCCTCGCCCAAACAAGCTGAATCACATCATTTTTGCATACTGCTGCTAACACAGTTCAGGGCACCATCTACATAATGTTGTTCCTGGGAGCTGGTGGTTGAGAGAGCGCAAAATGTGTCCTGAGGGTTTCCATTGAAGGATTTAAATGGAATAGAAAGTCAGAGGTCCTGAGAGGTCTCCTGATAAGGATTGTTTGCCATGCCTTTGAGCAGAGCCCTGAACTGCAAAAGAAGCAGAATATTGGACTTTTTTTTTTGTTTAAGAAGCCCAGTCCTCTTGAAGTTACTCAGACAGCTACAATTTTGAAACAAGTTATTCTGGGTACCATAACTGCCAGATTTAACTTCTTACTTGCAATAATTTTGTTATAAATCACTGATATTTCACTGGGAGACCAGAGATAAAACAGCGTTACTCAGACCATACCCTGGGCTTGATCCTGCAGATCGAGTCAGTATGGAGGTGGCTCAGGTAAGGACTCCTGGAAAAGGTCCTTAGTGGAATTAATCAGTACTAAATGTGCTAACATTTAATGTAAGCAATTTACATGCCTCCTTGTAAAGCAATTGAGAAACCACCTGCAATGAAATAGTGCTCCTGGCTCCATATTACTCTTTCTCATTCAGGACTGGTGACATGGGGACACACAGATCGTGCTAGCAGAAAAGAAAGGTATCTTCCTAATACTTTCCCAGGCACCTAGGGAGGCTGCTTTCTCTCCCTCTGTCAGATCCCATCGTCATCCCAGGTTCTAATTTCCTTGACAAACCCAAGCAGCAAGAGCTGGTACTGCAAGAAAATATATTCTTGCTGAATGCTGAACATCTGTATTTTTTTCAGGAAGCCCTTTCCACCACAGACAAGGTACTGGGATACTACTCAGTGAGTAAGATTTAACTGCAGGGTTCAGGGTTGGTCTGCTGCACCCTGCAGAACCTTTTTTTTCCCAGTTTTTGCTATTTCAGACAGAACTGCTAAAAAGAGCTTTCTTTTCCCGAGTATTTACAAATGCATACATACATACATACATACACACAGAGATGGAAAAAATATACAAACAGCCTAATTTAATATAGCATATGTGCTCCTCCTTTATGAAACTGTGCCCAGCCTGTATCTTGAAAATAACCTTATTAACCAGTATGAACATTGAAATAAAAAAAAAAAAGTTAAAAGTTAGTATGTACAAATGGGTTCTTCGGCAATTCCAGGAAGCTACAATATAAATGGAAACAGTCATTTAATGCTTACTAAGTACAGTATATATCCAGTTAATCAATGCAAGAATACAAAGGATATGATTAAAATGCAGGTTTTATTTTTAAAAGGTACAAAAGGCTAACTCTCAATGCATATGACTCACCTCCACTAGAAGCAGAAATGGTCAGAAAATTTATGGCTTAGGAAAAGGTTGTTTTGACTGCAAATAACTGCAGGTGAAATCATAGCCAGTTCAGTGAAAATTCCTTTTTAAAAAAATCAGCATTTTGATGTAGGAATGTAATTTGCAATATAAAAGTGTTGCTTTGTGTTTATTTGAATTTCATTTAAATGCAAATATTTACTTACTGTACTACATATTTACATAGTCAGAGCATGAATGCATATTTTAATTATTATATTATCTTGATGACAAATTGACATTTTAAAATGTCACATAAAAGCACAAATTAAAGAGGAATTTTATAATAATACAATAAACATGATGTGTGACTGAGAACAGGTGCTTTCAGTTTTCTTCTTTTAGCCTAGAAACACTTAATTAAGCCATTTTGGGGATTAATAAACAGTTTCAACCTAGTTGATTGAAATACACACACAGAAGAGAGTTTGATCTAGCAGAAGAAGGTTCAATCCCAGCTAACTAACAAAACCTGATGATTTCTGTTAAAACTTCACAACCACTCAATTCGTGTTCTGGTACACTACCTATTTAAGAGTATAAAAATTAAAAAAATACAAATAAAATTAATTAATTTTCAGATGGAAATGCTATAAAATTTGTAAAAAGGTACTTGAGGTAATTCCTGTTTCATAGAGAAATTGAAGATGTTGACATGATTACAAGAAAGGCAAGGCAGTGATGGTTTATTACCCTCGGCATATTGATCTATCATATTGTAAATGGAAGAAAATTGCTCTGGAGATCTCAGAGCCCACTCTCTGATTCCTTGTCATGGACCCTGCCCCAGTGCTCAACCACTCTTCTAAGCAGAAAAATCATCTTCCCAGTATCTAACCTACATCTCTACAATTTCTCATCTGATCTCAAAAGGACACCCAGATCACTTGAATATCTTCCATTTATGCTTACTGTGCATTAAAAGTGGCTATGTCCTTACTTTTTTTTTTCTTCTTCTTCCA
This sequence comes from Falco punctatus, assembly GCF_963210335.1. NCBI lineage: Eukaryota > Metazoa > Chordata > Aves > Falconiformes > Falconidae > Falco > Falco punctatus. Next base: position 911,348 of record NC_137584.1, on the reverse strand, counting down.
AGGCTAGTCCTGACATTTTTCCAGAAAAGGTTTTGTATGCTTGTGACTGTTCCTGCTGCCCTTCCCTGACCCCTCCTCTCTCTTTAACATATGGTACCTAACAGTGGTGTCCGGTGTTGAGCACCATGATATTTGAATATCTGCATACTAATGTTGAATACGTAGCTTTAATTATTCTTAGGTAATGCTGTGGATATACATTCATCATTACAACCTCCAACTCTTCTGCTCCCAAACTGCTCCCTAGACAGTTATCCCTTTCTTGCATTTCTGCAGTTAGTTATGCTACGGAAGTGTAGGAGCCTGCATTTACCAAAATCTACCCCATTTTTGCAGATAAATTCCTCAAATTTTCAATATAATTCTGAATTCTATCCCTGCCCACCAATGCACTAAGTGTTTCCCAGCTTGGTATTTATCTAAATCTGCCTGAAAGTGTCCAGAGCACAGGGGAGGAGCACTCAGTGCAGCCTTGCAGTCTGGCAGTGAAGGGTTGCCTGACATTCTTTGGCCAGTTTTCCAGCTAGCTATCCACCCATCTGACTTAGGTCATGTTTTCCAAATTTGCTTGTGAGACATGACATCTAGAAATCAATCTAGGAATCTATCCTCCATATCATTCTTCCTTCATCCATAAGGTGTGTTGCCCATAAGTCAGTTACCTTGGCTTGACATATTTTATTCTTGATGAGGCCATTACTGGCTGTTGGGCATTTTTATCCAGAAGGTTACAAATTGCTGAATTGCTGATCCGTTGGCCTATGTGTCCAAGAATTGAATTGAAATTATTCTAATACCTGGGATCCCCCCCTTCTTCTTTTTTTTAAGAAGAGATAGATCCCCAAGCTGCCATCACCTACTCTTCTGAAGCTACACACCCCCTTCCCAAAGCTCTACTAATTCTCCAGCTCCTTCAGGAAGCTCCCAAGCTATCCAAATTCATTCTTGACATGTCCAGCTGACTGAAAATGTCTCAATTTTCCTATCAGTTTCCTTCTTATTCTAGTCAGAGTCCTTAGGCATTAGTTACTAGCATTAATTGTTTTAGCTATCTCATTTAATCTTCATGAAATGCGAAGAAATACCAAAACCTTTGCTGTTCTTAGCTTCCTCCTTGTTAGATTTTCCTCACCATTGAAGACTGGACTGATGCTTTTTCTGGTCTTCGTTTTACTAGTAGTATATTTTCAGAATCTTGTATCTTTTATAATTAACTTCTCTTGCTGCACTTCCACTTAACTCAGTAAACACCTTGTAAAAATATTTTTTATTTTAAGAGGTGCATACAAAAGAAAAATGCAATTGCTTTCCATAACATAATCAAATAGAGGTTTTTCAAAGTTACCATGTTATTTAAATATCCTGGATCAGTAGTGACATGGTGAATGCCAATGAAATACCACTTTCATATTATACCAGCATCATTCTGCCAGTAAATTTCCCCATGTAGACAAGCCCTTAGCAGTATTCCCCAGTGTTCTCCCCCATGAGTGACATTTCATAGAACTGAGAAGAATAACATTGAAATGACCCTAAACCGTTATGGAGCCTGGCAAAATTGTGAAAATGCAGAAGTTCTGAATACGAATGATTTTAGATTTTAAATACATCTTTCTTTTATTAATCTAGTGGAATTAGGGAGCTATTAAATACAGTAGACCAAACAAAAAGAAGCTGGGAACTGTCGTGCAAAAAAATTATTCCAGTCAAAGTGAGACCACTAGGCTAACAAATCTGACTGCGCAACACCTGCAAGGTTACAGCTATCTGTACACGTAGACCCTAGTCTTACTGTTCAATGTGGTGATAAATGCTAACTATGCATATTTTTTCTGTGAATTTGCCTTTAATAATTATCATAATTATATCTGGCTCTAACCACTGGCTAGTTTCTCCACTCTTGCCAGCCTGTTGCCCTTCTAGCTGACTTCTGTGTTCCCTGTGATAAGCAGCGACACTGTGGATGTTAAACGGTGCTTGGCAGCTTCACCAGCAAAGCTGGGAAAGGCTCTGAGAACACGTCCAGTCATCAGGCTTTTTCTCCTCCTCCACCAGCAGCTGCAGAAAGCCAGTAAACTTCAATGAGGCAGCGGCAAGTCAAGGTGAGGGTGTCTGCGTTGGGTGCCCTATGGTAGTTTCACCTCAACTGCACTGAGGTAGATGGTGTTAGCTTCCACATATTGGGTCTCTGCAGCAAATATTCATGATTACAACACAACTTTCCTCTTCCTTCCCTTTGCAACTTTCAGACATAAAATGGCCAAACTGTCACAATATATTCAATTAATTCTCAGGAAATTATGCATATATAGAGAGAGGAAGATCTCAGTCATAAATTAATCATGCATCAAAGGATGTCACATCTTGGAGATCTGCTCACTGGCAAAACTTCCCAGTGCATTTCTCCCCAAAAAAATGGAAACTTACCAGGGTAGGTGATAAAACAAATGGTAATAAGCAGGGCCATGTCCCACTGGGTTTTGAATACCTGCAAGGATGAAGACTCCACAACCTCTCTGGGCAGCCTGTGCCAGTGCCTCACCACCCTCATGGTAAAAAAGCGTTTCCTGATGTTCAGAGGGACCCTCCTGTGTTTCAGTTTGTGCCCATCACCTCTGGTCCTGCCACTGGGTACCACTGAAAAGAGCCTGGCTGCTTTTCACCCTCCCTTCTTCACACCCTCCCTCTTATTCAGGCTGAACAGTCCCAAGTCTAATTCCTGAGTATAGGAAGCTCACCAACTTTCAATCCCAGTCTTAAAACTTGGCCTAACTAGGCACTCAGCTGGGGATGGGGCTTCTTCAAGATGCCTTTGAGCTACATCAGCAGACCACTACAGAGAAGACTTGGCTGCCATGGGCTGTGCAGTAGTTGTTTGAGGCTTAAATGGAAGGCTTGTAAGTGCAATGTCTTACATCCAGCACAGTTTAGAAGTGGTAAAATTCCATTTGTTTGAAAGGTTTGTCTCTGTGTTTAATCATGTTCCTTGGTTGCTCTTTGATAATGCTTGTTCTGTTCCCACATCTGGTTTTGCATGATTTTAAAATGGGCAGGGGGAGATGTTTCTCAGGGAAAAAAAAATATATATATTAGCAAAAGAGAGTTTCATGCAACTATAATTCCATTTAGATCACTGTCAGTGACAGGCGGAATTTACTTAAAGATATTTTCTGTGCTTTACGGTTACTCATTCATGCAAATACAGATAGCCCTTGAAGCCAAGTCACCTTGCCCTCTCAATCATCCACCTTGCCCTCCAGAGCTCTGGGGGGAATGCTAAATTAAAATCTGTCTGCTCTGGCAGAGGTGGGTTTTTTGATATAAAGCCAGAATAATTATTCAGACATATGTTTACAGCTGCAAGGTTATATTTTGCTGAAGATTTTTTAAAGTGAAAATGTAACTTGGTTGCTAAAGGGTTTTCTGTTTAAACATTGCAGAGGTATGGAAGACAGGGAAATTTGTGAGTTTACCTTCTTTCATCTCACTCCTTGCAACTTTTGTTTGTTTAGCTCACCTTTTTTCTTATTTTTTTTTTTTTAATAATGTAATATTTTGGAGGGTTGAAAACATTTCCAAGTTACATCATTTAAGGAGTTTCATGATATTTTTGTGTGTAGAAACAAAGTTACAGTTTTCTTCCTTTTTTGGCCTTCTGTGGTGATAACAAACACTGGTCAGATGGAAGTAAAAGACTACAGGAAGGTTGTGTTTGCCATGATAAGAAGAGTTCAATGGAGGGCTTCAAACAATATTTAAAGTTGTTTTGCAGCACTGAAAATTAGCTTAAAGGATGACAAATGCAAATTGAGAAATGTCTAGCTGGAATTTACAAACTCTCCTGTAATGCAAAGAGATCCAGACTTTAATTTTTTAACTGTAGCAATCCTTGAAGCAACAAGAAGAACAGAAGAAACAGAAGGGGAAAATTCTCAAAAGGAAGACGACTCTGTCTTTGATGTTTTAATGGCACTCATGTTGCATAACCCTTGCAGGAACAGGTAATATAATACAAAATAAAACTTCCTCAAATGTGGCAGGATTCCACTTTAGGTGTTAAACTCTTGCATAGTGATGCCTCTAAAGAAACTGTCATAGAGCTAACTTAATGAGAGACCTGAAATACCTCTAGATGTTTGTTCCCACTTTTTATTTAACACCATTTTTATTTAAGCTTGAGCTTTCAAATGATGCTTGTTGCAAACTAGGTCTGGCCAGTTTGGCAGACTGTCCATTTCCACCCCAACAGCTGGAACACATGTGCAGTGAATGAGGTACGTAGTGCATTCTGATTATTGTCTTTTTCATTATTGTGTTGCCTAGCTGCTCTTGGAAGAAAATCAATTATAGTTAGATCAGTGGTTTTCAGCCATCCCGTGATGATTTTTGAGCTTTCCCGTGCCCTGGAAGCACTGCCTCGGGAAGCTGCGAAGCCAGGAAGATGGTGGTCGTGAATGCCCAGGCCCTGAGCAAGTGGAAGTTGGAAACACTGGGACAAGCTTCAAGTTGTAGTAACCAGTCAGAAAATTTGTCTCACTGTAAAAGACTCCAGAATCTTAGTTACATTATTTAAACAAAAAAAAAAGAATAAGTGATTGACTATTGTAAGCAGGCACCTTCATGAGGAAGTGGTCTCTGGCGCTGCACGGCTTTTTGATTCAGCAGAAAAAGAATCCAGGATATAGAAGCCAAAGCTAAAGGAAAAAGTAGAAACAGAATTTTTAAAAGAAACTTTATTAACACCTAGAAGAATCCTGGGGTAAAGTTTTGTGGATCCCTCAAAGCTTCCATTTCAGGGCTGGGTGGGTTTCTAAAGATGTAGGAGCTGCCTGGGCATAGAGACCTGAGGGGAGCCTGGCTTGTGTCCTGAGGGAGTTCACACGAGATGGTCACTGAGGTTCTTCTGGCCCTGTGGTCCCGTGGAAACAGAGACACCAAGAAAATAGTTTCAAGCTATGAAGCCTGCAGGCAGAGAAATTGCCTGGAGCCTATGAATCCTTACTTGCAGCCAAGAATCACTTCTGATAAAATCTTTGAAATTACCCCACATTTTATGGAGTGAGAAGGAAGGAGGAAAAAAATATTGCAGTTAATTCAGAGAAGGTTTGCTTGTTTGTTTTCTTCATCTGCCTGTCTCATACTATGTTATACATAGTGCTGTTGAAGCCTTTAGTGTAATCCAATAATCAAGAGAGTTTGGGAACAAAATTATGTACACAAAGAAACTTCTTCGCAGTTATAATCTCTAAGCCTGCATAATGACATTACATTTTTGAGACACTGAGATCAACATTGTAACTGAGCCCATTCCAAGACCTATCAGCTTTCATTAACACAACCATTCATCCCTGCTTTAATCTTTCTTCTTAAACTAATCAAACTATGAATCAAAGAAAATGTCTGTGTCCATATGGCTTAAGTTTTACCAAAGTATGATATTTATCTCAGGTTCTGATTCACAAAAGCATCCGCCTGCCAGTCTAGATTTGTACATTAATTTGCAGGTAAGACACCTGTCTTAAAAAGTCCATACTTCATACTGGAATTCAACACTGAGTATAGAAAAAAGCATGCTGACATTCAGTTCAGGGGCTTAATGAATCAAACCAGAATGATTCAGGCCTTATTAGCCCCAGACATGTGTCATTTCTCCTCATACAATCATTTTCCCCACCCATTTAACTTAAGAATAATCTTTTGTCATGGTTATTTTTTTAACACTTTGGAATCAGGTGGACCATCATCAAGGCCACGTTTTGATACATTTTTTTCTTCTTTAATGAATTGCCAAAATGTTTTATATTCTTTCAGAAAGCAGACCATAAAAGGCACTCTTTTTTTTAAAGAAGTAGGTTTCTGTTCTTTATGGATCTTGTAGAGTGCAGAGTTTGGCCTCCTGTTTAACCGAACAGCAGACGTGTTAGATGGAGAAATTCCAGCCTGTGGTTTGACTATTGATCCAGGAAGTAGCAGTCTCCTCTCATTAGCCTTCTGCCTTAAATGTTTCCACACATGGGGTTGGGCTGACCAGCAATTTGCCAGTAGTGGGATTTTCGAACGCCAGCAAAGGCTCATCTGCTCTCCAACGCTTTCAAGCTATCTAAAACACCAAGTGTTCTGTTTGTGCATTATATTGTGAACAGACAAACAGCTAGATTACCTGCAGCAATGCGGAGTGATAGATGCCATCGCCAACCCTCCTGCATTTCAGATCAGTGATGCATTCCTGTAAACAAGCACTACTGTTGTTAAACAAAGAAAGGTCTCTTCTTAGAAAAGTTATTTACAGCACATGCAAATCCTCCATGTTTACTTCCCTTGCATACATCAGAGTAACACTCATTTACAGAGAGTCTGCTGAACTTTTAAATATTACTCCTTGTGAGCACGTGTTGCTGAAAATAAAGGTGCAGGCAGAGGAATCTCAGAGTATGATTACATCAAGTTGTACAGAGAACATCAAATCCTCGCCTCCCTTTGTGACCCACTCTGGGAATCAGTCATTGAAGTGGTGTTTGCTGTCAACATGAGTGGCTAAGAGCCGGATCCAATCCCTTTCCTCACTGAGAGTAACTTCTTACTCCCTGAGTAGCCTTGCTGATGGAGAGTTGAGGAAGTGTGGGAAACTTTTGGCTGTATAGCAAACTAGGGAGCTTGGGAGCCTCCACGGTTCAAATAACTTAGCAAAGTGGTGAGTCTGTTGCAATCATTGATACATAAAAAAGCTGATATGTATGCCTACCTACCTACATATATAGTATATATGCATATATATACATATGCACTTACACTCTTACTAAATCCCACTGATTGGGTGGGATGATTAATATCAAGCAAGTATTGTTGCAAATGGCCATCAAAAATATCCTGCAAGACCAGTGAGATTAAAAGAAGAAAGAGGCAGAACAAGTCATGATCTGCTACAAAACATCTCTTTTCCTCAGTCTCAAAGTCCTCTGAAAAAAGCATCATGACAACTCTACGCAGAGCTGCAGCTGTCTGTACACCCAGTGAGCCAACCTCACATCCTCCACAAGCAATTAGCTACAACACAAAACTCTCCACTGGATCCTGACAGCCATCTGGCTCCATCCCGAGGATGAGTCCCTGTCCTGCAATGGATTTACCTCCTTCCCAAAGGCCTCACACCCAGGATCTCTGTTGCTATCCTTCCATTCCCTCCCACAGCCTACTGTCACTGATGCCCCGAGATGAGAGAAGCTGGAGAGCTGGGTAGTGCCATGCAGACAGCTGAGGTATGACCATGAGGAGACACGGGCCGGTGCAGGTGCCATTCATTTCACATCTGTGCTTTGGGAAGGCAGATTTCAGAGCTGCCTGATGTGTGAAGTTACTTTTCTGTCTCCTGGCACACTGCTGTATGCTAGCAGGAGAGTTTTCATAGATAACTGGAGATCAAGACTCATGACTTTTTGCCATGTCCCCTAATACCACTGGAGGCTTTATCTTCCCTTCAAGCAGGTAATACTTCCACCTCCCTCCACTACAACTGGCACTGCAGTGCTTGATAGACTTGTAAAACCACAGGTGACTCAAGTTAATACCGTCCCTAGGGAATATGGGACTTTCTTGTCACAGGTGTTATTTAGCTTTTGAAGCTCCAGAAATTGTCCAGAAGTTAAGCGAAAGAGAAGAAATTTGAACAAAACTTGTTCAAATAATTTTGAGGTTGGAGGGAAGGGAAAGATACTGAAACTAGTGTCATGCAGATAACACTAAAGCAATTAATTTTCAACATTTGAAGCTTCAGGTTAGCTGGTTATAGTCAAATTTTTCAGTATTAGACACTAGATAATATACTCTAAATGTGGACTTTGTGGAAGTAAGCCTTTTCTTTGGAAACCATAAACATTTCCTGAAATCAGGTGAATGTGTGCACCCAGTACTTACAGACTCTGGTAGTCTCCTGCAGTTATGAGAGACACAGTACCTCCTGCTTAATCATTCATGTATTAAATAAGTTTGCAAAGATGCCTCAGGTGAACCCTGTGGTCCTCAGAAGAAAATAAGCAGGACCCAGATCTGAATTTTAAAGGCACATACACAAACTTGCGCTGCAAACAAAGTTAACAGAAAACAGGTATTAAACACAGAATGCTCTCTTATCAAGTCATTCAGTGGCAGTTCGTCTAAATTAGAGTTGTAGCAACCCTTGTGAAGGACATATCTCCTGTAGCAGACTGGAGAGAGAATTTATGTTCTGCATTGATGAAGTCTAGGTAAAGAAAACTGTAACCAGTAGACCACAAATATATGGATGAATAAGACAAGACATATTTTGAAGATGAACCTGTTGTAACTAGAGATACACATGGGCATTATAGTTGCCTCCAGTGTCTGGGAGCAAATGGAAATTGCAAAATGCGTCTTCATTGTTTGAAGAAGAGCTTCTTGACAGAGACTGGATATGTGCTCTCCATACCAAAGGATTGCCCAGCCCACATGTTTCCCAAAGCACATCCATGAGGATGAACCCTTAGCCAGCTTGCATTAATCAGTGTCCCAGTATGCACCCTGAGCTGGTAACATGCCTTGTCTGGGTGGGACAGAAAGAGCATTGCAACTGCAGGATGGCATGGAGTGTCTCATCATGCCCCTCTGAGGCAGAGCAGGATTTGGGCTGATCCCAAGGAGAGAGGCACCATTTGGGCAAGGTACAAAACTCCTCAAAGACAAATTCACCCTGGATTCCTGTCCTCCACTTAGACTGGGGTAGGCCAGCCAGCAAAACTCATGAAGCTTCTGGGCTATGTTTCTCTGCAATCAGATGGAAGAATGACAAGAAAAATAAAGGGAGCCTAGCCAAGCTTTTTAATAACAAACACTGTTAGTACAAAACCCTGCCATTTAAAACTTTAATTTGAAAATCTACGCTAAGCCTCTGGATAACTCTCTTATTTTTCCTAACGGAACTTCACATTCTTGTGTTCAGGACTGTGCAGGAGCATAAGTGCCTGGAGTATGTTGGTATGCACAGGGTCTCTTGTAACGCCTCCTCCTCCTCCTCCAGCTCTCTTCTTTAGCAAGTCTTAGACAGGAAAAGTTTTTTCAACTTTTTCAGTATTTCTGTTACAGCACCTGGCCAAGCCATCCTGATCACAGAGAAAGAAAGTGACAGTGTTCTTTGCCTCATCTCTTTCCCTCTCTCCGCATGGTATAACCAGCCTGGATAACGGGAAGCCACCAGTCTGGTGTGCATTGGTCTGATATGAACCTTTACTGATCATGTTTATCCAGCACCTACTCAGTTTGATCTGCATACTGAGCCACATGAAATCTGTGAGGCAGAAAGTGCATTTCAAAAGTGTGATTTTCCTTTCAGATAAATGCTTTTTACTCAGAGCAAGCTGAATTCTAACTTCTCTCCCAGATTTTGCATTTAAAAATTGCTCTTGAAAGTTGAGCAGCAAAGCGTCCAAATCTATGGGGAAAGTTCCAGCATCAGTCTGTAAGGCAGGAACTATCCTCTATCCATATCCTGTGCTTTCTGCTTCAGCTTTTGGCTAGATTTGTGTTTATTTTGTGTTGTTTTATTCAGGACAGTTTTGGATGCCTTCAAATGCCCAGAGGATGCTGATCGATTAATATAGTAGATCTATCCCTAAAATTACCAGAAATAGAAAAGTTCTTCATTTTCACTGAAGTTACTTGTTGTTACTTAGCCAGATCTCTTTAATTTATGTTAATTACATCAAAAGTGAAACTGCTGATTGGGAGATGCTCACCCAGCTGTCACTGCCTAAACCTGCTGCTATGGCTTACTCACCTGAAATGACTGCTGCCTTTGAATGAATTTCCTGTATATGGGACACGATGCTGCATGGGACTACATGGGGGCTTTCCTCAATATTGTAACTGACATCTATAGCAAGATGAGATTTGGGGTTCCTGTGCTTTCTGTGATGTCCTTGTGTAATACTTCAAGGGCAAAGGAGAAGAAGCTGCATCTATCGAGAGAGTGAATGGTGTCTGGGAATTAAGGAGGGACCAAGAGTTACAGAGGAAAATACAGCTAGAGCAACAGACACACTGCATTGTGCCAAGACCAAGATGGGAAAATGAGCTGAATGCAAAGCTGGGACAAACAAAGCAAGGAGCTGCGGATCAGAAACTAGCAGAGTAGCGGGGAGAGATCTGCAAGAAAAGATGCGTCAACAGTAACTGTGCATCACCTGCATAGTTATATGCTTAAACATAAATTACAAGCATTTTGGGAAAATAAAGCCCAGGGCCCACATGTTTCAAACCGACCACCTGAAAGAAGTTTAGCTGCAGCTCCTCCTTGCCTCCACTCCTCCTCTGTAAGACAGCAACAGCACTGTCACCATCACCACCCTCACTGGAGAGCCATGGAAACAAAACAAGGTTTCTGAAGCACTACAAAACCACAGTGATGGACAATACAGCAAAACCTCAAGAAACTTAACAACTTCTGCTTGCCAAGCCAAGTTTGAATAGGACACAGAGACCACACACAGAATAAACCAAAACCAAAGTGCTAAATAGTTGCCTGTTAATTAAGCATCGTCCCTTCCATGTACAGAATAAGACCACAGATCCATGGGGAAAAAAATTATGCAATTCTGTGACCAAAGATTGTTATGCAGGGGGTAAATTAAGGGCTGAACAATGTTCAGAAAACATGAACACTATTGATATATCTCTTCTGAGTGCTTGTCTACATGTTCATTTCCTTTGAAAACATCTTTTAGTGTAATAGATACAAGAGAGGAGAACAAAATTATTCAGAGCCACGTGAAGGTCCAGGGAGAAATTAAATACTTGTTTTGTGCTCTTGCATGGACTCTCAGATGAGTGTTCCTTGCATGGACTTCAGAACCCTTCTGCAAACTTTCCTAAAGTGAAAAAAATCTATAAATTTCTAGCAGGGGTTTGGACTAGATGATCTCCAAGGTCCCTTCCAACCCTAACCATTCAGTGATGCCAAAAGAAACAATTGGTTCACTAAATTCAAGTTTCTTCCATTTTCTTTTTTATCTATTCCCACAACCGGAAAGTAAATGTCTTTTTCTGATAGTGTATGCATAAAAGGTAAATACATCTGTTTGGGGGCTTTCTTTTGATTCACCAAATTCATTTCTGAAGAGCTTGTCTCAGAATTTCTACCTGAGTTCAAGTTTATAGTTATATGATCTCAGATCCTGAGGTATCCCAGCAAAATCTTCCCAGAAAATAAAGCCCAAAATGTTTAGGATATGTGTCCATGTCTCTGTATCTATGAATCTCTTTGTATCTCTATATAAAACCATATATGTATGTACTATGTATATACTTCCATGTATACTTCTATTTAGATGTATCCGTCTACCTGTCTATATATGTATGGCTATAATAAGTGATACATCAGAGAGCTGGAGAGCAAAATATTGGCTGCCCCGCGCCGTGCAGTCCCAGCCTTAGTGCCCGGGGGAAGCAGCAGGGAAGGGGAGACCCTCATGTGCTGGAGCGGCCGCAGCCTGTCCTGTCCCACCGTCGGTGGCGGTACCTTGGCTGCCACTGGCACTGCCCGGGGGGCCAGCAGGGCTGGCCCTGGTGGGAGCAGCAGGATGGGAGCATGACCGGGACCGGGGTGGGGATGGGGGAGGCAGTGACATGTGCCCTGCTAGCGGGGTCCCCAGCCATGGTGCAGGTATCCCCTGCTGCAGCCCAACCTTCCCAGGGAAGGAGGGGCCGGGGGAGAGGAGGAGAGGCTTGGTTCCCCGATTAAATTTTATACATCCCTCCACTGTTTCTCAGGTTGCTTTCAGAATCAGAAAATCCAAGAAATATATTCACAGATGTTCCCTTGTTTATTTGTTGACTCTGTGTAATTTGTTTGCCCTAATTTGTTTTTGTCTATCATGGGACTTCCCTTTTTAATTTCCCTTTCTCTGTTTACCACTCTTTGTGGAGCATCGGTCTGTTAAGCTGTGAGAGGCACATGCCAAATTAAAAAAAAAAGGGGGGGGGGGGAGAAAAAAAAAAGGCGCTGCAGATTGTTTTAAGCATTGGCTGCCCCTTTGGGCCTGAAGGCCTTGCTTGCAGCCTGCACCTGCTCCTCCTCTTGAGACACAGGGCTCCTGATCTTTATCCCCTGCCTTTAAGCTGCCTGATTCCTATTATCCAAACTCAAACAGCGTTCTCTACATTCACGCCTCCAGCACTTGGCATGAAATTAATAAGCCTGGCTGATATATTTCCCTGGAAGCCTGCCACTCTTTAACAGTGGTGTTAGATTAAAAATTTTGGCATGGTTAATGAACAGGGAAAAGCTGAAGCCAAAAGTTTCATGCAGCAATGCAAAGATTTGGGGGTTATGAAAAGAATACCAACTTTGTTCGCATTTTCTGAATGCCGTCCTAATTACAGGGTTAGATAACAGACACAACAAAATAGTCATGGCTAGAAGAAAGGACTTCTTCCCTCGCATTTGATTTTTATCTGTAGCCTTTTCAATCGCATCCCATTCTGCTGTATTGTGTAACCTGACACGCAGTGGCGCTCAGCTGGGTTCAGAACTCAGTGGTTCACACAATTAGCAACTAAAGGGGGGCCCAAACCCAGACACTGCCCTGTCCCCCCCTCCCTAGGGCCTGGGAGCAGTGCAGCCATCCTCCAGCCTCTTCTGGAGACTGGGAACAGCCTTTTCCCCAGAAAGCAAAGTCCAGTGTGGATCGCAGGCAGCAGCCGTGTTCCCAAGCCGTTCTGGCATTTGGGCATTTCAGATCTTGGTCCATCTCTGGGTTTAACAGATTTTGTTTATAGGATACTGTCAGCATGCTTAAATTTTTTTTTTCCTAGAAATAATTATCCTAAAAAGAAATTCCACGTGCTTAAGCATGTACACGTGTGAGTCATAAATGCATATACATATAAATAATTGGGCATGTGTATGTGTATATGTGCAATGTAAGAAATGTTACCTGAGTCTTTCAGGTGCAAGCCTTTTACCCATATTTGTGTGATGCACAGCATGCATTTACTAGCTTTCTGTTCTCCCGCTTTGAAAATGGTTGCTTTGGAAAGGAATGATCTTAAAGTTTTCCTATAATAGCCACTTTCTGCCTCCTGGTTATTATGTCATGACTATGCTGTTAGTACCAAAGCTATAAAAATACTCTGGAACATACAGTCTGCCAAACTGACAGAGATGGAAATTAAGCTAGTGCTAAAGCATGCCTAGCATGTCACCCATGGGTCTGATTTAGCGTTAGGAAGAACACAAGACCTGTCTCTTTCCCCAGCTGCCATAGGTGCCATAGCTACAAAGTCACGGTGCCTTACTAGTGGCAGAAAAGTTCCCCCCCTTCCATTCCCTACAGACTCGTCTGTGCTCCTGAAAATCCCCCAAAGTACCTTACCAAGCACCTGTACACAAAGGGCCATCCTCTACTGCAAAGAAGCCCCCTCTGGGGACATCGCCAGCAGTTATTTTGCTCCTGAAAACTGTGCAACACTGCTAATGACAACAGAAAAGAACAACTTCTCCAGCTCAGTTCTCAGGGGTAACTTGGGGTGAAAGGGCCTTGTATGGCCTTACTATCGTCCTACCCGCTTTCCGTCCCTCGCCAATTTTTTCATCTGTTACAAACACAGATTTGTCACCATGCCTTGACCAAAGCCATTTAGCCTCTCCTGGCTCTTCTGCTCTCAACTTCCTTCTGCCATCACCTCCTGCCTCCTGGGATGCATTTTCTTTCTGTCTGTCAAGGTATCCTTTAGAATTGTGTTTTCTTGGTCTTTCCAAGTAGATTTCCTCCATCAAAATTACCTTTTCCATAGTCTGTAATGACTTCCAGCTGAGTCAATGGAACATCTCTTCCACATTAAAAAGTCTTGGCCATTCTTCTACCACTGAGGCAGCCAAACTCCTTTCCCTTTGGAGAAATGGCCTGTCTTCAGAACCATTTTTCTAACGTGAAACGTGTCCCTCCCTTGTATTACCAACGTGAGGTGCACTGGTTGGGCTAGCTGTTAGCTCTTCACCCAACACGCTGCCTGGTTTTGCTCAGAAAGTGCTGGTATCACACAACAGCTAATGCATTAATGGCTAACTTATACTACCACGTCAGCTGTGGTCTCAGTTGATACTGTAGAAAAGTGTAAAACGATAAGGAAACTGCTAATCTGTGTGATAGGGCATGGCTCTGTGCGCAGCTCCTGCCTTTCACAGCTGCACTTTACACATACATGCCCTTGGACAGCTTCCCAGCTGTCTCACTCCAAGGGTCTCCCATAACGCTCCTCCTCTCCACCTAGGGTCAAGTCATCTTCCTCTATGCTAGCACCAACAGCTGGAGGCCAATGACATACGAAGTACATGCCAAACATAATAAGAGTTTACAATGCTAATAACTTAAGCAGGCAGCACTTGACCAAGGCGTAAGTGTGACATGGCAAAAAAGTGATACAGAAACACAACTTGTCAGGCTTTGCATCTTACATCCAGATGAAGGAGGGCATCTGCAAAACATGACCTTTCCCAAGCTGTCCTACTTGACCTAGTGTGGAGCTGTTCTGGGAGTAAGGAGGGACAGGCACACAGGGAACTGATTAAACAGTGCGAGCTTTTGCTCCAGAATTTTGAAATTTTGCTGAGAATCTAGAAATCATTCTTTGAATTGCCTGCCAAAAAAAAAAAAAGCAGTTTACAGTTTTTATTTTACAAGCAACAATTTCAAGGAAAATTACTTTTTTTCTATCAAATTACCAATTTCCCATTTGGAGAAAGCAGGTTGGAAGGAAAGTTGTTAGCCAATCCCAGCCATCAAGCATCAGTTTCTTCATTCTACAATCCTACTTTATGAGTCTTTCATGCACCATTGAGCTCAGCTCTCCCACTCTACCTAATGGCACCAGGCACAGTGAGTCTCTCTGTACAGTCAGAGCAGGCTATGCAGAAATGGTATGCACCTCCACTAGATTGTAAGGCAAGGTAGCCTCAGCCATACACTCCAAATATGGACAAAGTTGTGGTATTTTGAATGTCCAGCACACCTCTAATTTTTAATGATGAGCTACACAAAACAGAATCAAAATTAATTATGAGCTCACTGTGTATTTGTCAGAATTGTCTGCTACTACTAGAAATAGCAATGAGCCTATATTATTACTGTGTGAAAAGCAGTACATTCAAATATTTTTTTAAAAATAGATGGTAAGTCATCATTTAGTATTATGTGGTTCTCACTATTCTGGTTTCTTTATTCCATGTAAGAATGGCAAAATCAAAAAAGACGTAGAGCACAATGATATTGCATCAGCTACTGCTGGTAGAAACAATAATAATACAGAAATTATTTGTTTATGTGACATTCTCAAAAGAATGTGACAAAAATGCTAAATATCTCTCTACATAAGCTGTTTCTAGCATCTGAGTCAGCCATACTACGTGATACTGCAAACTCTTCAGATTACATGAAGTTGGAGAAGTGCGGATAAACACAAATGTTATAATTGCCAAAATAAAAGAGTGTTAAGACAGGGAGAATCCAGCTTAAAGCCTAGCTTAAGAGACTGGATCCGTTCTCTTTCTGAAACAGCTTCAGCTGAGCACATTTAGAAATCTCCCTATAAATCATCTGTAGCAGTGTTTATTTCCTCCATTCTCAGTAGGTAGGCTGATGCCTTCATGCCTTGGAACCTCCTCTTTATAATAATCCCCCCTCTCCTTATATCCTAGATGACTAGAAATTCTTTTTCCCCCTTAATCTTTATTATTGTTTATATTGATGTATGGAAATTAATGATTGTAAGGGAAAAAGACAACTGTATTTAGACTGGGTTGCAGGAATAGCTGGCATAATGAAGAGCAGCTGGGACCTGGTTTGCAGTATTTTCCCAGTAGGTGCTCTGCAGAGGGGTATGGACCAGTGATAGCTGCAGCTTAACAGTCTGCAAAGACCTGCCTTGTCAGTTCCCATTCCAGACCTGTTCTGCCGCATTTGTTTGCCTGTTCTCACTGTTCACCCTGTCTTCACACCTATTTCCCAAAGCCTGTGAAAGCAAATCCCAAGTTAATGCTGGCACACGATGACGCACTAGCAGAACTGGTGCCCATCAACATTTAAGGTTGAATGAGCCGGGGAGGTAAACTCCAGTATAACGTGAGGGCTGTGCTGCAAAATGGGTCTGTGACGGTTATCTAGTGAATCAGGGAAGGGGTGCAGGAGAAATAGATACTATGTGTGAGAGGTGTACATGTGTTTTGGAGACCCACACAAGAGAAGAGTCACAGGGACAATATGCTAAAGAAGATACACCAGAATAGGACCTAAGGACAACTGTCTGCTCTCATTCATTCCCCTGGCCTTTCCCAAATGGCATCAGATAATCAGAGTTCAGCTGCAGAGCAGCAAAGATCACAAACCTGTGGCAATGCAGGATCTTGAGAAGGTCACCTGTTCTTTGGCCACCTTCCCATCTCCTTATCTTCTTTATTCACAAGCAGTTGGTTTGACTACTGGTTCTGGTATTTCTCCAGAAATTCCCCAGCTCTTCCTTTTGCCCCCCTTATGTCTCCCAAGATTACAATTGGATTGTACTAATTTCAAGATTTTCTCACATTATTTTTCCTAGCAGAGGGAGTGCCAGGTATTCCCTGTGTGACCTATTCATCTGGTGCCCACTTACTCCCACTTCACTGCAACATATTCCAGGTGATGGTGCAGGTGCTGTACCACCACTACCCGTGGTCCCCAGTCTGCATGATGCCCCTCTGCCAGTCACATGCAGGTGCTGCAGAAATGCAGCATCAGCGCAGGGCATAAGGAGTGTGTCTCCTACGGGACCCTGCTCCCCCAGCCTGCAACCCAGCATATCTCAGGACACATTTCTTGCATGATCCAGGGCGTGTGGCTGCATCCATCATATGATTCAATATGCAAGATTTCCACCCCAACATGTGGCCTAAGAAGCATCATACTGCATTTTATACTCACCTAATTCCAAGTTACATCCCAGCAGTTCGTATTTCCTGTCTTTCTGTGGGTTTTCTTCTCCTCTTTTTCGTTCTTTCTTTCCTCTTTTTTAAGGCAGCGGATGGTTGTCAAACATGTTATTTGCACAGATCAGTCCCAGTCAAAGCTGGAACACATTGCTGGAGTTTTTCCCTCGGGTTGTCTGGGAACTGCATGCACTGCTCTGTGGCAAGCTCTCCCTTGCCTTGCAACCAGCAAAAAGATCTTAAACTACCCCAGGTGCCAGCTGCATCCTGCCAGATGGTCAGGGATTTTTCTCTTTCAGTTTCAGACTGACCCAGCAAAGATGGCACGCTCCCACCAACTCTACATGACCCACTGCAAAACTATGTCCTCACTCCCAGGCAGCTTCAAATGGCTCCTTTCCCATAAACGTGTTACTGACACTTTTTTAAAAGATCTGGGAGGGAAGTATCAATCTTCATTAATTTGTGGAACAGGGACCTTGCTGTTACCGAATGATTTGTTCCCTCAGTGCCTGGGAGCACACTGCTACCTCCAGTCCTGGAAAACCCCTGTTCCAGGCACCAGAGGCACCTGGTGCAAAACTCCATGCCACGGACTCTCATCTCACCACACATTTGCTGGAATGCCAAAGGCCAGATATGCTGAAGATGCCATGCGTTGTCCTGGGGGCTTTGCTGACACCCTGCCAGAGTCAGGCTGGCAGGAGCTGCCGAGGCAGATGCTTGCCCATGTCTCCCAGCAGAAACACAGCCAAGTGGTGACTATCCAGGAGAGGGGAAGAGGTACGAATAAAGTCCTTCAAGTAAAA
The DNA here is from genome assembly GCF_963210335.1 of Falco punctatus. NCBI lineage: Eukaryota > Metazoa > Chordata > Aves > Falconiformes > Falconidae > Falco > Falco punctatus. The sequence continues at coordinate 893,573 of NC_137584.1, read as the reverse complement.
GCATGGTGTGGTCATGAAATCTGATTCTTTCCTAATTATTTCACTTAGCACTCTTAATGTTGCCAATTATACAAGAGGGTGCAATTATTCATGCTATTGGAATTGCGACAGGGGAGCAGGTCAGCGGACTTTTTATTATTAGATAAAGTTCATCTCTACAGAAATATTCTCATGGGCCAGTCTGTGGCAGCTGAATGAACTCTCACAGGAGTGATGAACCATTGCTAATTCTCCCCTGATCCATATGCAGAGCACGTTTCACCACCCTTGTCATCTTTAACACTACCAGCAAGGTACCTTTTAAAAAATCTGAAAGACCCTACAACAAATGCCTCCACAGTTCTCTGCCATGGGATGAATACAAAATTTTAAAAAATAAAAAATTAAAATAGGTGTCGTTTAATGCAGATTAGGAGAAGCTTAGCATGGACACACTGAAGTTAGTGTAATTGTGATAGAACAGAGAGGATAGGATAGAGCAGAACAGACCAGAAGTTACTTCTTTCTCCAGATCAATTAGCCTATATTCTGGCAATTAGTAGTAGTTAGAATCGATGATGCAGACAGCTCTATCTTTGAATCCTTTTTATTTACAGGCGTGTATACAATGCCCTGTTTCCTGGGCAGGGCAGGAATCAAGAGGAAATTTCCTCAGTCCCAGCTCTACACCTTTTCCAGCCCACACTCTGCCCAGAAAATTAGTTGGTTTCCCTTTTTTTTTTTTCCAGGATCATATTTCCTGTCCTTTTCTTTCCAACTCTTAGATTTTCTTGGACATGTAGTTCATAAAACTATTCCTCTCCCTCCCCTAAAAGAGTTAGTTTCTGACCAGGTTTGCAAGTGATCTACATTTTGTTCAACAGTTGTATCTATTTTGGTCCTGAATGCCATACAGTTGCCATATTCACCAGTTTTGATCAGGTTCCCCCTAATCTCCCCCATAAAAAAAGAACAGCCAAATGACCAAAGTTTGGTAACATCCAGTGACAGATGCCTTGAAGAAAGACGCAAGAAGTCTACACACAGATAATTAAGGAGAAATCTGTTCTTGGAGGAAGTGTCTGTTTAACACACTGTCTCTTGAATGGCTTCTGTATTCACTCAGGCAAAAAGCTTTATATCCCTTTTGCATTTTTCATGATATCTAATGTGACTGTAGATTTCTTAGTTATCTGTAATTGCCCTAATAGTAAATGTTCGATCTGCTTTTAATCCTGCTAGCCACTTGGACCTCTATGATATCTAGCAACCATGAACTTCACAAGTTTATTTTGCACTGTGTTAAAAAGGCATTTCTTTGGATTTTAAGGAGTAATAGCACTTTTTAGTTTAGATATTCACCTGGCACTACCAGAAAGAATATGCAACCTATTTACTTTCTCCATTTTGAGTATTACATATTCTGCCAATATGTTCCCACTTCCTTACCTTCTTTCTGAACTAAGCAGTCTTAGTCATTTCAACCATAACTCAGATGGAAGCATCTTCTATTTTTACAACCACCTCTGCTACCAAGGTGGCAGCTTCTGCTTCACACTTCTTTTTGAGACAAAGGAAGAAGAATTTAGACGAGAATTCTGGATGATGCCATATTTTATGATTTGTTTCTTCATGACATGTCAGATATGACTGTAACATGTTTGGTATTCAGCCCCATTCTTTGCACGGCCAACCTTTCAGTCCTCTCACCTATAGCTTCCACTGAGCTCTTCGGTTATCCCAATTATTTTCTCGATTATGCTGAACTGAGATCCCAACAATATTTATGAGTAGCTTAAATTATTCCTTCCAATGAACCGTATTAAACAGAATAATTTAAGCTACCTTGTATTCACTAAGAATAGAAATCGTCACTTTCCACATTATGATCTATTAAGTAGTTTATTTTATAAATCCTTTTTTCAAAACCTCACTCTCAACACCATAGACTTTGGAATAACCTCTTCGCTCAGGTCAGTGAACTTTTTCCCACTGGTCTTAGTTTTCAGCGAGGCCCCTGTAGTTCCTGCCTGAGCTCTGCTCTATGCCCAGGTTGACACGTCCACCCTCCTCCATTTGTTTCTTGCCATAAAATAGAGTAGCTGATTTCTCATCCTGTATATCATGAAAATTTACATCCAAACAAGGAAAAGTTTACACCCTGGATCAGTAAACACGTGATTGTGCTTATACTTCCTTGTACTTGGGCCGCTGAGGAGCTATTTTTGCTGTCGCTCTCCCAGTACAACATACTTAAGATGTTCATTATATCACTCCTTCTGTTTTCTGTAAACATGAGGTCCAAAAATAAATTTTGTCTGATTTCTTTTGCTTTAAGGCTAAAGTAAGGTAATACAGAACAAATTCTAACATTCCCACCAAAGGAGAAAGGGGGGGGAGAGAGAAAGAAGCATGACCTGCATATAAGTAGGACTGAATATGGCAAATCCTCTGCAGTAGGTGGAAGAATTTGTCTTTTTGGTTTTATAACCATAGGCACCACAGTCAATGCATTAAGCTATTCATAATGACATGTCTTGAGCCTGGTTCTCCCAGAGTGTAAATTGATTATAGCTACAGACATACAAGAGAAAAATGTGCAATTATGCTTGGCCCCAAAGATCTTAACAATAAAATAATATCCCTGAACCACCTCCATGACAGAAAAAGTGCAGCCTGGACAGTGTCAGAAGACAGGATATAATTATGTAACAAGGAAAGACCAAGATTTTGAAAGAGGGAATGAAACGTGGAAGCCTAGCACACTGACAGAAGGATCCATGTGCCCTAACTTTCAGGGCTAAAAAGAACACCAAGCCTGACATTGTTGATTTATGGGTTTTTTTAATTAGCAATGGGAGGAAACAGAAGTCTCCAGAGGTGATCCATTGCCACTGTTGTTGGTGTCTGTCTAAGGATGTTATGAAATGCTCTCTGGAGATACTGTTCCATACATCAGCCCTCATGATCTAATTCCAGTGTAGACATCCAAGAGACATAAGGGAACTAGCTTTGATTTAGACACCTAACTTTAAGACAGCTGAATTAGGTTGGATGTACTTCACTTCCTTTTGTTTAATGACATCTTCCCTTTCCAGAAGACAAAGGAAAAGATTGTGACCCCAGCACATAGTGATGCCAGGTGGTCAGTGTGCAATGGACCCAAAGAGATGCTGACCACAGCAGGAGCCTGCAGCAGCTGGCATTGCAGTGGTCGAAACCCTAGCAGTAGCTTCTGCAGAGATGAGCTTGGCCACCTGAACATTTAGCTAGGGAGACCCCAACATATACATCGTTCTGCCTTCTGCTGTAAACCACAGGAAGACTCAGGCTAACAGCTCGTGTACCTGCATTCACTGCAAAGAATCCAATTTGCATGCAGACAGCAAAAAAACAACCCCAAACACACAAGATTTTCCCCATTACCCCATTAAACCCACACTGAAGAGGAGAAAGGGAAACATGAGCAGCCATGAGAGGCACACTTACATGACTGGGTGCAGATGGATGTAATCTCACTCCAGTATGAAATACAAAGAGTTGCATTACTGCATGGATGTGTTTCAGCTAAAACTTCACCCCCATCTCTCCTCAGACCTTATTTTTGTTGCAGGAATACTGGTGGGGATGGCAGTTGTGAACACCTGCTTGACAGAAATGAGTGTGAAATGCAATACTGCTTGTTCAGCTCTTTGACTACGTTAAGTGCCACTAAAACACTGCAAGTGCTACATATATTATTCAACTTTTAAAGGTATAACGGGAACTGGCAATCATTATTGGCCTGGCCAGAGTCTGTGTCAGATTTCTTCTGGCTGGAAATAGAAAGCATAGCTATTACAATTTGAGTAGGAAAACTTGATCATTAGCCCATATAATTGCCTCATAATATATAAGGACTGGTTTATCTCTCTGTGATCGGACCAGGGAAATAAGCTCATAATTCTCATAGCCAGTGCCACCAGCTTTACTATTGGCCATGCATGGGCTGAAAAGTCCAGCCCAAATTCTGCTCTGGTGGAAATTACGTATAGACCTGGCACAGGCAAAAGAGTTGGGTGCAATGTGAACTCTAGCAATAACCACAGGAAATGAGAAAAAACAGAAAACAAAATAAAGAAAGAAATCCACTCCTACCTTAAAAACACAAGACAATCCCACCAGTCTGTTACCACTGGGCTTCTCTTGCAGTCAGACTTCATCAGCCAAACCAAGGCTGTGCACCAGCAGCTGCCTTCCCCCTGCACAGGACCGGCAGGGCCACAGTCACAACTGGCCGGGCAAGAGGTATTTAGTCGAGAAGGTCCTACAGAACATCTGTTCCAGTGTCACCACACTGTCTAGCATAGAAAACACTTTCTAAAATGTTATCATGGCCCTTAGAAAATGCCAAAAGCCACTGCCTCGGCAACACAGAAAGAGAGCAGAAGACATGATGCACCAGTATCTAAGCATCTAAGATCATGCCATTCATATAAGTATTATTATATTAATAAATAAGTAGGTAATATAAGTGTTCAGGAGTTAGGAAATGACAAAATGAATGCCACCCTAAAGCTGTCAACTACCTCCATCAATATAGCTACACCCCCACAATGACAGTCCCACACTCATATGATGCTTCTCAGAGCATGAGGTTAACTGTAAGGATGGAAGGTATCCCATCAGCTGGCTTGACAGCTGGATTTAATGCACTTGCACACAATCAAATAGTCCACATGATACTTTTTCGGAGCACACTCCATAAAACTGATACTTCTGGGAGTGTCCGTATGTGCAGTGTCATGTCTTTAGTGGGGTATTGCCCTCTGGAGGAACCTTTTCCCCCTCTGATTGTATAGGAGCAACCTCATTCCCGACTTAAGGATTGGCTCTTTACAGTTTGGCAAGACAAATAAGCGCCCGTGATCCCTGTTTTGTTGGATAGCCAGCATTATTGTAGTAGTCACTGCCTTTTGGGTCAATCTCCATGTATGCCGTTTATTGCCAATGCCAGCCAGCTCCAAGATGGATCTGAGGCTGGCTGAGGCCAAGCCCACCAGCAACAGTGGTAGCACCTCTGGGATAACTTAGTTAAGAAGAGGGGAAAAAACTGCTGTGGAGCAGCAGCCAGAAGACAGGAGTGAGAATATGTGAAAGCAACAACCCTGCAGACACCAAAGCCACTGCAGAAGGAGGGAGGAGATGCTCCAGGCACCGGAGCAGAGATGCCCCTGCAGCCCATGGTGAAGCCCATGGTGAGGCAGGCTGTGTCCCTGCAGCCCATGGAGGTTAACGGTGGAGCAGATTCCCACCTGCAGCCCGTGGAGGACCCCATGCCAGAGCAGGTGGATGCCCAAAGGCAGCCATGACACTGGGAAGCTCATGCTGGAACAGGCTCCTGGCAGGTCCTGTAGCCCTGTGGAGAGAGGAACCCATGCTGGAGCAGGTTTGCTGGCAGGACTTGTGACCCCACAGGGGACCCATGCTGGAGCAGCCTGTTCCTGAAGGACTGCACCCCATGGAAATGACCCACACTGGAGCAGTTCATGGAGAACTGTCTCCTGTGGGAAGGACTCCAGGCTGGAGCAGGGGAAGAGTGTGAGGAGCCTCCCCCTGAAGGGGGAAGGAGCAGCAGAGACAATGTGTGATGAACTGACCACAACTCCCATTCCCGGTCCCCCTGTACTGCTGGAGGGGAGGAAGTAAAGAAAATCAGGAGTAAAGTTAAGTCCATGAAGAAGGGAGTGGTGGGGAGAAGATGTTTTTAAGATTTTGTTTTATTTCTCATTAGCCTACTCTGATTTGACTGGTAATAAATTAATTTCCCCAAGTTGAGTCTGCTTTGCCCACAACAGTAATTGCTGAGTGATCTCCCTGTCCTTACCTCAACCCACGAGCCTTTTGTTATATTTTCTCTTTCCTGTTCAGCTGAGGAGGGGAGTGACAGAGTGGCTTTGGTAGGCACCTGGCATCCAGCCAGGGTCAACCTGCCAAAATAAACAAAGAAAAAAGATAAAGGTGAGGCAGCTTTTTCAGGATGGGCAGTACAAACATGGAGCTCACCGTGCTTTGGTTCTTTTGAATCAAAATTAAGGGATGCAGTGAAGAAGCCCCAGGACTGATTACACAGTAAGAAATTAATCTGACAGAGCAAGATGAGAAGGTCTAGAGGATGAGGCCATTTTTCAATTTAAAATCACAGGGAATGTTACAAAAGGGAGAAAAAAAAAAAGTAATTAGGGTAGCTTTTAAACATCACTTCTGAGCAAACAGCCCAGAGGAACCCGAGACTGTCCAAATATCTAAATCAAAATTTAAGAGAGGCCCCAGCACCTGAAATGAAGAATTTTGCCTGGAGCTCTGACCTGTCTTCATCAAACAGTGGTGCTTAAGTACAGGGGAGCATAAACAAAACTGTTAAAAACCAAGAAGGTTAAATGCAATCTTCACTTGAAATGGTCTTGGTGATGAATATCGATTCAAGATAATAGAAAACCTTATCCCTTGTACTCCCCCTCTGCAGCTTTCACCTGTGAAGCTTATCATCAGGCTCTTGAGATGCATCTGTGACCGTTCAGGAAGCCATGCTAGCTGGCAGGGCCGATTTCTGCACAAGGATAGTCCTCAGAACCTTCTTCAGATGTGAAGACAAAGAGGCTGCAAAGCACATAGCTTTCATCAGCCTTATACATTTGTTTAATTTAAATTGGGCTTATGTAGAGCATCAAGTTTGGGAACATCTGCAAAAAAACTTTTGAAGGCCCACTGGAAACCAGCTAGCACCACCTTTGCTGGAAGTTGAACCAGAGCTGACATCACCAGTAAAAATACTGAATAAATTTGGTCAAACATATCCGAATTCCACTGGCACGCAGCAGGGAAAGACTTGATCTACTGTTTTGACACTATAATTATCTGCTACCTGATTTATCCTCTACCCTTTATAAGGTATGACAGTGTTCACTGATCAATCAAAAGGGGTCAAAACCTTTTGGTTTGTGAGCCAGCGCCTGTGTAAAAGAAGAGACTCAAACTCTTATGGGTTACTCTAGGTTTGCAGTTTTAATCGGTCCAGCAGCGTTGGGTCACCTCAGAGAGTCACAAGCTTACAAGATTTTCAGCTTTACATTTATAGTTTCTACAAAGCATTACATAATCTCCTGACTACAAAATGAGTCTATTATCAGTCATTATCTTGACAGTCGGTTTCACAAGTTGTTCTATATCTTGACCACTTCGCTATTTTACTTTTTCTTTCAAGGATGATCGCTTCAGGTTCTGCACTTCTCAGTTCTGAGTAATCACAATAGACAGTCTCCACCGTCTCAGCCTCCTAAAGGTCAGGGTCTTCTGTTCTTAGAAACTTCTTTGAACTGTCAGGTACAGTCTTACTAATATTAAACTTTTATTGTCTAGCATCTATTTGCTGACTGCGCTTGCAGTCCTGGTCTGGGGCTGTACAGGGGACAAAGCTGAGGTACACAGCCTACAGTAGCACTGATCTGGCATTTTCCTCCAACACCTGGCTAACCAGACCTCTTCGTATCAGTATTCTGATACAGTGGCCCAGCAGCAGAGTAGCATAGAGGGTAGCAGTTGTTTTGGTTTGAGTCCACTTTGTGTTTTTTAGCCGCAAGCATTGCCTCCAGCCACTTGCACTTCCTTAAGAGGATTGTTTGCTAGTGATATTTTCTTGAAAAATTGTCAACACAATGTGATGCTGTTGCCTTTGCTTAGGAAAATAAGAGAAGTTAATGACCAGGCATATGTCCAGGAGGGATTACTGATGTCATTAATATTTCTTGTTTATTTAGTGGCTTAAAAATAACAACAGCAACAAAACCAGACTTGTCTCAAAACTTCTGTAGTATGGACTACCTGATCTTGGTAACCTCGGTCCCTCTCTCCCCATCCACCATCCACTTCCACTGCACAGCCTGGGAGAAGCATATTTGGCTTTCAGCTCTACAGACAACAGAAACAGCTGTCAGACCCAAAATGTTCCTTCGGGCTGACTCAGATCAACAGTTCCAGTGAATTTAGGCTGCAGTTGGGGTCACTTTTGGCAAAGACTAGATCACCGAGGGGAAGTCACTGTCAAAAAATATCTCCCACGAAGGGGCAGGCTGTAATGGGGAGGACTTTGTGACCTGGTGCTGAAGGCTCTGAAGGAGGTTGGAGTGCGTTCCTATGGGGATAACTGTGCTTTTCTGAGAGCACAGCACTGAACTGAAACCCTCCACTGCTCAGAGCAGTGCTCTAAATCGCCAGTGGTCCCTCCTGGCCCTCCTCGTCTCTCAGGGAATGACAGTGAGGGGTTCTGTTTTGGAGGGCAGATGAGGCTGAACACAAACCTGCAATACATTTTCTTTGTCCTCCTCCTGAACCTACAGATGTAGAGTTGGGGACTGTGGAGATTGCATCCCTGTCTTGATCGTGTTTATGGACCTACAGAGCACTTATGCAAAGCAGAACAGCTTCAGAAGAAGAAACCGGGAACACATCACTACAGACCACACAGCAGTCCAGTGGAAAACATCTGAGTTTGGATCAGGTTTGTATTAGAGGAGGAATTTGAATAAGTGATTGTCCTAACTCAGCTGAGATTTGGTGTGTGATTGAATGATTTACAGGCAATACTCAAATAGAAAAAGCTTAAAACTCATTATGGATTGGGACTGCCAGTCAAAATTAACATCGTGCTCTGCAAACAACTTGTGGTTTCTATGTACTACTTCTTCCACCTTCACTTGACACAGGCCTACCAGCCATAGGTATTAATTCCCTTTCCATGCAGCAAAAACTGTTTCTTACAGGCGAAACATCAGTACTCCTTTAATGAGAACGCTGTAGGTATGTTCCAGGTGGGACCTCTATGCACCGTGATAGGTTTCCAGTCTTCAACACAGCACTTCTACACTCTATGTGCTACGCATTGCTCCTAAGATAACAGCACTCAATACAAAAAAGTAAAAAATATCTACTCTAGGCATTCATATGTCCCCCTTCATCGCAGGACATGGAAACTCAGTTTCCAGTGTACTTTTGCTCAGAAGAGGAAAAAATGAGACAGTATTTATAAAAAGAACTTGGAGGCCAAGTAAGCTGCCAAGACCTCACAGCAAGGAGTGGAGTTTTTAGAACTGGTTGTTGAGATGCTCTGGAAAGCTCCAGATATTAAAAGTATAAAATAATAATATTTTTTTTTTTAATGAAATGTCTACTTATTGGTAGGTAGGTCACAAGGAACCAGCTGACAGTTTGCAATATCCAATGTTTGAAACAATCAAAAAAGTCACCACTCCCATGCTGCATTCGCTGTTTGGAGGAGGTAACACAAGCAAGCTTCTCAAGCATCTCTGCAGATACAGTTTCTGAATTCCTACCTGTTGTGTTACAAAAGTCATTTAGAACCTACTTTATTGGGAAATGTTTCTGTCAACAAACTCATTGCCCTGATTATTGAGGAAACCAATCATCAAAGGGAAAAAAAACTAGTAACAGAAATGCTCTCCCTGCCTTCCCCAAAAATCAGTTACCGGGGAGCTGTGTGTGGATCTGTGTACATGTGCCACTGTTGGGTACAAGCCTGGAGGCTCAGTCTGGTATAGGTGAGCAGTGAAAGCAACACAAGTATGGAGAAATCCTGCTTCTTGAAGTTTACATGCAGTTTAAGATGTACTGTAATCCAAGCCTTCAGATGAAAAAAATGTGTTGCAACCCAAAGTGGATCTGGGAGGCTGTAGTCTCATGCAAAATAAGCCAGATTTGTAAATCTGTGTAAAACCACTGAGAGATAAATCACATATGTACCTACACAGTGAGTCCAATCCATTCACAGTGGGCATGTGGAGTCTGACCCAGCAAGCATCAGGCTGGCCAAATAGAGATTTTCATCAATCACCCCGTGGTTTCTCATCTGCCCTTCACGATTAAGGGTCAAGGCTCTTTTTGATTTTCCAGTGCCACCTGAGCATCCTCTCCTGTCAGCACGGGCGTGCTGAACCCTGCATCAGGAACTGGTGACCAGCCAATCTGGCAGCTGAAATGATGGGTCAATAACTTACTGGTATGCATCTGGCCGGTATATCCATACACTGCCTGTTACACAGAGTCAAAACTACTTTGGCACAAATTGCAGAGCTCCTACCTTGTCAGCTACCAGGAGATCTTCTTCTATAATTAGCTGGTGGAGCTTGTACTCGGAGAAATACTAGGTTTGCCTCTGCTGTGACCTTCTTTTCCTGCAATGCCTCAACAGAAAGACTGCCTACTCTACTGCAAATAGCAAAAAGCTCCAAAATGTTTGAGAGCTGGTACTACTCAAATACAAATAGCTCTCCCTAGCATCAAAAAGTTACAAAATCAGCCCCTTGAGAGTTGTTCAGAGGTACTTTTGCCTCCACTTTGCAATAGGGAAACTGAGGCATAGCAAGCGTGGGTGACTAGCACAAGGTCATACACGCCAGTAGGAGTTCTGGGAATAAAGCCCAGAAGCTTCTGGCGTATTGAGACACAGGCATATATTTCATACCGCCTTGGCAGGCTGCGGATGCTCTCCTCTCCTCCCCACACTCAGTGTGCCACTGAAACAGCCTTTGTTCTCCCTAACTTGCTTCCAAATGTTTCAAACATCACTTCTGCTGTGAACTGTAAACTCGCATTCAGTCTCTACGGAGCGCTTGTCCAGCTGGTATGTGGCTGTTTCTGCTTGCTGCGAGGCTGGACTTCCTCTGATCCTGAGTATTTGCCAACTTCTGTGCCTTTGACTGGGGTACAGGGTCAGTCTGGAGAGTGTCCTGACATTTTCACTTGTCTTTTGTTCAACACAGAGACCCTCTGGCCACTAACACTGATCACAAGAAGACCCATTTTCATTTGTTTTTAGCAAAAATGTTTAATACTGATTATAATTACAACTTTTACCCTTCGCTAGCTTAGCAAAAAGCTAAGGCAAAAACATAACATCAGCCCATCAGCAAACCACAGGAGGGTCTAAAGCTATAAATTTGCTATATTAAACTGCTTGTTGGCTGAAAGCTACGCTGAACGTGGGTCAAGTCTTTCAATGAAGAAGGAAGAATTCAGAATGTATTTAGGACCACTTGTGAGCACCTCAGACAGCCATTAAACTGTTTGTGGGCTCTCTGCTGTCTTTTTCTTGGAAGGAAGTCCTGACCTCGAAAGTTGTGTAAACACAGGAGTTGTACAAACACGTTTCTCCAGCTCCCCTCTTGCCCTGTGTGCAGTACCAGGAATGGTATCGCATGCTCTCCGCACATTGATGATAAGCTGAACTAACAGGAATATGAAGAAAATGTGCCAAACCCGCAGAGGGAAATGAAAATCAAATCCCCTTTCTCGCATCAGCATCAAATTTTTATTTCTTGACAAGATAGGAGCTTGGTGGCAGGGAAACGAAACGATTAAAAAACAGATAAAAACTAGAAAGAAACCAGATATCCAAGTCATCCACTGCCCTCCCGTGGCTGTGTGTAAAGCACCTCCAAAGCACTTGGCAGCAGAGGGCCTCATCTTCAATCCCTTCAAATACATTTGCCAAATTAGTAGATTGTCTTTATGTTGTCTTTCTCCAGCACTTAATGCTTGGCTGTTGGCTGAAAGATCGTTTTTAACTTAAACAGTGGTAGAAAATTAATCAAAAAAACCAGAAGGTACATTAAGTGTACAATTTAAAAACCATGGCAAAGTAGAATGTATTAATAGTTCTCTACAATTTTTAGAAAAATATAATAGTGCATTCTTGTGACAAATTCAATAAAAACTCTTGCTCTAATAGTATTATTCTCTGAGATTAACACTGTATTTTTTCTTAATACAATGCAGGAGTCCCTGAAAAATACCTGGATGAGGCGCAGATAGAATTACACAGTTGTACTCATTTTCCCATGCTGTTGCCAAAGGGGCAGGATGGGGACTGTCAAGTATCTTGGAATTGTTATTTCATGGCTTTTGATCCAGCAGAATTTTTGGCGTGTGATGTATTTGTTGTCAACACGTATAGGATTGAGGTTTAAGAGATAATCAACAATCCTAAATCAAAAATTGACTATATTTTTCAGAATTTCTGCTGCTTGCACGAGCTGTCTCCCACTTTCGCCAATCAGCAATCTACAAATTGCTAAATTACTGCTGCACTGCTGACACTGCGCAGGTGCCTTGTGTTTCTGTGAAAATAATGTGAAAAGATGTGCTGTTACGACAAAGGTGAGTGCTGAAGGTCAGATGAAGGACAGGTTGCCAACATAGGCTGCGTCAGTGCAGATGTGATAATTAAGGGCAAGCTTCTCCTATGAAGACAGGCTGAGAGAGCTAGAGCTGGGGCTGTTCAGCCGGGAGAAGAAAAGGCTCCGCGAAGACCTTCCAGCAGCCTTCCCGTACCTGAAGGGGGCCTACGAGAAAGCTGGAGAGGGACTTTTTACAAGGGCATGTAGCGGTAGGACAAGGGGTAATGGCTTTAAGCCGAAAGAGGGTAGATTTAGATTAGATACAAGGAAGGCATTCTTTACTGTGAGGGTGGTGAGGCACTGGGTCAGGTTGCCCACAGAAGCTGTAGATGCCCCATCCCTGGAGGTGCTCAACTCCAGGCTGGATGTGGCTTGGAGCAACCTGGTCTAGTGGAAGGTGTCCCTGCCCATGGCAGAGGAGTTCAAACTGGATGATCTTTAAGGTCCCTTCCAACCCCAAACCATTTCATGATTCTATGATTCTCTGCTGTGGATGCCCCCACCAGGGCAGGGTGGGGGCAGCTGCTCCACGCAGCAGCAGGTTCCGGAATCTAGTGGAGGGATGTCCCGTGCTGCCCAAACCCATCGCAGCCACTCTGTGGTTGTGAGGAAACCCCTGAGCAAGGGAACGCAGTGGCAATTTTGAAGAATGTACAAGTTTTCCTATTTAAATATGTCTCCACGGTAAGTAGCCAGCATGGAGGAAGAAGGAAGGGCCCTGGTTTCCTCCCCACCAGAAGATGGAAGAGATGGCTGAGGTGGTGACACAGCAAAGCCTGGAGGCATTTGTTCCAGCACAACATAGCAGCTCCAGAAAGCAAGTACACTTGGACAGCTATGTCCAGACACCACAAAAGGAAGAGTAGGTGGCCGGGAACTGGAAACAAGAGAAAGTAAGGAGGCAGATTTGCCACCGCATGGGGATCTAGAAGTCACCTGAGCATGGCAGCAATACCTCACTACCACCACATATCCATCAATGCAAGCACAGAAGAGATGTCTTCAGAGGAATGATTCAGGATGCAGCAGGGACCTTCCTTGCAGCTGACAGTAGTTGATCATCAAAGAGGGTTCTGCAAAAGTAGAAGAAATGGGCACAAACAACAGATTTATGTACGTTTCCCTGATGTATAAATACAGCAAGATTGGATGGGACATCTCATGTGTCTCTTCTGGTAACAATAAATAATGAAAATCTACAACAGTGCCACATGGGCAACCCCTTGAAGAAAGATGTCAGGGTCTTTTTTGCAGCTTCTTCCAGATCTCTTCAGAGTCTCTTTCAATTTTCCCCAGGAAAGAAAACAAGTCAAAACGTTCAATGCTGGATCCTCTCTTAGTGAGATGGCAGCCTGCACAAACAGGAGGGTGCACACCACCATGTGCAGGAGCAGCCAGCTCTGCTAGAGACTTGTCAGAACCAGGAGGAGGAGATTGAACTGCAGAAGCAAATTGAAGCCCAGCTTCAGCCATCCACAAAAATGTTTTGCTGAATGCAAAGTGGATGATTTATTTCTGCTTCCTCATATACAACTGCCAAGAGATGAAGCATCAAGTAGAGACCACTAGATGTTTTAGAAACATGGTGTATCTGCATTAGGTGATGGAATTGTCGCTGAAAGCTCGTGGCATGATTCACTTGGCTTGAATGCTAAACTGGCTGACTATACCCTGCTTAGGATGGGGAGGTTAAAGGAAGGGAAGGATCAGCACTTTAAATTACAAACATCGTTCTCTCATTTAGAGTTCTGGATAAAAAAGAACTAGTGATATTTTGAATATGTATGGAACAAAATGCTGACTAAACTAGGCCAGGAGGGGGGCATCGAGGGGTCTGACATCTCCAGTGTCAGTCAATCACTCATATCTATTTCATTTCATTCACATGTCAAAAAGAAAAAAATATTTACTTACCTAACAAAGCTTTGTTTGCTTATGTTTGCAGTGGCCTGATGACATGAGCTACCCTCAACTCTGGTACAGAGGCAAACAGGCTTAGATTACAGTTAAAAATGGCACTTCTGTTTGACAGAGATTACACACAGAGCGAGAATGAAAAACCAGCTAAACGGGGACTTTGTTGGGCCTTTCCTTATTCGGGGCATTGTTATACCAGATCAAAATCAGGCTGATTGACACCTAAGTTGTCATTTTAACCCCAGCACAGAACTTTGGGGATGAGCAATTAATAACTGGCCCTGGCACCTCCCAGCAGCAGGGAATCAGATAAAAAGCACAGTGTGAGGCTGCTGCTCGGGCCACGGCTACGTCAAACTCATTTCCCTAGAAATATTTTCACTTTGAAGCATCTTTCTGTCTTGAATCGGGATGGAAACAGGAACGTTTCATAAGATTTGTAAGCAGAAATATTGCAGGACAACTCATTCTGCTTCAGCATTTTTTGCCTTGTTGAGTGGCACGGTGCGTATGGGAAGGGTGCCCAGGAAGGCAGCATCCAGCAGGCTGCAGGCAAGTACTCAAGCCAAAATAAATGACCTGTGTCTCCTCTGAGTCATTCCAGCCATGTTTTGGTATCCGTGAAATTTAATCATGGAAGTTTGTAATCAGAGCTGTACAAATTATGATTTTATAAACATGTTTACCTGAATATTATTTTATTTACCATTTCCTTCCTCATCTCAGTTTCTTCTCCATCTTCCCATCTCCTCAGCCGCCAAAAGACAGTAGAATACAAGATTGTCTGTAGAGCTCAGAAAATGTTTAATTTAGATGTTGAATGACCCTCTTTCTGACATACGCTTCAATGAAATAAGTATGCACTTGTATTTGTGCAAGTAAAAGTTGTCACAAAACCTGCTAGTGTTTACTCATGCTAAAGAGAAACCTCAAACACCAGCAGCAAATCCAGAAGCTTCTCACCTTATTAGCATGGAAAATGCTCAATTTTAAGATAATCTGATACAAGCCATTTTGAACACTTCAAAATGCCTGGTTTTAGACTGGTAAAAGTTTACCACAAAACCTATCTGGCCTTTTTGCCCGCATCAGCTACTCTGAGACAGACTACACCATCATTGCAATAAAGCACGCTGTTCCATACAGACTTTGCGAACAGGAATCTGCCCACTGCAGCCGCTCGATCTCCATTGTCGCTTATCGTAGCATTAAATATGATGGAGGCACCCTCCTATAGATTTCATCCTTCTTTCTCCCCACAGAGTTTTAAAATTGTACTAGGCAGAATTTTAAAACTTCAAGTAACAACCATTAGGTTTGCATGTGTATAACAATTGCTCATCTTCTGTACCTTCCTCCTATCAAAACCTTCTGTTTTACCCCATTTGTTTAAATGCTTGCTCTTTTTTCCCACCAGCCACAGCTATTTGCAAGCAAGTATCACATACATGGGTCCTTTCTGACACTCGCCTGATGCTGTCTGGCTCAGGCAATGCGTGTTTCCAAAGCTCTCATGAAATCTATCTAAGGATTAAAATAATAATAATAATAATAATAATAATAATAATAATAATAATAATAATAGTAATAATAGACAAGGCAAATCTTGTCCTGGAAATCTAAGTACTTGACTTTTACCCATCTTGTCAGCCAGCTCCAAAACCACGGAGAGATTAGTTAGCAATCGTACCACTCATTATTGTTTGTCACATTTTTAGGCTCATTGTAGAAGTAACTAATACTTTCGTGGCTTTCAATAAAAGACTGAAGATTTCTTTAACAACTTATCTAAGGGCTTTGATATTGTAAACTATTTCATTACACGGCCTTTAAAAAGATTGCTCTGCTTTCTGATTCCCCAAGTGAGTTCTAGATTTATCCATAGCTATGTAAATGGTGTATCAGATTTAGTTACTTTTTTCCCCTCTTTGTTTAAGGTTTGCTTTTGGCCTTACAGCAGAAAGCAAATAAATTAACTAACAATACTTATAGCAGCTAGAAATTCTTCATATCATCCTCAGACTTTTACAACCCCTTGGCATTCTGCAGGATTTTGGTAGCTGGTTATGAGCTACAATGACATCCAGGCACTTCCCAACTCACATTTGTTAGGACGCATACATTAAAGTAAATGTAGTCTTTTGAATTATTTTAATGGGAATAGCAGGGCTGGCATTGGCTTCCAGAGGATAGCTGGGAGAATATTTACTCTTCAGATGGCACTAAGCCTGAGAAGGCAGAATAGCCACAGTCCTGATTTTAAAAGGTGTAACAGTACTTTACACCTGAAATATTAAAGTTTTCTGGAGCTGTAAGAGGAAAAGCATGAACTGTTCACAATTTGCAGAACTCAGGAGAAAGGAGGCACAAATTTCACCCCTTGCTTTTTCAGGAATAAAAGATGCACACATTTGGGAGCCAGCTGCTTGTTTTTCCATCAGCAAACCTTTGCATTTTCCCTTTCCGAATCACTGCGTGACAACGAATCACTGTGTGACAACGAATCATTGATTACCTTCAGTGGTGGCACCAAACAACAGGGCTGGGTGCAGAGAAAGGCTGCGGTAGGGGGAACCTTTCCTATGCTCAGCCCCAGGCCCCCCAAGCAACAGCAAGCACGTCGCTCCACCTCCGAGCACTTTGGATCCTCCTGGCAGTAATCGCCTTTCCCTGCTCCGCTGCCTATTTCTGTGATGCTGTATTCACAAGTTAAAAAAGGTGTCGGGAAGCCATGCCAACAGGAGCCACATTAGCATGTGGTGAAGCTTGCACTCTGAATAATTATGGTTTTCTTCGTCACAGAGAATCACTGTTTGTGAAATTACGGCAGTTTCTCTATGCATAGATGTAGTCCATAAATCAAAGCTTCTTATTAGATAATAATTGTGCCTCAGGTGGCTCCCAAACAAACGCTGCCTTCAAAATGATGGCCCAACCTGAAAACCTTCACACCTGGGCAGAGAAAATTCATCTGTCAGGTCTGTACACCCCCAGCCACGGCAGATTTGGCTGTGAAGGACAGAGAAAGGGCCTCTGCGTGGTGGCAGCCCACGCTTCCTCTCTCCAAATCTTATTATTTCGGTACCACATTTCTCCTTTAAATCATTTCCTGCCTACTTTGACTAACAAGGCTCTATTTTAAACCCTCAGCTTCCATCCTAGAGTAATCAGTACTTCTCCAAGACGCTCTAACCCACATAAAGTGCATCTGCTAAGCATATATTTGATGCCTATTGCTTGTTTATGTCTTTCCTTTCTTTGAGTCCATCCACTGGCTCTTCCTATATCAAATTCCAGTTTCTCGCACATAGTTTCAAGGCTTTTGACAACTATCTTTCTAGTCTTGTCTATTACAGCATCTCAACAGGGATGTTGTGAAAATAAATTTGTTAACATTTATGAAGCACCCAGAAACCATGGTAATGACTACCACAGAGAAGCTCACAAAGAAATTAATAATTTTTTCCATTGTAGGGCTTAAATCCTGCACGGTAAATAAGGCTTGGGGGTCACACTTCATATGAAATCACCTCATCATTAATTCACCAGTCTCTACCCCCTGCACCAGGTGAAGCAGAGGTCTTCAGGGGGAAAAAAATAATAGTGAGAGAGCAAAAGAACTTAAATCCGCAACTCCATGCTTATGCAAAAAGAGGTGGCATTAAACTGTATGGGCAATTGAACTCTGGGATTTCCTGACTGGAGCGCTCGACATTACAACCTGAAGTTTCCTTGAACAACTTCTCCCACCTAAAATGGTACATCATTTCCCTCAAAACATATCAAAATAGAGGCGATGGCTGGGATTCCAGGTAAAGACACAGCTGTTATAGGACTCAGTTGGGGATTAAGAGATAATTTTGACCTCTGACTGTAGGGTACACTCCTGAGCTACACGTTCAGCTTCCACTGCCACCCACGGAGATCTGGGCCATACAGTCAGCACAGTGGGAGCGGTTCAGCTCACCTGAGAGCAGACACTTCTGGCTGCACAGACCACCCAGAGCAGATTTTCATGGATTGCAACAACGCAGACACCTAGAGATGCCTAGCAAAGTCTTACTATAAAATCAAATGCATGTGGCCCAATCCAGAGCCAAATACCGAAACAACAGACTTTCTCTTCTCACTCTTGTTGCATCGCTTTTTCCGAGATTGCAAACCTCACAGCAGGCAGTCTGAGCTCACGAAGAAGATTGTGTGCAAGGACTCAAGCTGGACAGAACATTTAGGCCCTACCATAACATTGAATAATACTAGTTACACCACCACCACCACTACTTTCTTTTTCTCTTTAAGGTGGTTATCCAGGGTGGGATTTGGTTGCCTGAAAACAGGTGTTTAGACATCATTGACGTGCCATTAAGATAGCCTGTCTGGCTTCCACCTGCCACTCCTGGTCTCAGGTCTCCCCTGGATCCTGCCAGCCAGCTCAGCACAGATGTTCCAGGTCTCCCAGGGTATCTCAGGATGTACTGGGCACCTACCTTGGACAACTGAACATCAGCCTCGCAACAGACATCAGCATGGGGACAGACCCGATAAAGAGACTTCTGATCAGCTGCCATTAACAATTTCACTGGAAAATGAGGAATATTAAGAGTCATAAAATGGTTTGGGTTTGAAGGGACCTTTAAAGATCATCTAGTCCAACACCCCTGCAGTGAGCAGGGACAGTATTTCCCCACCATGATGCAGCCAACTACTAAACAGCTTTTCAGGGAAGTTGTTTGTGCAGTTCCATTAAGAGCGCTGTCCTGGGGAATTCTTGGACCACGTGCCTCCACCTCCCCAAGTGGAAAACACAGGCACCCTCACCTTTTCAGCAGTGCTCTCTGAAGTAAGGATCAGGCGTACCACGACATACTATGATTGACCAAGCTCCTGCTGACAAGGGCGCAGTAAGCAGCTGCATGTGCCTGCACGGCTCAGAACCACCAGGTTACATCCAGAGTATTTCTCACATGCTGTAATTTAAAGTTTTTGGGACTGGGAGATAAAGAGAGTTTGTGTGTATTTCACCAAGACACAAGTTAACTGGAATCGACCTTGACAGGGCTCTCAGCTTGGGCTGCCAGCTCTCCTGAGCTCACAATATTTAATGTTTCACGTCCTGCATTTCAACCTTAGGTACACGTTTTTCTGACCTCTGCTTATTAACTACATTGACATTTCTAACCTTAATGGAGGAGAAAAAGTCTCTAAACATCAGCCTCACCAGCCATAAAACCGTAAAGCCATGAAAAGCTAAAAACCTATTCAGAATGGTACTACAGGGTTGGGCCCAACTGGACTCCCCCCCTTTAATGTTCAGGTAGGTGAAGCGCATCTGCAACACCAATGTCATCACTTAAGAAGCGGGATTTGATGTCAAGCCTCTGTGAGGTCTAAAAGCACCTGTGTATAGTCTTGCAACTTTATCACTTGCATGCTGTTGCCCCATATTTCTTCCAGCAATGTCACATCTCCTGTCACACAGTCCTGGTGCCACGCTCAGGGCAGCACACCAAGTCTGGTTAAGGACTTACACTTGCTGAAAAATTTCCAAAATATTACTGCACAACGAAACAATCCAGCACAGTGCTTTGGGCAAAGACCTTAAAGCTTATGCACTCCTGATGGAGTTCCCTTTTCAGAATTATTTATTTTCACACTGGTAGCAGTAGTCATGAAACCAAGAGAGAGAGGGGAGCAAAGAACCCTCTCATGCCCAAGTTTAACTGCAGTCCTTCATCTTGTGCTGGCTCCCAAAATCCTTCCTCCAGCATCAAGTGGAGAGCTCAGCAGTGACAGTGACCCCATCCAAATAATGCTGGTGGCTAAAGTATTTGCCTTGGAGATGAGCATTTAACTCGTTGGCCATTAAAAGTTTCATGCAACCCCCAGCTCTCATACTTAAGAGAACACCATTATAGTTCACAGCTCTACAGAAAGCACAGACACATTCAGAATAAGGACATGAACCAGGAAGGTATTTTAGATCCGTTTGTTATAATTTACACACCAATGACATACAGCATAAAGACAAAATATACAGATTTTCATATATATACACACATGGATCAACACAGTGCACAATTCAAAGTTATGTTACAATTAAGTGTACAATTTTAAATATGGCTTTATAAACTAGTAGTAATAACAGTGCTAAAATAATGTACGTCTCCTGTAAGTTCATAGACAAACAACATAATGCAGCTACAGCATTACAGTCCTCATTTAGCAATGTGTTGCTTCATTTTGTTAGTTCATCCTTGTACACTGCAACTACCTAGATATATCCCTCCCCCCATATCCACCTGCATATACTTTATTCTTGCTGTATTGCACATCCCAACGATTAAAACTTCGGGACTACCATTCTTCAAGTATCCTGAAAAATAAAAACCTGTACATTCAACGAAAGATTTGTCATAAGAACAAACTAAGAAGTGAGGGGGAAACACACACAAACTAGTGCCCAGTGAGAACATCAACACAACCAGTGAAGCTTAAAAAAAGCACTTTAGTTTAGAGAGCTTAAAAAAACAAACCACAGTCACATCTTGTTTGCCTTACTGCCCCAAATAAGGCAAATTTTTAGGTGAGGATAATTAGGCACAGAAGTAAGAGAGGTGGTAAATTCTGGGTCACTTGGAAGCTCGGTCAGAAACACCAGCCCCGCTGAAGCAAACTGCACTTCTGTCAGCAGCTTCAAAGGGGGCAGGATTTTATTTCTTCTGCAAAAGTTGAATGCCTTTTGGAAGCACATGCTCCGCTTCAGCTTTAGTTTGTTGAGCTGAATGTGAAAATCATTACATGAAATCCTACAATCCTTTTTATGCACAAGTCAGGCTAAATGTTCATAACAATCTCCTCTGGCCTTAAAAATCTGGTAGTGTGGCAACCAGAATGCAGTACTAACAGTTTAGCACTGTAGTGACACACAATGTTTTCATTGTCTGAGAATCCTGTGCTGTGCACTGACATCCCATTTCTTTTCCAAACCCCTCAGGGAGCTTCAGAAACCTCTGCTGGGAAATAGTTCACATTAGGGTACTTCCACAGGGAAGGAACGCAAAAGAAGCCCTCCCCAATGGCTATCAAAGAAAGGACTGCCCAAAACGAGAGACAGAGATGATTCATGTTGCAACACTTTTCTCCACTAAGGCAAAGCTGTGAAGACTAGCTTAACTGGCTTAAAAATTAAATCCCCCCTCCCGCTAGCAACCCACACAGTACAGGGGCACACATCCCTCCACAGTGCACCAGCTGAACAAGACAGCCCATGTTCACCAGCAAGCTCAAAGCCGTGCTCACTGCAGTGCTCTGTAACGGGGTCTTGCCCTTCGTCACCGGGATGCAGCCAGTGCTGCAGCACAGGCACGGGATGACAGCATGCCAACAGCCTCACCAGAGCCACAGCTACCAAAATGAGTCCCTGCGCTGGTCTACCTAGCACTAACGGACACCCGAAGCCTAGCATAGCATACGGGAGCATCTGTAGCACTGATCAGCTGCTGAAAACCACTGCAGTCATTCAAAGGTACCTCTGATCCTCTTGGTCCACAGCATTAAACACCATGACCTGGGCACTCCTCCAGATCACAGCCACTGACACATATGGGCATGACACACCTATGCTATGTATATCCATTTCCATACGCCAGCTACTGGGCCATCCAATGTAATTCTGCATTTGGACAGCATAATTTGCTTTATTTCGATCACGTGCCTAGTTCATAATTTTGCAGTATCTGGGGATGGTGGAGGTTAGGCTAAAAAGCTACTTGTCAGAAAACAGATTCAAATCCTTATTCAAACATCTAAGGACAAGACCCACTTGAATTCATCCCCTGCCACAGAAACTTCACTTGGTGAGCTGCCCTGCATAAATCTGCAACATAACACACTTTTCCAGCAGGCAATATTTTGTAAGGCTTAGCATCTGACAGATACAGCCCTTTCAATGAAAACAGTATGAAACTGTCATGATTACTTGAGCAGACGTCACTGACAAAAGGAAATTTGTGCCTGAACTGTTGCTGCAGAAATATTTCAGGCAATATTTTTTCAAAGAGAATACAGATCTGGAGGGACATTGCCAAGGTTTTAAAGATCAAAATGTGTGACTTGCAGTGCTATAATTGGATGGAAACAGTCCTCCAGATCTGAAACATCAGGTTTGGTTTGGTTTTTAAATCAAGCACCACATTTGTAGGATTTCTGTAGGACCTATACATCCCAGCGTCTGTTTTCCCCACTCAGTAACAGTGAGCTCTGCTGACAAGAGCCAGTGAGTCCGACAGGGGTAAACGAATCCCTTCTGACATGACAGAGTGTTACACAGTCAAACACTGCAATTCACATGAAAAAAGAACAGACTGCTTCAAATCTAACTCTACTGGAAACGCAGGGCTTGGTTTAAACTCCCATTTGCCAAACTAGGAGCAGACCAATTACCTACTCTCTTAAAGCAGCACTATGGAAACAAAGGCAATACTTGGCTTTTGGTGGTATTTAAGGTAAAGCAATCAGAGAAACTGTGCTGTCTCCTCACCAGGATGAGGGGCCATCCTCCAGCTCGTGAGCAGGACAGGGCTCCCGCCCAGCAGCTGGAACAGCGGCATTAGCCAGGCCACAGGTTCAGGTTCAGCCCAAGTCCTCCTGCAGCAACCCACCACCCGGCACCCTCCCCACATCCCACCCTCTCCTCTCCCACCCATTGCCTCCTCACCTGACCATCCAAGGGCCCCTGCACTATTTTGGGAGGGGTCAGACAGTGTGAAGGAGCCCAAGCTAGCTTTCCTCCCACCAGGACCACATACCGCTGCCTACCCAAAACCAGCCCAGGACTGTGGCTGGGACCACAACCACATTTATTTGCCACTGACAGCCGTGATACTCTCAGAGACCTCATGGACATCTGACTTGTGACAAGAGTCCCTGAACCTTTCCTAACATCACCCCGCAATGAGTGCCTGGCCACAGCAGCAGGACTCCCAGCTTGGGAAAAGCTTTACGTGGTCTGTGTCACCTCAGAGATGACATCATGGCATCCATCGCCCTCTCACTTGAAGATGCCATCCCAGCTCACCCACTGGGCAGTCAGCACCCTGCAGCTGTCCCAGGTTTCATGGCTGCAGGGACACCTGACATCCCTGACCCCGATCAGCAGCATGGTCAGGACCTCTGGCATCCCTACAACAGATTTGCTTGCAATTTTGATCAGTGAGGGAGAAAAAAAAACCAAAACAAACAAACAAAAACACCCAATACAAACACAAAACCACTACACACACAAAAAAAAAAGGGGGGGGGGGGGATAAAGATGCTTTCCAACTATTTTTAGATCTGCACAGCCCCTCAGCACCAGGATGAAATACCAAGATGACTGAAGGAGGAAAATAAAAAAGCCCACCAAACACACTGCAATACTTAAGAAAACGTTGCTCTTTCAGCAGAATTTTGGAAAGTTAAAAACATCTGTTCTTTGGGTTTTTTTGAAGAAAACTCATCTTCTCTTTACCCATGCAAACGAAAAT
Source organism: Falco punctatus (assembly GCF_963210335.1). Taxonomy (NCBI): domain Eukaryota; kingdom Metazoa; phylum Chordata; class Aves; order Falconiformes; family Falconidae; genus Falco; species Falco punctatus. The sequence continues at coordinate 869,923 of NC_137584.1, read as the reverse complement.
GAACTAACACTCTTCACCTTTTCAAAGATGTTTACAAAAAAAACCAACCCACAACTTTTTTTAACATATTCCGCCCCCTCCTGCCCCTTCCCGCCACCTCCCTGGAACACTTTACCAAGACCAGCTTCCAAAAGAAAAAAGCTTGGAGTAAATCCTTTTAAAGAGATCTAATAGTCAGTATTTGTTTCTGGAAGGAATAAATAAATGCAAGTATTTCCTACCAAACCTGAACAAAATACTACACCTAGAAACTCCTAAAGAGATGTCATTTCCTAATTTCACCTCTAGTTTGAAACACAGCCAAAGCTAAACACACAGACTTTATCAAGAGTAGCTGTCACGAGGAGAAAGCCAACCAACTTCTCCTCTAAAGTAACCTGAGTAGTCCCTCAGAAAGGGAAGGCATGTGACAAGTTGCAAAGTAAGTTCACCTCACCGATTAACACCCTGAAAAACTCAACCAACAGCAAAAAGCCACTTTGCCTTCTGCAACCCCTTCCGATCCGCTCTTCACCCTACCCAGGGGTGAAGCCCGTTACTTGGCTGCTCAGGGTGAGATTAAGCCTCTGCTGCAATTTGCCAGTTATATGAAACAAAAGCAAAAAATGGCAGGGGCAAACATAACCACGGCCCAGCAAAGCACCTACATCCTCAGCACAGCTCCCCATGCCGCTGTGTGGCAACACTGGCTCTACCCACCATGCCAGCAGCTCCCCGTGCTGGCAGACACAGGAGGCTGTGGTGTGACACCAGCTGTGCACCGTGGTGGCGTTTCCATCTCTGCACCCACCGCTGGCTGCGTGCGGCCACACAAAATCCAGATCCAGCTGCATGCACATGGGAGGGTAAAATGACATTGCTGACTTCTGGTTAACCTGTGTTTCAGGATGCTGCAAGGGACGCTGCCACAGAGAGATCTGTCAGCCCACCAAAATTACAAAGGTGATACTATCCACTGAACTCAGGCTGGTCTTCTAATAACTGTGACTCACAGCTGGGACTCGTCAGCTGCAAGCACACCCTCCCAATGCTGAAAAGATGGAGAAAGAACAGCCTTCAAACACACATGGGCAAATGCAAGAGAACATTTCCATCAGAATTTCAAACACACAAACATTTTTAAAGAGGAGCTTTTTGACATGGATGCCTTTTATCCAGAATACCAATACCTACATTTTTGCAGGTATAATCTGCCCTGACTTGGCTATGAAGTTTCACAGGCATTGCAGGCCATCACCTCTGTGCTTTCAAGCCCAAGAATTTATCTTCTTGTGCCCTATTCCTGTGCTTAGTTTCCTGAGAAGGTTCCAAGTAACTGGATTGTATCCTCCTCCTTCTTCGTTTTGGTTCAAGTGACACTTGCTGACAACAGGAGACACCACTGGCTAGGACGTGACTCCATGGACATGCCCAAGGAACTGAGGAAGGTACAAATTCATACCTTTCTCAGACCACACCAAACTCATCAGCTCTAACTGTGGTGGCTCCTGTGCATGAACAGACCTGGGAACTCATGTGTGTTCCCCTGCTTTCAGAGCCACAGCTAGCTCCGTGTTTCCCCAGAGCAAGCAGTTTCCCCTGCAGGAGACACTCAACGATACAAAAAAGAGAGGTATTCTTTGAAAGCTGGAGTTGTTTCAAGCTCCAGACTACTATGACTACCAACAATTAACATCCTAAAGTAGCTGTCTGCCCTGTCTGCTCCCAGAACATACGGCACAAATAACACATTATAAAAATTTTGCTGAGGGATCCAGATTCATCTAACTGTAAATCACTGAGAAAGTCGTAATTAAAGTATTTTTAAATGGGCCACCACCAAAGTCTGCAGGCAAATACCTGATTTTATATGCATGTTTACAAATACCACAGCTATCTGTATGTTCTTTGTGCTTTATCTCTGCTTAAAACCATTAGTCATGGCCAAGCAACCCTGATGTAAATGCTTACCTTCAAAGTGGTAAGTAAATCCAATGGATTCATTCTCACCTCTAACCTGCATTTAGGGAGACAAAACCAAAGTATCTCAGCACCTGTGCAATCATTCTGGATTTAGCATTCCAGATTCACAGATGTGCTACCAAAGTCTCCTTAAAAATCAGTTATTGTTTCAGCACCTGGAAATCCCCACAGACAGCAGTGCTGGCACCGCTGTCCTAGCTCAACTGCCTCCCATGCATCAGTTTTAGGGACTGTGTAAGCCAGCGCAGTGGCCAGCACCTAAGGAAGCACCTTCCTAGGCAGCTCTAAAACATTTGATTGCCTGGCCCAACATCTTCCATTTTCACAGCATCCCGTGCCTAAAAATACCCCAAATCACTTTGCAAGCTTCATGGGTTTGACATGTCTGTTGGTAAAAAGCACAAAGCATCCACTGCTGAGATGCACTAGGGTTTTAGTAACAAATCACAATTCTTTAGCCTTGTCTAACAATAGCAGACAACAGCCAGGGGCATGAAGTAAAAACACAGTAATTCAAAATCACAGAAGAAATTTGGCCAACACACATTCCAGATGAGTGTTTGGGTGGTTACACATTAAAACTGACATTTCCCTCCTGAATAAAAATATTCTGGAGTAGCAATTTCAACCTTCTTTTGAACGAAAAAGAACAAGAAACACTAAAAAGCTCCTTTCTGTAGGAATATGTCTTCCTCCTGCCTTCCTTAACTATCTCTGGAAGAACTAGGAGCAGTTCTTTCCTACAGACACTGTAACATGCACCTAGAGTACAGGCAGCTATCAAATAAAATACTCCTGGAACTCCACCGAATCACAGAATCGTTTAGGTTGGCAAAGTCCTTTAAGATCATAGAGTCCAACCATTAACCTAACACTGTCAAGTCCACCACTAAACCATGTCCCTAAGTGTCATGTCTACACATCTTCTAAATACCTCCGGGGATGGTGACTCAACCACTTCGCTGGGCAGCCTGTTCCAATGCCTGACAATCCTTTTGGCAAAGAAGTTTTTCCTAATACCTATCTAAACCACCTCTGGCACAACTTGAGGCTTGTTATCACTTGCTACTTGGGAGGACAGACAAACACCCACCTCGCTACAACCTCCTTTCAGGTAGCTGTAGAGAGCAATAAAGGTTTCCCCCTGAGCCTCCTTTTCCCCAGACTAACCCCCCCCAGTTCCCCCAGCTGCTTGTCATAGGACTTGTGCTTCAGATCCTTCACCAGCCTCATTATCCTTCTTTGGACACACTCCAGCACCTCAATGTCTTTCTTGTAGTGAGGAGCCCAAAACTGAACACAGAATTCAAGGTGCGGCCTCACCAGTGCCCAGTACAGGTGAATGATCACTTCCCTGGTGCTGCTGGCCACACTGTTTCGGATACAAGCCAGGATGCTGTTGGTGGCCACCTGGGCACACCACTGGCTCATGTTCAGCCAGCTGTCAACCAAGACCCTCAGGTCCTTTTCAATAACAGCATCAATCATTTTCTTCGATGGGAGAATGGTGTGCCAGTCATCCCTCTTCCATATTTGTCCTCAGTCCATTCTTGTAAAGATAAGATATCAACACAAACCAGCTCTGACAAATGTTCCACTTCCCAGAGGTCTGTCCCACCTGGTTGTGGTACGTGGTTTCAAATGTGAACAAAAATGTAGACTGAAAGGTCCGGTCCTGTTGCCCTCTGGACCTTCCATTTGCCCGTGTGTGTTTTAAACAACTGTTTACCTTGGTTCCACCTGAACAGTTACACAAAATGAAATAAAGTTGAAATAGTCCAGGTAGCACGTGACAGCTTAGCCAAGCACAATGGTCTCTTCCAAAGTGGTATAAACCTCCTGCTGATCTGAAGGAGAAAATAAGTAAAACTGATCCCAAGAAACAGCTTCTCTGCAAAATGGGAGATGCTTGTACACATCACTTGCATTGTTCATGATCTCTGTACTCATCCATGTCCACATCTGAATCAAAGAGGGAGTGTCCAGTGTAATCTGTGTCAGGAGTTTGAGAAATACTGTTCCCTTCCTCATCAAATGTTTCTGTCCTTGAATAAAAACTGAAGTCCTGCAAAGGGGAGTAAGTCTTGCTTGCTTCACTGCTTTCCTCAGATTCATACAAAGTGTTATCATCATCATGGTGCCATTCTGGCCAAAATTTCCTCCTTATTCTTTCACAATACATAGCAAGGTTAATCAGTTCTCCTGCAACACAGCACAACAGACTCCAGTAAATACATCCAGTCAACAATGCTTTAACTCACCTTCTAATGCAGAAACTGTTTGGAAACAAATTGTGCAGGTTCTTGCCAAAAAGGTTTCAAAATTCCAAGATCCCATCAATCCTTTTAGCAGCTGTTTGTAACTTTCATGTAACTTAAAATACTTATTAACAATATACATACAAGGGTTACACTGCAATAAGCATCAAAGTACACAGCAAAATAACTATCCCAAATTCAACCTCTACAGAAATAAAACAAGACACTAATACTGTAAATGTTTCACAGTAGAATTCTTGTTGATTTTGCAGAAACCTGGTTTCTAAAGACAAAATTTGATCCTATAGATACTGATTTTGGGGGTTCCACCACCAGATGGCAGCGTTGTCTGCAAGATAAATTCATATTTTTAAATTTATATGCTTACTGATCACCCCGATGTTCCCAGCCTTAGTTTCTTATGTCTTATGTTTACACATATATGTATGCTTAGAGTGTGCTTAGAGAATAAATTACAGAAAACTTCAAAGAACAAAAAAACAAGATTATATGAAAGGCAACGTGTATGTGAAACCCGTATCACCATCACATGAGTAGGTGGATGGGTACAAAGAATCATCCATACTGCTTAGGTATTTGCATCATTACAACCTTTTCATTAGAGACAAACTTGTTCAACAAACCTAGTATTCCTTCTTGAAAGCCATGGATCCTTCAGGGTTTTATCTATGATTCCCCAGACATCAAGGGGAAGAACTATACAGACAATACTTACGTCCTCATCTCAAGTATTTTTTCCTCAGTTTTAATAATGAGCAAGTCTGTACCTCCTAACTGTTGCTTTAGTAGCACTCCTGCAGAGTAGATCTACAAGACAGATTCATTCCTTTTACACCTATTTCACATCCTTTTCCTCCTTAGCCCTTCCCATTTTTCATACTGCAGTTTTAATCTGAGAAGATACTTTCACGTGTCTATACCACTCCCCCCCCCCCCAAAAAAAAAAAAAAAGTGTGTCAAGGGGAGTATGTTGGTTTCCAACTCATGCAAAAACACAGTGACTCCAAAGTCATGATGGACTTCTTCGTTCCTTGCCCAGCATCTTCAGCAACAACAAAGGCTGTAATTTCAGTAGAACAATAGCACTTGCAGTTCTACCATCAACAAACTACTCAGTTCAGCAGAATCTGGCTCACGGCCTGTGCTTCTGTCTTCCTTGTACTTTACCAAGCATTCATCCCTTAGAGGCATTCAGTCTTTGCTATGTTAAATAGGGAAAAGATCAAGTACAGGAACCGAAATAATTACCATGTAGAACATTAAACAAACAAGAATTTTAAGAGAAAACATTACAGGATACAAATGCTACATCAAAGGCAAGAACAGCCTGCGATGCAGTTGAAGCAAATCAATCCAAATGTCCTTACAAAGTGCTCCAAGTTGAAACATGGCAAATACCACCAACAGTTTTTCATCAGAGGTCACTTAAGCTTTCTTACCTTTGATCAGTCTCTCTGGTCGAGTCCCTGGTAGTGTCCACATTGCCTGGGCCAGATGCCCAAATACAGTGGCATCAACAGTGGAAACTTTTGGTCCCATAATGTATTTCTTGTCACCTGTAAATACAACAGCAAATATTTCTCAAATGGATGTCACTTCTCCCCCCAGCTAAGAAAAACAAAAAAATTTCCCTGGTTACATCTTTAGCATTTTTTTAAATTGAAATCACTGAGTTGAAAAGGTTCACTCATTCAAAGGCAGGGATTCAACTTTGAATAGGTTTCAAAAGCTGTTGCTTTTCACCTGTTCAGCAGGTGAAATCTCTTACTGTAGCTTCCTCTGTGCTCAGCAATTCTATAACTAGTTACAGAGCCACCACTGCCCAAGTAACATCCTCTGCTTGTCACAGCTGGCAGCACATACACATTGCACTACAACTTTCTGCATCTAGAATCCTCTCTGCAGCCAGCAGATGCCTGAAAGCATGATTTTCTCCTCTAGTGCAACCCTAAAATCATTCAACCACGGCTGAAAATCATGAATGTACTTGCTGAAAGGATCTGGGCAGCCTGTATCTCTTGTGCACGCAGATCCAGTTTCAGGTTACCCATCTGCTCACACCAAAAAAAAAGTCATACCCAAAACCTTCCTCTCCCACCATTTGTTCAAGCTGAAACTGATGCAGCAGTCAAATTGGCAGTGACTGCTCAGAAATGACCTGCATCTCCAGGAGGAGGACAAAGACATAGGCAGGAGTGAACAGCTCTTCTCACACACCACCAGTGCAGTGCCCCCACCCCCAAACACTGGTTTCTACCTAACAGGGACCAAACAGAGGCACATCAGGCAGGCAAGTGAAACAGCAGCAGCTTGTGCCTGGTCCAGAGGTGGGACATGTCTGCTCCACAGTGCTATTCTGCTTACCTCTCTGGGCACCTCAATGCCATGATGGTCTTAAGTGCCCACCACAGCACAAAGAGATGGACAACTACCCAAGACAGGGAAGAAAATCACATTTCAAAGCCACTGTTTGCAAAGAAACATCCAGTGTAAACTTGTTTCCTCAACACAGGCACAAAACCTGGAGCAAAGACTGGACACAGGGCACACAGATGAAACATGCAGTATTGCAGAGATCAGGTTAGACGGTTGCACTGTCCATGCCTTGGCACAAAATGCTATAAATTCTTTTAAGTGTGGTACGTAACTGAATTCTCCAAATCCAGTTATCCCATCTCCCTGGGACATTCTTCCCCTGCCCAATATAAGCTGCCTGTAATTCAGCAGGTTATTAAATGTTAAGGTTATTGACTGACTTTAGAAAAACTGTCCAGCAGTAAAATGCATCAAATTCCAGAGTACAGTATAACATATGCTGTCATCCCCCTGTACAATAGTGTAGGAAAGCAGCGCTCAGGAATAACCAATAACAATAACCTCCACTAGCCTGTCAGATGTAATGTTAACATGGAGTTAATTCTCCCCAGCTCTTTCACAGTTGCATCAATCTACTGCTTGAAAACTATGTACAGGGTAAATGTTGTCTTTCCAGTATTTATGTGATGCCTAGAATTCATCAGTCTCAAACACAGCTCTAAAATTGGTCCCCAAACCACAGTTACATGCCAGCACTAGGTACTTTGCGCTCTAAACTGGGTCTGAGACTCGATCCATAGCAATGATGTGCTGGGAAGTAATACTACCGTTCCCATCTTGCTACAACTAAGGCAGGCAGTGATTAAGGGCTAAACCATCCCACTCTTTTGCAAATATAATTGTTCCCCAGGCACAACACCCCACACCTTCACATGTGTGGAAACAAAGGGGATAGGAAAAAAGAACTGTGGTTCCATTAAATTGTAAATCTGGTTTTAGGTCACCCTGCACCATGTAACATGGCCTCCATGCACATTTCCTTCTACCAGTTCCAATCTGTTCCCAAAACTTCTAGTGCAACTTTTTTCCAGAAGACTTTCTGACAGACCAGGTATCTCTCAGTGTCTAGTTTCACGCCAAAATACACAGCACCTGGTAGCATCCAGGCTGCCGTTGTGCTCATCATCTCGAACACCTCTCTGCATCCCTTAGTTAATCCAACAGAAACAATCATCTGGTCACACTGGACTTGGATCAAATTTATACTACCCAAGGAAGAGAGAGGCACACAGCCCTGCTATTTACAAATGCATGCAACAGAGGATTCAAAAGCAGCTACTTCAGCACTGTGTCAAGAAACCCCAGTAAGATACCTGCACCCTTCCACAGCAGCGTATACAGCCCACAGAGGCTGCTGTGGGACATTTCAACACTAGAGGATCATGTTCAGGTTAGTCCCACCTCTGTGTTTCAGCTCTGAGCATCCCTGCCCTCCACAAAACATCAAATGCTTTTCAGAAGCTGGTTCAAGTTGCTGCTTGCCCTGCAACTCCCTACTCAAAATCCCCACTTACCCAAATGCCTGAGGCAGGCAGACAGCTGAGAGGGCACCAACAGATTTACGGGCACTGCTCACTCACTTGCATCTTTTAAGTAATTACCAAACACATATTTTTATATACTGCTAGTTCATATGCCCAGTTCCCCCCACTTCCTTACACTACTACCAGGCATAGTAGGGAACTACTATAACACAAGGATATTATGTTTGTGGTTTAAAGACTGTACGACAGAGAGCAAGCTGATACCAATGGGGCAGGCTGATCCATCACAGGAGGGTTGGTTCCAATTTCCGTGTTTATAAGAGATCTGGAAGAGTCTGTTAGGGAAATAGGTACACAGGAGAAGGAAAAATTGATTCTCAGAAATTAAAAAGAAAGAAAAAAAGCACCCATAATATGACTGGGAATATCAAAATGAGCATCACAAGACCTGGCAGCTGCCAAGTCATCATTCTCTGGAAGCAGCTCTTGGAATTTAAAAGTTATTCTTCCCATGTGAATGGTCTCTGTTAAAAAATGGGGAGCATTAATCTGATATGCATGATAACTGACAGTTACAGTTTGTTAGGTGCAGTTATTCTGCATGACAGGCATCCTTTTGAAGCTCTTTAAGATTGCCCCCTAATTAACAGCCAAAATCCCAACTACTTCCTCTTCTGGGAAAATATATATAGGCACATATATATGGAGGGGAATCTTAAAAAGATCTTTGGGCAGGCAGTAAGTTGACTTCTCCTTCGCCCTGTGAAATAGGCAAGCCCAGTCAGGCTGTAAGTCCTTGTCCCACTCCCTGTCCCCGTCTCAGGATACTACCTGGAGGCCACAGTTTAACTAGACTCAACCATAAAGACCTGGCAGGCAAAAACCTGATCATGCTGATGTTAATGAAAAATAAAGGCAATTACAGAAAAGTAGACAAAGGCACCAATAATTAAAAGGGCAAATACAATGATTCACTTAACAGCACACTGACTGATCCGACATCCTTTTCAGAGGGGAAGATGAAAAAAATACAAAATACTCAGCTGGCAATATAGTAAAATAACAGGAATGCCGCAGATGCCCATCAAGGCTTTTTGAAGTACTCAAGATACAACATTCTCATCAATAATCTGGAAGCAAAAATAAAACCTCTACTGATAAAATATGTATCATACAACTAAAAAAAAAAAAAGTTGATATAGTGAAGAAAACATCTTATCCTTGAGGATTTCCAGTGATTTTCCCCACCAAAAACAACAGTAAGAAACTATGTAATTACACAATTTACCCGCACAAGGAGATGACCCAGGCTACCCAGGGACGGAGAAAGAACTAGGAGGAGCACTTGCCTGCAGGCCTGGAATCAAAGTCTGATTTGCAACAGGCCAGATTTTGAATAGATTTTGATGGTGACTAACATCTGTCACCAATTACTAATGAAAGTGATGGCATTTCCACCTGCTGAAATCTCATCATTAAAACTGGATACCTTTTAGAAAGATACATACTTCAGCCAGAAAAAAAAACAAAGACACAGGCCTCAAGACAGCAATCAAGCAGTGCAATTCAGAGATCTGTCTAGATGATATAACAATCCCTTTGAACCTAAAACTTTACAAATCTGAGTGTCAGTATAGACTCCAGAGACAGAATAATGCAGACTTCAAATAAGCAAACCAAGAGACTTACACAGATACTTGGGAACACGTTTCAGTTTTCTCTTCAAGACTACGTCTACTCTCAGCAGACAGGGATAACTTTAGCATAGATACATCCACTGCTGCTCCATTCAGCCTGCAAGCATCGTCTAGCCAGAACTAGGGGGCTGTGCTGAGCTCCCAAGTCATAGGTTAAACTTGCTCCAGGTCCTCTCCACCCCATTCCTCTCTGCAGCATACATGGAGCCATGCAGTGCCAACCTCAAAGCTATGGCAACAGCAGTCCCACAGCTGAAGGGTACCTTGAGCTGGCCACAGCTCTGCAGCAGATGTGCCCGGACCTCCTCTTATAAACTGAGCTGCTCCCTCCCTTCCTACCCCAGAAAGAAAAGGGACCTCTTAAGCTCCAAAACCAGGTTTTCTTTGAAGAGGCACTAGAATAGGCAACCTTTTTTTGTTAATATTTTGTTGACAAATAAAATGCAGCATGAGAAAGTGTTGACAGAAGAGGAGTCGTCAGAAGAGCTCTTCTCCTTGCCTACTGTGCCTGTTCATCACATGTCTTTTTGCCACCTTGCTCTCAATCCAGCAACTTGGCAGGTTTGCTTCAGAACACAGTTACAGAAAACTCTACACAGCCCCATTCAGGTCTCCTGCAAGTATCTTCCTTTCCCAAACACCCTGGAAAAGCATCTCTCTTCCTTCCCCTTCTCAGCAAACACTCTGTTTCTGCAGTCTGCTGGGCTCTCTTCACTTTGCTCCCTCCATCCACTCCACACTTAACTATTTAGAGCATGTGCAGTATGTCCTCTGCCCAGAGCACAGGGCAGGGAGGCATCCCTCCTGCCCTCCACTCAGCCGCCTCTTCAAAGCAACCATAACGAGGAACAAAACAGCCACACAGGTACCACCTCTCTTCATTCCTTGTACAAGAGAGACACAAGCTCAAGGGAAGCGACAAACTGCCCAAACCAATTCCTCAAAATGCAGATTTTACACAGAAGCACAATACAGTTAGCTCTCAGCAGGCTGCAAGGCAAGAAGCACAGTGTAGACAGCCCCAATAAAAACTTCAGCCTGAGCTGCACAACAGAAATGATGCTCATGTGGTTCTAGCTAAGTGAGGTCAACCTTAAGGCTAACCCTATGGGATCCACCCATGACAACCAAGAAGCCTAAACCCACCTGTTTTGACAACACAGACCCATCTCCTACTTGCAGCTTTGAATAAAGCTGCCAACACCAACAAAATACAACAAAATCCAGTTCAAAGTAACATCTGCAAAGGGTTTTCAAATGGCAGCCTCATAACAATCTATCAGACAGCCATGAGTCCAATGTAGAAAAAATGAGACAACTCCAAAACATAAGTAAGAGGTTTCATTTGCAGAACTAAACACTACGTTCTCCTAAACTCACATAGCAAAATGCTCTTCCAAAAATCACAGACCACGTTCTGCTCCTCTAGATACACATACCCGGTGCTCAGAGAAGAAAGCCACTTACTCCTCTCCTCTAGAGACACAATTTAGTAGCAAACAGTGGGGAAAAAAACTGTCCCTGCCAGAATCTGGGTGGCACTGAAAGACAGCAGCAGTGTAGACTCTACCTACTGACAAAATCAGATTATTTGTGTATGTGATCATGCTGCCAGGAAGCATTCACAGTCAATTTCATCCTGTGGACAGCAAGCTATGAACAAAAGAGAATGCCTAATTTGCTGTACATTACCCAGGAGGCTTGCTAGAGTCCGCATGTCCTTCTCCATCAGCATGTACATCTCCTCCTCCGAGAAGCGGCCAATGCCATGGCCATACATTTCCCGCTTCACGATCCCTTTGGTCAGATGACAGAGGATCCACTTCAGCAAGTCACTGAAGGGGCCAAAAAGTGAAACCATCTTTCGCGTCTCATGAAGATTTTCCACCCATTGGCAATAAGCTAAAGTCCTAGAAGGATGCAAAAATAAGTTATAGTGGTGCAATACCCAGACAGCCCATCACCACCCTGCAACGGCTCACAGACAGGTTAGGCAGCAAGCTTTCTTAACGCTGAGTGCTCACCGCCTTGATGGAGAGGTAGTTTCCAGTAAAGAGTAGACCCTGATCCAACGCAAGAGCAACAGCAGAGAAACTGACTTTGCAATGCTTATGCAGACTGCCCAGTGCTTATCCTCTCAGTAAATCATTAACCACTTCAAGAGAAAATGAGATTCACATTGAAATATAAAATAAAAGCTGCCGAATTCTGCTAAACTCACATAACGAAATGCAGTGCCAAAAGGATTTATTAGCTAAAGATAACCGACTGCACAGACCTGGGGAAAACAACAGCCCACAAAGAAACCAGTATTTCCCAGCAGTCTGTTGTTCTTGCTTGCGATACTGCTGAAACTTAGCCAAGCAGTAACTCTGTCCCAACATAAACACTGCAGCAGTCATTTTTCAGAGGATCTCTGCTCACCTCAAACCAACAATGACACAATCTTTAAAATATTCATTAAACAATGAAGGGGGGCGGGTGTCATTGGGTTTGTTTTCTCCTGTATTTTATCTTCTCTTCAAAATGTTAATTTTTATGAGAGTCACATTTCTAAAGGGATCTGTTGTACTTCATCTTTATTTAATGTCAAATATATTATTTTGAAAGCGGGTATTATAAAAGTTTGTCTTACAAGTTGAAATTTTTGTTTCCTATATGAATTTTTGTTCTTTCCTACTATCATAGGCAAACAAAAAATTGATCTGTTGCTGTTGCTACTCAAGAAATTTATGAAAAAAGAAACATTAGCTTTATAAGTATCTAGCATCTTCTGACATTACAAGAAAACCAAAAAGACCGTATGACTTTTGTCACCAAGTTCAAGGGATGTTCAAAAAAGGGCTAAAGACATCTCAAAGTAGACATGACAAACATGTGAAACCAACAGCGTCTCGTATACACTGGGAGTTCAGATCCATATTCCATTATGTTTGTAGCAGTTTCCAAACTGAAAAATCTAAAAATGGATTTACATAGGTGAGAACATAGGAAAACAAGCTCATGGAGACATGATAGACTAGAAGCAAAGCTAGACTGAAAATCTGAATTATCGGAAGTTGCAAGTTCATATACTCAATTATGTTAAATATTAACTTAATAACCAAATGTTTCCATTTCAAATATGACCAGAGCTCCATTTTTTTTTTCACTTTGGTAACGAGTTTTATCATTGAACATATTTCTAATTGCACATAATTTCCTTAGTGCCGATATGGATCGCCTAATTCAAGAAAGAAAAACACAAACCAAAGCAGTATCTCCTGGAAAACTCCTATGATTATTTTTTTTTAAATGTATGCTTTATCAAACCCCTGTATGTCATAAACAGAAGCTGAATTCAGCACCACTATCAGAGAAAAACCACCTTTACGGCAGTAAAATGTTCTAATCTAAAGTTTTCACAGATTCTTTATTTGAATTACTAATGAGATGAGGTAAAAGGAGAATATTTGGCACAACAGCTGGAAAAAAAAAATCTATTCACAGCTTAAATTTAGAATGCTCCTAACAGAGTGGGTGAAAGGCATTTTAATTCTATTAAAAATTGTCCACTGCAGGACAACGCTTTCTGCTCAAATTGATTTCATTAAAGTCATAACAGTGAGGCATGTGCGGGTTTTGCTGCAAATGCACAACAGTGAAGAACAAGAATGCACCTGCTATGTTTCTGATGGTTTTTATCCTCAACAGGTTTCTCCACAACCTCTTGCACTGTACTAATATGACAAAAGCACACTGCTGACATTTCACATGCTTCATTTGTCAAATGGGGGTGTTCTGCACAATCCTTGTTTTTCAGAATGGATGGATCAACTGAAGTCATTGGGCTGGTCTCAGCACAGCAGAGTTTGAAACAAAGCCAGATTTAGTGAGAGGCATCAGCACAAAAGGGGGAACAATGAAGCCAGCAAGCACAGGAGCAAACAGCTACTGAAACTCCAGAAGTAGTAACTTCAGCTAGAAGATGTGGAGACTGCCTTGGTCTAGGAACAAAGGTAAAACAGGATTTAAGAAGGATGGAAAGACTGCTGAAAGTGTAAGGGCACTCCATAAAGCAGAACATTGCAGCAGTGACGCCTCATGGGCCTGGGAAAGGACAGGATCCCTTAAGCAGATACAGGTCTGAATAGGAAGAAAAACTCCAGTCTTGATGCAAACACTGCGAAACAATTACAAGTACTATCTATATGTGTAAGTTACTTATTACTTGAATAAGCTACAAAACTTATATAAAACTATATATAAAACTTGCTTTCTGAGAGCACTGCTGTGTGTCTCGCTGTAAAGCCCCTCCTTCCCCAGCACACACCTGACTGGCTTCACTCAGCAACCCTACAACACAACTTGGTTGCTTTAGGACAACAGGTCTGGGCATGGAGAGAGATGACAACAAGAAAAAGAAGCCAAAACAAAACAGAAAATGAGAGGAAACTCCACTGTAGCATTTTTTAAAAGTCACCCCAGCTATACAAGTCTAATTCAGCCCTATGGACTTGCTATCACTATTGTTCACTCCAACCAAATCAGTGAGCTGGCACAGCACTGAGAATATCAACCACACCCAGGATAGTTTTAATTTCATGAGACAGGATGAACAAGGTTTCCCACAAAGCTAATTAGCCTATACTTTAAAGCAAAAGTACATTTCCCCAGCGCTCGCTTGCTCTGGGAGAGACGGTCTTTGGGTCTGGAAGAGGTAGAAATCAGATCAAGTGCTTAACGATCAGGAGAGCAGCACAGGAAGAGCAGAACTGAACAGGATTTAGGTAATCCTGCTTAGGCTAAACTGTTAAACACAATCTTAAGACATCTGCTTGTCACTTTGAATGAGTAAAGTTGTCACATGTCCCAAGTCTCAAATTTACATGGGCAACAAAGGCAGCTAAATAGACAACCACAGAGTTTACTTCTAAAATGCTATGGTTCTGAGCACACAAAAGCAAAGAAAAAAGTAGGCTCAGGTTCAGAGAGGCAGTTACAGGCACTTTTTAAAGTGGCTTTACAAATACTTTGTTAAAAGAATTCTATTCAAAGGTTCATTACCCCGTGCTTCCTACCAAACCATGTTCCTCTGCATTTAATCCCACCCGCTGACCCCTCTGCTCAGACTACATCACTAAAGTATTATCAACATTACAAAAGGTTAGCAAATGTAGTCTACATTACCTACTTCAGCATAACTACACATTTTAAACTACAGTTAGTATTTACAGGATGACATAATTATTTTAAATATTGGCCTAAACTAAGCATTTTGGGAAACATTAACATTCCCATTTGTGCCAGCACATCTGTACAAATCATAGAGTATAAATAAAACAACAATGCATTAAAGAGCAATGCTATGGGGGTAAAGCAAATCTTAAATCTAAATGTAACAGCAGCTTTGGCCTCAATACATAAATCAGGAGAGGAGATTGAAAAAGTGACTCATCAACAGCAGCTTGCCTGATTATCTCCAAACTGCCTAAACAACAAGGCAAGGATGTGAACTGGGGGTTATTTTTCCTATCTGAACCTGTGCAGACTGGAATTTCTTGATACACAGAAGGATTATAACAAATTCATTCCACAATCAGCTGCAGAAACCCCACCTGCTGTGCAACTTCCCAGAGCAATTGGCTTTTAAACCACCAGCAGCATTCAAGCCTCATCATCATTAATAGCAGGAGAGACATCATTTTTACAACTGACTTGCTGTATTTAAACATATTTATATCATAAACATATTTTATGTTTAATACATGGCAAGTCTCAAAACTGACCAAAGTCAGATTCATTTGTATTCTCATACCATGTTTTTCCTGTACTTCAAGCACTCATCACATACGCAACGTTTACATGGTTTTCTTGAAAGACAAAGCAAGAAATGAGTTAAGTACGTATGTGCATGTGTATACATACATATACACACGCATACACACTCATAAATCACTAAGGTTGTGTTTGACAATACAGCTAAACCAATCTAACGGGTTAGCTTCGTTAAGCTACATATTCAAGGCTTTAGGTTCTCACTAAGCACTTTAGTGTCTCCAGCCCAAGATCCCTCTCCTGAGACTCAAGTGCCAGAAAGCACCTCGCAGTGCCTGCTTGCCCTCCAGGCACCAGAACCTGCCTGGACTGAATGCCAGCAGTGCTGCCAAGCCCAGCATGCAGCACCAGAAGGATGTGAGAATGGGACATCCTTACACTGAGGTCTAATCCCACTGACATACTGCAGATATATCAAAATCTCAAGGCATCCTGAAGGTGGTTGTGGATGCCCTGCCGGTTTCTGAGGGCCCGTGCGTTGCTGCAAGCAGTGGAGGTGACCCAGGGCAACCCTTCAGCTGATGAGAGGTCTGCAGCAGATCCCAGACCTGGGGCAAGAGCCACAAAATTGGTCTCCTCCCATCTCTTCTGCTGACTTGGCCCAACACCCATTCAGGTTAGCAAACTTTCTTCTTTGGCCAATTTAAAATACCAAAAGCCTAATAGTTATGGCATTCTCCAGGGACAGGAGCTCTAGCACCAGCTCCACATCAGTCTTGTGCATCTCAGAAATACGCTCTAGTCCCCACACATAAATAGGTATGTTCACTTGCTTGCTGTCTTTCTGCCTGACCCCTGACACCACTGGGGCAGAGGCAGGGTGTCTAGAAGCTGAGGTTCACAACAGCCCTGCATTGCGCTCAACTCCAGGCAGAGCAGCAACTTCCACCTGTAAAAGGCACTAACTGGTTAAGATGAGCAATTACCTTGGCAAAAGCTAAACATTTCAGGAGGAAATGCTGAGCACCTGCCAGGATTAGCTCCATCCAGAGACAGCACACCACAGGATGTACCTTGCTGCTTTGTTTGATAAATGTACTACAGTATTACTTATTTATGATGAAGCTACTTTGCATCCTACTGGCAATGTAACAGTATGAATCACATTTTATATCACTGCTTTGGAGGCTTGATTTTATAAACCTTACTCTGAAGAAAGGCAACCACAGTTACAAATTCCTCACTGTGGGACCTGAGGACACCATGAACAAACCCTAAGTTGCTGGTGGGAAGTGGGGAGGTTCAGGGACTGATGTGAAGGAATCCCACAACCACAGATGCAATGTTGTCAGGGAGAAACACAGTCCTAGACTGATTTTATTTTGGTGTAACTACAGGATGGTCAAATTTGTTATCCAGGAATTACAGCAGTACAACTGTAATGCCTCATAGCTCAGGCTTTGCCCAGTACAGAGAATTGGCATGGTGTAACCTCACCAATATAGCAAGCCTCTGGTACAGCCACACAGCAGGGACATACAATAAGACTTACAGTTGGGTATGTTACTACACTGCAGCAAATATACATGCCTTAGGGAAACTCAACTGTGTGACTAAACAGGAAAGGCAACGGGGATATA
Source organism: Falco punctatus (assembly GCF_963210335.1). Taxonomy (NCBI): domain Eukaryota; kingdom Metazoa; phylum Chordata; class Aves; order Falconiformes; family Falconidae; genus Falco; species Falco punctatus. Next base: position 852,728 of record NC_137584.1, on the reverse strand, counting down.
CAGCCAGGCACACACATCTCTATTCTTACTTGGTCTAGCTTTGTCCACTCATTTCAATGCTACCTCTGTGGGTCAGCGCCTGAATTTGCCATACCTGTACCCTGCGCTCCCCTATGTCACACCCAGCAGTGCCAAGTCAGCTCAGAGGGAGCCTGGATGGACAGGCAACATCTTCACAGAGGAAAGCGCAATTTGTAATTGAGACACAACAGCAGTTTAAATTTCTCATCAGTAATGTCACTCCAGTCTTCAAAAAAAGGTAAGAAGGAAGACCCAAGAAACTACAGGCCCTTCAGCCTTACCTCCATCCCTGGAAAGGTGATGGAACAGCTCACCATGGAGGTCATCTCTAAGCACATGGAGGAAAAGAAGGTCATTAGGAACAGTCCACAAGGATTCACTGAGGGGCAATCACGCCTGACCAACCTGATAGCCGCCTATGATAGAATGGCTGACTGGGTAGACAAGGGGTGATCTGTGGATGTTGTGTACCTTGACCTCGGCGAGGCTTCTGACACTGTCTCAGTAACATCCACATACATAAGCCCAAGTGTGTGTCAGGTGAGTCACTGAGGTGGACTGAGAACTGGCTGAATGGCAGAGCTCAGAGGGCTGTGATCAATGGTGCAGAGTCTGGCTGGAGGCCCTGGGCCAGCGGTGTGCCCCAGGGTCAGTGCTGGGTCCAGTCCTGTTCAACTTGCTCCTCAGTGACCTGGATGGAGGGACAGAGTGTGCCCTCAGCACGTTTGCTGGTGGTACAGAGCTGGGAGGAGTGGCTGACACACCAGGAGGCTGCTCTGCCCTTCAGTGACACCTGGCCAGGCTGGAGAGCTGTGCGGGGAGGAACCTGATGAAATTCAATAAAGGCAGACATAGGATCCCGCACCTAGGGAGGAATAACCCATGCACCAGTACAGGCTGGCTGACCTGCTGGAAGTCAGCCCTACCGAGAAGGACCTGGGAGTTCTGGTGGACAGCAAGTTGACCATGAGCCAGCAGTGTGTCCTGGTGGCCAGGAAGGCAAATGGTACCCTGGGGTGCATTAGGAGGAGCATGGCCAGCACTGTGGAGTGCTGTGTCCAGTTCTGAGCCCCCCAGTCTAAGAGAGACACGGAACTACTGGACAGGGTGCAGCAGAGGGCTACAAAGACTATTAAGGGACCAGAACACACCCCTTAGGAGGAAAGGCTGTGAGAACTGGGGCTGTTTAGCCTGGGGAAGACTGAGAGGGGATCTCATCAATGTTTACAAATATCTTCAGGGTGAGTGTCAAGACAACAGGGCCAGGCTCTTTTCAGCAGTGCCCAGAGACAGGACAAGGGGCAATGGGCACCAACTGCAGCACAGGAATTTCCAGCTGAATATAAGGAAGAACTTCTTTACCCTGATGGTGACAGAGCCCTGGAACAGGCTGCCCAGAGAGTCTGTGGAGTCTCCGTCTCTGGAGACATTCAAAACCCACCTGGAAGCGACTCTGTGCAACCTGCTCTGGGTGAACCTGCTTTAGCAGGGGGTTGGACTAGATGAACTCCGGAGGTCCCTTCCAAGCCTGACCACTCTGTGATTCCGTAACATTACATTTAAAGCAGCTAAGTCTACTGACCATGAAACAACCAACACTAAGGCAAGGAGATGAAGCATGGAGGGATTAAAAGGCCTTTAGCAGCCATAATAATGGAGGGGGGGCGTGGGGGGGGTGCACGAACAACAAAAAAAGTTACATTAATAGGCTGCCTGGATCAGGTTTTTGAGGCTACAGCACTGCTGATGGATATAACTGGTGAAGGTCACACTTCTTGGAAAGTAGGAATTACATTTCTAAACCACATAATTTAAATCTGTCTACTGAATGCTAAAATTGTTTCCAGGAAACACTAAAAATTATTTGAAGAATTGTATGTACACATGTTGCTGCTCATCTTTGATCACAAGGTGAAAGAAAAGTTGGATACATTTACCTGTTTTAAGTCACACATTGTTTTGAAGGGAAAAAAAGTGCAACATAAATGCAAGACGTAGTACAGCAAGGACTTAAATGCATGTTAGAAATCAGTATTTCCCAAATATTGGGAAAAAGTCTTGTGCCTGCTAAGGCAGCCAATGCAGCACCCAAGATGCCACATCCACCTGCTACTTCTATGAATCCAGACTGGAAAAAGGCACTTAAAAGGACTGAAATGTGAAGTGAGAGTGGAAATCACAGGTATTACTTTCAAAGGTGTCAGTAAAATGCATACAGTACCAGCAAGGTTCTATTTATGTTTTCCATTCATATACATACTTCAGCTTCTCAGGATACTGGGACTAATAGCGTATCCTATCAATTGGCAGCACTGTCAACAAGACCTATTAACAGGAATACCCCGTGTTACAGGAAAGGCAATAATTCATATCATAATGGCACACACAGATAATTAGAATCAGTAACTGTAAGAACACCATATCCCAGATTCACTATCAACAATGGATTTGTTCCCCTGCACCTCTCGAACCACAAATGTATTCAGCCATCCTGATTTTTTTGCTCTTTACTAACAAGGCAGAGTTCATACCAAACAGGACGGAGGAAGAGCCCACTACTGCTCCCTTCTGCAAAGCTGCAGGCGAAGCACCCAGCTCCCTACCTTGCTTACACAGCGCTTACACAGCGTGACAACTTTTCAGGGGAATTACCCCCGGCTCATACTAGCGTACGCAGAAAGAAGAAGCAGTTTTCTAGGGTGAAGAGTGGTGAAATTAATAATTGGGTACCCAAGCTTTCTGCAAGAGAAAGTAAGTATTCACGTCCAGGCACAAGCACAGGGACAGATCTGACAGCACAAGAACGCGGCCAGCCTTGCCATGCAAGCTTACCAGTATAAGTGCTCCTCCACCATTTTTGTCACAGCTCTGGAAACAGCTCTTTCATGCGGACCAAGGTGTTTATTTAAATTCACTCCAAGTTTCTCTTCCAAAAAGTCAATAATGAACTCAGTGCCAGATACTTTCTTGTGATTGTATTCAATCCAAGGCATTTTCCCTTGAGGGGAAAGTTTTCCATCGAAATAGTTCTAAGAAAAAAAGCAACCAACAGACAGACAAAAAAAGCCCTTCAGATTCTGTTTCAATGAGAATAAAGCTTTTTAAATACTCTTCTGTGTTTCTAAAGGCAACATTATCCAACAAACTTTTTTTAAAAAAATTAATACTCTAGAATAGTAGCTGTTCAATCAGAGCAACAGCTTTACCCTATATGACAATTCAGGTAAAATTCTTCCCAGGTCCTGCAAGGTATTACACGTGTTTATGTTGGCTGCCACATGATGTAATATTATTCAAGTACTCAGACTATTTAAGGGTTGGAGATGTTCAGATGTCCCAAAAGTTGGGTCTATTATTCTAAACAAGTTTTTAAACACAGGATTCACAATTAATTTTGGCTCCTGCACAGAGCAGCAGTTTTCAGGTTAAATGTACTTTATAAAGATTAAGTCACTACCTATCTCAGATGGCTGCATTACCTCCAAGGATAAATCTCAACCAGTCACAAGCATATATAATGAAAGGCATATCATTGCCCCAATGAGCGGGATGGAAATCTGCCTTTACACATGCTTTTGCAACTTCGTAACTTAAGAATCTCATACATTTACAGACACACTTGTTACGATTGGGTCTCCACCAGCCCAGCATCAGTCCAGCACTAGTGCGTTGTTGAACACTGGTCTACCTGCTCAGCATAGCGTTCCCACAGAAGCAGCAATGTATTTTCTCCATTTTACAGTTGGAGAAGATGAAACACAGATTAAAGAATTTATGCCTCATCTTGACAAACACAAGAGGAACTGCTGGCTGCCAAAATGTGACATTTGACTTCAATTCTCTATTATTCCCAAAGGCAGAGACATAAGGCAGAACCTCCTTCCTTTCCTGTGATTCCCATCCTCGCATTCCTGTTATTAAGAGAATGAAAAAATCCTAGGTCAGGAAGCCAAGCCATAAAGGCTCACAATAAAGGCTCTGTACTCAGTCTCTGGTAGTCACCCTAAACATTTCAGGATCTAGCTCCTAACTGCTGGCAGTTTAGGGTTAGCAGTCCTGGATTGCCCTGTTCGGATCTCAAGTATTTACCTGTCTTGAATCCACTAAAGATGGATTAAGGTCCTCTTGCAGCAAGGAGTGTACACCAGAACGCACCTCCAGTTCAGTCTGAGACCACAGCATTCTGGCTACTGCACAAAACGCAGATGTACAATGCACTACGAACACGCGGCCATTCCCAGAGGCTTTTCCCTTGCTGATGAAAGCAGACAAAATGGGTAACGCTACTGGAAAGCAATGCCTTCTGGCTATAGACTTTTCTGGGATTTCTGCCCAAACAAACAGTATGGTAAGGACATCAGATTATGTAACATCTCATCTACTGCATCCCTGTGTGGGTGAATAAAGCAACTGAATCCACCCCCAGCCTGCACATGGGGGTGACATGGGGGTTATTACTTTGGTCCATGGAAGAAACTCTAAAAACTACTGAACATCTGAAACTGAAAGGAGCGCACTGCCCCATCCTTCCACCTTCCAGACCTTCATCAAAAAGGCTCTTCCAGCACTCAGACATACTGATAGGTTTCCGTAATTTTTCATACTACAGAATCATAAGCTTTTTCAAGAACTACATAGCATGTCTATACGGCACATTCTGGCTTAATCTTGGTTAAGCCCTTTCAGTAAGGGATTTCCCTTCTTGTGCACAAACACTGATGTTTTGCACAAGCTGCTAGATATGATACTGTTTACTGCATATTGCAATTACTGTAGTCCGTATCATTTGCAACCTAGAAAAAAAGCAAATTCTTATTATTCAACTGCTCATTTCTTTGAATTCATATATGTGATATATATTAAATATATGATGTAAAAACTCGTTAGTACCACGTTAATATTACACTCAAAAACACAAATGAGAGCTGAAATTCTCATAGGAAAGTTGTTTTACCTAAACTTAGAAAAGCCTTAACAGCATTTTCATGTTTCATTACATATAGTTTATTAAACGAAATAGGAAACATCTTTTAAAGACCTGAGAAAACCTTAGTCTCCCAACAAATCTGTTATACTGTTCTTGTGTCCACTGTTCTCAAATGGGTATTTTCAGGCTTAAAACCTTGGTATCCTTATGGCTGCTACTGATTGCCATCAAATATTTATCAATTTTCCACTTAAAAATTGTTCCAGCTGCAAAGCAGGCAGCGGATTTGGAACTACATGGTCTTTAAGGCCCCTTCCAACCCAAACCATTTTACAATTATCATTAAAAAACTAAAACAAACCCAACAAAAACATTCCCTCATATCTCATAGTACATTTAATTGAACTGCAATCTGCAAAGCAACAATAACAAGAGTTCCCCAGAACCTCATTTATAGCAGAATTTATAAACAGAATGGCATAGGGCACTTCTGGGGTAATTTTATAGTACTATCCAGAAGAAATTAGGTTCCACATTTTCAATTACTGCTGCTTATGCTTTTCTTTTACTCATATCTCTTCCCAAGGAGGCCACCATCTTCAAAGACCTGGCATGAAAACAGCACATTTCTGCTGTGCTAATTACTTATCGGATTACATAAACAGTCAGTTCTTCATGACTGAATCAGGAACACCCAAAAGATCTCTAATAAGTGCCCAAAATGGGCTCTTTTCAAACCAAGCTTTATCAAGAAGATAAATGCTCTGAAAAAAAGGTAGATACTATGACAGCCCAGCCGGGGTGGGGCTGCCCAAATTATTTTTGATGGAGAACTCACACCTAGAAAGGCAACTTCAAGAAAACATAAGCACATTACAAGAGCACAGCTGTTGGGAGAAATTCAGATGACAGTAAGGTAAAAATGTGTCACCCAATTCCGCTTCTCGCATGCCATTAAAGCATGTTGTGTAACACACAGCACATTATTCAATAATCTGATGTACCATAATAAACACAAGGAATTGGAAGAGTAAAATCAGTCTGACCACCCCACTGCCTTTTGTTCACTGTTCTACAACCCTTCCTTCAAAGCAGCCCTTCTCCAGGAAGGTTACGACCACAGCAAGTCTCCAGAGGTGAGCCCTGGCACCAGCTGCCACCCAGATTGCCAGCACTTTTCCATCACGTCCCTGCTGGCACACGGGAAAGTGAAGTGTTTGATGCTGCGACAGCCGTACCCCCTACACAGCCACCCGGCCACCCAATGGCTCCGTCACCTACAGTGTCCTACAGGTAGGACAGCCACAAGGGAACAAAGTAAAAGTCTCCAGGTAGTCCAAGCATAGGAAACTTCATAAGTCCAGCTGAGAATGGCACTGCCTTCTGGCTCCCCTCCCGCTACCTGCTGCTCCCCTACCACTTAATCCCATGGTAGCACCTACACCTTCCTCCACCTGCCAGAGCCGAACACAGCGCTGTACTCCTAACACAAGGATAAAAACAGAATTTGCCTCTTTCGGAAAAAATGTTGCATCCTTAGCTCATAAGCTTGGCTCCACCAAACTCACCTCTAAAACCCCGCATATAGGGTCTGTAACCTGACAAACACCTTAAACCCGTATAAACCAGCACAACTAAAAACAGCAACCTGGTGCTCCCAGCACTCGCAAAACCCACTCCTGCTCCTGCAGCGTGGCACATGGAGCATGTAGGGGACAGAGCTGGGTTAAAACCAAATATACTCTGATCCAGCCTGATCTGGCACAGAAAAGCACATGCAGGAAAGGACAAGGAGCCACTGAAGGCAGGACTGTTGCTTTTGGCAGTCCTGCTGATCTACACCAGCTTAGTATACTCACAGCTAGCAAGCAGGGATAAAGTAAGGTGCAACACCAAAAAGCAGTGCTGACCTTCAGTACAGAAAATCCGTAAATCCTTCTATCTCCAAAAAGGTGGGTGACTCACTTCCACCTAGCATTAGCTGTCTAAACGACTCCATCCTGAATCACACAAATGTGCAGTGTTATCTTTGGGAAGGGACATAAACGAAACATTCTTCCAAACACCCTGGCATGCAGCAGTAAAAAGTGACTTGAACCCATGTGGGGTAAGCGTGCAACTTACCCACAGCTCAGCCTCTTTGAGACAAAGTTGCCAAATTTACATCACTTAGAAAAAAACAAAGAAAAACAAACAACAGTTCTTCTACCTATGATCCTCATTATATTTATCACCACTGTTGTATCATCTTAAATGCACTCAATGCTTTACACAGAGAAGAAACCTGTCCCATGTTTTGAAGAGCCAGCACGCTGTACAGATTACCAACACTGTAACAACACCCACACTAGACTCGCAGCATCACAACTAAACCTTGACTCCAAGAGGCAATGCTGCTAAGATTCAAATTTCTGTTCTCACAGCTTTCATTCACTGGAGCAGCTTAGGCTGCATCCCCTGTGGGGAGATGGCACAGAATGACCCAGGCACAATTAATGAGCTGTATTCACGACCTCTAAAAGCAATCCTGCCTCCCTTCACTGGGGCAGAAGCACCAGCAATGGGAGGTGAGGCAAAAGGCCCGCATGTCTTCCCAGGAAAGCTCCACAGAGATACCCTCCATGAAAATATGAAGCTGCAGCTGTCTAGTCTTGATCTCTTTAGCATGCTGAAATTCAAAAACCAAATAACATTATGCTTCAGTTTTGAGGCGTTATTTAGCTTCATATAAACTACAGACTACTCTCCCATTTCAGCATTTCAGCCAAATTAATTTCTAACATTCATGCAGCTTTGCCAGTTAAATCTAGAGCTATTCCAGACCAATCTTATTCAAGTCATATCTTTAAAGGTTACACACCAAATTTAACTGGAGACATGAAAACACTGGGTGTACCCGCCTAGCTGTAGGTGTATGTTTACATCTCCCTGGGCGAGACAGACTGGGGGGCAGAAGAGACTGGATGCCTGCTTGCCATTTCAGACAATTACAGCGAGCTGCAATGTAAAGGAAAATGGCACCGTGTACCTGGTAGGGTAAATCAGCCATCCTCAGGTAAGTTTCCATTTTCAGACAGAACGGAGATAAACTTGGAACACCATTGGTAGGCCTTGAAAACTGATGCAGTATGATAGCATCTTTCGAATCAAGCTCTTGCTCTTTCCTGTCAAAAACAAAACTGAATTTAAAAAAAAAGAAAAACATGACTACAACACCCACACCCACGGAGAAATCCCGCCCGAGGCAACACGCACCCCTTCCCGGAACGGGCTGCGGCAGCGAGGAGCCCTCAGCGCGCAGTGGCAGGCGGCAGCCTCGGCCCGCCCTGCGCCAGGGGCCGCGGCAGGGCCGCCCCGGGCCACCTGTGGAGGACAGGCGGGGCTCGCGCCCACAGCCGGCTCCTGCACGGTTGCAAAGGGTAAAGGGCGGGGGGAGGAAAAAAAAAAAACAGGTAAATAGCAAAAACACAGCGAAAAAGAGAAATCAGGCCGCGCCGCCCTCCCTCCTTAGGTAAGCGCCGCCTCGGCCCCGCGCCGAGCGCGCCCCCGGCTTCCACCGCCGGCCCTCCGCGGGGAGCGCCCGGCCCCCGCAAGCCCCGCCGCCCCCGCTGCCGTCCTGCTAGCCGCCCGCAGCCTCACCGTATGGCCAGCAGCTCGTGGAGCAGGTAGGCGGCGGCGGCCAGCAGGGCGCCGCCCGTCAGGTACAGCGTCTTCTTCCACCAGGAGTCGGAGCCCAGCGCCGCCATGGTGCCGCCCGCGCCCCCGCCCGCCAGCGGGAAGGCGACGATCTCGCCCCCATAGAGGGCGGGCGGCGGCTCCTCGGGCCCCGCGCACCACCCCAGCGAGAGGCTGCGGTTGCGGCTCAGGTCTGCCACGCAGGAGCGGGGCGCCGCCAGGCCCACCCCCCACAGCATGCTGCGCCCGGGGCCCGCATCCCCCGCCGCGCCGCGGAGCCCCCCACCCGGCCAGCCCTGCCCTGCCCAGCCGCGGTTGCGGGGAGGGCCGCGCCGCGCTGGGCGGCTCCGGCGGCTCACTCAGCCGTCGCTGCGCGGCTGCGCAAGGCGGCGGGGAGGGGAGGACAGGGGATGGGGTGGGCCGGGCCTGCCCCTGCGGAGGGGCGCCGCCGGTCCGGGGCGGGGGGTACGCGGCGCCTGTCCGAAATTGCGGGGGAAAGCCGCGCTGGCGCTTCGAGCCGGCGGTGCCCCGCTGAAGCCGGTCCTGTTAAAATGCCCGTGGCCCGGTGCTCCGAGCGCCGCCGCGCCGTGCCTTCGCAGAGGAACGGCCTTCATCCTCCTGCGTTACCCCGCGCTGGGGCCCGGCATCCTCCCCGCTGCCTGACCCACACGCCCCCGGGGCGCCCGGCATCCCGCGGGGACTTTCGCTCTGTTATTCTGGCGCTCGACGAGGTGGCTGAGGAGCACACCTTGACACGCAGGAAAGGAAGAAAAGTGACTTAAAATCCCTCAGCCCTCAAGTCGGCGAGATTTCACTGGCACCGAGGGTCCTGGTGCTCCCTTGCCTGAAGCCTGTGCTACAGTGGGAGCCTTGGGTGCGCCTTGATGGCACAAGCAAGACTACGTGTTACATTCTGCCAAATACCCGTGGCTCTGCACGTCACACTAACGTGTGTGTGCACGGACTGTGCCCTTTGCTGATTAATACCACTACCCAAATACTCAGTCCTTCATCAAATGCTGTGGTACGTACACCGCTGCTCCAAAAAGCTCCCACAAGTTAAATTTGTATTGCGCCACCAGGGGTGTAGAAGTGACCAGACTCTGCACACAAATGGAGCAACTTTCAGTGTCCAGCTTGCAATAGATGGGGTCTACAACCAGAGCTGTGTAGGTGCTTTACCTCAGGGTATGGGACAGATTAGACAAAGGAAGAGGAGAAAGAGGAGAACCCTGAACAAAGCCACAGAGTTTACATGCGTGTGCCAACTTCTCCAAGTGCTGTTAGTGGCCTGTTTTTCATTTAGTTTTGCTGTGCAACATCAGTGAGAGCAATGGTCTCTGCCTCTTGCCCCAGCAAGAAGGCTGCTGTGCTCTGACACTTTCTTGCAGCAGCTCCTTGCAGCATTTTGTTTTATTCCTCACTTTTAGCTTGTTGTTTACGGGTATTCAGTAACCACAGGCTACAGCACAAGATCCTCGCGTTTGGTATGTTAACATGTGTTTGATACTGTGCTGATGACCTGCTTTCAGGAATCAATGGGATTAGAGAGGTCCCAGGGACCTGGTGAATCTCATTCCACAAACAGGTTGCTCCCTCTAAAACCTGCTGTGCTTCTTTGCCCCCAACCTCAGTGAGGTGCTGCCTGAGCAGCTTCTTCACAGCTTTTGGGCCACTCCACACTACAGATGATGCACAGGTAATGAAGTTAAGAGTGGAACGTGGGAGCAGCAGCCGCTTTATGCCACAGCTGATCATTTGCAGCATGAGGTTTTGTTAAATTCTTCGATAGGGCAATGAAGAGACAGAGAAGAAAAGTGCTTTTTCTCTGCTACAGCACCTGCAAATCTCAAGCTGAAGATTTGTGTCAAGTGGCAGTCAGCCTAATAAATCTGGACTATCGCAGCCTGGTAGCTGGTATCAGCTTTTGCTACTGCAAGGGAGCTGCCTGCTGTGTTACAGATAAAAGGGATCCAGTTACAGATGGGATCTAAGCTTCCATGAGGACAGAGAGAGGTCCTGGCCATCCACATCCCAGCTGCTGCCCCTGCTTGACTTTTAGAGGCAAATGAGCAATCCTAAAACCCATGTTTTGAATCAGTAGTCAGTACAAGTGGGGAAGACCTGTGAAGGAGAGGAAACAGAGGAGTAGTGAGTAAATCATTCACATCCCGGTGCTGCCCCAGACAAGGGAGTAAACCTGGGCTTTTGAAGGAAGCATTACTGCAATTTACACTCTGAAAGCTGATGCTGTGTTTGCTAGTCCAGCTTGTGCCTTTGCTGGCATTAAGATGCCATACAGATGCAAGGGAGACTGTAAGGCAAACCGGTTGCCCCGGGAGTATTAGAGCAGCATCCTAGTCAGATGTTTAACATTTGTGCAGCAACCATCCTTCTTTTGGAGAGCGATCTTATGCTCTGTTACACCTGTTCTGGATGCAGTGTTGCTTGGAGGCTGCAAGGTCCAGCGCACAGTGATGCCTCCCAGGACACAGCACAGTTAAGCCTCAGCAGCAGAGCCCGTGTGCCTCGTGGTGTGTCGGATACAGATCCCCACAGACACCCTGGCAGCCTTTCTGTCCTACTTATGAACCAGATTTTAAGATGTTGGTTATGACCTGCTTAGCACTGACCGGACTTGACCATTTGAAAGGTGTAGGTCCCAATGTCACATCCTAGCAGCCAGAGTTTAACAACAGCAAATAAAGAACATGGATAAAACACAAGTTCTGTACCTGTCCCACACCGTTGACTTGCTAGTGGTGATCTGCCAGACTCTTTCCTCGGGGTTTCAAAGTCGCTTGCCAGCAGGCATTGAATCCAGTTGGCCAGGCAGTCTGGTAGCCAAGCTTATCTGCAGGCAAAACAGCAAAGAGCATCTCTGCCTTTTCCCTGACTGTAGAAGGTGGCAGCATCCATTCCTCCAGGGAAAGTGCACAGCCTCACAAGGCAGCACTATTGCCTGTGGCCAGTGACTTGTGTTAGAGAGGCTTATTAGCCAGCAGTAGCACCCAGGAACCCAAGCTGCAGCACATTGTCTGGTGGGGGGTATTGCTTTCTGCTCCTGTGAATCACAGGTGCTGCAATCTCTGACTGGTTCCTGAGATATGGTCTGGTGTTCCTACTTTCGCCTCAAAGGTCACAGGTGGTGCCCACTGGACTGACAGCTACCTTGCTGTCTTGCTCAGGGGAAATTGGAACGCAGCTCTGCACCTTTGCTAAATTACCACATTTTTCTGAGTGGGGAAAACAACAGCTAACAGTCATACACCCACATGCCTGGCTGGCTGCAAACACATACCGAGTGCGGCACAGTCTGCAACAGTCGTGCCTCAGATACTAGATCTTGTTTTGCTCTGCTTGATGTATGTTAAAGTACTTTTATCTGTAGTCTGTTCTAGTGCAGCTGCCTAAAGGTAGACAAAATAACAGAATCAAATGAGTAGATTTTTCTCGTTAACACAAATTAAAGCCTACTTTATTATACAGCAAGCCAAATTTTTCATCTGAAGTCTGCAGATGGATTTGAGAGGTACTAATAAAATCATTAGTGTACCTAGATTCTGTATGTCGATATGAAGACTTGATCTTCATTAGGTTAATCTATTATTTTTTTCTGTAAATACTTTGGGTTCATTGCACCTTTTTAAAAAAGCCTGTGGTTAGCATGGTGGGCTGCCTGCAGAGCTGGGGGCAGGTGTCAAAAACCACAGTCTGAACCCCGGTGGTTGCAATGGGTCTTTGTGGAGTCCCACTGCAGAACCAGTCTCATCTGTATTTTGGCTGAGCACTAAGCTTCTTAAAAATCAGAACTTACGCAGAATGCTTTGCCGCAAGTTCTTTCTTGTACTGCTGCCAACTGGGTTTGAACAGTGGAGCTTCACTTGCCAAATCTCCCCTGCGGCTACAAGAAATTGGGCCACTCATCTCCTGCACTGGTATCACCCATAGAGTCTACTCACTGCCTCTCTCTGTCCCAAGCAGCCAGAGTCTGAGCAGCACAGAGCTTTTAACGGCTCCATTAATTGGATACAGGCAATTTTTGCAGGTTGCTCTGCCTGAAGTGAAAGCATCTCATTGTGCCCATGCAGTGACCAGCTATCCCCAGCCAAAGTGACACCCCTGCTTAGGTTGGGCTCTCGCTTCATGTGCTGTCAGGGCATCCTACAGTGGTACAGAAATGCTTTCCTTCTCTTCAAAATATCCCAAACTTCCTCAGCCCTTGTCTGCAAGAGACGTAATTTAATAGGGTTTTGTGGTGAGGGCTGAGTTTATGAGAGGGTGAAAAAAAGGCTTTTTCATCACTGGCAGATCCTTCTGAAATAATCACTGACTGCTGTCAGGATTCATTTTGTTGTAATATTAATGATCTCTCTGGGCAGCTTGAGTTTCATATACATGTCTTTTTAACTATTCAGATAAAAATAGCCAAGGTATAGCTGCAAAACAGTCATGCAGTGTTTTGGTTTGAATTTAAAAAAGAGGTTAATAACTTTAATGACATACAAATATACAAATACATAGGAAATGCAAAACATCCAGAATCTAAACTACTTCTGTGCTATACATAAATACCTATATCTAAGTTCACATTAAGTGCAGTTCCAGCAGTTTCCCAGGGTTTACCTCGCGCTTTATGGTAAACAAAGCCACTTTCTGAGGTGACACATGCTCTGAGGCTGCCCCAAATGATGTAAATAACTCAGGGCTCCTTGCTTTTGCACCCCCCCCCCAAAAAAAAAAAAAAAAAAAAAAAGGAAAAAAAGCTTTGCATAAGACCTGCTTTCTGCAGGTTGCAGTACTCAGACTGGCAACTGAGTATAGCTGTGTGCAACTCGGTTGACAGAGCTACAGTCTCACAATTCTTTAGGGTTTTTTTAATTTTATTACACATTTTTACAAGCTTTTTGGACAACTAACAACCCTCATAATGTCATGGGGGCAGTTACAGCCTTTTATAGTCAGATCATTCATGTAAAACTTTCCCAGTAGCACAATAGTCTTGGGAACCAGTTACAGATTGCAATGCAGTGGCTCCCAGCTTTGTCTGTTCTTAAGTGCTCTCCCATTTACAGCATCCACAGAAGAAGTAAGATTTGCAGTACATATTGCTGTGACATGCTTGGCATCTCAGTTCATGTTTGATAAATCATAGAGATGCATGAAGTTTTTGCAGATTTCCTTATGCAGATTTCCTTTACTGTATTTACTCTTTTCAAAAGATTATACAGTCTTCAGATTTTACCCCATTAAGTAAGAAGTGTTGTTTTTTGTAGGAAAATGAGTTGTTTAATGCATCTGTCCTAGATTAGCTAGCAAGTACCCTAAGGTGGTAATGACAGATAAAAGTGCTAGCTGCTGCAGACCCTGAAAAATGGAGCAATGTACCATTAGCGAGCACAAACCCTGTCAGTCCAGGGAAACGGGACCACAAAATGTGGAGGAGATCATTCCAGTGTGACACATTTGTCTGCAAATCAACTCCCAGCTGAAGGCAGTGGCAGGAGAACACTACCAGAGGCTGTGTCCCTGAGGCCAAGGCTGTGCTTTCATCTCCCGAGAGCTCTGGAAGTAGAGGGAGGGGAAGGACAGTGGCAGAGCCGATAGCCTGCATCCTCTGAGAAGGCAAACCGTTGAACACCATAGCTGACAGCAGGATTTTGGTTTATTGTAAATTGGATTCTGGAAAAAGGTGCTTATCAAGTAGTCCTGTAGACAGAAGTGGTTTTTTTCTTATCTGCAGATAAGATTCAATAAGGGAGAGATGCTGCACGACATGCATGGGAATGCTGTCCTGCCTAGACAGGCCATTTGAAGTTTCTTCCATTACCTGCCATGAAGTCCTTGAACCCACGTAGCTTATTCCCTTTCTCATCCATTCATGGGACATCATCTCATCTGACTACAGTTTCAGAAACTCTGGCATCTAGGTTCATCTAGGGTCTCACACTTCCTCTGGAGAAGGAAAAAACCAAGGTGTTTCCGGAGTACTTTGTCAGCAGCCATGCTGAAATGCAGGGTGAGCCAGATCTCATCATCCACACATGCATTCCTCCTTAGCTGATGCCTTTTTGTTGGCAGCTTCAGCAGGACTTTTCTTACGATGGTGTACCAAGAAATGCATAGCAGAGGCCTCCAGGCAAGCCCATCATCAGGAAACAACCTCAGTGTTCAAAAGCTTTGCACCGTCAAGAAGTTAGATGGTCTCACTATTAGGATTGGGAGGAGTGATGAGAGGGGTAATGAACAGGAGGACACCCCTCTTTGAAAGGAAATCTGGTACTGCTTTGTTTAGAAAGAACAACATTGGGGTTTACTGGTTTTTAACATCCCGGGGTGTGGCAGAGACCCAGTGCTGTGTTCCTGCAGGCACTCGGTGGCTGGTGATGTGCCCATCCAGGTCAGGACCTCCTCAGTTACAGCTGGGGAGCAGGACAGGGAGCCCCCTTAAAGGGCAGATCCCCCAGGGCTCTGGGGTAGCAAGGTCCTGTTAGTTTTGTAAAGCACAACTTCAAGGTGGATCAAGGGAGGTGAGGCACTGAGCTGCCGCTTCTGCAACAGCCGGAAGGCACAGCTGGGAATTAAACCCCAAGTTTCAGTGCTGGGGCTAAGCTTCATCAGAGGGTGTTCAAACTACATCTGCTAACTTTGACCATTATTTATTCCAGTTGGATGCATTCTTCTGGTGTCTCCTTTTTATTTTGGGGGGTTTTGTTGGGGGTTTTTTATGTTTTTTGTTTTGTTTACTTTCCTTTTGATATGTCTTCAGGTTGTAGGTGCTTCTTCTAATTCAGTAAAATAAACACCACATTTTTTTCTGTGTCTTTTTATAATACAACTACTGTACAAGGCAGTATTAGCAGTTCAATCTCCAAGTTGTTTCAGGGTTGTTGTTTTTTTTAAGTTAACACATCTCATGAGGATGCAACAGAAGTTTCAGATTTATTAATGGAACACTAATGGTCTTCACAACCCTTTTAAGCCCCCAAAAAAAATTATTTTAGAAAAAGTGAATATTGATTATATTGCTGGAGTGACTCCATGAGGGAATAAAAGCACAGTAAAATGCAGATCAAACTATATATCCTGAACTCCTAATGCATTGGGAGGTGGCTGTGCAATTAATGCATGTGTAAGTCAAGACATGTCAGGTGATTTTACAGCCTAGGTGAAATCCCAGCCCTTCTAGCTAGAACAAAACATGACATCATTTTATATTGCTTCAACGAGATGTGTGTCAATACAAATAAAATTACTGTTAGCACAAACTTTGAGTAGAATTTTGTCCTATAGGCTGGAGGAACAGGCTGATTTTTATCATAAAAACATAATCTGAAAATAATGTTATTTTTATTCAAATTTATAGTACTGTTCAGTCTAAGCAGAATGAAATTATTTTGAAAGGGTTCTAAAAGCAGCGTTCTACTTTCCATTGGCAAAGGGGCTGGGGAGAGGTTGTAGTTATGATGGCAAGACAGTGCATTACATAAAAAGAACTATTGTTTGGTCACTCATCATGAAGTAGGAGACAATGCCACAAAATTCACCCTGAGATGGAAAAACAGAAATTTATTCTGAGACAGCACAGAACCGAATAAACCTGCAAACTCCACTTTAGAGGTACTGAAGGGTGATACTCCCTCACAGGCTCAGCAAAGCCCGGCAGAGGCAGTATGGGAGAAGCAGTGCTGTCCAGCAGTGCGAGGACTTCAAAGGGGAAGTGATGGGGAAGAGAAAATATGCATTTGGGGTTCTGCATTTTCCCTTTAACAAGATAATGTTAGTAATTTTATTAAATAAACACTGACTCAGGTCAACGGTGTTGCAGTTTTAGGATACAAGTTGTTCATACCTGTGGGCATCTTGGAATAGACAGTGAAGAAGTTTTGCTCTAGCTTAGGCTCCTGATAAAAGGGAATTAAATGCAAAGAAGTATAGTGGGAATACATCTGCATGCGGCAGGGTACAAGATCCTCTACACAAACATGGGGAGCACCATGAATGAGGGAGCTGGCAGCAACTTAGTAGTTAAGCAAACCAACACTCAGTTTGAAGTGAGAGGAGCCCACCTTTCCTTCCCAGGAATTCACCGAGGGTGTAGGTGTTCGGAATGGGGCACTGGAGGTTAACATGCAAAAGCAAGTGGGAGGCTGTGAATACCTGTACTGTTACACTTCAGTCTGACACAGAGCCACTCTCCCAACCATCAGTAGTTCCTCTTCAAAGACACGCTTGAATGCAATTGCTCTCTATACTTTGCTTCACATTTCTTATCTCTATCAGAATCATATTTATCTTCCAGGTATCACTCTTCTTCCTTCTACAATTTCTGGCTTTTCGACGTTGTCCCCCATTGCAAGGTACTCCTGGGTACCTCTCTAAACCCTGCAACTACAGTATCAACAGTCACATGATGACTCATGGTCTGTCCCACTTTTCATCCTCCAGTCTGCGTCATAAGGCTGGCTGATTACAGAAGCTGAGCCTTTTGACTTCAGAACCACCAGACTGCATGCAATTATTCTTTTCAAGCATTTCTTAAAAGTGTGTGGAAAATAAGCTGCTTTTTTTAAATTAAAGCTGAGATTTCAACAAATGAGAAGCCATTTTCAGAAAAACTTTATACAAGATAGTCTTTATTCTTACCTCTACTCACAGCCATTACACATTTCCTTTACCACTACTTTCTCCCTCCTTTTTTCAATTCCTTAGGAACCTGACACAGGGTGTTTGTGGAAAACTAAGTACAATAGTTTTTAAAGTCCTTCAAAAACAGCCATGAAATGTCACTGGACCATCAAGGAACAATGGGCAACGAGATAGCGTAACAGGACATCATGGAAATGTTAAATTCTGGTTTTACTTAAAAGAGATTAAATGCAAATCTCCACTGAGGTTCTCATACTACTCAATTGGGCTTGAGTACAATTAATGTTTCAATTATTATCTGAAAGTGCTGTTCCGCAACAGGAACAACCTAAAAGCCTACTGCCTCTCAAGGGGCTTTTCTGCCCCACCTTCTCCCTGGCCATGTGCTCCCACTGCTTACCTAGTCCTCCACCATGGGAAAATTCAGCTCCCTGAATGGCACAACCACCGGTAGCATCCCATGGGGAAAGAAGGAAAAAAAAACCCCAAACGTTCAGACAAGCATCAGTCTCAGCAAAAGGCTGGGACTGGGACCATGTGGAGCAATAGAGGAGAGATGAGACAACATAATGAGCCACAATAGAGCTGAACAGCTGAGACCACCCAGAACATCATTTGCTCTGTGGTTTTTTTTTTAGCCAGATCAGCTCCTTGCTCTGGTTTGTTGTGTTGCAGAAACAAATGGCTGGGAACAGGAGAGTCAAGGGTCTACAACCATAAATAAACTGAGGCTGAAAAAAAGCAAGCCTCAAATATAACTTTTTCCCAGTCTCAAGGCAAGAATCATCTCTTGCCTCACCCCCAGTCCCAGGTGCGTGCCTGGTGCTGTAACATTACTTTTCATACCTCCTACCACCACTATTCCTGTAAGCACCAAAGTTATGGCTCCATACTCAGGAACAAGCTGCAACAGGAAAGCCAAAAGATTTGCAAATTTATTTGACTTAAATTCTGTTCATTTCACTAGCACCTATTAAACTTCCACAGCAACTGGGTTAAGAGAAGTGTGAAGTCTGGACTGGTTTCCTATGCACATATTTTAAGTTCCTGCAGCACAAATACGTAGTATGTATTCAGTGCACCATGCTGAATTTGATTACACTGTGCCACAGATGCACATTTATGAATAATGCAAGGCTTTAAAAAAAAATCTAAAAAACAAGGTGTAGGATATTCTTGCGGTGTTTGTTATCTCACTGTAATTCTCTCTAGCGCAATCATTTACTTTCTAGCTTGAAAGGCAGTTGTTTTAAGCAGAGGGATGAAATACAGCCAGAATAGTTAGGGTACTTCACCAGGAAAGAAAAACTGAGGGCTACAGACTTGAGGACGGAGCACATTAGGACATCTGAAGACATACCATGGGTAAAAGGACCTGCTCAAGTAGTCCTCACATCAGTCACTAAACTCTCCCAGATTGACAGGGCTCCTATACATGTGTAGGAGCAGGTGGTCAGGTGCTTGCAATAAGGTTTTTGTCAAAAGCAGAGCTATCCTTGGACAACCATGTGCTTGTTGCTTAAATGCCAGTCATTGTTGATTAGGTACGGATCCCTCTTGCAAGCCTGGGCAGAGAACCCAAGCAGCATCAAAGGATTTTTGTGCTAAGCACAATAGAAACGGTAGTGAAAAAAACAGCCCCTTCCCTAGGCGGCTCACAGTTTTTCATTAAACTGCAAGCAAGCAGGAAGAAAGGAAAGGATGAGAAAGCCAGAATAACAAGTATCTGGATTTAGGGCTTTTAACGTAAACAAAAACCAGCTGTTCTATCCCAGTTTTGTCTGCATGAGGTTTATTTCACTTGACAGGTATCAAAACATAGGTGAAGGGGGGACTGTGACCCTCAGGGGATGTTTCTAGTGGACTATCCCAGGAATCTGTCCAGGTGTCAATGCTATTCAGATACGGTTTCTCTCAATCCACTGTTGGCAAAATTTGGAACAAACAGTCATACAGGTGTAATAACTTAAGATTGAAGGTGGTAACTTTGTTAGGGGAACTTAGTCAAGCTGATGGTTTAACATGCCCAAACACAGTAACAAAACCTGCTGATTATCTGCTCTGGTTCCACATTTTTCCCAGTGTCATTCCTCTCCTGAACACTATGCACCACATTGCATGCATGACCAATGGAGCAGAGACTCCCATGAAGAAGAACATCGAGAATTATGTATTCCTCCTGCAGACAGCATTAGTGAAGCCATTACTGAAACGCTGCATCCATTTCCATTGTCATCTTCAGAAAGGATGTTTACCACAACATTTTACATGAACAGCACTAGGTACTAAGAAGAAAATTAACTGTATCCCAGCTGAAACCAGGACAAAACATTACAGTGGGGTAGTAATAACTGTAGAGACAATCTCTGCCCGTTTACCTGAGAGAAAATTAAGGGCTGACTTAACTCAAACCTACAGCGGATAGAGAGGTCCTTAACCTAAAAAATGAAGACACTGAGACATCACTGGCTGGGATCTGTTAGACTGCTTCAACTCATGAACTTTTGGAACAACTTAGTGATACAGTGGCTTCTCCATCACTGAACACTTCACATGAAGACATTTTCTTCTTAAAGCCAAGCTAATAGCCAAAAAAAATATTATAAAGCAGAATTTACTGTCATAGAAATGATCACATTAAATAATACCTTTTAGTCCTAATACCTACAAATTACTATTATTTCCATTACAAATTAACTACATTCTTTTGGGCATCATCAGATCCATCATGGAACTTGGATCCCAAGGCAACACACAGATACAGCAAAGCAGCAAGAATTTAAATGTGTAAAACAGTAATTTAGCCCACCAAACGTCTACAGCAGGATAAACACACAACAAAAAGGAAAAGGAAAAAAAAAAAAAAGGGAAAAAACCCAAAGTTTAATTTTCATCCCTGCAAACACTGCCAGGCCACCCCTCTACCTATACATAAAGCCAAAAGATGAGAGGACCGAAAGAGATAAAGCCACAGAAAGACACACATGACATTTTATTTAGAAAGCTCTTTTTCACTGTAAATAAACACTTTTCCTTACCCTGGCACTAGGACTTTAAGACTGATCAGGTATGGCACTTCAGTCTAGGACAGACTGCTAATGTATCATTGTTCTAGCATAGAGCTCTGGTTGCTTAGCAAAATTTTACCTGCAGCTTTACTTTCCTTTATTTGGGCAGAGGAAGAAAGTTGAAATAATAGGCACAGATACAAGTGCCTTTATGGTGAAGAGGCTTCTGACAGCTGAGGCACTCTGGTCTGGGAGACTCTTCTTCCACTGCACAATTAGCTCACATCAGCTGTAGAAATAGCATGACCCGACAGAAAAGGTTTGCTGCTCTTTTTGTTTCTTCCTCTTGGGGGGAAGGCATAATATAGAATCACAGAACTGTTTAGACTGGAAACTACCTTTAAGATCAAGTCCAACCACTCGTAATAGTAGATTGGCCTGCAGGGAAGAAAACCAGTAGAGCACATTTTGTTGAGCACCTTTTAAGATGGGCTGATTTCAGAGGGAAATGCATATATAGCTACTAAAGACAGGATGAAGCCAGCAAAAGCCAGGAAGCAAGTGTCTGTCGTTCTTACGTGTTGCACGTATTTTAACTGAGTTGGGTAACTTAATACCTAAGGCATTTTATTTACCATACATCGTCATGGTTTTTACCTCATTCTACATTCAAGCTATTATCCTACGGAGATCTGAGTTTTCTTGGTAGGACTGAAAGTGTCATCACATACAAGAGCTTCCTCCAAGCTACTGACACAGTAATTTGCATTTCCCTGTCCAACAACTTGAAACTACCTTCTTATAAAAGTACTTAAGTACTTACTCTTTAAAAGCTTTGCTCATTTCAATCTTAAAAGATTCTTGAGATAATGGGCACTTTTTTTTTTTCTGAGACTGCCCTGAAATATCTGGCCAAAAATAGCATAACCATTATTAATGCAAACAGCAAGCTTGTTGTTACAAAAGCTTTTATTATGTCCATCTGGGTAAAACCTTCTTTTCTGTTCCTGGAGACAGTCCATCACCACACATCGCCGACAGTCACAGGGCAGTGCCAGCTGTGGCTGAGCGCTGTTCACTTCCCATCTCTGACAGGGCATCTGTTGGGCTCGACTGTCCCTGAGCCCCAGACTTCACAGCGTGCAATGCATAGTTAACACTCCTGCTTTCCATCCAGCTCCACGACCCTGAGAGGGGATTATACAACATCCCATTCACAGTCTTGACTGAAAAGCCATCTATAAAAGAAAGAAGCCATAAAGCAACCAACGTTCTTAAATATTGTAAGTCACCGCAACATCAAACCCTTTAGAACAGCAGGTCTGAAACACGCTTCTTCCTCGGAGCTGCGGAGCAGTGCTTCACAAGCCAGCCTTTGTCAGACACCACAAGCAGTGGCAACAGGCATCACCGGTGACAGTGGGTCCTGCTAGTGGCAGCAGCAATAGCTCTGTGCCAGGCCACATACTGTTAATGCTAAATGGTGAGCCACTGCAAAGTGGTATGCTAGAAACTCCAACCTCACAACATCACACTTGGGTGACTGGTAACATTTTCTGTCAGTGCAGACATTCTTCAGATTGACATCACACGCTTCAAAATCAGAATCTGAGCATATCTTTGGAAGGATTCTGCAGATTCCCCTTAGGAATGGAAAAATATAAGAAAGAGGCAGAAGAATGCCATCAAGGACTCAGTGCAAGTAAAGAGTGATTGAGCATTCCCTGCTGAGCAGCTCTCAGTTCACTGCATGGCTCTGCTGTGTCCCAGCAGGATAGGTGACAGAAGGCAGAAAACAAACACCCTATCAAAACAAATCACTGCACTGCACCTGCTTCTTCTTTTGAAGGAGGAACAGAAAGAACCACCAGCATGTGAACCGGTATTAGTCATGTTCCTTACGGCATCACTGCAAAGTGTTAGGAAAAGACCTTGCCAAGCGAACAGCTCAACTCATACTTCAGCTTCTTTACAGTGAACTAAAGCAAAGTGAAATATTCAGTGAGAGGGTTTTAAAACATCTGCATGGAAGGAGGACAATGGACAGAACTCTTCCTAGCTTACGGAATTCCTAGCTCAGGATTGCTTTTAAAAGCAATCAACCAGGGCAATTTAATTATTTCTTCAAATCAGTATCATATGGTTTCTCAAGAATTAATGAATTTGTGGCTTCATCTTCACATTTTTTAAAGAAATCTTTTAGTAACATAGTATGAATAAACAACATGAAGCAGCAACCAAAAATAAAAACATCTTGTCCCAAGGGAAAGATGACAAACAATGCAGTCTCAGAAGTGCAACTCTGGAGTGCCAATATATTTATTTTCTCAAACCTGACCTACTGTGTATGAACCTCATTCAGAGCATACATTCTGTCACCGAACAGGATGAAAAACCTTGGAATTTTCATTTAGGCTGTCAAATGGAGGGCAGCTGTAACAGTGATTTTGTCTGAATCATCTCTGCATTCTTTGGGCTCCACTTAATTTATTGTATGCAAAATCTAGTAAGCAGCAGTGTCTTTAAGCCAGAAATTATATTCATAATATATGATGGGTAACTCACACAGAAAAAGCTGTGTGTTGTTGCTAGAACTCACCCCACCTAGCTTATCCCCTCACCATTTCTACAGGGACCATTTGCATAACTCTGCATTCCCACCATCTGGCCTGGCCTGGAACTTACTCAATTCCAGGAGATGCTCCAGCTCTTCAGGAGGAACAAACTTCTCCCATTCATGTGTTCCTTCTGGTACAATGCCCATTATTTTTTCTGCAACCACAATTCCCAGGACATAGGACAACTGTGTTTTACTGATTGTAGTAATGAATAAAGAACCTTCGGGCTAATTAAAAGATCAACATGTTCAGTTAGAAGAATATTTAATTTTTTAAAAAAACTGTAAATTTAATCACACTAAAACACATAATTTGCCTATCTACAAGTCCACATGTTGCAAGAATAAGAACTAATTTCATCCCAGGATAGGTATTTACAACTATACCATTTAAACACAATAAAGAATATAATGTTCTAACAGTATGACTCAGTAATCCTCAAAAAGACAACATAATCAAGGTCCTGGGCAGTCTGAAAATCATTTCCTTGCCCAAAAAACATCTAACAAAAGTAATTTATAATGTAACATTGCCCAGAAAATGGATAAATAAAAGGTACTAAGGTGTATCTGTTGTAAAAAGAAACACTTTTTTAATTAAAACCAAAGCAAAATGTGCAATACTGCCTAATTTTTTGAGACTGCTGAATGCCATGCTTGTTTTAGTGATTATGGGTTCGAAAAACAAGGCCAGAAATGAATTCTAAGTACTTAAGAGCCTGTTTGGTAGAAATAAAGGATAATTTCTATGGCCCCAGCAGGCTGTAAATTAGTTAAGCATTCCATTCAAATAATCTATATTCCTTCTAATGAGCAGAAAGATAAACCAAGAGATTAATGAAAAGCTGCTGCTTGTATACTGGGCCTACCATCCTTCTTTACAAATGAAGTAATATCAAGAGGAATAAACAATGCTTTATGATCTCCAAGCATAACTATGACCCTTTAAAAGGAATCCAGGAGCACATCTGATGTGATGCTAGACCTGCAACAGAACCTTGTGAGACAGTAACATCATTACAGTCAGCTTCAATGCAGTCTGAGCCACAGCTGTCCAGCAGCAGCAGCACTGCCACGTTTTCTCTCACCTGGGTGAATCAGACAACCAGATTTCCTAAGGTCTTGATGCAAAGCAACATTGCAATGCTAGGTAATGCCATTAACACTCTTCTAAGGCAGGGTTGGGGAAATAAACTTCCTCTAACTTTAGTTATTGAAGTTGGGAAGATGAACTTACATCATGGAAGAGAATGGAAGGCACCACCAAAGCATGGTTCAGACTTCAAGGTGGAGAAATGAATGCAGATGTAGGTGTTTTCACATTGCTTCAAATGAAAGCCTTAATAATAAAAGAGAATAAATATTCCCAATAATGACAGCAAAAGCTCTCTTACCTTTAGCACCTGAGAGCAACACTTGATAAACATTTCAAGGTCAGCCACATGCTCCACTACTTCAGAAGCTACAATTACATCAAAGGTTTCCATAGACTCTTCCACAATCTCCTCCAGCGAACTGAACTTGTACTGTATTCTCTTGGCCAAGACCGGATCAAATGACTTGTGCTGCTCTGCTGTTCTAATGTTGTCCTCCAGAGGATCAATTCCGGTAACTGAAGCTCCCAGTCTACCTAAAGGCTAATAATACAGAGTATAATTTATTCTCTGCATGAAAACAATTTACTTAAAGGCATCTGCAACTTTGCAATGTTATACACATGATGCAGAAAACATCCATTGGAGAATAAGACAAACAGTAAATTATGAGCTCTGATCCAGCAGGTTTTTTTAAAATGTTTATTAAAGCAAGGAAAACCTTCGATTTAGAGGAGTTGGTGTTAATTTGCTTAGAAAATCAAATACTGGAATATACACATTTAAATTATCTTTTAGAACAAATTGTTCTGAATCTATTTTGTTACATCAAATAAAGATTTCCTCCATTATTACCCTCCAATAGAGGAAAAACAAAGGGGGAAAACAACACAGCACTCAAAGGGGGGTGAAACAATGCCATATTTAATTACTGTCATTACTTTCTTCAACATCCACCTGTAATGGTAAATCCTCATATCTTTTTAATGGTTACTTAATATATTATTATCTCTGGGACTTTCACACTACTGAGAACTAAACACTGATGTTTTCTAGGATAGCATCAGGCTTGGCTGTCACTCAGGTTTCTCCAGTGTCTTCTTACTCATAGGTTAACACCTCACCCATCACCTCTTTTGAAACTGAAACAGGCTGCAGAACATGACCACATGTATATTATTCCAACCTGAAATTCACCAGTTGTTCAGCCTGAGAAGGTGACACAGCACACCAGGTTTGTGTCAGCCTTGTCAGAGAGTGGGCTCTCACAAGGCTACAGGACCTTGCCCAGAATAAAAGACCACACACACAAAAGAACACAGGGAGAGATTCAGGTCCTTTTGTAACATCTAGTTTCAGGTGCTGATGAAGTTCCCAGGGTAACTCAGCCAGATTTGTAATCCTAAATTCACAAACCATCCCTGGTCTACTGATAGGATTGAGCACTGCTCAGACCCTGTGTGGGCAAAGGGTTCCGCCACAAGCAGTTACTTCTCAGTCTCAAGTTTGTGCACACTCCTCAGGATGCAGCTGTAACATCAGCCCCTGTACCTGGAAAATCTCTCCTGACAGTGGGGAGGCATGTCTCAGGTGTTTGACATTATTCCATGCTTCTCCTAGTGGTCAAAGAAAAGGCAAGAATTTGCCCCATCCCCAATATAAAAAATTAAGATAAGCAATTCAAAGAAATTAACAAGTTTATAATAGAAAATAGGTTTTTTGGTAACAAGGACTGGCATGATTAAAGCATTTGTGCCTAGTCTCAGAAGTTAAAAAAAAAAAAAAAAAAGTGGTATCATACCATGACTACCCAGAGGAATACTTGAAGACTTTTCCATTGTTCTTCCCCTCTCCATTTCTTTACAATGTTTGAAATCTTATTTTTCTGATGAACCTCAGAATTTTAGTATTTCTCATTACCAGCTCCCTCCTTTTCTGTAAACCACCACCGCTATGCTAACAAAATATTCTATGGGGTTTTCAGAATGCACTGCACTCCAAAACATTCAGCAACTAATGTATCACAGAAGAGAAAAGCTGCTACTTGGGAGGATTAGAAATTAAGCAGTGTAATAGTAAAGCAATTCAAATACTTTGCATGCTTTCTAACAAGAGATACTAGAGCACACTGTTTCTTACCTCACTTAGCAGTCCACCACCACAGCCAACATCAAGAATCTTTACTCCAGAAAGTGGGCTTCCCAGATCATAATTACTACTAGTGTTCAACAGAGTATCTCTGAGAGAAAAGGGATGTGATTAAGGGCAAACACACAAGGTGGTTTATAGATGCAGTATCTTAAGTACTGGTAACTGCTTTTCTTTTATAATGTTTTCTGAGGTTATGCAGAAATAGTACATATAAAAAATGCCTGTCTTCAAAACCATACCTAATAAATGGCACTCTGATATCATTCATAGAATGAAGAGCTGAGTATTCTCCTTCTTCATCCCACCACTTATGTGCGAGGTGCTGGAATTTTTTCATTTCCTTTGAATCCACTGATGAGTGTGAAGTGCAGAAAAGTCTCTTTACAGTGAGCCTAAAAAATGAAACCTGAATGTCATGAAATACCACTATTTCATGTCATCTGAAATATAGGAAAAACAGATTCTGCATCAGAAAATGAAAAAAAGGATAAAACTCATGTTCCTTTAGAGACTTCAGTTATACTTGATTAGTAACAAAGATTTTACACAGTTTGTGCAATGTATCTTCCAAAACAGATGGCCACCTACTTCTAATTCTGCAGTAAGTAATTAACAAAAATAAACCACATCAAACATTTAAATTTTTGTGAAACTTAAAAATGACTTCATGTGACACTGCCACAAAGTAAAATTAAACTGTTACAGAAAATGATAGTCCTTGTCATGCAGGATTATTTTAGATACAATACTTACATGCTGCTTTTCATTTCAGGCAGAGTACTACTGGATTTCAGCTGTATTTCATAGCAGTAGTCCTGAAGGGTACCTCTGAGGCCTGTCTGAATAGACAGAGCAGCATGGTCACCTGCATAAATAAAAAGAAAGGCAACCAAATAGAAAACATCACCTTTATGAAAAACCCAGTTTCCTAATGCCACTCTATAGACACTAGTTGATGGTTAGTGACACTAACCATCCAAATCCTTACGCATTTACTCACTATCGTACTTAAGGAGTGCACGGGGAGTAAATAAAAGAGCATGTGCTAGTTCACCACTCCAGTGCTTTGCAGATTACATATGATGACATTTTTCAGAGCCTGAATGAAAAAGAACTTCTTGTGCAGTTGAAATGTTTCAGTTAGCAAGAATTTCACCGCAATGCTGACTCTGACCACAAGTTGCTCACAGGCGCGCGCACACACACAGAGACACGCGTGCGGTCATCGACACGGCCCCGATTCCTGCTCCATTGCATATCGAAATAAGAAACACAGAGCTGCACGCTCGCTGTGCATGGTATGAGCCGGTGAGGAGACGCAAGTAAGGAAACCTGACGGCCGGTGCGCAGGCAGCCCACGGGCAGCGCCTGGCAGTGCCCCCGCCGCCGCTCTGCCAACGCGCGGCTCGGCCCATGCGTGTGCCTGGGCCGCGGCGACCGACGGCCGGATCTGCAGACACCTCTGGGCCGAGGGCTGCAAGGGGAGCGCGGGGGGAGCGCGTCCCAGGGAGAGCCCTGCCCGGTGGGTGGGAGTCCCCCGGGCCGCCCTGAGGCTGGCTCGGCATCGCCGGCCGGCGGGCGCAACCGCAGGAGCGGAGCGCCGCCGGGCAGGCCGCTCCCGCCAGCGCTGCCGCACGGCCGCTGGGCCGGGGCGCAGGCCGCGGCCGGGACGCCGGGGGACGCCGCCAGAAGCAGCCGTCAGGTCGGAGTCGGTGGGAGGCTGGCTGGGGCCCTGCTGCGAGAGGGCCTGTAAAGCGACGCCCCGTTAGGCCGCCTCAGCCGCGGAGCCGAGGCGGGCCGGCCAGGCCCCGCCGCCCAGGGGCACGGCGCCGCGCCGGGGCCCTCCCACCCGCGCCTGCCTGCTCACCGCCCGCAACCCCCGGCGGCACGGCCGCCGCCCGCCAGCGCCCGAGGGCACGGGTGAAGGCGCGGGCCGCTCCGCCGCCGCCCCACATCGCCGCGGCCGCTGCGCCCCGCTCGCCCCGCCCCCTCCCAGCGCCGGGCGTGCGGCGGCCTCACGGTGCCGGCCGCCGCCGGGGGCCGCGCCGGGAAGGTTGGTTCCGCCCCGCGCCGCGGGCCGGCCTAGCCCGCAGCCCAACGCCGCCTTTTACAATATTTTCTAAAACCTATTCGTAGATACCTATAATTATTTTCTACTAACATTTAATGACTATTTATTTTATAAAATGTAAGGGAAGCCGAACAAAACGGTGCTCAGACCGTTGCAAGCGCTTATTCAAGCTTGTTTAAAAAAAATAATCCAGTTTAAGGTGCGGCACAGGCAAAATCCGTGGCCGGTTTACCCCTCCCTCCCCAGCAGGAACGCACCGCCGCAGCAGGCTGGGCACCCGGGGGCTGCCGGGCACCGCCGGCCCCGCCGCTTGGCTGGTGCCCCTCGCTGTGGCCTCGACTGGGAGCTCTGCTGAAAACGAAGACAGCAATGTTATTTTAATTCATGCCCCTTTACACCTACAGGTGGACCTGATCCTTGGACATCTTGGAACAAGAAAACACTCCGGTAGCAGAGGCTTGCAGGGTGACGCCGTGATTGCCTGTCAGCTTTCACGCCGTTTATTACCGAGCAGGGCACTGGGCTGGCAGGGCAGGGCCCAAACTGCGGGGCTTCTTGCTCCTGGAGAGGGGAGGCCCAGGAGGGAAGCGGCACCCAACAGCTGGTGCTACACATCTGTGGCACAGACCAGAGCTCTTGGGGCCCCCAAGGTGGCCAGGCTGGAGCCAAACTCCCAAGCCCTTCCTCTTGGGAACCCATCCAAGCCGGTTTGCTGCTGCTGCGGCCTGTTGCAGAGGCCGCCGTGTCACAGTTTACAGGCAGAGGCCAGGCTGTGGCCCAGGAGGGACAAGGCTGCCGTCCCCGCTCCCTCGGCCAGGCACTGCTGCCCAGGGCCCCGAACCGAGGCTCGGCTGAAGGACCTGAACCCCTGTGCCCCAGCAAGCAGCTCACAGTGGTTCAGAGCTGACACGGGGAGCTCTTCTCCCCCTCCTCTTTCCCCTTGGCAGGCTTCCACATTTTCAGATCCCCATGGTGAGCTACATGCTTAAATGGTAAAGAATTAACCCAGTTTTTAAAAAGAACCGTCTTCCGGCACTTCATTGAGCTGCAGGTCTCCTGAGACAGTGCCATGAAAACCAAAGCTGGCTGGCTGGAAGCACTGTGCAGCAAGGCTGGGTGAGCCATGAAAGCAGCAGCCGGCACACACCCAAGCCTTCTGGGCATGACTGCAGCAGCTGGCTTCCCTGCCCCGCCATGGAGATGCAGGTATCCACAGGCAAGAGCCGCAGCCTGCACAAAGACAGGAGCAAGAACATGCTCAAGGCAGTAGGAGGGCTGGAGTAGCATAACCAGTCACGGTTTGACTCACTCTTCTAACAAATGCCGCCCGCTATTTTATTAACTGACCTTGCTTGATGCTACAACCCTCACTGCTTCAAAACTGCCCATTTACAAGTCTCCCGCAAATATAGTGTAATTCACCTAGTAGTTAAAAGTTTGGAAATTTTATTTTTTTTTAATAAAAGCTAAATAAGGACTACTGAAAGGTCTCAAAGCTTGTCTCGGCAGCAATTAAATGTTCAGCAAACCTGTTTGTGTGTGTGCGCACCACTTCTCTGCTTACCTACTTTCCATCCAGTAAAGTTTATGTAGCAGACTTAGGAGACATTAGCAACACCTCAGAGCTACTGAAAAAACAGTTCAAAGAAATCCTTTATGCTAAGACACATGGCCTCCTTAAGACACAAAACTAAGCCTTCCTTCAAAGTGTGCTTCTGTATATTACTTAGAAACATCATCTATTACTTTTCATTTATTTAGCAAAACAAATGCAAAATCTGGAGAAAGCAAGCCAATCCTTATATTGCCATCACTTTTATATTTGTGACTTAAAAATTTAGTGACAAATACATGCACACTGGCAAGTATTTTACTTAACAGGATAAGCTGGTTTTAAACTACAGGTGGCCATTTCATTTTTCTATTACTGAACACAGGCTTTAGGAAAACAACAGTTAAAAGCAGCAGCCTAGACTCTAACCTCTCCCACAAGACAGGACCTCAAAGACACAAGTAACAACGAATATTTAAAAAAAAAAAAGTTATTATGCCATATTTCATAAAGTGTGTAGCTGTTCAATCTTAAAGTTAGAATATTTTATTCAACCACTCTTTTTTGTCCTATCCATGGCTACAGCCAGCTCCTCTTTTTAGGCAGCGTTAAGAGGTACCTTGGGGTACATATTCACAATGGTTTTGTTCTATTCATCTTCAAAACCATTTGCATGGAAACCATTTTTCACTTGATTCCACACCATCCCTTATTAATTAAAAGAATTTTTTCAAGAGAACTGCCTCTGAATGTCATGTTGCTGCATGACATTCAAAATTGCATGCCTTGCTCTCCTACAGTGCACTGAAATATTTTTGCAGTTTATTGTAAAATGTAAAATACAGCAACAACCCAGTGTAGACTTTTCCAAGATGATACATTCCCATTTCCGTATATATTTGCACGTTCCAATTTAAGATTACTTCCAATGTATGGAATTAAGGACTGGATGTTACTTTAGCCTTTACCATTAAAAACATTCATAATTAGTTACTAAAACACAAGGAAGTCTAATGTATGTGAAGCTGACATGGTACCCATATATTTTTAATTATTGGTGTGCTGAATATACTGTTTAGTAAGATTTCTGAAACAGTTAAATACAGAGATCGTATGCTCTTTTTATTGGCATACAGTCACTACCCATGTAAGTGCATCTGTGTCAAAAAAATAATTTTCATATTTACAGGAAGTGACAGAATTCCAGGTGTTGGCAGAGTATATAGAGTTTTTCATACACAATCTTTTGTTATTATTAGACAAAGAATATAAAATCTGAACTGAAAAATCAAATTAAATACATCATGGAAACTGTATTCCTCAATAGCTTTTCTTAAACTTAGTTCTACTTTCTTTCCCTAAAAAGTCATCCCTCTAAGACAGCTGAACTCTTCTGCTACCTGTTTTTCAAAAAAATTCCTCACTTTACCAAGAGCCAATAGCGTACTGAGATTGGTTCAATACAGTTATTTATATCCATACACATGCAAGTTAAAGTTTATGTTGCAAATTATGCCTTATTTTGCTCACAGGTATGACTACTTACTCTGGGTAAGGACTTACCTGGTGAGGCAGTTATGCTATTTATAACTGATTAACTAATTAGTTATCTGTAACACTGCTTTCATAAACATGCATGTATTCACCAGCCATTAGCTTGCTTAATAAACATGGAGTTTAAAATGTGGTTCTTTGCATGGAAGCAGTTTATCCCTGCATCTAATTTATGAAAAAAAAAAGTAAAATTACACTGGCAAAAATGCTGTATATATGAATTCTAATTTTAGTTAAATGGATTAATCTGTTCATGAAGACATTCTTTGCAAGTTGCCTGTACTAGTACGTTTTTTTCTTAGAAGATACAGCCATCAAACAGATCTTACTTTGATGTTAAGCCTTTTATCTTTTTCACAACTGGTATCATACCAGACCTTCTAGGCACAGATCTCCAATCTTTGCCTGAATTAATGTTCTTCTGTAATAGTCACTGGCCTAGGCGTGTATACTGCTCTTTTGTTGTTGTTTTTTAACTAATACTATTTCACACTCATGTTACTAACAGCAGTAGTTCATTTCCAGAAGAAGGAGGTAATCGGTGACCTCTTCCACTTTACGGTGAAAAAATTTTGTTACATCACTGTCTAACAATGTATTAGCTTTACAGGAATCACAATTCTCATAACACTAACAAAAATCCCAGCTTTAATGTTTACTACACATTTAATGCATGTGCCAAAATGTAAAGTTAATCTATTGTCAGTTTTCATGTGTGTACTGAGTGCCATTTGTAAGTATATTCCATAAAAACATCTAAAATATTGAGTCTTGTTCCTGTAATATACCTGAACATCCAGAAAGTTCTCTCTTAAAACTGGGTGAGGAATATAGTTCCAGAGCTTAACACTGTCACACAAGATCAGTTAGTTGCACATATTCCTAATGGGGTTCAGTCTGTTTAAGTATAGCTAGTATTACAGTGACCCATATTTTACACACACAGCATATATTACTTGCTATTCCAAATAAAAAAATATTAAAAATCTATTACATATATCTAAAGAAAAAGTAAGGTGTCTTTGCTTTGTTCTTCCACACACACCCCTCACTTCATCTCATCATGTTCACGGATTACATATATTGACAAGTGTTTTACGTTAAAATCTTTTTCAAGTACTTTTAAAAATTTGCTATACCAAAAAAAGCTGCCTTTTTCTTTTTTTTAAAAAAAAGTACTTTCTACAATTTAACACAAAATTCAGGTGCAAGAATTTTAAACAAAAAAAATGAACTAAAGAGCTTTATTGACATCACAGTACATTCAATAGTAATTTTAAGAACATTACAGCTGAAAGAGAATGGCCTGTTTTATATTCTTAATAAGCACTACCGTTCTTGAAAAAATGTAATACAAAGAAACCCTATTAGGTATTTAATTCTGAGCAGCATTTGGAAAAAATACACCTATTTACAGATTAAAAAAAGGATTCTGGTTTCACCTACATAGCCACAATGTGCCTCTATAATGAGACAAGCCTTTTATAACTCATGGAATTTTTAAATGTCATAGCACTGGTGCCATAAATTCCTCAGCGTTTACGACGAAGAGGAGTCATTGATCTGAAAAATAAAGGAAAAGGGGGGAAAAAGTTAATAGGGAAAAAAGAGAAGACCCCCAAACCCACACACACTTTAGGCTTAGTAATTAATAGTTTTTAAAGATTTTTCCAAAGTTACTTTTGCCTAAGACAAAAAAATTAATAAATACCATACTTTATTAAAAAAATTCATATGTCGTACACATGAAGATGAATATCAAAAAATAATAAAAAAAAAAGTCAGACAAAATACTTAAAAAGTATACTACCTTGATCGTGACTTAGACTTGTGTTTGCGGCTTGCCTTCTTACCAGACCTTTGAGATTTCTCCATGGAGCATGACCGAATATGCTTCGATTTCTTAGCCTTCTTTTCTTTACTGCTTCCTGGTGATTCAGAACTACTCCTTGCACTAGATTCGGAGCCTGACCGTTTTTTGCTATCTTTGGTAGTAATTTTTTTGCTTTCTTGTCTGGAATCCTGTCTTATTATTTTCACACATATGGAATCACTGCGAGAGAAAGTTCTTTCGCTGTCTCTTTTTCTCTTTAATCTACTGTCGTCATGATTGCCAGCCTTACTTTCTTTTTCCTCTTTTTTGGGCTTCTCTTTTCTTTTTTCCTGATCTCTCTCCCTTTCTCTGTTTTTTTTTCTGTCTTTATCTACACCTCCACCCTGCTCCTTCTTCCTTTCTTGATCTTTACCCTCACTTTTATGTTTGTGCCTATTTCCAGTAGGGCTTCTACGCTGGTCTTCAGTTTTACGCCTATCCCTGCTTCTGCTGCGGCTTGCACGGTTAGCTCGCCTGTCTCTTGAACGGCTACTACTTCTACGTCTATCCCAGCTTCTCTCTCTCGAAGGACTCCGGTTTCTTCGCCTCTCCCCTCTTTCAGCACTGTGATTTCTACTAGATCGTCTCCTTTCCCTCATTTTCTCCCTGCTCCTACTCCTCTCTCTCCTATTTCTGTGGGAGTAACTCCTGCTTCTACTGCGCCTAACTTTATGTGAAGGCGTCCTACTGCGACTGTGTCTCTTCTTCCTTTTAGGAGAGGAAGAACGCGAAGAGCTGCGACTACTACCTGAGCTAGTGCTATAGGATGAACTAGATACAGTGCTGCTGCTGCTACTGCTTCTGCTATTGCTGCTAGTGCTACCACTGCTAGAGCTTCTTGACCCACTCCTTCCTAGCCTCTCTTTACCCTCTTTTTTGAGTTCTGCATCAAGTATGATTGAATTTGGAGATCTTTTCTTTTCATGACCTGTATCTGCTTCAATTTCTTTTGCCTCCTGTGATGCTGAGTTACTGTTTTGTTCTTTGTTGATAAATTCATTCATCTCTTTTGAAACTTTTTCATTTTGTAGCTTTTCTTCTAGGAAAAAAAAAGTATACAAAAGGAAAACGCAATTAATTTGGAGTAATATGCCAACAATTTCCATCTTGTTACTTTTGGCAAAATCAAATTTTCAAGTACCTTTTGTAATACTTGTAATTAATACACGGCCTGCCATCATAACAACCACCTACCAAACAACTTGTTTTTTTCTTTTTTTATAATTCTAGAAAATTTGTCCTCCAGGTTTAGAAAAAGTATACAGCCCAGACACTTTTAGAAGTCCTTGATGTTATTTCATCTTTCAGTGGTTTAAGACAAATTTCTCAAATATCCTGGAGCACCAGAATACCGGAATTCATCTACACACATACTTTTTTCCTCCTGCACCCTTTCCACACACCTAATTCTCCCCTTCTCCTTCCTACAACACTCCTTTAGCAGTACCTACGCTTCCTGCCTGCCTTCCAGCCCTGTTCATCCAGGTCTGAGTAATCGCTGGCCGGTCTGAAGAAGTTGTATTTCCCACACAGTGCATGGGGGGCTTCTCACCCTCAGAATAATGTTGACTGACTCTGTATGTTTTGTAGGCCTCATTACCCAAAAAATTCTTAAGAGTAGTACCTTCTGCTGTAGTGACACATTTGGGTTTTGTAAGGAAATACTGGGTTTATGGCATTTTTCAAAGATAACTTAGATTAGCCCTAAATGCTAAACAGCACAAGCAATTCACATTTTTCCTTCTTTTTAACAGGTTTTATAGCAAACTAATTCCAAGCAAGTGAGGAGTAGTATAAAAAAGAGACTCGTAGATAGTTCTTTGCTTAACACTCAGCTCAAAAGTTAAGGCCACAGCATTTAATAGAGATAGCTGGTGAAGCTCTTAACAAAACAAAAAGTCGATGTCAGTTGAGAGTATACGTAAGCTTGGTAGTCAGCAAATACTACAAACATGGTAAGAAGACAACAGAAGACATAAAATACATTTCTTTAAAGTAACATAATGAGTATCAGGCCAAGATTTTCATACAGCAAAATAAAGCACCAGAGTATTTTCCAGAGGTTTCCAAATTTCTTAAAGTTCTACTTATTTCTATTCAACCTAGGATCCTTTGCATCACTGGCCAAGTTCATCTCCCCTTCCCATTTTAAATTGAACCCAGAAAAACTAACTGACATACAATATTTTTAGTCAAAAAATGGCCTTTTGATGTGGGTCATCAGTTTCTGAATTAACTTAGGGAATAAAACTGCATCCAGAAATAACACAGTGATCCAAATGGCAACTGATGGTCAAATCTAACCCAGAAAATCGTTCCATCTGGTCCCTAAGTTATTAGGTAATACAGGCAGAAGCCAGTGTATGTTAGAAGATGCTGTATTGTATATTAGTAGTTTTCTGCCTTTCCTAAACACTACTGCAAATGAGACCCCACGTTTAGTATTCTTTGGTATTTTGCATGTATAGAATCAGCTTCTTTACTCCAGATTTGTATTTCTGTAAATAGCCCCACGGAGATGTCCCCAGATGGACATCTGGCTTCTTGCACTAGGAAGACAGAGATCATAGGCCACCATTCAGTCACTCCCCATACGGCCATCCTTGTATGTATAAATCTTAAAATACTCAAGAGTATTAGGGGAACCAAAAGTTTAGCTAGTTCAGCCTTTCGTTAAGGGATCCGTATGTCTTATTTCTAAGCTTTTGAAATAAAAAGGAGGAAATCATCCTTTTAATCAATCCATCTTAAAATAAGAAAAGAGTATGCTATTGTAATAGTACTTCCTTTCTCCTCCAGCTTATGAACTTAGATCCCAACTTCTCACCATTGTATTCATCTGTTGATCTAGACTGCCCTTCAGCAGTGCAAGGTGACTTGACTGTTATACCCTTTTGACCTATATTACTGCTACAAAAGGACAAGCCTTACCTGGTATGAAGAAGCAGAAGTAAATCACAGATCTATTTTTGGTTTTTTAAAATCAAGCCTGCCACCTTCTCAGAGGCTAAGTGTGAACTGACTGTGTTCAGTAATCTTTTCCCAGTGTTAGATATAAAAACCCAGTTATGAAGATGCAGCATATGGAAACAAACCTAAACTAAAACTGAGAACAGTGAGTTCAAAGAAACTGCAGCCTCTCACTGTACATTCTGAAAGGTGCACTGCTCAAGATTACGTAACAGAAAAGCAAGTTTTTCAGATGACATGAAATAAGCTTCATATACTTAAAAGTACACAACTCCAAGGAATCAGGTTTATATAAACGGCAGTCTGGTGCAGAAAGGTGACAGCCCTCAGTCACAGCTGAGATACTAGTAATTTATTAAAAATTATTACACACAAACATGCATTTTTATAAAGCAATACTATTATTTATACAGTACAATATCTACAGCATATAGATATGTATGTGCCATGTCTGCTTTTTTAACACTGAAATAGAACAGTTTATGGAAAACACTACAGGGATTTTGTTCTTATTAGGAAAAAAAAGCAGCAAACCCCATTTTGATCAAGTAGCTCAAACATCTTTTTTTGTTAAAACTTTTAATTAAAAGTACATTATTTCTCAATTTGGCTTCATATTTTGTGGCTTAAAATGCATTTTCTCTCCCACCAATTTACATATACTAAGTAGTAAACTCCATATACAGCAGCACAGTAAGAAGATATGATTTACCTTCTAGCTGTTTTTCTAGTAGTAGTTGCTGTTCTCTCTCTTTTCTCCAAAATGCTTCCTGTTTTTGCCTGATTCTGTGTCGTAATTCCTCATCATCAGTATCAGATGATTCAGAGCCTCTGTCACTCCTCTCATCTTCACTGTCTCCTGATCCATAACCACCCAGTCCACCTGCGTGCATAAAGTCCAGTCTATCACGAGGAAAGATTAAGCTTTGTTCTTAATATTTCTGTAGGGCAAAGAGGAGAATAACACTGCCCTTCCTTCACTTCCTCTTCTCTGAAGAAGTCACTTTATTCTGGTAATTGCCAATGTTGTTTGGACGGTGTGATCAAGGCCCCCCATATCTGCAATGACACTCACTGTCTGCTTCTATTCCTTCTGGAACAGGTCGTCTATTTTCGGCAAGCAACCATTGTGATCACAGTACTTTTTCCATTGTATGGAAGGGCCAAAAAGCTCCCTGTGGAGATCGTTAACAGTGCCTGCCTCTGTATCAGCAACGGACAGAAAATTCCTGGGACCTTTCCCAGAAGACATCTCTGAATTGACTTCAGCCGCTTCCGTAGTCCAAGGCTACAGAACTTCTGAATGCCATATCAGTTTTTCTATATTGATTTAGAAAACACTGCACTTTGACAGGTACGGAGATGTAACAGAAATGGGCTTTCTTCTCCCCTAGAAATATCAATAACTACTGGACTGATAAGAAAGATAAAGTCAATTTAAACACCTGACATGGAGATATTTTACTTTCTTTCAGTCTGCGATTCTTAGGATCTTTATTGAGTTAGTTTTAAAACATGTCAATACTTGTGATGATAACATTCCATTTAATCCATTGGAATTCCACGTAACAAACACGTAACTGATCACTGACTACTGTATTATGCTTTAGATGATAAAAAGCATATTGGGAAAAATCTTTTGCTGTTGTGTCTCAAACTGGAATTTCAACCTTTTTCCTGTGTTCTTTCTGGTAATATATGATATGAGAGCCTCTGTGCTTATGTAGCTTTGCAATAAAATAATAATTCTAAACATTATACTTTTATTTATAGACTTCCATGTTACTCTTCTATCAACTTTCCCTTCTTGTTTGTATGGATCAAAATAGGAGAAAAATATAACACAGTACTCCTCTCTCTGAAGACTGCAGTATGCTTCTGAAACAGTCATGCTTTGAAAAGTAAATTTATCTAAAGTTTTTATGTATTTTCAAAATTAGGGCAAGACTGTCATACACTAACTCACACTAACCAGTCCTTTACTCCAAAACCTATCCCACTTATATCAGTAGTATCACCTGTGGAACAAACAAAGGTGCTGATAATGATAAAATTATTGGAAAGTGACCCAAACTCCTGGGCAATTAAGATCTAGTTTCAAAATGCAATTTCTAAAAATGCAAGGCAAGAGTGAAACTCCCCCTTTAAGCCCTCTCAAAAATAAGGAACATACTTACCGAGTCCAGTGAGGGAAGCCAGTGCACTGGACTGTGCCAGCTGTTTTGCAGGAGCTTTGTATCACATCAACAACAGGAACAACATGTTAACACAAATAGCCACGATTTCATAGTCATGAGTCTATGGTATTGTTAAATCTACTACTATTGCTGTTCTTTGGAGGGAGAGAAGAAACATTAAAAACGCATCATCCATTTAAAACCACTTCTAGATTTTCTGACCACGAAGATTTAGAATTTAACTGCAAATTAATAGTGAACAGAAAAAAAACCTATATACTCATAAATCACTTTCCAAGTTACAGCATCTGCACATAATTTTCCAAGTTTCAGTAGTTACATATTTAGATTAACTCAGTTATGTTAAAAAAAAATCTGTTAAGTACGTACAATACATGTTAATAGTGAAAGCAAATAATTACTAATTGAGGACTCAAAGTTCATCTCTTTTCACTGCTGAATAGCTAAGAACTTGAGATAAAGATGACAGCATTAAGAAACAGCTACAACTCAAGAGCCATTGACACACAAGTACCATTTTAACTAAAATGAATTGTATGAGAGAAATGGAACAACTGAAGTAACTCACAATACACTGCACAGGACAACAGTACATGATTACTGGATTTTAACTCTACCAAGCTGGATGCATTATATTGTAATTGTTCTTGGGGAATAACTATGGAGTTTAAATGTTCTAGAGACATGCAAATATAGAATATTCACAGAAGAAACAAAACAAAACAAAACAAAAAAAGAACCCGCATACCTTTAGTTGCTTTACGGTGAACATCTTTGGCCACATAATAAATTTCTTCATTTGTGACATCTAAGAGAATCTCTGTCAGCAGCGTTTTTGTCAGCATCATCTGAAGAAAATTGTACATACAAGTAAAGGCCAAAACCTCTTTAATAAATGCTGCATTCAAATTACATCCATGGAGGTTCATTTCTTCTGATGGCTATGAAAGTGCTCTCCAGAACATTTTATTTAGTGACTTCTTTCAACAAACATGGCTTCAAACAAACATTAAGTCTGAAACTGTTTAAATTTGACCTGATTTCAAAACTTTCAAAAGAGTTGATATTTTGACTGTGAACTGTAACCATGTGTATTAGACACAGCTATACAGGACACTGATCCCAATGTCCAAGATGATATAACAAATGAGTGTGTAAATCAGAAATGTACTTAGACTGATCCCATTTATTCTTTCAAAAAATAAAGAGCACGTTTCTGTCTGGTATGCTGTCTCACTGACCCAAATCCTGCAAAAATCATCAGAAGTTACTTATGTAGGGTATTATAATTATGTATTTACTACAAAAATAGAAATGTTGGTAGCTAGTCCTCCAAGCTGCTCAGTCTGGCCATGTGCTTTACAAAAATATATTCACAGAACTTTTTAGAATTCAGGGTCTTCAATAACAAGGTTTCAGTTGTATAAGTAACATACAACTGTGATTTTAAAGTACAAGGTTTCTGCAGACACAGTGAAATTGTTGCTAGTCTTTAGGACTTAGGTTTCTAGCACTTGCTTGCAAGAATAAACTTCTTAAATTCCCTTTCACAGGAACTGAGGTTGAAGCATAGATTTCAGATGGCTGCATTTAAGCATTGTAAGTTTTCAGAAATTTGACAAGTTAAGTAATGTAAAGATTAGTCATTACAATCTTTTACTATTGTGCTAAATATGAGTTATATAATCTGTATCCTTGTCTATATGAGAAAGACAGCATTATAAAGAGACATGCAACTATAACTTTGCTTTACTGTATGATGTGTAATATACCTCTATTGACTGTATCAGGCAGAGGAGAAGTGTTTTACTTCACTATGTCCCAAAAATATGAGCAAATACTTAGCTAGAACCGAAAGAGAGAATACCAAAATACTTAGTGAGAACTACATTATTAATACCATTTGATACTCCTTTTCTTCTTCTGTCATTTCTGGTTCACTCTGCTCCTCTTGGGGAGCCGGGGATGGACTCCTACTGATTTTCCCAACGCTTACAGCTTCTGTGTTTTCAGCATCTTCATCTTCCTCATCACTGTCCTACAAGAACAGCATCATATATTTCAGGAAACACTTAGGTGTCAAGCTCATTAGATGTCAAGGTATTTATGGTAGTCAACTCGATTTACTTTGTACTGGAATCTGTAGTACAGTTACCATAAAACCCTTTCTTTTCTCCCCTCCTAATAAACATGCAGGTACCCCTCTACCCACACAAGATAGGAAAATACATAGTTGTCAGTTCACTGCCAGACAGGTACTTAGAACTGCAAACAAATGAGATAACTGCTAAAGTGAAGAAAGCGCAAGGTTTCCTAATGGGCTCAATTTAGCAAATACAGGCATCCGAATTTGTTCAGCTACTGATTTAGGATTCAAACCTTCAAAGATCATGCACATTCCCTAATTGCAGAAAAGAAAAAACCCCAATTTCATCACTGCTTCTTTGCTACCACAGATCAGATAATATACTTTTACCTCTCAGACATTAATTTCAAAACACCAAGTAAGTATCAACAAAGCAGTAGCTTAACCTTACATTAAGCAACAGAAACAAAGAGATAACCAGGAATAAATAGCCTCTCTTTCGAAGAGACCAAAACAAGTTGATACCTTCACAGAAATACAAACCTGAGCAAAAGCAAACCCTTCTACTTACAAATTTACTTTTCTGAGGTAACCGTGGGCCATCCCCTTCTTCAGCCTCCTCACTTTCCTTTTTTTCTTTTTTAGACATCTGTGAACGTTGCTGTTCCATCCTCTCTTTTTCCAATTTTTTCTGTTTTTCTCGTTCCATCTTTTCCAGGCCCTCACGAATCCAGGCAGGCAAAGTTCTACGCTTCACAGCATCTACATAAGCAAAGTTTATAATTTTGTAAGAAGAAAAAACCTTCTCCAAAAAAGATTTAAAAAAAAACATAAAAAAGAAGCAAACACTCTACCCCAATCCAAATAAGCCATACATCTGATTGTGGGGAGAAAAACATTTATAATGGTTTTTCTTTCCCTTCTTTTTTACTTTATATATTAGAAGAGAACAATTAAAAAAAAATCTTCAAATTTTGCAATTATTTTTAAAACACAGTTTTTATGTTTTTTCATTAAGGAGTGGTTAACATGTACCAATCTGTGGAGGCTCCTGCTTCACAGGCATCGCAATAGGTGAACGCTGTCTGTCTCTGAATGAGGGTCTTTCCCTTCGATTTTGAGGAGGTGCAGGAGGTGCTGGTGGACCTGGTGGCCCTGGTGGTCCTGGCTGCCAATAAGGTGGATGAAATCCACCTTGAGGTGGACCAAAAGCAGCCCCATGCTGAAAGAGTAATGCAGTTTATTTTTCTTCACATGGTAACACTAAATACAGCATGTGCGCAAGTCGGTCTACAGAAATCCATGCAAGTAGGAATCCACGATTTCTAAGCTACTGAGATCTCTCAATTTTTTTTTTCTGTGGTCCCCAAGAAACAATTTTCCTTAAATATTTAATGACTAAACTTAGATTTAAGCAGGGATACTAATGAAGCTGAAATGGCTTCAGCCAATCTCCTTTCACACTGTGCTAAACATTAATTTCTATGATCATCACTTATCTCCAGCAGTTCCTTGCCAACTTATCATCAGTGCATGCAGTTAAATGAACACTATACAAAATGAAGGTTTAAAAGTCTAGCTATGTTATCAGTCTTTCCTTTTAACTACAACATGAGGATAAAAATGAAAAGTTCAAGCTTTTATTAAAAAGTAATTTTGCACTGTGCACTTTCCAGTAATTACTCACAGATGTTATTAGTACTTTTACTAGTAAATAAACTATTAAATGCATAAATATGTAAGTTTATTACAGACTCTGGGTTCTGAGCAAGCTGTATGCAATCCAGAAGTCAGAAGTCTTGAGGCATACATGAGGGGTTTTTTGTTTTAATACTTGCTGCTCAGAAATACCTAATGAAATTATTTAAGAGTGTTTAGGAAGAAAGCTATGGCATCAAACACTTTTTTTTTATATTCTATTGACTACTTAAGTCACTAGTGCTAACAGCACTCTTCCACTACAATTTCAGGTCAAGCATCCCTCTGTTATTCACTGCAAAACAAGTTTTCCGTAGCATTTAGAGAAATTAATTTTAAGAGTTGATCCCACAACAGTAAATAAAGTAATTATACACTAGTGTATTTGAAAATTGGTTCACTTCCTAACAATACTGCTGATCAAGAGAATTTAATAACAGAGAAAACTAGGCCAGAACATAGAAACACATTTCTGCATGTCTTCCCTCAGGTTTGTTTATGAACAGGAGGTAGGTGTTTTAAAAGGTATAGTTTGTCATTTATATCAAGAGTTTTGAAAGAAAAATATTAAAAACAGGGGGAAGATCCCAAACTTTTTTGTGTTTAAAGATTTGTGCAATGCTCCCTGCTATTATTAGTGCTAAAACCACCTACAGATTTATTATGCTATGCAATTTATATGCTAGAATGAAGAAAAAAAATTATGTGAATTTTTTAGAAATACCATTGTTTATTTGAAGAATCACAGTAGATAGATATGGAAAAGATCAATGGATCATCCAGTCTATCTCCCTGTAAACACAGGACCGTTCCCTATGGTACATTATCTAGTGTATTTAAGTATACTTCTGAACTTCTTTTTTTCCTCCTTTTTTTTTTTTATAAACACAAGACTACATAATGTTAAGTTATATACTGGAACACAGTGATTCATTTTAATATTGCAGACAACAGCCATTTCTAATTACTAGTATAGAAAAAAAAGCCCTTTAGCCTCAGAACAGAATTGAAAACTCTAAAGTCTCTTCCGTAAAGTATTTGGCAAAAATGTATCTTAGCAGATAACAGATACTGTAGATGTTTGTAGAACTGAAGAATGAAAGTCGCCGCTAGATGATATTAGAGGAACACATCCACGGAAGGGACTCTGCGCATCTACAATATTAAAGCAACAAATATGTTTCACCTGATAGTCAAACTGGTTCACTGGCCCCATTGCAAAGTTATCAGGAGGTCCCCCAAAGTTGTGATTGTTCTGGTTAAATATATGCCTGTTGTCAGGAGCAAATTCCCCACTGTCCTGACTGTTGCTGTCTTCAGATGGAGGAACGATTTCCATTTGACCTGGGGTTGGAGCCATCCACTGCTGATCTGGA
Source organism: Falco punctatus (assembly GCF_963210335.1). NCBI lineage: Eukaryota > Metazoa > Chordata > Aves > Falconiformes > Falconidae > Falco > Falco punctatus. Next base: position 809,208 of record NC_137584.1, on the reverse strand, counting down.
GGTGGGTGAGGGGGTTGGTGAGGCATTCCCCATTCTGTTTAGGATTTAGAATACAATTCAATACCAAGTTAGTATGATTTACAGGAGCCACCAATCACTCAGTGTTCTTGTATTTATCACAAGGTTCCTCAAAACAACAAAGATGATAAAATTATGAAGAATCAATCTACAAACTGTATTATACTATCTCAATAATTTCTTCAACTAAATGAAGGAAATACAAATAGCTGTAGCTGAACTAAAATAGGGGGGTGACGGGACAGAACTGGACAGAAACAGACATGCTGTAAATTGTTTTTTATAAATGTCTAGTGATATTGAATCCGCCACAGCAGTTACAAATTGTGTAAACTGTTAAAGAACTGCTCCTACCTCTCTACTTCCAACTTTCAAGGTAATGAGCTATTTTATTCCTTTGCATAGTAGACTTAAAAGACCTACTATGGAAAGCAAATGGTTTTGTGAGCAGCACAACCACTGAAACTTGCTTTCCAAAATCTTCTGTCTTGAAAATGGATGATTTCCTGGATTCTTCAATATCCAGTAGAGGTCCTATCATAAGCTACAGTCACAAGCCATCAAACGTAAGTTACAATTGGCTATAAGGGTGAAAAGTATTTAAGGAATGAATTAATAGCTGATGTAGCCATAAGCTTTGTCTTCATAGGAAATCAGTCTATTAATTATGTCTGCTAAACAGGTATTTATAAACAGTGACAGAACTACCTTGTAACTCTCACCAGTAACAAAATTAATACCACTGAAGTTAATTCCTACCTTCCAACCAGTCCCTTAATAATTCTTTCAATTCTTCTGTTTTTTACTGTCCTTCCCACCATCTCCATCATAATTGGATCCATTACTATAGCAACTAAAGAGGGTTAACATAGCTTTTGTGCTGCATTGTTGTGGGTTTTATTTTCTCTATGTTCAAAGATTGTATCACTCATTTCACTCTCACTGTCCTCCTCCTAGGTCATGTTTAGCTGATTAATCAAATTTTTTCCAAGAGTCAATACTCTTAAAATATTCTAAAGTACAGAATCCTTTATCCTTTAAGTACAGCTTACAAGAGTTATTGTTTGTAATGGGTTAACATTTGACACTATTTAAAAGCCCCATTTACTTCAAGTTAACCGACTTGAAAGCTTGCAAGTTGCATACAACAGATGCCGTTTTCATTTGTGGAACATGAATCCCTTCAAAATTAATTGTCTGCTAGTTACAGGCATGGTTTTCAGATTGCCATGTTGCTTTTTATTAGTGGTGCATAAAGGACTTTTGGATCCAAAAAGAAACTTGGAAGGATATGGAGAAAGATGAAGCTCTGTAGAAACAGAGTAGATATGTACAGAGAACTTTGGCTACCCATGCATGCTATGATTTAGTTTATCTGCTGTGACTACTTTTATACATTGAGCACGACACTGACCAAATTAAAGGAAGCTAGGCTGTATCTGCATCAGCAGTCTTTATTAGTGTCCCGAAACCTGGGAAAACAACATATTCTCCAAACAATATATCCAATGATAAGGAAAAGCACTGGTACATCGTTTCTTGTTAACAAAAAGGTGTTACATTACTCTTACTCCTAGATCTAAGATGTTTTTCTGTTCTGTATTTTCTAGGTGAGCTTGGGCACCAAACATTTATAAATATCAGCAAAATGTTTTCCTCACTTTCACCATTCTGTGATGATTTGCTACAACCACCATTTATGATATTATTAGTTCACCTCACAGACAAAAAAGTTTAAGAGGAAGAACTCATCACCACAGGATTATAAGAAAAACAAAGTTGTCCAGTAACGATGCAGTATTTCTGTGGAAAACCTCTACTTACTATACAGAAATACAGCTAGAATACATTCTATGTACTGTGAAATATAAAGTAAAAATTCTTACACGTGGCTAAAATAACAGAGCCCAGTGCAGGCAAGTGAAATCTGATGGCTACCTCCCTTTTGTTATGCAGACGTAAGAACCACCAATGACATTTAAAGCCTACTTTTATTAAACATTGCACTTACATCTGAATAGTCACAGTGAAAACTGGAGATGTTATTCTTTCAATCACAACTAGAATCAAGCATGAAGTGCTGTCTTCACCAAGATAACAGAAGGCATGCATGCAGGCGTACTAACCACCTTGCTCACACATTTCAAACATAGTGTGGTGACATAACAAACATTTCAGAAAAATTCTTAGCCAAAAATACCCAATCTCTACCCCATGCTTATTGCCCAGGTTATTTTATATGAAGTCTTAGAAAGAAAATGAATTTTCAGCCAAAACTGAACTGTTGAGGACATTATAAAGAGCTGAAAATAATCAATACAAAAAAAAAAGCATTCCACCAGCTTTAACTGACACTAACCAAAAACTTATGCAGATGACAATCAGATACATAAGCAAAAAAGGGCAAATACTACGTATGTCAAATGTAACAAAAACATTATTTTACACACAGAATTTTGCTCATCTCCTTTTTCATGATTTTAAGATACCTAAAGCCAGCATCTGCCAGTTACATTGTGAACTCATTCTACATGTCAAGATCATGCCAGAAGCAGGTATTACACTTCAGGAGAGGGCAACAGATGCTCTTTAATTCTGAGACATCCTGTTGCCTTCAGTGCTGTTGTTCCTAGTGCAGTGGGATAAACAATAAAACATGTAAGATTTAAAAATAAGATCCAGGGAAATAAATATATGACTGCAATTCACACTTTACCTTCTACAACGTTCAGGGGCAGGACAAATCTTTTGCGCATGTATATTATAAAACCAAGTTATTTATTTTATATAGAGATTACTGAGTTGTGTTATCTGACATCTGTGCCTGTACTGTTACCCATTTTGTGTAACACCTGATGGGAAAGTAGCAGCTCTGATATTCAGTTAATTAATTGATGCTATTGGAAGTTTTTCATCTTGAAACCTGAGGGACAGGGCATATTCACACCCAAAAGTGTCTGATTTAAAAAAAAAAAAATCATTACATGAAAAAAAGGAATTAATAGGAAGGAAAACAAACCTGGCTGCCACATTCTGTTGAAGTTGGGATCCCCCTGAAAATTATTATGGTTGTTTGTACCAGACTCTATTCCCGAAATATCCTGTCCATTTGGCATCATTCCTTGTTGTTCCACTACACTCTGTTGCCCTGAGGCTTCTCGCTGAGCAATCCATGCTTGAGCTAATGCAGCCCAGTCAATCTGGCCTAAAATAAACATAGGAAATTTAAAAGGTTAATATTCACATGTCAGAAGTTTAACACTGTTTCTCAATTACATGTCTCTTTGCTCAAGAGAAACAGCCGACGTTTACCTTCAGCAAGTACCATGAGCACCATTTAAACTCATTCACAGTGTACAGTAAACCAAACTGAAAGCAAATGTCAGTGTGCATACTTGCTGAAGTAGAGTTTCTCTGCATATGTTCAAAATGCCATAAGGCAGATTACTTTAGGTTCACATTAGCACCGAATGGGCAGTAGTAATACACTTTTCTCATAAGTGAACTAATTTTGGTATCAGCAAGAAATATATATATAGTCTTAAATTCATGAAGATTCAAGCGTAAGAAATACACAGAAACTACATTTTGGAATGTATAATCTTTGTATAACCCCTGATTTCTGGAATACTGTTTTATGTTACCAGTTCTCTCCCCCCATTTTTTCTTTACCAGCATTCCTACCAGTAAGTAAATAAACTGCACTCTCAAGACGAGGACACTAGTATGTCTTCTGCTTATTGCCAAGTCAGGCAATAAATTCTTCTAGTGAAGTTACAGAAGTTGAAGTGACAGAAAGCAATGTAAAATCAGTGTGCCTGGTGACTCTGCCTGCATATTAAATACATGCCTCCACTCTCTTTATCCATTTCTGTATTTCTCTTGATAATTTTGTTGTCACCTCACTCTCAATTTACAGTATATTATGTCCTACTGTTTAAATGTTTCATATTTTGGTGAGGAAAAAAAATCCAAACAAGAGATTAGGATCACCATTGCTGCCATAAAACCCAAATATCATACTAATCTTCCAGTGAGAATTTTTCTGTGTATACATCTGCATTAGTACTTCTGCCACAAGGCACTGAATAAAAAGCTGATTTTCTCAAATAAATAAATGACTCAGCTTGGCTAAAGAACTAACAGGGATATAGATTCTGTAAAATCACATGAGGTCTAAATGTATCTAGTGATCTGTATGTCTGGTAAAATGTTGATAATTCGTCCAGGATAACTCAGGTTGCTTGCCTGTATTTTGCATATTAAATATTAACTATGTCAAAACACATCAATACATGTTTTCCGTTCTTTCTAGCTGTTCAGAAAAGCATCGTAAATGTATTATCTTGAGAGCAGCTACAAAAAAAACCCAACTGTCAGTCATGCTCTGTAACAAAGTTACAAAAATTCAAATGACAACAGATTAAAAAAATAATCCACAAAGCTTTCTATATACTTACTTGGGTCTTGCTGGTGCTGAAATGACTGCATCCACTGCTGTTGGTTCAAAGGCCATTGCTGCCAAGGTTGTCCACCTTGATCCCACATCTTTTAAGTCTTTATATAGTCTATATTTCAACTAAAAATAATAGTTGTATGTTTAAATAGATGCCCATGAAATATCACATAACTGAAACTTACATAACTGCAGATATAGTTAAGCCTTGCAAAGCAAGCCGAAGCAATGCTGGCTTAATATTTTAAGCTGGAGGACATGGTTCATCCTTTAGAGTAATATCTGAAAATATTACTGTAAGATTTCAGAAGCCTAGTATGCTTTCTCTGTATTTTTGCAAGGAAATTAACTACAAAATGACGTTCAAGGAGAGATATGACAAGTTTCTAAGACAAGAACTCATCTGTCAATAAATACAATTTAAAGTAAGTAAAAATATAGAAGATATTACTTATATCCTTGACTTGTATTTTAGGGGAAAAATGTGTATTTTTCTATACAAGTGCCATGCAAGGCTGTGAAGCGAGACAAAGGAAAATCACTGAATGGTAAAACATTGTTAATGACTGCACTGGAGAACTGCACAGGTACAAGATGGTGTCCACATGCGTTTTATGCACTGTAGAGGCTCATTGTAATTTCTAGGTAACATATGCCTTCAAATCTAAGAAAGAAAAAAGTATCTCCGCATAATTACACATTTACCACATGGTCCTTTAGAATTGCAAGAAACATTTTTTGGTGCCATGTTGTATATCCTCACAGCGCAGGCAGCAGCAGCCTTAGGACCTGACGGCACGGGAGCTCCACAACCTGCTTTTACAGGAAGCTCCAGGACCGGCTTTGCAAGAATTTGATGAGGCACAGCAGTCCACCGGGTAGGTATGCCTATAATGGCGTACCGATTCCGGTCATTTGTACCTCCTGTGTACACCTAACCTGCTACAGACAGAGGAACAGAGAGCGGCCACCTACACTGTTCCAAACAGTTTATCTGAAGACAAAGCCTGGGCACAGTTTTGGGAACACTTCACTCCAGGAACTGTTCCCAAACACCATTACGGGTAAGACTGCACTGTGACTCCCTCTGTCCTACCCAGTCTGTTAACAACTTCTCAAGAGGCCTTCCACTCTCACTGGATACACCCTCACACCACTCAACACATAACCCTTGATTTTATGCCATAAAAAAGTCACCCATGTAAGCTGTTTCAGACACCCCAAAAAAACCCCCACCAAACGAGAAAAATTCATTCCCTGAGGTCACAGGAGCAGCCCACAAGACCTAGTTGTGGCTCACAGCCAAGTGCAATACAGAACAGATGAACACAGCCTGTCCACTTCAGAGGAAGCTAGCTCCAAGCAGCCGGTGCCGCGCAGGGGGTCAGCCAGCAACACGACCCTAACCATTCTGAGTAGGACGCGTGCAGCCACACAGAGCTGGCTTTCAGTAGATGGAAGAAGAGCAATTACAGTGGATCCTGCTTGCAAAGGGATCTCCTGCTTAGTGCTTACACGTTCATACAAATAATTGCATGACTGCATAGGAAGAGAGCATCACACTACAAAAATGCACAACAAAAAATGCCGTACATAACATCATGCTGTGTTGGGTCACACAGAGATGAATGCAAGCTCATATTTTGAAAAATAAGATTTGCCAGAAGTATGCATCTGAAAAAATGTAGATCGCCTTCATTTTGAGATTGAGACCACTTATATTCAAGCTAGTACAAAAATTACACATGCATGGCTTGGAAAAATCCAGTTGCAAAAGCTTGGGGGGGGGCTTTAAACAAGACCAGATCAACTTTGGTAACAGGGGGGAGTATTGGACCAAACCTACTTTTCACTATTTTCACTATCTTTTCTTGCAAATTAAGGGGTGTGGTGTGGTGTGTGTGTGGTGTGTCCATTTCAATGATATCTTTATGATATCAAAACCTATAGTAAGTGAAGTCAGTGAGCTTTTTTTTTTTTTTCATTTTGATCTTTACCTAGAACATTAACTTTCTTATACCACTTCAGTCTGAGTGGCTAATAATGCACTTAATGCAACGTTTCACCTGGCCCTGCCATACCTAGCCCAAGCATTCATATATAAATATTTCATACAATAAGCATGAAGAATTAACCTCACGTACCATTTTCACCCTAAAGTAAGAAAAAGGGAACTGTTTCTTCCTAGCCTCCATTCATCTTTCCATACAGAATCCAAATTCTTTCAATTGTCAAACTTGTTTACATCTTAGAACAATATTGTTAACTGCAGTTCAAGTTAACCACTAGCCTTTAGAGTGCTGCATAGCCTCACAGTGCCGCTCCCTCTGTTTCCAGCTGTCAAATCACACTAGCAATAATAAAAATATATTTCAGTAAAATGTGGTAGCAATTTTTACCTAAATATATCATACCTTGGAAGAAGTTTGTGAAATTTCACTAAAATAAACTCAGCAAAAGATTTAGAAGATTGAACTGTTTCATCAATAATATAAGTGACACTTGGGCATATAACTGAATGCCCAAACCCCCAAATTTTCCAAGTTACAGAAATATCAATTTATCTTATGGAAGTGTAATAATATTAAGAGCACCTCTACAAAGTCAATTGAATTGGAACCTCCTACACACAGTTTTTACTTGATAGGATCAGATGAGATTTATTTTTACTGGACTGGCTATATCTCAGTCCTAAACTCTTGGACATTACAGATTTTTACATGTTTCAGCTCACACAATTAGCTTATAATAAACTTTTGTACCTGTTAAAATGCTTATCAATTATCTGTTTCTCACAGTTTCTGCACTGAAAAGGATGTTTAGTGTTCTAGACTTTTTTCTTTATTCTCAGGCCCTGATCCTCACTGTGGGCAAAGCGAAACATTAGTTTAGAGTGTAAGAAGGTCTAAGCTAACAAATGCCTCCAGATGTCCTCTGTATAAACTGCCCCCAACATAGCAACTACCTTACTATTTTACAAGACGTTCAAAGAAATAAGTTCAACTCTTTTTGTGGGGGAGAGAAATTATTCTGCTGCTGTATCAATTGGTATATGAAAAAGTGAGCAAGGGACACAGAATTAAATTCACAGGCAGTCAATTTAAGCAGCAGCAGCATTCATTCCCCTCCTGGCTTCCCTTTCAGCAAGTTATCACGCCCTAGAACACCAAGGCCAAGTCTGCACTCCTAAGGGAAGTGGTGCCGAAGGACTCCACCATCTGCCCATTAGAGAGCAGCAGCCACCCAAGCCACCTAGCACTCCTCCAGACTGCTCCCAAGCATGTTTTGTGTGTCAGCACAAACCTGGGACCCACTGGGCAGTTAGGACGTGGCCATTCTGGTTTGGAAGGTCAGAGACTTTCATTCACCGCCAGCTGGCTTCAGGGCCACAGTAAAAAACCCAGTCAGGTTTTCGTTGTTAGCATACATAGCTGCTTATCCATGACTCTGCAATATAATATGGCCTAGAGTCTTCAATTTTCTCCAGAGTGATTATTTCACCTTATTATTGCTATTTTGGGGAGAGAAATCAGCTGGGAAGTGCAAATCAAGAGGTCAAAACATGGAGTTGATTTCTATTTTGATGCACAAAAGTATGACAAGACAGCAACAACTGCGTAAAACCTTGAAGAACCTCAACATTTTATTAACGCAATTTATGTCATCCAGAGCAGACTGATTTAAAATCACTGCTATTTGAAACTGCTAACTTCAGTCTGTGAACTGTATTTGAAAGCTTTAAATTCTGTATTGCATTTGTACTTTCACTGTTTTCCTGAAGAAATGTTGATTTTCATAGGCTGGCGACTATAAAACATGCTGGATTTCAAGTACACAGATTTGTTACCAAATTCAGTGTAAAAACTTTACGAATCAGAAATATGTACTCCACAAATACTTAAACAACTACATCACTTCCTTCATGCAACCGTATATGCAAACACCCTTTTTTAATTATCATATGAAAAGTGGCCAAAACTATTTCTAATTTTCTATTTATTTCAACTGATCTTTGTTGTTGTGCGATTTTTTGGACAGAAACAGGAATTGGGTATGGAAGGAACAAAATTAGCACCTTAAAATGTTTATAAAACTAACCTTAAGATACACTGACTAAAAGAGAAGACCACATTTATTCAGATTCTTTTAGTATTGGAAACTAAATGATGTATTTTAATATGCACCACTCAGAGCCAGTGAACACAAGAGGTAAGGCCTCTGTCTATATGGTGACCTGAAACAGCAGGACATCATTACCTTCTGCGAAACTGACTTCCCTCCCCGCTTGGGTTTCCTGCACTTTTTCCAAGTCTTCACTAAATGGTATAAAGTAAACAAAAAAGGTATTTGATATAAAATTTCACTTACTACAAGGAGGCTACATGCATTTAAAGGTGGTTTATTGTCTTCACAAATTGTTTTGCTAAGCACTGCAGTGCTTAATGGTTTCATCCACTTTTAAGTTTCAGAGGCAAACTTGCTTTAGCTCTTTAAGTTATATTCTGAAAGATAACTAAATAAATCTTATATACAGACACACGTATTAAATGTCATGCATGTAAGCTATTTGATGTTACTCTTCTTTACATAAAAGTAACATGACTTTGTGTATCACTTGTGATACTTTGCTGAGAAGAGTATATAAGAACTTTTCAACAGAATCCCAATATTGTCCCATCAGACATCCTGACATTTTCCTTTGCTACTGATGCTATTTCAAAGATGCCAAAAATAGAAACAGAGGAAAGTCTCACAATAATGAACAAACCAGATGTGAGTTACCAAAATCACACTTTTGAACCTCAGTCCCATAAACTAGAAAGGGCACAAACTACTTCTAAAAGAACTCACAAAACACAATGAAGAAAATGTACCCTGCTGTTAGTAATTTTAAATTCATTGCAAGGGATTCACCCCCAATACTGGGGGGGGGACTGAACCCAACACCAACAAACAATGCCTCTCCCCCACCAAATCAGTAACTTTAAAAAGCTTGAAACAGCTGAAGTGTCTTGTACTAATATATGTGATGAGAAGCAAACATTATTTTCCTGAGATACATCAAGTTGTAATAATGGAAAAAAGAGAATCAAAGTCCTCTCCCACCTAATTAAAATCTGCATTGCCAAAACTAACTTAGGATGCTGCCACATTTATTATAAACAAGTTTTAATTTCTTACAAAGTGCCCAAATCAGCATCACCTCAAAGAAAGAGGCTTCACCTAACACAATAGACAGCTCTAAGCCTACTTCCCACTAGTGACACAAGGCCAAATACACAGCAGAGCATCCAAACCGCAGTGAAACAAGCTTTATTCTCCACTGAAGGGTGGGTGGGGAAGGAAGATGAACACTAGCTACAACCTACTAAATTCATGCATTAGCAAGACACTAACAGAGGAGTATATCAACTGAGAAGACACTAAGACACTCTGGTTCTGATGTCACCTGTGCATACAAGAGGTTTTGAAAAGCAGAGAGACTCAAAGAACAGATCCATTTTACAGGTACCTGCCTGCAAAGGAGAATGCAGATACTACCATCCCTTACGATGATGGGTTAAGGTTCTTTTACTTAAGCTATTCTGCTCCCCAATTTAACTGGACATAGCCTTTCTGCTTTCTCTCTCTAGCAAAAACAAATAAACAAAAGAACATTTATTGGTGCTTCAAGAGCTGTTCACTGATGTCAGATCACAGAACAGGAACCTGAATCTATTAAAAATCTGTTTACCAGTGAAGAAACAGAAGCCAATTCAGGATTCTTTTTGTTTTGTACTGAAATACAATCACATGAGGGAAACTGCCCATCAATTCACATTTAATTCCAGTTACATGTACTTAGATTATAAAAAGTTACTGTGGCATTTCAAAATTTTGCTATTTTTAAGAGCAAATATGTTCTGAAATATGTTCTGTTGTGTATTTAAAAAACAAAAAGATACTCCTATTCAAAGGCTGGACCTACTGAAATTTATTCAAAGACAGGATATGCTGAAGTTTTATTGTAGCAAGTTACTGGTACTAAAATGTGTCGCCTTTGAGAGGACTATTGGTGAAAGCTCCCCTGCTGTCAATAAAAGCTGACATAGTGGCACAGATAGGACTTACCTTGTTTCCCAGCAGACAGCAACCTCTGACAGCCAACAGCACTCAAAAAAATTTAAAGCTGGTGTCAAACTCTCTACTATACTGCAGTATTTACCCAAAAAAATACTAGGTTAAGACAGAGAAAGAACAGATATTTTAAAAGGCACCTTTCCACTCCTGAACTGTGATGTGCATCTCAGCTACAGATTATATCTCAGTGTTAACCTCTTCTTTTAGGAAAAAAAGGTATTTCTTTCAACCTTCCTATCTGCAAAATAAGATACCTTCCAATACAGTTGTATGATGTGTCCAGACACACCACACGTGGTGAAAAGGATACAAATAGAAGCTACTTACCAGTAACCAGAGCTTTGAATGATAATTCATATGCTCACCTTTAAAAAACGTCCCCTAGTACTCCCTACAAAACATAGTTACCTTGAAGCAAATTACAGACCTTCACACCAACAGGAGTGCCACTCTGTCAAGTAGAGCATGGTTTCCTGATGATTTCCCAATGGCACACTACTTGGTGAAGGCCCCCGTACTTAGTTGTCCACCGATGTAAAAGATGGATCCATTTTTTTATACAAGGCCACCAAAAGAACTTGAGCTCTAGCGGACTCGGTCAGACTCCTCAGACAACTCCAACTCAGCAGTTTCATAGCATAAGCTCATAAAATCTGTTATCCAGTTCAACAGCGCTTGTGCAGAGGTAACTATGCTCACACTTCTCAACAATGGAGAGGAGCAGTCTCAGGCAGTGAGGCTCAGCCCTATCAATGTCAAAAGACAAAGCCCACTTGTCACTCTGGAGATGCTATCCCCTTTACATACCTTATGACACTGGCTGCAGCAGAACTGAAAAATACCAAGAAATTTCCCCTGGAAAGATAAGCAAAATCTGCCCCTAAATAAAATAGAGCTAAGAGATAATCTGAATTGCTCCAAATCATGCTGATGGTCCAAGACAAGGAGCATTGAGACTTAGGAAACTAGCTCAGCTACAGAAAAGCATGAGGAAGGCAACTACCCACCATCCCTAGTTGGCCAGATGAGTACATCTAGCAGACTCTTTCTTGCTCCTTCCAAGAACCTTCCACCACTGCAACAATATGCTTCTGCCCAGTATGAATGTCACACAACATCCAAACTATGCAAAATACCTTACAGATCAACAGCTTCTGCAGAAGAAAAGATCTGGAGATTCTGAATGGCTTGTCCCAGGAAATTCATGGAAGTGAAATATCTTGGCCATGAAAAACAAGCATTCTTTGGAAGATGAAATTAAATAGGGTTATTTGTTAGAAGCAAGATTACCTCAACTCCAAGAAATCAGGAGACAGCCTAAGACTCGGGCTGTCGCTAAGGAGGAAAGTAAAAGGCATCTTCTGCTGTGTCAAGCTGAACAGATCAAGGTTAGGACCTCCTACATCTGACATCATCATTTGACCAGATCTCCAGCTCACAATCCAGCAGTCTGGTTTACTCAACCTTGTAGACAGGTAGACTAGACAGGTGATTCTGGAGCCTAGAGAACCAGAGCCAATAAACAAGTGCTTTCTGATGCAGAACAGAGGCTGATGCATCACCTTTCTGATGTTACTCATCATCCCTGAACAGCAGGTCCCTATGTTACATGAGATGGCCCAACAAGTTCTACTTGCAATCTGAGCTCTAATACACAGCTGCAGAAGTTCTTATGGCAACCAAAGATTTTGTTTTGCAGGCCTTCCAAACAGGCATTGCATTTTAGCAGAGAAGTATCCACTATCTAAATAAGCAAAGCTGAAATCACAGGACATCATGCATACTTTCAGAACCCCTACACAGCCAGTCTTTGGGCCCCAGTGTTTAAAGACAACACACTCTTTTCAATACTCCATTCATAGATCAGATATCTAGGTAAAAAAACAGATGTTCCATCTCTTCTAAGATAACCTGCCATTGCAGCCATGACTTCTTGACTATCTTTAGGTCTACAGAGCAGCTGGAGGGAAGGACTCCAAGAGGTAGGGAGTCCTCGTTTGTAATAAACTGCAAATACTGCTTTTGAAACAAACTAATATTAAGTAATCAGTGTCACTAGCCAGGCAATCTTTTGGCATGAGGTCAAGACAACACAAGCAGCAAAGGTACATCAGTCTCTGTTTGATGCTCTTTGTGGAATTCCTGGGCTGCAGGGAGTCATCCACGTCACACCTTGAAAAGGATCTCAAAAGCACCACATAATCTGTGGGCAGAGCTTCTCTGTCCCATATAGGTTTAGGCTATGGAGGTGGACCTAAAGGAAAATAGAGATGTTTCAGAAGCAGAGGTCCTTGAAAAGAACAGCCTGATCTCCTGATCTTTTGTGCAAGCACCTTGTTTTAATGTAAGGTTTTTTCCTTTCATTCAAGGTAGTTGATATTGACTCCATGAAGTTTTAGCACACTGACTTAAGGCTTACGGTGAATTCCTATGATGAATTTTGTGAAACCATTCAGTTGCAAATAGCATTAATCTAACCATACATTCACAACAACTGGAGCAAAAGCAGTTGTTAGAAAGACAGGAATCAGACCAATGCCACCAAGAGTTCAAGCTCAACAGTGTTGAGAGCCGTTTCCTCCCATGCCTTCCTCCCACTATGCTATTGCTTCATCAGGGTCATGGTAGCATAGACCTCACTGATGAGGCTGGAAGGACTGGGGGATAAAACCCCTAGGGATACAACCCCAACAGTTCACAGGTTTCTCCCAAGGAATTACACAACGCAGCTCACCCATGGTATTGCTGACATCTAACTGAGCTGGAGTCCAAAGTCAATAAAGGACACACTGTGTAAACTCCAAGAGTATCTATCTCAATGTACTCCAAACCGGAAGGAAATGTAAACTGAGTACTTCTTCCATGACTGCGTCACTGGAATAAGGAATACTTTACTGTAAGAATCTGTACACAACAGGTGTGACTGAAAGGAAAGATGCAAAGGAAAAATGGCCTTGCACACCCAAAGGACCTCTTCCACCAAGAAGAAAAATGTAATGCAGGAAGAGTACCACAAGAATCATCAGTTGGTGGTGTTAATGTAGGAGACCCAGGTAAGTCAGAACACCTCTGCAACTGGAAAGATTTGGGAGTATGGAAAAGCACTGCAACCTATGCACCCATGTAGGAACAAATGCTAGAAGTCACTACGTAAGTGCTGCAGACACACATTGACTCAGTTGGAACAAATGTATACCATTACTCAAACTAAAACATACCAGCTTTCACTTTATTGGAGAAAAAAAAAAAAATTAGGACTGTATTATACTCTGCCGCTGTTTAGAAAATGAAACATTTATGGGGTGAGCCAAGTTTGCAATAAATCAGTAAAAACAGTTAAACTAACTATCTTGACTGCTACTGTCTTTTACCCATCCCACTTTCAGTTGGCAAAACACTTCTTTCTATGCATCACTTGAGACATCACCCTAAGCTGGTACAGGTATTTAATGCCCAGATACCATGCATCTGTTCTCTTCCCAAGAACCAGAAGCTACACCAATGTGCCTCCTGGGATCTGTTAGCAAGATGTCCAGTCAAAAAATGTGCAAAATCCTTCCAGGCCATTTACTGTTGTATATTAGTAGAATGCTGGAAGTCAACTTTATTACTCCACTGCATTTTTTAACATCAGAATTATTCTTTCTCAGGCTTTCCAAACACGTAACCAAGATCCAAAAGACAGAACCAGAAAAAGAACTGAAGAAAACAGCTTGTATGATATCTGCAAAGTTTTCCAGAACCTGGTTAACGCTTCAGCATGCCGGACTAATATTTACAGTGTTACCAAAATGAAGCAGGCTGAACAAAGGCCAAATTAAAAAAAAAAAAAAAGGTACTATGAAAACTTCTTCAGTGAGTCATTCAGGCAGTGTAGCTTCCAAGGTTTGTTATTTTAAACTTAAATCTACATATCCACCAAGCTGAAGCCAACACTTTTAAAAGAACAAAAGGACCAGATATTGGCAACTCAGGTATCATTTGCTTTTTTTTTTTTTATATTACTAAGACATAAGGCCAAACACATACTTTGAGTATAATAAAGCACCAAACTGCTGCTAAAATATTTACTATACAGAAACATCATAGTAATTTTGGCAGTTTGAGTCAAAACTCTACTGGATTTGGGGGGATGGGGGGGGGGGGGGGGGGGGGGGGAGTCTGATCTGATTATTTTTTGCATGTAATCATTCCACTAGAAGACACAATGTGAAATTTTCAATTAGCCATGTAATGCAGCATTATTTTTTTTCTGAAGTGAACTGTCCATTTGCAACTTCCTCCTTGATGAACATGCTGTGCACAAAAAAGGAATCGTACCAATAACTAAATAAACAACTACTCCTTGCTGGTCATGAGCAGATACTACCCCCAATGATAAACAGTTATCATTTAAGGAAGAGATATCAGCTAGTGATGGAAGTAAAAACATTTAATAAAACCTACCCACAGTACTATTTCTTGTGAAAGGCAGACTTATGATCATCATTACTTCAGTCATGAGAAGGGAGACTGGACACTCCTGTCTCCATAATGTATTTCCATAATCCTGCACCTAACTGTAAACCAAACACGGTCAAGACTCCCCTCTACCACTACAGGTTACATGGTGAGTTGTCCACTAAAAAATTGCAGAATGCTAAATTTGTGGACTCTTAAGCCCTGTAATACCTCTGAGCCCCAAAGGGGATAAACCACTCTTTCAGAGCAGGAGTTTGCACGGCACATGTGACAAAAGACAACACAGGAAGTCTCTTAATGGCATAATAGCAGAGATGACACACAAGGGTCGCTGCTGCCTCAGACAAAAATCAGTGCCTGGTCTTCTCATTTGCCACTGATTTGTCGGTAATGTTAGTGACTTGTACCTGGACAAAGCTGAGGCTCCCAGTTCCCATTGTGTTCTACCATCAGGGGGGTAGCTGCAGCATCTGTCACCTCTCCAAGGCACCATCCCTCAGCAGAGCCTGACTTTAGAATTCAAAAGGGGCTTCTTACTCCAGCTGGATTTCAGATGGACTGGTGTGTTATTTGTAACCCTGTCTTTGTAAAAAAGATGCTTGAATATTGCCTGCTGGTAGACATGCTTTATGCTTTGAAGACTACCATTCCTCATCTTTAAAATGTGGCTTACCCCTGGCCTTAAATCCTTCAGAGCATCCCTTGCTCCCTGTATCCCACGCTTTTCAATATTGTTTGCATATAAGCATTTACAAGTATAACCCTAAGAGAAGAAATGATGGGCAATCAAGGTGGCTGAATACTCTGTATAGTAATTTGTTTCAGAAACTTGGCAAATTTCAGCTGGGATAGCACACAGAATCACAGAATGCTGAGGGTTGGAAGGGACCTTCCAACACCATCTAGTCCAGCCCCCCTGCCATAGGCAGGGTCATCTACCACTAGACCAAGTTGCTCAAAGGCCTATCCAACCTGGCCTTGAACACTTCAGGCATCCACAATTTCTTGGGGAAACCTACTGCGCTGTCCCACCACCCTTATCATAAAAAAATTTCTTCCTTATGTCCAAGTGTAAAACCTCTTTCAGTTTATAAACAGTTGCCCCTTGTCCTGTTCCTACAGGACCTGGTAACAAGCCTGCTTCGATTTTTCTAATAAGCCCCTTTTATACATTGAAAGGCTGCAATAAGGTCTCCCTGGGGCCTCCTCTTCTCCAGGCTGAATAATACCAACTCTCTCAGCCTGTCTTCACAAGGAGAGATGCTCCAGCCCACCGACCAATTTTGTGGCCGCATCCTTAAACGTAAAGCCTAGCACATCCCATCAAAGTTTAGTTCAACACTGAACTTTGTGGGATTGTCTACAAAAGTACCGAGAGTCTGTGTGGGTAAATGCTTAATGGAAAAAGGCTTGCAAACCCGTTGTCTGTTTAAGCATCCATTTAGAAACACCCTGTGTTTGCCAAGCTGCAGAACCAAGTTCAGGTATCTTACAAACGTTACTGCGTGTGATGATATTGTTAACTTCAGTTCATTGGAGCCCTCCAGTGGAACAAAGTCATGAGAATTGCCAGGAAATCCATGAAACAGCACAAACATTCCACAGAGACACTGTATCTGCAGAAGCCACAGTCAACTACGAAATCCTGGTGCACGTGTTGCTTCCTAACTAGGTTACTGGCTAAATAAGTAGACATTCTCCCCTGCGCGTTAAGAGGCGCTGCTTTCCTACAACGAGCAGCGCTCCTTCAGCAGTCCGGGGTCAGCTGCGCGCTCCCGCCGCCGGCGCGCTGCGTACGTGCGCTCCTCCCGGGCCTCGCCCGGCCACCCCGCAGAGCCAACAGCACCCGCGGCCGCTTCACCCCCGGCAGAGGCGGCGCCCGGCGACCCCGGGCCCCCCGCGCGGCCCCGGGGCATGCGCACTGGCAGGTAACGGGACCCAGCCCCGGCGGCCACCGGGGTCCCCCAGCGAGGCGGCGGCGCATGCGCGCTGGGCGGGACGGGGTCCCGAGGGCTCCCCGGCGCCGGCCGCCACTCGTCCCCCCGCGCCCCCGCCGCGCATGCGCAGTTGGGCACCCGGGCGGCGGGGGAGGGAGGGCGAAGAGCTCGAGTCGTCCCTTTTCGTCCAGGCCAGCGATTTCCGCTGGCTGCTGCGCGGCGCCGCCGGCTCCTCACGCCCGGCCAGGAGCTGCCGCCACGCCGCCCTCACAACGCCTCCCGGTTCGACTCGCCTCGGCTGGGGGAGGAGGAGGAGCGAAGGGGAAGACCGGGTCAGCTCGACGCCCGCCGGCCCCCCGGGAGCGCTGGCGAGCGCAGCCTGCCCCGCTACTTACACTCTCCCCCGCCTCCCGCCGCAGGCGCCGCCGCTGCTACCGCTCGGCGGCCTCTTTCTCCCCTCTTTCGCTCCCCGTCTTCACGAACAAGACAATATGGCGCCTACTGGCGCTCACCCGGAAGTTAAACGCGTCACAGTGCTGACCCTTGCCTTCAACACGCGAACGCCTCCCGCCACCATCTTTGCTGAGGGTACGCGGGCAGCAGGGCGGTGCCTCCCTTCCCCCCTTCCCTCGGCGGGAAGCGGCCGCCCGCGGGCAACGCCGCGTCGCCGCCATCTTTATTGCGGGCAGCCAGACAAGTTCCTGTTGCTCGCCGCTCTCCATGGCAGCCGTAGCGGGGGAGGCAGGCGGGGCCGCGCTGCTGCCAGCCTCCCTCTGCGCGGGGAGAGCGACCCCAGCCGGCAGCGCCGCCCTGCCAGCGGCCGCCGCTGAGGGGCGCTGGGGCGCCGCCCCGCAGCCTTGTGCCGCCGGCAGGGCCCTCCCCCCCCTGCTTCGCCCCACGCCCCCCTGCCGGCGCAGCGCACCGGGGGGCCCTTAGGGCGGCCGCGCCGCGGGGCTGGAGCGCAGCCGGGAGCGATGGGAAGCAGTTGGGATTCACTTTCCCCCTGCGAGCGTTACCGTGGGGGCAGCCGAGGGAGCTCACCAGCGCCGCGGGCGACCGCGAGTCAGAGGGCAGGAGCAGCGGCTGCGGCGCGGAGGCTGAAGTCCGCGGGAAGAAGTGTATAAAGCTGCTTCGTGAGGCGGATGTAAGTCTAGGCAATGATGCTGCCTTAAAATATGTAAGTAACTTACATGTTGCGTAGCGGCAGACTGTCGGTATCCCGTGTAAGCCAGGTCAGTGTATGCATATCTAGAGCGTTTGGGGAGCAGGACAATGCTTTAAGTAGTTTGTTCAGAATAGCCAAGTTAACTTTTACGTTGTCGTGAGGTATACCTTGAATTTATCATTATATTTTTTATGTGTGAAGATAAACCAAAGTCATCATTGGTAAATAGCTCTCGTACCGACACTGGGGTTGGGTCTGTGGGCACGGGCTTGGTGGTTTCGTGGCTTTTTGCGGAAGGGATTGTCATGAGGCTGTCATCGCTGCCCGCCCTGCCTTCAGCCTCACCTGACGGGAATGCCTAAAACATCCGTCATCTTCTTGATCACTGGATAAAGTAATATTAATACCCACATGGAGTAACAGAATAAATTAACTTCTATAAATCTATAGAAAATTGAAAGCTTCAAGAAACTTTACTTCACATAATGATTTCATTGTAAGATTTATTGGTGCCACTGAATGCTACTTATTACTGTTAACTGAAGTGTTCTAGACTTTTCCCTTTTTGTGTCACAAGGAATGACTGGACTGAGAATGCTTTCTGTGCGGAGAAGTGGTGTGGAACTTTTAAGTCTGTCCAGCAACAACCAACACACAGCTGGAACCTGGGATGCGCAAGCTTTAAGCTACTACCGAAACTGGGGATGTGAGTGGGACCCACTGATGGTCCTGGTCTTGTCAAAGAATTACAGAACTTGGTTCTTGTAAAGGGAGCAAACTGTTTTCTTAATCTATGACCTATGGCATATGTGTAAGGCAAGGGAAAACAAGTGCTGTAGCTCAAGTGTTCAAGGATATGGACTCATCTCTGGGTAGCTCTTCCAAGTGCAGTGAAGTGACAAAAGATTAAAGGAAAAAATACTCTCTTTTTAGTTGGGAAGAAAATGGAAGCTCTGTGAACTCAATTATACAACATACAGCTTGTATTTAAACAATATAGTTTTCCAAATGGTTGGATGTTTTATTTATACATTTGTCAAATAATATATAATGTAGATGAAAAGACAAAAATAACAGAAGAAAATAATGGAAGACAAATGGCAATGTTATTCTGAGAAACTTGTTAAAGCAACTAAGATAGATTGGAAAACTGATCAGACTCTTGTTTTTTAAATACAGTTTGTGTTTAAGGCCCTGTTTTCTTAGTAATATTTGGAATTAAAAGCTACAAATAAAGCGTACAATCTATCAGTACTGTAGTAAAAATCTAAAACTATTATTTAAATACCTGCAAGGTAGAGTTAGACTATTAGTTCAAAGATGAAAAAAGTAAATGAATGAAAACAAGATGAAACTTTAACATGCTTGATTTATTGCTCACTAATATTTTGGACTTGGCAACAGGTTTTTTGATTACTTGAATTGGCTTTTGTGTAAGCGCAAGCACATATGAACATATTTGGAATTATCCCCATGCATAAATAACAGTAGAATCAGAACTCAGCTTTGTGAAATGGCTAAACAGGGAATGGCAGCCATTGACATGGTGGTTTCATTAGAGTTCACTGTAATGAACCCCAGGTTACACAGCTTAAAATCAAAAATCTAACCTAGCAAAGCAACGAGGTATGCGTTAAGAAGTCATAAACCTACTCAAAATAAATGCTTTTCTTGTTTTCTTTTAGCACCTTTATATTTTGAACTAGAAATATACTGGAAGCTGCAATAGATGTAAGAAACGTTCTTGACACTTAAAAAATAGGTTCTTACTCTTAAAAAATAGGGAGGGTTACTTATATCAATGTAGACAGAAGTATTTATAACTTCATATAAATGTAATATATCCCAAGTAGTCTTGAAGTAGTTACAATGCATTGCAATTGTTTTATTATAACAAATAACTTAAGAATTTCTGTATATTGTTGTGTAATGGAAGTGTTTTGACGTGCAATTCTGTCTGAAAATATATAATCTAAGTTTACAAAAAAAATAGATTTTGAATTATTCTGAATAAACACTTTCCCACTGTTTCTGCAGTTTATATGCCAATGGGAGAGGTACAAACAGCTAAAACAGCTAGCAAAATCACATGCTAAGACACTGTAAATAGGTACAGAAGCCAAACTAAGCCATTCTAAAATAATTAGACTGAAACGGTTCTACAGAAAATTAGTGGCATCTCTTTTACGTAGATATATAAATCTTTTTACAGGTGCAAAAATGTGTACAGGGTACAGCAAAAATGTTTCCAGCTGATGAAAACTGAGGAATATCAAATTTTTGTTTAATCAGGGCTGCTATGAAGCCACTTTTTAATTAAAATTGGAATTGTTAATTTTGCTAACAGAAGAATTGTTGTAATCAAATTCTTTCTTTGTTTCCATTTTAATATATCTGAAATTTTCTCCTCAAGAAATTGTTACTTTCCAAAGCTTAGTTTGTTACTAATATGTTCAGATAAGATTTTCATAATGGGTTGAGAACGTAGATGTGTTAATTTCAGATCCTTTTATTATTCAATTTGTGTTAGCATAAAAAAGAAGTTCAAAGAGAAGCAAACAACGAAGTTAAGACATTCCAGCCTTTTAATGAATTTATAAGCCACTGTCACCTGGTACCACTTGAAATCCATAAGCAAGAGCACTTAACTGATACACACAGAGGGTGCAGATGGGAATAGAGGAAGGCTTGGCAGACTGCATGGATTTCATTTTCTAAACAAAGATGATTACAGCACGTACGTTTTGGGCAGGGAAGGTTAAGGTAGGTTTGTTTGTTCTCCCTTCACCACTGCATAGCTGTAGTCCTCTTAGGAGAACAGACTTGCACAAACATGATGTCTGTACATGTATTGGTGTAGATAGTATAATAAACCTTTTCCCCATCACTTCTTGAAGTATTTAGTGTAACTTGTATATAAATCCAGATAACAAAGTTCTTTTTGAGGAGAAGGACTACAATCCAGACTAATTCCTTAGCTGATACAGCTGTCTCTGTTAGTGCCTCTGCTCTGTGGAAACTTTTGCATGTGGACAACTGGAACCCCCTGCAAATCAAGTACTTCTCATAAATGAGGTTTACTTACTGGGGAGTGAGGAACTATTTGCTTTGCTTTCTCATTGTTTTAAAGGCACTGTCTTGTGATGGGTCAGCAGGTTGCTGCTCAGGAGTCACAGCTTTTCTCAGATACCTGTATTGTAGTCTGTGTGGAGAAGCAAGACTAGTTACAGCACCTCTTCCAGTAGAAGTTTTGTTAGTTGATGGAACACAAGCAATGGGACTGGGAAACATTATGTCATGCTTAAGGATCAATGAAAGAACAGACATTGACACAGAGGCTTGTGGAGACCCTGGAAACATAAAGAATAGATGAGGCTGATGAAACCAGTGGTGTCCTTGTAAGAAGAAGAGAAGGGTGGGGTGAAAATAAAGCCATTTCTAAGCTATTGCACGTGAAGAAACAGGCTACTGCACTTTCTTGGGGTGGGACCACAATGGTGTGGGGTAGCTCTATGAAGAGCAGATGTTGTAGGTCTAAGAAGATTTTTGGTTGGTAACAGAAGATATTTTAAGGACAGTCTTAACTTCAGAGCCCTACAGTTAAATTCTGAAAACATACAGCTTTTCAGTAGTTTACACACATCTGGCAGTTGCAGGAAACTGCAAGTTCCTTATGTTTGCAAATAGCCTCTAGAATCATGCTTAACATTTTAGCAAATACAGGATGTACACCCCTGTTTTCCTGGAACACTGACCATCTCTTGCAGTTCCTGATAAGCTACTATAACGTCTGAAGTGTGCATATTTACATACAACCACTTGCTTTGGAGCCAAATTTTGCCCCACCCACAGCCCCCACGCCTTAAAGGACACACTGAGCATGACTTGCATCTAAAATTGTGACATCGCATTAGTCATCATTTCTTCATTCTAAAGCTTTAATTTCACTCGTTGCCCTCACTTTTAGAGAGTTTCCCCTCTACAACATTTTCATATCTATTCCTGACTCTGAACTTACTGGAGTTGCTGCTAACACTGCTTTTTATTTCAACTCAGGAAGCCTCATTGAGGAGCAACAGTGATGGCTATCTCAGGTAAAGGTGTTGGCTTTTTTTCACACCATTTTCTCTCCATGTTCTATAATATACTTTAATAGCAAGGAAATGTTCCCTGGCTGCTAATGAGGAAATGATCCTGCCAGCATCTTTCATGGCATCCTAGTCAGAATGTCCACTTGGGAAGACTGCAGTGGTACAACCTGTATTTGAATTCCAGTTAAAGCTAAGAGAAGACCCCTTCAAGAGTTTCCTGAAAACAGCACTAAAAATAAGAACAAGTTAAGACCCTTGTTCTGTTCTCTCCTAGTCTTGCACTCTAGGGAGGTAGTTCTAGGCTAAAAAGTAGAAGATTAATGAAGGTATTTTAAGTTCAAGTTTCACAGAAGTCAGCAAAACTAGGAACTTCAGACCTCATGTAGTCTGTCTGCTTTAAGGTGGATGAAACAGACGCCATCTGTGGTCTCCTAGCAGAAGTGTGTCACAGAAGTGGAACTTGGTTGGTATTTGCTGTGACTCTTGCACAGAATTAATTTTGAGTTTTGATCAGATATATACAAAGAGGGGGGAGGTGTGTGTAGGGAGATGAAAGGTATGTGAAGATAAGGAGGTAAAGAAAATTAACATATTTTAACCAATTCTAGTCTAAACATGATTATTTTATTTTATTTCTTTCTTAGTGTAGACTCAGATTAAGATGTGTTTGCTTGGCTAAAGTTGACTGCTTGGTTTCTCTGAGTTTTACTACTTTTGGGTACACTGAGACAATTTCAGTCTGTGGAGTGAAAAAATGATTGTTTGGCAAAATGCAAAGCATAATTTTGACCAAATAGGAGTTTTCCTTTGGAAAATAAAATTCAGTGTGACCAGAGGCTCACTGTGTTGTGACAGTCAGTTGTATGGCCTAACAATTCTTAGTGCTTGCACAAGTACGTACAACTAATGTGGCTATGAAATATACCTCAGCAGTTGGAGCAAATGCAACTGTGGCAGGTTTTGCTACTTTTTATGCAAAAGAGTGAATGCAGGTGGGATGCAGCTCTGAAACAGAACTAGAAAATAGGAAAGTTGTGCAAGTAGGTGTGAAGAAACATAGTAGAGATAGGGACAGCATGTTTTTTCGCCAAAAAAACATTTCCATAAATGAAAATGGTAAGCAGAAATAAACACAGCTTTCCTCTACCAAAGACCAAGTTGGACAGGATGGAACATTACAGAAGTAATTTTTATTTAAGTAACTGCTTATTAAATAAATGAATTGCCATATAGCGTCAAAGTAGTAATCAGATTTTGACCTTAAAATGTATCTATTACTCTCTGGGATGGAAATGAGAATTTACCAAAAGAATTAACAACTCAACACAGGGCAGTCAAACAGGATACAGAGACAAGTTCTGCCAGCAGGACACCTGCTGTCCTCCGCTGATGACAAAGGGATGTCCAGACACATATCAGAGGGCAAACGTCATCATTTACTGTCCAACTCACACACACAGTGCAAAAATAATTTATAGTTTATTACTCCTGTGAGAAAAGTATACAGGACAGATAAACAAATTCATATTCAGAACCAAAAGTAACAGTTACCTAGTTACACTTAAACCTCATACATATTCATACACAAGCTCATATGCTGTACATTGTCATAATTACGAGGTTGAAAATTTACTAAATACAGAAGCATTTGCAATTTTCTTTCCTAGTAGGTAAAATGACAATATATATTGATGGATTTATGGTGTGCGTATATACACACACACATGTATATACATATGCACATGAATATATTCATAGGAAACAAGGAGTACATTGCTGTACCAGTGCCAGTTAGAGACAGCTGAAAGGGTACTGGGTTATCTCAGGGTTCACTGTCACTTTGTAGAAGCCACATTTTCCCAATCTATTCCCAGCTCTATCAGGAAAGTGCACTGCAGCATTACACAGAGACAGCTGTTACTCCATTCTGGAAGCACTGTGCTTTCCAATTACTACATGTCGAAGTGACATGATTTGACAGGTTCTTGTTTGCAGAAATCTTAACAGCTGACATTCAACCCAGCAATGGGAAGGATCTGGGCTAGATCACAAAAAGTTGAAATACTTTCTATTGTTACTGTACACCAGCAAATCCAGGCACTTAACGCTACCAGTATTTTTATTCTCAACTATTTTAGAACTATGGGTGAAAGCTTATCTTTATTAAAATCAAAACCTTTCCATAGGCCTCAGTAGGACAGGTCATCATCTTACATTCTAACGGTACTGCATTTTAATGAATCCAGGAATTTTAAATGTTTGGCAAAGTGCGTACTTTAAGAGAGCCATTCAGATATTTTTAACAGCTTGACTGAACTTCAGAGTCAACATATGATGAATTCTCTGCAAGATAAAGGCACAATATTTACAGGTACTCTTACCACTGCAGCTTTAAGTAAAATAAACTAAATAACCACTACCATCTTTTAAATTAAACTGTTGAGAATTATAGTAATACTCTTTCATAAAAAAGTAGATACGCTTGTGCATTTAGTACTCTTGATTCTGGAACCATCTGAACATGAGCATCACTAACATACACCCACTGTCCTCCTGATGCTCCCATGGCTTCTTTTAAACCTGAAATGCAAAAGCAAAACAAGTTGTTTCTCATCTTTCACATAATCATCAAACAAATACAGTGGATATTTAAAAAAGCAAGAGAAGCTTCTAACCCACAGGAATAACTTATGACTTAGGTGCAATCCAGTATTTGTAGTTTGAAATTTACATGTCAAAGAGTACTGTAAGAGAACCTGGTGGAAGACAACACTTACAAATGTACACCGCCATTGTGTTCTTCATATTTTTTTAAAAAGCTTAAGACATTTCAAGTACAGCTTGCTGAGTTCTAACAGTAAGTTATACTAGCACACAATTTGAAAAAAGTCGTATGTCAAAAGATGACCAGTGTGAAATTAACACAAAAAGAAATCACTGCAAGGGAAGCGTAAGACTGAGGGGTACTCCCATTTCAAAGATGATAGAAGAAATTGTCCTGGGAAGTAAGTTTCAAATGCAAAGTGATGTTACACAGGATAGAGCTTGGTTCTCCCTCCATAAAGGGAAACAGTAAATATGTTTACCTTACTTTGACATCTCAACATTCTTGCCTCTACAAATCATTCACTATTTCATTCTGCATATCCAAAACATATTAATAAGAACTAATGTGCTGTTCTTAAAATGCCAACAGAAACCCTACCACAAACCTCACACCCTCCATGAAAAATTTTATTGCTGTTCACATTAAACCAGAATATTCCAGATACCTTTTTTAAATTAAAAATTTTCCAGTCCTAAAATACATAAAATGCTCAACTATATAGAAGATTTAAAACGTCATGGATTCAGCTCTTTTACTAGAACATTTTCAAATATTAAATATGCCAAATAATTACATTTTACTGGGCACAACTACTCATATCTGGGCATACTATTTTGACTAGGACTAATTTTCCATCAATTCTCTGTTTAATAACTGAACCAAAATTTCATTATTCATTCAGGTCTTTGTGGGGTTAATACAGAAGTAGGTAATTTACTGGGTGTAACAGAAAAAAAAAAAAAGTATTTATTTATGGAGCCCTAAAAATAACTAATATGAGCTAAAACAATTATTTGCTATAAATCCTCTTAAGGGTAAGGAGCTGTAGCCAGGGGTTACTTTTGGTTTTACTCAGAGAAAGGAGGCTTTGTTTGTACATACCCAGAACATTTTTAGTAGTAGAAATATGCTCTAATAATTTCTTGGAGGGTGTCCTGACTTTCACATACGCCGCATAATGACCACCTCTCATTGACCCACTGTGCTCCACTATTCCATAAAGACTATACAGCACTCTTGCACCATCCGTAACATTCTGCATTCCCAGAAACACAGAAAACAAAGGTCAATTATTTTATCAATTGTACATATATCTTAACCACATATCAACAGTTTTACTTTAACAGAAGCAAACAGACATCTACAGCATTTCCAATGGTGAAATACATCTATTAAAAATACTTAATAGTCTTATTAATAGAATTTAGTTACCATGGAAGCAGCAATACTTGTCCTTAATGCTGTTAGATACGCTAACACCATCAGGGCACTGATTAGCTTAATGTTTACTAGTTGACATCCATGATATTCTTTGTATGAATGGAATTTCAATTAGTTAACATTCTGATCTCAGGATACTATTTGAAAAAATCACTCTGTAATTTCTCTAGGAGAGGAAGTAATAATAAACATCAGCATCATCTTCATCAATCCAGTGTAACTTCAGCTCAGGACAACTGCTGTTGAAGTATTATTAAAAATAAGATTTGAAGTGGCTACCTTGCAAGATGCAGCACAAAATGGTGCTAAGTCTAGTATCAGCGGGAAATCCACATGCCTATTCACTTTCCGTAGACTCAAACCAGCCTTCAAAAGAAAAGACAAGAC
Organism: Falco punctatus; assembly: GCF_963210335.1. Taxonomy (NCBI): domain Eukaryota; kingdom Metazoa; phylum Chordata; class Aves; order Falconiformes; family Falconidae; genus Falco; species Falco punctatus. The sequence continues at coordinate 782,525 of NC_137584.1, read as the reverse complement.
TGTAAAATAAATACTTTTACTAGGAAGCTTTTTAAAGCTAAGGTGCATTACTATACTACTAAAATAAATGAAAACAAAGAATAAGATTGTAACAGATTTAAACATTCTTTGTTATGTTTTCAATACAGTGCCTGCTACACATAAGCATGATGGAGACTTAAGAGGTTTCCCTGGATACATCAGAATGGCTAAATGCACTCTGAAGGTATTAGTCAAAAAAACATAGGCACGTTTCAAATAGTGGTTCTACCAGTTCTCCAATATAAAAAGCAAATATCAGTATGCACAATGACACTTAAAGAACTGCCTGTCCACCAGTGGGGCAGAGGAATTTACAAGAGGGTTTTGGTTTTGGCCTTTTACCTGGTGGAATCTTTTCAGGTGGAGAATAAGAATAGCAGGAACCGAAGAAATCAGCAGCTGTTTCCGAGCATTTGTGTAGACACCTTCCATCTTCTTTTCTGTATTTATATTAAAAAAATTTGTAAAGTGAAGGCACTCACACAGAATTTAAGTATTTTTTAAACATCTGACAGAATACATCTATATTGCAATTATTTTTTACATGTTATATAATACGCTAGGGAAACTTTGTGGAGTAACAGAAAAATATTTTCTCATTTTTCTAGTTTTTAATAAACATAATCTGCCAAATCTGAGCGTTATTTTAGCCCATCCTTTGCAACTCAGATCAAAAGTTGGAAGCACAGACGCTATCTAGGTCAGCTTGCACACTGACATACCTACATTTTCTGTCATTATAGCACCCAACTTTCCTGTTAAAACCATTTCACCTGAAATAAATGATCACTGGAACAAAAAAATGGAAAGCACAGGTCTAACTGTGCTAATGTCCTAACCATTAAGACAGAGATTAATCTACTATTCTTCAGTTCTTTCTGAATGACTACATACTTTGTGCTTATGTAAGACAAAGGTCTGAGGAGGCGTGTCTGCTTCAGGATGCCTCATAACCTGCTGGCTTGAGCACGCAGGATTGGGACACGGTGCACTGGGAATTGAAGACAGGGCTCTTACCAAAAGTAGCTCAGTGATTAGCTATACGGTAAAAGGGAATGTGCCACCAGCATTTTTTTCACTGAAAAAAATCTAACTCATTTACTGGTTTTACATATCTGCAAAGGAAAGTATTTCATTTGAGGTAGAATGGAGTACTTAATGTAAAAGTAGGTGACTTCAACCTTTTGTTTCAGAAGGAAAAAATAATGATTAGTTGTAAACTCATTTTCCTTTTCCATTTTTTACGTGCCCATGGAACCAAAATATTACTGTCAGGCCAATAATGATAAATGAATGATTACAAAATACTATGTTTAAATTAATTTTCCTGAATTTACTTATGCTTAACTTGTATCTCTCCAGATATCTATAAATGCACAGCAAATGGGCATTTTTTTGTTACTGTAAGACGTCCCTTTATATTTTATTTACAAATAATCAAAGGAGCTTAACTTTTTCATCCTTCTGAATTGCTATACATCAAAAAAATCCTCTAGTCCTTTTTAAAAGTTTATATTTCGTTATATTTAAATTGTTTTTCTTACTCAGTGAACCCTAATGGTCTGCTTGGGATATACAAACATTGAGAAAAAATATTGTCACAAGAAGGTAGTTCGCTCTCTTGTATCCGTTCTCACAAATCTTTGTGAGGTGCCCTGTCCCTACCATCCCCCCTCATTACAAGTGTCTTTTTTTGCCCCTCTCACATACTTCATTATGTTGCTTCCCTGAGAATGTAAGTTACTAGAGCTGAGTATTACACCATTTATTTCAAAGCTTCTAGGATTGCAAAAACAGGAACAGCAGCAAAGATTAATATTGAACGATGCACCTATTCAGTTTATGGTCATCTTTAAGTTATCTTGGAAAAAAATAAAAGATGCAATTCTAAGTTACATCTAACGATGATGTTGTAATACAAAATTCAGTCTTGCTGCCTTTGCAGGATGAAGTTTTAAATTGTCAGAAGCAAGTTCTGCTTGGGGAGACATTTTCTATTTAGCCACAAGGGGAAAGCCCATACTGGCGCCGTGGAAGAACAGCATGTGCACAAGTTTGGGGAGGCAATTTTATAAAGTTCAGACAAGATAAAAGCACTTCACCTGTGGAGTTGGTTTTCTTCTGATACTTCTGTTTCCTTTCTGTGCAGCTCTCACATAAAAGCTTGTTGTTCCCCATTAGGAGCTCTACAGAGGTGAACTGGTAAAGGCAGGACTGAACAGAACATTCCTTGGAGCTGGTTATGTAGCTTTGGGAAAGTGTCTGGAAAGCATTTTGAGGGTTTTGGGATAGTGGGCATTTGTCTACTGAGAACATGGAGTTATTTGATAAACCTAATGCTGGATCTCCACAGCTCGATTTTTTATCTTCATTTATAGCATCACAGAAGCAGAGTTTGGATATGGAAGTGGAAATCATCTCTTCACTGTCACTTGGTTTGTTGTGTGGCATGTTAACGTTTATGTGGTTGACATGCAAACCAGACATGTTGCTGGACGGGCTGAAAGCTGTTTGTTTAGGAGCACTTTCACTTTCTGAGGCTTCACTGTCTGCATCAAAGCTGCATTCAGAGCGGCTGGCTTCCTTCTCGCTGCCGTCTGTCTGACTTCCATTTACAGCAGAATCAGCAGTTGTGTCTTTGGAGTACAGGTTGCCAGAGCTACCTTCCAGCTCAAGCTTTTTGGTTTTTTCCTGCATGATAACAGGACGTCTTTCTTCTTCATTCGAGGAACCTTTTCTGGCAAGCCGTCTCTCCTGATTCAATTGATTCTGTGAATTATGGCATTATTTCAGTAATTTAGGGGGGAAACAAACAGATCTGTGATCTAACATAGCTTTTGAAACATGAAAAAATCAGAAAGCAAATTAAACCCATTGTTTTATATTCTCCTGCTCTCACATGTTCAAATTAGTTGATTTCCTTTAGATCTTTTTAAGTCAATTTAGGATTAGAAACCTATACCCCAGTCAGCTAAGAGCATTACACTTAGTGTGAGATCAATACCTCCCACAACTAATTACATTCACTTCATGACAGCTGTGGATGGCACGTTTGAAGTGGCATTTCACTTAATCTAACTTAAGCTTCTGAAAGGTCCTCAAGTTTAAGCAAGTCCCCTAGCCTCCCATCACAGGCCTTAGCTGATGAGCAGCTCCAGAAGAATATTCAACTCACCTTGTAGGCACTTGTCTTAAAATTAAATAAAGCATCCCTAGTAGTATGTTTGCTAATTTGTATATTATCTGAAGTTGATTTTTTTTTCATTTTATCAAGATTGCAAGAAAAAAAACCTGCTGCCACAGAATACTACTACTATAGCTTAAAAGAAAAAAAAACAAACCAAACCAAATGAAACAAAGCTGTGATAATTTTAGATGATTTTATAAATGTTCATGATTCTTTTCTTTCATTTGGCTGCTTTCCAAAAGAAATTAGCAACTTTCCTTCCCCTTTGCTTTTTTCCTTTATCTGAGCTGGATCAAAATTCCACTGATGCCAGTGGGAATCCTTCCTTCCACCTCAACAGTTTGAGTTTTAGGCCTTTTCTTCTGTAACAATCACCGTCTGTACCTTCTTCTTTCCATCCTTCCCTTTGTTTCTACCACAAGTCCTTTTTCTACTTCTGTCTCTTCTCCTATCAGTCTTTTTACATGGTTATTCTGTTGTATTTTTTCTTCGCATGTATTTAGTGTGTTAGGACCTGATTCAGGAGAGGTTTTATGGCCCCCAGCAGGATAGAGACCCTTTCAGTAGGTCTTTGTCAGATACCAGGTACAAGAATCTAAAATTGCCATGACCTCATAACCTGATAGTCCAGGCACGTTCCTAAAATAAGGCTCATAATTCCGAGCATCAGGAGCCCTGCACTTGTATCTTCCACTTCCTGGTATTAATAAAGTATCTTTAAACAAACAAAGGGACACACAGCATGAGTTAAGCTCATATCAGTGCTTTCACAGAACAAACTACAGAAACTAATTTCCACAGGTTGCTTCCATAATGGGGAACCTAGCCGAGGGGCATACCTTTCTGCACACCTGATACGTGCCTAAGCAGCAGTGAGGGTGTAACTTCAGACATGGTCTTGGGTTTAGTATTTCCTACTGACTACCTTTACATAGCTTCTCATTTGGTAGAGAGGGTTTCTGGACTGTTTTTGTTTTGGATCCCACTCCAGGTCATGGGTACCAAAATTCTAGGCACTACAAAAACTGCCTAATTTTCCGACACTGAACTTTGTTGAGCATATCCCTTAAATATATACCATAGGCTTAATTAATGAGGAATTCTCAAGCACACACTCGGTTTTAAACTTTAAGCAAGAACTTAAGTCCAAATTAAGTCCATGTGAAAGAGGGAAAATATTCCTGAATCCTTTCTTAAACAGGATTCCTAAACATGAACTGAAACTAACTTGCAGATTGTTTTTTTTCCTTACAAATGAAACCCAGTAACTAAAACTAAATGGTTCCCAATGACTGTCATTTCTCACACTTCTAATAATGACCTAAATATTTTAAAACAAGTCTCTGTCAGCTCTATGTACACAAAAAAAATTCCCATTGATAGGTGTCAAAATTCCCAGACCTGTAACCCTATAAACTTCAGAATAAACTCAAGGTGATTGGTTAGTGCAAGTATTCAAGTTCTTACCTTATCTTTTGTTAAAGCGTGTTTCTTGACAATTTTGGGTTGATTATTCAGTGTAGTGATAGAACAGTTATACTGACCAAGATCTGCCTCTTGTACAGTTTTACCTTTACCTGTTCTTCCCAAAGGCACAGGTTTTGCAACCTAAGAAATTAGACAGGAAATTAGGAAAGGAAATATGCCAATTCTGTATTGCTTTGCAGCCTACAGAAAAGATGAATGTAGGTGGATTTTTTTCCTTTAGAAAACAGTAACTTAGATAAATCAAATTAACTGGTCCCTGATTTGTGGTATAAGACTACCTTCTAATTTTATTTATCATAAACTCACTGTCAACACCTTTCAAGGATCAACTGAGAGCTAAAAGAAATAGGAATGATACAAAATTCCTGTACAGAGCATATACCAAATAATCTATTCTAGTATTGTATAAACACATGCATTTATCAAAGGGGATATAGCTCCCCATGAGTCAGTCTCTGGTGCAGCCTACCACCTTATGATGTGGTGAAGGAGCTGCTGCACATCCCCCATCATGTTAATGGCAGCAGCATATCTAGACTCTAAAGGAAAGAGACAACCAATGCACGTCCTCGAGTAAGTGCAGCGATTGCTAGAAGCCAGCAGACCTCTCTCTGACAGAACCCATGAAGTTCCCATGTTACACATGTCTGCCAAGAAGCAAGCACAGGGGCCCAGGTACTCAAAATACTCTTAAAAGCCCCACAGACATCTGCACTCAATGCAACAACAAAGATGAAGAATTAATTATGAGCAAAAACTGGTGTTTAGAGAAGAGTACATTTTATACAGGATTACGTATTTCAATGAATACTCTTCCCTAAATATACAGGAACAGATGCAGGATGGGGGAAGAACCACTCCCAACCCACCCCCATTACTCTCAAATGAAAACCCCAAGTCCCACAAAACCCAGAGCATATGCCTTCAAAGGAGCACAGTTCCTCAGCGGCTAATGGAGGCACTCTGTGAAATGCTGAAAATGCCAGAAAAAATATATATTAAAAGTCTTATCAGTTTTTAACACTGTCTTATCCCATAGGTCACTTCAGCCCAAGGGACTCAGGTTCTCCAGATTCAAACCAATAAGCTAGAATGTCATTTTCTTGACCTTCAAAAAAGTTTATAATCAATCTATTCATCTAAGTATATACTAAACCTACTACTAAATTAAGCTCATCTCAGACTGACATATACTGTAAATTACCATGGCCATTTATTCCAATTCAGACTAATTTAAAATACATGCACTTGTGATCTTGTATGCCTATATATAAATAAAATCATATAATGAACAGATGCGTGGCAGTACATGTATTTATGGACAAGCATACATTTTTTAGACTTCAAATGAAAACTGTGTGTATATATATAAGTATCTTCATAGAATCATAAAAGTCATTTAGGTTGGAAAATACCTTTAAGATCATCGAGTCCGACCATTAAACTAGCACTGACAAGTCCACCACTAAACCATGTCCCTAAGTGCCACGTCTACATGTCTTTTAAATAGCACCAGAAATGGTGATTCAACCACCTCCCCGGGCAGCCTGTCCCAATGCTTGACAACCCTTTCGGCAAAGAAATTTTTCCTAATATCCAATATAAACTTCCCCTGGCACAACTTGAGGCCGTTTCCTCTTGCCCTATCACTTGTTATCTGGGAGAAGAGGCTGACACCCACCTGCCCACTTGCCTTTCAGGCAGCTGTAGAGAGCAACAAGGTCCCCACTCAGCCTTCTTTTCTCCAGGCTAAACAACCCCAGTTCCCTCAGCTGCTCCTCATAACACTTGTGCTCCAGACCCTTCACCAGCTCCGTTGCCCTTCTCTGGACACGCTCCAGCACCTCTACATCTACCTCTAAGTGAGGGGCCCCAAACTGAACCCAGGATTCAAGGTGCGGCCTCACCAGTGCCCAGTACAGGGGGACAGTCACTGCCCTGGTCCTGCTGGCCACACTGTGTCTGACACAAGCCACGATGCTGTTGGCCCCCTTGGCCACCCGGGCACACTGCTGGCTCATGTTCAGCTGGGTGTCGACCAGCACCCCCAGGTCCTTCCCCCCAGCAGCTTCCCAGCCACCCTTCCCCAGGCCTGTGGCGCTGTGTGGGGCTGGTGTGACCCATGGGCAGGACCCGGCACTGAGCCCGGTTGGACCTCATACAACTGGCCTCAGCCCATCGATCCAGCCTGTCCAGATCCCTCTGCAGAGCCTTCCTGCCCTCCAGCAGATCAGCACTGCCCCCAGCTTGGTGTCATCTTCAAACTCACTGAGGGTGCACTCAGTCCCCTCACCCAGATCATTGACAAGGACATTAAACCGAACTGGCTCCAGTACTGAGCCCTGGGGAACACCCTTGTGGCCGGCCACCGACTGCATCTAACTCCATTCACCGCCGCTCTCTGGGCTCGGCCAGCCAGCCAGGATTCTACCCAGAGAACAGCACACCCGCCCAGGCCATGAGCAGCCAGTTACTCCAGGAGTATGCTGTGGGAGATGGTGTCAAAGGCTTTAATAAGGTCCAGGTAGAAAACACCCACAGCCTTTCCTTCATCCACTAAGCAAGTAGGTCACCTTGTCACAGGAGGAGATCAGGTTTGTCTTGCAGGACCTGCCTTTCATAACCCCATGCTGGCTGGACATCATCACCTACTGCTTGTCCTGTACGTGCCACATGATGGCACCGAGGATGACCTGCTCCATAACCTGCCCTGGCACCGAGGTCAGGCTGACAGCCCTGTAGTTCCCTGGATCCTCCTTCCAGCTCCTCTTGTAGATGGGCATCACATTTGCTGACTTCCATTCAACTGGGACCTCCCTGGTTAGCCAGCACTGCTGATAAATGATGGGAAGGGGCTCGGTGAGCACTTCTGCCAGCTCCCTCAGCACCCTCGGGTGGATCCCACCCGGCCCCATAGGCTTGTGTGTGTCTAAGTGATGCAGCAGGTCACTGACCATTTCCCCTTGGATCATGGGGGCTTCATTCTGCTCCCCAGCCCTGTCTTCTGCCTCAGCGGGCTGAGTACCCAGACAACAACTGGTCTTACTATGAAAGACTCAGGCAAAGGTGGCATTCAGCACCTCAGCCTTTTCCTCAGCCTTTGTCTCACTGTGTTTCCCCCTGCATCCAATAAAGGATGGACTTGGCTCTCCTTCTGTTGCTAATGTATTTATAGAAACATTTTTGGTTGCCTTTTACGGTGGTAGCCGTACTAAGTTCTAGTTGGCCTCTGGCCCTACTAATTTTCTCCCTGCATAACCTCACGACACCCTTGTAGTCCTCCTGAGTGCACTGCCCCTTCTTCCAAGGGTCAGAAACTCTCCTTTTTTCCTGAGTTCCAGCCAAAGCTCTCTGTTCAGCCAGGCTGGTCGTCTTCCCTACCAGCTCATCTTCTAGTACATGGGGACCACCTGCTCCTGCACCTTTAGCATTTCCTTCCTGAAGGATGTCCAGCCTTCCTGGACTCCTTTGCTCTTTAGGACTGCCTGCCAAGGGACCTGACTCCGTCACCCACGCTCCTAAACAGGCCAAAGTCTGCCCTCAAGAAGAGCAAGGTAGCTGTTGTGCTGATCGCCTCTCTTCTCCAAGAATTGAAAACTGTAATTTCATGATCAATATGCCCAAATGGCCTTCTACCATCACATCATCCACAAATCTTTCTCTGTTCACAAACAACAGGTCCAGCAGGGTGCATTCCCTAGTTGGCTCTCTCACCAGCTGTGTCAGGAAGTTGTCTTCCATGCACTCCAGGAACCACCTAGACCCTCTGCTGTACTGTATTTCTAGCAGACATCTAGTAAGTTGAAGTCCTCCATGAGAACAAAGATTAGCCACTGTGAGACTCTTCCCAGCTTCTTACATTATATTTTGTCTGTCTCTTCATTCTGTTTGGGTGGTCTATAACAGACTCCTACTATGATATCTGCCTTGTTGGCCTTTCCACTGATTCTTACCCATAACACAACCCCATTGAAACCATCATTAAGCTCTAAACACTCCCTAAACACACAGGGCTACCCTGCCAACTCTCCTTCCTTGCCTATCCCTTCTGAAGGGTTCACAGCCATCCATTACAGCACTCAGCTGTGTGAATCATCCCTCCATGTTTCCATGACGGCAACTACATCACAGTTTTCCTGCTGCACAACAGCTTCCAGCTCCTCCTGTTTGTTGCCCATGCTGTGTGCATTAGTGTAGATGCACTTCAGTTGGGCTATTGATCCTGCCACCTTCCTGGGGGGAGAAGCCCTAGTTCCTGTGCGAGCATTCTCAGGCCGTTATGTAGTTTCTAACACATCAAGAACCCTTATGTCTTTGCTGTCACATGGATCTCCATTCCCTAACTCCACTGAGATGGCAGACTGAATCACCTTGCTAGCACAGTGTCCCTCAAACATTGGCGTGCTGTCCCCAGGCTTATCTCTAGTAAGCCTGGTTCTATCCCTTTCCCCCTTCAATCTAGTTTAAAGCTCTTTCAATGAGCGCTGCTAACTTCAGTGCAAAGATCTTTTTCCCCCTTTAAGACGGGCTGACTTAACCTCAGTGACACCTCCAAACTAGAGCAACCACAGTCCTCGTTATTGTTCAGTTCCTCTTGCCGAGCCTCAGACCTAGGATGCCCAGGCACCCAGGAGGGTGGGCTAGCCACAGAGGGGATGCACCTGCCGCACCAAGCTGGAACTTGTCCCCATTCCCCCTATCCCTTTAGTCACTGTGTTCAGCCAGGCAGAGATCAGGTACAGAATCCTGGGTTACCATGGGTCCTGTCAGCCTGTCAGGCCTGTCCCAGGGAAGGTAGGGTGCCATTCCAGTAGTCCATCTCTCTCTCTCGCACTCCCTAGTACTCCTCAATCTACTCACCTCCTCCCGGAGCTTCGTCACTAAGCGGAGGAGTTCCTCTGCCTGGGCGTACCTCCCACAGCTCTGCTCCCCGCTGCCATCCGTAATGGTGTGAGAGCAGGGCACACCCTGCAGCCTGGCACTTCCATAAAAGTATGTAAAAACAATCCACTAGAAGCAGTAGTTATTTATTACATATTCTGTTTCTTACCCTCTCCTCTATTATAGGTAGTGAAAGATCAATGAAAGGTTCTTTTACTGTTGAAATCTTGAAGAAAAAGAGAAAATGCATATTAAATGCAAAGAACATGATAGGAATTTATCACATAGCTCCCTTTTTAAAATCAAATTATTATCAGAAACTATACAAAAAGCAAATTAGATACAAGATGTAACAAACTACAATGAAGAACTTCCCACAAACATTTTTTTTCAATGTATTTTAAGTTAGATCTGATTTTCTTCCTTAACACTGCAAAATTTCACCATACAGACACAAAGAGCAAGGCTGTTCATCTGGGCAGGAACTGGACCTAGAAGCAGTATGGTGCTCAGTTTCTCTGAGCTCCAGATGGATTTTTAAGTCATGTGGGCCTTCTAGATGGTACAGTTCTGCAGAAAGCAAACTTCTAGAGTTTCCTGGACACTTCTGTGCAGGTGTTTAACCTCATACACTGCTAAGCAGTAAGGACTGGCTAATGACAGTCAGACGACAGGTTCTAACCCGATGCTTTCAGAAAAGTTTAAGTCAGCCTTACTGGTTACAACCAAAAGCTTTATTAGAATTTTTCATCCCATAACATATATTAGTAATTGTTAAAATAAAATCAATTGCTGGGCAAAAGGGGATTGGAAAAACAAAAACCACCTTGTTTTTCTGTACTTTTAAGTTTTAATTTGCCATCTATAAGCCATACAAAATCTAAGCTGAAACTGGAAATATCTGCCAAACCACACCTAAAAACATTCTCTGTCAGCACTTTTCATCTGCCTTTATGACTAGACCATCTCATCCAAGCCTGTTCCTTAAGCTCTCTCCCTTGCCATTCTCAAATTCCTTCCAAAACTGACTCATCTTACCTCTGGAAAGGCTGTGAAAAATAAGGCCTTAAAAAAAATTCGAATCATGTTGTGCACGTAAGTTACCAAACACAGTCATGCCCTCACTTACTGTCACTGTTGCCCTTCTCTTGTATTTGTGACCCTATCTTCCACCTGCAACATTTGATATGGACCGTAGGCTTAATTTTTACCTGTTGTGTGAAGGACTTGGCACAGTTTAGGTTCCAGTAAGGCAATAAAGATCAAAAACTATTTGAGAGCAAAACTATTGTAACTATGACGACTGACTGCCTGATGAGTGATGTTCAAACAGGGGTTCCTCTAAAGAGTGAGTCTGCGTGAACAAACTTTAATCAAATATATCTTTGCCAATGCAGCCAAAGGAAAGTGAATGCTAAACTCTCCCTCAAAGGCTTACAGCTAGCGAAGTCCCAAGTCCTGTGCAGGCAGAATATAAAAATCCAGCAAAAATAAATGAGACACACAAAATACATACAACCTCTATTTTTTATATAGTCAAAGTTCTTCATTGAGACCAGCAGCATATAAGTGTAATCTGCACATCACACACAGGAAAGTTTACCTGGCACTGCAGGACTGTGCTTAATTATTCAGACTGATTGACTTACTTAATCTCTATAATATGCAATATAATGTTTTAAACCAAACAGAAATGTAACATTCAGTTAGAAAAGTCATGCAAATAAGATTTTTCTCTTCCAAAGTTAAAGAAAATTATAAGGATCATGGAAAGCATTTATGATGAAATGTCAGTAATATTAATTATGAAAGGAATATGCTGTTCATTAGGGTTATGTTAATTATCAAAAATACTTCAAGTGGAAAAAAAAGTCATTTTAGCATTTCCCCACTCACACTAATATGAAGTAAGTAATTTCCAATTTTCAGGCATATCCCAGAAAAGCAGACAGGAGGATTTGTTTTAAGATAGGTAGATGTTTTAAAAATATCAAACAAAGTTGGGCTACAACACAGATAATTATAGAATTTGGAACCTCCAGCCTTAAGTCAGATGTAAAATCAAGCCCAGTACTTGAATCCTTTTTGAATTCAAAGGACTCCTCTTCTTAGGTTTGGGAGGATAATGCTTTAAAGAAGGAATAAATCATTCTAAATGAGAAACTTTCAATAAAGTCTTGTTTTTACAAACAAACAAGTATAAAATTGGCAATACAATTTTATACTTTCAAGACAATGTAATCAAACCAGTATATGATCTATTCCACATCAAACCAAATTCCAGAATACCTACATTTTCACATTCCTCACACATGACAGTGCTAGTCAATTCACCAACAAAGATCCTATCTATGAAGTTCATCTTCACACCCTCTCTTCCATACGCTGAAAAAACATTGCCTTTTTTAAATGTGAAAAATAACAGATCCAATGCCACACTGTAAGTACAACAAAATTCTAAGATATATTATGAAAGCACAATTTTTAAATGTATTCAAAATGTTTTGAACACAATAACTAATACATCGTATACTGTATTATCTCAACATTCAAAAATATTTTAATGAGATGGTTCCCTTTTCTCTTTCCCTTCCCGACCTACTGTAACAAGATAATAATACTGTACCTCTCAAGAAGCAGCCTTTTAAATAAAATCTGTTTTCTTTTGAATATGTAATATTGTATTGCCTTGATATAGACACTAGGGTAGCAGACAGGTTGTCACCCTTTCTGAATGGTTTTTGAAACTATAAAACTCTAAAAAACGTGACAAAAGCCTGTTCTAATACATCTCTATGACTTAACTGTTGCAGATTTGGGAAGGGTGACTTTCAAAAGAGCTTAATCATTATTAAGACTTTAATTAAAACAAAATCCCCCAAATTAAAACTTTTGTATAAACATACACACACAGAAAAATTTAAAAACCTCTTGTTTTGAAAAAACATGCCTTCTTTTGAAACAGCTTCCTATCTTGGCTTTGTAATCATATTTAAAGTGCTCACAGTATTAGTCAAATCTGTTTTATTTATGGGAAGTGGCCTCTGAGTGATACAATAATTGTGACTATACAACAAACCTGAAGATGCAGCAGGCTATTTTAGAAAACAAAATTAAATTCTATCTATCATTAGAGGAGACATTATAAATACAGTGGAAGCCTTTATCCTGGATACAAAGATGCAAATCAGCAAATACTAAGCTCTCTGAACTTTAGATACACACTAGGTGGCACCAGAATAATACAGAATAAAAGTCCTTCAACTACATCGGGATTGCTGTTGCAATAGTTATGAAGGAAATGGTATTTAAAAACCTGTGCATTTTTTAAAGTTTTCAATAAAGCATTGCATACCTTTGACTCTTCTTCTAGTTTCTTCATCTGCTGTCTTAGTAGTTGGATTATTAAATGCTTTTAAGATACCAGTTTGTATACGCTATAATTAAAAAAAATATATTCAGCAAGTATTTTAAGTGTAAACATTCTAAAAACTATGATTAGATTTTATCTACTCTTATTTCCATAAAATAAGCATAACAGTATTTTAACAGTATTTTAAACAGCATTTTAACAGTATTTTAAAACTACTGTTGATATTCACTAGCAGTGTCAAAACTACATGAGCTTTTCAGTACATAACCATCCAAAAAACTTCCTGCCCTTAAAAAGGGAGCCACTGCAGAGCACTCAACAGGTTACCAAGAACTACGAGATTTTTAGTGAACAAATACCATCTGTTTCTTGCACTGTTGGGGGGTGGGGGGGGTGGAATATACTGAAGAACGGACTGTTACTGATTGACTAGGATACAAAATACTTGAAGGCAGCTTTTTAATATCTTTCAATAGCCAGATTCAGTGACTCCATTTGGGCAGTATTTTTATTACTTACATTTATTTTCTAACACTGCACATTTCGGACTTATGGTAGAAAACCTTAGGAGAGATAAAAAACTTTTTATGAATCCATATAAATGTCATCACATTTGCTCAAAACCCTGTAAAAACTACATTTTTCGAGAGAAGAATCAGGAAGAAGCAAATTCATGCCGGTGAGCTGTAGCTGCACCTCAAGACAACTATTTCTCAGTTGCCCTGGGACGAGGAGATGCTGTGTTCCTCAGAGGTGTCCCCTGGCAGCAGAACTGCACGGGCCAGGACAAAAGGCAGCTCAGCCCAACCTCTGGTATGCGGCACAGAGGGAAGCAGGAGGATGAACCGCACAGGGGACCACTGTAGCGTGCATGACCCAGGCTTCCCTTTTTCCAGGCAAAGGTACTGGCTCTCTAATCCACAAACTCCAGTAACATGTCTGAGTCTCCCGTGTCACTGTGCAAATGACATTTATAGTTAAATGTGTTGCTGAAGTCACGCTTAGAGCAAAGTACCAGTCTAGAGACAAATGGCAATACCAAACTTTCTGCAAGTTAAACCCTACGTCATAACATGAAAATAATAATAAATAGCTCCTGTTTGCAGGGAGCAAAGTACACTTTCAAGCCATATATTACAAAAGTGTCAGGATGACAGAGGTCTTATTTCCAGCATTAGAGGTCTGATTTCCAGTTCAGGCACCCATCAGACCAAGTCATACTCCGACCTTATGAGTATGTGACCTAGCTTGTGAATTAACTCCTGCTGCCCAGAGCTCAGCTTTGTTCATCTTAAAGCCAACAATATACTAAAAGGACTAATCAATAGGTAATTCATGAAGTTGAGCACCATAAATGGGTTTAGGGCCATAAGCAACCCTTTTGTTGGGATTAGCCCGTTGAACCATTTATTTAGGTCAAAGAAAGACATAGCCTTTGAATGGGCAGGGTGCTGCGGACAATGGCAGCAGACATTAATCAATTAGCAACAGGGTTCAGCCACTTCAGGCCCTGGTATGAAACCATCTCGAGCCCACATTGCTGGAAACGGCAGGGCTATGTCATCCTTCTTGTAGTATCAACAAGCTTTTATCTTAAAAATCCACTTGTGTACATATGCACATTCTAACTTCCTTTACAGGGATAGGAAAAAGTTCAATGCTGGTGTTGGCTACAAGATACAAAACCACAGAGAAGCAGCAAAGGTGCACTGTGGTTTTTTGTTAGTTACTATAACTAGTACCATGTTATGTGTCATATGTATTCCTCATCAAAACTCTTAGGGTTTAAAATAATTAATCCCAGTAGGAACAGGGGAGCAAGGATGTCCACGTTCAGCTCTCTTGCAGGTGGATGGCAAAGCAGCTGGCTGCCCTTTCAGCAGGGCTGTTCCCTCTTGGGAGAATAAAGTTTCAACGTGGCATGAAAGAGAAAGGTTGGTGGCTGTAACCCCTGCTACAGGATTCTGGTGGCAGACATGCTGCTGCAGGCTGTCCCCAGCTGGAGCCCACGTGGTGGGGAGGCCATGGGGGCTGCTCCTGCCTGTGTCCGGCCGGCACAGCGGCCAGCGCTCACCACCTGCTTGACGTTTGCCATTTTGGCACACCATCTACAAGCCCAAACCACAGGATAATCACAAAACCAAAGCAAAACAAACAAAACAAAAAAAAAAGGAGAGAGAAAGCTTTTACTAGTACTGTCTGTGGCGGAGGAGCAGCCTGAGGGGATAAAGACTTGTCTGCAGTAATGCACCATTAGGGCAGCAGAAGGGTGTAATTGCAGGGCAGGATGGGACCAACTTCTCCCTGCCTGGTGATGGGGAAAGCAGAAATACTGCCCAAAAGGTCACTTAAAATTCTCACCATCTTCCATTACTCTTTTGCGGTAGCTACGGTAGCTGTCACTGCTCTCTAATAATAACAGATTCGAAAGGCAAATACAAATACAGGAGACTTACTTGAGCACAAAGCACAATCACCTACTAGAGAAGAAGTTTAGTAACTGTAATAATCCTGCTTTCAGTGAATCCTCATTTGTGAGGCAAATATAGTTTCCACCTTTTAACACATGAAAACCAACAAAACAGAATAATAAACTTTCCCCTTGCTGCAAAAACATGGTAACTCTTTTCTAACAGAAGTTAGCTGCTTCTGGTTTGTGCCCTGTTCAACACAATTTTGAAAGCCTAACAGTGTCAAGGTTTAGCTGTTTCTCCCTGTAGGTTCAGTTCTGTTTACGATCAAGTATACTGCTGACAAGACCAATATATATTAATATATTCTAGGAGGATGGGGATTTGTTCAGCTGTGCTTTAGGGCTAGGCTCAGACACAGCTTTGTATCTTATCTGCAAGATAATTCAGCGCAGAATCATGGCATTCATATTACTAAATGAGAGGGAAGAGGAAGTATGCTGGTCAGTATGAGATTTAAGGCCCTCCTTTTGAGGAGACTTAGAAAAAGCTATTTATCAAAATATCATCTGAAAAAGAAGGGTCCAAGACAGAAGGGTCAGGCAGATGAGATCTGATATGGTCAAAATAGTTCAAGCAAGCAAACACTCTTTCTTGCATTCAACAATGCAGGAGGCAGAAATAATGAAGGAAAAGAAACAAAAAAAACCCCAAACAGGGGCATATTTAATATAATGAACTATATACTTTGCAGGCTTAGCTGTAAATTTTAAGTAATGAAAAGCAGCACCTTATTTATAAAGCAAGTAGTTCTTCAAACTTTCAAGAGATACATACAAGAGCTTTGCAAGATTTTATTTTTGTCCTTTTTTTTTTTTTCCCGTTGAACTAGATTTCAACGAAAATTGTGGGCAGGCCCACAGCTAGGAGCTGCTGATTTCCATCCCAAAGCTCTAACATTCACTTTGTCAGCTAAATCAGAAGTCCTACTTCTACCTTCTTGACTCCTCGGAAGTCCTTTTGTTTGATCATTTTATTCTTTTTTAAATAAAGGCAAACAATTCAGATTCCTAAAGTTATCACGATCCAATTACCATACTCTTTCTATTGCTGACTGAAACTTTCATTCCAATCAGCAATTTTAACATATCAACATGAACATCATTAAAACGTCTTTCAAAAAGTCATTATTTTTCTCAAGGTAACAAAAATAGCCACTCTTACTTCATTAAGTATATCTCTAAAATATTAAGAACATGAAGAACATTGATGCAATGACTAGGCAGCTCTCCATACAGTCAAGTAAGTTTTTTAAAAACACGCACAAAGACGTTACCTTTGTTTCTTCAATCCTCATTGCATCCAACAGATAATGAAGAAGCTCCTGGCTGTCCTGTTGCTGGAACCCCTTAAATCGAGGAGCCCTGTGAAAGAAGAGTAAGGAATTTAGATTTACCTTGGGGGGTCTTAATGAGACAGTGTCTACAGCAGACTCTTGCTGGATGCTGGTTGGCAGTACAGATAGGTACAATCCCTGCCGGACCTCATGGGGTTTTAGGCTGCTCCTCACGTGGCAGCAATGTCATCAACCAGGCTGCACTTTAACCTGGGAACCATTTTGACCCTGTTGGGTATGGCTTGACTAAAACATAGCTTTGCCAGTAGAGTTTCATCCATGATAGCAGCACTGTCCTGACAGACTACACTCGTGCTTCTATATCACCAGTCATTCCCAATGTCATGGAGGAGAAAAGATTTTCAAAGTGCTTAACCTCCCTTGCTAGCTCACCCTTCTCTCTATCAAAGAGAAATCTCAAATGTACATAAAACAGTCTGTATACAGTAAACCAGAAACAGCACTATAATCTGAACTGGAAAATCACGAACTTGAAATGGAAGTCACAAGGCTATTCAACAAACAAGCAAACAAAAACTGTGCATCAGAATCCAAATGAGAATTTCTTAACTTCTTAAACAAAAGTATGCATAATCACCCCTTCCAAATGGCTCCACAGTCAATCAATCCAGTAATCTTTATTTTACTGAACAATGAGTAAGTCAATGAGCAAGGTGGTAAATAACACATAGCATATGAATTTTAAATGCTATTAAGAAAACTTAAGAGAAAATTATGATATCCTGATATATGTAATTTACACTGTATTCACTTACTTTTATTTATGCTATATTTCTTCAATTAATATTACATATATAGGCAATAAATGCTCTAAACATGGGATCTCCATTCTAAGAGCATTTCTAATCAGAAAAGTTAGGTTTTTTCTGGGTAGGAAAAGTTAATCACTCTTACATTATTAGGTAAGAGTTACTCTTCAGAGTTGCTTCACAGAAGTTTAAAAACAGACCTTTTAGCATCATGAATTATCAACTCACACAATATCCACAACCAAACTCCTGTTCTACAGTCTAACTACAATACTTCACACTGAAATTCATACTAAAACATGTAGTATTACCAGAAGCAAACAAAACGTAGCTTCATACCTAAAATGGAAAGAGCCTGAAACCAATGAGATAATCTCTTTACAGTGGTTTTAATTGCAACAATACATTTGAATCCAGATTCTAAAAACTATTGTGTTCGCAAAGACAGGTAATAAATTGGCTACGCACTGTCTGATTCCACCACCCGCCACCCAAAAGCTGCTTATGGGAATTGTATTCCCAACTGGTTTTGACAGCAAAGAAATCTGAGATGACAGAGGTTCAAATTTCACAAGTCTTCTCCACTAATTTAGTGGAACCTTCCTTACCCATTACAACAACAAAACATATCAAGTATTTGTTCCCAGTGCATATTGAATACAAAAACATCACAAATTTCAGCTTTTTTGCAATAACCTGAGGGCACCAAAAACAAGTTACCTGGACAACCCATGAAGATCATAAATGATCCACAATGTTACTGTAATTTAATATTGCTACTTTTCCTATCACCATTCATTTACTTTACTAATCTGAATAACCAGTATTAAAAAGAAAATCCAGATACAATGCTCTTTTCTGGCGCTAATCAGGTTTAGAAGATGGGTAATAGTTTGGTCCATTCCATCCAAACTTTCTAACACTTGGAAGAAGCTTTTAAAGCCTCATTCCCATGCTGCATCTGTAAGCACAGGTAGGCAGATAAACCAGCCCCAAGCCCATCAGAACTGCTCCTGCACAACAGCCCCTGCAGGGATTTCCCTTGCCATCCCCACAACACCAGCACAGCATCTCAGGCTGAGCATGTGACGTGGCCTGCAGGAGAAAGGCACAAGGCTGTACATCTCCAGTTGTGATTTTGTTTGTGAGGTGAATGGTAAGTACCTCTTGTATAACTGTGTGCCACAGTCCTCCTTTTTACAAATAAAGTTGAATGAAGGAGGGTTTTTTTGTTTTATGAAATCCACACAAGCTAAACAGTATTAGAGCTGCAACTGAAAAGATACCGCTTCTGCATAAATAGTAACATCATTACTTTTTGGATATGTGATAGCAAATGACTGCCTGAAACTCCCATACTACAAGCCCGCCTTAAAGAATAATACATACTGGCTACTCAGGTTAAGCAGACATCTAAATTGCCAAAGACTGCAACAACTTATTTAAAAAAAAAAATCAGCGTACTTCCAAACTTTCCTGTCTATAAATTAAAAGTCTCGAAGGAAAGGGTCTACATGCCTTAGCAAATACACATCTGGTGTCACCCTTGTCCTCTCAGACTACACCCTCCTTCAAGCTGTCGTCCTCCATTGTATCTGGCCACAGCACCAGCAGAGACGAGCCAGCTTGTGAGTCAGCCCAAGGACACGGAAGGGACACTGATGCTGGCTAAGTTTGTACCCTTGCGCTTTACTATGTAGGACAAACAAAAACCAAGGACTCCACAGGAAAGGTGATTCTTTTTTAATCTTTTTAGACCACCAGCAGCATCTGTATGACTCTCACAAACCAAAACAGGAAAAACATCTGTTTCAAACTACACTACCATTTACACCAGTGATGTTTTAATCAACTGCACAGGTGTGATATTGCATCTGTTCATAAAACAGCCATTCAGTAGTCCCAACCACTGCTATTCAAAAACCACAGACTCCTTCTTTACTACCGACAGCATCTAAATATACTTTAAATACCGTATTTTGCAGCACAGATTACACAGAAATTAAAAATGCACCTATGAATATATGGACAGATCCTTAAGGTGCTATTCTTACTAAGATAACCATGGCTAGAAGGCTTCTCCTAAACAATTTCAATCTCCAGCTTCCTGCAGCCCCAAATGAAACTGCGTAAATATTCAGTATCAACATATCTCTATTCACGTTACCTGTAACTTACTGGCCAAACCATACCTGTCTTTCCAGGCAACTTACCCTTTAAATCTTCAATTACAGTCCTAGACCAATTCATCTAAAATAGGATTTGAAAGGATGTTTTTTTGCATTTCCAGTAATGCCACCAAATGGCAGCTGTGACTCTCACTGCAGACTGAGAAGAGCACACGGAGGTGTAACCCTGTGCACCCCTTTCCAAGATCTAGCACAGGAGACAACTGGCTGAGCATAGCTCACGCAGGAATTTTATCAAACTGGCAGAGCAGCCAAAAAACCCAAACACTTACTTACCCCATTTGATTAAATGCATAGTTTAATAGCTAGTTTTCATTTTCAACCTCACACTGTGTGCTCTGGCTAACCAGTACATCCAACTGTAAATATGTATCAGTATTTTCTCCAGGCACAATGATCTTACTTGCCCAGCCACGCTCCTCAGCTGTTCTAGGGTTCCTGAAGGTGAAGTTTCTTTCCCACTTATACACTAAAGCTGCTCAGGTTCACCTTGGAAGTTTGTGCTCACAGACAGGAGAAATTAAAGGCGATCAGAAAATGCATCAGACGTGCAACGTGCCTACAACAGTAGAACTTAAAGCTGGGCAAGATGTCAAGCTGCCAAGCTAAGGCACAGCAGCCCTGGGCTACAGGCAGGATAGTAACACAAAGGTCTCAGTTTTGAACTGCTCGCTGGAGGTGCTTTGGGATGTAACTGGAGAAGGATCTAAGGTGACAAGGCTTCTAAGGTCAGTGCCTAAAATTAAGTGGAATAAATCTGGACCTGCATATGCAAAACAACATATCCATATTTACAAATATGATTTACATTTGTATTTGTACCTACTTTTTGACACAAAGTTGACAACATCCCTAGTTAAAAGTGATTTAACAGTGCTGCTCTATGAGGCTTACTGAAAATCTGGAATCAGCAGAGTGGGTGATTTTTTTTTAAAGCATTCTTTTTAAAGTCAAAATTTTTTTGCATGTATAGGTCAACCTCAAAAATCAATTTCAAAATCTAAAAAATATTCACATTTCAAATTTGCCTCTTAAAAATTAAATATTTTGTTTAATATTATTAAAATGTGAATTTTTGCTTCTATTAATAACAAATGTTTTGTTTCCAATTAATTGTAAAAACCAAATATATTCTGAAAAGGACTGATCCAATAAAACACTCAATATACATTAAAAAAATAAATAACACATGTACAGTTTCACTTTTTAATTTGCTAAAACAGTTTTGTCATTGTTTCTTTCATTGAATGGCCAGAAATCTGAAAGAATCCTTTTCTTTTTTTTTTTTTTTAACCCAGATGCTGAAATTAGTTCAATTCTGAGAAACTTAATTAGATAGCCACAGTATTATCATGAGTTTTATTTATGAGAAATTTCTAGTCTTCATGAGAGAGTGAGAATCAATGAGAATATTCAACCTGTCTCCTCCAATATATGCACATTAGTAACTCCAGTGTAAGGCAAGAAAACAAAACCTTGCATTTACACAACCTGGATCCTGGTACTAATAGGGATTTTTATATTTTTCTTTATTGCCACAGACGCAGCGCCACTGCAAAAGACATTATAGTAAAAAAAGAAAAACAATAATTACTTGAGAAAGAAGCAAGCAAAAAACCCATCACTGTTACAGGAGGTTTTTTTCATAGCAGGCACACCTCACTGAGCTAGATCTTCCGACACAAATCAGAAAAAAGCCCCACGCGTACCTTTCATAACTTGTTTATGGTTTGCAGTGTAACCTCTCACTGATGAACAAGCAGTAATCATTTCAGATGGAAATTTACAAGTTATATTTAAAGGGAAAATAGTTTACTCATGTTCCACATGGGTTTATTAGCTTAAATGAAAAGGGGGGAAAATTAACTCAGCCATGGCAGCTTTTTGTTTCTCTTAAGTCTTCATTTTATTAGCACATAATGAATCTACAAGGGCAAGATTATTTAGGATTCTCTGTGCTTGTACTGTATCTTCTTCCAATCTCACATCAGTCTACATGCTTGAATTTTAAAGGCAAAAAGGATGATGGGAATGTAACAGCTACCACTTTAGAAGTGAAGTGGCAGAGAAAGTGACCTGTAAAGATGCTGTGTAAGGTTTAATTCATTTATTTGGACAAATGATGTTATTATTAACACTGCTTAACATGTGGTTAATCTGTCGTTCATGTACATAGCATTCTATGTAATGCTGTGTATAATTCTAAATATCTGATGTTCTGTGGAAAAACATTTGAGATCAGTGAATTTGTTTTCGGGGGGGGAAACCACAATAGAAAACCAAAAAAAAAAACAATAAACAAAGGGGAGGGAGGGAGGGAATTTCACACCAAACAATGCATTTACTGGAAAACTCCTACACTTACATACCAGTATTAGGGGGGGAAAAAGGAATTAAAACATGCTGATACACAGAAATCTGACAACTAAAAGATGTGCGCTCTCGTCTCCTTGAAAATATGCTTCAAGCAAGATCCTTGGCAAAAGTGGGGGACTTGAAGATGGTTGGTTGAGTTGACCGCTCACAGATGTGCTGACATATGGAAGCCAGTGCCAATGCAGTACAACCTGTTGTACAGTGTCAGCAGGATAATGACAGAACAGGTTGAACTCCTGCTAATGGCCATAAGTGGTGAAGGACAACTGTGACATCTACATGCATACACTTATCTAGCCTCTCGTTACTCATCTGGAGACCAGTTATAATTGCTTGACTGTCAGCTGAAGAAATACTTTTCATTATGATCTGCTTCCTGCAATGTTTTAATAACAAAACCTACATAATACCGTACTTCTTAAAAGGAAAAAAACCCCAGTCCTCTAAATATTAATACTTCTCATTCCTATATAATATTAATCTGAGGGAAATTAAGCTGCTTCAAAAGCAAAACTGGGATACAATTACAGTCATTCAATCATACTGCACAGAACTGCCATACCTTTACCGTCTAACAAAAATCCTCTCCAAAATCATCCTTTCAATCAGTACCACCTTTCAGCAGAAAGCAGCCTAATACCTTGGAAAACTTTAGGAACAATAGTAAGTGCTTGAAAACGAAAAACAGAACATACTATTTGATTTTTTCCAGTGGTACAAAATGCAGAGGAAGCCCTGTAATACTACAGTACACTATAGAGAAGCAAACTAAAATGCTTACTTAAGATTACCCTAAGAGAAGAAATTTTGTTTATCTGCAGATGAAGATGTTCATCTCTCAAGACTGAGCAGTTACCAATGAAAGTTCCAAAAAAGCATGCAAAGGGCCAGTTATAAAAGCTACCACAATTCACAGGACTTACCTTTCCAAGTGACATTATTGAGTATGTATTCACTGCCATTACAGAACAGCTAGAATGTAAAGTTTTGTTCTTCCTAAAGCAATCACTCTCATTAGTGATCCCAAGTTATATGCAGCACTATACAGAAAAGAGAGCTAAATTCTACATCTGCCTCACAGACGTAAGAGCTCTGCTACCATGAGGTACTTGGCAAGAAAAAACCCAACCAAACATGGGCTTGCCCCCTCATGTAACTAACAAGTAACAACACCAGACATCCCTGTCCTATCTCAATGGCATGGATAGACAGCACTTAGCTCTTGTTTGGATGTGCTGTCTGATTAATTCCATCTTTTCCTGTCTCACCTTCTCCCTGAAGATAAGTGAGGAAACATTACTCTCTTACGATGCACCAGAACTCTGGTACCTGAGCAAAAAGCACTTCTTAGAAGTAGCTCTGAACCGACACAATAGCTGACATGCCACAGCAGAGCTATTTCCCACTTGACCATCAGGAGGAAAATACAGGTCTTTTTAACAAGTAATGGAAATAACTGTCTCAGGAAATTTCTTCCTACTAGCTGGCACCTAAAGGTGAAGGCCTTTAGGCGTGAAGTCTTGCACCCCTACAAAAAAAGATTTCTCTTTATATGAACATCTAATTTTTCTTTCTTCCTTTAAGTCTTGCTAAGATTTTTAATAGTGCTCTGTGATGGCAAAGTTCCACAGGTCAACTCTATATAATATGTTTTTAAAAAAAAACCACTTTTTTTTTCCCCTGGCTCTAAATCTGTTGCCCTTCAGTTTCACAGACAGCTCCTTGAACTCTTATGAGGGCAGTTAAATAAGCACAGCTAATTTATCTTCTATCATTTATTTTCTTCTCTTGCTGTCATGCCTCCTTTTCATGTCCTCTCCTGCCTAAACTCCCAATATTCATGTCCCTCTTGACCTGAAAGCTTCCTATTTTTGTTACCTCTCCCTAAAGCTCCAACCTGGCTTTACCTTGTAACACGCTATTCTGGTTAACATGAACATTGGTACTGAGGATACACCTCCAATGTACCTAATGAAATTATTGGTTTTCTCCTTCATTGTATCTACAAGCATTGCTTACATAGCTCACCAATACCACACAGATTGCAAATACTTGGGTTGTCCCAAATGTTGTACAGGTTTTCCTCCTGAGTGGATGAAATGAACAAAAAACTTAGGAGCAAGTGCAAATGATGCCTGCCAATGCACACTACTTATATATGCAATTAATCTACCTTGCACTCATAAACCTCACCCATCCAGCTTGTTAATTTGTTCCTAAAATTAAGGGAACTCCAACAAAGCTAACTGAACTAAAGATGTACAATCCCTCCACTGCTGCTGCATGAACAAGGTTCAATCTCCTCTGTCACAGAGCTTCTGAACATGTCACAGCACCAGCAGCAAGGCACATGGCGTCACAACAGTGATCCCAAATAATTCTTCACAATTGGTCAAGGAAACATCAGCTGTGTGTTCTGCTGCTATTATCTTTAAATGGTAAAAGCCAAATGGGAAAAATAAGCAAGCTGGAAATCTTTTCCAAAAAGAGATTTTTCTCCACAGCAATATCATTTTAAAGTTAAAAGCTCAGGAAGACTCCTAATTAATGAGAAAAATCCTGTTTCCTTCACCCCCTAAATCTGGTACAACATTACCTCAGTTTCCCTTAGCATTTCCTCTTAGAAGTAATAAATGCAGAATGCTCCAAGCATTGTTTAGGCTTCCCTCTAAAAGCAATCCATAGTCCTAACTGCACATGACCTCTGTTCTGTCAGTCCCAACCTCTGTCTTGACTTCTGCACCTGAGAAGGAAGGATGAATACTCCTTGAGGAAGGAAGACCTACGTATATTTTGTGACCACCAATAAAACCTTTGTTAGGCAAGTATTTTCTCCTGCATGTTAATGTAGCAATATAATGCCCCTCTAAATACTTGTTTGGTGCAGGTTTGAGCATCTAAATTCTGTAACTACTTTCTGGACTCATCACTTATATGCTGCAATATTTACTTGCTACACAAATCTAAGGCTTCTTCCACCAATAAAATTATTCAATCATAACAAATAAAGAAAATAAAATTTCTGTCCTCTTAATACATCAGTATTGCATTAGTCACTATGTCTTCAGACAAGTCAGAAGTCTGCAGTCCTGATATTCAGCATAGTGGAAAACCAACAGAAGGGCCCCATAGTTATGCTCACAATCTGTCCTCACAAAACATCTGACAGCTGCAACATTAACAAAATTAACAGTGGATGAATTAGTACCAGACGCTAAACAGTTGCTATAGAAAGACTCATCCATTTCTTTTCTTCTTCTCCCCTTCTTCAACCTGGCTACCCCACCACTTGATAAAATTAACACTCAGTATCATTTTTTCTTTTGTTATTTAATAAAAAAGGGTACCACAAATACCCTTTCATACACAAGACTATGAACTTCACACTGTGATCTCCCTAGACTCTTAAAGAAGCAGTTCACAGTTGAAAGCACTGTGTCCCAGTTCTCTTACAGCTTTTGAGCAGTAAACATGTATCCACTTGCAATTTCTCACTTGCAGATTTTGGGATCCCGCCCAGTACCATGCCAGAGCTGCAGCTGACCAAGGCAGTCCTGGCTCCCTTTCTTTACAGGCTCTTTGCCCACAGCTAGCTCATTCCTACATGCCTTCACACACTCCTTTCTAGCTCTTCCTTCCTTCCTTGCTTTCTTAGGTCTTTTTTACTGAGCACTTTTCAATTTTTGACTAAGGATACCCAGTTCAAATGTGAGCATTCAAACTCTTGCATACTACAACATCTGAAGCAGGTGGAGTCCTGAAGTCCTACAATGACATTAAAAAAAGCAGCTCTGGACATCAAACTCGGAAGTGTTATTCCAGTACTGAACTCCAAATGAGGGCAAGTGTCAGGTGTTAAATTATACGACTACCCTTACTATATCTTGCATCGACTGATCCAAATGAAAATATGTCACCATTCAGTTAAAAGATTAAAAAACAAAAAACCACCCAGAATCGTCAATACCAATTTAATCAAAATCTATGTGTATTTTTATATATATAAACCAATTGTGTCATCAGGGAAAAGCAATCATTTTTAAAGGACCAGCCTTCTGCTACACATGAGAAAAATGCTATTAGGAAATTGCTGTTACTTTTTGGCTAGGCAGCACACTGTAACAGTCCTGACAAGTAGATAGATCTAAGTATATGAAGAATAGCAGCATACCATCAGCTGCTCACAGCTTCAGCATTTCAACCATTCACATTTGTACGAAGCCTAGTAGGACTGGGAAGTAACTACACTAAGTATTAAGCAAAAAGTCTGTATTCTGCATGACTACTCAAGCTACAAGCAACTGTTCAAAATAATCTTACGGTAAAGACTGGGAACACAATTTCTGGGTCACCAAGTCCAACTCATCACAAACAAGTACATCCTATACTATCTGCACAATGTGCTTCATAAGTTCTTTACTGAAGAAAGGTATGATCATATACTCTAGAGTGGTAATGAGACAGCAAGATCTGTGAAAGGGAAAGAATTTAAAATTTAATTTAAAAAAAAAAATTAATTTTAAAATTTTAAAAAAGACAAAAATAAGATTGCAACTGGAGTCAGCAAACTTTTACATAAAATATATGAAAACAAAACATTCTAAGCCCTTCCCCATGCCTTTGTCCCCCATAGTTAACTGTCTTTCTCTGACATCTCTCTGAAATACAATTTTTTCCAGTGTAGTTCTCCCTTATACACATTCATCCTGCCATCTCTTTAGGAAAGATGCTGTCTAAAGTTAAGAGTTTGTGCTAATGCATGTGAAGGCAAGTAGTATATTCATTTAAGATTACTTTACTAACACAACTTCTTGGCAGGATTCAAAAAGCAGTTTACAGAGAATGCTGCAGTAACATAGATTTCCTAGTTGGGACTCCTGCAATCATAGAATCATAGACTCATTTACATTGGAAAACACCTTTTCACAAAGTCCAACCATTAACCTCGTACTGCCAAGTCCACCACCAAACCATGTCCCTAAGTGCCACGTCTACAAATCATTTAAATAGCACCAGAAATGGTGATTCAACCACCTCCCTGGGCAGCCTGTCCCAATGCTTGACAACCCTTTCGGCAAAGAAATTTTTCCTAATATCCAATATAAACTTCCCCTGGCACAACT
The DNA here is from genome assembly GCF_963210335.1 of Falco punctatus. Taxonomy (NCBI): domain Eukaryota; kingdom Metazoa; phylum Chordata; class Aves; order Falconiformes; family Falconidae; genus Falco; species Falco punctatus. The sequence goes on along the minus strand of NC_137584.1, from coordinate 755,310 downwards.
TGAGGCCGTTTCCTCTTGCCCTATCACTTGTTATCTGGGAGAAGAGGCTGACACCCACCTGCCCACTTGCCTTTCAGGCAGCTGTAGAGAGCAACAAGGTCCCCACTCAGCCTTCTTTTCTCCAGGCTAAACAACCCCAGTTCCCTCAGCTGCTCCTCATAACACTTGTGCTCCAGACCCTTCACCAGCTCCGTTGCCCTTCTCTGGACACGCTCCAGCACCTCTACATCTACCTCTAAGTGAGGGGCCCCAAACTGAACCCAGGATTCAAGGTGCGGCCTCACCAGTGCCCAGTACAGGGGGACAGTCACTGCCCTGGTCCTGCTGGCCACACTGTGTCTGACACAAGCCACGATGCTGTTGGCCCCCTTGGCCACCCGGGCACACTGCTGGCTCATGTTCAGCTGGGTGTCAACCAGCACCCCCAGGTCCTTCCCCCCAGCAGCTTCCCAGCCACCCTTCCCCAGGCTTGTGGCGCTGTGTGGGGCTGGTGTGACCCACGGGCAGGACCCGGCACTGAGCCTCAGCCCATCGATCCAGCCTGTCCAGATCCCTCTGCAGAGCCTTCCTGCCCTCCAGCAGATCAGCACTGCCCCCAGCTTGGTGTCATCTTCAAACTCACTGAGGGTGCACTCAATCCCCTCACCCAGATCATTGACAAGGACATTAAACCGAACTGGCTCCAGTACTGAGCCCTGGGGAACACCCTTGTGGCCGGCCACCGACTGCATCTAACTCCATTCACCGCCGCTCTCTGGGCTCGGCCAGCCAGCCAGGATTCTACCCAGAGAACAGCACACCCGCCCAGGCCATGAGCAGCCAGTTACTCCAGGAGTATGCTGTGGGAGATGGTGTCAAAGGCTTTAATAAGGTCCAGGTAGAAAACACCCACAGCCTTTCCTTCATCCACTAAGCAAGTAGGTCACCTTGTCACAGGAGGAGATCAGGTTTGTCTTGCAGGACCTGCCTTTCATAACCCCATGCTGGCTGGACATCATCACCTACTGCTTGTCCTGTACGTGCCACATGACGGCACCGAGGATGACCTGCTCCATAACCTGCCCTAGCACCGAGGTCAGGCTGACAGCCCTGTAGTTCCCTGGATCCTCCTTCCAGCTCCTCTTGTAGATGGGCATCACATTTGCTGACTTCCATTCAACTGGGACCTCCCTGGTTAGCCAGCACTGCTGATAAATGATGGGAAGGGGCTCGGTGAGCACTTCTGCCAGCTCCCTCAGCACCCTCGGGTGGATCCCACCCGGCCCCATAGGCTTGTGTGTGTCTAAGTGATGCAGCAGGTCACTGACCATTTCCCCTTGGATCATGGGGGCTTCATTCTGCTCCCCAGCCCTGTCTTCTGCCTCAGCGGGCTGAGTACCCAGACAACAACTGGTCTTACTATGAAAGACTCAGGCAAAGGTGGCATTCAGCACCTCAGCCTTTTCCTCAGCCTTTGTCTCACTGTGTTTCCCCCTGCATCCAATAAAGGATGGACTTGGCTCTCCTTCTGTTGCTAATGTATTTATAGAAACATTTTTGGTTGCCTTTTACGGTGGTAGCCGTACTAAGTTCTAGTTGGCCTCTGGCCCTACTAATTTTCTCCCTGCATAACCTCACGACACCCTTGTAGTCCTCCTGAGTGCACTGCCCCTTCTTCCAAGGGTCAGAAACTCTCCTTTTTTCCTGAGTTCCAGCCAAAGCTCTCTGTTCAGCCAGGCTGGTCGTCTTCCCTACCAGCTCATCTTCTAGTACATGGGGACCACCTGCTCCTGCACCTTTAGCATTTCCTTCCTGAAGGATGTCCAGCCTTCCTGGACTCCTTTGCTCTTTAGGACTGCCTGCCAAGCGACCTGACTCCATCACCCACACTCACCCACACTCCTAAACGGGCCGAAGTGTGCCCTCCAGAAGTTCGTCTTTCCATTCTCTCTTTTTCATTTCTGCTTTTTCAAAGAGGAGAATGCAAACTTTAAAAATGAAAAAAGGCTTTATTACCATGGCATGACAGAACACTCCATTCATATTGTTTAAGTTAATATATAGTAAGCGTATTCAGTCTGCAAAGGTAAAGATTTCCCATTCTCTTACTTCCACCACTGCAGATTGCTTAATTTGCCAAAATTCTCCCTTTCTTCTCTCTTGCTTATGTCACCATCAATAACAAAATAGTCAAAAGACCAAAATATTCTATCATACATGTGCAGGCACTTACTGCCCCTGAACACCAGGATGTGGCTGAGACTTTTGGTTTTGATAGAAGAGCTAGTAAAGGATTTGTATCTAAGTTGTGTTCTGCAAGGCTAACAAATGTTAAGACATAGGGATGAAAGCAAGAGATGGCAGAAGCTGGCAGATACTTGTCTAAACAGCAAAAGTCTGCTGTTCACTGAAAAACATGTTTCAATTTTAGCTGGTAGTTGAAGCGTATGTCCATCTCACAGACCAAAAAACAGCAACAAACAAAAGAACATCTAGGTAACTGGGATTTAATACCGATTCATTGTGTAGCCATCACTTGATGACTACAGAAATACAAACACACACACACAACAGCAGATACTGAATAGCTATCACTACAAAAATACAGTGCCATCCAAAGTGCACTGCATCCTTTTTATTTTACAATGATTTTACTAAAGTGGTCTTTAAAACATGTTTTACATCACCTTTTCCTTTCTATCCTTAATACTTACAGAGAAAAAAAACCCCTACTGCTCCTATTTAATCATTTCCCTTCTATTTGTCATCCGAATTTTGTTCTTATAATCACATTTTGGACTCAGCCCTGAAACAGGAGTAAGAGTGAGGAAACATATTTTTCTTCCCTATACATTTTTCTTCCAGGTAGATAATACTAAACAAAGAACACTGCTGTTTAACTCAAAATCACTATAATGACACTTAGTACACATTTCCTTTTATAGCTCAAAAGAATCAAAAAGAAGTAAAGTGCAATAGAAAAAATATAATATCATGTTTCTGAACTTGAATTTTGAGGATAAAGAAAAAGTAATAACCAATTTCTTTATCAGAATTAGACTAGAGCAGGGACAATTTAAAAGCTTTTGTTTCTTTATAACATATTTTAAACCCATGCTTGCACAGTGAGGTTGCCCTGGAATGCCATGGTAGGAGGCTGCAACTTTTCTTCTACTTAAAATTCCATGCAAGAATACTGTAGCAAATAAATTAACATGCATTGTTAATATTTTTAAATGTAAGATTCAGCAATATCATCCTTCAGTTACTCTGCTTCTACAGTTCCTTTTACTTGTAAAGTCAATAATTAAATATTTGTATCAACTTTTAAATAGGTCTTCCACAGGTGTTTTAAAAAGCAAGGTTGTTTGCATCATAATTGAAGGCACCTACAAAGCACCACTGTAAACATTTTCCACACCAAGAAACAGGATTTTCTTTAGGGCTTGGAAGCTCTTTGCAATCTGGAGCCATATGCCATTTCAGTATTGCTTCAAGTACTTACTTGTTAGACTCTTTTTAATTCTGAATTGATGCCAAGGTCAGACGTCATAGCAGAGGTTTTCCATTTAAAAGCTTACCATTTTTTTTTCAAAATACCTACATAAACTTTGCAGTATTAGCACAGCTTTATGCTAATATACAATAAAACTTGAAAGGTAATTCTATTTCCTTCAGTTTTACCATGCCTTCTTCTGCCCCCTCACACTCTGTTCAAAGCCCACTGAAAGTCATTGATTATGGACTGGGCCATGTATTTCATGAAGAGCAGAGCAGGCACAACCCTGGAGCACAAGAAGGAGCCCTGCCACTCTAAAACATGAAGATGACATTTTCTGGACTGCCCAGTAAAAATCTAATGGCACCTCAGAAAAGGCAACAGACATGGCACACTGAGAAACGTATCACTGGAAATTAAAAATAAATAAAGTAAAAGATACTGGCAATACATACTTTTGACAAAGCTGGCTGAACAGCACTTTGGGAGAAAGAGGGCCTCTTCCAGCCTCCCTCATGCTGTGAAGGAACAAGAACATTGCTGAAGTCAAAGGTCCTGGACTGGAGAGGTTTACCACCAAAGGATCCTTCAAAGCAAAGGTAAATTGCACATCAGATTTCACAGTTAATGACACACAAGACTTATTTCAAGTTAGTACATTTATGACAAAGAACAACATAACTTTCATTCTTAAAAGTATTTGGTTTGTTGGGGTTTTTTAATGTTGATGTGACCTACATGATTGGAATAGCTGAAAAGGAAACTTATTATTTAAGCAGTAATAGTTGCAAAACCAAACTATTTCTGTCAAGCAAATTGGCTGGTAACCAGTAGTTTTGGAAACAGGCATGCCAATGAACCAGTCTGTCTCACAAAAACAGACTACCTCCTGTATTACCTGCTTTACTCTTACTACTACGGGCACTGAAATTCAGTTGGAGAGACAACACAGGTGACCTCCTCTGTCGGCCAGCATCAGACAGAGCTCAGTGGCACTCAGTCTACTTAACCTTAGGAAAGCCACACACCAAAGTTTTCACACTTCCTACAGCCACTGGAACATATGCTGTTCCACCAGAAACCAGGCGCTGGGAAGGCCGACCAGCCGTGGTTCACAGCAGGAGCCAACAGCAGACCCCAACAGCAGACCCCACAGGTCCGCCATGACAGCGGGGGACAGGCACGAGGTGCATCCCACACAGCCCCTCCCGGTGTGAGATTCACCCTGGACAGCAGGTCCTGGGGCTGGAAGGAGCCAGCCATCAGCCATCTAAGCCAGTCTTCGAGTAGGAGATATTCCTGCACTGCCTACATGCCACGTGTGCCTCAACAGAGACACAGGTCGCCAGTCCTCCCTAACGCTCCAGGTCCATAAATGACCACAGTGCTTCCTGCCAGCTGGCCCGACTCTTGCAAAAACAGATTACAACTGCCAGACAAACAGTTAGAGAAGCTGCCTTATCCAGAAAGCAGATCCACACAAAACATAAGCGCTATGGATACACACAAATATAAACTATTTGCATTATACAGACTATCAGAAGGTGGAAAAATGCCCTTTACCAAGTGGGAAGCTGGGAGTTTCTACATTACTATTAGACTACTGCTGCCCTTTAATTTTGTGTTGACATACAAAAACTAGAAAACACAGGTTTTGCTCCAAAGATCTTACTTACATTGCAAGCATTGTCATTAAAGGAAAAAATAAATCTTTCAACCTTATGGTTGTGCAAGTTTCACATCAAGTGTAAGCCAATGTACCACTGGCTTTCTAAGCCTCTGAGCACAAACAAGCTCCAGACCTCTGCTGTGGCTCAGGATAACTCAGTGAAACACGCTGCCGCTCAGAACTGCCACTGGAGGAAATACAGACAGCAATGCTGTGAATTTCACACTGTTCTCACTGGGAGAAGCTACTAACATCACTAACAGCAAGATACAGAAATCATGTTCATTTCAGAGGTATCCGGAACAGAATCCCACCCCTCAACCCTCACTGCCACCAGAAACTCCCAGAAACAGCAGAAAAAGAAAAAAAAGAGGAAAAAGAAAAAAACATCCTCTGTAAACTGCTCGCTTTAGCTAGCAGAGGGACAAGGGTATTATCTTTATTGCCAACAACATATTATGAAAACCCAAGTCTCTAAGACATGACCAGGAACAGCAGAGTATTATTTTGATAATAACCACAGCAGTCTCTTTCCCATATGCCTGCAATGAGCTTGAGGACAAGAAAAGTGGTCGTCACTGAAATTTTGCTTCTCTCAGTTTAATCCTCTGGACCTTAAAGCACATAATAAATTTTACAAGCCTTATCTATGAAGGGCTGGGACAGACTGGAATAAAATATTTCATGAACACTTTCTAGAACCAAATACACTATTTCCTGTATCACACATTCGTACTGAAAAAAATGATCCAGCCACTCTTTCTCAAGGTCAGGCATTATTTGCTACGTCAATGTCACAAAATATGAAAGGAAGTGTTTACTACTCCTCCTCCAGAGCTGAGTAATTAAATTTTGTAAAAAAAGTGAGTTCACTGGTATCATAAACCAGTTAAACAATTAAAAGGCAAAAGAAATGGAAGGGTAAGAGTGTGTCTTTAACAGAGATGCAGTTTTCCATCCTACAGCTTCTTCCCCCATTTCCCCTGATTTGTATTCCTCACTTCATACTCACCAATTGGGAGTCTGAAGTATGACAGATTTTTAGCTTTGTTCCTTTCTCCTTCATCTCATACATCAGTTCATTTAGTACGTGAGTCTGTGCCAAGTTCTTAAAAAAAAAAAAACAAGAAACACATGATGACCTTTCAACTATACATTTTTCTTTAGTTACAAATTATAGCTTCAGGGACACACAAAACCAGATATATTTCATAATGTACAACTGAGGTTTAAATCAGACCACTAGAAAAAGCAGGTATAATCCTTATAAGAGCCAAAATCATTGATCTCGCACTCTTTCTAAAATTTTATCTACTTCTGTTTCTGTAATTCCAAAACAATTTCCTAGTAATAACTTTGTTGGTTTTGTTGAACAACAAGGTTCGGGGTTGAGGGTTTTTTTTTATGGTGAGCACATTAGTATCAGAAATACTTGTTTCTTTTAAGCTCTGCAGTCCCCCTCATTGTGCCCCAAGAGGCACAAAGGCTTTGGCACACTGAAAAGCATTACCTCTCTGAATTTAAGAGAGAAACCAACTCAACATATCTCAGCTTTGTTTCTTTATTTTTGGTTAACTCTGACTGCAGATCACTTAGGTTTCTACAATGCCCCAAGTATGGATAGAGGACAATGTGCAGTAATTCTGCTCCTTACAAATTTACTATTTCTTTGCTGAGGTTTGTAATCACCACCATAAACACAAGGTAAACAGTGCCACTTCAGAACATCTTTGTAGCAGTCTTCTCTCCTTTGTTCACTCCTGCCTGCAGACATACAGATGTCTCTGCTCAACTGACAAGCAATAGGATAGTCCAATACAAAACCCACTAAGGCTGCTGCTTTTTTTGAGGACGTTGGATTAATTGTACACTCAACATCAATAAAAGTCTATTAGTATAGCTCACTCCTCTTATTCTGGTCAGGAAAAAAACCCCAACGTAATCAATACAAGTACTTTTATAACTGCACTCATTGCAGGGGCTTAAAATTATCACAATGCACTGTGCAGACATTTACATTATGCATAAAGTACCACTTTTCACACCCACCAGTATGGTAAATACTGTGCATTACTCATGACTGCCTAATGCTGAACTACAAATAAAACCATAAGCTAGAGTACAACCCACACACATATGCAGTGTGTAAAACACTTGACATTTTCATTTGTCTCATTACTGTGAAAAATGCTACTGATCCAGGAATTCTTTTTTTGTTATAACAAGAAATATTGCTTGGATAGCAAGGAATAAAAAGAATTTGAAAAGGTCCTTCAGAAAGCAGAATGAAAACTGGTAACAGCCAGAACCTCTTCTGAAGTTCACCGTTTATACAGATCACTTCTGAAATCTATTACAAGAAAGCTGTATGATTTTTCCATCTTACCTGCATGACAGCATTAAAAAAGCACGTATTTCCTAAATTATTTATTCCTTTAACTGGAACTGATGCACCATTAGCAGAACTTTTTCCTTTCAGTATTTCACTTGTTTCACTGTTTTCTTCACGGAGTCGTATGATTTTTGATGAACCTGTAATTAAACTACAGTTTAATATTACTATGTAATTGCACAGTTTAATCAATCAAGTCCTTCCATGGGTTCCATTTATCATTTTTATCATATGCAGAAGGATACTTTGATGGTACTCTAAGCTGCTTTACGCAATCTTTTAAAACAAAACAAAACAAAACAAACCATCAGCAGTTAAACCCCTGGGGAAAAAATATCCCCCCAACAAGTGCATATACCCAACCAAACCTTCCACAATAATCACACTGTCCCATAAGACTGTAACTTCTTCAATTACCCAAGCAATAAATAACGTAAACAGGCTCTGTTAGTTTATTAACAACAGGCAGTTAAGATATACAGTCATTCAACACACTGGAAACACCACACAAGGACTGCTTTGTGGTGCATTTGATGAGACATAACCAAAAGTTACCACCTGAGTGCCGCAAGTCTTTCTCAATTACGGCACAGTTTGACTTGCCTCATACAACCCAGTCAACAGTTTCTGTTAATAGTTTTCCCTAACACCACATTTGCTCCTTGACCCACCTCCCTTTGTCACAGCCTGAGGAACTGATAACACAACCCACATATATGCAATGCTAGTGTTTTAATTTCAAACAGCAACAATTTTATGAAACTGCAATGGAATATGCTACCAGTATAACATCCACATATCTCCCTATTTCCCTTATTATTTAAATAGATAAGGGGCAGCAAAGTTAGACAGTCATTAACTTGTAGCCTAGAGGTAATGGGAAGACTTGAGATAATAATATTTAGCCTCAAATTCTACTAGCAACTTTCATATTGTCATGGTTGCAGGACTAAATATGAACACTACTGACATCTGCAGTGTCTTAAATATTGATTAACAATGCATGTCAATGTAAACGAGTTATGGACTTAATAGATGCCAAGAACTGCGATGCTGCAATCTCTGCCTTGACATATGAATTCATATATTTGTTCTAATGAGTTTCACATTGAAGTCTCATTAAAGTGTTCTTGAGAAATAGCTAACAGTCTTATTTACATTAATGAAACGCTCATGCCAAAAGGTTCTTTTATGTACACTCCTAGGTAGCTTCTTGCTTAGAAGATGAAAAAATATAATTAAATAAAAAATAAGTCATTAAAATATCTATTGTATCTAGCAACAAGCTTTGATGCAGTCTGTCTGCACCCTGTAGTGCCATCAAGGCATAATTATTTTTCCAAATTGTATCCGAGTTTGTCAAAACATAGTTAAAGGTGCTTTGCTGTTTAAAAACATTTTTACATGTTCTTAGTAATACTGCTTACACAGCTTTAAAATACTCTCCTTTCCACTCGTGTGGAAAATTAAGACAGTACAAGGGCAAAGTAAGAGACCAAGTTCTCCTTCAGAAAGCGAAGTGGTTTTGAATGCAACAAACGACAGCCAGCTTGGGAGCTGCTCACACCCTGAAACAATCACTGTTTTATGGGCTACATGCAGCAACACCTTTTAATTGACAGGCTTACAAGGGGCATGCTACAGTGTCTGAGACTTGCCCACCCACAAGAGCTCCAAATGAATCGCAGCAGGAGAAAGGGAGCTTCAGTTGTCTGCAACTCAAAGGCACTGCTCACTCTCAGAAATTTAATTATGTAAATAGAGACTTCTTCACCTCAGAAAAGTGTGCCACACAGAGTGGTGCTGTGGAGAAGAGATGGTTAAAAAGGAGGGGAAAAAAAAAAAGAGGGGGGGGGAAGCCAAAATTGTGTAAATAATTTGTGTATTAGTATATCACAGTTGTTGCATTTATCCATCGGCATTCAAAAACATCTGGGACAGCATCTTAAAGTAAACAATGTTCACAAGGCCATCTGGACAAAACTGCAGGCAAAAATTAAAGCATAAGCATATGGAAAAGCAGATTTTTCTCTTCCCTTTAGCAGTACAGGATGACAAATGTCAAACCTAGATCTGTCCACGCTTCACTGTGCTATGCTTTACAGCACCACCTGGCTCTCCTTGCACAGCCACCAAATATGGACAGCACTGCCACAGCGGACCGTATCTGCAGGGCAAACTCGATAAAAGCATTTCACTTCATGGTTAAATGGCAGCTTCACACAAGTAGCGAGGTTCCATTTGCTGAACCTTACATATAAATTATTTAAGGGAGGGAAAACAAAGCCAAAGCATCCAGCTTTGCAGTGAGAGCTGGATGAATATGCAATTATAAAACACAATAAATGAGAACAATACATCCAACTGCCACAAAGCTGAAAATCAGCAGAAGGATAAGGAGAAGTAGCAGTAAATTAAAAAAAGGCTGTTACTCAAGTCTGGGAACCTCCTTTCATTCAGAAAGTTTTAATTACTGCCTCTTGGTTTTTTAATAATTTTACGCATACAATCCACATGACATTTTACTAGGTGTTTTGTATCCATGAAAGTCTTGACAGGAAAGTATTGTTTTGCCATTCCAAATGTTATCTGCTGCCTCACTCACTCCATGCTGATATTTTTAAGGACATATACAGAGCTACAGGAGGGACAGCAGTTTTAATTTAACGCTGCTCAGTGTCCCCAGCTCTGTGATAAATGACAGACAGGCCTGAAGCTGAATGTTTAGTTGACATGTGAAGAGTTGGTCAGTCTTATTAGAAGATGCTGGTAATGACTGCAATAGCTAATACTTCTACAGATTGGGACCGGAGGGTCCTTCTGCAAGATTAACCCAAGGCTACAAGCATGTTAGTAATCAAAAGGCTAATATGTAATTTTTTAAAGTGAATTTGCACTGTTTCATGGACTCTTGCCGACTCAATCTTGCAACCTGCAAGATTTTAATAGCTGTGCTTTTGGATACAAAAAGTGACTTTTAAGCCAGTATAGACACAAAAAGGACCCCAGCAGAAGGATTCCACTGAAATGACTGTCATCTGCTGCTGCCCACAAGGGCCTTCAGCTCTTGACCAAACAGGAGATAAAAAGTAGTCCAAGCCATCTGTCTGCATGCAGTAGTACCAGTTACAAAGGACCTTGTTAATGTTAATGACAGCAACGTGGGTGAAAACCATAAAAGTAATTAAAGTCATAGATCAGTTTCTATCCATAGCTCACCATTACCTCTTTTAAAGCATTGATATGGTGACCCTCAACCTCTCTGCCCTTCTCAGGCACTACTGGTATCAGCCCCAAGTAGGCCTGTCCCTCCACACTGGGGACAGCACATCTGACTGCAACTTCTTTTGGGGCTCACCCATTCAGACTCTGCCTCTTCAGACTCCTGCAGTTCTGTTGTAGAGGTGGCCTTTCTAATCCAGTCACACAGGGAAAACTCTCACCCAAGCTGTGCCTCGATCACCACAACCTTCTTTTCCCTTGACAAAGTCTATCTGGCTGCAGAGACAACCTGCTGGTGCACTCTGCAAGACCCACTGTCCAGCTCTCCATCCAGCTCATCACACCCTACTAACCACCTCTTCCTAGGCACCAGGTCAGTGCCTGCCTCTGCTCCCACCACGACATCCACCTCCACTGCTCCCTCCTTAAGCTCTCTGACAGCTGCATTTGCACATAGGCACAGCCTTCATGCTCGGCAAAGCTTCCCAACATCACCCTGCTCTCTCCTCCATGCCAGAAAACCCCCTCTCCACCAGACTCACAGGAGAGGACAGTAGTCAGAGACTGGTCCTCCACTACAGCTCTTGCCTGCAATGCACCCTTTTCTTGCCACTCTTCAGCATATTTTTTTACCTACTTCTGCTCACCTGTAGTCTTGTCTTGTAAGCTCTCTGGAGGCAGGGAACATCACTTTGTCCCACAGCTGCACAGCACCAGCCTCATAGGTATATGACTGAGATTCCTAAGCCCAATGTTAACATAGACATGATACAGTCCATGAATCAGAGCAAGTCACTGTACCAGGTGTACAAACACACATGGTGCTGACACATCCACTTGTAAAAGACGTTCAGAAAACTTACCACAGGTTCCCTATCAAATTGTTTTGCCAGTATTTCAAACATTTGCAGTGCACATGGACTTCTGTACCACCCTTGCTGAAACTGAGCTGTGCCGGGGGGGTGCAGATGGTATGCAAGCAAAAAGATAAATTACAACCAATTTTTATTTCAGACAGGGGAGGAAGCATTTTTGCTCATCTTTTCAATGCAACTTTTTTTTTTTTTTTAAATTAAAAATGAGGGTTCCAGAACATGTACTTTTATTCTAAGGTCAAGGCTTTTACATTGAACACAACTCTGGTAATTCAGCTGAAGGTCTTCCCAGTAAAAGCAAGGTTAATAGATTGCCTTTCTTTTACCAAGTTCTCATCATGCTGTATTATGAAATGCTACTAAATTGTCTGGCACTCCTTTTTTATTTACAAAGTTTTTAATTTTTTACAACACTGTAGGACAATAAGAATCTACCCCTTAGAAAAACAACACAGTTCTCTTCTGAAATGGTCACTAGCTTTATGTTTTAAAATCCCTATTTCTCTTGCAGTGTTACAATCCCACCAAATTAAAGACTACAAACTGCAATTTTATTTCTCTGATTCTACCAGAACATTATAAACCAAAAAAACATGTCTGCACAGTGTGAAAGAGCAAGCTATTCCAGCACCAGTTTCAATCCTCATCGCTCAGATGACTTACGCTACACTTCACAAGGAAGTAAGTATGCGGACAGGAAAGAGAAGAATTCATGGATAAAAATGATAGAATGTCTAAAAATTTTTTTGCCAATGATTCACTTTTCATTTCTTTGCAACATGTATAATTAACAGCAGCCCCTAACAAGTAAGTAAACTTGAAAGAAAATTTATAACCAACAAAAAAAATGTCTTTTTTCTGAAGTGTATCTCAGATCTGGAGAATCAACACACTCTGCTTTATTTTGCTAGTTAATTTTCTTTTAAGTAGACAGAAGGGACTGATATGATTTCAAACTCCAAACTACACTTAGTGAAAAATCAGTTATGAAAGAACACAATTCATTTTTACAGTGTGATCTTTTGTCAACTGCTAATATCCACAGACAAATGCAAATCTGAAAAGTTATTCATCATACTATTTGTTTTTCCATACAAGTTAACACCTATTACTTGTACTGTATAATTACATATCTTTTAGTCTCTATTTTACATCAATTATGTCCATTAAAAAAGAAATCAAGTTTCTAACTGGCAAATCTGGGCAGCGGAACTTACTAGCAATTCCCCTGCTTGACCTTCCCAACAATAAATTTAACTACAAAATCTGAGAATAAATATTCTTCCTTCCCATTCTATTGCCACACAAACCAATTTAACTGCTCTATAAAAAATAATTAAGTATGCAATCTTATGTCTCCACCAATATCTAATTTGGATTTTATAAAGGAAAATACATGTAATATTCACATTTAAGACTGCAAAACAATTTATTTTCTCCAGAAAATGAGCAGACATGCAGATCGCAATGTCTCAGCATGGTTTCTGTGTACTACATGTGCATTATGTCCATGTGAAGTTCACAAGTGTGCCACACAGACAATACTGCACCTGCCTTTCTGTGAAAATCATCATGGCCTGCTAACCTTTTTCACAAAGCAAATTTCTGGGTGGTATACCCTAGAAAGCAATCTTGCTTTATTCTTCCATCTTGTGCCCAACATGACCTCTTAACCAAACAGACGCCTCTTAAAAAAAAAAAAAAGGAAAAGAAGGAAAAAAAAAAAAAAAGCAGGCATTGCTGGGTACAACAAACCATAGGATCCGATGCGAAAATCACACAGCTGCAAGCATTCTTTTGGGAACCCAGCACTGGGATTTATCTCAATCGCTTAATGTAATTACAAAAGTCAGTCATGTAGTAGTAATGTAATTTGCACATTTTTACAGCTGAAGTGAACTTGAATCTTTATAAGAGACCGAGTGAAAAGCAGGGATCCTGCTGCCACACTATTCCACCACATTAGTACCAAATGACAAGCATTTTGCTTTTGTTTATTTTCCAAGATGCATTAATTAGGAAATCTATATAACCCTCCCTTCCATGTTTAAACTGATTATTTTATCTTTAAATGACTCCTGCACTTTCAAGAACTTAAAAAACCCTAGCAGCCCTCATCCGCTAACTTATATCCACGTTCATAATGCATTTCTGCAGAAATTTCTACACAATGCTATTTGAATTTTAATGATGCACAATGCCAACCAGTTATTACAATAGAAAGAGATCCAGACATAGGATGAATTGTTGCTACAGTGCCACATTCTGATATGAAAACTAAGCGTCTTCACTTTGGCTGCTTTTTTAGAAAGAAACAGAAAAGCAAAGGGAAAAAAGCACAAGACAAATTTTTTAAGTGAGAAATACAAAGTATTAATTGTCAGTTTTACACTAATTGTTTCTCACAAGTTATTTTCGTTTATTTAAAATTATTTTATATTTAAAATATAAATATTATATGTATATATTTATTTATACTTATTATATATAATATTTATATATGCATATAAATAAAATAAGCATATACTGAATATACTAAATCATTTTTAAAAATTCGAAACCAACTAATAACTTAAAGGATGACAGTTACATTGAAAATATCATTGTAACATGAAATAAAATGCTGTATTTAAAAAAAACTCAAAACCTAAGTTATCAATAGTAGAGATGATTTTCACTGTTACACTTCGTGTCCTTTGTGTTCTGGACAACAGCATGAATTACATTTTGATTTTATTTTTTATTTTTTAAAAAACTTTAAAAACCTTAAAGGCAGTCTAATTTAAAGAAAAGAAAAAAATCCTACTTAAGTTACATTCCTTTAGGGGAAGCAGCAAGTGTGTGAGCCCAAGTATTTGACATAAAACAGAAAAGACACTGCAGTTACATTTATCAAAGTGAAAGAAGAATGCCAACTCTGGTTGGGAACTCCCTCTCACACCACTTATTTATCAATACACAGCTGTTTCCCAGCCTCTTCCAGCGAGAAGCCTGGCCCAAAGCAACAGAGCATGCCACAGCTTTTTCCTTTTTTCCTTGCCACTTAAGAAAACCCAATAAATTATCTTTGGGCCAACGTTCCCAGAGCTCTCAAAGAACGGCAGCCAAACCACTCAGCGCAGCCATACTCTGCCACATGAACAGGGTCACAGACTTCCACCTTTAAAACATTACCAGAAGAACATGCACACACTTTTTGCGTGAAGCTTGCACATGAGCCTCAGCCCTTGCCCAGCAAGGAGCAGGAGACACGACTGCCCTGCAGAAGCAACCTCCGTACGCTCAGACCTCTCGCTGCCGAGGCGGCCACCCTGCAAGGCTTGTGCATGACTTCTCTAGCTTTGAAGGACACTAGCGCAACTGTCCACACACTCAAAACCAAGCACATGCATGAACTTGAAGGAGGAAGCATAACCACGCAGACTGGTAACACGCGGTCCCAGACGCTGGGAAAGCAGACTCCTCAGTCTGTCATCAATGTAAAACTGTCCTGCACGTCCCACCGCTTTGCAGGAGGACCCTCACACTGCCCACAACACTGCTCACCTGACATCACCGCTGGCACCCAACCACCTTTTACATCACTGCCATGAACCTCCTTTTCCAGGGCACCAAAGCAAGCAGGGCCAAATCAGTGCACTGCTGCCACAAAATGTGCAACCACAAACTGAAGCTAGCTAGTTTTTCATTTCAACACCTGTTTTCAGAAACTGAAGGGAAAACAGGTTTAAACAAAATAGGAAAAAAAAAAGGGGGAGGGGGAGGAAAAAATGTTCATGCCCTCAACAGTACAATTTTGTTTCCAGTTATAGAAGAGAGTTTCCAGTCTTTATCAGGTGAATACTAAAAGGACATACATGCATTTTCAAAACAGAGAATCAAAATGAAACACAAAAACATATACAGCAGCAGTGTATTCTGCCCTGCTCTGCTATAAACATCTGATTTTTAAAAAATCCTGCGCCTAATTTAAGCTTACTTTTCCTGAGTTAGTTTGGAATTTCAGTTGCTTAATTTAAGATATTTCACAGAAAACTTGTAAGTGCTATACTCTGAAAACTAGATATTTTTAAATGTCTATATTTTAAAATTTAAATTAATTTAAATGTTTAAATTAAGAATCTAAACTATGAAGCACAGAGTCATAGCAAAGTCTTATCCAGCAATACACAAACAGAATGAAATTGTTTCCATTAAATTAACTGAAACAAACACTACAGCATTTTCATCTACAAGCAAGCTGCAACACCCATTTACTACACATAAATGTGAGCTGTGAACAAAAGTGAAATGAATGACATACTGTATTTTCATTACTCTAAGCAAAAAGAAGCAATTTACCAATTTATTACAATTAAATAGTTTAACATACAACTTGTCTTTCTGAGCGACCCTTCATTTTTTTCCCCTCAAAAAATATTTAACACCTCTTAAAACCAATTTATGCACATGCAGCTTGAGGAATACCGAGTCTAATTCAAGTAAGGCAATGCTTCTCCATACTTACCTCTAAGTAGTTGATTATCTCTGCTAAAAACTGCAACCAATTGTTCTAGAAGTTTACCCTAAACTGTGTTTTGTCAAGAAAATCTGGAATCCAATGCACTCTCTAAGTCACAAGCCAGAAATGCTGCCGAGTGTGTTACAGCAAGGATGAATAATATCAACATTATCACGAGTAGACAGCTGAGGGCCACAAGTACCAAGTTCTATCTACTATTACATACATTGAGAAGATATAGTAGGCTCCTAACATAAGAAAATAACTTAATAATATTTTCTATTAATAGAAATGTGCATACTACCAATTAAAACCCAGTAACATAAATTAACAGAAAGCATTACATCCAACAACAGAGAACTAGAAAATCCACTTAAATCTCACTACTGTGGAAAACAAATTTAAATCAGAAAAATGTAAAGTGTGACACATCCATTTGAGGAAAATCCAATTTACTTATGCTTCTATATAGCTTTTGTGCATTAATTTCTATGGCATCTTATGTAAGGTAACGTCTTCTGTAAAATAAACTTTCTTCATTAAAGACAAAATTTGAAGAAACTGTCCTACAATGCCCAAAATATTTTTAAAATGTAATCATACTATAGAAAAGAAATGACATTATGTTTTGATAGACATTACTTGCCCAAGAAATTGTGCAATTACAAATTGCATTATACTCACACCATACATAATTTTTCAATTTTATGTTTAACATGACTCAAAACCTGAAATGTTTGTTTTTAGACAGTACATTACAGATGTCTCCAGATAAAACTATTTGTGTAAACTTACTTGGTTCAGCCCTGGAACCATGTTTTTGAAGAAAGTCAACTATCTGAGCCAAAACCTTTTTGTTGCAATGTGTTGACAGCTCTTCATCACATTCATAACACCTAAACAAAAGAAGAAATGAACTAGAATTCAGGATATCTGGATGCACCTCCCAGCTCTAACAAACCTCTCAAACAACCTTGTACAAATTACTTAAGCTCAAGGTTTCAATTTTTCATACTAAAAAGAGGAATAAAATTGAATTATCTCATCTCATATATGCTCTTCGATAAATCAGTCTCAATTCACTGTGATACTTAGAGACTTAAAAAATCTCAGTCTATAGTCCTGCAAATAATCATACAGAAACAAGCAGGAAGGACAAGCTCCAGCCAGCTCTCCACAGAGCACAATGGACTCAAACTTCTAGCCTAGTACTGATCTGTGACCCCTATGAGAGTCCTAAGGACAAAGTAATTTTCTCTCCAAAAAGCCTGCCCTTCCTCTCTATACAGTATTCATTTTATCTCTCAGAATCATTCTTTATCATGAGAGGACACTGCTTTAAGATATGACTAGTCCTTATATACAAGCATACACAAACACCTGCGCACTCAGTCTTACCATATGATCCATGTGCTGAGGTTGATAACAATGCAATGAGGTTCTGTGCGTGCTGTCTGGAAGTGTTTCAGAGAATGTTGGCCTTCTGAGTTTTTACTACATCCCTAAAAACAGACACATCAACATAAAGGGGAAAAAAGGGAAGCATGAAAAGAGTGTATTATTAGTAAATAAACTACAAAAGATTCACTTTTCAAAATCAGACATAAAGCTATATTGCCCTAAATACTCATTTAGCATTCTCAAGGATTGAGAGGGTTTAATATTCTTTATAATCCAGTGTGACAAAGATATCAAATAACTTTTTTTTTTTTAATGAACAAATTTTCTTTTTACTAATAAAGGAAAATCCATGACAACACAAAACCAAAATCTCATCTTTTCTACTTGGAAAAAATCAGTTAAAAGTATAGAAAATTATTGGTTTAACTTAACAGAAACAATTCCTAGCTTTTGAATAAGTATTGAATTGGCATAATTTTCTATTGATACCTTTCACAGAAGTTAGAATTCTCTAAAAAGATGTGAATGAAATGAATATGTAGAATATTTGGTCCACAAAATATCAAGGAAAGGACAGCACAGGCAACACCCACTGCTCCAGACTTCCAAATGCATTCCAGACAGCAAACACAAAAGGTACATAAATTGTTTTGTACTAAAAAGCTACTCAGAACAACACCATTTATGCACACCAACTTCAAGAGAAAGTATTTGCAATTTTTTCAGTATCTACACAGTGGGACTCAGAAGATTCAGGACTGGCCTCTAAATGAGGCATGAGCTTTGGAGGCTATTAACAGCAAAAACGTGAAAAAGCACACAGAGTTAACTTGTTTTAAAAGCTCTCCTTATCTATAAATTTTCAGAGACAAGACATGAGAGTCCTCCTCAGATCTATTTAACTATCTTCTGAAGCCTGCGAATAGCATGGTTTTTTCCAAAATTAAATCTGTTCAGATAACACTTGTAGGGGTTTGCTTCTGTCCTTACTACACTAAAACCTACTGAAAGTCTAACAAAATTGTGAAATGCTTTGTTTAGGCAACTACTAGCTGAATAAAGTGTAACACTGCCTGTAACTTGATTTTTTCTGTATCAGGCTTTACTTCACTCACAGGGTAGAAACCTGTGCAAGCCCTTGGGGTCAGGACCTGTGTCCTCTTAAACTCTGAGGCCACAATTTGACATCACGACTGATCCAATCTAATGGCTAGCTGCCACAAAAAGCAGCACTCTCACTCCAGGCCAGTCCTTTCTCCCTGGTTTCAATCAAATCTAGCAATTGAGCGTCCACAGTACAAGTTCATTCTGCAATATACTTATTTGTTTTTTCATTAATTTGCATTTGCAGAATCCTCTGCCAGATGAGCCAGGTGAATGGATGCATTTGCAACCACACAGTTCCTGAAGCCAATTCTCTGTAAGTGGTAAGAGCATGCCGATGAACAGAGAAAAGGCAGGACCTTCACTTGCTACTTGAGATGCCAAACCACACCATCACACATAAAGCTAACCGAAAATGAGATGTAAAGCCACATCCCACTCCAATGAAGAAGCTGAAGCATAAACTCACAACTAAGCACTCTGTCACACTGTTCACTGAAGGTAATGGGATACCAAACAGAGAAGGATGCACACCAGTGATATCTTTTAGAAAATCAGGGCTGATCCACCACTGCAAATGTACAGTATATGCTCACCTGAGAGCCACATTTGAGACACAACCATATGTCTGAAGGTGCCACGGGCTCACCATCACTCATCCGCCTCTCCTTCAGACATTCTGCGCATATTGACCAGACACTCTGAGCTACCGCTCTCTTCACATGGTGCACATCCACTGCTTGGCTCACATGCTGGCAGGTTAAACCTAGAGAAAACAACACATACTCACTTTCATACATTAAAAATAATACCCATGAAAGGGAGCACCTGTACACTAAAAGAGCAGAGTCTCAATGAATTCAGCAATAGGAAAAAATAGCAAAGAACTAAAATACAAAAAATCAGCTAGCTGCTCCCTATATACTGAATTTTATGAAGGATCTATTTCAGTCTTTCTATAATGAAAATCCTTTTCAAGTCAATAAACACCACTTCTTAAAAACAGATAAACTACTTTGTACAAAAGTACAAAGATTACTTTTTTACAAAATTAATTTCCTTGGTTTTTTGGTTTGTTTTTTTTGTCACAGTAAAATACTACATAAGTCTATTTTTGCCTATAACATTACAGGCAGCTGATCTCCTTTTCAATCCATAAAGATTTTCAAATACCCATGCACCCCCACTACAACTGCCCATTCTGAACACGAATATCAATGAGCTTTCTTCTTTGTCGTATTTTTCACATAAATTCCACTATAATAGCACAGAATAACCTATGTTTGAAGGAACCTCTGAAGGCAATCTTGTCCAAATTCTCATTCAAAACAGGGCCAAATACAAATTTAGTTCTGGTTGCTGATGGGATGGCTTTGTTCAGCTGAGTGTTGAGTATCTCCAAGGACAGAGGTTTCACCAACTCACTAGATAATCAGCTTTCTGTCTGACCATGCTCAGGGTGAAAATAAAGTAAATTTCCTCACACTTAGCCAAATTTTCCTTGCCCTAACTTTTGTCTGTTGCCTTTAGTCCTTTCATTGTGGACCTCCTGGAAGAGTCTGGCTCTGCCTTCTCTATAACCACCTATCGGGCAGTCAAAGAAGGAAACCATACTCTCACTCCTTTGACTAAAGAAAATCCATTCCCTTCAGCCCCTCTTCATGCATCATGTTCTCAATCTCCTTAACAACATGGAGGGGGTGACCTGCTGTTGGACTCACTCCGACAAGTCAATGTCTTTCTTGCAACAGGGAGCCCACAACTGGACACAGTACTCCAGATGAAGCCTCACAAGTGCTGAAAAGACGGAAAGAATCACGTACCTCACCCTGTGCACTAGTTAATGCAGTCCAGCATACAGTAGGCACAAGCCACACTGCTTGCTTTTATTCAGCATGTGCACTAGGACCACCAGGACCTTTTCTGCAAAGCTGCTTTCAAGCCATTGATTCCCACCCTGTAATTGCACACAGTTATTTTGGCCCAGATACCAAACTCTCCACTTGCCATTACTGAACTCTTGAGAAGCTCCTGCCAGCTCACTCCTCCAGCCCGTCTAGGTCACTCTGAATAGCAGACCTAGCCTCCAGCGTATCAATTGCTCTCCTCCATTTGTTGTCATGAAGATGACAGAGTGTAGTCTCACAATGACATCACCTAGCTCACTTAGTATCTTCAGATGCATCCCATCTGGTCCTATGGACTTGTGCACATGCTACTTGCTTATCAGCTCTCAGTCTTCTACTCTGGACAATGCTTAAAACCCCCAGTCTGCCATTAGGCTCAGGGACCAGGGAGGACCGAGTGCAGGGCTTACATGTGAAAGCAGAGGCAAAGGATTGAGTTCCTCAGCCTTTTCCCCTGTCCTGTGTCCCTAGGTCCCCTGCCACCTCAAGCAGCAGGTCTGCACTTAGCTTAGCCTTCATTTTACTGTCACAATATCCATACAAGCCCATCTTACTCTTCACACCCCTCATCAGATTCAGTTCTAACTGAGGCTGGCTTACTTTATCCCATCCTTGCACACTCAGGGGCCCTGCAAGAGCAGCCCAAACCTGCACCCACCCTCTGCCATTTCGTTTTGCCTCTGAGCTCAGCTGGAAGCTTCCCACTCAGCCAAGCAGCCTCCTGCTACATGTTTGACCTTCCACACACAGGCAAGGACCATTCTCCTGCTCTGAAGAGGTTGTCATCGAAGATCAACCAACTCCCCAGCCCTTCAGGGCAGTCACATAGTGTGACAACCAATCATGTCATAAACACTTGACTGGGGATATTTCTGTTACAAATTCAAACAAGGAAAGTATTTCATGGTACCACTGATTTGTGGTTTTCATCAGTCATCAAGGAAGTCGTTAGCCCTCAACCTCAGGGCTAGACATCGCCTAAAGTATTTACCTGAAATATCGTCTGAAGAGTCCTCATCCTGTGGCCTGTTAGGCCTTTTGCTTCGCTTTGGTTTCTCGGGGTTGGCTCTTGATGGATCTTTCACCCGCATCTGTTACTCACTAGGAAAGAGAAACAGATGTTGCTTTATTGTCTAAATGCTTCATCAAATGTAGTCAGTTTGAACCCTTAAAAGCACAAGATCAAATTACACATTCAAATCTCACCAACACAGTTTTAGGCTTTGACTAATGTCAGTTCCTGTGTAACAAGGAACATGAATGTGTCAGGCATAAACTCTTAGGAATGCTGCAACATCAATTAGTTACAATTCATAATATGTAGTATATCTGTAGCTACAGGGGACACACACTTCCACGTAGGGGTGTTAAATATTTGAGATATTGAGATTTTCTTTGTAAACTACTCCAGAGCTCCAGCCATACCTTACCAGAAAAACTTCATCAAAATAAAAGCTTTTCCTCCTTAACATATCTCCCTTATGAAAGGTTTTAGTCACCATTTACCCTTGCACATTCCCCAAAAGCTTTTGAGCAATTTCAAAACACTTCAATAAAATAAGTCTTCCAAATCTCATGATCTCATGAAAGTGCCCTCTCTTATGAGTGAGGACAGACTGGCATGCAAGCTGACCCTTCTATTAAACATCAGAGAATCCATAAGGATGAAGTTTCTCATAGGAAATGTGGGTCACTAATCAAGGAGTCCTATGAGGAACAGAATCAAAGGATAAATATTTGCCACTAAACTTTAAAAAAAAAAATCCTCAGAGATTTCATCCAAATGCAAATTCACTGAAGGAGTATAGCTGTGCATCACACAAAGAGCTTTTGAGGTTTAGTTTACAGGTTGTCTTTTAACAATGTGCTTGATTAAAAAGAAAATGTTTTCACATGCGAAGCACGTGAATGTAAGATAGTCAAATATTCATACATTGCAACCCTGTGAGCTACTCTGTTCAGGAAAAAAAAATAACATCTTGTTGTGTACCACAAACAGCTTAATAATGTTGCCTGAGCTACCAGTACCAGATGTTTTCAACTGTGAATCCACATTTATGTATAGGAAACCTCTAAAATGTCCAACATTTCAGAACAGCAAAAGATACATTCTTGCTGCAGATCAAAGAGATAAGTTTGCCAAAGTTTAGACGGTTTGTCTAAGTTTTTAAATCTTCTCTGCATATGCATTTAGACCTTTGTGTTACTGAAGCTCTGAGAGACATGGGAATTGACCTGTATATTGAACTCTGTATTCCCTCTCCTTTCTTATCCATTAAGCCGATCAGCAGAACAGTCGTCAATATCAATACTGGAGCACCACCATCACTGGTATCTGAACAGCCTTCACTGAAGTGAAGCAGGTAATCCATATCTCCGAACTCCAGTTCCAGGTTCCTACAGATCTGGACAGACATCTCTACATCTGCCACACACACTGTTAGTGCTGGAAGTTTTCTGCATGAACGTATCAATTACAGATTTACTTTGGACAAGTCAAACTTCTACATAGTATGAAAGAAACCTTTACTCTGCTTCATTGCATCAATGGCTTCATTGCATCAATGGCTTCGTATCTCCTCAACCTTTCAAAATGCACTTCCATTTTTTTCAGAATGGCACATTTACATAGCAATCAGGTTACACTATATTAAATAACATTATGTTCTTAAGTCACAGATTTCAAAATTTCCTGCACTTAAGGGTATAAAGCTTCAAATGTTCAGACATGTAAGTGAATGCCACTGAATTCAGCTTTGCTGATTTTGTAGGTTCAAAGTCATGTTCATACAGTAAGATCTGAATATTTCAGCTCTTGACTATTTATATTCAACAAATGTTAGCACGCCTTGACATCAACATCCATGCATTATGGCATCCCTAGAACATGACAAGGTGCTTCAGACCCAAACAACTTCAACTGTGCATTTCTGCCTTGGCACCTTATCATATATACCCAAGCTTCATGTGAAACTACCTATCACTGCTTGTCACAGCGCCACTTAACTGAGCACAAGATTCATCGAGACATTCATCAAATAGTAAGGCTGATACATCTTCTGTTAGAAAACCCATGATTTTTAACTAAATTATGTAAAGAGTCAATAGCAAAGACAGCAAAAACATCCTCCCTAAAGGAACGTAGTTGTGTTTAGGTTATTCAACATTGACATAAACAATCTACGAGTTCATTTCAGCACAAGAATTTTTATCTCTTTGGACAGATTATGTAAGACTGTCCAAACCACAGATTTCACCCCAATGGAAGTCACGTTTGTATCAGTACATTTTAAGATCTTGGGTAACTTCATGGAAGAACAATTATGGGCCTGACCAGCTGAAATACAAGCAAGTCTTTACCACCTGTGAAATCCTGTGGCCAGGTGATACAATCCAGATCGGGGCACACAGAGCCCACCACTGAATCCACTCTCTCAGGTCCTTCAGGACACGTGGAAAAGACAGTGTCATCTGGTACCCGCAACAACCGAAAAATGGTGTTTCTAGCCCAACATAACTGACATGGCATTTGAAATGAAGACTGGGATGAGAAGCGGGCATTCACACTGCAGGTTTGGGAACCCACCAAGCAACACAGAGACTTTTGAGTCTTATTTCAGTAAGAGCAGGCAAAACAAAAGGTAACATGGACCATTAGATTGATCAGTTCTCATGAACACACACAGACAGGCATCCATCAGACAATGTTTACTGACCTGTGAGCTCTTGGAAAAGCCTCAGCGTATCAAGGACCTAACCAGCCAGGGTTTGTGCCTGATTTTGAAAAGCATGTAAGTGGGATCAAAGAGTAAGAGCAATGAGCTACTCTGTATGCATCTACAATGCAAGTAGCACAGTATATATGCAGTACTATCTGCATTTTTCCCATATATTCAGAGACAGAAAACACTACAAATAAAAGATCTCATATAACAGTTTAAAACATGATCAACATTTCAAATCGAAACATTTATGCCAGGAATTGGATCATTATATTTAATTGAGATAAACAAGGAAGAAATCTAAGGTGCTTCAGAAATTACTTCTCAGAAATATTTCAGTTTATGGGAAATAAAAGATTGAGATTTTACTGGAATGAAAACCCTGAAGAAACACAGACCCAAGAAAGAATGAAATACAGCTAAGAAAAAAGCAAGAGAGAAAATCAATAGGAACCTTCCTGTTGACCATAGGGCACAAGCCATTCAGAACATGCAGGCAGAGGAGAAACAAACTATTTGCACAAAATGAACTCGATACACTTGAGATTAAAAACCATGGCAATATTCCCATGGTTTGCCTCTTTCCAACCCATTCTCCTAATCTTTGAATGTGTTCAGTGAGTAATTTGTCACTACAGCCATCAACTGCAGAGTGACGCTCTCTCTTTCCCTATGCAGAAAGCAGTCTCCATGAATCCTTGCTTGGAAGTTTCTTTTTGTGATGGAAAACCAAATTAAATGGGAAATTTTTCATTTTGTAGACACAAAATCAAGTCACAGTGCAAATACTTGACTAATGAATCTGACAAAAAAAACCTGATTTTTGTGGTAGAAAAAGCTGAGTTCAGTAGGTATGTTAGCTCCACCCTGATCTCCATTTGGCACACAGTAAAAATCTTCAAGTAGAAATTACACAGTTTCATGGGGATAAAAATAAAAATATAAGGAGCTAAATCTCTTCTTTTTAAACAATCATTTCATACAAAAATAAGAACTAGTCCTTGCAAAACATGTTCAGATTCTCTGACCTCAGCATACAAGAGTTTGAAGTGTAATCATCATCACTTGTTATTCTATTTACTTTTTCGCTTCTTAAGACTCCTAATGCCAGTTTACCTACAAAAAGCTGATTAAGATCAACAGCTCCTCATAACTGCTCACTTCAATCTTTCTAGAAAGAACAAATCACTTCAAAAGCAGCAGAATGATCTGCCTACCTAATTTTAAAAGCTTCAAATTTGACAAAATGCCAGAAATCAAAACACTAAATTTGTTAAGTTAAATCTAAGTTATGCCTAGACTATTTTAAATGTAAGGTATACCTGAAATAGTCTATATTTAACAGCATTAATATTTCTATATTTAGAAATGCACCCTCTTCATAAAGTATATATTTAGAAACTAAAAATAGCTGGGTGTAGTTCCCAAAATACATAATTGGTATTTTTAAAAAATTTCTTTTTTACTGGAACTCCATAGAGCTACGACCAATAAAAGATACAAGGCTAGTGTGAACTAGAATTCACTTTTCTTTGGGGGGGAACACATCACACAAAAAAAACCCAAACAAACAAAAAAACCCAAAGAGGTCATTCCTCTTCACAGCATTTTTATGCAAGAGAGGTGGAGAAGCAAGCTATATCTTCACTGTCTAGACTCCCCAAAACCTATCCCCATCTTATCATCTTGCACTCCTTCCTTAGAAGCTCAGTCCTTCCTCCTACAATGTGTACAGCTCACCTGCTAAATTTTGAAATGTGCCACCTTAGTGAGTTTTCCCATGATGCCTTCGCTACAATGCTTATTAGAAACCCAAACCAGATCATCAGTACATTAGAGAAATAACCCGCTGTGCTACTACCACATCACTGTATCCATCTGTCAAGACCCACTTTTGCCCTTCTCTTGTAACTAGGGTGCCAGCTCTTTCAGGCAAATGCCACGGATTTGTTCTTATCTGTGATAATACTTATCACAACATTTTTCCTGATTCTTGATTAACTAGGAGGATTACAGTTGCTTTGCTAGAATGCAAACAAGAAAAAATTGGTGTAATAACCACCAGCTCATGTAAGCATCCTTACCTCATGAAATATAGTCAAGTGAATCTACAGGTAGTCTCCAGGCACTATTTTGGATACAGGTAAGACTCTCCCAGTAGGACCTCCCATTAACTGTGAAAATAATATTGTTAATTATTTATCAGTGAGAACCTGAATTCAAAGAAGCTGGGGCAAATACATTAACCTCAGTCCCTCAATTCATCTGAGGTACTCTAAATTCCAGCTGTCTCGCCACTTGTAGTCCTATGTTCAAGTTAAAATGATACCATTTTATGTTGCTAATGCAAAAAAAGCCCTGCATCACACTGAAAAGTCACAGCATGCACTAAATACAGTGAAAAATTATCACTTTCAACTAATTTAACAAAACTGTCCAGCTGTCAACAGCAGCCTAGCACCAAAGCAAGGGGCTGAGGAACAGCACTGATGTGCAGATTAAATGCAAAGGCCAAGATGCTCCATTAGCACATCCATGAAGGGTCTTTATGAGCTTCCATGAAACTGTAAGAGTACAGAAAGAAGAGTCTTGCACAGGTCAGTAATGCCAGATCCTCTGCAGAATTGCTACGTGTTTTGATATAAGCTGCGACAATATATTTTGGATGTCTGTTTCGAGCGTTACCTGTGGCATTTTGGCTGGCTTGCCGCTAGATCAAATGTCACCCAATCAGAGCAAGAACTGCATCCATCACAGTGTAGCAACCGGGCAGTGTCACCCATCAGAGGGCCAGGAGGCTCAGCACTCTTGACAGCCACCGAAACCTTTGCGGCAAACAAGCCCATGCTGCCTGCTAGAGCAGTAAAAGGACCAGAACTGCTGACTGGTAGTGGCAGCAACACTTCTTCCCCTGGAAAATGTCATCTGAAATTCTGAAAGTGTCATCTCCAAGATTTCCTAGCCCAAAGGCACATCACACATCCTACACCGTCACTGGAGCTCAAACGCCAATCTTGACATTGTATTACAGTCCTAAAAGGGTGAGACACTGATGTACTTTCTGCGCAAAGATGAGACGGAGCCCTCAGACCACTAGATACAACTTTTCAAGTGACAGTAAAAATCCCATAGCATTTCTCACTTTAATTAATACTTCCATCCAGCCACCCATGCTAAATATGGCCTGTCAGCATTCATGTTTTCAGATTTCCTACTGAAACCCATTTGCCACAGAAAAATTACTTCTAAGGATGAACAGAAACCAGATGTGTCCAGAAACAAGAATGAAAAGACCCTGTAACTGGGCTCATGACTAAAGTAAATTGAAGGACTGAGTGGGTAAAAGGAACAGCATTTTGATGACATATTTTTGCTAATATCTTACAGCAAAGGTCTTACGGAAAATATCAGGGATACCCATCAATACCCAACCTCATACAGCAAACAACTTTTGCTTATGTTCTCTATCCCACCTTAAACATAATTAAAAATAATATGAATAGACCAAGAGGGAAAGATTAACATGGATTTTCTTACAAATTCATGCTTCAAAAAGCCAAACACATAAGCACCATAAAAAGAGCTGTGGCTTGTAACTAATGATGTTGGCCCACAAGTGAAAACGCAGTCAGATGGCAGAGCTGACAGACTATGCACTCACATGATATGAACCCCAATGCAACAGTGCCATCGCCACAGAAAATCTGAGGGTGTAACAACTGGAACAGCTGGAGAATAACCAGTGAACTCACAGTATCTTGGCAGGATAACCATGTGGACAAAAACTTGGAAAAAAGTGGTCCAGTTGTTGTAAGACCACATAAAGGGCAACATGAGCAAAGGATGAACTTCAGAGAAATACTGATTGTGTCAAATCTAAAAAAAAAAAAAAGGAACTGTGGTTGCAGCACAGCATGTGAGACAGCAGGCCCACACAAGATAATACGTTAAGCTAAGACTCACCTTGCATCCCTGCCTAAAGGGCCAAGTTGGTACAGATGAAGGAAGGCAACGGCTGCGCTTAACATCCCATCTCCTCTGGAAGGGTGTTGTGGGAGTCAGCTAATTAATGGGGCAAAACAAATGAAACCATCAAGGGCTACAGAAGACTAGTCTGAGCTCTCTGAAAGTCAAAGTCTTGCCACCCAGAACAAAACATTTCATTCCATTTTCTTCCTCCATACAGACTGCCCCAGTTTGCTTTGGTGACACATCTAAAGTGGAACAACTTGTCCTTGATCTACGATTGATGCTTACAGCAGAACCCATGAGACACTAGCTGCATTTCTGTGAACGTCGCAGAAACAAAACTACAGAGCACCAGTTCTTCAGTATTTCATGAAGACATCTGACAAAATATTTACAACCGTAGCAAACTGCAGAGCGATTTCACAAAGGAATACTCTGCTAACAATCTGGCACACGTTTGTGCCACTACTATGCTTCCATTTGAAAAGCTAGAAAATGAGAGTGGAAAGAATCCTTTAAACACAACCTTGCTATATATGCTAGTATGAGAGGATTATTTAATGGAATTGGGAAATACTTGTAGCTAAAGATGACCAACAAGAATACAATGCGCCACCTGGAGTTATTGCCATCTGCTTCTATGTTCTTGATGTCTTACTTTACTCTTCGGTATCTGTGTTCAATTTGCTGTCTTGCGTATTCTGTTTAACTGCACAAGTAGCAACATACCTATAGCGAGAGCTGGATGAAGTCCTAAAGCAAAATACCATCAACAGCAAAAGGTGGAACGACATCCAGGAATCAGAGAATCAAAACATTAACTCAAATACAATACGCAGAGTTGCAGACAGGGGTCTAAGATACCACCTCTCTGATTAATCAAGAGGACTGTCACCAGGCTGTCGCCTAACCACCAGGAATACCAGCCTGCATTCACAGAAAACAAAAGTTCAGGTAGCAGAGTGCCAGCGCTGCAGCCACACTAACCGCCTGCTGCAACACTTGGCGCGGGGAGCCCACAGCCTGCCTTCACGCAGCCACGCAGCAGTGGCAGCAGGCCGGCAGTGGCATCACCAGGCCAGCATATGCCACACTGTCAGAGCGGGGCAAAAATAACCACGCCAGCCTCATGACACAGAGCGGCAAGACCGTTTCATAACAGCGTTCACCTGCTAACTTGCCTAATGCAAAGTGATCAGAGCTTATGTTTAAACCCCACCAAAGGCGACGCTACCGACCCTCTCTGACTTAATAGACAGAGAAACTGCGGGTCACGGCGAGAGCCCGGTGCTGCTGCCCTCGTGTTACGGTAGGGCCAACCTATTTTAGACCGAAAGCGGCCGGCCGGCACCTACCCACTCCGCGTCCCCGCGGGCTGCGCTCGGCCACCGGTGCGGAACGTCGCGGGAGGAGCGCCGGGAAGCAGCGGGGGCGGCCCTCCCGGCCCGGGGACACGGCGAGGCAGAAACACACACACCCCCGCCGGGCACAAGTGTCGCGCCCCCTCCCCGCGCCCCGCCCGGCTGCACCTGCGCTGCGCTCCCCAGGACGCGGCTCCACAGGCCGCGGGCCCGGCCCCCGTCATGGCGGGGCAGATCGGCCCGGCACGGCCCGGCACGCCGGCCTCGGCCGCCGCGCGTCGGCACCGAGGCTCCACGGCCCCCCGGGCTCCGCAGGGGGAGCCCGCCGCGGACACGGCGCCCCGCGGGCTATGCCGGCGGCCTCCCCCCTCCCCGCCCCGAGCGCCCCGCACTCACGGCGCGGCCGGCGGCAGGCAGGCGAGCGCGGCGGCAGGAAGCGGCAGAGGAAGCTGGGCCTTAGCCAGTCCCGCTCCGCTCCGCTCCGCCCGGCGCGGCCCGCCCCCGGCCCCGCCGCGCCGCTCCCCGCCCCAGCCTCAGCCTCAGCCCGGACGGCTCCCCGCAGGCCCCGGGGCGGCGGGCGGGCTGTCCCCGGCGCCGTAGGAGCTGGCAAGGGGGGGGGCGGCCGGGGGCAGGTAGCGTGGAGGGCGGGTGGGACCGGGGGGTGGTGCCGGGTCGGGGATGGAATGCGTCTTCCCGGTAGGAAGGGCGGCGGGGCGGGAGCTTGCTGTGGCCCGCCGAGGGGCGACAGGTGGCGGCGGGTCCGCCTGCGGGGCGCCCTGGGGACCCAGTGCAGAGAAGGGCAGGGGGTGCGGAGGGAGGGGGACGTGACGGGGACACCTCCGCATCAGAGTTTGGCTGGAAGACCTGGGGACACCACAGTAGGTTTGTGGGCGAGGGGAGCAGGCCAGCAGGCTCGCCTGTGCGCAGGGGTGCGGATGGTCGTACCTAGAGGCTGTGCACAGGGGTCTGGGCCCTGCCTGGGGTTTCAGGGCAGCCACTGGGGAGTGACTGGAGGGAGGTCTGAGCCAAAGGTGCTTGTCCCAGCCGAGGGACTGGCAGAGTAGAGGGGGTCCAGTGTGAAAGGGACGAGGAGCTAGTGGAAACTGGGATGGAGATTAAACTCAACATGTGGCTAAACAGCAAGGGAGGCTTTATTTGGACAGAAGGCAAATCTGAATTAAGGATTGAGAGATGGTTTTATTGGAATAAGCTTAACCAGTGGTAAACCATAGAGCAAAAAGGAGATGTTTGCTGTGTTGCCCCTCAAAAACCAAGGATGGAGAACCTGTAGTGGATCTGCTGACAAGCACACTGAAAGAATGGTTAGAGAAGCATGTAGAAGTCATTGGACCAAGCAAAGGCAAGATGTCAGGAAGGGTATTGTTGAAAGAGGTTGTCAGATTAAGCAGGATTTGATTTAGGTAGGAAGAATTCTTTAGGCACTTCAGTGACAGTGGTGACAACTGAGCACAAAGATCGGCAGGCAGGCTGCAGACTGTGTAACAGAGGAGCCCAGACACAGGCTGTGAACACCATGTTTGTGGGGTCTGTATGTGAAGGGGTGAAAGAGTATGGGACAGCAGCCTGAAACAAACTGGATTAAGAGGTGGGTCCTTCCTCCTCTGCACAGGAGAGATTAGAGAATTATTGCACGGCAGGAGTAGTAACTAAAAGGTTAAAGAGAAGGAGGGAAAAGTGAACATGAAGGGAAATATGCTAATTTAGCACAGGAGAGGAGACTAGAAATATGTGGAAAAGGTAGAACATCAGGGCACTGGCAGAAGGGGAAGGCAAGCAAGGGAGGTAGGAAAGATGTGACAAAATTTTTCCCAAAGGAAATGGTTTGACTTCTGTGCAGAGAATAAGGACAGCAGGCTTTATGCATAGTTTCCCATCACATTGAGAAAAATGGGATATAAATTAGAGTTGCATGTTAGGAAAACAGATATGTCACAGGAATCAGCCAGGTCCCCAGTTTTCCTCCAGAAGCACTCAACAAGGCAAAAGCAGAGCCAAAGAAAGCCGAAGCTGAGATAGAATCATGTTTGGGGTTTGGTAATTAGAGACAATGAAGGGTCAATGGCAGAGAAGAAAGAAACACAAAGAGCATCAGCAATCAGAGGCATGAAAGGAAGAAAAGAGAAAGCAGAGAGGGACAGCCAAAAGCAAGTGTTCGAGCATGATTAAAAGTACTGTAGGAAGGCTGAAAAGTTGGGAGGGGAGGTAGATGATAGGAAAAGAAGATGTGGTAACAAAAATATCAGAAAGGCAGTAAGACCTGATGAAAAACTAGGTCTGAGAACCATTTCTTCAATCAAAAAAGGCTTCAGTGAAATGTGAGATGAGGATAAAGAATGTGTAAGGGTTAATCGTGCCGCTGGCGATGAGCGAGGGAGGCTGTGCAGAAATGGAGAGAGAGTCCCAAGAGGTGAAATTAAGAAAGCTGCTGAGGAAAGGTTGAGTGACTGCTAGATGACAGGCCATGAAGGCAAGAGAATTGAAACGTGCTGCTTTCCCCCCTTTCACCGGTTGGGGGAGTTTGCCTAACTTGATCTCCTCTGACTTCACCATTCCTATTTCCGCAAGCAAGCTAGTGTGTTCTCCCTTTATGTGTGTGTATGTATGATCCAGGCTCAAATTAAAGCCGTAAAATAACTTATAAAAATGCAACATTATGTGAATATACATTTTATGCAAGTGTCCTGACACTCCACATCACACACTTTATGCACCTTATAGTGATATATGCAATAAATGGAGACTGTGGTTGTTATTTTATCTGTAGTAAAGAGAATTTCTAGAAGTAGTCTATTCTACCCAAACCTTGTTGAAAATGCAATCACATAAAACTTTTGACTCATATATAGATTTACTGCTTCAAAGAGAATTTGCAAATGCCTGTCAAGGGGGCCATATGGAGAGGCTGGCAGAAGGGCAGCTAGTGAACCAGTTATATGTGCCAAGTTCAATTTGTCACACTTTACAGTACCAAGAAATATTTTGTTCTCGTTTTGAGAAGGAAAACCTTCATTAGTAAAGATTCAACAACATACTCATCAAAATGCATCTTTTATGAAGAGAAAAGATCCAGCATGTCTGCCATTAAAGACTGGAACTGCTGCAAGGCAATGTATCTACAAAGGTATATAGTAAATACAGAATGATTTAAAATGCATTGAGCCCTCATTTCTCCACTTGAAACACGGCTGTCAGTCCCTGGTGCTGGAAGACTGACGGCTTTCAAAACCAAAGCATACCCAAACTGGGGATGCTGGTACTGCCCTTGGACCACAGCTCCTATGGCTGTAAGAGAGCAATGAATGGCAAGGGTGAAAACGATGCAGGCCAGTGCTAAAATCACCTTTTCTCCTCAGGTGTAACACTGAAGGTTGGGGTTTTTTTAGTTGCGTTGCATGGATATGGTATCAAAATTAGTTATCCCTGATCAAACCTCCCAGCAGTTGGTACTTCAAGGCTTCTTAACAGCTTGGCTGAGTTGTGAAATGACCGTGCCAGGGCAGTGGCAGTTGCTGGCTGTACTGACACCCGCACCGGGGGCTGCCTCATGAAGCGGCTCGCCCGTGGCTGGTGGGCCCGGGCCGCTTGGCTCCATGCGGCTCTGGCCAAAGCCAGGCCTGCCCTGAGCCCAGGGGCTCACTGGCGGTGCCCGGCCTTAAGCTCTTCGGCTGTGTCTGTGCAGAGATTTTATCAACATCGAGTCATAAATTGTCAGAAATCGGAGGGATTCGCAAGGAAAACAAACCGGAAAATGTATTGCTTTTAACCCACCCCGGCCACGCCGCTGGCGCTCTCCCAGCCACGGGCCGGGCCAGCGCCGGTTGAAGGCCTCCGCGCCCCCGCCGCTGAGAAGAAGGCGGTGCCGCCCGGGGCGCCGTCTCCTCCCCCGCCGGCGGGGGCGGCCGCCATCTTCGGAGGCGGGTGATGGGGGCCGGAGGCCGGTGCTGGCGGCGGGCGGCGCGGGCCCTACGGGCGGCGAGCGGCTGGTGGCGGGCGGCGGCGCCCGGTGAGGCGGGGAGCGGAGCGGGCGGCTGGGCCTCTCCGAGGGCGGGCGGCGGGGTGAGGTTTGCCGGCGCCCGGGGTAGTCACCGTGTGAAGGTGCTAAACCTCGTAGGGGGCCATGGCCTTCCCCGAGGGGCGGGGACAGCGGGGGCCTGCGCCGGGCTCACGGGCTGCGCCTCCTGGTCCGGTCCGGGCGCGGCGGGTGCCACCAGCCGCGGCCTCTGCACCGGCGGGGCGCCCGGCCTTTCCTACCAAGAGCTCAAAGACTTGAAGAAGACCGGCGTCCTCCACATCGACGTGCGGGAGAGGTGGGAGATCGACAGATCCGGAAAAATCCCAGCATCCATCAACATACCGCGTAAGTTATGAACCTGCTACACGGAGGCGTTGGGTGTTCCCTTGGCTTGGCGGTCAAGTCTGTGGGTAGGTGGCCATGACTGAGCAAGGAGGAGCTTTGCTAGGCCGCTGCTGCTGTGTTGCGAGGCTAACCTTTTCCTCCAGAGGAACTAGAAGCCTTACGGTGTAAGCTTGTCTGTGGATGGAGAATAAACAAGACCTCCTTTCCCCCACCACCCCTTATATTTCCCAGTGGGTGAATTAGTGGAAGCTCTACAAATGGACCCAGCGGAGTTCAAGGAGCAGTACAATCAAAAAATGCCATCCAAGACAGACCTTGTGGTTTTCTCCTGTTTGGCAGGAACAAGAAGTAAACAAGCACTTGGTTTTGCCACGTCCTTGGGTTTCAGCAGGTATGATATGTGTGTGTTAAGGATGGGATTAGTGCAGCCTCCCCCCATGAAGCAGAACTTATACTTGGCTTCTTGCAGGCAAGGGTAAAATTGTAAGTGTGGGATATGAACTAAACTGGTATTTGAATTAGACACTGCCTCTTGTCTCCGCTGAACATTGAAAGACACCATTGGGTGTTCAGCAAAGTGAGGTGTATTGCCCTGTGAAACAACCCTTCAGCAGCTCTGCATGTGTGCCGCAGATGATGCAATCTGCTGCAGGACTGTGCTGCCACTGAAGGGTCCTTCTGCTTCTTAGGGGTCCCTCCCCAAGATGTTGTTTCTTTATACAGCTTCATAAGCACTAGTCCTGAGACAGAGGATGACTGGAAAAGTGGAGAACTGCTTGCTTTGGTAGAAGTGCAATCTTAGATTAAATAGTTGATGAAACCACACCCTTTGTTAAATTGCAGTTCTATCTGTGCAGTTCCCTGTTGACAAAGTACACCTTCACTTTAAGTAAAATGTTGGATTGTTTGCCCATAGTAAAGCAATGAAGGCAGTGGCTAAGAAGACAATGAGATTGACAGAGTGAAAGCAAAAGCAGCGTTTAGTTGGCATAATTGTTACACATGTGCCAGGAGAGGTGCCTTGCTAGCCTGAAGACTGCAGAAGATTTTAAAAATTGGTTGTTTGTACATGTTTTCACTGAACTGCAATTCATTAACTGGAATATCCATGCCAATTCTAGTCAAAAGTATGGAACCACATTCTTTTTTTATAAATACGTGGGTTTAATAAGTGTAAAATATCTTCCATTACCTGGTTTTTATGCTGCCTAATTGAAGCAGCCAGTATTGTGTTGCACGGTGGGTTTTTGTTTTCCAGTTTTATGCAGGCTTATGTCAGATCTATAGAGTGTGTAGGTTTGCAAGGAAGTAAAGATCAGTGCGCTGCCTTTATTTGATGACATCTCAAGTATTGGACATAATAACATGCAAATCTCCCGCCACACCGAGTCCATTTTTTTTTAAAAAAAAAAAAGAAGTGGCAATGGGTTTTATTGATCTGGCTGCTACTACTTGCTTGATGCTTGATCTCCAGCACAGTGTAATTTGGAAAAAAAGGCTTGCAGAACACACTGCATGGAAGCAGGCAGTATTAGAGTGCAAGTAATGTCAATCTAGCTCATCGAACCTAGGTGCAAGTGTATTTGATTGCAGTGAATTTCTTCATGTTTTTTTTTCTCTTGTGTTGGTTTGGGTTTATTGCCATGTCCTCTTAGGCATCTTTTTCAGGAAGAGTCCTTCTTGACATTGTATCTTCTGCATATTTTCAGAGTTCAGCAGTATGCTGGTGGCTTTCAGGACTGGGTAAAACATGAACTTCCAGAGAAAAAATGACTGCCCCAACTGTTGCCCCATCAAGGCTTCAGGATGGTTTGTTGGTTTTAGCATTCAAACTACGTGCATTCCACTTCCAGAATACAGCCAGCTCACTCCTGTTTTCTTGTGTAAATGGACATTCACCTCCAAATAGCCATGTATATCAATTGCTTGGTTTAAATTATATGTAAAGACTACAACATGAACAGGAGACATAATATTTGTTCAGTGTTTACTTTGGGCTGTGTTTTTTGGTGAAGGTATATGAAGAAAACCTAAGTGCTTATTACACATACCAAGATTTTTGTATGATGTAGTTTATGACTGTTTAAACTATTGATGATAGGGCAAATAAAATTATTCTTTTCCAAATAACTGTGTTGGGTAGTTTCTTTAGAATAGTTAAACTGCAGGTATTCTAATAGAATTGGGATAACTGCCCTGAGCACTGTTCATTATACTTCATGTGTAACTGAAGTTTTAAAACAGTTGCAGTGTTTTCAAAGAGTCCAAGTAGAGTACAGATTTTTAGGTTTGTGCAGTGTGACCTTAAGGCCAAAACTTCACTACTGGTCAGAAAATAAAAAGGGAAACTGACCTGATGCTAGAATACTCACTATTGAAAATGTTGTGTGACTCCTTATTTTAAAAGTATATCCTTCTCTATATGTAGATCTGCTTCTAAACACAAAATGCTATTGCATTCAGTCGTCAGCAGTTCCCTCAGCAGTTCAGTAGCAAGTGACAACCTGCCAATATTTGAAGTTATTATTACAAACCATTTTAGGATGGAAAACCTGAGGTGTCCAACTCCCAGCCTTGTTTTTATGCACGTTAATTTTCATATCTTAAACATTAAAAAACAAACCAACCAATCCCATCCCTGCCTATAATTCTGCATAGTCATAACTTTAAGGATTTTTTGTTTTTTAATGCTGTTAGTAGTTCAGGGGAAGTAGAAAGGTGAATTGCTTTGGCCCTGAGAAAATTTAAGTCATAGCACAGAAGTTGAGGACTCTACAGGACGTTTGAAAAAAGGAATTAAAATTTCACCTTCTGCTGTAATCAGTATTGTAAGCAACGTGAACTTACCCTACAGCTCTTCCATTTGACAGTGCAGTCTGTATGGTGAGAAGAGGATCTAAAACATACACCTTCTCAAATTCAGAGAAGTAACTAATCTTACCAGCATTTTATTTCGAGTAAGTTCCACAGTCTCTGCAGTCATTCGCTTCTAGAGGACAACTCCTGTAGTTACCACAGCCAGCTGTGCTACCCCAACATTCTATCTTAGAGAGGTTTCTGTTCTCTCATCTTCACTAATAATTAAGAGACCCTGTAGTGTTACTGCCATAATAGTGAGTAACGAGGGCATTTTTCTTTGAAATATCGTTGCCTTTTTGGTGGTCTTAGTGGTATACTTTATTTCTAATCCATAGAAAAAAACCCAGACAATTTAAGAACCGTGATTTAGACATTGCCAAAACACTAGTTTATTTTAACTGATGACTTAGTGGGAGTAAGATGAAATTAAAATGGCAGGATGAGTATGGATGTTATCTTGCTGTGATCAATTACTCTACAATTCTTGCTATCTTACTCTTGAAGGTCTTTTTCAGACTGAAATAGGAAGAATAACAGATGCCAACAGTGCCGTTTCGTTTAGCCAGATGCTATTATCTATTAATTTTGCCTGTTTAACATGACCTAGGTGGTCAGTTTCACAGTGCTGTGGGCACATACTCAAAGGGGCAACTGAAGCCTGCTGTTGGCTGCATTGTGCCAGGCCTTACCAGGACTAATGATGCCTTTTGATCTACATCATTAAGATCAGATTGTACAGAAAGTTTGAGATGCACTGAAAATATTTAGCTAAATGTGTAATTAATCATGCCTAGCTGTATTGACCAAGCCACCAAACTTTGCTATCTAGATGAAGAAAGCAAGGAGACCTAATCAACTAAACTTAGTCACGACTTAGTCTGAAGTGGCCAATGCTTCCTTTTGTAGCTACACCAAAGTTTGTTGGGAACATCTAAAACCACATAGCCACAAAAAACAAACAACAGTTCCATTTCGTCACATCAAGGTCTGTCTAGCCCATTATTTTGTTTGGCAGCAACTGGTAATAAACATCTGAAGAAAAGCATAAAACAGGGTGAGTAGGTAGGGACACAATCCCCAGATTACTCTCATTTACAACTCAGATTACTTTGATACTTCCTTTGGGCTTTGCATGTCTTGGTATATTTGGGTATTTGTAATTTTCAACACAAACTCCCAGCAGTCACAGCAAGCTGCATTGGGTTTAACAGTAAGTTGTGAGAAGTCTTTCCCTTTGTTGCTTCTCAACTTGCCATGTATCATTTCCATTGGATGCTCCTGCTTCTGTCAGAAGTGATGAACAGTTGCCACCTTGGTCTTCACACCACTGATGATTTTTCTAGACCTCTGTTTTCTCTTCTGAGCTGAAGAGTTGCAGATTATTTTTTTTTAATAGGAAAGCCACTGTATTAAACCTCTTTATTTTCATTATTTTTAGTCTTGGTAGATTTAGGTTTTATTAGTCTTGGTAGTTTTTTGCAAGGTGTTTCTCAAACTACTTGTAGCTTGTTAAAGTTGATGATCCTTTCTGTGTCTTCTTCTATCCTTACATGGATAAAGGTTGCTTTTTTTCCAATGATGCTTTTTCAGTTAAGTAACTTGTCTGATGCAGTTCAGTTTGCTTCCTTTTAGATTTTTCCTTAAGTCTCTTTGGCATAGTGTTTGCTTTGACACTCCACTGTCACCTGTAACCA
Organism: Falco punctatus; assembly: GCF_963210335.1. Lineage (NCBI taxonomy): Eukaryota > Metazoa > Chordata > Aves > Falconiformes > Falconidae > Falco > Falco punctatus. Next base: position 716,778 of record NC_137584.1, on the reverse strand, counting down.
TATAATCTATCAAAACTTTCAGCTGGCTCTCTTCTAATGAGATACCTCATTTTTATGCATTCCTTTCACTTGAAATGAAGCACAGTAAAGGTATTTTTTCTCTCTGGTTGGTAGCAAAGCTGTTGAATTCACCTTATGTTCCATTTCCTGTTGTTCTAATTTACATCTTTCTTTTTAAAACCCATCATTGAATCCAGTTCCTTTGTAGCTTATTGCCTTCCACTGTTTACACTGGAATCAGAGCTGCTAAAACTATCCCCACCTCCCCAGTGGAGAAATGACTTAAGATGTTTCTATTTACCATCAAGAAGTGCCTAATATTTTAACTCTAAGGTTTACGTCGAATAAGTAATTTAGGTGTTAAGTGAAGTCTGCAAAGGTTCTTAAGCAGCAAGAAAACTTAGTCATTCCACCCAGAATTCTTCACTAATAGTGTGAAATCCCTAATTTCAAAACATTAGCTTTCTTCGCAGATTATGTGGTATATGCGAGAAGACTGATCTTTACCTCAAGAACAGCACCTGTTTAAGAACTCCACACAGTGGTCAAGTTGCATTGATTTATTTCTACTCCCCGAGTCCACATTACAAATAGCACATTTTAGACTTCAAGAAACAAAGGCAAATAGCCGAATTCCACTTCAACAATCAAATGTCTATAAAAAGGTATGGATCAAATGGCAACAAGAGTAGCAAAGACCAAAATGTATATATATCTTTTATCTCACCACAGTGGATTGGGCTTGTTTACCTACAGTTTTATGAAAATAACCTGAACAGAAATAAATGCTAGTAGCCTAGTGGGCTACATACACTTCAGTTATATTTCACTGAATGACCAGACAATTACAAAGACAAGTATTTGCAAAAACTGGGTTTTTATAAGGGGTCAGTTTTTGGAACCAAGACATATCTTAAAACAAGGGGTTTTAAGATTTTCCCTCCAGTATTTCAGACCAGTGAAATGTGTTGCTTCAGAGAAAAAAAAAAGCTGAAAAATGTTACTGCACTTTATTTTATCATTCAATTTTTATACTTGGGCAAGTCAGCATTATCATTCAAAATGAAGTTGTACAGAAGTTAATTTGAAACAAAGTTACCTAAAAATAAAGAAATGTGATTTAGGCCAATTCCTGACTTCAGTGGGTATCTGCCTGAGTAAGAAACACAGGATATGGCCTTCTGGTTGAAGGAATCTCATTTTCTCCAGCACATAGTTAACCAGGGAATCCCATTTCAGTTATTCTATAGCGTTGCTCTTAACATCACAATTAAAATAATTAGCCAGCATGAAGCTCACCAAAAGCTTGATCCTCTTAAATAAATTCTCTAATGAACCACACAAATTCACACTAACAGTGAAGGCAGACTAACAGTGTATATCTTGTACAAAAAAATCCACCATAAAAATTAGCAATCATATCCAGATTTGTACTTGACTGAAATATTCCAATTGTACTATACAGTACATTTACTTTCCAAAAAAAAGAAATCCTAGTATGTTGGGGTTTTTAAATTCCTAATAATTGAAATGTTTTAGGAAAACTGCAAAATCACTGTACATATTGCACTTTTCTGGTAAGCTGGGCTATTACGCTTCATGGCAAAACTATCCAAATACACCTACTGAGTAAACCAGCATTTTTCTAATCCAAAAAAAGAAACTGAGTTTCTTTCCTGCAGCTTTCATTAAAACTGTAACAATATTCTTTGAATGCTCTTCTAGGATTTGTTTCTGAAAGACTGCTCTGTTACATGTTATAGATCCATATTAATTTTTTAAAAATCAGCAAAACTCAAGGTAATGAATAGATTTAACATAGAGTGCACTATCTTCCTTCAGTCACAAACAAAATGAAGACAACACAAGTCATTAATACAGTTACACTTAGGCTTCAGGTTTCTGTCGCTTTAAAAATAGTTCACTTCAATGGCAAGTTACAATTTTCTCAAAGCAAACAAAACCAATATTGAACTATTTGTTTTGAGTGGACAGTGTTAATCTTTTTCAGCTTGGTTTAACATTTGATTCCTTAAACTGAAAAATCTTAGTACATTTGTTCCAGCGTCAGAGAAAATGATGCGGTTTTAGAGAAAAAGCTTTCAAAATGCTTGACACAAGCTATTTATTCTTCAAGTTCTTTGTCAAAGATGATACTAAAACCTTCTGTCCATTTCATGAACACAGGAAAGATCCCAGGATGTCTTGAGTCAAAGTGGTCCATAAAGGAATTCTTTGGAATGTCTTAAGATTGGCTATAACTAGAGTTCTGGCTACCATTTGGACCCTGTTCTCCTTCACTGTTTGAAAGAAAAAAAATAAAATAAAATAAAAAGCAAACCCACATGTCTTCAAAAAGAAGCATGATATTACATTTTTATCTTTCTTTTTAATTAAAAATATGGTACTCTGAAAGTAGTAAAAACCTTTGAAGCAAAATACTTCAACATATACACAAATAGGTTGAGATATTCTGCTCATTTTCATAAAAAAAGCAAAAGTTATTCTCAGAATGCATGAATAGCTTCAGTGTATCTATTTGGATAAAAATTTAAGTATATCCCCATGCAGCTGTCTGCTGAATCTACTTCTGAAGTCAACATTTCAAAGTTGACATTACATAAGCATGTGCAAAGGAATTTGCATGCGCAGATTCCCAGTGACATTTAACCACAGTAATCAAATACAACATCAAGCAGGCCTGGTTCCAACGAATCTGGCCCAGCCATGGAGCCCCACACTGCAGCTCCTATTTTCTAAGCTGCATTGATCACATTCTAATTACATTAACACTCTCCATAAAACAATGAATGTTCTGCTGCTTGCTACCTCCTAACAATCAGGCTGACTGTAATAGAAAGGTCTGCACTGTAAAAACATACACTATACCTCAAATTAAACATTTACTCATTGTTAAGCTAGTAGTCCAGTTTTTCCATATGTATTAAAGGAAATACAGTACCTGTTTGGAGGTGGTTTTGGTTTAGGCATTTTACTAAGAATAGTAGCCATCTCTTTCCTCTCATCAAAGTTCTTCCACTGCTCATACAGCTTCAGAATAACCCTGATTATTTCTAAAATCTAATTAGAAAGAAAAGAGATTCGAAGGTCAGACACAACAGTGATTTGATCTTTGTCATAGTCAGTTTAAGTATTAAACATGGCCCGAACTGAAATTAAGCAGCACGGTTTTCATACTACAAACAGAGCTGTCCCACATTTAATCTGGTCTCACAATCAACCATTTCCATTATTATTTTGATTTAACTGTGAATGGAAACCTGAACAGAATACTTTCCTTCCCATTCAACTGTATATACCACTTCTCCTCCCCTGCAAGCTAAATAGCTTTTGATTTATTTATTTTCAACTACTGCCACAGCTTATAACTATGCTACTGGGAAAATACAGACACCCAGCAGCATAATTGCAGCTAGATGACCATGGATTACCAATACAGTAACTGATGATTATCAATGTTCTGTACACGGCAGAGGCACAGCGCAGGAAAAAAACAGTTGAAAACGACATAACATTGGTCTGAATTCTTTCCTCCCAAGAAACAAAGAGCCTAGGAGTGTCTAAACACTTGTTGTTGTTGATAATAAGAATAAGAATGTAATTGTTGACATTTCTTCTTCCACTTCTATAAGCATAAGCATTTTCTACAAGTTTGGACATCTGTCTACTGCACCTCAACTACCTTAATTTTCAATTAAATTTCTAGTGCAATAGTCTACATAAAAGGTGGATAATGTTTGGTTCATAATTTGTTTCATCATTCTCTAAATTAATAAAGTAGGCGACTTCTTTTTAATACATGGTCTTGATTAAGTACTAGAACAATATATATCCTTGAAAAAAAAGTCATAGTTGGCTAAGAGGCCCATGGCATTACTGTAAAAAAATCAAGCTTAGATTGTACTGCTGGCATAAGAACCAAGACATGTAAACACTCAAACATGTTCAGTATCAAGCTTATGGTAACCTTATCTGTCAAATACAGGTTGATTCTCCTCTGCTGCCAATTTATAATCAGCCTGCTTTTACACGCATGGCAGCATAATTCACAGAGGTCTTGATGCAGCATTGCATCCACACTGTGCTTAAATTTGTAGATGAATCCTGGAATACAAATACGATGCCAGGATATCATCAGTGGTACAAAGGGCCACACTGATGGCACAGAGGGCAATGGTACATCTCATCCATAATGTGCTATTTAATTCCACTCAGTTTCAAAAAAGATAAGACTGAAAAATACGTGGAGAGTGAAACACCGTGATAAGGAATATAAGTACTAGTTTGGCTTGCTTGCTGGAGCTAAACAAAGGTTAAAGAAATCATCCTAAAAAGTAAAAGGAACTAGTGAAGATGAAGAACATTACTGCACCTCAGAACCTTATCAGTCTATGAAAGGGATTATTTGACATAGCATTTGCAATAGCAGGAAACTCAACTGAATGATCACGACGTCCCCCTGTTTAATGTTGACTGAAGTCACAGTTCTGGTCATCCTGGAAGTGTCAAGAATGTTTTACACTCTGCTATACTATGCACATTTATTGGGAGAAAATGAGAACAGTATGTAGGCACAATGCTGAAAGGCGAATCAGAAAATCACATGCACTAGAATTTAAAAGTCAAACTCATGCTGACAATCTTGAATGATGAAAAACCCTGGGAATTCTTTTTCTGGCAAAAAATGCAAAGGATATTTGGTTTCATATTTCCATCTGAAAATGGCAGCACCAGCAACACCGTGCTGTTATGCAATGGTTCTCCCTTGACTTTCAGGGCGGGGTGATAACTGAATGACCTGACATTGTCTCCCTCCCCAAGAGATCTACCTAATTTCAACAGCACCTAACATATGATCACTGAATGAAGTTCAAATCAGTACCACAGATATGTAAGACAGTAGTTCTATACCCATGACTACCGCTTCTGATCAGTCCACTAGAGGTGGCAGGAATTAAAGGAGTACCTTTTCCATATCAACAGATAGCTCAGCAAACCATTGCCTTGCATCCTTCTGCTGGACAACACAGGCTACGTGTAGGCAAGCTGCAAAGATCAGGTAACATGGATGTTGAACAAAGATCCACTCTTGATACAGTCAGAAACATTCTATTTTTTTATAAACACTACACAGCTCAACAGAGAAAACTTGGGATTAATGATCTGATTTTTCTTCAAGACTTTTTAAGTCTCAAGGCAACTGTGTCAGTACTGTATGAAACACAAATTGAAGCACTTTATGAGGGCACTCTAAGGAACGCTTGTTGGTAAGACAGTGCACAGAATACATTCATTTAAAGATGACAAGAGACATTACTTGTGTTACTTACCTAGAGCTATCATGAAAGGAGGGTACAGCAGACAAAGATCAGTTCTATATGTGTCATTCACTATCCTCCTGTATAAAAAAGAACTTGTAAGTATCGACCTATTCACCTTTAGACTATATGACTTCAAAAACTGCAGTCAATTTGTAAATAGTCAGTTTCCCAGATGGTAGAGGCAGTGAAGCTGCAGGGCAAAACAGCAAGGGAAGAGATCTCTTCCCTTATGAAAATCTCTCAAAGCCTTTCATTTTTTTCCTTTGTAGTCACAGCTGAAGTTTATCTGGAAGCACTTTTATAGTACCATAAATGTCTTTCTGCAGAGGGTGTTAACATATACCATAAAATAACAATCCATGTTTCACAAATACGTAAGGGCAAGCATAAAAGTAGTATTTTTACTGTCTTTCCATATTTGAAAAACAGTTCAAGACTGCTAACACAGCTAAAAAACTCCTACATACTGCGTCCACCTCCTACAAGATACAACAGAAAGCCAACGTTTGTAGAAACAATACTTCTACTCATGGTCACCAGTAATGTAAAAACTTGTGCTATTAGAGCTAGTCTAAAAATAAAAAATAGACCATTGCAAAGTAAAATCATTACAGGGTTAAAGACAGAACACGCTAAGTCAGGGACGTATACCTGCACAGGCTAACTAGGGCACCTTTTGTATTCAAATATGGCTAAGCCTACTTTTGGTTAACCATCTTTGAAGCATAACTGTTAGAACACTTGCTTTCTTGCTGAAAGGAGGCACTATTGTTAACCACTGTCTTCATTACCATGCGAGAGGTAGCAGCATGTCTTCTTGGCCCATATCTTGCACATATTGGAGCAAAGGTCTATAAGGGTGATATACTATCAAACAGCAGTCCTAGGAAAAATGTCAGTGGGATAAAAGTTAAGATTACAATGCAGAATGTTTTGTCAGTTCATATTAAAAACATTTGGTTCACAAGTCAATTACTGATTATTTTTTTTAAGCAGCTTTCCAACACCTAACCCTGCTCTAATGAGGACAGTGCTCTCTTCAGAATACCATTACATAGCATGGTTGCCAGTCTGTCAACGTCCTTCCCCTAAGAGACAGAGAAAGCCACATCTGCAGCACACTGAAACCTCATTTGCTTACAAACCCGTAATTCCCACTTGGAAATACAAAACACTGCCAAAAAACAGTCTGTCACTAAAGACCATACATAGAAAGCATGCCAAAATAATTGACACTGGTTTGGAAAAAAGGAAAGAAAGAAAAAAGTCCACTGCACTCAAATCCCCTCTTTTCAGGCCCAGCTTGGTGTAAACAAGAAGGAATAACCCTCGCTGAAAGCAGCCAACTGTATGGATGCTATAAGGGAAAAGCTGCATTAAGTTACATGTGCTGAACACTGAAGCACAACACAGTTATTATACATACTATATATTGCATAGCATACTGGAAAAGTAAGTTAATCCCCAAAATGTAACTTCTTGTAAATGCAGTTACTTGTGATAAAACTCCTGCCTACAAAACTCAACAGTTACTGCCGTGTACAGCACCAGTATCAAGGACTAAATCTAAATGGGATATCTAAAAAAAGTTATAACAACTGTAGGCACAGACAAAAAAATCCCTGGATCCGACCTCCTCTGTGTCCTGTTCCCAAAACACATCCTTTCTTAGTTGCTGCCTAACTCACTAGGCTCCTCCCTGGTTTCTCTCTCCTTTTCTCGGCACTTGAGCAGAACTACTCTAGTACAGCAAGCTGGGTACCTAACCCATCCAAGTCCAACCCTAATGAATAAATTAGGCACTAAGCCCCCTGAGAAGCCTGGGTTGCATTCTTCCAACTGCCCTAGAAAACACAGCAATGGGATAGCAAGCCTTACAAAAAGCAGGTACAGCTTCTTTCTGTGGAAGTGGCTGGAAGAAAATGTCACATTGCGCTCCCTTCATCCACCAGCCTAATAGTTACAGCACCGCCTCAGGAAATGGGAGGCCCTCAGGTTTCTTCCTCACAGGACTGAAACCCACATCTCACTTCCTAGAAGATGTCTCTAATTACCAGGTTATACATTAGCCTGAGTGGGATACTACCCACACCTTCTGCTGAAGCTGTAACGTATATGTATAGCTCCAGATTCTTCCAGGCAAGAAGAGGAGGCCATAGAAAAATACAACCCTTTATGCTCCTGACAGGCCACTCATCTGGGGAAATAAGGATACTGACTTCCTAGTCTCTGCATCAAGACTTAAATATAGTTACCTTTCTTTTAAAAACAGAAGCCATCCTGGAAAGAGAACTTAGGCTTTACCATTCCCAGCAGCACTCTAATCACTAGGATGCAGAGCTGTACGCACTCTGCCCCCACCGCTCACAGGCTGCCCTCTTACTGTTGCTAAGTCCAGCCTCAACACAAAGAGGTGAGAATGCCCTCACTCAGCCTAGATAATAGCACAGTAATTATGGCATTCTGCTGAAAATGTAAATGTTAGACCTTCATGGACATCATTCTAAAATTGGAGTGGGAAAAAAAACAAGGCAGCATAATGTGTATTTCATAGTACAAAATTCACAATATTATTCATCAGTAAAAAGTAAACTGAGGCAACAGTATTTAAAAAAAAAGGGTAAACCACAAAAAACCCCACCACCTACCATTAATTCTAAGAGATAGAATTCACATTCTAGTATCTGCAAAGAAGTAAAATCACAGTTAAAAAGCAGCATGTTTCAGACAGTAGAAACAATTAACTGGCATTCAGTTTAACATCATGAATGCACAGGAATTCTCAACACATTTCCAACAGTGATAAATGCATTTCATCTGAAACTACAAGACCAAAGAAAAATCAAACTATTATTAGCCATTGCCTTACCACGATTATAACTTAACTCTAGTCATAGTAACAATGCATTTAAACATTTTGGATCAAGTTTACTATGAAAGACTACTTCACAGACAGTACTTCTCTGATTTATTTCAACACCTGGCAGCAGCAAATCATTCCTAGTGTATAAACATTTAACATCAATAAAGACGTTCTTTTGTAGCATTAAAGCCTCTTTATCAGGCCACTAACATGCCAAATGGCCTTTTGAAATATTTTCAGATTTAATTTCATATGAAATATTCTGTTCAATTGTAACAACTAAATCAGCTCTCATTTTCCATAGAGCTAGTGATGTACTAGTGATATCAAGGAAAAGACAGGACCGCTTTGGCTATAGGAAAGCAGTACTCTGAAATACATTTCCATTTGCCTTTATCTATAAAATAGCAGCAGCCCAGTTTTATTGCAAGGTCTTAAGATATTTTATATTCTGATGTATCATTTGGCTTTCTAGATTGGGTGAAAAGCAAATCAACAAAAAAGTAGTATTTGTCACAGTCAATCTAAAAATAATGAGATCTGTTTAACTTTCAAACACTACAGCACAGGTCAAAACTGGTTTCAAGAAAAATTACATTTCTCAGCATTGTGACTGAGAATGCCTTGCAAACCACTGGTATATCTAAATTTTAAATAATAAATAAATTATTTTTAAAAGGCCATTAAATTTTACAGGCAAAATAAAACTGCTCATGTGTGCAAGCTTGGAAGCATCCCAGGTGCAAGGGCTATTTACCTTCCCTGGAGCAATGTATTTGTAAACAAGAAGATTCAAAAAAAGCTAAATCTCTTTTTCTATCATACCATATAAAAATTATTATTTCAGTCACCCAGTCACGTCACTTCTCTTTATAGCATTCCTGTCAATGATTTAAGGAAAGGAGATTATGTAAGATTTATTACTTTAAAACTAACTTTCCCAATAGTCTATCCAAACTAATTATCAGCAACCTGACATATGAGTATGAAAATATTTTTTATCTTAATTTCCCGCTAACAATTACTTGTCTTTTAATTCCTTTGATCAAGTTGTATTTCAAACGGCATACTTACATGGTTCATCCTATAAGGAAACTCCTTCGGAAAGGCATATGAAAACCTAGTTTTCACTACAGTAAAGAGAAATCAGTATGTTAAAAATTATGTAATTAATACTTTTTACTTCTTTCCATTTCTATTAATTCATCTGTATATAGCTCTTAAAATCCACTTCGTTGCACAACTGCTTGCAGTACAAAAGGTTTGTATTTGAAAAAGAAAAGTTATAAAATTCAAGATCCTGAAAGGAAAATACACCTGAAATCCAGATTTGCACAGATACTCTGCCAGAGTCATCTGTCTGCTGCTTTGGGCACTATTAAATCTTCTGGTTAACAAGCAACTAGCTTATGGGTACCTAACTTCCCACAAGTTATCATTCACAGAGCTATCAAGCTACTGATGTCACCCCAAATGTGGTGATCTCTTCAGGATCTCAGTTTCAATGCTAAATCTAACTGGATTTTTCAAGTGGGATTTTTTACATATGCTTGATCCTTCAACATGCAAGATTTTAAACCACTAATGCAGTCTTCAAAAAGCAAGATCAATGGCAGGGCGATGGAGCTCAGCCAAGAGATCTTGCATGTCCACCATGTAAAGATTTTGGATATGCAAAAAACAGGCTCAAATGCAAAGCAAGAAGTCAATTCACCACAGTGCAGATCAATAATGTCCTAGGCACTGGTTATCAGACATTTCAAGGGTGTTTCTCTCTTTGAGACAGCTAAGCATATCATACGATTCAAGACACTTGCCTCCAAAAGAATGTTAAATACATCCTCTGTTTTCTAGCTTGTGATGATCACTGATTTAGATACCTAGTTATCTTCATCCATTTTACACAGAAAACAGGTACCAACAGCGCACTGATAAGAATTACATTAAATTGCAAAATCAGAATGATCTCGTACTAGAATGCTGAGCAAAGAAAAACTTAAGTACACTTGAGATACAAATTTGAGATTTGTACAAATGAAACTTTTAAAAAATCTATTTTAAGTCCTTTTCCCCCAAGGAAAACAGGTAATATTTAACACCCTGGAAGTCGACAATATTCCTTGTATTAATGACAGAAAGCATACTATGAACTGATACTACCTCCAGAAAGTCAGCCGTTTGCTTTGATGAAAAGATAGCATCAGCCCTCTGGACTAAAGACTTCAACAGTTAGACCTATGGTGGACTTTGCTAGAAAATTTCCTGTAGGACAGTAAGACTAGGCAATTGGCTGTAAAATTTAGTAATTTCAAGAAAGAGAAGAATGAGTAAAACAGGTTTCCTAAGAAGCACGCAAACTGAAAAGATACACAGTAAAAAAATAAACCACTTTAAGGGGGAAGATATGGAAACAAAATATTTTTCCCACAAAACAAGCTGCAGACACAACCATATGGAGCTGTGCTTTTAGTAAGCTGTGGAAACAGAGCAAAAAGCTTTTGAAGAGGTTGCCAGAAACCAATCTGAGATTATTTTCCTTACAAAAGAAGCATGTGTTACTAATTTCATGTTTCTACCTAACAAAAAGCAAACAAATCTTTTCAACTGGCCACTATTTTGCTATTACCCCTTTTGTTAGCTTTCTTTTACTTGCCTTGCCTCTTTTATTTTTTTTCCTTTTGTATGAAGACCTCCAGAAAAACCTGCTGTGTGCTACTGTAACAACCCTGGTAAAGTAAAGCCAAGTAGAATAAAAAACCCAAAAGCTAGAAAAAAGCCTGTTGTCTTTTTGTCCCCACTTCCATGAAATGCAGGGTCCTTATCAGGTTAAGCAGGGCTTCTAGGTCTGAAGGAAGAATTGTGGAGGAAATCTGTGGGATTCCAAGATTTGTGATTTTCAGAAACAGCACAGCTCAGGACTAGAAGCCCAAGTAAAATCAGCTACTGCATATTTACCAAAATCCATCTAACTTTTTCACTGAGGCATCAAAACTGCCACATTTATCTGTGCTTTGAGATGCTACTGATGTAAAAATAGTAACTGTTATTGTTAAATCCAGTACTGGTCTTGGTCATGCTGGCACTGAATATGTGTTTCAGTTCCTGGTGGTGGAACTGTCATACAGCCAGCCCATGGACTGATACACTTACTGCATGTGGAGGCTACAGATGCAGCCAGTCACCTGTCCCCTCAACGGCTAAGAGGGATTTTGAAAGCACTGACCTATATTTTGAAGAGCACAGCCAGGAATTGCTTATTGAGAGCAGCTGGACCTTCTGGGTCAAATTACAGCATTCAGTTAAGGAAGCTATCACTTTAAGACCATGATGGATGAGATGCAAGTTACAGGAACTGGGAAATGTAAGGCAAGTGGGATTGAGAATAAAGTAACTACAGTGTGATTTTATTGCATTTATTTGTGAACAATATATAGGTTATTAAATGTATTTTTAGAAATAAGTACCATGTGCAAAGACTGATTTTATGATGGCAGAAAAAAGGATTAAAAAAATAAGAAGTTATATAGCCTAGCAAAAATTCTGAGAACATGTACTTCCATGGAGCCATACCTTTTATAAAACAGACAAATAAACCCCTAAGTTTCCAATTCCACCTTTGAGTAGTTCAGAATTCAATTTACTACTAGAGACTGTTTATAAACCTCAGTAGTTTAATTCTATTACTTTGTTTTTATTTATGCTTGGCCTAAGTTCCAACCAGGATAAACCAAAACTAATACAGAAAGGACCCTTCTGTTTCAGTATTTAGAAAGGGAAGTTACTTATTCTAGATGGCTTTAACTGGCCCCTAGCAGTCAACATGCAAACCTCCCCATGACTTGATAAAAAGCTACCTTCTAAGAACAAGCAAATAAAAAAACTCACAAAGAAAATGTCTGATCTCCTTATAGAGATACCTAACTAAGTATAGTGAAAATCACTGATACTTACATACAGAAGTAGCAGCAGAAATCAACCTTGTATTTGAAACAACACCAAATTCCTGAAGAAAAAGAATGGTAAATAAGGTGAACCACCTGAAATACCATATATTCGCACTGTTATCCCATTAAAATAATGGCTTCTTACTAACTGGGCTTATTTATGCAGTATTTCTTTTCTTTTTTCCCCCACCCCTTTTTCTTTCCTTTTTTTTTTTTTAGTTAAATAGGGTAAACTCTTCAGTAAATAGTTTTTCATTGATTAGTTACTTTGTTGTTTGAGTTGTGAGGAATAGTTAACATTTATGAGAGGTACTAAAGCCACAAAAGCTCAGTTGGCTAACAAGCTACATATAAAATAGACAAGAGGGCTTCAAGAAGGCATGTTGTTACTACTTTACCCACTTGGAGAGAAAACTGCCTTTAGAAATCTGTCATTAACTACCTTTTTTTATTAGTTTCCATGAGGCCTTAGCTCCTTTGCTGAGACAGTCAGCAAGCTGAAAACTTCCTGTATAGTGTTCTTTTAGAGAAGTGCATACCTGAATAATTATTGCTATATCTGCCCTCTAAAGTTGCAGGAGCTTTAGCATAAGGAAGGCTGCACAGACTTGTATTTGTTCTAAAATACAAGGTGCATCTGTATATATACACTCCATGTCTGTACTTTCTTAAAGGCATAATTAATAGGCTGATAAAAAAAAACACTTTCTCCAATATTCTGCATCTTTCTCCTTTCCTTCATCTCTTCCAAACACTGAAAGGTACCACAGTATTTGTACAGACAACAGCATCACATGTAGACACTGGTTTAGCAGGACTGCTTCTACCATCTACTAGGTATTTGAGTTCCTCCTGTAAAATTCATTAGTGCTGACATATCATAAATTGGCCAATTTGATTTTTTTCCATTATGCAGACACTTCTCAAACAGCCGAAAAACTTCTTGCATTACAGAGGATTAAAAGCAGCACCCAGCTGATGCTAACCCTTGTCCACAGTCAAAGTGGACTTCTAATAGTGGAGGAGTGGAGCCTTCTCACCACTATCCCTCATGGGTCAGTTCCTTCTTATTTCTCAAAGACAGTGTATAAGCTACAACATACTTTTAATTCAAGTAATGAAAGTGTGGTAAACTCTGAGGATCCCTCACTATATGAAAGAGAAAAGGATAATAAGGAAAAAAACTGAAATTATGTTTTAAAGTTTGAGTAAACATAGATAAGGAAAAACACACCAGAAAGGAGACACTACACAATGTAAGATATAGCGTATGTAAATATGTAAACACTATCACAGTGAAACAGGTATTTAAAATACCCTTTTCAATTTTCAGACACCCCTCAGGGTTAGCAATTCAGACAAAGTAATGAAAGATCAAATACTAAATAACATGTTTGAAGGCCTTCTCCATGTCCTTTTCTTAAATGCTATAGAAATCTATACAAAAAAAGAGGTTTCAACCCCCAAACCATGAAGAATGACAAAAAATTTAAAAGTCCTAAACGTTTTCTCTCTCTCTCATACATCACATAATTTTACATTAAAAAATTGTAATACTTCATACCTCTACTTTGGATGCCAAAAACACACACGTAGGAGCCATTAATACTGGATCTATACTTTTTAGGGAATATCTGAAATGTTATAACAAAATTATAATATGTTGTTTCATACATGTAGAACGATTAATCTATTAAGAGCACCACACTTCCTTTTGAAAACGCAAAGCTTAAGTTAACTTTATTAGCATAAAAGCTTTACACCATCCAGAAAACAAAAGTGGCACTGTTTTTAAGACAGAACTGCATTTTAAAAGGGCTACCAAAATGTGCCTAGCAAATGTTTTATTCTTGTACCGTCATAGTAAACAGTCCTACCTGGCATAGAATCTCTTGAAGTAGACTGTAGCAGTGGCAATAACTTGTTGTCTTAATTTAAGATGTTCACCTAAAGCCTGGATAACTTAAAAAAAAAAATGAACAAAAGCTTGAGTTGAGTTTTTACAACAATCTGACACCAAAAAGCAAAGGACCTCAAAGCATGACTAGTGCTGGAGATTCTAAGGAGCAGCAGCACAGTCTTCTCCCTCACTTCAGGTACGTTGTTCTGGTGAGACAACATGTTGCTGCAAACCTACAGACCTGCAAGTGAAGCAGCAGCACTGCATCCTGAAGCTCGTGGACACCTTCAAAAAGGGAAAGATAACTTGACTTCACTGTGTACGAAGTGAGTATGACCTTTAAGAAGATGACAACACAAATCTCAGAAGGGTAAAGCTTGGGTATTCCATTTTTGAGCAAAACAAATTAAACACTTAAAATATAAGCCCATGGCTTTTCAGTGCCATGCAGATCGGATGGGGGTTTTTTCAAGCAACTAAAGCTGCCAACACAAACATGGTCAGTAAATTTGGCAGAGACAGCAGGTGTTAAAAAAATGACATATTTAGTCTAGGGAGAGGGGGTGGGAGACCAGAGGATGCAGTCAGCTGCTCCATCACAGTGGTCCTCTGCCAGCTGGCCAAGAAACAACCCTGGTGTCATCTGTGCAGGTAGCTCTTGTTTGGCCTCCCAGGCAAAGGAAAGGTGCCAAGCAAATTAGATGCATCAAGCTGGGATTAAGAGCAAGGGTTGGATACAGAGAACGGCACAGTGAAACATAAGGTTGTTACTTGTTATTTTTCCCATACTTCTTCATGGCCATTACTCTGAGCAAGGCTCAGCTGTGTTAAGACTCCCTCTTCTTTTTCACATCCCTCACCGGAAATGTCCAAAGCAATAATTTAAAATACACTTAAGTATATATTTAAAATACACACGGCAAGATCGAGACAGCAACCACCAATGGGAAAAGCAAACAATTCTGTTATCAAGCATCGCTAAATTCCTACTCTCTACTTAAGCAAGCAAGTCCAGATTTTTTTCCTTGTACTCTTATCCCATATCCCTTGGGAACAGTCAGGGTACACCCTACTCTCACTTTTCATTAACATCACAGCATTTTAAAACACACAAATATCAAGGACATTGTTGACAGCACTGGTGATTGGTAACTTTTTTGTTTCCCACAGGAAAAAATAACTAATCTGTCACCCACTATGATTACCCAAAGCCACATTTAGTCCCTGCCCATGTCATACCACTCTTTTCCTGAAGAGAAGAATGGCAAACTGAGACTAGTTTGCCAGTGACAGTAGCACAAGCAATACTGCCAGAAAGGAGGTTAAGCCTGGCATGCAATGTCTGTACAAATGCTAAAACGTTTATCAACATACCTTGAGAGGTTTGAAAGGATTTTTCCCTTTGATTTGACTATGGGGCTACAAAGCTGTCCTACTACTAGGGCATCAGAAAAATTCAAATATTAAGCTAAACAGAATTCTCCAAATATGTTTCTTACTCCCATGGGATTTTCAGAACAGTTAGGCCATCTGCTGTCAGAGAAAAATCAAGTGCAGTTTAGGGAAAAAAATGGACAAGAGCCTAGAGAGACTTAATGAAATGGAAGCTTGTATATGCTGGGACAAAGTCCAATACTTGCAATTAATTTTTAAATATTTTATAATTATTAAATACAATTAAATTTATAATTATATAAATAATAACTATATAAATATTAATAAATATAAAATATAAATATAAAATTGTTATATAAAATATACATTTATAAATAAATATAATTAGTTATTAAAATATAACTATTGCATTATTTATTTCCTTGTGTTTACAAAAAAAAGTGGTTTCAGTGGCTTTTTTTAAAATCAAAATTGTTTCAAATCTGGTATATTGAGTAGCCTGTAACACAAACATTACAGCTTCTGCCCTAAACTACAAAGGGAAATCAATTAATGCACTTTTTAATCAAAAACTGTATTAAGACTCGGTGATCCAAAGAGAGAAATGAACATCAATTTCCTTTTTTTGAACTATTTTAGAAGATGATAGTTTTCCTTCTCTACAGTATTCTAAGTAGTTGCACATGGCCATACAGCCAGTTGGTGATCTGCTGCACTTGTTTTCCAATGAGGAGGCAGCAGGAAATGGCCTCTCTCCAGGCAATTTTTGGGCTGCTTTAAGGAACAACCATCTCCTGAGCAGACACATGCTAAATGTGACAAGCTGTGGTTGAGACTCGTATTCCTACCCAGGTAATGCACGAGGTAGGAGCAAAGAAAGGGAGGCTCTATAAACTCAAAGCAGGGTCCCTCTTCAGAGGCAGGTGATGATACAACATGTACCAAGGGTTTGAACATGGCAAGCTCTGCCCAAGCTCCCACCAGTACAGTACACAGTCCCACCTGACTGTCCTCCCCATGAAGATGCCTCTCTTTGCTACAGAAGGGCTGAATGCCCTGCAGCACTCTCCTCCAGGGTAGGCCACGTCCTTACACACACAAGGGTGATACTGGCAGAGCTGTTCTCCAGCTGCCACATGTCACACACTGTACCTTCAGGGGAGACAAGGAGTGCCAAGGAAAAGAAGCCTGAGAACCACAAACTGAAACCACCCTGTCTACTTTATAAATCCTTATTTACTCAAGAAAAATACTGAAGTGGAACATTTATTAAAAAAAGCCTATTTCATAATTCAAATTAACACTAGCGAAAATTAGCATACAAATACAGATTTAGAAATATCAGAATCCCATCTTCTCTTTTTGCATTATGAACTATGACACTTTGTTTTAAACTCAAGGAATTTCAGGAATTGATCAAATAGGTAAATCATTGCTAGCTTGATTTCCTGGTGCCAAATAAGCAATAACACAGGTGTATCCACAGCAATCACATATGTAGCATATCCAGTTATTACAAAAATAGCTAAGCTAAGGGAGACACTGGGATAAAGATCTTCCACAGATATCATTCCAGCACTGACATAAATTCTTCCGGAGACCTTGGGAAAGTCATTTAACTTCTCTGTCTGGCCAGACAGCTGAAAAAATAAGCGTTCTGTACTTTAAAGGACTGCTGTGAAAACTGTTTAAAGAGCTGCCTGCAAACAAATTACTACTCTAACAATATTTTTTGCTTAGGGAGATTTTTTTTAAATGCTAAACAATTACACAGAAAAGAGTTTAAGTGCCTGCGTAAACTGATACTCTCCGATGCAACTATTCATATGGTTAAATGCTTTGCAGGATCAAGTAAGTCTTAGATAACTTCACAGACAAGCCCCAAACTCTTTGGGGGAACAGGCTGCCTGCCAAAAGCTATTAAAAACTTGTAGACAATCTGAGAGCCACCCGGTGCTGAGGAATCAGTCACGAGGCAAGACACAGGCTGTGGCACAGGTCTTAAAGAATGTAACTGAACACAGATAAGTTTCCAAGCTTTGCAGTTTAATGGGCCTGCACAGGTCAGCTCCAATACTTACCACAGCCTAAGAGCCCACCTAGTCTGAGTATCAGTGCTTGACACTGAGCCTTTAATATGCTAGCTTAGCAGTTTCTGCTCACTTCTCCTCCTTTTGGTAAGAACTTCTTGAAGATAAGAAAGTGTACTACGTTTTGTTCCATCACAGGTTAAAACGTTGTATCTACTGCTAACATGTCTGTAAGTTCTCCTGAAATTGCGTTAACACAACTAATAGATGACAATGTTATTGATATTGCAGCTCATTGTTAAAACAGGTTGTGAAAGTATATGTAATACCATCGTGAAAACATTACATTCTCTAAGCAATTCAACCTTGCATTTAAACATGGCAGATACCGTACAGATTCTGTGGCAGAAATAAAAATAAAAGTTTTACCATTAGTAAAAAATATCTGTAGTTTCCAATATTCTTCTTCAGTCAGAAATTTCAAGTCTTTCTGGCGTTCCTTCAATAGATCTTGTTTATCCAAAATCCACTGTAAACTGAAGGGAAAAAAATTTCAACAACTTTGCCAACATGAGACAAAGTCGCCTGTACAAACAGGCCACCGACTAAGGCTGGGGGCTAAAGGGCTAATGACCGTTAACCAAGCCACATAACAAGCTTCACAAGCAGCGCTCACTAGGGCTTTCGAAGTTAAGACATCTGAAAAACCAGCACCCGGCAGAGGCTGCGGCCGGCCTGTGCTGGCAGGAACCGCGGCAGCTGCGCAGGCCCGCGGCACCGCCGCACGCCAGCAGGGCCTCCGCTGCACCGAGCCCGCCGCCGGCACCCCTGTGCGCCTCGACGCCCTCAGCACCAAGGCTCTTAACACAGCACAGCCTCGGCTGCCACCGCTGGGGATACGCACAGCACAGCCCTGGGACCGCCACTGCCCGCACCCGGCCGCCTGAGCCCACCGGGCCGCGACCCCGCTCCCGGCGCGCTCGAGCACTTCCGAAGCCACGGCGGGGCGAGGCCGGCGGGCACGGCGGCAGCGGGAGAACGGCGCGGCTCCGGCTGCTCTCGCCCTCCAGCCCGGCTCCCGCCGGGACCCCGCGGTGGGCAGGCCCCGCCGCCGCGGCGAGACGCGGCCCAGCACCGCGCCGCTGCCCTCGCCCCCGCCGGGCCTCCCACCGGAGCCTTGGCCCGCTCCCCCGGCCCGGCCCCGCCGCCCGCCCCGGCAATGAATGGACAAAGCGCGGCGGCGGCCCGTTGCCCCCTGGCCCCCCACCCCGCGGCCGCGGCACCCACTAGTGCGAGCTCTGCCAGAAGTTCCCGGCCATGGGGAGGAGAGGAGAGGGGAGGAGGCGCCCGGGCCCGCGATGCCCCGGCCCCGCCGCGCCAGCGCTGCCGCCCCCGCGCCGGCAGCAGGAAGGAGGCGGCAGCCGCCGCCCCGCGCCCGCCGCTGCCGCCGGCCGGCAACATGCGGCACTGGGAACCGTTCCCCTGCGCGCGGGTTCCGCCGGCCCTGCCAGGCCCCGCAGGTCCGGCTGGGGGCAGCTGACAGCGGCCCGGTGCCGTGGCCCAGCTGCCGCGTTCTGACGGCCCCCACAGGGGCTGCCGGAGCCCCGCCGCCGCGGGCCGTGGGAGCCGCTTGGGGTCCCGCCGCCTGAGAAGGGCGCCCTGCGCCCCGCTGCCCTCAGAGGCACGGGGCGGCCTGGGCCATGAGGGACCGCCGGAGACCGTTCAGGCCAACCGAAGAGGCACCTGCCACCAGACCAGGGACTAGGCTGCTCAAAGGCACGTCCACCCTGATGGGACATCCACAGCTTCTCTGGGCAACCTCCTGCACTGTCTCACCACCCTCATCATAAACAATTTCTTGCTTATGTCCAGTCTAAACCAGCCCTCTTTCAGCATAAAACCGCTGCTGTCTACATTTGGTACCAGTCTGCTCACAATAAGGCCCCAATTGGCACCACTGGCTGGTGGTCCCAAAAAGACCACTTATTTGTCTCACACTGTCTCCACCTCACTTTAAATTTATGTTACCATTCCCAAGGTGTCAGGGCTCAGCTTGCTCTGTGCTGGAGTTTTCCACATTGGAGACAGCCCCTGGAGGTAATTTTTGAAGTTTCACAGTAAGAACCTGAGTCTAAATCTTTTGGAGCTTTCTATTCATGCTTTTCCCTGCGGTGGCATACAAAATGCTCACGACTCTCGGCTTCTGAGTGGGATCTGAGACGTATTAACCCACGTACTGCTGGAAAGGGTACATCAAGGCAGGAGCCGTGGGTCCCCATGCCTGCCCTGCTGCTGGGATGCAGCGCTCCTGTCAGTGTGCACAAGGAGGGAGGGAGGGAGGGAGGGATGGTGCCTTCATTTCCTCAAGCAGCACTGTCACTAGGGGAAGTATGCCTGAGTTTTGCAGCGAGATCAGTAAAAAAGGATGTATTTAAAAAGTCTGAAGGGGTCTGACTGACACTAGCTGTCGCCTCCCAGGTGAGCAAACCTGCCTGGCTTTTGGCAGGGCTGGGAGTGTACGGCCACCAACAAGGGACCCTGAGCAAGGCTGCTGGGACTGAAGCAGTTAGGGGACAAGTATCCACATTCCTATCAACTCTAGCTAAAATCCTCTCTGCATTTTGGGAGAGGGCTCATTAATGCCATTTAACAGCATGTAGCAGTGCCCGACAGCCCTTGGGGCTGAGATGGGTCCTGGGCTGTGGGCAGGGTGAGGAGAGCCGCAGGGGGTGGGCAGGGACAGCCAGGGCTGTGGGTGCCCTCGGGACCCTGGCACATCGTGATGGTGTATGGTGCGCCAGCACAGATGCACTAAAAGGGACCTCTTTGTTCCATGAGATTTAATATTTCACCCAACCATGTTTGCATTAAAGCTGCTGTCTAAATCAAGCTTTTGCCCTTTATTGCCTTTGCTTTCCTAAACAGTTTCCTAGTTTGCTAATGAACTAAAAATGTTAAAGAGATGAAACTCATGGGGTCTTGAAGGCAAGCTCTGCCTATGTTCAGTGGTGCCAGAAGTTACATTCATCTCTTCCCCTCCCCTGTCCTCCACATAGACCATACACAAAATTGTGGATTAAGTCAGTCAGTCCTGAGTGCGTTGCCCATTTCCACACCTACTCCAAAATCTACAGTCTGACTTGGTTACCTCTAATGAGGACTCTTCTGTGACAGAACCTAGATCAAGGGGTTATTTCCTTCCCCACCCAGAGACATACATGTGTTCTTACACCTGAATGTGTGTGTGTACTCATCCCTCCTGCAAGCCCAGTTTTCAGGCCTGAATGTAGGCAGGAAGGGGAAGGCTGCCTGGACACAAGACGGACAGCAGCTGGCAGCAGCAGTGGGAAAACTGCAGCTCTCATCCCTTGCCCATTCCATCATGAACCCAGGCTGGGGTTCAGACCCATCCCTGCACCCACAAAAGTCAGAAGAGTGTCTGTCAGCAGTCACCGTGGAAGCAAGAAGCACTCCCACAGGGCGGATCCTCAGTGAGTTGAAGTAACTCCTGGTTTATCTTACTGGGAAGGTTGTGCTTGGTGCAAATGGTTGGCAAGACCTGTGAGCAGGAGGGGTATTTTTTGTATGGTCTGGAAAAAACTATTTGTTCTAAAATTTAAGGATGCCTGTCCACCTGCATGCAGCATACTGTTCAAAGAGCAGCCTGCTGGCTCCCTAGGGGTTCTCCTCACAATGGGCAAATTCTCTACATCTCTGCCCACCACTTCAAACACCTCCCTCAGCTTCATCAGCCTGAACTGAGAGGCTGTCTGCAGAGCAAGAAGTAAATATCCTGCAAGGCAGCCAACACCACCATCACCAAAAAGCAAGGAAATGACCCCATTCAGCAAAACTTAACATAGGAACTTTCTACATATTCAGTGAGCAAATTATCAAGAATCTAATTAATGTAATTCTGGGTCTCTTTTGGGATATTCTTATATTCATACATCTATATGAATATATTTGGCATTGTGTTAGGCAAAGATGAGCCTAGAGGTATAGCAGGTGTGTATACATACACATATACATATTTGTGTAGAGGAACTTGAATGCTATCTTGATTTTGTCATGACAGAGGTGGTCTGTAAATGACCCTCCCTCTCCCTCCAGCATACGAGGTGTTTTATTTGGGCTTTGCTTTGAAACTGGCAGGGGCTAAGGACTGGAAACAGTAAACCAAGAATTTCTGGGTGGCAGGAGCAGTGAAAAACAGCCAATGGTTGTCCTTAGACTGACCAAGTACACTTGAAAGGCATTTCAGACCCAGTCCCACAGGACTCTGCAGTGGTCTGTTGCTGATGGTGTAGCCAAGATGCTGGAGATGTTTAGGGAACTATAAAGTGGAGAGGGAAGATACACAGGATAAGATGGTGGTTTTAAACGGTTTTGCTGGCAGAGTGAGACACCTTTCTTCGACATGTCAGAGTCTAACACTGCTTATAAGTAGAAATTTGAGAGTGGGGATGAGGTAGGGGAGAAAGAATTTGCATACCCTGGCTGTGTTTCCTTCACTTCTTCCTTCTCAGTGCAAGGAGACATGATGGAGACCACAGGTTGAGTTTCTGTGGGATTTATATGGAGGCACTCTGACCTTTCTCCAAAAAGCCATCCAGACCTTGCAGAACTTGCTGAGCATGTGCCAACTCAAAGAAGAAAGCCCTTATTCCACTATTTCAATGTCAAAGCTACAAAGAGGGGAACCAGCTTGCTAGCACATGCCTTTGGACCGCAGCCACCCACAATTGCATCACACCCAGCACAGCACCCAGGAGCCAGCAGAGAAGCTGCTGTACAACCAAGAAGCCTGTCATTCCCTCACTGAACATACTACAGCAACCAAAATAGCAGCAGGCCTCGTGTTCCTGCTTATCACATCAAGCAGGAGTCTCTTTGTTTCATCATCCTTCTCTACCTGCCCTCTTGCCTTTTTCTTCCTCTGCTTTGGTACCTGTGTTTTGTTACCTCATGTTGGCAATTTGGGCTTCTGCATGCTGCAGCGTGGCAGGAAACAATTAGTAGGGACTGGGCAGGAGGCTGCCATAGCTATGATAAATACTGCTGCTCTGCTGCACACTGGGCACAGGGGACAGCTCCACTTGCCCTGCACGTGGCACCAAACGCTGCTGGAATGGGAGCACTTGGCACTGCAGGGTCCTGCCAGCCCCACTCCCAGACTGTCCTTTTCCCAGCAGGATAGGCCTCCTATTGCATGACCCATTTCACAGCACTGTAGCAGACCACACCAGTACTAGAGCTATGGAGGATGAATCCCTCCCTGCCCCACAGACCCAGGGACAGACAGAAGCAAAGACCCCCCTGGGACACACATTGCTCTGCTCAGCCACCCTCCTGGTGCCCTACAAAGGGACATCCTGTCATGCTGGAGATCCTTCCAGCAGCATGGCACCCAGGGGTCTCCCAGAGCCTTGGAGGGTCCTTCCCAGCACTGCAGTATCCCTGGAGCAAAGGGGCAGAGGATTCTCTTGACTGGGGCATGCTGGGGATTCCCATCGGTAGGCCAGGAGTCCTGCGGCTGGTGTGGAGCCATGGGGCAATGTTACACGGTGCAGGGGGGACTGATGGCAATGTATGGTTTCCCACGTTCCTTGGAGGATGTGGATGCCGCTGTGGCTCCATCTCCCTGGAGGCCCAGCTGGGAGGTGCTTTCCTGGGCAGGGGCATGGCAAGGGGCAGACAGGACAGATCTTTTTCTCCTTGACATTGCTTTGCAACCTTTCCTTTCCAGGAGCTGTGTGGAGGATCGCTTTATTTTACCATGTCCTCTCTGTGTGTTTCTGTCAAACAGGCAAACAAAGATTTCATGAAACAGATGTGCAGTGCTGCTGTGTGTGCAAATGTCTCATGCTCAGCCTCGGACCTGGCTGCTGCTCTGAGGGACATCCAGATATAGGATGAAAAAATTGCAGCCAAGAACCTGCAGGTAAAATTATCCTTTGTCATATTTGTGAGACAAAATTATCTGTCAGCTCTCACTGATCTCTTCCCCCTCTGCCCCCCTAATAAAACCCGTCACAAACATATTGAGTATACTTAGTAGTCCATCGCTACATATAAATATACACAGGATAGTTGAATAGATTCTTTTTTTCTTTTTTTTTTTTTCAAAATAAATGCTTCTTCCAATCCATGTGTTATGAACAACATGTAAAATGATGGAAGAACAATGAACATTCAGGTTTTTGTACATGGGTTCTCCTCCACAATTCCAAATACAACATTTTCCTTTAGCCCTTTCCCTTATTTGCACACAAAAAATAGTCTCTACTAAGAATCTCAGGGTTTTCACATGTTTACATATTCATCTAATAATTGAAAACAGTATGTATCTTCTCACAGATCTGATGATAAGCATTCCTGTTTGGCCTCTTCTGTATAATATCCCCTCAGGAAATGAATGAGTGGTACGAAACCAGATTTCCTGACTTTAATCAAGCTTCCACAAAACACGCCAAGAATGTGAGATGTTTCAGGGAAGGAACAAGGAAAAGAAGTGTAAGTGGAATTGAAAACCCCTTCTAGCTTATGTTATGTCACTTCTAATGGAAGCCTTTTTTATGATTTCACTAAGTTAGGTAATGTGACAGTTGTCTGATATTTTTCCCAGTAATGGTGGTCTTTTAGGCTATATTTTGCAATGAGGGAGGTGGATGGAATGAGTGGTGACTCTGGACATGACCCCATGTCAAACCAGTAGGAAGTATCCACAAATAATGTTTATACATACAAAATAAAAATTCAGCTGCTCAGTTATGCACATAAGGATCCTGATGTTCTTGATTGACAATTTCAGGGGCAAAGGATTTGTATTGGAGAATTTTTTATTTGAAGCACCATTAGCCCCCTCCCAACACACACACAAAAAAAAAACTCTTGCAAAGGCAACCATTTACATTTTACGTAGAAGACATTCAGGATAATTGCATTAGATGAGGGAAAGACTTTAAAATAATGATGATCCAGTTTACAACATGAGGATTAATAATAAGAGATGGGGGTGTTTAATAAAAGCATCAGCTCTGCTGTGAGAACTCCTTGGTGATGGTAGCTGGTTCAGAAAGATGAGCCGTCTCCCTACCAACCTGCACTTAAAATAATTCTTAAAAATCGCCAGCACTCCCACACAGTAGCCTGCTATTTCAAAGGGTTTTTCTTTCTGGGTCACAGACACTCTGGCATTTAACCCCACCTCCTCTCAGTAAAACACACAGCAAGAACGGACACAGGACAGAGTATCAAATCAGTGTTCTGTTGGTTTGATTCTTTTTTTCCCTCTGGTCAGCTGGAAATGCTCAGGGTTTCCGTGCAGCGTGTGGCCCTGGCCCCGGAGTGTGGGGCTGGATCCCGAGCAGCACACGCGGTCCAGGCTGAGCCGGGGGTCAAACTGTCCTTCAGGCCCTGGGAGCCACCTGCAGTCCAGACACCGGGTGGCCCCTCGCTCACATGGGGCATGTGTCCCATCAGGAAGGGCTTTACCTCCTGGAAAGACCAAGTTCCCGGGGTGAAGTGCAACCCCCCTGAAAGGGTGTTTTGCGCATTGCCCCTCCTCTGCCCCCTCAGATCCAGTGCCTGGGCAGAGTCACGGCTTCTCCTGTCCCTGTGTTGGTGCTGCAGTAGGACGGTGGCTCCGCTGGGGACCTCCGCCGGGACACGAGGAGGGGGCTGAAGGTTTCTGAGATAGCCTGCACCTGGCGGGGAGAGTTTGCCTTTTCTACTTCTTCGCAAACGTTCAGTTAAACATTAAGCTGTTGTGGGCGATGAAAGGCGTCCTGAGAAGCCAGGAGGCCGCCTAAGGCTACCGCCCAGCTCAGGGCAAGAGCCGTCTCTACCTGCCTCCGCACCCCTGGGTGGCCCGGGGGACCCCCCCGCACCCTAAACGCCTTCTGAAGAAAGCGAACCTGCCCCGAGCTGTCGGGTTTTGTGCTGAGCTCTTGGCCCCTCCGGAGGAAAGGATGCTGCCGTACCATGGAAACGGCTCGCGGTCCCCAGCAGGGCATCGGGGATGCTCTGGTGCCACCCCAGGCTTGCACAGGGGCTTTCCCCACGGCCCCAGGACCTCTCCTTCCTTCCTCCTTATTCCTCCACGTTTTCACTCAAAAACCTGCGTCTGCCCCCTCAGGAGCAGCTCCTCCGCCTTCAGCCCGAGCCTCCCGCGTTTGCAGACCTGTTGTGTCGCCTTTATTAACTCGGATGAGGTTAGGAACACGTATTTTCCTGCTTGACTCGGTCCCCTGGGACCTCGGGAGCTGGGTTTTCTGCACGACTTCGCGAAGGTATTGGGTAACCTTGAGGCAACCCGGCCGGCGGGAGGGGGCTGCGGCTCCCCGGTGCGCACGACGGAGCCTGGCCCGAGGAGAACCGCCCCCCTTCCTCGACAAGCCCCTGACATTACCGGAGAGAAATGAGCGGAAAACAGAGAAGCGAGTTAATTAGTTGCATCTTCGCCGGATCACGCTTGAGAGACGCTTTTCCGAGGGGAGGCTTTGCTGCCTCGCTCTATCTGGTAGCAAACGGTTTCTCTCCGACCCAGAAGCTCGGAGGGGGGTTCTGAAACTATGTAGGTGATGAAAATCTATATAGCCGAGGAGACAAAATATATCACAGCCGCGTTATGCATTTCTGTGTCTATATTCCCCTGGACATGTTTCATATGCGTGCATACACATGCACATCTGTACGCTCATCTTTCCCAGCCGGGTTTGCGGGCTCCCAAAGGGAGTTTGACAAACTGCCGACTTCTCGCCCCAGGTTTCAACCGCCTCCAACACAACCCGCCCCTGGGACCGGCTCGGCGGGGCAGCGGGACGGGGGTGCCGCAGCCTGCCCCCCCCCCCCCGCCCCCCAGTCCTCAGCCGCTCCGCGCAAGCCTGCGCGGCCGCGCTGCAGGCCCCGCGGGTCCAAGCCCGCTTCTCCCTCCGGCGGGCAGGCTGCAGGGGGGCGCCGATAAGGCTGATATTCATCGGAACTGAGGGACCACAGAGAGCGGGGTTCGCTGTGACCACTGGCACAACGGAGAGGGGTGACAGCTTCAGGTGTGCCATGATGAAAACCCAGATATTTTCCCTCCTGGGAAATCATCCCAGGGGACAAGCATATTTTTCTCTCTCAGAATTAAAAGAAAAGTCGTTGGGGTATTTTTTTGTTTGTTTGGGTTGGGGGTGTGTGGGTGTGGTTGGTTTTTTGTGGGTTTTGTTTTGGTTTTTTTTCCCTTTGCAAGGTACAGTACTAGTGGAAAATCTCAGCACACCGGCTACGGGATGCCCAGGCTGTAGGACGGGACAGCTCTTTTCAAATAAAAGCTGCCTAGGGTTGCAGGGGCTTTCTGTGGAGCGGGCAGGGCAGCAGCGCTCAGTCCGCAAGCCGGGGCGGGGCAGCGGGTGCGGACAGCTTGGTGCGGCTTTGGGAGCTTAGTGCCGGGGGGTGCGGGCACCTCGGGGGCTGGCCTGGGTCTCAAATTCCCGAGGAAAAGCTGCCTGGAAGGCTCATAAGGGATGTCTGAGAGTCGGTAATTCCCTCCACATGAGACTGCGTTTGTTGCGAGTCCAATTCCGCACCCATCCGAGAGCAGTTTCCGTACCCGGGGGCGAGCCCTGAAGCCCGGGGGACTGCTCTGGCTAACACGGGCTGTTGAAAACCTCTTCTCAGCGGTAGCTTAGTGTGCACACTCGGTTTTTTCTTCAAATACCTCGAGAGACGGGTTTAAACACAATGATGGCAAGTCACCATTCTCAGGCAGAAAGACCTATACGGTGGGCATCATGATTTAGCTTTAAAAACCGTGACTCAGAAGCAGGAGTCAGTTTGACTCTAATATTTTGAGCGCAGCTTAATTCAAACCCGATTTTAAGAAAGATTAATTCCACAAATAATTTAAGGAGGTCGGCTTATTAAAAAGACCCCCCGACAAATACCAAGTCGTGATATAAATATTCAAAGATAAATAGGGGGTTTCCTCCTCGTTTCGGACGAGCTAACCCTTTTGTATGTGTGCGTCCGAAGTGTGTCCTAATTTTTCTGTGTGAGAGACATAGAGTGAGACAGAAACTTTGAGGTTAATCTGTCTTCTTCTTCTAAACGCATGTTTGAATATTTAGACTGAAATATGATGACACCGGCGAAGCTGAGGGCAGCAGTCCATAGGCGATTGGGCAAAAATACTGAAAAAAAAAAATTAGATTTTATTTTAATAACAGAAACAATGAATACAAAGAACAACATAAAATCTACAAGCTGTAACGGAAAATGGTTTCCGACAAATGACACCTACAAGTTTCTTTGGTTTCATAACTCCAAAGCTGTCAAAACCGATGCATATGTCAGCACCAGAATATGCAACGCCGAAATAAAGAGAAGGGAAAGGGTTGTACTTCGTGGTGTACTTTAAGATAAGTCCTACATAACATGGATTTAACCTCCGTTATTCTGCATATCTAAATCACATATTTTCATGTTTCGAATATTTACACTGTGTTTAAAAAAAAAAAAAAGAAAAAATAAGCCAGCTCACAGGAACCAGAAGAAGAACTTTCAGTTTGTCAAATTCATTAATTAGAGAGCTTCACATACTAGAAGAACACGTGTTTTCTTGCCCTTCCTTCCGCCCCCACCAACAATTTCACCATGAGGGAATGTTTACCAGAGTGTAACGAACAGTTTCTGATAGCTGCATTTTTGCTCAAGTTCTTTTTTTGTTGTTTGTTTTTGTTTTTGTTCTGGCTGATAGTCGTATCTTTAAAAGCATAAAATGCTGAAACCCTTTACAACATTATATGCGCTTATTAGGAAGTCAGCTCTCTTATAGCCCTTTCTCCTGCTTGCTGGCAAAACCTGTCTCTTTCTCCGTTTACACTGTTACCAGCCAGCCAGCAAACTCTGCCCTGCTCTCTGGTGCCACTGCAGAGAGACCTTCCTTCCAGCAGCTACTACTTTTTCATCCCTTTCTCTCTTCCGTGCCAATGATTTTTTTCCCGGCCTCTTCTCAGACCAAGTGCCGGATTCAGAAAACCACCGCTTCCACCCTCGACCCCTCACCGAGGGCAGCCGCGGCGGGAGCGGGCCGGCGCCTTCCCGCCGCCGTGCCCCCGGCTCCCCGCTCCCACCCCGGCACCGACGGCACTGGCTTCTCCCGAGGACATTGGCATCTACCTGTGAACCGCCCCCCGTCAGCCCCAGCTGTGTCCTTGCGGTTACTGTACTGTAACGCTGCCCCTCGGGGAGAAGATTCGCAGAAAATAAGTGTCCCGGTTTACAGCTGCAGCTCTTCTGTAAACACAGGGCTGATTTTAAAAGAGACGAGACCCCTTGTGAGCTCTTGAGAAAAACCGCAACAAATTTACACTCTGTATAAAGAATTTTTTCGCCTTGAGCCGAGCTCAGCGCGGCAGAGGGGTCTGAGGAGGAGGAGGGAGCTCCGCGGGATGCGCGCTCTGCCGGCGTGCCTTGGCTTCCTCTGCCGCCGCACAATTTCATCCCTGGAAGAGATTCGGAGTCGGGCTCGGATCTATCAAGCTGTCAGGATGGATAGACACGGTCTGGGGAAATGCTCAGAGAAGGGGACTCCCACTGTATTTAAAACCCCAAACAATTAAAGCCTAGGCTGGAATAAAAAGTCAGCGCTAGCCTGCCTGCCTAGAGGTGGAAGGACCATGTGATTTAAGCGATACAGCCGCTGTCTTTACAAAGCCCGACTCAAAGGGAGCTCAGATCAGAACAGAGCTCTATGAATTGGATTCCCGGGGATATTTTTGACGCTGGGGGACAGGGAGGGAGGGGAGCACGCTCTGCTCCTCTCCAGAGCACAGGGACAGGTCCATTCCCCGGCGCCACGCAGACCTTTGTGGATGCTTCCTAGCGCATCGGTCAGTATGTGTACGGTAACCGCTGGCTCTGCACGCAGAGCACGCTTTTCCAAAAGTTATAGCCCTGTCTCTCAGGGGCGGCCAGCATGGAGAGGAAAGGCCTTCCTCCTGAGCTCCTGTCACGAAACCCATGGAAAAAACAGGACTGTAGTGACTCCAGCATAGTAGCTTATAAATAAATTTCTACGTGTGTGCGTACCCGGGTGCATATGTACGGACACATAGGCAAAATCATCGCTCTTGCTTCTGAGGGGCCTGTGGGTATACGCGTGATACGTATAGATGAGATGCTATAGCTGTAGGAAGCTGCGCGCAGCTCTGCCTTTAACCCGAGGAGCAGCCTCCGGGCAGCGGGGCAGCCCGGGTATCCCTTCCCGGGGGACGGGGGCGGCAAACGCGGGTCGCCCCGGCTGGGCTCAGGCTGCGCGGGCAACCCTGCCGCTTCCCCCCCCGGGAGAGCTGGGGCAGCGCTGCTGGCTGGCGCGGGGATGCTCCTTCCATTTATATTGAAGTACTGCAGCCCTCTGGGCGGCGGAGGCACGGCAGCGCTGTGCGCTTCCCTCGGCCCGTAACCAACGCGGTTGTGGTGAAATTGAGTCAGGGACTGGGCTTACGCCGGGCTCAGCGGCGGCCACTCGGCGCGACCACTATGCCCCGACCCACGCACACGGGCACGTACGACCGTGCCCACCGCTCCTCCCGCCGTCTCTCCCTCCCGGGCTTCGTCTTGCAGAGATGGGAACGTCGGGTGCCTGGCGATGCGGGGCCAGGCGCGGGGGGCTCCGCTTCGCCCGGCCCGGCCCGGCCCGGTCCGTTAAACCAGACCTTCCGCTTACCAGGGACGGGCTGCAGGGGCAAACTCACACCAGAGAATGGACCTCAGTCCTTGATCTAGTACTTCAGCAACGTTTGCTGGTAACAGTCACGCTGCTTCTCTCCAGGCCAGCCGGACTTCTCATGTATCCAAGCCCAGTTCAGCGCTGGAAATAGGGCACCATGCCAGGGACACCGGGCACGCTTCAGTTTGGGTCAGCCTCTCCCCAGCTTGGACCACGCTTGGGTCCTCTCCCCACCCGGCCAGACCCACGGGACACGGCAAGGTGCCCGCGTAAGTGAGTGGCGTTATCGCCTAGTCATGGGGTGTGGGCATGACCCTTCCCACCGCTACGGACCAGCCTGCAGACAGTGCCAACGTGTTCCCGTGCCGGGGGGACACACAGCTCTGTATCCAGGATGTGTCCGTGTCACCCCGCGGTGCTGAGCCCTCCCGGAGCCCGCGGGGACGGCAGCGGGGCGCGAACCTGCCAGGATGCGGGCTGTGCCCCAGCGGCACACGGGCTTGCGGGGGACATGGCACAAAACCGCCCCATCGGGGCGATGGGTACTTTGCAGAAGAGCGTCGGGTGGCCGAGAGCAGCGGACGGTCACCAGCTCTCGGTCGCCTCGCTGGCACAAAGTAGCCTCTGCAAACAAAGGCCCTAAGAGCGGCACAGGCTCGTGGTTTTTAGCACCAGGTTTTGGGTTGCCGCATCCAGACGACCTCATCACACCCGGATTAGTCACAGTGTGAGGGCCAGGCCTGGGCTTTGAACGTCGCCTCTCGCTACGGCTCCACAAGTGCAGAGCCTTCAGCTTCACCCTGCCAGGGTCACCCGTGCACAGCTGGCACCCAGATGGACAGGCAGAGAGGGCGGTGGCTGGGTATGGACGTGGAGCAACTTTGGGTTAAAAACATAGACTCACGGAGTGGTTTGGGTCGAAAGGGACCTCCAACGCCCTGGCCGTGGGCGTCTCCCACGAGATCAGGCAGGCCCGGCGCAGGGCGTGCAGCCCCCGGCCACCCCCTGCTGCAGCAGGGCCACATTTCCAAAACCCCTCATTGTCTGGATACCGGTGCTGGGCTTGGGCAGGGAGCGGCCCCTGCCTGTGGCTCGCATCTCCCCTCCCTCCCTCCCTGCCTCCCTCCTCCTCTGGGAGCCTGTCCCCTAGGCTAGAAACACCCGGGAAAGTTTCCCCGTGGGGTTTTTCATCCCTACCCTATAAAGCCCCCAGCGTTTCTCAGACCGAATACGAGCCGGGTGTGAGAGCGCTGGGGCTCGCTCCCTCCACTTCCCTCCGCCGGGAAACCCGGCTCCAGCTCCGCTCCCGGCCGCGCCTGGCCCCGGCCCCGCCGCCCCGCTGCCCCGCCTCTGCCTGTCGTTGTCGCCGGCAGTCGCCACGCTGGCAGCCCCGCAGAGGGACATTAGCCCGGTCATTTTCTGCGTCTCCTTTATTTCCTCAGTTTCTCCCCAAAATCTTTCTAAATCCCCTTTTTCCAGGGGGAGTGTCCAGGCGGGTGGAAGTCTGAGCACAATGAAACCTGAGAATTTCTGTCACTCTCTGCATATGGTCCGAAGTGCTTTAATCCCAATTAGGGGCGGCTGACACACGGTCCTATTCATCCCAATCAGCTCTTGAATACATTTGCCTAGAAATGAACTTCACAAATAGACTCTCTCCTAAATGTGCCCAACAGCAAGGAAAATCGAATTGAGGCAGGGGCTCATTCTGAGGCGATCGAGGGAGAAAAGGTATGAATTTATAAAGGTACACCGAAACATTGCAATTCAGCAACAAGTTTACTGACTTTTATTTGCACCATGTCAACCGAAAGAACCAAGAGATACGGTGGGGGCTGCGAGAGGGGGAGAATCCGGTTAAAAGGCAACTTTAGACAGACTTTGAATACTTCATGCGGCAAGTTTCGCCTCCAATTGAAGCTGGGCTAAAAGAGAAAAAAAAAATCTCAGCCCCTACGCTGGAATTTTTAACAAGCACAAAACGTGTTTGGATCCGATCTGGGCTGACGGTCGCGATTAACAATACGAATACCAAATCGAGCTCCTGTCATCTGCCCGGGTTCCCATAGAACCTGCATTACTATTCAAAAGCTGCTTTAATATCCCACCCGCATCTCGTCTGCACCGCACAGCTGGTTGGGGGCCGCCGGCCCCGGCCGCAGCCGCCCGGCCCCGCCGATCGGCCCCGCCCGCCCGCAGCACCGGGCACCGGCAGCGCCGCGGCGGGACGGCTGCCGCTGCGGCTCCTGCTGCGGCATCACGGGGGAGGAATGGATGTGGTGAGAAGGAACAGAGAGGAGGAAAGGGTGGGAAAGGGAAGGAGGTTTGAGAAAGAGTGGCTGAAAGAGCGAAAGTGAGCGGAATCGAGGAAGAGATACACAGAAATTGCAGAAGAGAGAAGGGGCAAGGCAGGGAAGGAGGGAAGGGAGGGAAAGGGAATAGAAGAAGTGGGAATGGAAGCGAAGAGAAAAGAAAAGAAAAGAAAAAAGAAAAGAAAAGAAAAGAAAAGAAAAGAAAAGAAAAGAAAAGAAAAGAAAAGAAAAGAAAAGAAAGGAAAAGAAAAGAAAAGAAAAGAAAAGAAAAGAAAAGAAAAGAAAAGAAAAGAAAAGAAAAGAAAAGAAAAGAAAAGAAAAGAAAAGAAAAGAAAAGAAAAAAGAAAAGAAAAGAAAAGAAAAAAGAAAAGAAAATAGGAAAGAAAAAAGGAAAGGAAAGGAAAGCGAAAAGACGTTCAGACCGTATTGGTTTCTGGGTTGAAAGGGGATTCCGTGTCGCAGGGTCTCAGCAAGCCTCCCCTCTGCCCTCCGCCCGGTTCCTTGCATCCCCATCCCCTTGCGGCGGCGCCCCCGGGCCGACTCGGGCAGGGCGGGGAGCCCCGGGCCGGCCCATCCCGCATCCCGGGGAAGGGTCGTCTCGGCGGGGCAAAGCCATTTGGGAGAAAGGTCACCCCGGGAGCCGCCGGCTGGGCCGTCCCGCCAGAGTATGGCCTGCTGAATGAACTTGCAGCATTTTGTTTGAGCCTCCGCTGCGGTGCTCTGCGGCACAATGAGCTGGGCCCTGTATACAGGCATTCATGCTGGTCTGAATGTGGTGTTGAACCTTCTCTGTGCCGGAGCGGTTTGATGGTTTGAATGGAGCTCCCTGGTGGGACATTGCTCTCCGCAACTGTGCCTCTTTGGATGACTGTTGTTCCTTAACATTCATGCCTCATTATGGGGCAACCTGTTAAATCAGGGAGAACAGTGTGCCAAAGTGTTACTCAGGGGCACCGGCAGTTCAGCGGTGGGCATAAATAAGGGCCGCCGAGGAAAATAACTTTCGTCGCATCTCTGGGCAAAAGTGATCTCGCTTTAATGGTGCCTCTAGTAGCCCGGTTTAAGTATATAAAGAGCGATAGTGGAATGTTTTGATTGAGTCTAAACATTGTCTTTGAATAAAGCTGAAACCATGTAATTAATGTGTCTTTTTAATAAGGGACAATACGGTCGTTCAAGCTATTTAATTTCATTTAATTTTCCATCCCATTTGCTCCAAAGGCTGCTTTTACTTTTAACACCCAGCCTTTCATGCTGCATCTTGCTCCAGTGGGCACATTAGATCGGTTTCACCCTTCCTTTTTAGGGAAGGAAAAATAAAAGAAAATGTGGTTCCTTTCCTCTTTTGTGGACAATTTATTTCACTTGGGGAACTTCAACTTTGAGCCACAGGACAGAATAAAAATTGGAGAACTGGTGTGAATGCTTCCAGAGCAAGGGCTTTTCTTTTCTGAGTGGATGGGAACCAGCCACAATCGGCTATATTAATAAATAACTTTCCTCACAGTCGGCCTTTACATGGTCCTATTGATAAAATTGTTCGCGTGTCGTTCACGCTTTTTGACTCATTAAGGCCTGGGAGGGAGCGGATCCCGAGCCGGAGCAGTAGGATACCTTGGTCGCCTTAAAAGCCCTCTCTCTACCTCTGCGGCTCCCGGAATTTCAGCCCAGGCTCATCCTTAAGTGGCCAGGCCAGAGGTTACAGGGACATGTTCATGGCTTAAATTTATTGCCCTCAACTTCTTGTTTATCCTTTTTTCCCTATTCAGGCCGCTGATCAAAGGGGTCATCTTCAGTTCCCCACATCCTCTCCCCCCCCCCCCCCCCCCCCTTCCGCCTTCCCGTCCCTGCCGAAGTGAAAAAGAACACCACCACCACCCCACCACCCCCGCCCCCGCTCCCGGGACTGTCCCTGCCATTGCACCCCGGAGAGATGCGATCGATGATCGTTGATGCCGCGGGGGGCAGGCGCGACATTTATCTCCTGTGCGCGCCAGTATGTGTCGTTACTAAAAACACATTCACAGCCCACGCGGACCCCGTGCGGGCCGGCAGCCCCCGGCGCAGGCGGCGGCAGCGCCCCGGCCCCGGCCCCGGCCCCGGCCCCGGCCCGTCGCGGTGCCGTCGCGGTCCCCCCGGCCGGGGCAGCCCCCGCGCTCCCCGCCTAGCGCCGGCGGCCAGCGCCGGGGGCGGAACGGGCGGTGCGGACCGCCCTCCGCCGCCCTCCGGTCTGAACAGGGGCTGGCACCTCGGGGCTCGGCCCGGCGGTGCCTAGCGGAGGGCAGCCGTCTGGCACGGGGCGGGCGGGCAGCGCGGCCGCGGCGGGGCCGGAGCCACTGCCACTGGTGTGGGCAAACGTCATGGCAGCGGTGGCGGTAACTTGCCAGGCTGAGCTTTAATTGCTTTCCCGGTGCGGTGCCGGCCAGGGAGAGGGGAAAGGGCATCTTTGCAACCGCCAGCTCGTGAGACTTGCCGGTTCAAAGTCCCTCTCCCCCCGCTGCGCATCCCTGAGGCCCTCGCTTCCACGGTGGTGCCACTCGTGACGGCGGCAAACAAATCCAGAGCAAAGCCCACACTAACGATCACATGGAAAGCGACGTGCCAAGGTTTATCTTGCAGGAAGCCGGGTTACTTGAGAAGAGTCCCCTCAGTTACCTGGCACCCATCGGCAGACACACCTCTAAGCGTAGCTTTTTGTTTTTTCTTTTAAAATTTATTAGGTCTGACTGTCAGAAAAACGCCGGGGGGGGGGGGGGGGGAAGCTCCATATCTGCAATTTTTTTCTGAATGCAATGCATAAAATCTGCATGTGCAACTTCTCCGTAGGAGAAAGGGTCAGAAATCTTCTTTTTGGAGACTTAGGAGGTGTGGAGAGGAGAAAACCTGCTAGTGGGAATTAGACAGGACTATAAAAGCGAAAGTGGAAAATTGAATTTGTTACTGTACTATTTGGTCTGGCAGGCACATCTGAACTGTTGCATGCGTGTAAGAAAAATGTCGCACACCTTTCCTTTTCAGATTCTGGAGATTTCTTGGGATACCCAGCCTGAATTATAAAATGACTTAATCCTAGCGCCTCGTTGTGTCTTAATTACAATATTTATGCGAGGAGGAAGGACATAGACACACCGTTCGAATCACTTCGTTCTGGCTTTATTTACAATCGCTTTTTGCCGGTTCCACCTCCGAAAGCAGGTTCGGTGCAAGCTATTTTGCGTGCGTGAGAGGAACCTGTGGATGTATTTAAACAAGGAATCCAGCTGCACGCTGTTTGTTAGACATCTGTGTTACCTGCTGGCCATGCCTCTCTGTTTCCTGGTGGCTGTATGTCTCTGTTTCCTCCCGTCTCTATTTCTTAATCGCACGAACTAGGAGACACAGTTTCCGCAGCGCTCGCAGATGCAGCGGTGTGTTTTACAGGGGCTACGACGGCTCATATTTTGTGCTATTCATCCTCCTTAAGGATCAAAGCTCTTCTGAACAGATTACTGGCCTGAAACCAACCCACTGAAATGGTAATATGGTCGTTCTTTAAAAAAAAAAAAAAAAAAAGAGAGAGGAAAAAAAAAAGTGTAGGTATTTTCTGGTGTTTTCCCATCAAGTACCTGCCCAATTTCTGTATGGCACACGCCGGGAATCAATAGAAGTTAACAAGTCCTCAAAACATTCCCCATCTCTTTGTTTAATCTCCTTTACAATAAAGCCAAGGGAAGAGAATTAAAAATCTTTGAAGTATATTAAACCTCAAAAGGCTCAGCCAAGTAGACTTAAAATAGTCACTTATTTTCCAAAACTGGTTTGTCGAGGAACAATAAAAGGAAGTAAAATTTATGGAGAAATTATACAGTGGATTTGTCACTTAAAATATCGTAACTGTCTCGGGGACAATACCCCATGCTGAGGATTAATGGTCCCTCCAGACCTTTGATTCACCAACGCCTTTTCTTTGCCCTTGACAAATTGGATTTTTAGGAATGGGAAGGTCGCCTGGCCCATTGTCTGCCAGCCATTCACTCCGCCTGATTATGCAGGAGGGTTAGGGAAAGGCTCCATGTGACCCTCTTGGATGGGACTCCGCAGCTGCTCGAGGAACCAAACTCTCTCACCAAACTCTGCGCCCCAGAGCATCCCCCTGCCAAGGGGTACCCCTCCTGCTCCCGTTGAAAAGCCGGCGCCCGCACACCGCCGCGTCACTCTGCGGGCGGAGATACGCCTGTGCTCATCCTCCCGCCGCCTGCCGCTGTCACGCCGGCCCCCTTAAGTACTTTGGGTTCCCGAACGCTCGCACCCAGAGGCAGCGATGCAAACCAGCAGGGCTCCGGCCATCAGCGTGAGCGCGGAGAGCTGCATCCCGGCTGGGCTGCGGCTGGGTCCTGTGCCGGGCACCTTCAAACTGGGCAAGTACCTGTCAGACCGCAGGGAGCCAGGACCCAAAAAAAAGGTATTTTCCTACGGTCTCTCCTGCACCGCTGGACCTTGCTTTTTCGTTGACTCGGGGGAAGCCGGCTTGGGAGAAGAGGCTGCTCTTCCTCCCTCTCTCTTCGATCCTCCCTTCTTAGAGCGAGCCAGGAAAGGAAAGGGAAGAGTTTCCAGAGCGTCCCGAGATGTCTTCTCGTGGCTTTGCCAGGAAAGCCGGCCCACCCGTACCCTCTCCTCCTCCTCCCCAGCGCCGGGGCCCTGCTAGCCCCGCCGGCCTCCGCGTCGAGGCCAGAGACCCCGGGGGCTCTGCCGGAGGAGCGGACGCGCCCCCGCCTTGGACGCAGACACGCTGAACGCGCCACCGCAGTCCGGTACCCGGTTCCCGGTGCCGGAGGGCGCTGGTGCCGCCGCTCAGCCCCCGCCCCGCGGGGCTCCGCTCGCTCGGGCATTGCCCCTTCCCTGACCTGGAGCCCCGGCCAGGCGGGGACACGCGGCTTTCACAGCCCCCAGGTTTTGTCCAGGGAAGGGGCAGGGGGAGAGGCAGGTGCACCGATTTATTTCTGCGTTTGGCTCGGGTTTGTGCCCCGCACAGTCCCTCTCTTTGGCTGCGAACCCTGTGGCTGGGACCGGAAGGGAGCGCGGGGCAAGCGGGCCGGGCCCCCCCGGCGGCGGCGGCGCGGTGCGAGTCGCAGGTGCCGGGTCAGCCCGGGCAGCTCGGCCTCCCCGCAGAGCCAGAGCCTGGGTCCCGCTCCTACACCGCTAATTGCCCGCACAGCCGGAGCGGGAGGGGGTGACGGCCGCTGGGCTGCCGGCTCCGGGGTCAGTCGACGCCCGAGCTGAGGAGCGAGGAGCAGACGGCGGAGGGTACGCGCCCCGTCCATCAGGTTCGTCAGGGGGCTGCGGGTGAGAGCCCTCCGTCCACCCCCCGGGGCAGCCGCGGCTCACGCGTTCCGCTCGGATTTTTAATGCCCTTTAATTGTTTTTAAACGCTCTGCCAGCCCACTCAAATTTATTTCTCATCTGGCTCCCTTCGTTTCTCGCTTTAGACTGCTTTGTTCCGATGACTTTTATTGCACGGTCATTCAGGGAACGGGCACTTCATTTTCTCTTTGTATGGGCAAGCAGATTATGAAGCACGGGGCTACAGGGACTTCGTAGCTAAGCAGAATCCTCCCCTTGCCCCCTCCCTGTCTCCTGACAAGTCGTGTATGTCGCAATTGCTTTGCACAAACCGTTCCAAAAAACCCTAAAACCAAAACCAAACCACCTTACCTGTTCGTTTAATATAGCGTTAAGCTAAATGTAGCAGCTGAGACTGAACAAGGTGCGTTTGGACCAGTGCGACCCACGGGAAAAATCCCGTTTCCCCTGGCAAAGCTGCAGGTGCCCACCGGGCCCGGGCTCTTCCACCTTTACCCCGGAGAGCAGCAACCCCCTCCGGGCAGCCGCAGCTCTCCAGGGCACCCGCGGGTCGGGGAAGGTGCTGCCCAAAGGCGGGCGAGGAGGGAAGAGTCAAAGCTGCGGCGGAGCGACATGCTCTCGCCGCTGCCGCCGAGCCGCGATGCCCAGGCGCCCGCCCGGCGTGGGGAAGCCGGTTAGCCGTGCAGGGCGCAGCAGGCAGGCAGGCAGGGGACGGGTAAGCTTTTTGCTTTCTTTTCTGCTTCGTCTCGCGTGTAAGTGACAGCGGTGCCGCCTGTCTTCCAGGTGCGGATGGTGAGAGGGGAATTAGTGGATGAAGCTGGGAGCTCAGCTCTGGAGTGGATAGGGTTAATCCGGGCTGCCCGAAACTCCCAAGAGCAGACACTGGAGGCTGTTGCGGATCTGCCAGGAGGACAGGTACCCCACTCGCGGCTCCGGGCCGGCCTGGCACCGCTCTCCACCACCTGCCTCCCCTCTCAAGCCTCCTGAAGAAGTTTCCTTTCTCTCCCTCCCAGATTTTCTACCGGGCGCTGCGAGATGTCCAGCCGGGAGAGGAGCTCACCGTCTGGTACTCCAACCCCCTGGCGCAGTGGTTTGACATCCCCGTCACCGCCACCCCCACGCACGACGAGAAAGGTACAGATGCGGGCATTCGTTTCAGAGCAACCGAATCAAACGAAACAAAACAAGCCCTCTTTAAAATTGACATCTTTGACGGGAGCTCAAACTGCGGTAGGCATACGCGGGCCCTTCAAATCTGCGCCCTCAGGAAAATTAATGCCAGCACAGCTGCAGCGACTTCTAACCTGCTACCCTTTAAGCTAAGACTCCATCTGCTTATATTTAAAGGGTGATCTATTAACTCGGTAGCGTATGGGAAGGCCCCCGTGCCTCGAGTCGTTCCGTCACCGGCACAATTTAATGATCTTTTGATAGGCAAATAGGATTTCAATGAAACAACGCTAGTGTTGTTTTCCGAGACGGCAATTTAGCTTGGTAGTTTCTAAAAACATCGCGTTCACCTTCTGTGCTCTTCTGACAGAGCTTAAGAGCCCCTTTTCAGGTTACCTTGTGGGGTAGATTCACATAGTCGCGTCAAAACGGCTACTGGGCGGTCCCTGTCAATTAGGATGCGTTAGGTAAAAAATTAAGTCGGCGTCAAATCACATGAGGATATCGGGAAGGGGAAGCCACCCGCCTGGGACGGCTTGTTTCAGTCTGCAGGCTGGTTCTTAGGTGGAGTTGCACCAATGGTTAACAAAAATGGCAGCACAGTAAACCTGGAGGAAAGACGACAAAACCGCTCAGCCTTCACCTGCCGTGCCGCGACGGCGGCGGGCACAGCCTCCCGCTGATCCCTGCGCCCCCCCGGGACGGTGGCGGCGGTTCGGCGCGACCCGCGGGCACTCTCCCGCCTCGGGCTGAGCCCGCTCAGGGAGCGGCGAGGGGACCCCGCCTGCTGCTGCCCTGCGCGGAAGATGCTTCAGCCGGGCTGTGGCCCTGGGAAGGGCACGATCCGGGGAGGGGCTGCGCCCTCCCCTCCGCTCAAGGCTGGCTGCTCCGCAGGGTGACCGGAACGCGGCCCGGAGGGGTGGGTGACTGCCGAAACGCCGGGCGCCGGCTGCTCACGTCCCATCCGACTCGTGCGGTGCGCAAGAGCCCAGATCCCTCCTTGCACTAAAACTATACCTGGAAAAGAAACTTTTGGTCACCTCTCTGCCCCCCTCCCCCCGCCCCGCAGCGTCAGTGAGGCCACGGGTCTGCCGAGGGTCACCCCCTCTGGCGAAACTTCGGCTGAAGGAAGGAGGACACGGCGCTGGGTCCTATCCCCGCTCTCCCACCCTTCCAGCAGCTCCTGCCTGCGGATGGGTACCAGCGCTGCCCGGAGGAAAATAAAGGCAGGAAATCTCTGGTCTACGAGAAGCACCCAGCGTGTGGCACCTTCCTCGTCCCGTCGAGGTTAGGCTCAGCTGCAGACTGACCCTGCGGATCTGCTGCGACTCCAGCCCCACAGTTTCCAGACCAAATAATGCGGACTCAGAATTGTCTCAAAATGCTAAAGCGCTCTTCCTGTAAGGATAGTACGCCGAAATAAGAAACAGAAAACAAAACAGGGCGGAAGAAATCCAGAGAGCTTTTTTTTTTTTTAAAAAAAATCAAAACAAAACTTTGGAGATCTTGTGTTTGACCCCATTTATATGGGTTTACCGTGATGAGAAAAGGGTGTTTTTCGTTTTTTTTTTTTTATTTTTTTTTTTCTCCGAGCGATAGTTGCTGAACTGGAGCTGAACCGGGGAAAGCGCCGGGCCGGGCTCGGCGGCCCTAGCAGGCAGCCCGTCCCGCTGGTCCCGCCAAGCTTTTGCCGAGGACAAGCGGGGCCAAACCGCATCGCTGTAGAGACTCGCAAAGGCAAACGCAGGCAGTGGGAGGCAGCCCGCAGAGGTCTGAGGCCGCACGCCTTTCGGCCCGTTCCGCTTCTTTACCCGCTTTCCCGTGCACGGCGGTGGGATTGCGGCCGTGGTTCCATCTCCCGCCGCCGCTGCCCCACCCGGGCCGGGGCAGTCGCGCTGCCGCCTCCCTCCCTCCCCGACGGGGCGGAAGGCCACGTCCGACGACTTCACAGAGCTGCACGGCCGGGGGCTGCTGCTCCACGGCCAGCGAGGAAGGGCCGCTCACGACGGCAAGGACACGGGCGGCGAGACACGGGCAACAGCGCTGGATCCTCCCACGCGAGTTCGCGAGTTCGCCCTCGAGTTTCCCGTGGAGAGCGAAGACTTCGTGATTCACC
Organism: Falco punctatus; assembly: GCF_963210335.1. Lineage (NCBI taxonomy): Eukaryota > Metazoa > Chordata > Aves > Falconiformes > Falconidae > Falco > Falco punctatus. The sequence goes on along the minus strand of NC_137584.1, from coordinate 675,648 downwards.
CGCGGCGGCCGCCGGCTGATCCCTGGCCCGAATGCTGCGTTAAGAGCCCTCTCGGGAGGCTGGTGGCAGCCAGCGCGTGCTCCACAGTGACCCGCCGCCCCGCGGGTGCCCCGGCTGCCGCAGAACGCAGCGCAGGGCCGAAGCACCCCCATCCTCGTCCCTTGTGCTCCACCGCACCCCCATCGCCCCCCAAGGGACCCCCCAAAACGCGAGGAGCTGGGCCCAGGCTCGGAGCGGCCTCTCGGTTCCGTGTGGCACTTGGCCTCTGCTTTGGCGTTTCGGAGCATTAACTGAGCAATGAGGGCAGCTGGGGCGGTGCAGGGCGGGCAGCGACTGGGGGGGGCCGCGGGTTCCGAAACGTCCCATCGGTGCCTCGTAGTGACTGGGAGAAACGAGAGAGAGGAAGATGGATACATATAGACAGAAAAAGAGATAGAAGAAAGGGGAGGAGAGGGAAGGGAGAGGGGCAGGGGGGGATAAAGCGTTAGAACGAAAGAAAAGGAAAGGAAAGAAAAGAAAAGGAAGGAAAAGAGGAAGGAAAGAAGAGGAAGGAAGGAAGGAAGGAAGGAAGGATGAAAGAGAAAGAGAAAGAGAGAGGCAAAGAAAGAAAGAGAAAGAGGAAGAGAAAGAAGGAAAGAGCGAGAGAGAAAGAAAGAGAAAACCCGAAAGAATAAAGATACCCAGACAGACAGGTTGCCCGCAGAGGCAGCCGAGGTTGTCCTTGGAAGGACGCTCTTGGCAAAGCAGGGCCAGCGAAGACTGTGCCTCTGCGGTGCCGGGCAGCCAGCACAGCCGCGGCCACCGAGGTCTGTTCCGCTCGAGAGAAGCCGAAATGTTTAGGGGACGGGGCACAAAGGGCATTGTCCTCTGAAAGGGAATGATTACATATGGCCCATACATATCGGATATTGTCTCGCCGCGTAATGAGGGGCTCACGATCATTAGATTGGTCTTTGTTCGGTGCAGCCGACTCCCTGACATACGCTACCTCCTCCTCTGCAAACGCCAACAGATGGGCCCCCCGACAGACGACTCGCGGCAGCAGCTGCTCCCCACGGCCCCACGACGCCCCGTCCGCGGAAGCGCGGCCCGCACCGCACAGCGCCCGCACCGCACCGCGACATCGGGGCGGGGGTGGGGGGGGGAGGGGGGAGCCGGGGCGGCGGGGGCGCGGGGAGGCTCGGGGATGCGCGGCGGCCGCTGACGGGCCCCTCCGCTTGCCTCCGCAGGGGAGGAGCGGTACATCTGCTGGTACTGCTGGAGGACCTTCAAGTACCCCAACAGCCTCAAGGCCCACGTCCACTTCCACTGCGCGCTGAGCCACGGCCGGCCCTTCCTCCACCACGACCACGGCCGGCCCGCCGCCGCTGCCGCCTTCGGCCTCCCCCCCAAGGAGCCGCCGGCCGCCGCGCTGCGCGGCCACCCGCCGCCCGGCTGCGGCCCGCGGGAGGCCGTCAAGCGCGAAGCCGCCACCGCCTCCCCGCCGCTCGCCAAGCCGGGGCTGCCCAAGCGGGCGGCGGGCAAGGAGGAGCAGGAGCGCGCCCTGGACATGAGCGTGGGGGCCGCCCGCGGGCCGGGGCCGCTGCTGGGGCCGGCGGGCGGCAACGGGCTGGCGCTCTGCCCCGGGGCGCGCTCGGCCTTCCGCCCCGCCGGGCCGCTGCGGGAGGAGGCGCGGGGCGCCACCGCCCTCGGCTTCTCCAAGCTGCTGGGGGGGCTGAAGGCGGGACGCGCCGCCGCCGAGGCGCCGCCCAAGTGCGGGGCGCTGCCGGGCGAGGCCGCCCCCCCAGCGGCGACGGCGGCGGCGGGGCTGGCGTGCGGCGGCGGGCTGCGCGCCTTCCCGCTGCTCTCGCCGCTGGAGGAGGCCTCGGCCTTCCGGCAGGTGGAGCGGGGGCTGCCCGCCGCCGCGCTGCCTCCCGCCCGCTACCCGCCGCTGCCCGGCGGCGCGCTGGAGCGCTTCGCGCTGCCGCCCTTCGAGGGGCTGAAGGCGTACGCGGGAGAGTGCGGGCTGCCGGTGATGCCGCTCACCGTCTACAACGGGGAGCTGCTCTACGGCGCCGCGCCCTACTACCCGCTGAAGCTGCACCTCGGTGGCCTCCTCAAGTACCCCGAGTCGGTGTCGTACTTCGGGGGGCCGGCGGCGGGGCTGCATGCTGCCGAGCTGGGCTCGCTGGCCAGCATCGACCGGGAGATCGCCATGCACACGCAGCAGCTCTCCGAGCTGGCGGCCGAGAAGGGCCGCGGGCGGCTGGAGGCGCTGCCGGCAGGGGCGGCGGGGGCGGCCGGCGGGAAGCCCAAGACCGGGCACCTGTGCCTCTACTGCGGGAAGCTGTACTCCCGCAAGTACGGGCTGAAGATCCACATGCGGACTCACACCGGCTACAAGCCACTCAAGTGCAAGGTCTGCCTGCGGCCCTTCGGGGACCCCAGCAACCTCAACAAGCACATCCGCCTGCACGCCGAGGGCAACACGCCCTACCGCTGCGAGCACTGCGGCAAGGTGCTGGTGCGGCGCCGCGACCTGGAGCGGCACGTCAAGTCCCGGCACCCGGGGCAGAGCCTCGGCAAGGCGGCCGAGGACAAGAGTGACTCTGGCTACGCGCACCCCGAGCAGGAGCAAAAGACTGACAACGAGAGCGACGTCGACGTCTGCTTCACCGACGACCAGAGCGACCCGGAGAGCGGCAGCAGGCACCGCGAGCAGTGATGCAGGAGGCGGCCGGGGCGGGGCGGGGCGGGGGCGCGCTGCAGCCCCCCCTACCCCTTACTCTGAGCTCCCGGCCTCCCAGGGTGGTCCCACGGGAGGCAGTGCCGCGGGGGACTGCGCGGGCCGGCGGGCACTGGCGGCGGGGCAGCCGGGAGTGCGCTCTCGCCGCGGGCGTCCCGGGGCTCCCGCCGCTGCGTCCCCCCGCCGCTGCAGCCGCCGTGCGGGGAGATAGGCCGGGAGAGGGCGGGGGGCGAAGCCCTGGCGGGCCCGGGATCCCACCGGACAGGCACCGCATCCCCATAGGCGCCCGTATCTGAGTGGCCATATATTTTTATTGTACCTTTGTGTCGAGGAAATTGTGCCTTTTGGAAACGATTTTTTTCTATGTGCTCTCCCGTCACTTGTTCCAGCGCTCTGAGCCGTGGGGCTCAGCAGCAGACCCGGGTCTGCAAGCGCCTCTGGCATCTGTACACTTTATTTGACACCTCAGATGTGCTTTCTCGGGTCCTAATAAAGCAATACCAACAGCTTTTTGGAAAGAAAGAAAGAAAAAAAGAAAAGAAAGAAAGTAAGAAAGAGGCAACAAAAAGCTACAGTTGCAGCACTGAAGAGGTTCGCGTATAACAGGTGCACCATTTGATCAAGTTGCAATTATTTATAACAGATAATATTTGAGTAACAAATGTAAAATAAATATTGAAAAGCATGAATTTAAAAGCACGCACTATATAATTTTAAAGGAAATACACTCTCTGTTTGGTAGAATACAAATGTGGTGTATGTTTGTTTTCTAATGACTGATGTACAGTGGATACAGTATTTTGGTCTTGGTTCCAGTTTGTCATGCGATTTTTTAAGAAAAAAATAAAGTTACTGACAAACTACTGTTTGTCTAATTGTTCACTGATGTGTGGTCGTTATCAGGATCTCGTGTTTCTCTGTAACGCTCCTGATGATTGGGAGGCTCGGCCCAGATCTCGTTGTATTCAACGTCTTTGGGTCAAGTTCTAAAGAATTTGCCTCGAGTATTTCGTCTGAGTATTTTCCTCCTCTCATACAGCAGAAGAAACCAGCAAAACACAAGGAAAATCCAGTCCGTTCTTCCCTATGCCTACGATTTCTGGAAAAGCTTTTTGGTTTTGTTGCTTTTATGTTCTTCTTTTTAGCAGAGATGTTAAAGGCTGAACGTTATTAGTCTGCTTTATCTGTTTGTGTTCTGTCAAACGTGCCCCTTTTGCAAACACTCTTCTTTAGAATCGTTGGTACTTTTATCTGAGAGGAAAATCTCCTTATGCCGGTGGTATGACAAATCTGAAACGCGTTTAACTTAAAGAAGACTGTCAGAAAAATGACTGTTTCCCCTGGCAAGTCCTCCAGGTCCCCACGCGAAGCAGTGCCGCGGTGCCGGCAGTGAGCCCAGCTCCGCGGGTCTCCGCGCTCAGCTCCGAGCTGGTGCTTTCGGTGGGAGCTTGCACCCGGGCAGGCAGAGGGGACAGGAGGGGGCCCCGCTTCTTGATTTCGCGTAGTCAACAACTCTGGAGCAGATATTAAATCTCTTGGTGGATGCGGATAGTTAGAAAGCGCTGAGTTTCCAGGATCGGGCCTTATTTCAGTCCAGGGTGTAGGTGACACAATGGAAAATACAAACTACTACCAGCATCTGAAAGAGTCTCAGATATAAAATTGATCCTGCGTTTGCTCACTTAAGGCCAAACGTTCTCGATAGTAGTAGGAAATGGGAATTCAAATGCCAGGCTTGGATTTCCTTTAAAGGTTTGATTTGCATTCAAAAGCTGTAGGATTTACGATTTCTTAAAAATTATTTTTTTGTCTGGGCTAGCTCACTAAATACCCACTTAGTCGATTCGCTTTTATCCCAGGACAAAGTTGTGTTTCTGTCATGAAAGTAAATGGGAAAAGCTCTCTCCTGTGGAGAGCAGCATCTTGCTCATCTGTCCCTGGATTCGAAAATTCTGTTGTCATTTATAGCACCGGCAGCGGGACCAACAGTTTAGCCCGCCAGTTCTTTATTTCAATATTTGTCTGTTGCTTTCCCAAAGGCAGGCATCCATCATGGAGGTGCTGCTGGGGAGAGAGGCGTCATGTACGCTATGAGGTTGTGGAAAGGGAAGAATAATAAAGGTATGGTCCGGGAATTATTTTACACGTCAGTGGAGTTTGTGTGTTTTAATAGAAGTGTCCCGTCAATCGTAATACTTGGGCTACCTTTACAAAAAAAGTAAATTTGTGTGAATTCACGGTCTGTATATCTAAACATTAATATAGTCTTTGAGATAAGAAACAACATTCAAACCGAACTAAATATAACCAACTGTAGCAACCAAAGTCGAGAACAAAACAAAACAAGAAAAAATGTGTTTTGCTTTTTTTTTTTTTTTTTTTTTTTGTAACTGCTATGCAGCGGCTAAATCGAAGTGCAGAACACAAGGGGAGACGCAGGGAGAAACTCAGCCCCGTGTCGTTTCTGTAGGGCACCGAGCGCGCCGGGTCCGTGCGCGGGGGGGGCAGGGGCCGAGCCCCGGTGCCCCGGTCCCCGCCCGGGACGCGCAGGGGCGCGGCAAGACCCCGGCGGAGCTCTGCCGCCGGCCCCGCTGGGCCCGGGCTGCGGCCGCGCTGCCCGCCGCCACGGGCAGCTCCGGAGGCCTCTGCGGCTGCGGCTTCCGCTCTGCCAGCCGTGCGGTGCGCTGCCGCAGCCTTCTCGGGAGGAGAGCTGGTTGATCGTTACCGTTTCTAAATTTTCTTGCGTTTCAAAATTTTATTTTGTTCAATTTTATTCAGTTTTGTTTTATTGCCCCGTTCCCACGGGCGAGGCGACAATGTTCTCCCGATACCTCAGTGATGCGGACAGCGACGGGAGCCCAGGCTGCCGCCACGGTCAGGGGAAGAAGCATCTTGGGGGAGAAGCGGGGGCGGATCAGCCGCCTCGGGGCTCCGGCAGGGCCCTGGCACCCTGCCGCCGGGCGCAGCTCAGGACCGGCGGCCGCTGGCCCCGGGTGGGCGGCGGGCCCCAGGCGGCGGGTCCCGGGTGCCGCTGGCCGCCCCCGCGCCCTCCCGCAGCACGGGCCCAGGCCGCCGGCGCGGACGCTGATTGGCTGAATTCTCCCCCGGCCCACGCTCCTATTGGCCAGGCCGCGCGGGGCGCCACCGCCCCGAGGTGGCGGCGGGGCCGGGGCAGCGCGGGGGGCACCGGCGGCCGGGCGCGGGGCGGGCCTGGGAGCATCCTCCCGTGGGCGCGGCCGGTTTGCCTCCGGCCTGGTGGGATGCAGCCCGTGGGGTCATTAAGCCATATGCCAGTCACGGCGGTTCCTGCGCCCTTCGGTTTCCTCGGAGGCAAATTTGGGTCTGAATGGAGATAGAAAACCTGCGGGTTGCAGGTTATGTGCAGAGCTGACCGCAGACCCTGCCTTGGTGCAATATGCTCTGGATTTTGCGTGCTTAGCGTCTCCAGGTCCATCATTGCTGCTGGCTGGCTGCCATAGTGACTGACAATTGCAATTAGGAAAAAAAAAAGAACAAATGGTTTTAGTTTCTGGATTTGCATTTATGGGTAGCTGCAGTAAAGCAAGTATGTCCTCTACATTTTATAATGTGGGGAAAATAATTAATCACATTCACAGGGAAAAAGCTTTCTAGATGTGAAAAAACATGCTGTTTTGATCCACGTAAAGTGGAAAGCATAGGCGGGAAGAATGGTGGTGAGGCTGAAGAAAAATTATCACCTTTAAGTATTGCTCATTGAGAGGTTTGTTTGCTCAAGGGCTGTAGAGGTTAAATGACAAGATTTCCCTACTTTATTTTCTCCGGAAGAACTGAGGTTTTCTGAGTGCATTTTGCGAGTGAAGAACAGAACATTATTTGCTTGCTGCAAGTCAAGAGCAAAGAAGAATACACACACTAGAGTGGCTTTTGGACATTATTAGAGGCTAGCCTAAATATTTTGGAAACTGGTCTTTCAGCTTCTAAAAATTCATGCTCAGCCCCAGCTATTCTTGTAGAAACTTGATTTGATTAACATTTTTTAAAATTTGAGAAACAGTTTTGGAGATTTTTGACTTGCCCTCTATTATTCTCTTAGAAACAGCATCAAGAAGCCTGGGTGCATCTGGCAGGAGATGCAAAGCACTGCCAAGAAGCAGACTGTAAAGATCTTGGGGGTAATTTTGGTTTCCAACCGATCTTCGTTGCTGTATGATACTCTGCCATGTATCTTACTAGTTAATGCTGTAAATTACTATTGTGTCCATAGTCCAAGGATGCACATGGGAGTTTAATAGCACTGTGAATGATGAAGCTGTAGGGCAGGGTCTTACAGACCAGGGATCTAGGTCTTACTCCTCCAAACTTGCTGAATGGGTTTAAACACACCTTGCTGAATGGGTTTAAACACAAAAGACTTGAGTTTACAGCTTTAAACAACCCATCAAATCACCTGATTTTGCAAAGGTGTTAAATATCTACTCTTCCCAGTGAAGCTAGTGGGACTGGTTTAAAACTTGCCAAGTTCTTTGACATATAGATGAGATAGATGTAGTCTGCTGCAATGCAAATGAGTTTAGGTTTTAGACTGCTTGCTAGTGCAATACTTAGGGAGGACTTCGTCACTTCTGAGCATGGGAATGGCTCTATATAAATCAAGGGTTATAGTTTCAAAGCTTTTTGCATTAAGGTCATCTTTTAGATTCATACATGCACAGATGTGATCTGATCAGAAAGCTCTGCTACAGGTATGAAAACGTGCGTGTTCTTAAGCGTCTCTTTCGATGGCTGCAACTCTGATGTGGCAAAGAAATGATTTATTGATTCAGAAAAGCCTATGAATTCATTTGGGTGCATTCATGCTGAAAATATTTTTAGGGAACTGTTTTTCTGTTTTCACTGGAAGTTATGTGCTTGGAAGTACATTTTATAATAGTTGCTGTATTAGTAAGCTGTATTTTCAATAAAAAAAAAGAATCCCCAGACCTGCACTTGGTGAAATGAGCAGCAAGCCTTGGATTCAAAAGTCTTATGTGATGGGGAGACATGAGGATGGGAGAGAATCTAACTGCACTTGACTTCAGGTCAGGGAATGGTGAAGGTCAAGAATTGCTTTTGATCATTTTCTTTTCCTCAAAACCATCTGAAAAGAATGATTTTAAACTTGACTGTGAGCAGTTACTTTCTGAATTATCACCTGAAGATAAAGAGCAACATGTCAAGGTTGAGGTCAAGCTCACTGAAGTTCATTGGACCATATTAGATAAAATCTAGGAGCAACAAAATGCTTTCAGGTATATTCAAAGTAAGTCCCATGAGGAATGATTCCCTACAGCACATGGGATGTTAATAAACTTGTATTTTGTAAGAAACAGGAGAAAGAAATTTCTTAGCAACTGAAAAAACATAGCTGAAGAAATAGATCAGTAGATCTGAGGTATATATTCAGCTATGTTTAGATCTGATATTCTGAAATATTATAGAAAACTATGAGCAAAGTTCACAAAGGTTTTTCTGTAGATTTGCAGCCAGGTGTGTTTTTTTAATGCTTAATGTTTCATAATTTTTTATCTGTTTTGCTTTGGAATGCATTATCCTGTTTCAAGGGTAATGGAAGGGCTTGTGTTTGTGTTCTTGTTTAGGAATCGTAGACTGCTTGCTCCTGAGGAGAGTGATTTGGTACCAGGTAATTTGAAGTCCTGATCTGAAATGGAGAAAATGTGATTTAGAAAGACAGCATCAATAAGCTCAGGTTCAGAGGGCTAAGGAATAACTCATAGCTTTTTCGCTGTTTGTATCACTTCAGCCTCCTTGCAGTTGCGTGGGGAAAACATTAGGAAGAATGAGCAGAGGTGAAGCCTTTATGCTCCTTAGTTGTTTGTAAAACCTGCTGATGAGTCAGAGCACCTGGAGCTTGTCTTTAACTTTGGAGCATATGACAGGTTCTTACAGCATGAGCAATTTTTTTAGCTCAATTCAGAAGAGTACTAAAAATACATTTCAGCTCTGAGTCCTATTTATTTGTGTAGAACTTCCACTTTTCCCTTTCCTAGTACTGTAAACTATATAGTAGCTCACCAAAAGAAGTGATCAAAAACCTAGAAAGTGTACTTTTTTAGTATATTTATTGAAAAATCAAAGAGGCTGGATACCTGGGTTTTCAGAGGTGCTTCACAAAAAATCCTGCTAGTCACAACACAGGACTAAAGCATCCTGTTGAGAAAGCACAAGAAGGAGAGTTAAATTTCTGAATGAGTTAATTTTACTGTCATGCGGAGCAACAAAGTTGCTTAAGCTTAATTTTTTGAGGCAGCCTGTATGAATTTTAAAATATATCTCTATGCTTTGCCACTATCTTCCAAAAACTTTAAAAAGAGATAGAGACACTTAAAATTTCAGGGGAAAAAAATATACACACACACATATAAAAACATATACAAATATATTTAAAAATATAAATAATAATAAATAGGAAAGAAATGTATAACTTTTGTTCCTGAGTGAAATTTGTTGGAATAATATCCCCTGCTTTTGATATAGCTAATGAAAAAAAAAAAAAAAGACCTCTTGTAAGGGTATATATAAAACAGCTGAAAAATAAAATTACCAAATTAAAACACTATACGATGATGCAGAGAATTATTTATGTCCATTATTAAATCCAATGTTTATCTTAAATTAGAAGAATTTATATGTAAAACATAACCCTTAACTCTGATTGTATGCATTTCTTCCTCACAGGTCTGATTCACCACACTTCAAATAAGACCTTCCTGCTTCTTGCTCTCAGCTTAGCGTTTTGGAGAGAAATGAATTTTAATGCAGTGCAGAAAGTAATAGTGAATGAGAATCCATAGTCAGAAGGGTTTCCTCAAATGGTTCTTTTCAAATACTTGTTATATTTAAAGTCAAGCTACACATTTGTAAAAACAGGAATACGTTTCACTGATTAAGATGTATCGTGCAAGAAAAGGAACAGATCCTTTTTGCTTTTAAAATGCCTTCCTCTTTTATGCAGCAGATGGTGCTAGATTGTGAATATATGTCAATTTGATTTATTTATAGTCTGAAGAATATACGGTGAAAGACATGGCATGTACGATGTTCAAATAGACTACATAGCAAAGTGATCTTTATAAACTCATTTGTTTTGGCACAGTCTTCTGTGGTGTGCATGCTTTTCCTGATGTCTCCTCTGCACCCTTCCAAGACTTTCAGAATTGCTTCTATCTATCGTGCTTATGAAGGGTGCCAAAGCTAACAAGGGACAGAGTGACAGAATTACAGTCAGTTCTAAAAGGTGCATTTTATCTAAAGAATATGTATTGCAGATATATAATATTTAAAGAGGTAACAGGAGTTTACACAAACTTCATTTATCTTTTGCACTAGAGCCTCTGTCCACAGCATCCCAAAAGTGTGGCACTTTTCCTCGTCCAAGTCAGTGTGTCAACACTGCTGGACTTGGCTTTGGCAGGTACAGCCATGCCACTATAAAGCCAAGCTGGACTCCAGCTGCTTACAAATCCTGTCTGCCCTTTCGGCATGTGACAGGGCCCTTCCTGGGGTGGGCTCTGGAGTGAATTTGTCTGCCATGTGCTGGCTGTATGATGCGTTTCCATGAAAAAGTGGTATTTGGGGCATGCTCAGAAGGGTGCCTGTTTAGACCTGCGCTCAGACTGCCCCTCAGTAGGTTTTTGGGCTCACCTGAAGTGCCTATTTGCAGCCTGGCACCTAAAGCTGCTAGAGGTAAAAGAGCTGCAAAAGTGACCATACACAACCATCAAAGCATAGGATGCCACATGGCTTCTAACGTCTTCCTGCCCTTGCGCTCTCCTGCCCACAGCCAGCATGAGACATTGTCAGAGTACAGTCAGCTCCAGTCACATCACCTGTGTGTCAGCATAATTGAATTTGTTGGCTGAAGGAGCTTGGTGTCTGACTCTTGAGGAATTGCAATGGACATTTGGTGCATAACTTTTCAGGGCTCTTTTGAAAATTCCAAATGCAGTAGTTTGCAAAATAAGCTGATTTGTGCCTTGACAGTAAGAACCTTTGTTACAATTTGTTAGCTTAGATCCTGAAGAGACATTTCTGCTTTTAGGAAAGGCATAGATCAAGAGACATGCAAAGCTACAGCTCATTTACCTTATACGAGACCTAGAGGATGAAAGAGGCAGTGTCACCACAGCCCTCCCAGAGGCCTTTTCTGGAATGGAGAAATACCCTTTCAGGATGCTTCATCAGGTGCTGATTAGATATTCAATGGAGAAAAAAGCCTGTTCAAACACTGAGGAGAACTAGGATATATTTGCAAAGACATTCTCAAATATCACCCCAGAAGGCATGTCCTGCGATCAGTGCTGTTTTATGGTGGTCAGTGCATTAGTAAGTATGAAGAATTATTACTAATAAATCAGTGGACTAGTGAAGTAGAGACTAGTGGGATTTTCAAAAAAGTAACAAATTGTTTAATCCTATCAAAGAATGGGTTACTAAAGCAACTGCAGAAAGTTTAATCACTGAACCACAGTTAATGCCAGTATATCCAGGTGTTGCTGAAATTCCTCAGAAATGAGGCCTCAATCACAATAATGGCATGAGTATTTAGTGACTCTGCAGATGGGGAAAACAACACGAAGAACAGTCTCGAGTCTTGGATCACCTGAGTCATTCTCTCAGAAAGGCAATTAAAGCATTACCCAAATTTGTATCTTATTAAAGCTTTTAAATATCATTCCCTCAGTGTGAATGTTTACGGAGAAATCTCCTGTGTTTTAGCTTTCAGACTCCTTGTTCTTTCCTTCAAGGTCCTGTGCAAATTATCTCCCATTGTCTTTCTTTTTCTATCTCCCAGCTCATTTCTTGCCTGCCTTGCCTGGCTCAAACTGCCCCCTTTTCCTACTCCTCACCTCCAATTTTTCCGGCAATAATTTTTTTTTTTTTCCTAAATTTTGCAAGTTGCTAGTTAAAAGCCTTCTGGGACCACAAGTGTTTTGTTTTCCCTAGTGGAGAATGTTAAAGTGTAAAAAGAAAGAAATCATACAAAAATAAGTGCCAGTTCTGTGTGCTCTTGTATGGACCTTGCCCAAGTACTGAGAATGAACTACATGTAAGGGACAACTCTCTGCTTGGTAAAACAAAAAATACTCAACAGTGCAACACACTCATGTTGGACCACACTGTATTGTTAATAATGGAAATGCATCTTATGCCCTGCTAGACCAAGTCCTTGTTAGAGGCTTGGCCTCTGGGGACAGAGAAGGTGTCAGAGAAAACGAATCAAGCAGAAGAAAACAAAAGTTATGAGAAAAATGGTAAGCAGTAATGATGTTGAGCTAAAGCTGGTTTGTTTTTTGATTAAACCCTGGATGTCATATGTGAAAGATTTCTTAAATCTTAAATAGAAATCACTGATTGTTTACTTCAGTGCTCTTCAGCAGAATTAGCTCTTTTGAGTTCTCAATGTGTAGTAGCTCTTTAGTAGAGTTGAGTTTTAGCTCTTCAGCAGAGTTAGCTCTAGCTCTTTTGAAGAAGCCAAGACAGTTTGTAGTCCTCACTTGAGTTACTGGGTCAAGTTTTAAGCCATGAGGAGCAGGATATATTAATTTGGAGCTTTGTATTGTTAATACACAGATAGACCTTCTTAACTAGTCAGCTTGCACTTGCTCCCTTTTGTCTATTTCCAAACCACTTTTTAAACCATCTTTTTCATGACAGATACCTCTGTCTATTTTATATTGCAAAAAAATCCAGAATGTCTGATGACATCAGCATTGAGCATGTTGCTCTGGCCTTGGGTAGGATCAAGTAGGGATCCATACTGGACTCTCCAGCTTTTCTAAACATTGTTTAAACAATTTTAACATTGCTTGTACAGAATTGCTATATATCCACAAGCATTCCACTGCAAGCGTGACTGCAATAACCAACTTTTTGTCATAATTCTGGTTTTCTCGGATGCCTTCAAAATTAGCCTGCTCAGGAAGATGTCTCAGGTGTGCACAATAATGAAGATTTTTACGCTTGAATGATTAATTTTCAGTTCTGCCCTTCTGCAGCTCCAAACTTTGCTTTACACCCATTCCTGCTTGTCCTAATAAGGGGTGCCCATTCTCCTTTGTAAACTCAGTTAGAAAAAGCAGTTAAAAGATCTTAGGAAAAATTTGAGGGAAATTATTTTTTCAGGGTTTTTGTGTAAGAGGGCAACTTGACTGAGGTTGTTGTAACAGGTTTTTTTCCCTGGCTGCCTAGGCAATTAGTTCTCAGTTTTAATGGCTCAGAAGGAGAGATCTGGGTTTTGTGGGATGTTTCCTTTGAGTGACGTCTCTGGACTTTGCTGTTTTTCCTTAGGTCTCCTGTCCCCAGCTCGGTGGATTGAGCCTGACTCTGTGAGTGGCAGACTTCAGGGTGTCTGAAACTGAGAGGCAGATCACTCTGTGAATTGAGTTAGATAATCACGAGTGGGGTGTTAAAAGGCCCTGCTCTGCCTGAGATCTTTTTGGGTAGAAATTATGGTATCAGACTGCAGTAGAGGTTTCTGGCAGAAATAAAATACAACTTATTTGTTGACATGTATCTTGTCTTCTGAATCAGTGCCCTGGGGAAGGACCTTAGCTTCAGGGTTCAGCTGAACATACACTAATCAGAGAAGGCCCCTGATTCCCCACCAGCCTTGGCCATGTCCCTGGGTAACAGCGAGTGCTGCTGATGCTGAGCCAGGCTCATGGGCTCCCTCCGAGGCGAGGGAGCCCAGGCTTGAGGACACATGCTGGGGAGATGACAAATGAACACCATGAGATGTGACAGTGTGCCACATCCCTGCAGGAGCCCCCTGCACTGGGATGAGCCGGTCCTATGAGCAGATATCCACTGCTTTGTGTAGCTTGTCAATAATTCAAAGCATGGGAAGAGCAAAGAAAAGGCCTACAACCCACTGAAAAGTCCTGTTTCCAATGGCCCTCTTTCTTAGTTCTGGTTTATAACAAAAAGTAATGACATGTCTGTTATAAAGGCTGTGAAGGACACACATGGTACAGCAATGACTGTGGACACCCCAGGAGAAAGAGGTTTGCCAGGTATGTAGTAAGACCTAACAGGACAGTGAGACATATTTGGGGCAGCATGAATGTGACTAGGAGCCTCTAAAAGTGCCGTGTGTTGTGGATGGAGAAGGATGATTTAGTCCTGGATGTTCTCACAGGGACAACTCAAATTAACAGCCTCATAATAATGTTAAAGTGACCAACAGGATGTAACATCTGGTGTACTTTCAACCTGCTAGTGCATGCTTAATTTCCCCAAATTCTTACGAATGTTATCTTTTTGAGATTTTATTTTATCTTACTGCGAGCGGCGGGGAATAGCACACAGCCGACTCAACATGAGTGATAAAGCATGATTCCGTTTATTAGCCCGAATAGCTCTTATTTATACAGTGTATCTAATTATGCATACTCAGCAGTCTATGATTGGCTAGAATCACTACCTAGTCATTTACATGGTCCTCCTACTTGCGGTTAGCTAGCTTACATAACTTCTTTATCTCTACTGCACATACCTCTTCAGAGTTGTTTGTGAAGCCTGTTAAGGCCGTGGTGTCCCTGCAATTCCGCAGCCATCAGCACAGCTGGCAACCTCAGCTGAGGCCTAGTCTTGATAGCACACCAGTTAGATTCGGCTCTGCTTATATAAAAGCTCTAATGATCTGTGACCCTTCTCATCCAGCCATTCTCCAACATCTTACCACATTAAAGAGTGATTTCTTGACTTCTCCGTTACCTCAGTTTTATCTGCCTGTGTTCAACATAACTTCGTCAAGTTTACACAGACTTCCACCTTAATGTCAGATACTGTCTCTTAGCCAGATACCTAGTTTTGCAATTTATGACCTCCTCAGGGTAACGTTTTCTCTGCCTTTGCCTTTCAATTCCCTGTACCATTATTTAAGTTCCCTTTAAAGCTTACAGTCTGGTTCTGCAACCTTTAGAAATCTAGATGAGAATCACCTAACTGTTACTTTTTCAATTTTGTGTTTCTGATCCTTGTTATAAGCAGATTTTGGGTTAATGTAGCTACAGACATTACAATACCACGTGTCTGACTCAACAGTCTCAGGTGTGCTAAATGATAAAAAGAAATCACCAGTCTGAGATTAAAAAAAAAAATAAATATCTTGTCTTTTAGAAGTATCTTTTTTCTATGATCTCATATTCTTTGAGTTTCTTTAGCACAATCTAATAACTGCATTCCTTCCCCACTGCACTGTAGGCTATTGAAAGTCTATAATCTCTGAGCAAACAATAGATAATATTAGAAAAAACCCAACCTTTTGCACACTGGTAAGTCTGCATGGTCAGATGTTCTTTTCTTGTTGTTCACCACGTTCTGCTGTTTTTCTTCTAGATTTAATCCTCTGGCTTTACCTTCACTCCTGCAGCCAGGAGATGTTCTTTGGCAGTCAGAAAGGAGCGCTGTAAGCCAGAGCTCTTTATGACCAGATGGGCTCGCCCAGAGCAGCAGCCTGCTGAGTCTGGGGTGAGGGGCTCCCACAGCCGGTGTGGTGGGTGCTGGGCTGTGGGTAGCTGGGCTGGTGCAGTAGCTCAGTGCTGAATGTGGGAAATGACCTTTCCAGCAGCAGCATTTGCTGCCTTCATCTCTCTTGTCCTCCTTCTGCCCAACAGGACAAGCAAGCTTGATCCTTCATGGCAGTTCCATGGCTCGCCCATCCCAGTTCCTTTCTGTAGCAGGAAGAGCCTAGCCCTGGGTCCTGGTCTTGGGGGAGAGCAATTCAGCTGGTTTTTCTATAACAAATCATGGGCTCATGCAGGAGGCCATCCAGCCCAATCTCGTGCTCACAGCAGGGTTGGTGCAGGGTTGTTCAGGCCAGGTTTTTCAGGGCTTGGGAGACTTGGTAAATGCAGTGGAGCTGTGGCTGATCATAGTTAAAAGAATGAGAATGTCTTGCACAGTTGTTTACCTTGACATTAGCAAGGCATCTGACACCATCTCCTACAACACTTTCACTGACAAACTGATGAAGAATGAACTAGATAAATGGAAAACTTTCCGAACTGATGATCTCAAAAGGTTGTGATCAGCAACTTCAAGTCCAGCTGGAGGCCAGTCAGTAGAAGTGTGTCCTAGGGGTCAGTACTGGGGCCAATAATTTTCATCAATAACGTTTTCATTAATGACCTGGACAATGGGGTAGGGTGCACCCTCAGCAAGTTTGCAGATGATGCAAAACTGGGAGGAGTAATTATAGACCAGATAGTTGTGCTGCAGTTCAAAAGGACCTTGGCAGGTTTGAGAAATGGTTTGAGAGGAGTCTTGTAAGTTCAACAAAATGAAATGCAGGTCCGGCCACTGGGAAGGAATAACTCCGTACACCACTACATCTTGGGACCAATGGTCTGGAAAGAAGCTTTATAGAAAATTACTTGGGAGTCCTGGTGGACAACAAATTGAATATGATCCAGCAGTGTGCCCTCACAGCAAAGGTGGCCAGCATTCTCCTGGGCTGGATAAGGCAGAGCATCACCAGCAGGGAGGTGATCCTTCCTCTTTACTCAGCCCTGGTGAGACACATCTGGTGTGCTGGGTCCAGGTGTGGACTTCTCAGTGCAAGAGAGACAAGGACTTACTGGAGTGAGTCCGGTGAAGGGCTATGGAAATGATTAAGGAACTGGAGCATCTGGCATATGAGTAGAGACTAAAAGAGCTGGGGTTATTCAGCCTGGAGAAGAAAAGGCTCAGGAGGATCTGATCAATGTGTACATATGCCTGATGGGAGTGATTAAAGAAGGCAAAGCCAGGCACTTCACAGTGGTACCCAGTGACAGGACAAGAGGCAATGGGCACAAACTGAAACAGAAAATGGAGTGACCATGCAAAGGTGCACTCAAACTTGCATTGGGAAACTGCAGTCTGGCAGTTGGGCTCGAGCAAGAAGAAGCATTTTTCAAAGACAGCCATAACCCCATGCTTCATATGCACATACACATTATTTTATTATTTGCCACCTTTCATTTTTTCCTGTGACTTATTTATTGTATCCAGGCTCCACTTTCATAAAACTCCCTGCCCCCAGCTGTACTCGCTGATAAGTGTCTTGTGTAAAATAGCAAGTACCAGGTAGTGTTTGTACCAGCTAATACTTCAGTGCAAAACCAGACATGTAAATAAGGTACATTTTGTGATCAAACAAAGCAAAAGACACTAATTTGTAAATTAATGTTGTGTTTGCTATGAATCCAGTAAAAGAATCTTACTGAAGAACGCATGAGGTCCGTACAAGCCTGTGAATACTTTTTCAGGTACTCACGTATTTCTCATATTTGGTATGTGTATCACATAACTTGATCAATAAGTTGTGATTTTTTTCCTGCTAACAGATTGAAAATTCATGACTGACTTCTATGCAGGTCCTGACACTGGGAAGGAATAACTCCTTATACCACTACATGTTGTAGCAGCAAATACTGGAGAGGTAGTCACAGGCAAATTTAGGATGCTACTATGAATTTTAAAATATGAGATTAAAACTATTTTAAAACTATGTTTTAAACTATTTTAAAACTATATTAAAATTAAGTCTCAAAATATAAGATTAAAACTAAGATGTATGTAATTTTACTCAAAGATTTTTGGTGCCATTACAAATAAGGAATAGTATCACAAAAGGTACTAAAACTCTACACATAATCACAAGAGAAAGAGCAAGGCAACAAAGCTATGCTAAACCAGGATGATTAACAATTAGCTAGGAAGAAGCCACTTCAATAGTCTGAGTCAGCAATGGACAGAGCATCTTCCTATCATTAGTGGGATAAGTGGGAGGTATGAAATTTTCAAGGAGTCAGATGAATTATAATGTGTCAAAAAAGTTATTTGCTATAATTACCCCCCCCCCCCCCCGCATTCTTTTAAAAAAGTAATAAATAACTTTTCTTGAAAATTAGGTATCTTGCTCACCCCTTCATCCCAGTAGTGAAACCTTAATTTCTTACCATCAGTTCAGGTCTAACCTGTCGCTTCCTACTCAAAGAAAAACGGTTTCCAGCCCTGGGAGGGAGGCCTCAGTAGGCAGAAGCATCTGGTGGCCCAGTGCATGGCCTGAGGGAAAGGAGACATGAGTTTGATGGACTGCCATTGAGCCCATGCAATAGATTTCTGTCTGCTTTCCCACATTTTGGGTTATGTTATTTTTTTTGTTTGGTACCTGCTGCTGCTGTTGTGGCCCAGGGTAGCTCAAGACAGCAGGAATCCGCTGGAAATGCTGACACCAGAGCCCCGAGGCTCTTGGGGAGATGTGAGTTGTTTCACCTTCTACCAAAAGAAAATGTCCTGGAGGACTGGATATTTACTTCTGCATTTCTTGTGCTTCTGACTGTTTTTATCCGTTTACAGAAACACTACCAGATACATGAAGTTACTGGTGGGCTGGGTGATGACATGACGATATTCATGCATGTGAGTCCAATCCTCCTTCTCCCTTGAAATACAGACAAGTCTTCCTCTCCTCTTCGTTGTCTGTATCACTCCTTTTGTTCCCCTATATTAGTAATATTTAGTATGGATTTTCATCCTCCAAGATACCTGAAATTGCTTACTGTGGTGAAGTGTATCATCTAACTTAGCTGTCTAAAAGCTATCTAGGCTGTAGTTCATGGAGCTATAAATATCTCCTAGAAGATGGTTATTCTTTATTTTTATATTCTTTCCCTAACACATTGCTTACTGTTGCTTAGACTCAAACATTTCAAACTTGCACATGTGAATGAGTGCTTGACTAAGTGTCATGAATAAAATTTATTTCATAGTGGACTGACATTTTCTGGAAGAGTAGTGACAACAGGGAATTTTCCTGTTCTTTTAGGAATTTTTTTGATCTTTCTACATCTTATTTTAGGCTTGCTGCTGGAGGTCAGTAGTTGATAGACATTTTCTGAACAAATGAGAAACTGAGAAAAATGGACAGCTTGAAATAATGTGTCAGAGATAATAGGGATAATTTATTTCTTGATAGTAGAAAGATAGAAATTGATCCTTTTTCAACACTGGAAAAAGTTCAGTTGTGGTTTGCAAGAAAAGATTATTTTCCTGCCACTTGCTTCATGCTGAACAACCAGTTCTAATAAGGAACTTTCAGTATTTGCGTCTTTATGATTCTTTCAGAAACACTAGCTCATTTGTTCTTAATAATGTTACTGAAAAATACCAGTAATTATATAATGGCTGTAGAAATCACATTTTAGGTAAATGAAGAGAGAAATGATTTTTTTTTTTATTATAAGTCTCCAATTTATATGTAATTACCAGCTATAAAAGAACCTTCCTGGTATGCATAATGACCACCTTTTGTCCTTGCATGAAAAGTCGAGGTGTTTTCATTCAAGGTTTTGTTCTCTTCAGCTTATTCCTGGCTGGTTGGGGAGACAGAGGCAGCTGTTTTTATGACAAGTCACACAGCCCTTCCCCAGACTATTGAAAGTGTTGGTTTGAAAACCAGCTGGGTGTATTCTTAGTCTGTCAAGCCCAGGCCATAGAAACAAGAATCCTGGGCAAGCTAGTTGAAATGTGCCATTGTTAAAAAGGAGCTGTTCTTGATGGTTTTTTAAAATGTTAATAGAAACTAGCAATTACTAATTACCTGTAACTGCTATGATTTAAGAGCAATACAATAGAAAACATGCAGGTAACATAAAGCAGTATATGTTGTTTTTCCAGTTGCTATGGGGTCCACTGGAGATTTGATGCTCTACCATCTCTTGTGTAAGTATATATAAGATTTTAAAAGAAAAAGATGCAGGACTACTCTTGCTGTCCAGTTGTTACGATTATTTATTGTAAGTCACAGTAGAATTTGTAATCATAATGAAATGTATTTTTGTTTTTCAGACAGAAGGACAAACTTTATGTCTGTGTAACACCACGGTCACCTTTCTGATTTGCTAGAGATGGTAAGTGTAGAAAAAAGGTGGTTGCTGTAGATGATACAGTCATGTACTGCACCAAGACTTTAATTACTGGGACAGAAGGAACATGCTGGATCTAAGTCTTGCAGAGACAGGAGACCTAGTGCTTGACAGCAGTCTGGATATGCAGCCTCAAGGTGGAAGACTGTCAGTTGATTGGACCTGAACAACAGGTAGGAGAGTTCCTGAATAGCAGTCTTCATAGCCTACAGCAATTTTATATACTTGACCCCTACAATGTGAGAATGCTCAGAAACAGCAGTCTCTTTATCATCACTTTTGTGGTGGCATGATATTATAGGTACAGTAAATGACTGGTACAAAGCAGACACCTGCATCTGCCAGCCTGCCATGAATCTAATGGCAACTGAGATGAAGTGGCTGCAGAGTTTAATACATGTAAAGCTGCAAGAGACATCACTGTCAAGAATGCCCCAAATTCTCCTTCAAAAATAGGGATCTGGACAGATGTTTTTCATGCTTCAGTGTTTATCACAGGTTTGATTCTGTTTTGGCAGAAATACTCCCAAGAAGGTGGCCAAGAGGGAAAAAAGGTGTTACCGCAGTGTTATTTTTTCCAAATTTTAAATAACTCATGTTTTTAATTGGTAGCATGGGTGAGTGAATAATTCTGAAACTTGACCTGGCCCTTCTGCTGTTCTAATGAAAATTTCCCCAGAACTGGGATCTGAAAATTGCCCTTTGAGTTACCCAATCTTTGCTTTGTGCAGTGTGCTTTTTGAACAGTAGGAAATCTGGAGAGTGATGGCTCTGTGCTTCATTAGTGCAGTCTTCTTGGGTGATGACTGGCCAGACAAGTGAAACAAGTAGGTGCAAGAATGTGGAATTTCAGTTGCATAAGCAGCAATACATTCTGAATGTTTTGATATTGAACACCTGATTTTGGCTATGAACTGTCTTCATACAGGTATGGCTTTATAGATTTTGAACTTCTGTTTCAAGGCATTTTTCCAAAATATTAGATCAAGTCCCAGATCTGAAACACTGTGGTTTGAAAGGTGGAATGAAACATTTTCTCAGCAGCACAGCGGGTAAGAGTTTAGTTCCTCATGGTTTTGTATGCTCTTCCTTTTGCTGAACATCCCCATGCTCTCAATTCCCCTGCAATATTTTTACTTATTCTTTACAACACCTTCTGCATATGCCCCCATCATCTCCCTTTGCACTGAAGCCTTTCTTTCAGCAGAGGCAAGCTGCCCATGCAGAGGTGTCTGTCCTGGGGTAGCCGAGTCACCCTCTGGTCCCCCCTGACAGTCTTGCCTAAACCTTTGCTGATGGTAGTGAAAGCCAGGGCGAAAGGGCATACCCATATGCAGATATCTCCTGCATGCCTCTTCAGTTTTTCGCTGAGCCTTTCCAGCAGTTAATGAGCTAACATTAAAGGGAAAGTTAAGCCAGAACCATGTGAGTGGAACGGTGGTTCCTCGTAATCATGGGTCTGTGTTTACATTTTGCTGCAAAAGCAATCCCTGCTTCAGACAGCTCCTTGTAGCTCTGAAGCGCATTCAGTGAGGAAACACAAGTTAATGCAAGGGTCTGTCATGTACTTGGCAAAGGCATTTTATGTGGAATCAAATTTGTAAGGTATGGAAGTACATCAGCTGATGATACTGGGTTGCTCGTTCTGCTGCTAATGAAATCGCCTTTGTTCAGGTTAGAGCTAAAACCCTATTCATCAAAATGTAAGGGAAAATGGGTCTGTCATATTAGATATTATAATAAGAATCACTAAATCTTTAACAATCCTACTTCATATCTAATTACAAATCTCTCTTGTTTTCAGCAATCCACGTATTTTATTCAGTTATTGCTTAAGAAAGCAGGCTATGTAATGATTAGGGGATACACAAGATGTAATTGATTCCTAATGATAATGTATATTTATCTAGCAAGTAGCAGAATTTTCTCCTTTCAAATTAACTACATTTATCATTGTGATAAATATGTAAAGATAATATTTGAGGCAACAATGCTTTGCTATGACTGAACTTGTGACAGCAAAAATGCCAGTCAACTTTGACTGGAAAAAGTCTCAACATTTTCATTTACTTAGTTTCAAAATTCAGTGTAAACCAAATTGCCTCTACCCATTCTTGAAAAGATCTGGCAATATTTTGGAAGCTTTTGAGGCAATCACATTGTAATGGTTCAAACTTTAAAGGTATTTATGCCAAGATTAATTACATTTTTTACTTTCTTTTGAGACAAGCTGACAGCTTCTTCACTAAGTACTGCCAGATGTGTTGTGCTATGGTGATCTTCTAACTCTGTGAACAAAGGCTTTTATGTGTTCAAGGGAAATCATACTGTATTTCACCTCATTTTTTCCCACCCACTTTAGATAAGACTGGTTCCAGCTTATGCCACAGAAACATGCATCAATTTCTGTAAGTCTTTTAAAAATTATTATTATTATCTATAGGAAGATTTATAGTATATTGCAGTATGTGGAACAAACTTTTCCATACCTGCTGTGATCATGCTTTGCTAGGAGAACACCAAGAAATTTGACTGGCAAAGTTACCTGGGTAAAAATGGGGGCAGGAAAATCAGTCTGGGTGAATCTGATGCTGCTATGACATCTCTATGTTTATTACAGAGCACCTTATCTATTCAGTGACTCCTTAAGCATAGAAAAATGTGACTCTGTTGCTTTCTTTTAGCCTCTCTCCAGTCTCTTTGCAGAAAAATGTGTGTGCCTTAAAGGACTTGTGGCCATTTTGGTTAAGAAGAATATGTGTGTGTATTTTTGTGAAGAACCGTAACAAAAGAAATCTAATGAAGAAAGCCAAAGAAACTTAAAAACTATTCTTGTCTTTTCAGTGCTGAGTTCTAGGAACTCCTTCTCTTGCATTACAAGCTTCACGCTTTTAATTGGAAGTTTCACTATATAGAAAATACAGAGAAAATGTATTTTTGTGACAGAAGCAGCTATATGTGTGAGGCTAGGTTTGGTCTTATGGTGTGTCTTAGATAGCATGAGGAAGATTTTCTTTCCTAAAAGTGTGCAATGGGCAGTCTGGGGGGCGATGGCTGAGTGGATCACAGTTTGGCTTTTCATAGCCTTGAGGAGTCCAAAATCCCAACAGTTTCCTAGTGGATGCATCACACTGTTGTGATAGATGGTCCAGACAAGAAAGGTTCTCCATAGTGCTTTTTGTTCTTGGCACCACTGGCTCCATCTTGCTTGTATTTATATCCTTTGCTTTTCATTTACCTGCAAGGTATTGAGAAAGCTGCAGAATGGTGTTATTATTAACACACAATATAAAAGTGATAATGTGTAAATGCATGTGCTGTCTGCCTACTGTAACAGACTGTTGTTTCACCATCTCCCTCAAAGGCTTCTCACTGACAATGGTGCATATGAAAGAGTGAGCCCTGTCCCAAAGGAACCCAGAGGCGTTGCCACCGCAGCCTGTGATGACCCTCTGTGCTGAATGTGAGCATGAAACATGGCAACTTCTTTATTCCACCCTGAAGTCTTTGGAGATGGGACAGAAATACTTGTTTATCACCAAACACCAAAAACATCATAACATAACACACCTAAAAAGGGTTAAAATAATACTTTTTTTTTGTCCCACAGAGACATTTGCATTATTGACCATCAATAGCAAGTGAATGGTGAATTTAATACATGGTAACTCCTGCTAAAGCCTACAGGTAAATGACTGTCTTATTTGCAATAAATGGCTTTCAATTTAATATACTGGAGTTGTTCCAAGGACATCTTTTCATAGAAGAAGCAGATGTAGCTGAAGTTTTGCACAATTTAGGCTGTATTTTTTTAATAAAGCATTTAATTAGCAGGCATGAACACAGCCAGACACTTGAAATGGCACTAAAACAATTGTTTGATGTTAAACAGCACACACATTCAACTTGTGAATGCAGTTATACTGAAAAGCTTGAAAATATCAACAAATTGTGGTGCGTTTAAAAAAGAAGTTTTAATTTTCTTCCAAGGTTTTTTCTTACAGAAGTTGAAAGCTGAGGAAAAAAAAGTTCAAATAAGCACAAAAAATAAAAGAAAAGGAAAGAAAAAGATTGTTTCTCCAAATGCCAAGAGCTTATTAATGCTTCTTTCACAGATCAGAAAAAGAATTGTGACCCATATTCTAAATGCCATATTGAACTGCTGTGCTTTTACCTGGAAAAGTTTGCTCATATCATTGTGGGAGAGTAGGACTCTGGATCATCTTGCTAAAAATGAGAATACAACAGAGTCTAAATATTATTTAAAGTGAGAGGCTGGTAAAATGAACAAGGAAACTCTCAGCTTTACAGTCATTTTTGCAAGTGGTTGGATGCTTAGGGGCAGTTCCAATGGAGGACTGCAAAAGCAATTGCTAGTTTTTCTGAACTGTACTATTGATTACATTGAGAGCACCTGAATGACTAAGACATGAGCATGTCCCAAAGAGTCTTGATGCTTTTGATGTAAAGATGACCCTTGAAGACACTTGTTAGTGCTCTGAGATGTAGCATTCTGGATGAATCAGGCGTGTATAATTCAGAAGAAAACCTTGTTTACATCACCTAAAAATATTGACTTCACAGTTTTCTACCATCAGTTAGTCATCGTTTCATCAGTCTTTGGCTGGAGTACTCTTATATCCACATACCCTTTAGAGAGATAATTCATCATCAAGAAAATGATGACATACAGATGACTACATAAAAAATATCACAAACCTACTCCCACAGAATCAAAGTTTTCCAAAACATGCTGAAAATTTTGTAATTTGCCGCTGAGATCTCAGGTGACACTGTGAGGGCCTTAGATTTGCTCTGGAAAAGCTTTTTGTCTTACCAAACTAAAGAGCACCAGTCACCTTTAAAGAATACCTCTGGGTAAATAAGTTAGGTATCTAAATGTGTCACCTCTTTACAATACCAAAAGCACCTTTTCCTTAAGTCATATATTCCTAGTAATCATGTACCATCATACACAGGATTTCTATAGAAAGTCTTTTACACAATTATAGCCTGTACTATGGGACAACCATGTCCTGGAAAGTATTTTCCTAATACCTCCTTTCTCATTTCTGGCATGTCTTCTGATCTCACCAAACTCATAATCAAGATCAAACTTCTTGCAAATCAAAAAGTACTGAATGAATCTGTCCGTGGAAGAACCATGTGATCCAAAACAAGAAATATGTGTGCACCAGATTTCTGTAACTACTGTGGCAAATATCTCTCACAAGGGAGTCACCAGAATCTGAGAATGTAGTGCTCATATAACATTCCCATCCAATAGGTCAAATACATTTACAGAAATTAATCATAACAAACAGGAATTAATACAGAGAGCTGAGAAACTACCATTTACTAAGAGAACACTTTCAAGAGACAGTAATTGCATCTTTGACATTTTAGTCCTGATTTTCAAGGAAGACCTATATAATTCCTTCAAAACACAACTCTGGGAAAAAATATTTTTTTCTGCTGTATTCTGGACATCACAGACATAATAAACCCAAGAATCATAGGATAACTTAATATTGCAACTTAAAGAGTTGGAAAGAATGGAAAAGCTGGAAAGAATGATGATTGTTGGTGTGCATGCAATTCTGGAAACACAGAGAGCAAAGACTGCTTGAGAACAATTTGTCTGAGTTTAATATAATCCTTTTAACCAGTTAGGCAAGCATACAGGCAATGGGAGTTATTACCTGCGGAGGAGGGTGGGGATGTTATCCAGAGGAGGGGCAATGAACTTGATAACCTCTGTGTGACAGTCTTATGGACACTGAAGTAGATAGTTAGTTGCTGCTTGTAAAAGAGTGGTGTTATGCAGCTTATGGGTAAGATTACAAATCCTCTATAAAAACATGACTCTTTCCTGGTATCTTTTTAAATAACCATACAACAGAAAGAGGAAACAGACAAAAAAGAATCCCATATACCCTATCTAATAGCTGAACTATGTTCTAGACCAAGTGAATAATATAATTAGTATTTTAGGTAGCAGAGATGAAAAGTTGAGATAAAAACAAATAAGGAAAGCAGGACCTTCAATTTCAATGACATGTTTTTACAAAGTGCTAGTGAACTGTGCTTTCCAGGTTCTGCTTTTATAATGTGCACATATACAACCACAGACTTGTCGTGGCCATGCATGGACGGTGCAGTGGGAGGCACCAGCCCCAATCACAGTACAGAGAGCACAACAGAGCCTGTGTGAAACCACACAGCATCGGATTTTCAAAACAAAGCACTCATGTAGCAAAATAAAGGATTTAGAAGAGAACAGTTCATGCACATATTACAGTGAGAAATTAGCATATGTAGTGTCATTTTCGCACTCAACTCATGGGTTTTAGAAAGAGCCAATTACTGCCAGCACCTGCTTTGGATAGCAGTTTTGTTTCAGCTGGCCAAGAGGTCATGTGAATGAGTCAGAAAACTTACAATTCCCTTTCTTGCACCCTGGCCCAATGAGATGGTGGTTGCCTGCCGGCTAAGGTGAGGTATGAAGCAGAAGAGTTTTGGAGAAGCCATTGGGGGTGCTTGGGACTGCCTTGTGTAGGGGAATGAAGAAGCATTGGTTTGATCTGCTGAGCCTGGACAAGACAGCTCTGGCCATGGTGAGGGTTCTGTGTTCACTTGTAGGTGGAAGGAGCAATTCCCCACTCAGTCCCCAGATGAGGATTCTTCTTCTACACCTCTTACTTGCTAATTTGGAATATACTTGTACTGGGGTGTTATGCAGCTTAGTTCTGTGCACTGTCGGAGCACTACTACATCAGCCTGATCTTTGCTTTTACCCACCCCAATCTCACTTAAGCTGCCGGCTCACATTTAGGCTGTTCATTTCTTACAGAGCAGTAGGCTGGTATTGTGTAGAAGCTGTTCCTGGAAAGGTGCCTCCTTCTGACTTCACCAAGAGTGGGGCTGCTTATCAAAAGTGACCTTTGTGTGTGGCCTTGTTTTCACTTTCACAGCATCTGAACTCTGCCTAAACCTTAGTCATGATCACTTGAGTAAGAATGATTCAGCACAGAAGATTCAGCTAGTGTTACTCAAGACATCTTTTTTGCTCTTGGCCATATTTTTCCTATTGCAGGATCTGAGATTGCAAGTTTCCAGCAGGAAAAAAAAAGGTAATTGGTGTAGACCTCCTGCTCCTCAAAAGAAAGACTACAAATGGGCAATGAGGGAATAACAACACCCCAACATCCTGGTTATCGGAGAAATGTCTTTTGAAATGATGAAGTGGAAAAAATTGGTTATGTCTGCACCAGTAAATCACAGGACCAGGGTACATGGCCAGCTGCTGTGTTGCAACTATCTGTACATCATTTTTGCTGTGGCCTGTGGCATAGCTGGTCTTTTGTTCCAGAAACCTGTAGAGGGGCAAAGAAGTGAGCTGAGCAGCCTGCTGTGAATAGCCTGGGAAGCCTTGCTTGGTCTGAGCTGACCACGACAGCCATTGCCACACAGGGCTCATGTGGAGATGGAGGGAAGCCCAGGAACCATTACATATGGGAGAGTTCCTCTACATGCCAGGGAGAAGGAGACAATACATACAAGGTGTTGCCTGAAGGCTGGCACACCCTATAAAGCCACAACATATATTTGTTCACTTTCAAATACATACCAGCTCACTAGTTACCTTGAATATTTCCTGTGTATTGTAGCTAAGTTTTGGACAAATATTGCCATTTTAAAGTTGCCGTGCCACTTAGCCCCCTTCACTACCTAACCTTGCTCTGTTCTACCTGAGGTCAAGAACTCCATATTGCACAGGAAGGTTGATTTGTCAAATAATTTAATTTTCTCTTAGTATAATGATGGAGTAAAATTGGCAGAGGAAGCTTGTTACCAATCTGGGGTACTGGTAAGCAGTTATTACGTGTAATGAGGCTTTTGTTTTGCAGCATTCTGAAGATCATCTTGAACTCCTCCTTGTGCTTCAGCAAAGGGACTGTCATGTTGAATTTTCCTTTAACATTTCCCCCACTCCCTGAAAAGAAATTATAGGTTGTTACATGGAAGCTCATTTGAAGCCTCAATTTTCTTGAGTATCCTGTTCTTGTGGGGAGTACCAGGTGTGCGCAGAGACCGTGGCCTTCAGGTTCAAACTCAGCTGGCATTCTACAAGTCTTTGATTTTTTTTCTCTTCTGCTGAAGAGGCAGTGGTTGTCTTGACAGCAGGAACAAAGCTTCATCCTTTGATGTGTAGCAAGGTTAAAATAAAACCAAAATAGGCTTTCGAGAAACTGAGTATTTTTTAAGACAAAGGTTGTAGTAAAGGTTCTTGTGCTGATACTATGTATTAAAAATTGTTGCCTGCATTCAGAGCATTTTATTACACTGCTCACTGTAGCATATGAAGATGCCACCCATAATAATGTATGCTCTGCAAGGTGATTTATGAGGTGTAACATACCCTGAACTCCAACTGATGCTGTGCTTTCAGAATCATATCCCAAAGTAGAAAAGTGCTCAACAAATTAGTTTTGCTGAAGAGGTATAAATATTGAAAAATAACATGATTGTATTAAAACCACTAAAAGGAGTCCTGGAGTGCCGAAGAGAGAAAACAAGCTACTGAAAGAGAAAATGAACATGTTGCCTTTCACTGTTTCTTAGAAATTCCTACATCAATGATTTCTATAATGTTGGACAGATTTGCAGGGACTCATGTTCAGCTATTCTGTATTGATAAGAAGGACCAGCCACCATGGGTGTCCCTTGCAGGAGTGCACTGACCTCCCACGGTCATCTCAAATGGAGGGACCATCAATTTCAGCAGCTTGACACTACTACAGATAATTGCTATTTTCAGCTTGGAACAAAGCTTCTACCTGTGTCTTACCTCATCTGTTTACAGACCTGTGAAACAAATTGGTTTTCTCTAACATTTAGTTACTAATCTCTGCCAATATTCCAGCAACTGTCAGTATTTGTGACTCCATTATATCATTCTTGCTATTTTAATAGGAGTTACTATTACATGCAATTTGTTGCACTAGAAATTAATGTTAATAATCTTTCTTGTAAAGCACATGTTTTTTTGCAGATCACATACAGGTCATAGAAATTGAAACTGATGTAATATAAAGATGATCAGGATCATATTTCTAAGATATTACTCGGTACAGTCTCTGTATATATAATAGAACTAAATAAATAATGTAGAAGCTATTCCTTGAGTACAAACCTCCTCTCAGTGACGGTGAGGCATCGGTGTTTGCCAAAGCAGTGAATGGTGGGAGGGGTGGCCCTGGTGAGAGCAGCCAGTGATGATGAAACGAAGGAGGACCAACTAACGCTGCTCTGAACGATGTCCAGCTGCATATGTCAACACATAGCGTGACAGAGAGCTACGAAGCCCCAGATTAGTATTTCCACCTACTTACTTCCTATTGAAATAGAAGGATATTTTCTAACCTTTCTGATGACCAGGGAAATAGGGAAGCCCTATTGATTTCTGCCAGAAACATTGAACATAATGCCAGCAACTTGCCACACCTGTCTTTGGATTGCTCTTCTTGTAACTCAGGGGAACTGATACTGTTAGGCAAAAATGAATATGTTCCATGACTATGCCAGGGAGCCCCAGGTTTAAAAACACAACTCCAACCAAATTGCCTTCTTCGTAAGACCAGTTGTCAAGATGTAGGTCCAAGATGCTACCTCTGTAAAACCACTGTAAAAGATTTCTTCATACCTTTTCACTGGAGTATTATGCTAGCAGATTAATTATGACAAAATATGAGAAAATGCTTCCTCAAAATGTGAGTTTATTAATCTAAGTGGAAGCTGGAGCTGAAAGGCACAATGCAATCAAAAGAAAGAATGATTTTTTAACGACTTGTAGAACAAGTAAAGAGGTTATGAATTGCAAAGAAACATCTGACATTTCTGCGTAGATAATGTTAGAAAATTTTTGGATAGGGAGGCAAAAAGTCTTGCAGGGAATTTAAATTCACAGATGATATTTATGGTTCACCTGTTTTAAGGTAAGATTTAACTAAATCCTAGTGTGGTCTTAATGGTCACAGGATGTGACTGAAAACTAACTGAGTCTGCTGCTCATGCAAAACATTGCCATCTCTACAGTTATATGAATAAAACTTGTAAGTAGTGTTGCTGATAGCACAGAGTTCTTCTTTCTTGGAAATTTGGTGACCAGATACTGCAGATTTACATTCTTTTTGTGTAAGAAAAGATTTGCAACACATTATGTTGTGAAATGTAGCTCTACACAGACCTGCATGCAGCTCTGTTTTTGTGTAGGAAAGTTTGCTGTCACTGGCTGTTTTCTACTCTTTTGCAAATTGCTCAAAGAAGCTGGTGCTTGACTCAATGGGAGGAATGGTGAGATGAGTCCACCAAGCAACGTTAGTTAGTTTCAGTTATAATTTCCTTTTTATACTTACTGAAAGGCTTGTCTCATGCTTACAAATGAATTTGAATAGCACATTTAAATGGAAAATGAAAATGAAAGACTTACAGTATTGTCTTGAGCCTCTTTAGAGCAAAATTTTCCCATGCATACCTCTGGACCAATGGGGGTCTGTTCTACCTTGCACGTTAGAAAACTTGCTGGCCAAATTCAGGGCCTTTCTTCATTTATTTGCTGCATGGGCCAAAGTAAAAGAACAAATAGGAGGGGTGATTCTTTAGATCCCTTGCTAATCTTCTATTAAGATAAAATGAGCATGCAGGCAAATGCAAAATTTAACCTGTATTTAGAAATTAGCATACTGGATGTGCAATAATTTAGAAAGAAGATTGTATCTTAGAATCCCATCCATTTGTTACCTGCTGAAACAAGTACAACTGCTTAGTAGATTATTGTCTATTGAATGGAATTTCAGTTAATAACTGCAGCTTAATCAGTGCAGAATTATTTTCATTAGGTTTTATCAGTCTCGTGGGAGACAAGGGTTTAAGGAAATTTAGAAGTTGTAGGATCAGCCATCAATTTTTTTTCTGTGTTTTTAGACTTGTAATTTATAATATTTCAAGCAGTTTCTCTTTACGTGCCTTTTTTGTAACTGCATATAATTATTTTAAAGAACATTAAGAGGAAATATCAGAAATCAGAACATATTGTGAGTCTCTTGCATAGTCTAGAGGGAACTGGGTCACAATACTATAGCAGAGTCTCGTACATGGCCTTGTATATTTTTCATGTAAGTATTTGAAACCCCACAAAAATAATTTAATATATTAGTAACCAAAAGCTAATTTGTTTTACACTAATATATCATTAATATCTAAAGATCAAGACCAGGTAAACTGCTTAAGAGACGTACAATTACATAAAAAAAATTTAATGTATCCACATGTCTGTGGATACTCTCCATCCAGTAACAAAATGTACATTCAGATGTAATGCCAGCAGCAGCCAGAATCTGGAATTACTCTCATATGTTTAATCAAAGTAGTAAAATGGTGCAGGTATTCATGCTAGATTTATAACTCAGATTTTTGTTTCCTCTGAAGAAGAACTCACTAAAGCAAAAAGCATACTGCCTGTTTCTGCAAAAGATGTTTTTGTATTTCTTGGCATCTTTCCAAGATGCCAGCCATGGGACACTGAGCTGCGGGGGACTTACCAGCTCTGATGCTTACCCAGATGGTTATCTTGGTGGGAGGGCAGTGGGTGCAGCTCACAGAGCTCAGTGGGAGCCTCCCGCTTGGCTGGATGGTGGCGGTCACCAGCCAGCTGTGCTGGGTGGGGCTGGGCTGGGAGGCCAGCTGTGCCTGTGCTCTAGGACAGCGGGTGGCTGAAACCACAAGTCTTTCCCTCTCAGCCTCATAGGCTGCCTGTCCCTGTGATGTGGGGATGAGGGCTGTTTTTAACTCTTAACTTTTACGGAATTCCTCTCATTCCCATCTGGGGTCAGACCCTTGAAGGTGATATTTTCACTCCTTCCACCTGGCCTTCTTGTTCGGGCATTGCCTGCTGTTAAGTACCCAGCATTACCTTACTTCCCTCCTTCTTTAACATTCTGGAGCTGCAGAAGCTTAACTCCTGTGGTGGTAACTTGATTAGTGTTGGCCAAGTTGTAGGGTGTCTTCTAAAGCCCTTGCCAGCAGCCAGACACCACGCTGAATGAGACTGCTGCCATCACGTTGGCTAACAGCGTGTCAGAGCCTTAGCCCATCTCTCCATCTGCTCGTCGGACCTTTCCTCAGGCAAAAGCATGCCAAATGCAGCTCTTTCTGCAGCTCAGCAGTAGATGGCTCAGGCATTGCCATTACTTCCACCACTTGGCGCTGAGCTACACCACAACTGCAGCACTCCCACGACAGGTTTGCTTTAATTGCTTCCAGTGCAATATAATAAGCACGTATGTGAATAAATGAGCAGTTGCCTTTTGGCATCAATCTTTAGTTAACTGTTTTTTGGTCTGTATTCTCTTGTTAGACACCAGGACAGGCAGGCAGACATCTCTGCTCCTCAATGACTGCCACCGGAGGCTAGCTCGCCTGAGAAAGAGAGTTATTTTTATTAAAGCTCTGAGAAAGTGGTAATGGGTCAACTTCTCTCCTCTTGCCCACTCATATGAAGTGCAAATAACTCCATGGGAAACAAATTAATTATTGTGGCTGCAGGTGGATGTAAGAGGAGGGATGCTGAGGCTCTTCATCTGTCCATACAGGATCACTGATACATGTTTGGTTTCTCCAAACAAAAAAGGAAAGACAAAATGAGGGGAAATGCTTTAATCTGATTGTGTTTTGGATGTATATTAGTGATATAGCATGAAACACAGGTTTTCCTTAGGAATGAATGTGCCTTCCATGCACACCTGGGGGCAAGCAGAGCACACCCTGGGGGAACAAAGGACAAAGCTGTGTAGGATGCTATCCCAAGTACCCTACTGCAGACTGAATGCAGGGCATCTCTAGGAGAAAGAGAGAAAATAATTTCGAAGGTTGTCTAAGTATATGCTTTTAACACATGTGCAAGGTGGTGTACAAGGCAGTCCATGTCAGTCCATAACGGCTTGGCAGGCTCAGTTCTGAGCAACTGATGAAAAGGTCCTTGTCAGGGGGTACCATGGAGGACTCCTGCTTTCCACCAGCAGACAGACAGGGTGTGCCAGGCCTTCCTGCTGGCAAGGAAGGGGAAGGTGCTTTTGTGCACAACCAAGAGGCTGGTTAAGCTTTGCAGGGAGTGGGTAGAAAGATTTGCCAGAGGTCATCTTACTTTGTGGCAGCATGTGGAGATCACCTGTCAGCTGAGACGTGCAGGGCTGCCCAGACAGTGGGGATACAGCAGTACCTGGAGGGGAATGTGGGAGCGACATCTATTCAGGTACCTGGGCCTGAGGTAGTTGCAATAGGCTCCCTTTGTAATTGATGGAGAGAAAAACAGGCACTCTTAACATACAATCCTCTGACCTATTGTCTATTTTAGGATGAGATGTAACTTAAAAGTGCCCATTCATTGCCATGGGTTATACAGTTTGGATGATCAACTGGGATGCAGGTATTTAGAGATGTAGAGGTCTCAGGTTACAGAACATGAAACCATGCTAAGGTACCTAATTACATTCCTCAATTTTAAGCCCCTCTAGATTGAATTAATTTTTAGTCGCCCTGTAAATTCTAGCTTTCTGCTATGAGAGCTAAAGGGGACTTGTCTCCTATATTTTATCAGTGTTTTTGGGGAGCACCAGTTACATTGCAGCCTCTCTGAACCTATTTCTTAGCTGACAGCCCCCAGGTTCTTGAAGTGCTAGGGGACCACACGAGGAACAAACCAGCAAAACTACCCACCCTGGCCAACTTACAGTAGGGAAAACTCTGCTCATTCTCACCCATACCTCCCCCACCACCCCTAAAGGCTGTCAGCATGTGATGCCCATGGAAGATTATAACTCCAAGACTTTCTGCTATCAATCTCAGCAAATGGAACTGCTGATTCTGGCACAAGGAAAAGGCCCAGCTGCTAAGAAAAGGCTTATATACTATTCCCCATATCTGGAGGGGCTTTACCTGAGCTTCACTGAGCAGCCACAAGTATGGACATAGTCTCTTCCTGCTGCTTGTTTCTGTTCCCACCACCCTATAAGGTCACACGGGGAAAAAAAGGCAAGGGGGGGAGGGGGGAGTCTTTTCTGCAGAAGAACCTCCCCCCTGTTCTGCATATGAGGTCTCAGGCTGTGAATGTGACCAGCTTCATTTTCCTTTGTGCTGTTAAAGATTACTGCGTTGCTCAGAAATTGTGGTATGTAAAAATGAATGTGTTCATTGTGAACTACATTGGACACATATTCCTTTAATCATTACGTCTCACATATCTGTATGAAAATCATTAATAGAAAAAGGCTTTGCAATTATGCAGCTACTTTCTCTGCGAGTGTTCTTGTGTTCTTCAAAAACTTTGCTAATTTCTCAGTGGTATATTCATAAGAAAGAGAATAGAACAGAAGACTTTTAGCTGGAGCCTATTATGTGCTTTTCCATCTGTTTGTGGTGAACCAGAAAGAACTATGTGTTAGGTCTTGCCTTATGGCAAATCCTGATCTGCAGTTGCTGTTTTCCCACACTTACTTAAGCTTCTCTGCACATCCCCGCACACAAAGCAGATGCCGGTGCCACAACAGGCCTGAGAGCCTCCTTCTGAGCGCGAGAGGCTGTTACACAGCCAGGTCCTTAGGGCTAGCCTCCAGCAAAGCAACCAACCAAACAAAAAAAGCTGCTTACTGTTGACATCAGATGATCTGAAACTGGTTTATCGATTGAAAAGGCAAAAAAGGTGTGTGAGATCATCAACTGTCTGCTGCACCCCTTCTGGGCTCAGTAGTCTCTTTGGTGAAAGGTTTTGGGAAAGGAAAATAACTGCAGAAAGTACACAATATTTTTCCTATTCTTGAGTTCTTAGTTTTCAAGGATGTATCAAAAAGCAGCAGAGCTGAGGAGATCTCACAAGGAATAAATAATATTTTCTCTTTTAAAAAGGATGAGGGAAATAAAACAAGCAGTAAAGTGTATCTTTCCCTGCACTGATGGTGATTGTTCCCTCTCCCCAGGGTTGAAATCTTGCTGTATTAAAATAATTGGGAGTATGCCATTAATGTCAATAGGGCCAGGATTTCACTCCTTTTATTCAGACCTGGACTCTCTTGTTGGCAACTGGCCCCATCTCAAACTTTCCTCCAGGGAGCCATTCTCTTTGCATTACATCTCAGTCCCCATCCAGTGCTACAAACTGTCTATCAGAAAGAGACAGACCACTGCCAAGAAACAATGAAGTTGATAAATGTGTTTTTAAAAAGACTAAAATAATCTTGGACTTCCCTGCCCTCCCCCAGTATCTGAAGATTTTCTGTAGCCATTTGGCAGCTTTTGAGCGTGAGGTGGTTGAAATTATTTTCACATGCAACATCATGAAAATAAAACTCACAGTTTGTTTATGGAGTTACCTATAGAACAATTAACACCGAAGTTATTCATCAATAGTGCCTTTTGATAACAATAAAATAATCTACTCTACCAGATGAATTACTGTATTTTAATAACAGGTGTGACACTTGGTTTTCTTACATGTTGTAACTATGAAGTAAATTGCAGAACTTTATATTCATACCGACAGAACATTCACAAATACACATGCGTATAAAAAGTAATTGGATGTTTCTCATCTTTCCCACATAGTTCCTTGGGTCAAATTCTGCTTCCATTGTCTCAGGAATTAAACTAAAACTAAGTTCTGCTTTTTTATCTATCTTTTGTAAAAATATGAACATCTATATTACTACACATTTTTTGGCATTTTATATCTCTGGTAAGCAAATCAATAGTTGCTAATAAGTGTTTTACCAAAACAAAATTAAGCTGTTTTATCTCTATCAATTAATCTACATAATGTACTCTTTAAAGACTGAATTTCAGCCCCAGTGTAATCTGTGGCAAAATCTGTATGTATTTACTTCATGGTGCAGGATCATGTATTGATATTTACATGCACTTTTGCTAGAGTCTACTAAAGGGCTTCATGGGCCAGTTTTCATTTCAAATTGCTCTACTTATACTTGTGAATGGATGTTAACATAATCTGGCAATTTGTTGTTCTCTTTCCCTTTTTAGATGCCTACTCTTAGGCTTAGAGATCCACTGAGTCAAAAATACACAGCCCATATGATCATGTTTTTATATCTATAGGTACCTGAATATTTGTTTTTCAAATTTATTGATTGCTTGGCACTGTTGTTAAAGACAGTATAAAATCTTTCCGGTCTCTGCTTTAAAATAAAGCTATAAGGAAGAAACCGTGACAAACATGTTGCCTCTGTGGCATTATTAAATGTCTAGCAGGGTTCTGGTCCTACAGCCCTGAGAATTTATTTTGTACCAAAAGCTCTCTGAATACATAATGAATACTTACAAATGAGAACCTATTCAGATGGTGTGCTATTGAGTCAAGTTCATCAAAGTTAAAGTAGCATATATTTTCTGAAAGCTGCAGATGATTACACACTGGTCTAACTTCAGTGAGTACTGATAATCATAATTTCCTGCAATAGAGTTAGTTAAATTATATTCTGCCTTGAGGTTCATTTTCTTATACCAGTACAATTGTAAAATATTACATTGCATCTCTGCCCAACAGATTCTACTGAAAAGAAACTGACCCAACGGCCATATTTGTTAGACAGAAATAAACTACTTCTGTTTTGCGTCTACCGATTCCTTTGATGCTTTCCTCCAAAACTGCACCTGCCAAAAAATGGTCACCAGCAGGCATCTCCTGACCTAAAAGGAGCAGGGCCAGACAGTGACTGGCAGCGGCCTGCCCTATCTCTTGGGGGAGCTGCTGGGGAGCGCCCTCCCCAGCCTGTGAGCCACGTTGCCTCGAAGGCCACCCAGGAGGCAAAACAGGGAGGGACACAGCCTTTGCTTCTGCTGAGGCTGGTGGAAACCCATCCCTGCTGCCAGCGAAGGGCACGGGGCAGCACAGCAGTGCTGGTGAGGGCAAAGATGCTCAGCACCTGGCTGAGATGCTGCCACTCTCTGGCGTCGTAAATGTCTGGGCTTAAACTGCCAGCTCAGGTTTAGTACCGAGACTGAGCTTATTCACTGCTTTTGCGTGGCAGTCTTTAAACTGTCCTCGTGTCTGCAGCAAAGCTAGGAAACTCCTGTTGTTGAGGATTCAAAGATCTCATTTATGAACAGTGCTGCACCCCACATTTTCATTGTTTGAGAGAAGAAGGCTTAGAAAAATATTCTGTTTATCCTTATCCTCAGGTTAATAAAAAGAATTCTTAATCTAACTCATGTGGCCGGGAAAAGGCAGTACAGGGATTTAATGGAGAAATTGATTTCACAAGATTGCTATAACTGTATTTGATGTATTACTTGACAATTATGTAATCTCATTCTCCAAGCCTGGTGAAATATGGTGCTTTTTAGACTTTAATTAATGGGAACAATGCAAGAGAATCTCTGAGTCTGTGTTTGAAGTAATTTCTAATCTCACAGATCAGGAAAACTGAGCTCAAATTTTAGGTAAAAGCTTGCCATATATTTTGTCCCAGATTAATGTTATTGGGCCTGATTAATTTAAAAAAGTCCCGAAGACATTCTATAGCACCTTGTGGTTCTAAAACAAAACGTCAACCAGATGGGGAGACCAGATTCCCTCAAATGCATTTGTCTTTAGGGTTTCTGTTATTACCAGAGCTTCAATGGAAATGATTTTAAAGTTACTTGCCTATAATTGTGTTACCTTTTTGTTACAATGATAAGGAACATGTACTGCTAGGGTTTTTTTAAATCAAAATCTGATTCTATCTCCTGTTTACATAGTTTTCAGGAAACAATTAACAAATTACATTAGTGTTTGCTGTGATAACAGAAAGTAATCCTTATGTTCCAGTGGGGGGTGAGACCTGTTTAGTTTTGAGGTAGCAATAATGACTGATCTTTTGTCAGTGGTATGCTGCTTTTGAAACATACTTATAACATGTAATTAAACAAAATTGTGGACCAGTGGAATTATACTGACACTATAATGTATGAAAGCAACGAATAAGGCCAGAAGCATAACAAAATTTGGGTAAATCTCAGCTTCTAATCTTGTTCAAACACTTGATCTTTGAACTTATGGTTTATGATACCCTTTCTCAAAGCCCTTTGATTGATATATAGTCCATCTTTCCCCACCTGTTACACTTCAGAAGCCAATAAAATTCTCAGACTCAAGTGGCAGTGGAATACAGTAAAAACATTTTTTAATGTGCATAGCTCACCTGAAATTATTTTATGCTGAAAATTACATGCAAATATAATATATGCATATGCGTAGTCCCTTTGCTGCAATACAGAGAGAAGAGCAGGTGTAATTTCTGGGAGGACTCGATTTCTTAGTAGGCCGCTGTGCCAGTGATTTCTGAACTGCCCCGTCCTCAGAACCCCCACTGCTGCCCGCTGCAATGAAAACATATATATTGTAATATTTGTTTTGAAAATTTATATATTGGCTGACCATATGAACATGTTCTCATTGCCTACTTGGGCCTTTGAGCAATTTGCAGCCTTTTGTTAGTGAATAAAGGCTCTCCGAGCCTCCTACTTGAGCACCGAGTTTACCAGCTGCTATCCACTCCTGGAGCTCATTAGGGGCCTGCTGTTCTGCTGAGAACCGCACCACATGCTACGCCCCGCGTTGGCAGCAGATTAGCCTGTTGCTGCTCCTTAAATTACCAGGTACAAAAGGTTGCTCTGTTTCTCCATAGAGAACTACCACTCTTACCCTCTTTGAAGAGGCTCTATATCATGATCTCTCTAACTAATTAAGGTCTGCAGACAAGCCACAGGTTGTTACAGAGGATTCGTCCCCATGGTTGATATCGGTAGGGTTTTTTCAGGTTTTGTTTGTGAAACATTAAAGCTGCTGTTTCTCAGAATCAGGTCAGGTTTTCTAGTTGGTCTAGAAAAACCAACAAAACCCATACATGCTAATGTAAATGTTTAAAGAAATGCTTCTTAACATCAGCTCCGACCAAACAGATTCAATGCTATTTTACTTTTACTTTGGAACATTATTTGGGATAATTATTCTGTAAATCTAAAAAATTATTTTAAATATGAGGAATAAATTGAATTAGTTTCCGAGTCTCTGGAAATAACTCCCTTCTAGTTACAGACACAGGTAGTTTCACACAACTCTATTTGGACATGGGGCATTTAAAAAAGGAAAAGTTGACCAGGATAGGTCAGTCGTGAAATACTCTTTTTTTTTTGTTTGTCTGAGGTATAGTTCTGATGGATTTATGTGGACATGTGGATAATTTAGAGTGCCATGTGGGACAGAGGCTGTAATTTAGAGACCTGCTCCAAAGTCTGCACAGAGCAGACCTCTGCTCCCATGGCCCCTCTTCAGGGTTCCCGGCGAGTTATTGGTCCTCACATACTGGACTGTGTTTACGGCATCCAGAAGGATTTTTCTAGTTTATTTTTGTTTATTGTGTGACAGATTATGTCCTATCTGTTCACAGCAGCATTAGGTATTTTTTGTTTTCATTCCCGGATGCATGATGCCCATGAATGAATAAGAATTAATTGCACCTCTAATAAGGTAGCATGTGCTCCACAGATATCACCTATTGATCTGAGACCTTGTCCAGCAACTGAAGCACTCGACATTGAGTCTGGTCTTTTGTGCAAATATCATTATATGCTGGTGCCAGTAAAGAGTTGCTACGTGCCTGTGATCATGGAATTATTTATATATAGAAAATATAAATCTGTACATTCTTCAGAGAGGTTCAGGTAATGAATATGGAAAGAAGAAATTAATAGATCAGTTAAGGAAGTAAGTTAAGGAATCTTTTTATAAAAGAATACTGATTATACAGCTTGTGGTTTTCCCTGCTATTCACTACACAAAGGTGGTATACCACTACTGCATGGACCTGATCTACAAATGTGTTGTGGTGTGTAGTAGAATAGTCTTTTCATTTAGAATGGGAGAAAAACAGTGTTGGAATCTTTTGGGGAAGTCCATTTATATGATCCAGTGGCAGGCAACAGCTCTGTTATGGGTTCTGCTATCTGTTCAAAAAACAAACCCACCCAGATATCCTCTCCTCCAGGTTCTTACAGCAGTATTATAAGGTGTTCCAGCAACTCTACAGTACACGAGTACACAACACATAAGTGGTTCAGAAATTCCAAATACAAGGAAATGTTTTCATTCTTTGTGTTTAGTTTTGTAGATCACTAGCATCAGAATTCCCGGTGGTCCTAAATATCTATGGGTGATAGTGTAGTCTGGCAGCTTGTAGATCACATGTGAAGATCCTCATCCAGTATCTGTAATTAAGCCTATAACACCAGCTTGAGTAAGTGATGTACTTCTGAGAAAGAGTACTGTTGGAATTTGAGGGCTACAAATGGTGACATGCCACCATGCCTGTGGCTGTTTCAGGGCCTCACATTTTTCACTGTTGAAAATTCTCCCCCCTGGTTGTGGCTAGGGTTGTGTTATTTCACTTTCTAACCGCTACACCTTGATCTGATCCATGAAGAAGCTACTTACCACCAGAAATTTCTTCCCTGAATATATACTTACTAGCAAAGCCAATGATTTTATTTTCCTTTCTAAGGCTGAATAAGACTTCAAAATCCGCAGATTACTTAACACAAGAATAACATAAAAACCATTTCCTTACAATAAACAGGTGTTTTGGGGTTTTTAAAGATTTTGTTTGTACTTCCTATATCTAAAGAATTGCCCTTAGCTCTCTGGCCACTCATGGATGTACCAGTTTTACTGTTAACTTTCCTTATAAAATATTTGCAATTATAGAAACTTATGGGAGGCTTACTGACCCGAGGATGTGACTGCTGCTCTGTGTATATGCAGCCTCACTTGTAGGTTGGACTGCTTTAACCTTTCTTGCCTCCCAGATATCAACCTTCCCATTTTTCATCATTAGCTATAAATAATTCTGAAGGATAACATTTCTATTGCCTTGGCATCTCTTCTTAACTGGGGCTGTTTTTTAACAAAGAAAACCATCTCAAACCAGCCCTGGACTGGACTTTTCCTAAAGCAAAGGAAAGTGCAGATTCAGAGGATGATGAAGGGGAGAGTGACTGGATCTTCTCCAAGACCCTGTAGCTACCAGAGCCTGAACCCTAGCTGTACCAAAGGAGGTGCAGAGGCAGAATCTGTGCTTATGGAATTGGGAAAACAGAAACTCCCAAGGTGGGGAAGGCTGGGAACTTGTGAGCTCTGCCACCAGATGATGGCTCCTGCCTCACCTGCAGATCTGATGCTCCAAAATAGGTTCAGTGCCTGGCAGAAGATGAGGGCAGGGATGAGTGGAGTCCTGCCTAGGGATGGATGATGAAACAGCCTAGAGCTTTGCTACTAGCAGGCATACCACTATGGATGGTGTTGTGGTGTGAGTCTGCTGCAGACCACCTGACAAGTAAAAGGTAGATGAGGCCTCCTCCAGACCACTGGAAAAAGCCTCACATTCATAAGCCATGTTGTTTTCATGGGGTCCTTAAATCAGCCTGAGATCTGCAGGAGGGACAGCAGGGCACAGGCAATACAGCAGGTTTCTCGAGTTCATTGATGGTAACTTCCTGGCACAGGTGATGAAGGAGCAGTGAGGGGAGGTGCTTTGTGGACCTCATCTTTGCAAACAAGGAGGCTTGCGTGGAGGAACAAGGAGCTTCTGGCTAAGCTAAATGTAAGGAGAACATATACAATAGGTGGAAGAAGGGACAGGTGACTTGGAAGGAATAAACAGACACTGAACATGCAAGGATGAGGTTAGGAAAGCCAAGTCCATGTGCAGTTGAGGCTGCCAAGAGACAAGAAGTGCTTCTACAGGTACATTACAGCAAAAAGAAGACTGGGGGAAATTTAGGCTCACTGCTGAATGGACTAGGGGATCTGGTGACAAAGGATATTGAGAAGGCCCTTAAGTTGCTCAGTGCCTGCTTTGCCTTGGCCTTTACTGATAAAATTTGCCTTCAACACAGCATGTGGAAACAATAGAAATACATGCACAAATGATTACATAATTGAGCTTTATTAATCTAAGAAAAATTTGCAAATTCAGTAGCCAGTCCCATCAAGGGATTGATGTTTCAGGGAAGTAGGGACAAGGCTTATTTGCAAGCACAGTTCCTATGATAATAGGTGCAAAGTGGGGCATCATATGCACAAATGTCTCTAAACAAAAATTTGTGTGTACATTTGTGTTGTTTCCACATGGCACTTACTTTGTGTAAATGTCATGACATAGAACTAGCAGTGCTAGTGATGCAGGTCCTTGGATGACAGCATTGTGAAAAATAGCTCCTTGATATGTGTACTTCGTTAAAAGTCACAATGACAGAAACAACTGGGCTATGATTTCTGTGGGCATGGCTACAGCAGAAATCTGCCAGCCAAAGTTGCTCTGTAAATTCAGTTCTGTTACATGCTAACTAACTTTTTGTTACAGATCCAACCCAACACAATCAAGTAATTATATCGTTGCAGCTGGTAAAGCAGACTGACATCTATTTGACTGTGGGACAAAAATATGTGAAGTTGATCTAACTACTCGGGACAATATGGATGGCTTTAAACAAAAATCACAAGGATAAATACTGAGAAGCAAAATTTGAAGGAATTTGTAAAGTCCAGCTGATCTACTGTGGCCACTGGGCTTTAATTTTGTCAAAATCTAAAAGGGTGGAAATTGCATGCCCATGCATTGGAAGTTTTTCTGACTGAAATGTGTACTCCAAGCTTGTTTACTTTTTCTTGCTAATAACTTTGCTTTCAGTACTGCAAGCCGGGAATCATCACCAAAACATGCTGCAGCTGGGGAAATACTGATGTTAGGTTGCAATTTTTTCAACTTTAAAATATTTCTTTTGGAGCCTCATGCACATGCGGTTAGAGATATTCGGATTTATTTTTTATGGACTTGTTTCAGAATTTTCAAGTAAGTGGTGATTCTGGTGAGATTGCTTTGCAGGAGGTGCAGACAGAGCAAATGAGAAGGGAGGCATCTGTGACTGCAAGTTATAGTGGCTAGGACTTCATGATAGTGAAGTGAAAGCTTGGGGTTGGTTTTGTTTTTCTGAGACTTGAGAAAAGAGTGTGTGTAAAAGAAATTTGTAAATGCATTTGGAAAATATCACCAAAGAAGAAAATATAGTGATGTACATTTAGTCAAGGAACTGTCATTTTGGATGCTCTTTGTCCTTCCACCCAAGCCAGAGTTGCTGGGTTTATCTGATATACTGGTTTTCCAGAGTAATGTCTCTTTGTAGGCTTTGTAGGCTTTGAAACTCTAAAATTAATTGTTTATTGGTGGGAGCAGGAGCTCAGATGTCCATAGTACCCAGCTGAAAGACATTTTGTCACAAAAATTACTGACTGTTCAAGCCAGTAGCTTTCCATTTGAAAAAAAAAGAAAAAATAAAAGAAAAAATGATTAGGAGGCATGGATATAGAAATATGAGAAATACACTTACAAAGGTGGATGCAGAAGATAAAGCAGGAGTGGAAATAAGGGGAAGAGTTTAAGGAGGAAACATCAAACATTTATATTGTGGTTTAAATTTTCAGTCCTTGTAGTGGAAGTTTTTTTCAGGGATGCTCTCATTCATTAGTTACTTGGATACAGGTTGTAAAGTGCAAGTCACTGAAAGATCTGACTCCTGGCTCAGATACAACGGAGAATTCAGGAGGAGTTTGGCAGAAAATCTGATTTGGGAAGAAAGCAGCATGGATTAGTATTTATGATTACCTTTAGATATACAAAATGTTACGTAATTTCATGGGATATTTGGTATTTTTTTGTGTGTAATGTTGTGGCACAGATTTTTGCACTGTCAGCTTATAAGCACTTCTATCTCAAAAAGAAATAAACCTAATTTGTAGTTTGGTACTGTGGGGATGAGAAGAGATCTGAAGATCGCATCAAAGATAAGAAAAGGAATAAAAATAATGAAGAACTGCCCATCACTTCAGGTCTGTGAAATTAAAGAAAATGGGAATGTTAATTCTGGTCAGGAAGATGCTCTTGGACTTTGGTCTTCTTAATTAATTCATCTGGGTTCAGTGGAAGATACAACATACAGTCCAGCAAGTCAACTTTTCCAGTGGTACTTGCATTCTAAATTGGCAAGTGCTTTAGTCCATTCTACACTGTGTGAGCTGTTCAAGGGGCTAGTTGCCCACAGGTTCCTACTACAAAGAAGTTTTTGTTTTGGCTAGCATTGCACCATTATTCAGGATTCATGCAGCTCCCTACCCCCTCCAGCTCCTGACTTTACTACTAAAAGAAAGACAGCCTTTTGAATTAAAATCCAGCAAACTGCGCTGCCTTATGTTAGCATCTCATTGCTGCTGATGGAGAGCCTCTGCCCGAGCTGCAACATTACTCTCCTCAGGAGGAGCCTTTATTCTGATTTCTTTCCAGGAGCTGCCACATGGCAGTAAGTGGGCACAGTTCAGACCCCAGAGGTGGAAAGGCTGGCCAGGATTCCAGGGCATTTCTGCTCGCAGACCCCACAGCATCCACTGTGGTGGAGGGGCAGAAGTAATCAGCTACTGCAGCTGTATGAAGATTGGCCACTTCAGGGTATCTATCACAAAGTCCTAACGAGAGTCTTAATAACACAGCAGTCCTTGTTTATGGGTCCATGTGGGTGTATCTTTCCTGAATAATTACTAGAGCCAGGTTGTTGGCTGTATAGTTATCTGTGGGTATAGCACACTCTCTCTTCTTAAGGGTGCACAGTATGAAAAATACAGATGAACTGAGGGAAGTGGATACATCAGGCTTCAGCTCAGTAATCATCAATGGGCTCGTTTGTGGGGCCTC
The DNA here is from genome assembly GCF_963210335.1 of Falco punctatus. NCBI lineage: Eukaryota > Metazoa > Chordata > Aves > Falconiformes > Falconidae > Falco > Falco punctatus. The sequence continues at coordinate 631,120 of NC_137584.1, read as the reverse complement.
GCCTTCCCCACCCTCTGGTTAAAGGATATTAAATTCTCAACCTCCATCCACTGTTCTGCATTGCATGACTCCTGAAGTCATGTTTCCATTGTACTAGAGTCCTTCCCAGGTCTCCTCTCCTTTCAATACTTCTAATATGAGCAAAATAAACTGTTGAAAGTGAGTGTCATGAAATAAAGTAGGTTTGAGCAGGGGTTGGAATGGGGTGATATCACTGACTGGGCCATTCTGCCACCCATGAGCAGGATGGGACAAAGGGTGAGAAAACAGCCACTGCACTCAGACTGTCTTTGCTGGCGTCATTAAGGAAACAGGCACGAAGAGGCAAGGCTGAGACAAGTAAAATTATCTTAGCCTTCAAAATCAAGAATGAAAGTCTAAGTATGAAATTTCATCTGGCAAAAGGAACAGCAGCAAGTTAACACATGGGAATGACAGTCAAAATTACAATCTCAGGAGTCATCTCAGTCACAGTTTTTCACAAATTGAGGGCATTTAGTACAGACATTAGAAAGTTGCAAGGACTTGCAACCTCAATAGAACCTGAATGAGATTTAAAACCTGAGTACCATTTGCCTATGTGTTGTCATATTGTGGTCAAGAACTCAAGCTCAAGAATTCAGCTCTGGTTGTGTTAAATTCACAACAGAGATTAAATATTTCAGTTGGAATGCCATAGTGGCAGGCTAGGATATTGTATTGGCTGGAAGAAGACAGATGCAGAGATTGAGGCTGTACTTTCAATTAGGGCTAACATAAGAAAGGCCACACTGAGTCAGACCTAGTCAAGTATATTAGTTGTAACAATGGCCAAAGGAAGATGCCACTTGGGGAAAGAGAATTGCAATAGTGCAAGCATATGGTGATAATTTCCTAAAGAAAAGTGGAAAACAATAAAGAAAAAAATCAATACAATCTGGAGGGAAATCTAATGGACTGAGGGAGAAATAAGGGGATACAGCAGATGAGATGCTCCAATAACGGCTACTCTGTAATGTGGTGAAGTTTGAGGGAAATCTGATGCTGAGGAGGTGGAAGTGCTGTTAAGTGCAGGAGAAGGTATAGGTGTCCAGAGAAAACACTAGATGATAAAGAGATGTTGTTTTTCTTTCACAAATAACTTTTCACTGAAAAATGAAGTAATGGGATGGCTAATGTTTATGAATTTATAGTTATTTCAGCCAAAAGAAACATGAGAAGAACATATTAAAAACTGCTTTGGAATTTCTTGAGTGCTTTATGCTCTGACACTTGTCAGGAAGGAAATAAGCTAGTCTCAGGAAGCTGAAGGGGGAAGTTGATCTTGCTCCTTTTTTCCTAGTTCAGAAGCCAAAATAATCCATCTCACTTGAAATCATGGTTTGATGTTAGAGGGAGATGAAATTAGAGAAGGAAGATAGTGGCTATATGTGTGTAGCTATGTGCGCAGTGTCTATATGCAGGAGGAATATAGGTGAAGTGTTGGTGTCGTAGATATATATTGTTGATATTTTGGGAAATTGGAGAGTAATTAAGGGACAATACCAATACAGGTGAAGGAAGAGGGGCATAAGAATGGGATTGAGAACTGGTATTCGTAGGGCAGCTGGGGGGGCTGGATGTGGGAAAAATTGTGGAAATAGGTGGAAAGAGTAAGATAATCGCAGAGAGGGTGTTTCAGGAGTAGCAAGTATTCTTTTACAGGTGGAGGGTATGTTCTCACTGACATAAAGAGGTATGACTGATGGAGAAGAGATCTATTTGTCTATAGCATTATGAATATCCAGAGCATTGAAAATGAAGAGCATTGCAGTAGGATCCACAGTTGTGCTCTTTTTTTAGAAGAGAAATTCAAAACAATGCTGTTGCTGAGTGAGTGCAAGGTGTGTGGCTTATTGCCCCATCCCCCCTGGTCTTCCCTTCTTCAGTAAGTCACATGGCCAGCCCAAGGCTGGATAAAGAGGTTACCAGCTATCGTGACTGTTCCTGACAAACAGCAGCTTCTCACTGTGTGAGGCTGATTAATAAATGCATGACTCATAAAACTGAACAGCAGAGATTCACCCAGAGGTGAATTTGGCCCCTGAGGCCATGCTGTGCTCTGACTTACAGCTCTGATGTTCTGGGGTCAGCCAAGAGTAAGGAGACAATTAGGTCCATTGCTGTTTATGACATCTATTTTGAGACTTTCTCTGGCACAGCTGCATGGCAGACACAATTAGTGTTCAACAAAGAAATGCTAATTATTTACAGATGCATCAGTAACAAAAGCTCCTGACATTCAAATTCAGAGTTTCTGGAACAAGTGAAGGTGGTAGTGACACCAGTTAACCCCATGTGGCAGCATTCAAACAAGTAACTTGGATTTTATATGAATACCTGCTGAGCTGCTTCCTTAGTTACTGAATCTCAGGACAAGGTACCATTTTGGAGTGTCAGTGGTCCTAATGCTCTTTTCAAGCAGTGAAAAGACTAAGAGTGGAGAATCTACTCCAGACTTATCAGTTGTCTTTCTTCTGTCTACTCTGTTCTAAGCTGGAAGGAAAAGTGAAACTTCTGGAATTTGTTGTGAAGATGCTTATACAAGTCCTTTCAGACTGATTGGAGAACTGGATGATTTTGAAGCTTGGCATCTTAAAGCTTGGTATGGAAAAACGACTGAGTTTATACACTGGTAGCTTAAATGTATGTGCTGACACTTGGGATATCTTGTTTCTCTCCCTGGGCTTTACACCTGAGGTAAGTAGTTGGCTTCTGTCAAATACGTAAGCTCTTTCTGCATGAGTTTTCTTGTATGCAGAATGGGTACAAAGCAGCGGACTTAATTCCCTAGAATAGTGCAAATCATTACAGCATAATAAAAACCTCAAGCAGAGAGTGAAAAGCAAACTTTTAAAAGCCCATGATCTTTATTTCTTACTCGTGCTTTGCTTGAAGATACTGGAAATAAATAAGCTGTGGAGAATGAAGTCCATTATTGCTGAATTCAGGACAGGATTTCTAGACAGATAAAAGCAAGGTTCCTACTAAACAGAGCTGTGATATCCTAGATTTTCTTTCTCAAAATCCATCAGTGCTTAGTGAGTTTTAATTCGTTAACTGACATGGTTCTTGTGTTTTCTTTCACTTTCAGTGGAACAGACTATTTGTGGGCTAGACTGAGATGACTGGAAATTCATGCCCATCCTTTTAGCCTCTAGCTGGAGGCTGACTGCCATTACGAGCATTCCCAGCCTGTCCTCCCTGCCTGGGGGGATCAGCCCTGGGGCCAGGGGAAAAAAGCCTTTGCAAGGCCAGCCCTGCCCTGGCCTGCCTGCTGAGCCTGCTAGCCGGCCTGTCACTAATGCAAATGGTGTTGATGTTTTCTGCACCGCAGACACCTGCCCGGGAGGAACTGGACTGCAACCACCAAATTGTTTTAGGTAGGTCAGCAAACAGCTGTCTGCTTGTGTAATTTGGTTCTCGTAATTTGGAAAGGGATCTTATTCAGAGATGGAGCTCTCTGCCTGCTGACAAGCTCACATGTATTATGTTGTGCATAATGTGCATGATTAACGCTTGTTTATTGGAGCAATTGTGCTCTGTGGTGGAGCTATAGCAGCTTTTTTGTGTGCCGGTGGCAAGCTGCAGCAAGCACTTCTGTTGGGAGAGGCAGTGTAACAGGCAATGCAAAACCTTTTGCAGCTTGTGTCAAGAGAGCTACTCTAGCCATGTGGCAAAGTAAGTATTTTGTTGGAGGCAGCTCTTGCGGTTACCTACAGATGTGCATGTTTTAGGTTTGCAGGCCAGTCTGCAGGTAGCAGACTGTGACTTACTGCGTTGCTTGTCAGCTCTCTTCCCCATATGGACTACCTGGCCACGTGAAAGTGTTTTTGGGCTAAACCTTCTGTAGCTGCTTTCACAACTTGCTTTTGAACCTCAGGGGCCTCTGCAATCCTATGCTACATAGTGTTTTCACTATTTTTATGAGTATTCTTTGCCTTACGCCAGTTTTGCCTGTGAGTAGCTGTGAGTACTAGTCACATAATATTAGCACATTTCTGTATTTAAATGACAGAGTCTTTCATACGAGGAAACTTTGATTACACTCATGCAACTCACTGTAAGTGTCAGTCAAATGTATCACATTTTCACAAGTCACATTTGCTTAAAATCTGGCTTTTTTTGTAGGGTGATTTCTGTTAATATAGTGCTTGTTTTACTTAAGAAGAGTAGTGTAGATCACAGCGCTGAGAATTTGCAAAGCAATTAAAAAGTGCTAATTGAAAAAGAAAAACTAATATTATGACACAAAATTACATTAAATTTTATTCTTATTTGATATAATTTGGAATTGGATTGTATTTTTCTTTCCTGTGTGAGAAATATTCAGATTCAGTTAGTAATTGTCAACATCCACTTTTACACCGGCACATGCATTTCCTCTTTGTCCTTTTCCTAGTTTTACAGAAATTAAAAAAAGATAGACTACTGGAAGAAATTGATAAAAAGAACAAAAAGAAAGAGAAGAACACATTTTATTTCCTATTTACCTGTATCAGGCATCCAGCTACACAAAACCAGGAAACATAATGAAATAAAAAACCTCACTCTTGCCAGAAAATAATGTAGTGTACGAGCAGCTTCCTCAAGAAAAAACTTGCCCCTTAGTCACTTGCTGTTCCGTTGTTTCCTTTAGCACTCCACTCTTAAATTAAATTGACCTACCCACTAATAGAATTTAACTTATTTCATGCAGCTTGTAAGATACACCTGCGATTATGTTTCCTTGGCAGCGCTGAAGAGCTTTCCACCTTTTTTCTGCCTCCTCCAGCTGTGTGTTCCCACCCACCTCCATGGGAGGCTGCTGCCCCGCTTCAGCCCTGCTCCTCCCATTGTTCCTGCCGCCTGGCTCTGGGCTGGATCTGCCAAACAAGCTGTTTCAACACATCCTCCACACACCCCCCACCTCCACCCCCCCCCCCCAATTTGTGAGGAGGAAGACTTTCTTTTATTCTCTTTTGTTTGGGATTAGATAACTTACCAGATCCAGTTTAGAAGTGCAGTTGAACAGTTTAGTCTACACGATGGAGAAGGTAATAACCGGGGAGGTGGGTATGGGGGAACCAGAGCGGAGCAGGTACAGGGAGGTGGGACCTGAGCACCTGGAGTTCCGCTGGTGAAGGATGCATGGCAGGAGGGAGCCTGGCTCTGGAGATTGTCTCCCACTGGCACAAGCAAATTGAGAACATTGTGACAAAAGGTATTTTTGGAGATCTGGGAAGCGTTACTACACAGAAAGGAGGTGTTGTGGTTGGGCGAAAAAGTGGATATGGGAAGAGGGGATTTGGAGCCAAGAGAAAAAAACCCAACCACCTGAAGGGCTGTTAACATGGCCATTAGCAGGGACAGGATGCCAATTGGGCGGCAGTTTAGGAAAACTGTTTAGAAACTTGATTCAAAGCAAAAATACTTGCTTTGAGTTTTCCTGCTTGCTGATTTACAAGAAATTGAGTGATTTTTTTTGGTAGGAAAAGGAATCCATGGTTGATCTGAAGAAAAAATATCTTTCAAAGCTCTCTTCAAATCTGGAGGAGCGAAACTTAAACTGTGCCTTGGAGCATCCCCAAATATGCTTCTGAGTTACACTGTCCCATGGAATCTTCCATGGGACTAAAACAGCAAACAGGCCTCATGTCAGACCTGGGTACAGACGCATATTTTATTTTTCTTGTGCACTAGGAGGTTCAGTAAACATGTCCAGCTGCTGAGGACAGCACACTGACAGTTCTGCTATGGCATCTTCTGAAAAGGGTGACTCTCCCAGTCTTTCCCAGTAGGCCTTAACTTACCTGTTTGTTGGGTGAAAGCCAGTAATCCAGGGTGATCAGTGCTGAAAACCAGCAGTTATCAGAGCTCATCCAACTTGTGGGAAGCTGAAGTTTGTCTTCCTCCCCCAGCGTATAGCCAATTGGCTATGTGGGCTGGGAAAGAATTGTTTCATCCAGGTGCTGATGTGGATTCAGGCAGGTGTTAGATGTGAACATGGTATTTCCTTGTTGCCTGAGAGTGGTCCAGCAGGCAGGACATGCTCCTCTGACACCCCTCCTGCATCCTGCCTTTGTCTCCCTTTATGTGGGAGGTGTGTGATCCAGGTCTGGCTCCCACTGCATGTCCCGGTACTTGGTGGCTCATAGGCTTATGGGTCTTGGTCAGCTGCAGCTGTGGGGCAGTGACAAGGGAACAGCTGCTGCATGTGCTGGAAATGATGCAGGAGCTCGTTGCTCCTGGGGGACAGGGCACTACCCAGTTTGCTTGAATGTTGCATATTTTGCATGTATTTTTTGAAGGAAGAACAAACTGATTAAACTCAATGAATGTGAGTTCAGGATGTGCTGGTGGTCTATCACGACGCCCATATCACTCTATATTCTTCCAAACGTGACTAAATGGTCTGGCTTTTGTAGGTATTAAGAACGACCCTCTGCTGCTCGTCAGCTGTATGTTTTCATTGACTGCAGTGGTTGAGAAGGACAAGCAAATCACACTTTCCATTGCATCGCAACCCGTCCTTGCTTACAGTGAGTTCCCTGAGCCAGAGTCATTCAGCTGACTCTGAAGGGATTTCAGCAGCTGCCCAGGGCCCAATCACACCTGCATCAACTGGGCCTGGTGAGTGAAGCCACCTTTTGAAAAAGATGGCAGAACATATCTCAAGCTCTAAAAGCAGCTTAGCCCTTCCCAAACTGTGGGATGTATTCCCTGGGTGGATTGAGGACAATTTTCTCATGCTTGTTTTTCAGAGTGCAGCCTGCTGGATTATCAGGCTTTCAAATGCACAGCTTGCTCATGTGCACACAGCTGCTACAGCACTGCTTGCTGAGGGTTTAAACCAGGGGTCCTCAAACTTTTTAAACAGGGGCCGGCGTGCGGATGAAGTGGCAGGAAGTCATCTGCGGCTGCTTGGTTTCCCCCCCCAGCCCCCGGCGGGGGGTGGGTGGGGTGGGTGGGGTGGGGTGGGTTCTGTAAATACTGGGGGCTGGATTGAGGACCCTTGGGGGCCATATCTGGCCCGCAGGCTGTAGTTTGAGGACCCCTGGTTTAAACCTTCAACTTTGCCTCTGTGCTCATGAGTTTACAGCCCAACTGCTTTCACAATCACCTGCATCTTTTATGACCCCAGGTTTTTGTTTTTTTCTTTGCCAGCTACCATAGGTCCTCTCTCTAATAGGCAATACTGCCTTAATTATGTCTATTTATCATCTGTTATACAGAAAACGCACTGTTGCTGTTCTTTCATCCTCACAGTCATTTTAAATTCTAATCTTCAAACTACTAATCTGAAAATTATTGTCAGTTCCTTAATAGCCCCCTGTTGCTGAATATTACTAAAGGCTTTTGAAACAGAAAAAAACCCCTAATTTTTCTTTTCCTCTATATTTTCTTGATTCCCTGGAGGAATTCTTTTATACTGATGAACATATTTTACATATTCTTTACATATCCTATCCTACCTTGTACTTTTTGTAGCATTCTTTCCCTTATGATTCAGTAGTTCTTTACTGTTTCATTCAATTTACCTGGTACCCTGATAAAATACCCTGTTCTGATCGAGAGATCTCCATGCTGTGTTTTCCCCAAAGCTTACTGTAGCTTCTTCCCAAGGTCCAGTTTTAAGAAGCAATCCCTAATGTTCACTATGTAAGACAGGAGAAATGGATACAGGGGAGAGCTCTTTTCAACCTGTGTCTGTATGTTCTGTATGTTGTTGGCTGTGCTCTGGATTTAGTCAAAGGCTGGGTGAATCCCATGCCTTCTTCTAGGCCAGTAGTAGATATTTAAGGAAAAGTGTACCTGAAACACTAAAGTTTTTATAGGAGACTAATCCCCCCTCTTGTATACCCTTCAAGCTTCCAGAAGACACCACGCTAGGGACTACCTCAGCCAGAATTTGGATCATTATGTCTAATAGCCCCTGCTGGGCTTGTGTCTCTGAATTTATGTGAAGGAAATTAAAAGCAGAGGGGCTTTTGAGCCCTGTGTCCAGTCCTCTGTCACAGCAAATAAAATGTTAAAAATATATCTTAAAAGTGTATAGTTTTTTTACTTGAGCTTCTCTGATGTTATAAACTGTCCATTCCCTTCATTTAGAGAGAGAAGCCTGGACCTTTATTCATTCCGTGCTGAAATGATGATTATGGTGCTAGGAGAGACAGTTTGTGTCTAAAGACACTAAAGACAGCCTTTAGCGTCAGCTGCTCTGAATTAAAGGTTTGCCCTGCCACTGAGTATCCAGTGGTTGGGTATCTCATGGCTGACTTCAAATTGTGTTTGCCAGACTGTCAGATTAGTAGGTGCAGGGCTCCATGGTTAGCTCAAGGAAGGACAAAAGGTTTTAGAAGATCATATTGAAATTAGTGTTTGGTGAAGAGGTGATTTAGATTGTGTAAAAAAATTACTGAACAGCTGCAGACTAGCCTCCGTACGTGTGTGGGGAAAATGGCTTTTCAGCCAGATCAGCTGTCCTCTCTGGCTGAAGGTAGGTAGGCTGGAATACATAACCAGAGCTTGGAGGGGTCTGAGAGGGGGAAAGAAGGGCAATACAGCAGCCTGTAGTTGGATTCATAGCATGTCAGGGTGGAACTACAACGCTGCATAGTGTTCCCATCTTAATTTCATTCTCCAAATGGGAGCACTCGGGTCCACTTTTTGCTCCAAAATACATGTGCTTCCAACAAGCAATGTCTATTTTATTTCATTTTTATGCTCATGCTTCAGGGATAGTTCAGATAAATAGGTTTGGTTTTGGTGTTTCTGGCTGCAATAATATTTTCCCCAGCATTTGGCAACTGCAGATGGCCTTTTAGGTAGCTCTTCTAACATAAGGATCTCGTGGTTTCACTGGTTCTTTGTACAGGACACTAGACATATAATTGCATGAATTCCTTTGTGTATTATTCATTATGTTCAGTCCCACAAAACCATAATTTCATCTGTAGGCTACCATGTGACTCAAAATGGGAGTCAATTAATTGCTATTTTTACCATGGCCGAAGTTCATTTTTTATTACTGAATGATCTGTAAACAAAATAATTTTGCAGTTGAAATGATTGCAGGATGTTTAAAATTATTCTTTAATGAAATATTAGTTGTACAAGTCAAAAACAGAGTAGAAAAGGAGCTTAATATTACTAGTTCAAAGTTAATAAAATAACCCAGAAAATACAGCTGCTATTGCATTACTATATGCTCTGTAGTCTGGAATGTGAAGGTTCACTAAATTATACATCAATACTTTCTAATTCAGATACAACTGCAATAGATTAGATGCCATCTGATACTAAGAGATTTCAAGAGGCCTGAAAACTGGCCCATGGAACCAAATAGGGATTTGGATGTCAGCTTTTAGTTGTTATTAAGCTGGAACAACTATCTGTACACCTTTATTGCCCCAGTGGTAGTTAGCAACTGTTCCTTGGAGACATCAGTCTGGTGCTGTTTAGTCAGCAGAGCACATCCTGGGGAATTACAGCAACTTTCACTCACTTGTAAATTGTGATGGGACCAAACATTTCCCTTGCTGCTCACAGTTGCTTTCTTTTGCCCTCAGTGAGGAACAAGAAACATAACTGCTGTCTGTTTTGCTGCCCTTTTTTCCCTTTCTTGGTTCTCAGACTCACCAAGAGCATCTCAGGTTTGCTCAACAAGCTGTGGATAAGATTCATGCATACAGAATGTCAAGTAGTCTTCGTAAAGTCATAGTAAAACACAATCAAGGCAGAAATAGGCAGGATATAGATACTAAAATTACATCCTGAACACACAAATAGTTTAAGTTACGCTATACCTGAGTGCTTTAATTTAAAAAAGCAATGAACACCTAAATCAATTTCTAAAAGCTCGTCAGCAATGCTGCAGTCTTGTGCTCTTGAATACACTTGTCTAATACTAATAGCCCTGAAATTCTCTTGGAGCTTATTTACCCGCCCCCCCCCCCCCCTTTTTTTTTTTCCTGTATTGAACTTTTTTTATTGTAGAGGATTATGTTTTGGATCTCACTTTATTCCTAAGCCCTCTTGGGTTCTGCAGGCCTATGGTCCATCACTTTCACAACCCGCGTATCTGGAGCTCATGGGGCTTCTCTAGGGCACAGCCAACAACACCCCATACTGAGATCCACACTAAGTCAGCAGCTTCTCCTTTAAAACACAGCAGTAGAGAAGTCATGGTCAGAGGTGCCCAGTCTGCAGAGTGCTCAGGCAGACTGGAGAGGACCTAGGTTCCATGTCTTCTTTTTTTTTCTACTGATTATTCAGTAGTCCAGTGATCACTCTGGGGAGTGCAGCTCTACTCACCATGGCAAGGAGGACCTGCTACACAGACTTGTACAGACCTGTATTTCTGATCAGTTCTATTTGTTCCTGCTCTGCCTAGTCCTGCTTAGCCATGCTTCTCCTGAGAAGGATATAGAGGTTGCTGATCTACAGACTTTTGTTTGATCTGCTATTTCTTTCTTTTTTTTGTTTTTTAAATCTCAGTGTATTTTGAACACTTTTTCTGTATAACAGAATAAATTCATAGGAGGGATAGAAAGCATTCCCTCACTTTGCCTGGCTGAGTCCTAGGAGTTGTGACTCCTTGCAGGTAGAGATAAAACATGGACTTGTGCAGCCCACAGTACAGGTGGGAACTTTATGGATCCTGTTCAGACAGTGAGTATGTCAGACAGCAGTGTGTTCAGAGAACACTGGGAATGAGATGCAGTTGGTCTGTTAAGTCTGGCAGCTTTTTCAGTCAGTGTGATGATGTGTGTGATGATACAGCTGTGCAGAGATGGCATCTAGGGGCTGAGTCTCTATCTTAAGGACTCACTAACTGAATAAAAAGGTTGAGGTGCTTCTTTAGGGTCTTCATCACAATGAAGCCCCCGTGCTCTGTGGAGACTCATGGATATGAATTGGATGAGGAACATTAACCTGTTTGTGAATATGACACTTCATCTCCAAAGGTGGATAGATTTAACATACACTGATATTTTCAGCTTGTCCTGGCTCTGCTCATCGTGCAGCTTGTTTCAATGGCTTGTTTGAGGCAGCAAAGAGTATGTGCACTAACATATTTGTTTGGATCAGGAGTATGTTCTTAAACTGATTCTCCCACTGATTCCCCTTCACAGCACTTGCTTTGCATTGCAGTGTGCTCTCACAGTGCTCAATCTGGTTTCTTTTGCAAGAAACGAAATCAGAAACTGTTCCGGGAGGACACATGGCTTACTCCCATGCTGGAGCATCTGGTCCATGGCGCCAGACTAGGATGATGTGATGTAAACCTATGAAATGCATGTTCTGCAGTGACTGGGTTCCCAGCACCAGCATTTCTGCACTACAGGGTGTGTCCTGCTGGACTGCAGTACTCCCTGGTACAGACATAGCCTAACCTGGCCCTGGTGTCGTGTACAATACTACAGACCTAGCACAGGAATTGGAATTTGCTGCTGCACTCAGGTGCTTTGAAGTAGGGCCTTGCAGGATTTAGAGTCAAAACACCTCAATCCTTTTTAGCTGAAGACCTAAATACGTGTCCATTGGCATCTACCCACATAATTCTGCGGTTAAGTTTACCTGATAGAGACATCTGTGATAAGCATGTGAAAGAGAAAAAGGGATTTACAGTCTACATTAGAATCTTTCATCAGGAAGAACATGCTCATTAGTACAATATTCACTTTAATCTCATCTTTTCTTCTGCTACTGCACACTGCTCTTCTATCAACACTGATTAGCAGCTAGAAACCTGGCCTGTTTTTTCCTTACTTGAGCATCCTGCATATGGGTAATGGACCTTAGCTGTTGGTAGATGGGAAGTGAGTCGCTCTCTGTATTGTGTTAATGTTGTCATTCACAATGTTTTCATTATGAGCTTCATTGTTTAGCATTAATTTCCTAGCTGTTACAAATTATATCAGGATGAACTGTAGCACAAAAGCTTGTAGACTTGATTTGTTTTCCTTTCCCAGAGAGGTTGCAAAATTATTCTCAGTTCTGTTTTTTTTTTTAATGTGGGTTTTCAGATACTACTCCCTGATCATTTGTAGCTAAACAGAATTCTAATTAAAGGGGAAAAAAAAATACTTTTTTGTTGGCTGTTTGTCCTTAGTTTTCCAATTGCTTTTCTCCTAGACCTCTCAGTGAAAATACATGGAAGACCTTGGAAAGCCACATGCCAACCCATTCTTAACAGAGCTGCTGGTTTTCTCTGTGTGTATGCATGTGTGTGTCAAGAAGGCGATAATATGTGGTTTTATTATTTTTTTTAGCATTTTCTTAGTTCTTATAGGTGGCTAAACTACAAAGGTCACCAGCTTTCAAGCACACTACTATCTTTAGTGGCAAAAGAAATGATTTAGAGTTGTAAATCTAAAGATCCAAATTTAAGTCTGCAGATAGTGCAGGCTTTCACCTTTTAGAACTGATGTTCGACGGACACTTTGGAAAACTAACTGTTAAACTGTAAGTTAGTCACAGTTTCAGAGTGCTTACTCGTCCATGAACACACACAGAGTAACAGACAATAAAACAGTGTCTGAGAATGACTGCTGCATGTTTTTACAAAATAATAGGCAATGTGAAGTGAAAAGCTCCCAGTTTCCAAGCTGTCATGAAAGGGTATGACTCTTTCATGACTCCTTTTCAGTATAATCCAAGATTCATCCTCTACCTAAATTCTACTCCACTGACTTAGCAATTTAGAATTATTTTAAAAAAGCTGTTTGTTGTTTTCAACTATTTCACTTGTTAGATAGACCCTTTTGTGTTCCTTGGACCCTTTATTTTTTAAGGAGATACTTCTATTCTTACATTTGAACACCTTTAGAGCAAAATACAGCCATAAAGAGATATGATTAATTTTACTGGTTGCTGCATAAATGAGTAAAGTAGCTGAACACCATCTTTCCCAGCTGGTACATTAATTTGGGACACAATAATAGGTTAAACAAATTCCATCCGCACTGGGACAAGGTACAGCACTTATCTAGTCGGCAATATCTCAGGTTTGAACGTTTCTTTTAAGAGAAAGCACTCTTGTGTATGCCAAGCAATATCTCCCAATGTACCACTCTGGCTTTGGCCCCTAAAGCTTTCTGAAAATCACCAAGCTGCAGCATATTTCTTTGCATGTAAAATATTTTCCTTACATGGCTTTCAAAAACTTAATGTGAGAATATATATAGAATCAACTGGCAGCTGACTGGCTACTACATATGCCACATTTGTGATTGTAGTTGAATGCAGCGCTCCAGGAAAGAAAAACGACTCATAATTTTGGCTACTGCCGGGCATGGCTCAGGTCATCACTCAGACTTTGCTGTGCAGCTCTGTCAGGCACATCAGTCCTGGTTTGCAGCACCTCTGGTCTCCCATCCCTGAGGCAGCGTGGTGCAGACACTACGGTTTGCAAATGGATTGAGTTAGGTATGTAGAAAGGAAGGGAAAATCACCAACTTTCTGCTACCACTTTGCTGCCTGAAAGCCTGATAATTTTTTGTTGTTGTTTGGAGGTTTTTTTTGTTCAGTTTTTTTTTTTTTTGTTGTTTATTTGTTTTTTTCCACAGGGGAGAGGAGGACCCCTGTATATTAACAATTGCATTTTAATCTATTGCAATCTGGGCTGTGTAGTAAATTTGGTTTTTATCTTTAAAAAACAATTCTGGTCTACTAGGGGCACTGGATGAAATCCTTCCCATAAAAATAAGCTGAATACTGGTCACAACATTTTTACAACAAATATCACTGAATTCAGTAGTGGGTAATCTCATCTGAATAAGTAACAAAATGTTTGGCATATAATACTGAAATTCAGAGCAATAAATTTTCAGAGAGGTGGTTATTTAATGGTTAGAGGTCAGGGGTGATGTGTCACAAAAGAAAAAACAGATGTCACAAATACGTTTTCTGTATTTAAGTAATTGAGGGCTCGAATCTAGATGTCCAGTGCAAGTGCAGAGCTGTGCTTTACTTGATCATTAGTCTTCAGCCTGTTGCTCATCTGGGTATTATCACCACTGCTCTGTATCTCTGTGTATCTCTGCAGTGACTAAGTAAAACTGGTTGAATCACAATTTTAATGCAACGCTTCTAAAAGTTGTGCACCTATGTTAAGGCACATGTGCAATGAGAGAATAATGGGGAGCAATGTGTTTTGGCACAAGCACAGTAAATTGCCATGGATCAGTGTCACACTGATATTTGAGAGTGTGACCACCTTGGTGGGATAAGTATATAATTGAATTGTAGAAAAAATATGCCAGAAGATAAGTAATTATGCTTGCTGCTTTTTCTCCTCTAATTTTACAGAAAATCTTACTTAAATTTAGTGTCATATAAAGCATGAATTGCCAACAAAACAGACAGAATGGTCATCCTGCACTTAAATATCAACAATTTTTCCTTGGACCAATAACATGACCTTATCTCTGGTACAAAATTCTCTCCTCCTCCCAACTATAAATATTTATTATTTCCACTAGAAAACCTCTCTGTTGCAATTCCAAGGAGAATTTTGTGAGCAGATGAGGGTCTTGTTCTACGATTGTTTATACACCCAATGGTTTTGATATGTGGATTGTTAATTTTGTAATCCATCATTGCCCATGTTTGCAAGTGACCAGCCAAGTCAACATGGTTAGCCTAGAGTGTATCCCCCTACTATGGCTGTACCTATGCTACTGGTACTTTTTCCTTCAGTGTTTTCACCTGTGCATACTTGGCTCTATCTCCAGGTTCTTGGTGGATTTCCTTTAATTTATGCATGGTGAGTTATGGGAAGGCAGTGGGCAGGTCGTACTAAGCAATGATTCTGTGAGCTTGCTTGAATTTTTGTTTCGGTTTGAGTAAGCCTGTACCCAAGTGTTAAAGGCATGAGTCATGTTATAAATTATGTTTGAAAGCTTTGGGTGCAGGGAGGAAGGATTTGGTATGAGCTGCTGCAGGATTATCATGTAGAGCTACAGCGCAGACACTGTGTTAGTGACTCTGATTGCACAGTCCCATGTCATGGAGCTTTTCCTAAACCTGGAGTTGGTCTGCATGCCCTCTTGTGACCCCATATAGAGCTCAGGACGTGCCAAAAGTCCATGAAAAACTTCTAATGTCTCTCACGGACAGATATGTTCAGTCTGCATTCCTTAATACACAGATCAATGACTAGACCTTATTTTGTGACTTTCTAGCCTAAAAAGGTGTGGCCTTGTGAGTTAGAAGTTAATCTGTCCTCAGTCTGTGTTAGCTGATGGAGCTGATATCAGATTTGGTGATGGTCTTTTACTAGATAGCAGTGTTTTTTTTTTTTAAATATGCAATTGTGTATAACTTGATGGTGCAAAACTTTATTATCTGTTACCTCCTTATTGCACTCAAGAAAGTGAAGCCTAAATAGGCATGTTCAGGCAAGAACTTCAGATTTACTGACTCCTTCTAACATATCACACTTGAAGTCTCTGTGGAAACACAGGAGCCACCAAGGAGAAAATATAAATTCTGCACACCAACTTCTCTTTCAAACGAAGAACTGGGAGAAGGATTGCACTTATGGATGGGAAGAGAGGTACATGTGAAAGCATCTCAGTTAGTGTTTTGATGTGATTTGCCTGAAAACACAGGTGCAACATGAGGTGACAGTCCAAAACCTGTAGTGTCATACCATGTCATGAATTACTCTTTTCTTTAAGAAGGCATGGCACGTTGCAGTGCTGTTTGTGCTGTACATCCAAGTGCATACTTGCTGGTGCCTGTGTCCTAGTGAAACAGGCTGACTGACTTGTGAGCAGGCACACAGCCAGTCTAGCAGATGGGGGTGAGTTAAGTCAGCCAAGAGACCATGCACTAGCTGCACATCAAGTGTGCTAGCTAACGGCAGGATTCCCAGACAGAAACATCCAAATGTCTCTTTGTAATCTTTTATTCACATACTGGCACAAGACAAAGATCAAGAAAATTGCTTTAGCAAGAGAAGAAAAGTAGAAATAGAAAGATGTGAGAAGTTGTTTCTATGTGGTTTACATTAGCAATGTAGCTGTGGTGTGTGAATCACTTTAAAAAAGTGACTTCTCACTACATCTCCTAACACCACTGGCAAAATGAGGCAGGCAGGGGAAGGGCTAGCTCTCTTCAGAGGAGATGCATTCAAGGCTGTAGGTTATGCTTGTAATATATTAATTAATAACAGCCTGATTTCCTGACTCTGTCTTGCCTTGGATACAAGACCAGTAAAACAAGAGCAATCTTTTAGCACTCCCACTCTCAATAAGATGATCTTTATTTAAATGCTGTTGGCAGCGAGGACAGAGTTGTGTTTGTAACAATGATTTTAAACCCATGTGATAACCAAACAGCAGTATAAACCAGCTGAACTATCATGCAAGGAGCTTGAAATGAGGGTCTGGATAAACTGCCACCATAAAGGGAGAATAAAAATGCAATCTGTATAAAGTTTTGCTAGTAGCTTGTCATACTTGGTGCATCCTGTGATAGCAGCATCTTGTCATTTGCAGAGCAATGTAATAAAGCTGTGCCAGTCATGAAGAGGAGTGTTATTTGGCATTCAGGATGCTATACAAATATGATAAAAACTAGTCAGCACTTCTTCTCGGACTGGCTTTTGAAGGGCTTAGAATTGAGCCACCCAGTCTCTCCAATGCAAAGAGAGTTTCAGTGGAGCAGAGTCTTGCCTCTGTATTTTTGGAAATTCTTGTGCGGTTGTGAACTGCAAGAGCCAGAAGAAAAGGGCAGATTGAGTTGTGTTTGATGGATAAGAGTCAGGACTAGGAAGCTTCAGAGTCACCATAGCTCCCCCTGCACCATGTGCTGGAGAGTGGGCAGAAAACTGACTAAATAGTACCAGTACCTCACCAGGCACATGGTCAGGCAAAGGCCAGAGCCCTCTGTCCCTCACTCCCCCGCCTCTTCCAGTTCCCAGATGCAAGTTGAACTGGCACGGGGGTTGCTATAATTTGCTGCTGGTATAGACCAGCAACAAATTACTGCCCTGAGGAGCAAGCAGGAATAGGGAAGAGCATCTCTGAGGCAGAAGACCTTCAGGATGATTCCTCACACACCACCCATCTCTCAGGGCTATGCCCAGAGGCCCGAGCTACCCTGTGGAGGATACATCTGAAGCCACCAGAGAGCAGGGAACCTTTCTCCCACCTTCCGAATTTCCCTCTCCCCTTCTGAAGTGTAATCAGTGTAGATAGATGTCAACTTGATTACACTTGAAAAACAAACCATATTGGTACGTGTCTTGGACCTCAGTGTAGTAGAGACACACTTGCTTACTGACAGGCTTGGAACAATACCTTTAGCTAAGGAGACTTGCTTCTACTTGCTCATCTCTTTTTGCATTTCTATGTTTTCAAGAACTTTGGATGCAAAGGGCCACCTTCCAACAGTGCCTTCTGAGCAATAACTGGTAAAGCAAGACATTAGCTGGTGTGAACACCAGGGTCATGATTGAATCCCAGGGGAGATATATTCAAATGGGCAGCCAAAAATTAAAACCCTGATGGTGAGCCCTTTACTCCCACTGTGACCTTCTCTTTGCATCATGCATTTTACAGCTTTAACTAGCTGGAAGAAACTTTCCTTTGTATTTGAACATAGCCATACTTAAGGACAGACTAGCACATTTTCCACATGTTGAACGAGATTCATATGACTCATCACCAGCATCGGGGATCCCAGTATCTCAGATTCATTGATACATTTATGACCACAGCTTCCCCGTTAGGATGGGACATGCAGTAATTTCTTACTGAAAAAGAGCAACTGGCAATAAGATTCATCTGTGCAAATGTAGATGCTTGTGATATAGGTCTCCAAATCCCAGCTATGCATCCTATGCTATTCAGGGTCAGTGGAGAGAGAGAAGCAGTTCTAGGCATGATTTATTTTGTCTTGCTTTAGATATCAGTATGAGATCAGATTAATCTCTTTTTTAAAGTGCTACTGATTGCACAAAGAGTTCAGGGTGAGCAGCTCAGATGTTTGAATTGTAATTAAACAGCAGTCCTACTCAGGGAGATTAAGGATTGCAGAAGGAACTTGCATCTGAAATGTGGATACTCAGAATGCTTTTTTAGTTGCCACTTCTCCTTGAAGATACCAAGAGTTCCCGAGGACCAAATCTGTAGACTTGCTGAAGGCAAGCATGCCTGTCTGTGAGGCACCTTGACTTCCAGTGACATCCACTGCCCTAGGCTTCCCCTGTTCAAATGAGGAAAAAAGCAAAAAACATCAGTCAGGACAGAGTGTAGCTCTGAAATATTACACAGTATAAGCAAAGATGCAAAAATTTGCCTGAAAATCCATATGTATATATATATTTAGTTTTTCTTTTTTTTTAGTAATTTAAATTTCTGAATTGACTGGAAATTCCTCAAAAGTAGCATTTTGGGGTGGTATTTTGGTTATGACTCCTTTTGTCAAAATACATACTTTCCTCATGTAAAGGAAAAAGAATAAGGCAGTAATTTATATATGATATTGAATATACTGTAGCATAATTACAATGGCATCTGATGCATGCTCACATATATCTGTGTATGTATATATGTATAAAATTTGCAAATATTTCCAGTTGCTAAACACATTATAAGTCATAAGAAGATAAAGAGAGTAATGCACTGATTAAGACCACCAGTTCCTATCAGTCACTGGTAAATACAGAAGGCATGTTTAATGGGTGTTAGGTTTCCCATTGGCAACTTAAAGAATGGAGAAAGAAGGCAAAATATGGCACCATATCTCAGCCATGTGGCTATCCCTGTTTCCAGCCTCCACACCCATTTTCAAAGTTCTATAGCTTCCTAAGGCCTTGGCTTGTTGTTAAAAATAGTGTCAGGTAGATGGTAGGACTCGGATTCTCAGAAGTAATTTGTTGCGTAATTCCTGCTAGAATCTATTTTGTCCCTTTGGCACTCAGCAGAGGTTGTCTAAACTCTAAGATTCCTTATTTATGCTCCAGCAGCAATACAGTTTCTCTCTTCCATTAGTCTGCTTGAGAGAACTGAAGACTTCTTGCTGATGCCTGTGTTCTTACTTCTTTGGTCTGGTGTGGTTTAAGTAAACTGACTATAAATAAAACCTTTTACCCAGTGGCCCACTCTTCCTTTGAGGTGTCCAAAATATCCTGGATTTACATGCAATTGATCAGAACATCTATTTTTCCAATAAATCAAACTATCTGATCAAGACACCCAGCTGCTGTAGGTGACAGCTGGTCACCACTGATGAAGGTAAACAACACAGTGAAATGAGCACTTGGTGCATTGAAATGCTTGCAGGGAAAAGACATTACCAAAGCTGCTTTTTGTGCAGTATTTTCTGTGATACATGTATGCAGAGTAACACAAAAGGGAAAAAAGTGCTTTCTACTTTGGCAATGGTGGAGCCCAAACTGTCACTAACAACATTAGTGTACATTAGGAATTAGTTGATTCATTTTCAGAGATAACATTTTTGGAAACTGTAAAGTATAAAAATATCCCAGAATTTATTCTGAGAATAAGATCCATTACTGGGATTTCTAGGGCCTTTAAGTGACTTGTTTACAGTTAGGAGACGTGGAAATAATGAGGAGGAAGAGGGTACTTAGAAGCTGGCTGACTTCTGAGCTTCCCTAAAGGAGCTTTGTGCCCAAATGAGATCTGTTATCTGCTCAGTAACACCTACCAGAATAACTCGGGTGGATTACGAGTGGTCCACCCACAGTTCACTAATCCAGAATTCTTTGTTCTGAGAAATCCGAGGCCTGTGAAATGTAGGGGAACCCCTGCATGGCTCTGAAAATTCAAGTCCCACCTGAGACTTTGACTGTTTTTCCATCTTTTTCCTTGGACACTGATGCTGCAGGTTTTGTAAGAGCATGTGTCAGTGATTCCTTGGGGCACCAAGTCCAATTCCCCACAGGACTGGCAATAGGGTGGTTGGTCCAGATGGGCCCACAAGAGCTTTCTGCCCCAGCTTCTCACTCCTAGTGTTTTCCAGCACCCTGTGGTAGATGTAGCTGGTCAGTGTGGAAGACCAAAGGCCTTGGTGTGTTGTTAAGAATACATGATGGAAGATACCAGCACTGTTGATGTCCTAGAACTAGCAATAGCACAATATTTTTATAATTGTGTATTATATTTTTTTCACATTACAGTGTGGTCAGGGTTCGATAGTTTATTTTGCAAAACAGGTAGAAAGCAGCGCTGCTGGCTTTTGATGAGGGAGCACAAAACAGAGGTTCTGAATTCTGCCACCCTCAGTTATTACAAACACCACCTAAGCCTGCAAAATAATTCCACATATATATGTAAAAGTACTTTTTGAATAGGGTGTAAAAGTACTTTTTAGTTAGGATGAAATGCAAATTGAAAAAGATAGAGTAAACATGATTTTTCCTTAAGGTTAAATACAATAAAATTATCTTCCTGCCACCTTTCCTCCATCTCCAGTTTTATTTTCCATTTCACCTCATTTCTGGTTTTGAAACCATCCTCTCCAGGTGAAAGAGCAGTTCACTCGCAGGTTGTGTATAGAGTTAGGAGAAGTAGTTCATCAGACACATCGAGGTGGAACAGCAATACTGTTTTCCTGAAGTAGAGAACAGTCTGAAAAATAGCATGGAGACTGAAGGAAAAGCGAACAAGGAAAGCATCTATGAAAATGCATGGAGAGGAATGTCGGGCCAAGCAAGGTCTTCAAGGCTAATGAGAGAGGGCTGGATGTGGGAGCTTTGCTGATGAACAGCAATAGAGAGATGTCATTGTGCTCTGACTGAACAGGAAGCATGTGTTGTCCACATGGGCTGGCACAGCCACCTTTCCAGATCACATCCCTTTGGACAGCAATACCAACCCCCAACACTTGGAGGCAGACCCAGTCCTTGGATGTCATCATCTTAAGGAGACGTGGGTTGGGGTAATCTCCTGACTGAAAGGGTCCCTCCTTACACGGGGAAGGGAACAAGACGAAGCCGAGGGCTCTCCACCTTTTCCTTCTGCAAGTCACAGGAGAAAACATGAAGCAGAAACAGAAAACCAATTGAGTCCCAAAACTGGTCCTTTCCGTGTGAGTTGGTACTGCTCTCCCTGTGAATCTGCTTGGTTAGACCAAGTAAATCTTTACTTGGGACAGTTCATGCATGACACTTGTGAGGGCTGGTGCTTCCTGACCTGTGTGGCAGGGAAGGGGATCTTCCTGCCTCTTCCTAGATGGTTACTGCTTGGGGGAAACAAGGCATATTGCTGAGGCCAGAGGAGAGGGTATAATTAACCACTTCACAGATGTATGGAAAAAGTGAAATAATGGTATTTTAAAGCAGATTGTAAGAAGGAGGAGGTAAGAGTTGGAGTCCTTTACCTGGATGGCCAAAGGGCCGTGCATATTCAGAGAGCCAGGGAAGTGGGATGCATTGGCTGCCTGGGTACAGACCAAGAGCGGGAAGGGCATCACAGCAGAGATCAAGTGTTCGTGGCCAGCTGTCTTTCATCTCATCTGGTGGCACCTGGCAGACATCAGGCAGCCAAACAGATCTCAAAAATAAGTCCTTTCAGTTTTCCTTATGAAATATTTTCACTTCTAAGGAAGTGTGTTTGATAAAGTGTGGGAGATTATGCGTGAAACTAGCTTCTAAATTTTTGCTCATTTATGTGATAGGTTTTGCTTGCTCTTTAAGAATTACATTTGTTAAAGTGCTTATTGAACATGCAGCTGGGCTAGAAACAAAGATTTATTTATTTATTTATTTCCAATTCCAGTTTAAAGATGAAATTCTCATGAGAAGACTGAAAAAAGTTTTTCATGATTTCCCTTAAAAATTTTCGTGGAAATCTCATTATCTAGAGGCTTTGCATGTAAAATCTTTACAGCAATTTCAACAAAAACCTAAATAAAAGTCACCTCAATAGTACCAGTTTTAGACATGTAAATTATATAACATTAGCTGTGTGCATTAAGACTGTATTTGTTCACACTTACATTACTGAAACCTTTATTTGCTGAAGTCCAAGTGCTGCTGCTACGCATGAAGTACTCTCTGAGGTCCACACATACGTTGCCAAAGTAGCATGAATGTTTGCATTGATGTTGATCCAGAGGAAGCCTAGGGGTTCTTCACTTCCCTCTTGTATGCTGATTATTTCTGCCAGGCCCAGAGTAATCTCTGCAAAAGCGTGGGGGCCATGGCTTGGTGACAGGCTGAACATGCAAACAGATTGCTTGCATGATGCTTAGAAATCCTTTTTTCCTGAAGGTGCTGTGTAGCGACATCTTTCTTTGAGTTGTAGAAGACGACAGTGTGGGGCAGATGGGAAGGACCTAGCCCCATTGCTCTGGGGCTAGGTTTGGTTGGTGCACAGCACCCAACTAGAATGAGGCCCAGAAATGCTCCTTCTCAAGCCCTGTATGTAAAGACTTCAAAGATAAACTGTGTAAATATGCCAGAACGAATGATACTTTCATGTTTTTTATGCTAAAAATGGGTAAGGGAATTGTCAGAACTCTTGTGAGGAAAAATTATAACATATGACATTCAAATATCTGTTTTGCCACCCCTTTCTATTATTTCAGTGTACAGTTGCTTCAAGGTAAAGTATGATTTTTCTGTCCCTTCTGTAATACCATGTAATACACCAAACCAGACTTGCCTATGTCTTGGAAAAATCAATCCACTTCCCCTGTTCAAATGCAGATTAAAAATACCAGATCTTGTAGCAATTATATTTCTGATCTTCTCATTGTTAAGCCTATGTCGTGATTCATTCAAAAATAAAGGTTTTTTTGGAATATAGATGGATGAAATCCTGATTGGAAAATCCTGAGAGATGTGAGGGTCTAACATGCTAAGTAATGACACCTGTGTAGTCATGTCTTTAAAATACTGAAAAGTGATGCTGTAATAGGGATAGTATTTACTGGTGGGGTCAATAAGATGCTGTATATGTTAATATTTGACAGGAAGAGATACCTTCTGTTTTGCACTGCAAATTGCACAGTTAAGTCAACAATGAATGACTTTTCATGCTAGATATTCTATGTAATATTGTGTTCAGCTGGGAGATGAGTGTCACAGTCTATCCAGATACGAGCAGAACGTAGTTAACATACAGTAGATTCAGTCCTTTACCTGAAATTATATTTAGTGAACTGGGTAGTCACAGTCAGTGACTAGGACTTATTCAAAATAACACATTTGACGTGCAAATGCTCATTGTTCTAGTTAAAAAGCAGCACTGAATGCATTCCTGTGCATCACGATATCTTCACATTTGAATAGTTCCTGCTACTCATTTGATTATAAAGGAATATTGTTATGTAGAGCTGTTTCAGAAGAGAAAAATGCTCTTCCTTGGTTATGATGATATGTACCAAACAACCTTTTGATTTTACCTGAAATAAAATATTAGGACTTTGAGCAGTGTGTATGTTACCTATGAGGACATATGTGCACATGCACACATGGGTATTGGCACTGTGACACAATGCAAACACCACAGGCGCATGCACATACATAGAAAGAGAAAACTATTTTTCTCGTGCTTATTTTCTTGGCACTTGCAGTTTGGTTAGATGTGAGATAGATGAAACATTTACATCTTCTATCTGCATAATGAGTTCTATACAAAATGATTGCAGCTAATGCAAAAGACAGGGTGGCATGTTTTCAGTTTTAATGGGGACACTCAGAAAACTTCCAATCTTTCTTGACATTTCTTATAGCAAAATAAATGTGGTCTAGGTTGGAGTGTCTATTATGAAAATAAGAGAAGAGCAAGTCAATTATATTTCAATGACTGAATAGCCAGGGGTCCTCATTAAAATGATCAGAAAGGCTGCAGTGTTGCTTTCCTCTATGTAGCCACTGATTAAGTTGTATAAGAATGACATGGCCTTTTTGGGAGAAAAGCAGAGTATGCTGTGGTCTCTAGCCAGCCAGCCAGAAACCGTTGACACTTACAAAAGTGAGATGCGCACTCCATCAAGAAAGGGAAGTTACTACTTATGGGGTCATGGACTCCTGATGTATTTAAAAATAGTTGTGGCTGTTTTATTGGACACAGTCAGAGAAAGCTTTGAATTTTCACTAGGCTGTATGAAAATGCCTGCGGTATGGTGGTGATATGGTATGTTTTCCTTTCCACTGGCTTCGATGAAGTATACATAGCTTAACAGAATAGTACTATTATTACGATCTTTGTGTATTTGAACCTTTAAGCAGTATTTTAGTTATCAGTTCATTACTATTCATTTCTTAGAATTTAAATTCTTCTTATTTACCAATTTTTTTTTTTTGTATAAAATGTTACGAGAAAAAGACTTGGTAATTTTTTTTCCCGGGAGAGGCTGTATCCTGAAACAGTAAAGAGAACATTTGTTTAACCCTCCTGAGGGTTTGCAGTCTAAGGAAATACAGTAGTGCCTAAGATCTGCTAATCCTAGATCAAGTGGCTGTAGAATTTTTTTAAAAATATGTTTTTCCGTGTCATGTTAGTTAACAGACCCTACATACTTATTTTAAAATAATCCTTCTGCAATTAAATTTCACACAATTACACCTCATAAAGGATACTACTTGTGATAAGGATTGCTATAAAGAGATATACCTTGTATTTCTTTTTTTTATTGGAAAGTGAAGTAGAATGTTAACGTTTCACATTTAAGAGTGATACAAAGCAGAACAGCACCTATGTGTTAATTAAGCTGTTATGGTTTAAGTTTCTTCCCCCTTTAAATAGATTGCATTACTAAGTTCCTGAAGATGAATTGAGAAATAAAATGAATAGTGATCTTTTTGTTATTAGTACAGTGAAGCAGTTCGAAACCATTATGTTCATCTTCCACCAAGGTGGAAATATGCCTCAGCATTGTCTTCTACTTTCACCATCTGATTCATGCAAATACTAATACAACAAATTAAACCAAATAAAATCTCTGCTATTTACAACTGCAAGTACTAGTAATCTAAGTTTGTATTCTAAGTCAAATCACATTGGACAGTGTTTCATCATTAACAATGATTTTTCATTATAAATTAAGAAAAATTGAGATTTATATTACAGTCTGCTCACATTTTGATGAAATAATTTTCAGTCTCAAGAAAACCAAAGTAAGAGACACTATAAGCTAGATACATTAACATGTCAGGTGATTAAAACCAATTTAAGTTACTAAAATTAGGTAATAATGCAGCTAAATAATGATGCTTTTCATTTACAATTCAGGCGGTCAGTAATGGACAAGGGAAAATGCAAGTGCTTGCAGTTAACAATAAAATAATTGGTAATTTTGCCAATTATTGTGTACCACAAGGTGCCTTCTTTAGAAGTTTTCATTCTTTGTTTATGTACATGGCATGCCGTATTTACTTATGAATGCACAAATTGCTTTAATACTTTTCCATATATTTTCTGTGTTATTTTGACTCTTTAAAGTGTTTGTGGAATTCACCCAGTCATTATTTCTTCTTTAGTAGATGCAGAATCTAATTGTATAAAAAGAATTTGGTTTGTTTTTCTTCTTACCTGTTAGAAATATATAATAAGTCTATATAATTTATATGTCTTAATTTTTGCAACAGGAATAAAATTCATAAGTAGGAACCAATTGATAAGGCTATTTGTATGTAAGGAGAGATACAACTATTTGTGTAGTACTCTGAGTAAGAACGCAGCATTATGGTGCTTAATGCTCGAATTTGGTTTGAAACACCTAGTTGTCTTTTCTCTCAACATTTTAGCGGCTGGTCTAGTATATCTTCTCAGCAATATGTAATACTGAAATTATATAATGGCTAAAGAAGGTAAGTTGAGTTATTTGTTGAAAAAAAACTCTGAAAAGTTTCGAACAGTGAACAGTAAAGCTTGCCATTTCTGAGGGTACTTGGGCACAAACACATGAACAAATTAAAAATATTCTTCAGAGTGATTCAGGAGATATTTGTAGAAACTTTGCCATCCTTTTTTAATTGACTTCCATAGATCTATGATTTGTGTGTCAAAATGTTTTCTTAAAATAAAGTGAAGAAGTAAGGCATTATGGGTCTTTAAAAGTAATTAATGCTGGTCACTGTTCTCTGGAAGTGAATGAACAGCAGCAGACCACAGCAGTCTATTCATCTGACTGATACGTCCTTCCAGGCTGTTTACAGTCATCTGAAAAATCACCTCAGAGTTGATGCTTCTGAGGGGAAACATTTGCATGAGGTGGATACGATTGTACTCTGTATGTAGAAGACTCAAAGGCAATGGATTTACCATCTTTTGGAGGCAGAATTTCTTACATGACCGACTTGGCACTCTGTGGAGGTGCATGAAAGCACAGGAAGCTTGCAGGAAACATTTTATGTTATTATCTGTGCCTTTACTTAAGCATTTCCTTTGCTAGTAAGAAATGTAATGCAGAATTTGCATTATGGAAAGTGTGCTGTGCATGTTTTAAGGGTTTAAATAAGATTAAGAGATTAAAGTTGAGAACAAGCTACTGAATGTGAATTCAAATGCAAAATATCCTCATTATAATAATTCACAGGGAAAAAAATCCACTGTTGCAGAATCAGAACTTGCCAAACATGACCTAATGACAAGAATGAACTCTACTTTAACCAGCCTTTCAACCTGTGTATCGTCAGAGTAATTGGTCTTTTAGTTGATTTGACTAACTGACAGCTAAGCCACTAATAATTACCTGTGGCAGTATTTATATTTTTTTCTTTTACACTATAGTACAACATCAATGAATATATTTTAAATATTAACAGTAGTTGAATGTTTAGATTATAATTTAAATAATTATTTATGGAAATATGATTACACATCTGTGCCTACAATAGAGAGACTTTTAAATTTGATTAAAGAGAAAACAGCGTATCTGCCCATCTGATTTTGTGGTTAAACTATTCATGACTTACAATAATATATTAATTTTGTCAATTTGTTAGGGTATCATTTCAACTTTTTGACAAGCTTTCATCTTTATTTAGTTGAATTCGGGTTCAAGACAGTGCTTACTTAATAACTTATGCTTTATGACGCTCTTCAAGAACATGATATTCTCACTACCATCCACCATTTTCTTACACTGTGCTGTTGAGGCTCTTTAACATATATTTCCATATGAATGATATACTTAAAGCGTATGTATGTATGGTCTTGACAGAGTAGAAATGTGCTGCAAAGACATCCAGGAAGAATGTATGCTGGAGAACTCATTTGAGGTAAGCTAAAGATAGAATTACTACAGCTGTGTGTTCCTTTGCAAATACTGGTTTGGGTACTGTGTTTTGTTCTTTACTAAGAGGACGTATTTTCTTAGAGAGATAAGGAACATTTTTGGGTTATGACTGAGTAGAAAATAATAGAATGAGTAATAATAAGTAATGTTTTCAAATTTAAACTATTTTGAATTATTTCAGTTTCCAAATACCCTGTTTCAGTTATGGAACTAGAGATATTTAATTTTACATATAATATTTTAGTTTCTAAAATATTTTCCGGTATGTCTATTTATATCTCGGGTTAGATATAATTTATATTCTACTGGAAGAAAGAGCATAGATTTATCCTGTACAATATTGTGTTAATCTTCTATCCTGATAATTGCATCATTTTATAACTAATGAAATGTAATCATATCGGATCACTAATTGGTGTCCAAACCTGAATAAAACCTCAAAGTATCTCTTTCCAAAGACTGGTTTAAAAAAATGGTAGTCATGTTTAGAATTCCATGCTGTAGCTATATGAATTATGAATATTTTTCATGTTTTTGTAAATTTTAAAAAATGTTATCTGAACAGTCTTATTAATAGTATTTCTTTATTTGAGGCTATGTTGTGTTTCAATTACAAATATTGTTTAGCTGATTATATTAAAAAAGTGAAATTTGGTTGAAAAGTTGGGTAAGATATTTAACATAACAGGAAAATTCATTACCATATATTTCAGTATTATGTGAAAGGGTATTTTACAAAATATTTGACTGAAGAAATTTAGAATATATTAGACTTTTTAGGGTATTTAAAAATCTAATATGAAGACTGTTAAAACTTATAGTTACTTAAAACATCAACTGAAAATATATTTAATACACAAAAAGTGTGCATACACTTGTTTATTTAGTTTGATATATTATCGTTCTTTCTTATATACTTATAGTTATTTACTCAAGGTCAGGGAAATAATTCTACTGGAATAAATACTTTTCAGGCATTAAAGGTTTGGTTTTCTATCATCACATTTCAAAAGAACTGTTACTACACTGCCTTTTAAATAAACATTTCTAAAACTTTCTTGAACTAAAAATAAAGATAATTCATTTCAATTACATGATAGCTTTAAAAAGGAAGAGGTTCTCTGTTTTTTGTTTGGTTAACCTATTCAGTTGGCCCCACCTGCCATTACAGAGTATCTGAGGGTAAGTGTTAGAATAACATCATCTAGCATATGTGAATACAGGAGGTCCATGATCTTTCCATTAATTTCAGAGCATTCTTTAAAAAATATTAATAAATTATGCAAATATTTTCTACAGATTTCTATAGAAGAGAAACATTATGTTTTAAAACATCTTTCAGTGCTTTCAAGAACCAACTCATTATGAGCTTACATCTTATCCCAATGAATTTACATCAGAGTGAAATGAAAAAGTTTTTGTTGAATCACCCTAAATAGGAAATAAAATAAAAGTGTTCTCATTTATGTATATCCACATTTCAGTGATAAATAATTATAACAAGATGTATAAGGTCAGTACATATAGACATATCATAGTTATAATATGATACGCTATTTTTTGTATATTATCTTACTGTCCCTAAAACATGCATTATCAATTATACATGCATAAACTACACTTGTCTGGACACTCAGAATGTGATGAAATTAGAAGTAGTCAAGAAATAGGTATGCTTTTTCAAATAATTACTGCAAAGGTTCTTTTAAATAAGCGATAATAAAAATGTCTTACAGCAAATGCTACCTGACATTTTAAATCCATGCAGAAAAAAAAAAAGAAAAAGATTGCTGTTGGATGAAGACAGACAGTACAGTAAAAGAAAAGTCAAGTGTATAAAATAAAAATGAGAGAGAATATTTAAAATAGCATTCAGGTAACAGTAGAGTTTGTCAAAAGTAAGGCTACATATTTGCAGGTCTGCCATTGACATTACTGAATAATTATAATAATTTTCAATTAAAAACCTCATAGAAATTTAGAACTTGTACAAGCAGTATGTTCAAAGCCCTTCATAAAGGTTATTTATGGTTTTTCATACACCGAATCATAGGCAGAAATGTTCCAAGAAATGCTTAGTGAAATATCAAATAGGTAAATTGGTCTCTTAGTTATTACTGTCTGGCTTTTTACACATAAGTAATTACTTATCTTCAACACAGAGCATTGCTGTTTTCCTGGGAGACCTGCTATCAAGAAGAAAATATAAATAATGACACTTAATTTGTGGATTAATTACTTCACTTTTCAAACCAACCTTTATCGGTTTTGTTGCTTCGTTACAATTCTTATAATTCTGCATGGGTCAATCAGCCAGCCACATATTTTATCTGCTATCTTTTATCTGCTATCTATCAGCTGCCTACTTGAACACTTGGCGCTCATGCAAAAATAAACCTAACATTTCAGTTTCCACATGTGTCTCATATCAAGATTCACATAAAAGTGTTTCACTTATAAATAACCCCTTCTTCTCTTCTACTTCATCATTACAGGGGGTTTCATAAAGTTGGAGTCTATTTATGGACACTAAAATCTCACGCCCCCCATGGCCCTATCTTGCTAAAATTCCTTATAAAGCCGCCTTATAGCACCTGCTGTATTGAGTGAATGGATGAAGGAAGAGTGAAGTGGCTAAAGAAGTCTGAGATTTAGCTCCAGCTGATACGCAGCTCCTGCTTGTTCATGTCCTAATTTTAAAAAAAAATATTTGAAGTAAAATGTTGATGGGCCTCCATCTTGTACATGGCTTATGTCAGTCTTATAAAGGTTCATTTGGTAAAGAAGGTTCAGTAGGAAAGTAAATGCCTAAGGAACCCTAAGTTGTTTGGTTATAATTTGGACTAAGAAGGAGATAGGGACTCTCTGATTTTAAAAATAAAGCAACCCCCACCTAATCAATGTTTTGGCATTTGTTTCAATACAAAGTGTAATAATTTAAAAATATTTTCTGGCAAGAGTACAAGGCTGTGAGTAAGACAGTGAGGTCCAGAACAACATTTGTTTTGTTAGAGTTTTTACCTGATATATGAAGCTCTGTGGCTTTAATCAGCTAACTATTGGGTTCTCTGAATTATATATTTTTTTCATCTATAACATCTGTTATGCACCTGAAATTTTTATGTGACATATATAACATATATTAAAAAAAAATATGTCTTGGCAGATTAGCTACTTTCATATCACATGGGGATTTCTAAACAGGTCAGATTTCTGTAGGGATCTGTATTACCCTGTCTCCTCTTCACCATCTCAGGAAAAAGCAGGAATCATGATCTAGTTACCAACTGCAGCAGATAACCTGTAAAATTCATTCTTCACTAATTCAACTGCTGACAGTGGCATAAGGACATCATATCTGTAAGAAAGCAACTCTTGAGCAGAAAACAAGTGGCTCAGCTGGGCTCAAGAAGGAGGAAGCTATTCTGGTTAATAAAGATGTTTTGAAGAATAAACTGTACCTTGGTCATCTGCTTTTTTTTCTTCTTTTTAAATACACTCATTATCAGGCTATTGTGAAGCCTTTTTGATATTTTGCTAAATATGATCAGACAAAAATGGGCAAATTTCCTACAAGAACATTAGGAGCAGTTGTGTTTCTCTAGTTGCTGTCCTGTTTAACCAACAGAGGGTACTGTGGAAAGAATCTAAGTACAGGATAACGCTTCTCCCAAAATATTCTCTCCGCTTCAGGGAGCAGTTGAAAAACCTTGTTTTTTCTGAGTGCAAGCTAGGAAATGTCATGATGCCTTCTCCAGTTTAGATATGGCACTATCTGTCATCACAAGGCCAGATTATTGTGATTGACTGCATCTACAGTTGAATGTGAAGACAAGCCACAAATTTCAGAGTCCAGAACTGGCTGCCTGCTTTCTCCATGGCTCAGGCTATGGGGAAACCTCTGCATGAGAGTGTCTGCTGGCTTCAATATCTGATGCAGATGCTAGTTTAACACTTTGGTCCCAGCTTTCCATTCAGCCAATGAATTGAGCTCTGAACACCTGATAGTGTTGGATGGCTCCAGGATGGCCAAGGAACTGCTGTGAAAATTGCTGCAATCTTGCATCTTCAAAACTTCCTTGTGCAAAGTGGTGGGGCCCCAAAACAGCTTACTGCTTGAGCTGCCAATGTGCAGTGTACCTCTCAACCTCTCTGCCTTTCAGAGCACAGAATTTCTGCATTGGATCAGGGCAAAGATCCATTTACCACTGTTCCTTTCAGTTGTAATGTGCAGAGAGGACACAGGATATTTCAGTGTATCTGGAACATTATTGTTTAAAACAGAGGCCCTTGGATAATTTCTTCGTAAGAATTACACTGTGGTGAGTTATAACTCGATGAGCTGGTAATGATGAGCACTGGTAAAGACAAAATACTTCTGAATACTAGCTCACACAATGAAACACCTCATACATGGCTAGGCCATTGCGATCTGGTGCATGTATTTAGTAGCAGGTTTTGAAGCTGTTTGTCACTTCATTTGAGAACCATTAATATACCTGCAGAAACTGACCCTAAACTGGAAGATAAAAACAGTTTCTTCAAAACTTTAAAAGTTGTTTCTGTAACATGGAAAAGTGTAAAGGAAAGGAATTCCTATAAAGTTGGAAGAGGTGAAATCTGCCACTTGTGATAAAAGCTAGTTCTGTGTTGACCCTGTAAGATTTGTATTTCTAGAGTTTTACTAATTCTAATTCATTTGTATTTTCTATGGCCACATGAAAAAATAAGAGTCACTTGTAATAGTAAATGAAATATTTTAAGTGTTTTTTAAAGTACGCATGACAAATCAAAGGGATTTACGTTGTGTATGGTCTACAAAAAAAGTTCAGAGTTTCTCTCCAGTGTAAGTGGTATAAACTCCATTACAAACACTATAAAAAGAAGGTGAATGATCAGTTGTTGATTTGACCTGTGTAGTATGTCCCTGCCTATGCAAGGAAGACATAAAGAAATTGCCAGTGTGGCATTCAGATAATTTCTAAACTGCAATTTGCAGGTGACAGGAAACCTCTGGTTTTCAAAATATGTTTTGTTATGATATTGTAACCTTTGGCTCTCCAGTATTTAGTCCTACAAAGCCAAGCAAATATATTCTAAATTGACTTAAGATAGTCATAAAAGACATTAAAGTCTCAAAGAGCTTTTACTGTTTAAATTATAGGCAAGGATGAAATTGTTTTCTAGCTGATTGCTCAATGATCTTTATTGATCATGCTCCCTCAACTAGTTAGATCTGGATGCCAACATTTTGACTGAAACTCTTCATTTTGAATTTTTTGATTCCACTAGATTATCTGAAGATAGTATGAAAGACGGTGTCAAAGATCTCTTATTTTTCACATTGCTCCTATGAGAATAAGAATTTACTTTTTTTTTTTTTTCCCAGTAACTTGCAAGGATAAGTACTTTAACTGGACTCAAAATTTATAAGATTATAGTATCATTCAAATAACCTGAGCTGTAAATTTCTAAAATAGCTGATTTTCTTGCTGTTACTTTGGACAACATTTTCTTTTAAGTTTTGATAATGAAAATATTTTGGAAGCTATTTTTTCAGAAATATTTCCACTCTCCCTCATTATTTTAAAAGTGCTTGAGTGCTTTAAAAGTGGCTGATTACTCTTTATGCTCAGAAAGACATAACATACCAAAAAGAAAAAAACCAAACTTCCACAGATTGGCAGACTTTTTAGGGAAAATCAGACTACGAAACCAAGTTGTTTTCATTACCTCCCTCTTCTATGAAGCTCCCTTAAACATCCAAGTAATGCTGGGTTTGCATCAACTATTTCATAGATTTCTATCATACAGGAATATTTTTTGGCTTAAATATTTAGCTTAAGAGCTTCTTGCTATTGCTTTAAGACAATGATATGAAAATCGTTCTAGACCTTGCCTTCTTTTATGAAATTGGGAGGCAAGGTGTTTGAATGAGGAGGATGTTGAGGAAAAGGTGTACAAAACTTGAGGGCTGCTGGTAAGCTTTAGGGAAACCTGAAGCTCCATGTCTGCAGAAATATTTTTCTTGTCTTGGAAGCTTTCTTCTCTGAAGGAATAAACAAAATGACAATTAAACACTAATCACAAAGCAATTCTGTTCTGTGTATCTTTAATGATTAACAAGTTTGTGGCTTGGTTTTTTTTAACTGTGAAGTGCTTGGTCTTTTATACTGGGCTGCAGACATGTCACTTTAATGATATCTTTAGACTTTGAAAACAAAATTACACAGCAGAAGGATGACACATACGGAGCTGATCACAGAACAGTGGTTCAGTAAAGTCAAACCCACATGATCTGCCAGAAGCTGACCTCATTTCTGAATGCTTTTAAATGATATGAATGGTTTTGCAACGAGTTTGGAAAAATAGCTATATGCATATTCAATTTATGTTTTTTTTTTTTTCTCCATGCTCTGTATTATTACTGATTCTATTCTTTTTTTTTTTTTTCCTTAAATGAACTGCCATACATTGCACTTCAGAGTAATCAGTCGCAATTGTTAGTAAACAGAAGATGTGAGCTACAATTAAACTGCATGTTTGTTGTGGCCATAATGTCGTAATATAAATGATAACTCTTAGACCTATTAACATACTGAGCAAGACAGCTCCATTTAAAAACAAAGTAAGATTTACAGAGTGTATATTAATGTTTTCTAAAGGAAGATAAACCATTATCTTCCCACTAGTTTATGACTTTCCTCTTTTCTGCTGTGAAAACCAAACAGCCATAACCATAATTAAAGCAAATTCAGGGCCAAAGTTGAAACTATGTCCCAGAGTCCCCTCTAAATTTAGATTTGAAAAGACACAGCTGTAGAAAGGGGCTTTTCCTCCTTTGGGCTACTCTGCAAACCTCTTATTTCAGTAATGTTGATAGATGCAGGTTAAAGGGACGGCAACACATGATAAAGAAAAGGTTCAAAATCATTAATGGAGGAAATCAGTGGCTAGAACATTTCTCAGCTGACATTGGTTTGTCAGATCATTTAGGCTTTGTTTTAGTATTCTTTTGAAGATATTTCCCGAATGCAGTGGGAGCATGTCACAGACTTTGGATCAAAGCACAAGGGTGAGGAAATACGCCCCCTCTCACTGCCCTACCCTGCACAGAGCTTGCACTGTGCCTGCAGCCCCAGCCCAGCACCCACTTTGGTCCCAGTAAAATCCACAAGATTCATTTACATCAGTCTCTACTTCGCTGTTTTAGACATTTTGCTTGCCACTAGAGAAGGAAAGGAGAGAAGGGCACACTGTCACACGGGTGCTGCCTTTATCCGCTGCCCGCTATAGCACGGGCAGTTCAGGGAGTTTCCCGATGCTGCCATAAGCCCCTTTACTGACCTAGGCGCAGTGCCAGTTGATGCTAGAAGGATAGTTAAATCTCTATGTCATGTCTAGGTTTAAAAAACTTGACATGCCCCAACTCCCATACCCATAGAAGGCTGAGGCTTTTGGTGTAGCTCCATCCCATGCAATACTTTGGAGGGAAATGAAAGACGGGAGGAAAAATAATTGTGTGAGATCTCCACGAGTATTTGAGTGCTTCAGGAACAGAGGTAGAATTAAGGTAGTGTAACCTGTGCTTCTCATTCTACTCACCTCCTTCAGAAAGTCTAGACTGTGATTTCTGTGAGTGCCCCTGGATGCAGAAACTAGCATTGAAATAAGAGTAGCTCAATTTTTTTCAAGCGTTTTTAAAAAATAAAATGAAAAAAGCTTGGGAAAAGTTAAAAGGAGGCTTGCAAATTCACATTTCTCTGGTCGAGATAAACAGGATTTGTTTTGTTATCTTTTATGGATGTGTGTTCACAAGTATTTACACTTGCAGAGTTCCTGTAGTGTTTTTTTTGGTAATATATGTCTTGTGGTGGGGACAGCTTGGACTGGTGAAATCCTAGGTCAAATAAGGATAATGATTAAATCCTTTACAATGACAAGGACATGACTGGGGGTGATGACATGGCTGGAAATGAAGTCTTTCCATGTTCTGTCCTGCCTTTCCCTGCTGCTGGTCATGGCTTCTGTCTTCTTGCAGCTTCAGTTCAGACACACTTAGTTCTGTGCCACCAAAACCGTTTGGTGAGTTATTTCTGCTTGCCTCTTGTACTGGTTTTGGCTGGGATACAGTTAATTTTCTTCATAGCACCTCCTGTGGTGCTGTGTTTACAGAGTCATGGCTTTTTCTGTTTCTCAGGCTGCCAGTGAGTTGGCTGGGGGTGCACAAGGAGCTGGGAGGGGACACAGCTGGGACAGCTGACCCCAGCTGACCAAAGGGATATCCCAGACCATACGACACCCTGGTCAGCAATAAAAGGCTGGGGAAAGAAGAAGCAGTGGAGACACACACATTCAGAGTGATGGTGTTTGTCTTCCCAAGTAACTGTTACACGTGATGGAGCACGGCTGTCCTGAGGATGGCTGAGCACCTGCCTGCCCATAGGAAGTGGTGAATGAATTCCTCGTTTTGCTTTGCTTGTATGGGCAGTTTTTGCTTTCCCTATTAAGCTGTTTTTTATGTCAGCCCACGAGTTTTCTTTTACTTTTTTTCACCCTTCTTATTCTTTCTCCCATCCCACTGTGGGGAGTGAATGCAGTGGCTCAGTGGGGCTGAGCTCCTGGCTGAGGTTAACCCACAATGCCTCTTTAATGCATCATAAAAAACTAGTGGAGAAGAACAGACAAAGAAACCAGCAAAAAATATACAAACACCCTCCTTCCCAAACTGGTCCAGAAACGGTGTGGTCAAATGTGCTGAACCAAAGAAATGAACGGGACACTCAGGGAAAGCAGCTCTTCTGCAGGCATGTCTGATTGACATCGTTCCTCCAAAACCATAACTTAATCATGCAAGTGACTCATTATCTAACACAGAGGAAATTTTTCTTCCTACTCACACAGATCCAGTGCCTGGGGTAGAAAACATGGTTTGCAAAGATGGCAGCTGGAGTCACCCTTGGGCTGTGTGGGCTGGTGGTGTGTGTTTGCATCCCACGGGGCCCCTTGCTAATTTGAATCTGTTCCTTGTTGCTTGCTTCTAACACAACAGAAGCATTAGAAAGCCATAAAAAGAAAAGTTCAGCTGGTGGGGGCAGTTCAAAGCATGTGGGTCTGCCGAGGGAATTCCTGTTCATCCCCAAGCGGGAGTGATAAAGAATTGCTGCGTGCCCCTCACAGCTCTTAATAGCAAAAGAAAATGACTCTTTGGAGAGAAGATGGCTGCAATGCATCAACCATGCTATAAAAATATTGGATATAGATCTTTCCTGGGAGGTCTCAGTTACCTGTAATTTTCTCCTATATGTTTGTGTGACTCAAGAGGCTGTATTTATATCTTATTGACACCATCTACAAAGTGCTCATTTCTATCAGAAGAAACATTATCTATATGAAAGCATATTCAGCCTCATCTTTTCTGCAACTTTGCAGAGGTACTGAAGAATGTTTTGTATAATTGTGACAACTTCAAAGCTTCTTCCTTGTCTCTGAGGATAGGTATTACACTTTTGATGCTATGATCAGTGAGTTTCTTCCTCTGCATTCTCTGATTAAAAAATTAAATAACACATGCTCTTAAGTAGAATTCAAATGATTGCTTACAAATTTAGATGTGAATCTTGTTTGTACTTTGATTGCAGCTTCTATTTGAGAATATTAAATCACCTTATAAACTTTAGTAAATTGAATTGCGCAACACCTTTTTCAGTTAAGTGTTACCAGTGTTGATTTCTTCTGGAAGGAGGGGCTGGAACGCTCCACTTGAAATCTAAAAAGATCTCTACCAAAATCCCCCCATTGACTCAACTGATGAGCAAAACTGGTTGCAATACCAAACAATATGTGTCAATGTTAAAGGCTGAGCACACCTGGAACAGAACACACTTCCTCTGATTCCGTACCCAAATGCAGCAGCAGTGGCATAAAGAATAATTTTGCTTCA
Organism: Falco punctatus; assembly: GCF_963210335.1. Classification (NCBI taxonomy): domain Eukaryota; kingdom Metazoa; phylum Chordata; class Aves; order Falconiformes; family Falconidae; genus Falco; species Falco punctatus. The sequence goes on along the minus strand of NC_137584.1, from coordinate 593,949 downwards.
CTAAAATCCTGTTCCAGAGTTTCCAGATGAACACGCAGCAGACTGCCCTGAAGCTGCTAAAGAAGACAGATCTGGTTTTGCTCACATCATTTTACTGTATCTAGGTGATCACCTAGTGGTTAATAAAAATGTGCTCCAAAGGAATGCCATGCTTCTTCCCTTAAGCCACTCTGACATCCAAGGTAACATATTTTTCAGTCCAATACCTTATTAACGATATCTAAGTTCTTGCTACCAAGACTGCCATCCCCATTAGTCTTCTCTGACATCTATTCAATAGAACATCTATTTAATCAGCTAACCCCTCCATCTTAAGAATAAGCAAATCTTATTAAAGACAATATTCACATATACTATTCAAAGGTGGATACTAAAAAATTACATTTGGCAAGGGAAAAGATCCTTTTACCAAAAATTTGATACAGAAAGAAAAATATTCTGTGGATATTTGACAGTACCTTTGAATGGCTGCTCACAAGGTGTGGACAGTTTGGGTATTTTAAAGTAGTCACATTCTCTTCATTATTTTCCAAACAGTAAACTAACAGCTAGTTTTTGAATGATTAGACTTTTTATTGGGTTTGCATGGCAAGGTTTTGGTAGCAGGGCAGGGGAGCTAGAAGCTGCTAGAAGCCTCCCACATATCTGACAAAGCCAATGCCAGCCAGCTCCAAGGCGGACCCACCGCTGGCCAAGGCTGAGACCATCAGCAATGGTGGTAGCACCTGTGGAGTAACATATTTAAGAAGGGGAGGGGAAATCCCTCCTGTTTAACTGCAGTTGAAGAGGAGAGTGAGACTATGTGAGAGAAACAGCCCTGCACACACCAAGGCCGCTGCAGAAGGAGGGAGGAGATGCTCCAGGCACCGGAGCAGAGATGCCCCTGCAGCCCATGGTGAAGCCCATGGTGAGGCAGGCTGTGTCCCTGCAGCCCATGGAGGTTAACGGTGGAGCAGATTCCCACCTGCAGCCCGTGGAGGACCCCATGCCAGAGCAGGTGGATGCCCAAAGGCAGCCATGACACTGGGAAGCTCATGCTGGAACAGGCTCCTGGCAGGTCCTGTAGCCCTGTGGAGAGAGGAACCCATGCTGGAGCAGGTTTGCTGGCAGGACTTGTGACCCCACAGGGGACCCATGCTGGAGCAGCCTGTTCCTGAAGGACTGCACCCCATGGAAATGACCCACACTGGAGCAGTTCATGGAGAACTGTCTCCTGTGGGAAGGACTCCAGGCTGGAGCAGGGGAAGAGTGTGAGGAGCCTCCCCCTGAAGGGGGAAGGAGCAGCAGAGACAATGTGTGATGAACTGACCACAACTCCCATTCCCCATCCCCCTGTGCTTCTGGGGTAGAGAAATTTGGAGTGAAATTAAGCCAAGGAAGAAGGGAGGGGTGGGGAGAAGGTGTTTTTAAGATTTAGTTTTTATTTCTCATAAGCCTACTTTGATTTGATTGGTAATAAATTAAATTAATTTCCCCAAGTTGAGTCTGTTTTGCCCATGACAGTGGCGGATGAGTGATCTCTCCCTGTCATTTTCTTGACCCAGGAACCTTTCCTTATTTTCTCTCTCCTGCCCAGCTGAGGAGGGGAGTGACAGAGTGGCTTTGGTGGGCACCTGGCATCCAGCCAGGGTCAGCCCACCACAGACGTCCACTCTGCTTTCTTGAGAGTCCTGTGGCTTATGCAGACCTACATACCATAACTCTAAACAGTTACAGGATGACTTTTATACCTGTTATGAATATGGGTTTTGTATCTTGGAACTTGATTTTCCATTAACATAATCCACTATTTACATGTCTGGGATGACTTATATTGTGTTTACAAATTAGAGTAGATAACTACTGATGCAATAAGAAGCCTAAAATGAACAAGGTTGTAAGTTCAACATTATTTATTTACACATTGATCTCCAAAAGACAAAAAAATATTTTAAAAGCCAGGCCACAAGAATGAAAGGAATTGTTTTCAAGATGCACCACAAAGAAAACGGAGGTAAAATAAACATTGGCTTATTCTACTGAAAGTTTGGGGTAAGAAAAACACTTACTAAACTGAAGGTTTTCTATCATTCTGTGGAAACAGTAAGTTTCTAAGCCTGGCTGGCTGGCTCTTCAAAGCCAGCTTCTGATGCCTGCTTCTTCTATCAGCAATTCTAAACAGCCTGTGAAAGTCTGTTGGGTTTGTCCTCCTGTTTCCTACTGTATGAATTATGGCAACAGACAGGCAGAGGAAGTTCTTTTGAGGAGGATTTAACAGTGTGGTTGCATCTCAGGAAGGCGATGAAGATATAGGAGGTTGCAGTCAGGGAATGTATAGGGTTATACATGGGAACAGTCAAGTGAGGTGTTTTTGAGACTCAAACAAGCCTCCTTTGCTCTGGAGGGCATCTGTACTACATAGGTCCATTTCTGTGTTCCTCGCTTAATTAAAGAGTGAGTGGTTCTTTGAAGAAATGCAAGATTTACAGTCCATATAAATATGACAATTTTTGTCTTATTTTAGTAGTGTAGTCCATTGTGGAGGACACATCTATTGTCAGTGGTCAAATAACCCTTTATGTTATTACTTTTCTTACTTTATAATGATTATGTTTACCATGTGTTTTCTTTAGGGAATAAGCTGCCTTCATGCTGTTATCACCATTGCTTTGTCAGAAATGGTGACGCGGGTCACAGGCAGAAGGATCACCTGCCCTGGTTCCTCTGACATAATCAGAGCAGACAAAAGGAAATACCTGACTGAAGGAAACAGATTGTCAGAAGTGTTCAAGACCCAAGAATATAGATTGTTTTGTGCTGCAAACACAAAATGTGGGATTCTGCAGGTGGAACTCATCTGGAAATCCAACATTTCCATTCATATTTCTCTTGGCTACAACAGGTTTTAAGTTCTGTCTTTTTGCTTTCTCCCCCATCTTTCTTTCCAGCTGTTTATTTTTAAAGTGACTTTAAATTTGCTTTTAAATAATCTTGTTTCCACTCTGGTATAAGACTACCTCAGCTAGAACACTGTTTCTTTTTAAACTTCTTAAGCACTCTAATAATGCAAATACTACTAATAAAAACTTAAGGACTTAAATTTTTATCCCTGGGGCATGCCAGCATTCTTGACCGACTTCAGTGGTTTAGATAAAGATGAAAATAATTCCTACAAAGCACTAGAAATGTTATGTTTTCTTGGACATCATGTTATCACAGACTGTCTTTTATTCTGAAAAAGGTAAGGAGAATTATACAGGACATGTGCTTCTTTTGACTCCAATTTCCAATTAAATTTAACTTGGCCTTTCTGGCAGTTCTGAAAACAGTGACTTAAGCCCCATAGTTCAATGAGGAAACTCAGTGCTGTAGTGAATTGTTAATTTTTCAATAGCTACTTTAGGTCAAAATGAATATAGGAATATGCTGTTTGCATGCAAGCACATGCCTGGAAAGCTAATGAAGTCTATTCTCAGATTTGCTAGCTATTATCCTCAATTTGCATTTGGCTATGATAATACAGTTCCAACTATATCAATGTCTGTCAAGCCATCTTGCTTTACAGTTGATATAGCACTAGCTCCAATGGTAAACACACAGTTAATATATCCTGGATAATAAGGATTTTTTTGTGTCTGCTTTACTATCCTGTCTCATCAATGTTTTTCATGGCTGTTTAGCTTGACTAATGACTTCCAAATGACCACAGAAGACAGAAGTCTCCCTGGGTGTTGCAAAGTGTGTGGGATTAATTTCAAAAAGCCTGTCTGAATTGCATTAATGCAACTATTTGACCTGTGTATATCCCCAGGGCAAAATGTAGTCAAGCAAAAGTAGTAACAATAAACAGGATTTCAAGTTGCAGTTTTATTTTTTTCTGAAATGAAGTTCAGTTAATTGACTTTTCATTTTATTTCCAGATCCAGCAGTGGAAAACTGCTGCCAGTCTTATCTGGTTTTGGTTTAGTACAATCTATTCTCCAAGTCTTATTGGGAAGGAATCCTTTGTAATTTGTTTGGTTCTTTCATACATATATCACAAAAATCACAAACTGTTGATTGCACTGTGTTTTAACTTATTTTTCTACGGTTATCTTTATTCTGATATTTTGTTTCTTATTTAATTAATTTTACATTTAATTAATTCTGCATTTAATTTTGATGGGTTTTTTGCTATAACTGTAAGGTATATGCAGCCTTGAGGGGAGGATTACTGTCAGTGCACCTAGCTTGCACAGAAGAGCGAAGAAAATCTGTAGTTCTGCTGCATGGACCCAATGGTGTAAGATTTAAGTTCAGCATTGTCAGCAAATTGCCAAGGTATCCTGCAGTTTGCCTATAAAAATTTGCAGCCAGCCTAGGAAAGAGAAAAGACAGTTGTAGAGTCCTTTGTTGTATTAGATGAAGTTTAGATGAAGTATGCAAGCAGTTAAAACAGTGAAAACCCAATACTAGAATTTTCTATGCCTTCATTAAAGCCTAAACAATGGTGTGGTCATTAATTAGAAGATAATTTTTTTTCCACAGGTTTATGTGGGCTTCAGTAACTTTTTTGTTAGCTGTCTATTGGTAGGGTGTTTGATCTAAAAGGTATTGATATTTATGCACATATCATTTGAAAGTGAATTTTAACACAGTATTGCATAATTGTCACTTAAATCTGGTTACTTGCCAAGACTGCATTCTTAATGTCAAAGTTTCAATATTAAATATAGATTAATTTTGTCAATTGTGATGTTGACAAATTTAATTGACCGTAATTGTCAAAATTGCTGGTCATTAATTTATTCTTAGATTTTCTGTGTGAAAATATAAACCTGCAAAAGTGTCATTGTCAATTATGGTCCATTTGAAGTGACCTAATTAGCATTGTGTGATGAACCAACACATGGAAAAGCAAATGGGGGAACATGGTCGGGAGATAATTGAATGTGACATGAATACTAATATTGACTTTATACTATTTGAGTCATTAAAACACTGTCCAATGAAAAGGACATAATTTTATTTCATGTTTTTATTTGCACAGAAGGATAGAACAGCACAGAAGGATAGAACAGCACAGAAGGGTAACGAGGAACACCTGAATTCTTTCCACTGGAAAAAATTTTGGCAGGATGAATGGAAAAGCTGAAATAAAAGTGGTATCCCACTTTTATTTAGCAGTGGGCAATCTGGCCCAGATTCTCTAGGATTCTGAATGACTTCCTTATTTTGCAGTATTTCCCAGGAATACACAGTTCCTGGAAAGGAAATAGTTGGTTACAGACTCATTTTTGCACAGGTGAGTGGGCATCAAGAGAGGAGGAAAATTAGAAGTCATGCCGTGCCACCACATCATCTTGCCACTAATGCCATGACTCTAAACTTATTATACCAATAGACAACTTTAAGAGCTCAAAAGTTCTTTCAGTCTTATTAAATATTGGAGCACTGCCACTGAAACCACTAAATACATTGGACTCTCTGGTTTTGTCTCTTTGTGTGAACTGCATTCAAGACTGGGTCTGTTCCTGGATCAGGGTCTGAGAGCCAATACTCTGAGCCATCTTTCTGTCCCGCGCATATAATCCTTCCTGCAACTGGATTCACAGCAATGCAACAACCATTCTTGGAGGCTTTTCTTTACCATCACTCTCATGGAAAAAGTAATAACTGCTGTATAGGTAATGTCTGCTGCTGGGTCAGCACTGGCTGGGTGCTGCCCTTGGCATCTGGGGGCTTGTAAGAAGCCTTTTAGAGTTTGCCAAAACCGTGTTTTCACTGTGTGCTGCAGGAAGGGGAAGCACTCAGTATTTCCCTCTGGGATGAGTAGTGTGCAAAGTCAGGAGCACAGAGACTGTGGAAGTCAAAAGGCTGAAGAAGAGGTGGAGGGGAAGCCAGGAAAGGTGAAAGACAAGACAGAAGCAAAAGGGTCTTTACTGTATGAATGCTTACTGCCCTTCTGCTAAAAAAATGTCTTGAATATGTTAAAAACGCTTATAGAAGAACATAGGGAAATTCCTTGTTTCTTTTGAGTAGACATATTTACAGCAAATATCACTGTTTTCCTTCTGCCTTTTATGATGAGCTTGCGTCTATAGATTCAAGACTAGCTACATGTGTTTGATGTCATCTAAAAAACTCCTAAAAGGATCTATTAACGTGTGGCTTCAAATGATTCAGTGTACTGAGCCACATGCTAACATAACTAGAAACTGTATGAATCCAGTTTATGCTTCCATTTCTAAGGTGGAAGATATGCTTCTTATATGCATGCCTTTCTTACAAATATTCAAATTAAATTTGGGTCTCTACTGCAAATTTTGATGACTAAATTGTTTCTTCTGCCCAGCACACATAGTTGTCATATCTCTGATACTCCAAAGCCAGAAATATTTATTCTACAAAAGGTTTTTCAGAGAACTAATTATAACATCAAGTGAGGTGGTGCTCAAAATAGAATGGATGGGAAATAATGGAAAAAAATGAATCCAATAATTATTTAAAGTAGTAGGTGTTAGTTTCTCCTCTGATCCTATGGTGGTGGTAGCCGGGAGTAGCTTCAAAGTAACAATACCCATCCAGATATTGAGGACGTTTTTATTCTCCTATTCATGTTTTACTGCATTACAAAAATTCAGTAGATTTTGTCTGTTTTTCAATTACACTAGCCACTTACACATGGAGTGCAAAGCTCTCTGTACTGTTGTACTGGTCAACAAAAGACAATGATTAAATTCTAAAAAAGCATTAGATGAAACTGCTACTACAATAGCCATCAGTAATCAGAGGCCTAATCACTTTCTGCTGGAAATCTGTAGCTGTAAAATGAACAGAAATACACATTCAGCTTTGAAGTCCATTTTCATGCAAAGATCAAATAGCTCTGTCAGATTTATTCCTCACAGTTTTGAAGTGTAAATGTAAACCAATTAATAGACAAGGCATTATTTACCGTACCTCTGTGCAGCAGGCATGTGTTCAAAAGTATGCTTGACAAAATTATTTCTATTTAATTGTTAGAATTTTGGGGACAATCATGTTTGGTGTGAGAAAAAGACACAAAGGTGATTACTTTACAGGTATTCTATGGGACGGCACATTTCTTGAGCCACGAGCTGATGGTTTTGCAGTTTCCCTGAGTGGCTCACTGCTGCAGCAGCACATACTTGATTATATGGACTTATGATGGAACTTAACTCTTTGACCTGAAGATCAAGTACACAATTGTGAGCATGCATTTAATAAGTTAGACCCAAATAGCCTGCAAACTGCTTCATTAAGCATGCTGACACCTCTCTCAGCTGCCAAGCTTGATCGAGAAGCACAGTCGCGCAAAACACAAAAGCATTTCTCAGGTACCCATGTGCCATAAGGGTGGATGGGTGGCTGCCTCTCGTGAGTCAGAAATGGGGCTGGGTGACAGGGAAGGAAGTGCTACCACATCTGTGAGCAAGGAAAATACAATTTTTTTTTTTTTTTTTTTTTTTTTTTTTTTAATTTAAGAGGGTCCTACCAAAGCCTGGCCTTTCAAAACTCATAGGAAAGTGTACATGATAGTAACACAACAGACTCTGTGTTTAACATTTTGAAAGCCACCTCTGTCAAAGTGTCTGCACAAAAACTGTTTACAAATGGGATGTCTCTACATACCCAGTCCCTGTATTTCAGTAGCAGGGCCTGTTTAGGAAGGAGCGTTGACTGAGAGGTTTCTTTGCTTTGAGTGAGACTTACCTAAGCATAACATGTTTTTCATCCATGAAGATAAACTTCTTTCCAGGCAAAACAGGGCAGCCCTTCTCAGACTTGCTATCAGAATTGGTCCCAAGCACGTGCTTGATTATTAGCTACGTACCTATATATTTAAGTTATCTATCTGTCCACGCTGTAGCACCAGCAGGGAGAATGCTAGCTGACGTGGACCAGAACCATGCTGGGGAAGATGCTAGTGAGTTAAACAGCATGCATGGCTGCAGGACAGTGCTCAGGCCCATGCCCTGCTCATCCTCTTAGCATGGAAAGGCCTTGGAGGTGTTGGGCCAAACTGTTAGAGGAAAGCTAGCAGGACTGATGAAACAAAGAAAGGTAGGAAGCCACTGTGCTAACAGGACCTTAATTATGGGGCTGTTAGTGGCTTTCACACAGACAAAAGGTGAGACAAAGCTCTGGAGGAGAAACAGCACAGTTGGAAGTTTTCATTAGAAACTTAGTCTGTTGAAATTGACAGGAAAACGTTATGTTTGCAGAATTTCTAGGTTTTTTTCCCCCCTGAAATTGCCAAATATTCATGGTTGGCATTTTCAAAATATGTTTCTCAGTTTGTAATAATTTATTATTTTAAGAATCAATATGTTAAGAAAAAGTTAAACTATAAAAAGGTTGATAATATGTTGTTAACGTAAAGGTGCTTCAACAGACCTTAGCTAATACCCATTGATAATCTATCTGTGGAAAAAAAAAGGTTGGACTGTTTAAATTTTGATTATTCAAAGAGAGATTGAGAGACATTATCAGTGAGTATTCTCTTTGATATCATAAAATCCTTTAAGAATCAGAAAACAATTTCCTACTCACCTCTCATAATGAAAATCTTAGCATCCTCAGATGTACAGATGTACAAGCAAGACTTGCTTGCAGGTGTCTTTCTCAGTAATATGGTTCCTCTTGCATTATGTGTCCTGGACTATTTGGACCTGGAAATGCCTCTAACATCTTACCAAATAAAAAACACTGGAAGCAATTTTAAAGCAGGTACAGTCTCACAGATTTCTTTCCAGTTGTCATTTAAGACATCATTGTCCTGGATGGCAAGATACAGAATGGTCAAGCTGCAGGACAACACCTACTAAAATGATGACTGAAATTTCACAAAGCATGTGCAATTACAGTTTTAGATAGAACTGTATTTTCACTAAATGATATCTCTGCTAGTGATAAAGCAAGCCAAGGACTTGTGCCTCCTTAGATTTATGATTAAGCTGCAATGTTGTGAGATCAAGGCAGTTTTAGTCAATTGAAGACTCTTGTTTCAACCAGGCAAAGATGTAGTTCTGAATTTACTCAAACCATTCTTGCCTAACAAAAATCAACATGAAAACTTTAAAAATAATGAGTTTCAAAAGGATTTCGATTACTTTCATTCCATAATTTCAGATGATAAAAATGAACAGTGATAGGAATTCTAGATGTTAATATAATATAAATAGAAAGATGGACTAGATGAAACCAGCTGAACACTAGTCTGTCCTGAAGACCTAACAGGGAAGTAATAACGTGCTTTTGAATACATAGCAATGAGTTTTGGCAGATATGCCGTATACAATTCCATACCACAGGAAACCATTGAACTTGATTGACTATTTAATCCATTTTTGAAAGAGCATCACTAAGGGGATGGATGCTTATATTGTTAGAATTGTTTTTTTGTAGCCAGAATGACACAGGACTGTTGAAATGCTAGTTGCTGCAGTGTTGATACCTAGTTAGTTTACTATGTCCAGCTGCAGTATTTTAAAAGTTATGTAAAAATCTTGCTGATATTTGCTGAGGACTTTCTTCTACCAAATTGACTTTTTTTGATTGTATTAGTTCTGTTTTAATCTAAGCAAGGTGCCTTAAAACACAATGGCACATAGTACTTGCAAAAAGACATCAGAGTTTTGCAGCTATAAAAAACCTAAAATACATTCAACAAAAATAAAATGCATATACAAAACATATGTTTTTTATTTATTATTTCCTTAGATACCGTTAGATATGTCTAACTTCTTTAAACAGCATAACACTAGTGATTTTATGTAAGCTTGTACCAGAATTGCAATACTGAAGGCTTAACACTGGGTGGGTTGATAAAATTCTGACCTACAGGTTATTTAGTAGAGCCACACAAATTTTATGTATGTCGAAATAGGTTAGCTACATGGATGCATTGAAAAAAAAGGTCAGATTTATGAACTTCTGTAGACATGATAGATAATAGAAAGTACTAAAGAAACTGTATGAAACATTAAAAAAGGGTAGTGTAAATATAAAGTGTAACGGGCTTTGTGTTCCACCCACTGGAAACAAAACTTCAGGTTCTTTTCTATGCCTCTTTCTGTGCCCTTGTTCATGAAAAAAGACCATAAGGTCTTATAAAAGCTACTCCCACTTTTTTTTTCCTTTGGTGTACCACAAAGCATACGGTACTATCAGCCTGCAGTTTTCCCTCTAGCACTTCTGAATTCCCTGCTGCCTCAGTTCAACCTTTTAAATTTAACAATATCAAGATGACTTTACTCTCTCCTGAGTCCACTTTAGTTTGCTAATTACATGGAAGTCTTTCATAAACACAAAGTGTTTGTTAAAAATATAAGCAAAACCATGCACGCATGCAAGCATGTTTTCTCATGGTCTGTGTCTCACCTTGCTCTCTATTTTCCTGAGAAACTGTCCCTTTTGAAACCATGTGTAGCACAGAAGGACTAATGAACAGATATGGGGATATAGGTAAGATGTAATGGCCAACTGCCATTTTAGATGCCTAAATTCAGTGCTGATCTCCCCATCCCACCACCGAGTTGATATATTGTCCTGGAAATGCTTCAATACACCTACAATTCTTTTTATATTTCATCATTTTGTGTCTTATGTGCCTAAATTTTGTCGCTAGAAATATACGGACATACAATTATGCCCTGATCCTGAGCCTGTCTTCTGGCCTCTTCATCTTCCAGCCTCAGGGAGAATCACAAAATATGCCTGTATGTTGCATGTCTCATTTTGGAGGCGCAATTCAGTAGGCATTTCAAAGCGGGATTGTGTTAAGCAGCAGTTAAAAAGAACTCAGGCAGAAATCCATGGAGTCTGGGACTGAAGGTCCTTTTCTAAAGTGACCTGACTTTATGTCTCACAAAGATGTATGAAATGTGGAAGAAGTGCTCTCACTCCTTTGAATTGCTCCACTTTGCATCTTTCCCCAGTAAAACCTCAGGTATGATCCTAGGGGTGAACCAGCCTGCACACATTTCAGGCACCTTATTGAAATGCTCTTCCATAATAAACAGCCTAGTTCCCTGCATAGACAGTGGAATATGTGACATGCCTTTGAAGAACTCCAAACTGAAGTCCCATCTACCTAGCCGTGTTGCAAACGAGGTACAGACAGGCTCTCCTAACTTTGGGGGCCTTCTAACTTCCCCACTGCTCCCTCTTGATGGTTCATTTAGGTCCTTATGCACTTTCTTTGAGAGGAATGACTTAGTAAATGTCTAAATTGTAAAGGTGTCTGCCATAGGACAGCTGGATTCTGCCTTGTAAAAGAGACAGAAGGGCCTGGGGCTGTGTGTGCTGAGAGGAGGGAGCTATGAAAGCATTTACAGATCAGAGTAAGCTGTTTAGGTCCCAAAGAGAAACATGTGTTTTGGATACGCTTTTGCCATTTTTCGCTGGGTACTTTTAAGCTAGTTTTGTGGCTCTTGTTTGCAGATGCCTAACTCTAGTTTGAAGAGTACTTGAATTCAGACTGGAGGTTGTGAGTTCTGCTAAGTAGGTACCAAAAAGAGATCATGTTATGCTCAGTTCCTGTGGAAACTGAGCCCTTGTACAGTAAAGACCAAGATTAGAGGAAATCTCTCCACTAAACTTATAATGCTGAATTGAACAGGCTCTGAACACCGTGTTGAAACTATGGCTGGGACCTCAGCGTGAAGAACCAGGCTGAAGAGTCTATTAAAATGATCTTCTTTCAGTCACCAACCAAGAATGGTTGTGTGGAAAAAATGACTGTCACAATTTAGTTAACGACTGTATCATTATGTATGTACACATCCAAAATTAAGAGTAAATGGAAAACTTTAATTCTGGGGCATGTAATTTTGTGAATGCTGGCTTCTGTGGCCTTTTGAAGTCTTTTCAAGGCAATCCTCCATGTGCGTACTACCTTGTATACAATATCAATAGTCCTTTGTGGCCTGTCATGTAGATGTGCTTCAGAACAGGGGCTTTAGTATTACAGCAGCAAAAATATTGGTTTGTTATTCATTTTGTATGATTTAAAAGTCATCTCTCATGTATTTATTCCATTGCTCTGGCATGCTGATAGGCCTTCTTTAAGCCTCAGCATTATGTCCAGTGACACTGTCAGTTGTGTCACAACCTAAGATAATTTGTTCTTTTCCGATCTGCTAGTACCCTTTCTTATGAGTTTAGCAGCATTATGTGCTAAAGGAAACAAGTGGCGATCAGAAAAGTCACGAGACACATTTGCATAGTGTCTGAGATAAATAAAAAGTAACAATGCAATACAAAGTCTTCTTCTGTAGGCCTGATGCTCCAGCTGGTACAGAGCCCTGCAGCATCTTTTTGGATGGCTATTCCAAGGACATCACACCTGTATATGGTTACATTACCTTTTTATAGAATATCAATTCTCTTTCTAGGACTGGGCTTACATTCTCATTAGCTTTTAATAGCCTGAAATACCCAGAGGTCTGGGATGAGGATGTAACTGAAGAGCTTCAGTGCTTTGGTGCAGAGGATCATTTATACTGAGACAAAACCTGTCTGCAGAGCGGACAGAGCTCCAGAGCTCCCATGCCCCAGATTTAAGTGAGTTGTGACAATCACCACAAACATCACCATCATCTGCTCCAAATGCAGAAGCAATACGTGCCTTTGATTTGTCTTCCGAGCCATGCAGATTTGTCTGTCTGTGTATACCTGTATGACTGAAAAAGACAGACAAAACAACTGTTGCACTGCTCATAGTTCTGGTCTCAAGAAGAAGATGACAAAGTGGGGGGAGCAGTACAATGGAAAAATGACAGGTGGAGAAAAAGGGAGGGAGGGAAAGAAAGCTGGGAATATGGGATAAATGAGATGGAGATTGTGAGGAAGAGAATGAAACACATCTGCAACAGTGAATCAATATGTAAAAGGTTGGAAATAATCCAAGCCTGGAACAGTTATGCCAGTAGGTCTGGCAGTAATATCTTTCTCTTCTAGTTGTCTCTTTCTTCTGAATGTACCTATTTCCTACTTTTCATTTTACATCCACATGGACCAGGGGAAGATACTTCCCGATGTGCAATGGATGGTCTCCTGGAAGAGACCAAAAGTCTCAGAAGAGTTCAGAGAGTTTCGGAGGGAGGAGGATGATCACAGATGAGCTCTAAATTCCCTCCAAAACCTTCCAAGGAGGCTTTTGTACTTCTGCTGGGACCCACGTCTTTGGACAACAGGCAAGTTTTTTAATACATTCAGCATCAAGACTGCCAGCTAAATCTGCAATAAACAGAAATTCTCCATTTAATCTTCAGAGTTCTATTTATGTTTACAGATTCTCAATGCAGCTAATATCAGCTATAAGCAGCAGCACTGAACATTTTTGCTGTCTTTAGGATCCTTTTCCTCATGATTCATTGCTTTGAGGATCTCTGCACTTCTTGGGCTCCATAGCTCTGTGAACAACACAGGAGCTCAAAATTTGCTCTCCCATGCTTGTACAGTATCAGTGTGGCTATCTAATTCTGTCCCAAAGTCCTCAAGAAGTCCTGCCTTGTCTTCCCCTTAACTGTTGTACTTGGCCTTGAATTCTGAAATGCAAAGAAATATCTCTTTGGCATACAAAAGACAAAATGGGTGAAGGCCAGGATGACTGAACTGGTCAGTGCAGTATGTAGCAGGTCTCCCTGATGGATGGCTATGATATCAGTGGTCATTTGGACAACCCTCATCTAGTGAAAGTCCCCAGTGCTCAGAGGCCCCCCACTGACCCACCGCCCTCCACCTGAAGATCTGCATCTTTCCATGCTGCTTCCTTTTCTCCTTTCCTAACACCTACACTGAAGCTCCACTCTGGGATTGGTTTGCCTGCTTTAGAGCTAGGTTATGAGACAGAAATGTGTTAAATAGGGTTGCATCCTTGGTTTCAGTGAATGTAATTGAAAATGATAAAATAAGAAGAAATTCAGAAATGAGGATCACTGCTTCTGCACTATCCTCAGATAAACACATCCATGATAATAAATAAGTACATTTTGAAGAGGAAATGCAGCTCTAATTTCTAGAGCCTTAACTGGCTGAGTAAAGCAGCATGAAAAAAGATGCTGAGGATTTTGGAGGCAAATACATATCATCTTATACAGTTACACTTGAGTGAGACTGTGAACAAAACTCACAGAAACTACTTTCATATTAACAAAGTGGTTGTTGTTGACAAGCGGAGCATGTGGTGGAAGGAGATTGTTGTCAGTGTAAATGGTGGTTACTGGAGAAGGGCTGTCACTGAGATAAAAATGAGGTGAAAAGGCTTCAGTTGGTGAAAAATGACATTGGCAAAATTGGTTCATTTCAGTGGAAGGGTTGGAGTAGGAGTCCCTGGCTGTCAGGACATGCTATTCAGTAGAGCGGGTTATCAGATACATTTTTCATTTGTTGAGTATTCTGTTAAGGGCACAGCTAATACCATTAAGCCTATCCATGAGCAGCCAATAGACACATTTAGAAGCCAAACACTGAGAGTCCCAGTATTTACTGGCCTTGTTCCATGCACACAACTCTCATCCATGTCAGCTCTGCACAGATCTAGCATGGCTTATGACCCTGAGTTTTATCCTTTCCGTGTTACTAGTGCATTACTTACTGGGCAGTGAAAGCAGAGTCTGCAAAAGCCTTAATTTCTTTGGAATTAGAAATCTGAAGCATTATTGGAAGCCAAATATTATAAAGTAGACTAAAGGGACATGGCACCTTAGACAATGCTCAGGCTTAGTCTGAGTTGGAAGATGGTGATCTTTGTTACACATAAACGTGTGTCTAAGATACCAGACACAAGCAGAAATCCACACCTGTACCACGGCTTGTTGGCATTCAGAACTGACTGCAGATGAAGCAGTCACCGGGGGCTGAACTGCTCCCCATTCATCCCACTGCGGAGCTTTGGAGATATTTGCTGCATTACTGATACCTCTTCTATGGAAAATCAAGGCTTCTGTGTTGAGAAAAATCTCTCAAGCAGTTTTGTACCTAAATTAAGTTAACTCTGAGAAGGAATGCAAGCCCAGATCTTATAAGGGAGGTAGCTAGGTGCATGTAGTTCAGTATAGCACAGTTATCAGGGCTCAGACCACCAAGCAGAACTGGTGGGTGCAGTGATGGAGCCTGCCAGAGGACTTGATCCATGCCAGCCAGTCTGTATCAAGAAGTAGAGAAGTCCAGTGAGTGGGAGGTGACACCCCTGCAACTCCTCGTCTCCCTCGCCAGCTGATACAGGGCTGCCATGCTGAGAGTTTGCTTTGCTAGTACATCACCTCCATCCAGACTCTCCTGACCTTTCTCCAGACTCCAGGCAGCAGCAGATGCTTGAAAAGTTATGGACAAACTGTGCATATGGTGGAGGTAGAGAACAGGCTCAAATTCCTGTTCTGTGGCAGCTGTATTTATTTCCTGGTTTATGCTCATAGAAGCCCCTAAATAGACTAAAAACTATAAGATTCAAACCAGCGAGACACTGACAGACATGAGTTCTTTAAGATTATTCGTTCAGGAATCCAAAACGTGAGGGCATGGTTATGTTCAGAAAATGCTTAAAGAATTTTCTTTGTTCAGGTGCCTTTAAAGCCTTGTTTCAGGGTGATCACTTAACAGCCTTGGGAAACAAGCTAGCAGACCTTTGCTGCAGCATTCTCTAGATGCATTACATTCTGCTGTCCTCTCACACAAACGTGACAGTTGCAGTGATAAAGGACAAGTAGAAGATTAGTAGGAGATAATTATTATCTTGCTAGGCTTCAGTTTCTGACTTAGGAAATTTCAAGGTCTGACAGAAGCAGTGATTTCAATGTAGAACAGAAGGTAAGGGAAAAAAGTTTTCTCATAGTTGCTTGGAAATAATTTCTGATGTTGAACCTTTACTTGGTTTTGATTGAAAGTGTTCACTAAAAATCATCAGCAGTTTCCAGCAAGCTGCTAGGGTTGATATGATCAATATACATAAAAAATTATAATGAATCTAACAGTTTTCATATCCAGTTGTCATTCATAAAAGTAACAACCCCCCCAGTCCTGCTGCAGGCTATCTACCAGCAGAACTGTTGGTTACAATTGATTTGTTGATAGACAGTTAGTAAAATTCTGGTCTGTTGAATACAAAAGTTTAATTAAATACCTGAGGGGTGGGGGGTGGAGTGGGATGGGGCAGGGATGAGGTGACTCATTTATTTTTGCTGAAAGGACAGGGTAAGGTGGTGAAAAGTAAAAGACCAAGACAGGAATCAATCAGCCTAGCAGGGTGCTCCTTTTGAATGAGTCCCTAAAGTGGATATCCTAGCGCACAAGCAGACTGAGTGTAAAGCTTTTGCAACTGCAGCGGTGATAGGAAGCTATGGAGAGGTATAGCTTTTTCCCACCTGTGACACGGGATGGTAGGAAGGGCTCTGAACAGGGATCTTCATCTCACTGACAAGTGCCATTGACAACAACTACAGCTCTTCCAAGAGCAGGAGAGAGATTCTTGGTGTGCACTGTTTCCTGCTCACAGGGATTCCATGTATGCTTATTTACTTTGACATAGACCAGAAAAAAAATGGCAATTAAGCAGCAGAGTTTGAAAGGATTCCCTTTAAGGTATTCTTTAGGGAAAATGAGGGAAAAAAAAATAAGAAAAAAAAGACAAAAAAGACAAGTATAATATAATAGGATAATCTAAGAATCTGGTCTGTATAATAGCAACTTCTCTCCTAAAGAGAGGAGGAAAAAGTCACAGTGCTGTGCAGGTCATTCCTCTGCTTGCTCTATTTCAGGAAAGGCAACTATACACTTGGAGCAGGGATTTATGCTGAGGTAAGAATCACACTTAATTTTTCAGTTATAATCCAGCTTCCAGGAGTCCCCAAGGCTTGAAAGAACCATGCTTTAGGGCACATGGTGGTTTCTTCATTGTCTGTGGTTTTGTGACAATAATTAATCACCTTCTAGACCTGTGTTTGGGGTAGAATATGGCAGCAAAGGATAAAACATTTGTGCTGATTAGTTTTGAATGGCTGCAGCAATTCATATCCTTGAGGTGCTACTGCATCTCCAGGTTCTTGCAGAGAAGTATGTGGCTCAGTGTTTCCTAGGCTTGAGAATAACTCTACGTTGTCTTCTCACCCGTGTGGGGAGAGCCTATGGTGTTCACTGCTTTGCAGACCCACTTGTCATGAAAGGAGTTCAGGTATGATGCTATAAAGCAAAATGTTTGGCCAGATAACATATATTTTCTATAAAAATTGCTGTTAAAAGGCTCTATGAAATGTAATTGGGATGTAAGTGGTGCATATACTACAGCACAGTTCTGAGCTACTGCAGCTGCTGTGGGTAACAAGTGCAATGAATACAGGAGAACCCGTGCTATGATATGTCCTGAAAGCTCGGGTAAATATTTTCAGGTAATGTTAGTCTTGAAGATATCTCCTGATAATGCTGTCTTTCAGGCTGTCATAGCTCTCTTCACCTGCTTTTATATTCTAAGACATGTACACCGTGAATAAATTTTTTCTATGAAATATTGAATAATTCAGAAATAGAAGGGTAATTTTATACTGAATTTTTTCAATCACACTGAAGAGTTCTCATTACAAAATCCAATTCTAATTCAAAACCATTTCCACCAAAGGTAATGTTATGTATCACCCTATGGAGTTTTACCTGTGCTTCATCCATTTCCATTTCATGCACTATTGAAGACCATGGAAATACTACATGACACAGAAAGAGAGGTGGAAAATAACTGAATTCAAAGTTCTGGTTCAGACCCAGTACTTACTGTAGCTTTCAAGGCAGTTTTCTATGTTCTCATCCTAGAAATCTTATATATGTAATAAAATGAGATAATTAAAATTGTTTACTTAAATATGCTAAAAAGAAAATCATATACTGAGTAGAAAGAATGTCCTGTTCCCACAACGAAGACCAAATGTTAGGGGAGCCACGTTCCACTCTTTTCCCAGGCTCCCTGTAATGGTTTTGGCTGGGATAGAGATAATTTTCTTCATAGTAGCTGACATGGGGCTGTATTTTTGGATTTGTGCTAAAACCAGTGTTGATAACACAGGGATGTTTTTGTTACTGCTGAGCAGTGCTGACTCAGAGCCAAAGCCCTTTCTGCTCCCCACACCACCCCTCCACCGAGGGGGCTAGGGGTGGGCAAGGAGCTGGGAGGGGGCATGGCCAGGCCAGCTGACCCCAGCTGACCAAGGGGATATCCCAGACCATACGACACTCTGGTCAGCAATAAAAGGCTGGGGAAAGAAGAAGGAAGTGGGGGATGTTCGGAGTTATGGTCTTCATCTCCCCAGATAACCATTTTGTGTGATGGAGCCCTGCTTTCCTGGTGATGGCTGAACACATGCCTGCCCATGGGAAGTGGTGAATGGATTTCTTGTTTTCATTTGCTTGTGTGCATGGCTTTTGCTTTCCCTATTGAACCATCTTTATCTCAATCCATGAGTTTTCTCACTTTTGCTCTTCTAATTCTCTCCTCCATCCCACCGGGGCAGTGAGCCAGTGCCTGTGTGGTGCTTAGTTGCAGCTGGTGTTAAACCACGACACTCCCCCTGTGATCTTAGCTTTGGCCCTTGAGCTGTATGAGTGTCTTTTGCCTCTGAAGAAAAGGCAATATTCTTCCCTGCTTCATGAGTGTCCTCTAGCCCAGTCCCAGGTTTCCCTCATAATGAATGTCTTAAAGGAGAATGTCACCACTTGCGGTGAAAAAAATCTAGCTCATGACCCTGCTCACAACAGCCACCATCCTTGAGCTGCAAGATGGGAATATAGATGGAGAACTGCAGAACCCTGCTCCATGTTTGAGTGCTGGAGAAACAGTCCCTGGGGGTGACAGAGCTTGGGGGAACCTTGGAACCTTGAACAATGCTGAGATACTATCCCTCTGAGCACAAGGACCAGTAGCCAGGTTTTTCATTGCCTCATCATTTGGATGAGCCCTTAGTATGGGCAGACTCACTGGAGCTTTTCCTCTAATTGCAGTAAGTTGAATGAACACAAACATAAATGTTGATAATGTGTTTGTACCTCCATGAGTTTGCTTTTTTGCCCTCTTCAGTTTTGTCAAAAAGAACAGTGATGCTGACCAATTACGCAATTGAGTTCCTATTTCTTCACTCCAAAGTGGAGCTACCTACAAGTTTACTGTCCAATTTCCCACAGTGCTGCTAGATCCTAGTTGCAAATGGGACCAGCCACTCTCAAGCAGGTAAGGTGGTAAAAATGCAGGAAACATTTCTTTGCCACAAGTGAAGCAGAGAAAGAGGCCACCATGCATCAAGCAGAAAGATGAAAGCCATGCCAGCTATTAATGGGAGCTGAACTGTGCTACAGCATGCATTTCCATTGCAAGCTGAAAAGACCCTGTGTGAAGAAGCATGGAAATAGTTTTTTAATATTGTAGTTCCCTGTTAATGCCACTCTCAGTTTTCAAACCCTCATATTCAGGAGATGTATTATTATTAGCCATAGGGCACTTTATGGATGTTAATTTAATGGGTTTTTGTTTTTACTGATGCTCTGATGTTTCCAAAGAAAGACCTGTAGATGTGCTGCACATTAAAGTCACAAACTCAGGGCAGCCCAGAATTGAGAAAGCTGTCTCAAAAGCCATTATACTGTTTTAACTGTATTAATGTATTCACTCTCATGCTAATGTAAAGACTTTAGACGATGTTAAGAGATTTCGCTATGGCTGTGGGAGGTCAGAGGCAGGTGTACAAACTGTTGTGTGTCCTGGGATTAGCTGAGAACCTGCTTGGCCTCTGGTATAAGACAAATCAACCCAGA
Organism: Falco punctatus; assembly: GCF_963210335.1. Classification (NCBI taxonomy): domain Eukaryota; kingdom Metazoa; phylum Chordata; class Aves; order Falconiformes; family Falconidae; genus Falco; species Falco punctatus. The sequence continues at coordinate 574,176 of NC_137584.1, read as the reverse complement.
CGCTCGTAAGGGAGCAATGCACAGGAGCAAGACTCCTGAAGTTTGACATGCTGCTTTGTCTCTCTTGCTCAGTATCCTTGCCACCACTGCAGCTTTGCTGCTCCATTTTGCTTCCCCTTGATAAGGACACAGATTCTTCCTAGATGTATATATAAAGGTTTAAAAAAATAGGTGCATGATCTTAATGCAGATACACAAACAGCTTGGTTGTATCAACAGGTTAACAGATGTAAAAGGCAGTGGAAACTCAGTAATACATAATCTGAATACTTACAGGTATGTTTTAGGTTAGCCTTTAAAGGGTTTCATGTGTACATGGCAGTATTTGCAAAACTGTATGGAATAAGAAGTGTGCCAGCACTTTTTAACAACAGATTCTGAGGCTGTGAAACATACATTCCAGATTCAGTGTACTCAATTTTTAAGTGATTTGCACATTAAGTCATCCCTGTCTACACTGACTTTTTCTCTGAAAATGGTTCTAGAGTTTACTGTTGTAATATATTTCATATATTCCCAGCAAGCTAAGATTGTAGGATTTGCTATTGTATGTTTCTGCTCGAAGGTTTCAGATGTGTTGTTATTGAAAATCACGAATGCAGCCAGAACACAGAAGTATGCAGTTTCTCAACGTTGCTGCAACCAGGAAAAAAGAACTTTTTGTTGAATTATTTTAATTTGATAATTCAGCTGTTGGTTGTAGTATGTTGTTTTTTTTGTGGAGGCAAACTGTTATGCAGAAACTAGGATTCCATGGAGAGAGACAGACTAAGCTGGAGAGCACAAGCATGATAGTGGTGAAGAGAAAATACCTAATCCTGTTTCATGCCCATTTGCTGCTTGAATTTCCCTTTACAGGCTCAAAAACTCCACACAGCAGGTACTTTCAAAATTAACTCTCCTTCCAGGGGGTCTAGTGTAATAGTACTTAAGCAGGCTTTTCTAAGCTGAATTAGCTGTTTCAATTTTATGTTTGGCTTCAGCATTCCTGTAACTGTCTCTCTAGGCTGAAAAGCTCAATTTCCCTACCAGTCATGCTCTCTTTGTACCCTTTTCCCACTACAGAGCTCAGCAACCTTTGTCAGCCTTCTCCTGGCAGCTGGACTTTCCCACTCTGCCAGGTTCTGCTCTTTGCAAATTCTTTAAACCAGATAATTGCCTGGGAGGTCAGAATAGAGAGCCTGGGGTTTCCTTACAAATTTATTCCAAAATGGCTAAGATAAGGGATGTCTCCAGCATATTCTGTGAAATATATATGACCAAGCTCTTTCTATGACTTCTGTCTGCTACCTGTTCCCAGATACCTGTTGCTTTGCCTCTCGTTTTCCTCAAATCTCTAGTGCAATACCGTTCCCAGCAGTCCTGCTTTTGAGAGCACCAGGGTTTGTATGAAGACAGATTTGCCACAGCCTATTTGCTGCAGAATGAAAAAAGGAGCTTTCAGAAGCAGTAAGCTTGCTCCCCCTGCGGGAAGTCACTTCATTTTATACTCTGCTACCAGATCCTGCATGTAAAAATGTAAATACTAACTACAGGAACACAACACCACGTGTCTGTGCCTTTTACCACTGCATCTGTGAAATTATTAATCTAACGAAAAGGGAACAGTTTTTTTTTCTTTGGACATCACAATCAGTCTTCAAATAATCAAGAACAAATGTGCATTGCAAGGGTGCTTTAACCTGACGTCTGCTAAAGTACTTCTGAAAATTTTGTAAAGACACATGATTCTCAGAGAAGGAGGACTTAATACACTCTTTTTATTACAGAAACCTGTCCAGTAATACTAGACTGTAGCTTGCAGAAGCCTCTGTGCACATCCAGAACAACCCCCAGCCTTCTCTTGTAAAGGTGGAAGTCTTGGGCTTTAATCCTTGTCCTGAAAATGGCAAAAGTATCTTCAAATGAAATGAAACAGGGAAGAAAAAAGAAAAAGCCTAAATACCATTGCGAGCAAACCCCTTACAGCGTGTCTCTCAATCATTTCTGGAAAGCATCCTTATAAAGGACACTACAGTCAAACTACTTGTATTTATTCCTTCCCTTATCCTACAACTCATGCATTTCTCTTCTGCACCCCCTCCTAACTGCAAACACCATGGTGAATATTGTCCATTCTTCCTCAGTCCAAACCCCCTGTGCCAAACTATATCCCTGGACCTGGCTATTAAGGCCTTTTGCTAGGAATTGAATCAGTCAATACAAACAATCAGTTGTTAAGACTCTGGTGACCCTGAAATTCAGGACTCTTGCTGGCTAAACTAGCATGTAAAAGGTTGCTGCCACCTGTTCCATCAGCTATCTTGTGCCAAACATGTGTCTGATATATTTTCATTAAGTTTAGGCAACATGGAAACTATGTGGTCTAGAAAAATACCAGATAAGTACTGTAATTCAAATAATCTGCACTGAAAAACAGGGTAAACCCAGTATTTTAAAATGCAAAGCAACTCAGGTTAAACCTTGGATAAAATTTGCCATGAAACCAATTACACAATATAATTACAGGCACATGACGTCCCTTCATACTTCTTCTAATTATTTCTAATCTAATTAATTAGCTTCTAATAAAAAAGTGCATTTTATTGGAAGTGCATTTACTAAAATATTTACAGGTGTGGTCTCATTCAGGGCTGTATCCATCTTTTGGAAGAATTGTTTTGACTTGGACAGTTGTTGGACCACAGCAGCAGTGGCTTTATGGAAAGATGTGTATGGAAAGCCCAAAGGGAAATACAGTGTTTTGATGCGGAAAATAACTTCTGATTTTGTTTTTCCTATTTCAACTTATTTCTGAATTTCAAAGGGCAAATACTGCAACGCGTGTAGTTAAGAGGCAAAGGCAGGGTGCGGGGAAGGACTCCCAGCGGCCGAGCCAGCGCCGGCAGAGGCCGCCCAAACGCGAGCCGGGAGCTCCCCCTGCCGCCGGGCGCGGGCGGGGCGCTGCCTTCACACATGTAAACGCGTCTTTGTTAATTAGGAATAGGAATGTTTCGTGGAAAAACTCCTTTCCCTCTTCCAGTCCCTTTATTTTTATTTTTCTCTCCTTATGTTGTTTTTGAATTGGCATCTTGAAAATGCTACCGGAACTTGCGTGACAGTCTTGGATAATCAAATGTATGAGGAAAAAATTCCTGTCATCCTGCGGCATAAAACCAAACCTCTCTTGGGCTTCACCATCTCTTCAGTGTATTTCTGCGTTTTCAGGGATGGATATCTTCAGGGATGGATGGGAGCGACACAGCAGACAGCTAAGTCACAGTAGCCTGTTTATTTAGAGCTCTGTGTTCACCAGCACCTCTCTCCTGGGCCTTTTGCTTTCCCAGTAGCTTACCGAGGACATACTGAGGCCAACGCAGTATTGCTGTTTGTCAGGTACAGCAAAAAACTGAGGACCCTCGGTATCTCTAACAGTGTGACTTCCTCCTTGTAATTCTAAAAAGTGATGAGAAGGTTGACACGCTTTACTATTCTGACACACATCTTAGAAATACATATAATTTATAGCAAAATAAATTGTGGTTCATAGTCTACTGTAAACATCGCTGAATATATAGAGCAGGATTTTCTTCTGCAATTTAGAAACATGCACTGATCAGACTGTGCAGATGTTATCAAAAGGAACAGAAAGGACAAGACAAATGCTTTCATAAACCATTTCTTCTTGGAGCTGGACTTGAAGTGCACTCACTTGAAGTGGACCTTGTGTATAGGTACAGCTTTATTTGCTAGCCATGCTATGTGTTATACTCACTGCAGTGAGCTGTCTTTGTTTTGGTCTACACTATCTCTCAGTGTGGCTGAACAGATTTTTAGGGTTATCTAGACAGTACTGAGGTTTCTAGAATCATGCTACGTTTTCAGGGTGCTACTGCAGATTGGCACTAGTCTAGTCCCATGGACTGGCTTCCTCTTAGCAGCTGGGTCACACTAAATCACTGCTGGAAGGGAATCTTCTCCTTTGTTTTCATCCAAAATGAAACCCACTCAAGTATGTTGTACTCCTAGTCCACTAGACTTGGACTATATGTTTTTTAAAGGTTCCTTACAAGCCAAACCATTCTTTGATTCTGATTCTATGAAGTGCTCTGAGAGCTTTCTTAAGTCCACTGTAAAGTGGTAAGTGGGGATGCCTGGGAGGACCACTTAAAAAAGACATTCCTTTGGGAACCAAAAATCTAATCTGTGATCTAAATTAACGCAGAGCTAAATGTTCCACTTGAAAAAGTCAGCATTGCATGTCAAAGATGTCTTTTTAAATCTTTACTAGGCATAACAGATTAAAAATGTGGCTTGAGAATATTCCACAGCAATGCGAACATTATTGTCTGCTGTTAACTTTGCATGTGCTGACCATAATAGAATGAACAATAATAGTATTTCCATGAGGTTTATGACAAAGGTAGGCACTTATATCAGGGTGGTGAAAACCTTTGCTTTGCATAGAAATGTTCTGTACATTTGATAAAAAAGCGGAAGGCAATGACTACACCCGCAAACCAATCCTGCAAACAATACATATCAGGAAAACAAAGCTCTGCCTGTTCATTACTGTTATTTTAGCAGTAGGATCATGGAGGAAAAACTGTGATAGTTTTGAGCAGGAAGGTAGGGAAACAGGGTAGATGGTGAGTTTGACTGCCTTTGGCACTGAACTACAGGCTGGGCATTCTCTCATTTCTTCTCCTCTTAACCTTCTCAGTTCTCCTCCCTATTCTAAAAGCATGTCCTTTTCCTGACTCCTGTCCCTCCTCATCTGCTCAAAAAGGATGAGGTGGAGAGAGGAAAGCAATGGGCAAGATAGATGTTTCCCTGTGGAGAGCAGAGGGATGTGATGCTGGGGTGGGAATGAGAAGAAAGAATCATCAAGACAGCTACAAGAACAGGCACAGCTCTGCACTGGGAATGGAGGGTGACCCTGTAGCCTATAAATAATAGCTGCCTTCAGCTCTGGCCATCCAGCTCCCTCCTGGAGTTTTCAAAATTGGCTGAAGCCAGACATGGGTGCAGTGGACCACCTCAACCCAGGATTAGAAAGCTGGACAGGGAGATCTGCAGACAATTTCAATTTCATCTGCATCAATTTCAAACCTGTTTTAATTGGTCTAAATCATGCTAGTGGCAACTTCTGAGGTCATTCAAAATGTTAGGAACCGACATCTGTCAGGTTTCAGCAAATTGGCAAAATCAGGCAATGACAAATAAAGAAAGAATCTAGGGTAAAGACTGGGACCATATTCACACCATCGCTAAGACAACTAAAATGGACATAATTTATCCGGTAAGAAGGTAGTTTTTAACCAGAAGGACTGTGGTTCCCTTTTATCCTGTCACTCCTCAGGGAATCTTATTGGGTCCTTGCCCCCATACTGGACTGTGACATTACCAAGCACATAAACACTGCTCCTTATGGGGACCAAAGCTTTCTATCTGTCCCTGAGACACCTGACTGGCTAAGCCATGCTTATCTCTGACAGACAGCACTGAGTTCAGTATTAGATGTGCCTAGTGGTTAAAATAAGGTCTCAGATTTAGCACCCTTTAACATGCTGTTGATGTGTCCTTATTCTTCTCTTTACCAGTGGATGACCTCTGCTGAGCGACAACGGAGTGACTATGGGCAAGACCCAGCAAAGGACTTTCTGTGCTTTTAAGAACACTTCATGGTACAATCCCTGAGTGATTTTGTGCTAGTTAACCCTATCAAGGAGAATGGTAAGCTCACCCTTTCTGGGCTCCAGGCTCGTAAGCTGCAGTGCTTTCAGGGCCAGAGAGTGATGGTTACCTCAGCTTCCCTCTGCACACATGCAGCCTTAACAGTGCCCTGCTGTCTGCACTGGTACCACTGTCAGATCTCATCTCCCAAAAACTAAAGTGGCAGTCTAAATCTAAATATCTTACTACCATCCTTACAGGATGTTATTCCCAGCAGCCTTTTCTGAGACAGTATCTTCAACTTTGCAGCACAAAGTTGTCCTGATTTATTAAACTTGGCTTCAAATCTGTGAGGAAATGCTTGGTCTTGTGAGTCTGCAAAGTCTGCTGTAAGAATAGAAAACAAGCATATTCCTCACCAAATTCTGGCTAGTAGAACTGATACCTGGGTGGTCAGCTAACCTGCACTTTTAGTTTCAAAACGAACCAATTTCTTACCTATTTTCCTTTACTTTTAATGAGTAGTTTTTATCTGTGATCTTAGAGAATTCAGCTAGAAATTGTTAGACATAAAAGCTTTATAGTTCAAGTCATAGAGGAACTACAGATAGAACTACAATATAAATAGTAGAATTCAAGAGTTCTTTAAAAATGTCCTTTTAGTATTAAATCAAGTTTTCCATGTCCTTAAAACTAGTAGAAATGGAATGAAATAAACCAAAATACATTAATGGACAGACTCCAAAAATGTGTCAATAGACATTTAGTGAAGGTAACATCTCATGATTTGCAGGTTTAGTTTCATCATATGCACTTTTGAACATATTTAGCTTGCTATATTTTATCTACCCATCTGCATCAAAATTGTAATTAAATTTAGAGCTTATTTGCAAGATTTCAAGTGGTAGCTTGTGTTTCTTGTTCTTTCCAGTTAGGTTCAGTTGCAAGCTTGTTGCAAGTTGCAAGCACTCTAAAAAGAAATTCTCTCACGTCCAGATTCTTACCTTACAAAATTTTCACTGTGTGAGAAAATAAGTGCACTTTTCGTGCATAACATTTTTAGGCAACATGTATTGCATATTCAGTATCTATGTGCAATATTCATATATTGGAGTGACTGAATAGAAACTGAATGACATATTTCAATTGACTGAAATTATTTTTTCCCTAAGGCAATTCAGTCATGTTTTTTCAGACTCGTTTGATTAAAAAATTGAAATCAGAACAAAATTTTAAAGTAAAATTTCTCACTGTGCAAACTGTTGTTCAACACAACCCTGGTAAGTAGTCAGTGGTCAGTGTTTTTATTTTTAACTATGAAAACATTTCATTAAGCTTGTGAAAGTGTTTCTTTTTCGCTTTAATTGGACAATTGTAGAAGAATGGCTGCAGAAGCATGGCCACAGACTCGCTAAAGATCTGCACAATGCAGGCCTGGAATTAGAATAGGCCTGGAATTAGAATTGTGCTGAAGTTGTTGTGCTGAAGTTAACAAGAAAGTGGCCTTGATCTATTCTGAATCCTGAGACCAAGGAACTTTGTTGTACTAACAGGCCGTGGCTGTAACAAGCTGCAGCTGTTAGGGAAGACAGGTGCAAGGCCAAGGGAGATAGGGAGCGGAATGGGAATAAAGGGAGTAGCAAACCGCAAGGCTAAAACATAGCTAACGCAAATAGCTGCATGGATAGAATGCTTGTTCTAATCATGATAATTAGTGGTGTGAGAGCAGCGCGTGCTTAGGGGCTAATAACCAATTATATTTTTGCTTTGGGAACATGCTTGTGTATCGAGCCTGTATAAGGAGTGTTAGAAGCCAATAAAGATGAGCAAGATGCGTAACTCATATTGAGTAATTTCTTGACTCCGGTGGACCCCTCTCCCAACAATTGGCGCCCAAACGACGGGAAAGCTGGAAAACTCTGCCTTTGCATTGCGACAGTGGGCATTGTGAATTGCGAGACGCTAGAGAGGAGTTTGAGCAGGAAGGTATCCGTAAGGAGTAAAGGCATCTGAATCCGGCATAGAGCTCCTGCACAGACCTGCACCGGTAAGACTGTTTTTCCCTTGATAATGGAAAGGGAGGCAGCACTCACACTATTATCTGAGATTCTTGCTAAGCAAGAGGCTAGCATGAGCACAAAGAAGCTCCATGAGCTATGTAGGTGGGCGAAGGAAAAAGGACACCTAAAAGACCCACAATTGATGTTTAGTGTGACTGAGTGGCGAGAGATCGGGGATTCCCTTTGGGATGCGACCCTTAGTGGTAGCAAGTCGGCCAAGGACTTGGGACCAACCTGGCAGGAGGTCATGAACCATTTACGATCAATGGTTGTGGAGAAAAAGAAGGCTATGGCTACTTCAGACCTCCTCAGTCGGGAAACCGAGTCGTTGGAGTCTACCCGATTATTTAGTCAAGGCGTTCCATCTGCGAAAGGCATAATTGTGCCTATTAAAAAATCTGCGACAGAGCTATTACACCTGACACCAACACCGGAGGGTACCGCCACAACAGGTGCTCCACGCCGACCTGAAAGCTACCGAGAGCTGCCCCCCCAGCTAGATGAGGAAGAGGGTACAAGAGCGGGTCTGAGCGCGCCTCTGAATGAGCGCAGAGTCCAATAAAGAAAATGAACCCACCCCAGCTGCCCCGATGCCCCGTCCCTGAACAAAACCGTTTGACCGGACCCTAAACCGCTTGCAGCAGCAACTGAATGAATGCCATCTGCCTACTGGTGGTCGTGATGTTCAAGTCCTGACCCAGGAAGGCATTATCCTCCAGACTGCCGCTTCCCAAAGTCGTTGGTCTGGGGTTATACAAGAAGCTATATTGGAGGGAGAGTGGCAGGCTGCCCCTGCTGTTGCATGTCCGGTGCAGACCACCACGTTACCAGATGGTACAGCAGCCGCAACGTGGAAACCTTTTGATTGGAAGTTTATGCAGCAGCTACGACAAATTGTTACACAATATGGTTTACAATCAGAACCAGTCAAGCACATGCTGAATTATTTGTTTGACTCTGAAATCATGACACCCGGTGACTGTACTTCGCTAGCCAGATTGCTTCTTACACTAGCACAGTTCCCCGTGCCCCGCCAGAGTGCTGTGTCGTGCCCCGCGGCTCCCCCCGCTCGCCCACCCACCCACCGCGACGGATCCCCACAGCTGCTGGCGAAAAGTGGAGTCCAGAGTTCGGTGTAGAGCTGCAGATTGCACCCCCGCCGGTGGTAAGACCACGCAGAGTAAATCGCGGCAGGGGTCTATGCTAAATTCCTCTCTGGGGAGGGGGGGGGGGGCGGGGCACTAAGGAAGACCTCGACGAGTAAATTGCGGCAGGGCTTCTCCGCTGATATCCTTTCTGTGAAAGGGGGGGAAGTCTGAGAAGACTGCGATGGCAATTAAACTGTTAACTGGCATCCTCCTTAAGAGAGGGGAGGGCGTTAAAGAGACAGAAGTGGAGACCTTAGTTCGCTGGGCACGAAAAAAGAGTAAGATCCCCGAGCCCGCATTATTGTTTAGTATTGCGAAATGGAGAGAAGTGGGAAATTGCCTCTGGGATACTATGATCGAGGGAGGCAAAGAAGGAAAAGAAGCTAAAGTGTAAGGAGCGACGTGGCGGTCGATAGCTAACACTGGAAACTATGAAGGTGGAAATAAAAATAAATAAATAAATAAAAAAGTAGCGGCGGCGGCCATAGAAGCGTTGGGGAGAGATGTGATAGAAAAACTGGTGGAGCAGAAGGGTGATTCACCTAAGCCTTCTCCCTTGGCTACAGTTTTCGGAGTTGGGCATACTCGTCCTATGAAGGGTACGTCCGCCCCTGCGTGTTCAACAGTGCCGGAGCTTTCAGGTAAGACAGTGGACAAACCCAAAGTTACTCCTCGGGAACCTGCGGTAACTGAGGCGAACCCCGAAGAGGCTGCTGAGCCTCCCCAGGAGGGCGGGGCAGCGAGTCCTGCTGCACCAATCACGTCAGGGGGGCAAAAGTGCCATCCGACGTTGTACCCTCCTCATCCTGAAACATCATCGGACGAACTTGAGGAGGAAGGCGGGGAAAAGCCTTGTGATAACAATACAGAGAAATCCTTACAGGAGGTAATAGATAAATTAAGAAACCTGGTAAAGCGAGTTAAAATGAACCTGCCTACTGCTTCAATACCTGTATTTCCTCCAGTTAGCCCAACTACCCCACCGGTGCTGAACTCAAGAAAAGATCCAATTCTACAGCATTGGTTTGGTGTTATTCGTGATGCTATTTTGGAGGGTTGATTGGCAGGTGACCAGCTCGTTAGCTTGTCCGGTACTGATTAATAATCATGATGCACATAACTGGGACATGATTTATGGAAGGTTAATGATCAGATTTTAGTGATAGGAGTGTTGCAACCTGCTCTTCCACCTTTTATGATGATCCCTCAGATTTGGCAAATTGTTGTGATAGACTTGAAAGACTGTTTTTTTCAAGATTCCCTTACACCCTGATGACACACAAAGAGCCTCACTAATGATGATTTGCAACCGTTCTGATCCTAGTTGCATGGCACTGAAGCCAACAGTCCTCAAACTTGTTCACCAGAACAGCGGGCTGCCCTAGAAGTTGTGTCCCGCAAGATTCAGACTGGCTGGTGTGGTCGCTGAATGGTGAATCATCCGTTATCTTTTTTGGTTTGTAATGTTGCCACTTCACCTTTTGCCCTTATTTTGCAATGCAAAAGAAAATACGGCAATCGTTTTAGAGTGGTTGTTTTTGCCATTGCAACCCAGACATCGTATTTTAAGTCACCCTGAAGCAGTAACGGCCTTGGTGAGAAAAGGAAGAGACAGGATTGTTGAAATTGATGGGACTGAACCAGCAGATATCAGTATTCCAGTCCGTGGTGATGATTATGAGTGGCTCCTGAGACATTCAACAGCCATGCAGGAAGCCTTGATGGGCTATACAGGTGTTGTACACAACAACCGGCCAAAAGGACCTCTCTGGAAGATGTTAGAACATTATCAGTTGATTGCGAGACCGTTATGCTCAAAAAGACCAGTTGACAGGTGTAGAAGAATGGCTGCAGAAGCGTGGCCTTAGAATCTCTGAAGATCTGCACAATCCAGGCCTGGTATTAGAATAGGCCTGTAATCAGAACTGTGCTGAAGTTGCTGTGCTGAAGTTAACAAGAAAGGTAGCCTTGAGCTGTTCTTGAATCCTGAGACCAAGTAATTATGTTGTGCCAACAGGCCGTGGCTGTAACAAGATACAGCTGCTGGGAAAGCAGGTGCAGGGCCAAGAAAGATAGGGAGTGGTATGGGAATATAGGGAGTAACAAACTACAAGGCTGAAGCACAGCAACACAATTAGCTACATGGATAGAATGCTTATTTTAGTCATGATAATTAGGGGTGTGAGAACCACGCATGTTTAGAGAATACTAACCAATTATATTTCTGCTTTACGAATATGCATGTGTATCGGTTCTATATAAGTAGTGTTAGAAACTAATAAAGTTGAGCAAGATGCATAACTCATATTGAGCATCTTCTTGACTCCGGCGAACCCTTCTTCCAACAAACAGGCCAACGGTGTTTACAGATGCAGGACGAAAGATGAAGAGGGCTGCGTGTGTTTGGCAATCTGATAATCTGTGGCAGAAACAAGTGATCACCGGTGAACCATGGGACAACCTTCAAACCTCAGAACTGAAAGCAGTGTGTTGGGCATTGGGAAGCTGGAACAATACACCTGTAAACATAGTATCAGACTCATTGTACGTAGTTGGTGTAGTGCAGCGCATTGAAGATGCCTTGTTGAGAGAGACAAAGAACCAACATCTTGGTGAAACGTTTATACAACTGCGTAGTACTCTTCGACAGAGAAAACATGAATTTTATATTATGCATATTAGAAGTCATCAGTGGACAATTAGGTTGGGTGAAGTTAATGCTAGAGCTGATGAAGCGGTCAGCTGTCTGGCAATAACTCCACCAACAAATAAGTTTGAAGAAGCTCATAACAGCCACGAGATGTTTCATCAGAATGCAAAGTCTTTACATCGACAGTATCAAGTACCCATAGCAGATGCAAAGGGTATTGTCCTCTCCTGTCCTCAATGTAGTCATCATGGACCTGGTTTAGGGGTGGGCACTAACCCAAAAGGTCTGAAGGCACTTCAGGTTTGGCAAATGGATGTAACACATGTACCTGACTTTGGGAAGCTTAAGTATGTGCATGTCACAATTGACACCTATTCTCATTTTATATGGGCCACTGCACAAACTGGTGAAAAGGCATTACATGTGGAGAGACAATGTCTTGTTTTGCTGTCATGGGAGTACCTGTAGAAATAAAGACAGACAATGGTCCAGCGTATAGTAGTCAATGAGTCGCCAGGTTTATGACAGCTTGGGGAATTAAACACGTTAAAGGGATTCCTCACTCCCCAAAAGGGCAAGCAGTTGTTGAAAGGGCAAACCGTACCCTGAAGGATTATCTTCAGAGACAGAAAGTATCGCAGGACATAGATGCAACTAAATGGTTGACTAAGGTGTTGTTTACCTTAAACTATCTCTCCCTTACGGAGGACAGAGAGGGACCACCTGTTGTTATACACCACCAAACAGGATGAGGGAACCAAACAACTACAGTTCCTGGTTTGAATGTTCTGTATAAAAATATGGCTTCAGGCATATGGGAAGGACCTAATCAGGTGTTATTTATCAGTAGAGGTTATTTTTGTATCTCCACAGATAAAGGACCTGTATGGGTCCCTAGCAAGTTTGTGCGACCTGTATGTCAAGATCAGAAGATGGAAGAGAAGACTCAGAGCAAGCAGATGGAATAAGCTGTCTATGTTGTAAGGGATGTAACCCGCGGGTATTGTGCCAATGTATGCTATGTGGGGTAAAACGGTTCTGTAAGCCAAAGCTTAAATTTAAATGGTGTAAAGAGTGTATGTGTTTGATTAGTAACTGGGCATGAAGCAAAAGAAAGCATACGACTAGTGCAATACCATGCTGACTGGAGACAGCATACATCATCAGAATCTGTGAAAGCACAGATTTGTGGGGTGGAATGTGAGTTAAAAAAAAAAAGGTGGAAATTGTAGGACTAAACATGTTTAAGTGGTGGACTTGGTTTACGGTCTTGATGAAATTTTTACCCATTGGCCAAAGTATTTTTGACATCTTGCCTAGGACAAACATACGGGTGACATGGGCAAATATCACGGGAGTAACAGACTTTTGTTTAAGTCTGCAACAAGCAGACAACCTCTTTAGAATTTGTTTAATTGGTATTCCCCTGCAAGAGAATGAAACAGATTTTGATGATTTTTTGAATGTTAAAACAGTGGATCTGACTTCCAATCAGAATGGTACATGTATGAGTCCAAATGGGCAATATGTTTGGCCTTCTATGCGTAATGCAGCGTGGCAGAAGACGGTTATTGAGAATTTAAATCAGCCACATCAATTACCTTTGCAGGAGTTAGACCTATTGGGTAGCATTGTACCTGTTGAATATGTTAATGTAACTGCAACTGGTATGGCAGACTGTACCCACATGTCATCACCACTTCAACCCGTGGCAGTTATGGCTAACACATCAAGGTGAACGGGGGTTTTATACAGGGTTTCAAAATCTAACCAGTTCACCTATTTGGGGTGAATTGAAAACTGAGGTTTCCATGTAAATGTATCATGGGGTTATCAGTTGCCACCGGGAGTCTTTCTGTGGGGACAGAACGTGGCCAGGAATACCTATGCATCCTGTCGGTGGACCATGTTATTTAGGGCGTTTGACTTTGTTTGCTCCACATATGAAAGACTTATTAAAAATGGCTCAACAATCTCATAGATCACGGAGGGCACTGCGCACCTTTGATGAAACATGTAATGACCGAGTTGATCTACAGTCTGTAACAGCAAATGTCCTAGCCTCCATATTTATGCCGGGACCAATGACAACATTAAATGCTAAGAATATACGAAGGTTAGCGTGCTGGGGAGAGAAACAATTTAATCTTACATTGCAGATTTTAAGTTCGTTATCGCTTGATGTAAATAGTGTTAGGCATGCTACATTACAAAATAGAGCTGCAGTAGATTTTTTGTCATTAGTACATGGACACGGTTGTGAGGATTTTGAAGGGCTGTGTTGTATGAACCTTTCCGATCATTCCATGTTGATGCACAAGAAGTTGTCACAACTGCAGGGAAACATGAAGCATATTCTTGCTGATGATAATCCCTTTGATGAATGGTTGAGAGGATTGGGGATAACAGGTTGTTTAAAGATGTTATTGATGGAAGGAATATGCTTTGTTATAATCATTATTGTAATGCTTGTAGATTTTAGCTGTGCTTTTTCTTGTTTAAAGAGAGTAGTTTTTAACATAACCAATCAGGCCTGGCTTGTGCAAAAGAAAAAAGGGAGGATTGCAGAAGAATGGCTGCAGAAGTGTGGCCACAGACTCGCTAAAGATCTGCACAATGCAGGCCTGGAATTAGAATAGGCCTGGAATTAGAATTGTGCTGAAGTTGTTGTGCTGAAGTTAACAAGAAAGTGGCCTTGATCTATTCTTGAATCCTGAGACCAAGGAACTTTGTTGTACTAACAGGCCGTGGCTGTAACAAGCTGCAGCTGTTAGGGAAGACAGGTGCAAGGCCAAGGGAGATAGGGAGCGGAATGGGAATAAAGGGAGTAGCAAACCGCAAGGCTAAAACATAGCTAACGCAAATAGCTGCATGGATAGAATGCTTGTTCTAATCATGATAATTAGTGGTGTGAGAGCAGCGCGTGCTTAGGGGCTAATAACCAATTATATTTTTGCTTTGGGAACATGCTTGTGTATCGAGCCTGTATAAGAAGTGTTAGAAGCCAATAAAGATGAGCAAGATGCGTAACTCATATTGAGTAATTTCTTGACTCCGGTGGACCCCTCTCCCAACAGCCAACAATCTTTTTCCCTATTGCTTTCTCATTTTCCTGTGTTTCACACTGCCTCTCATTATTAGAACAACTGATCTTTAGAATATTTTTAGAATGTTACAATACTAATTATATTATTCATTCCCATCCCTGCAAAGAGCAATGTATCATTAACCTCGTTCCATGGCTGAAAACCTGAAGTGCCCAGTTCCCAGACACCTTGGAGTACCAAAGTTAGCTGGGAACTCCTGACACAAACATAAGACACCATTAGAAGAAAGATGTTTAATGTCGTCTTGCTTCATTAAAAGAATTTCCCAGGTACACTTGGGGAAGAACGAAGGTCATCCAGTACTATCCATAAAGGTTGGTGACCCATCTTTTCACTATACTTGTGTTGTTTCTTGTCATGTCTTTCTTGGTTCCCCATGAAGTGTAGAGCCTTGTTAAATTGGCAGTGGTGTGGTGGGTAACTGTGGCTGGCTACCAGGTACCCACAAGGCCATTCTCTCACTGCCCCTCCTCAGCAGGACAGGGGGGAGAAAATCAGATAAAAAGCTCATGGGTTGAGATAAAGACAGGGAGAACACTCACCAGTTACCATCGTGGGTAAACCAGACTCAACTCTGGGGAAATTAATTTAATTTGTTGTGAATTAATAACAGAGTAGTATAGTGAGAAATAAAACCAAACCCAAAACCACCTTCCCCCATCTCCCCCTTCTTCCCAGGCTCTGCTTCGTGCATGACTCCTCTAATGTCTCCCTGCTGCCTGAGTGGCACAGGGCGTTGGGGGATGGAGTTGTGGCCAGTCCATAACACTTCTCTGCTACTTCTTCCTCTTCACACAGTTTCCTAGCTCCAGCATATGGTTACTTCTCCAGCATAGGTCTTTCCCACAGGCTGCAGTTCCTGCCAGAAAACCTGCTCCTGTGTGGGCTTCTCTCCACAGGCCACAGTTTCCTTCAGGGTATATCCACCTTGCTCTGGTGTGGGGTCCTCCATGGACTGCAGTGTGGATATCTGCTCTGCTGTTGACCTACATGGGCTGCAGGGGAACAACCTGCTTCACCATGGTCTTCTCCATGGGCTGCAGGGGCATCTCAGTGCCAGCACCTGGAGCACCTCCTACCCCTCCTTCTTCACTGATCTTGGTGTCTGTAGAGTTGTTTATGTCATATATTCTCACTCCTCTCTTACAGCTGTTGTGCAGCAGTTTTTACCCTTTCTTAAATATGTTATCACAGAGACACTTCCAACATTGCTGATGGGCTCAACTTTGGCTGGCGGCAAGTCTGGCTTGGAGCAGGCTGAAGCTGTCTCTATCTGACATAGGGACATCTCTTGATGTCTTCTCACAGAAGCCATCCTTGCAGCCCCCTCTAATGCCAAAAAATTATTTAGAAGATCCCAGTGATCAAGTAACCAGAAGCTGCCTTGTGCAACTCTGCAGAGAAAAAGTATCTGCAGCTGTACAAGCAGGGAAGTAGCAATGAGAATTGGAGGGTTTGGTTCATCTCAGTATTGACGTTACACAAGAACAAAATGATAATCATATATATAGAACATAAAAAAAATAAAAGAGAGAAAAATAATCAAGCCCTGAAGATTATTTCTTATAGCTGAGAAGGTCAATCTATTTGGTTGATCAATAAGAAGGGTGAGAAGTGTTTTTCTTCAGGAGAGGGACTAATGAAGATGTTAGTAAGGAGCTTTTCATCCAGAAGAGAAAAAGGAACATAGGAATTAACAACTGGAAGCTGAAACCAGGCAAATTTAATTTGGGCCTATAGCAGAATGCAAGCAGTGAGAGTGAAGATGCAAACTACTAAGAAAGAGTGGATTCTCCGTAATTTTAATTTTAATTTTAATTTTAATTTTAATTTTAATTTTAATTTTAATGAAGAGATGCCTTGAGTATTATTCTTCAGAACTGTAATTGTTGCTACCTATAGTAAATTTTGCTTGAGATGGAAAGCTTTGATTTATTTTTACTCTGGGGTATATCCTTTAGTTTTTCTGTTACTCCTGTGTAATGAAAGTTGACAAGAACTGCACTTTATAAAGGCAGTAAATGAGAATGTCGGGCTAAAAAAGTTGTTTCAGTTATGGAAGGCAGAAAATTTGTAAGAAGCAGTGTATGAAAGGTGTTATGTATAACTTAAAGATTTCCTATGTGGAATGGGATGGCTGGAAGTTAAATTGGAACCATCAGTTGCCAGAGCCTTTCTTGAGTCTATGTCTTAAAGCTAAATCACATCACAATTTTTCTCCCTGCTAACAGCTTCCCTTAACTAGTGGTCTCTGTGAGAGCACTATTATTACAATCAGAGATAAGTAAATTGAGAAACCAGAGAGATGGGAATAGAGAAAATGTCCTCAAAATGTATTCAAGAGGATTCTCCAAATTTAGGAATTGAGGTGGCAAAGCAGTGTACTTGTCCTGTGATAGAAACCTCAGCTTGATTATGAAAGGATTTTTGCTAAAAAAATTTTGCTTCAAAGATGACCATAAAGTAGCAGTGAACCACAAGAGCAGAAAATTGAATTATTTTGACCTATGTTTCTCTCTATTTAAATGACACATTATATAGATATGACACCTACTACCTATATTTCATGATATTTACAGACTCTCTATATCACAGCAAGAAGCCTGTACCCAACAAGTCTTTTGCTGTATCACAGCAACAAGTTTGTGCCAGAAGATCATAGACCATCCCTAGCATTCTTAGCTCTGCCTTCAAACAGAAAATATGAGAACTTGTTAGCTGACCCTGGAGACACTCACAGATCTCCTTCACCGGACCATTTCTGTACCTTCTTGGAGTTGATCAGTATGTGTTCATCATGATATATGCTAGTCCAAGACAATACTTATAAGAGGATGGAGATACTTCCTGATGTGAAAACAGCCTATAGCGTATCTGCTTTTCATTCTTTTCTGCAGACATTTCTCCTGCAGGTGTGCAGAAAAGCAAAGCAGGACCAAATGAAGCCATGATGCCTATTCACTGAAACCTTTGCTCCTTGGTGGACTACGTGTTTTTTGGTTTTAGTGCCCTGTCATTGTGACGACTGATATAGGTTCCTCAGCTGTGAGACCTCTTGATTATATTTAGTAAGAAGTGGGCACCATAGCATCCTTGGCCATGTCTACCATGGTTAGGAAACTCCTCTTAAACTGCAGCTCTCAACAAGAGCTGAGTTTATAGAAGTCCTGTACCTCCTACCACAAAGTCTGAAAATCCTCTCCAGTTCTTTAGCAGGACCAGATGCCTCCTCAGACTGAAGTGGGTCTTTCATATGACCCAGAAACACATGCCACCACTTTTGCTGTATGGTCCATCCATGCATTCATGGAGTTCCTTTGGAGCCAGAGGATCTGATTTGTGTGGGAGAAAATGAATATTTCACTGACCCCATTGATCCCCTTAGTTCACAGGTACATTGAAAGGGCACACCTGCACAGATAGGTCTGCAGTTCTGGCTGGCCTGGGGACATCATGGTTTCTACAGAACCTTCACTTTAAGGGCCTTCTGCTGCAGCTGCCACAGATCTGCCAAAGAACTGCAGGTAGAGAGAATAACCTGATGCAGGATTATTTTTTTCTGTATTAATTGATTTTGTGCATAGGTTTCAAAGGTAAAGGAAGGAATTTGAATGTTCCAGCCTAATCTAAACTAAAAGCTCTTGTTCATGTAATGATGTATTTCTAGATGGATAGAAGTGAATCCTAGTGAGGATGTGATATCACTACATGTATTTTGTGAGTGTTGCTCTGTTTAAAAAATACAGGAGAATTTTTTTAGAGACAGGGATTTGGTAGACTCAGGGAGCTGCTGTTGTTAGGGCTGAAGAGAGCAATGGTCTATAGAAGCAACCTGTTTTGTGACTGTGATTTGTTAAGTCTCAGGCTGCTGGCTTAACATCCCTCTGGTTTAAGTCATATAAAGGATAAGAAAGGTATCCCATTCAAGCACTCTTTGTCTGGAATTGGGAAACTCTGTGGTGACTGGATGTTGACCTTGTTCAACAGTCACGCATGGTGGCCTCTTTTACATTTTTGAAATTTGAAACCTGTTTAAAAATACTGTTTTAAAAAAGCAACAATTTTCAAATACTTAATGTCACAAATAAAACCTATACTGATAAAATACCAACACAAGAACAGCTGTACTGCAGTCATAATAATGGCTGGAAATGGGAAGGCCAGGGTGCAACTAGCAAGTACCAAGACCTAGTATGCTGTCTCCAAGCAAGAGCAGATCGAAAAAAGCTATAGGAACAATGTAAACAGAAAAAAGATATTTCCCTTTATGCTTGCTCCAAGCTGCCAGGTTTTTGAAAGAAATGCTGCACCTACAGTTTTCCAGGTGGGTCCTACTTCCATGCATTTGTCTCTGCTCTTAAAATCCATGTAGCCTTTTAGCATACAAATTGTCTTTATTTGATAACGAGCTTTATGGCCAAACTGCAGATGTGAAAAGTTCTTATTTTGAAAAATATGTTACTTGGTAATTTAATTTAGTGTCTCCTAATTCCAGTGCAATGAGAATCGGTGAATAAACATCCAGCATTTTTTGAGTATGATAAACAGTGAATAAACATTCACTAGCCATTCCCTTTATTGCCTTTCTACACATTATAGTGCTTATATATATCTATAAATCATCTTGTTCAAGCTGGCCTTCCTTTGTCTCCTTTTTTTGAATTGGGCAACGTTACTAAACACTGGCTTTCTTACACTAGAAATGCTCTGTACATCATGGACTCTCAGCCATTCATTCACCCCTTTCTTAAAATTAGCACAGATGTAAGATTACTGCAACATCATGAACAGGAATCAATACACACTGTCAGCTCAGCAGAGCACTTGGTTGCATAATGATGTCATTTAAATTCTTTAGCATATTAAGAGAGTAAAATTTGCACGTGAAATTCCTACCCACTTTTAAAAAATATTTTATACTATAAATATTTTATACTATTTACTCTTTTTTTTTTTTTCTTTAAAGATTCCAGGGAGACATGTTCCCTTGGAACTACAGCATAATATGTAATATTTTCTTGACATCATTTAGGAATTTTGGAGTTGCATGTTAAAACAAAATTGTGCATCAGCAGAATTAATGCTGGAAATGTTACAGGTCTTTGTCACAGCCACTGTGGTATCAAGTCATGATAAAAATAAGTCAGGAAGATGGGTTTGGTAATTGGTCACAAGGACAAACATCCAAAGATAAAAAGTCTTCTTGTGTACATGGTACATTGCCCCAAGCTGGTATTATAGTGTAATTTTTACAAATTTAAATTCTTGCATTGACAGGTTTTTCTGAAGAGCTGCACTTTTGATGCTAAGTGCTACAGAAGATCCTGTAGAAGGCAGCTAAGGAAAGAAAGGGGCATGCATGAAAGAGAAAACTGAAGACAGCAGAGCCTAATGGAGCAAAAATGAATTTTCTCTGCCAGGGGCAGCATTTGGCTACAAGGAAAATTTGCAAGTATTTTGAGGCTATAGAATTTAGGGCTCTGTCTTATTATCAACATAGTTGCTTAGTCCAATTATACAAAATATTTCAACCAACTAGTTAACACCAAATGACAGTAGAAATGAAGACAAAGAGCAGAAGATTAATGCAGAAAAATAAAAAAGAACCTGGTTATAACAGCCATACTTGCAAGCATATTCATATGTGAGGGCTCCAAAAATTTCTAGTAGCTGTAGATGTTTCCACCTTTTTTATTCTCTTCCTCCAGACCTGACTGAATAGATCCTGAGTCTATGTGCAAGAACCTTTCCTTCTTCAGTTGCTGGCAAAGAAGTGAAAAGAAAAAAGTGATACTAAGGGCATTTAAAAAGCTACTAACTAAACTTCGGAAACCCTGAGGCTATAATGGGCATTCAAAATAACTAAATAACTAGTAACCTGCCAGGATTTAGGAAAAATGAAAGAAGGATGAAGCATTAAGTAGTGCTCGAAAGAGAGGTATAACAAGTTATACATGGGGAAAGAACTGAAGGAAGAATAGAAGAAGGACGGATAGAAATTGAGGGAAGAGAGACTTGTGGTGTAGAGACTAAAGGGACAGAGATTTGTTGTAGCAGAAAGAAAGGGAAGTAACAAGGAAGGAAAAGAGACTGAAGAAATGAAAATACAATTAGCAAAGAACAAAAGAAAGAATGAAGGAAGAATGAATATGACAGATACATATTCCAGTTTTCTTTGAAAACAGTGCATTTCCATGCAGAAGTGTCAGTATCATAAAAGAAAAACTACAGTGATTTTCACAGACAAACTAATATAAATCAGCATTGCTGATCTTCTGGTCAGACATAATTGGCCTCTTATTTGTTCAGTTGGGTTTTTTTGATGGAAATTTGGACCTCAGAGCACTGATACAACCAGCTCTTGCATTTTGTCTGGAAGTATATTTTAGAAGCTACCCCGTTTGCCCTGCTGATGTCATACAGCAAATGATTTCCTCAGGGACTAAGTTCAAGCGTGGATTAACAGCCTCAGTTTTGAGTATCTGGCTTTTGTTATTGCTATAACATGATTTTAATGTATGCAGTTCAGAAAGATTTAAATACAGCACATATGAACAGTACTAATGTCAAATAGACATCCCCCTTTCCTAAAGTTTAATGAAAAAAGTCTTAATATAGATTATGCATTACATGAGATTTCTTTAAGTCAGTAAAATCCATTCAGAGACTATAAGCATATCTTTACAGTAAGGTGGCACTGCCTGGCATTATTATGAAGCATTTATGGCTAGCTGAGTGACTTACTGTGCATTTATCATAACAGCATATTTGAGTTTCTTTTGAATATAACAGTATGTTTCAGAATCTTAAATATGAAGAAAATTAGAATATTCCTGTTAGGGATGTATATATATATATATATTTAATTCCACCTTGCATCTTTTCTTTAGATAACTATAAGAGCATCAAGAACGGAAAACGGAATGATTTTTCACAATAGCAAAAAGTTTCATAACCTGATGGTGTTGCCATCCATTTAGGGATATAAAAGAAGGAATGGGCAAGGCTAATATGGTAATCAGAGTTAGCAGAATGTTAGCTCTCCTCTGATTGAGCTGGGAAGTAGGGTCTTCCCAACCTTCTTTTTAGTGCATGGATTAGAAATGGAACTTGGGAGGAGAATGAATGCACAAGGGAACCAGTGTTCTATCCTTTAGTGAGCAATGCAATGGCTATGTGAGCAGAGCTCACACAAAACCCTATCCATCCTGCACACACCTCTCACTAATCCCCTTTCTGGATGTACCTGAAAGGCATTTTTTCCAGTGACAACCTAACTCCTACTCTGGAGCAACCTTCATAAAGGAGTGATGGATGTATGTGCTGAAAGAATCTTGTCTACACCAAATTGTTTACAGAAAATGCTGTGGCAAAGCTCATGAAATTTGTGTCTCTCTAGCTTAGATTTTTTACTAGAGAAGGTGGTATGCTGGACCCTCAGTTTAATTCGTAGAACTACTTCTTGCTGGTACTGTGTTTCAGGGCACTGCTGGGCAGGGCAGAGCCGAGGGGAGCTGGAGGCTGGCACTGCTGCAGCATTTCTAGGGCTTCTGCAAGCCATTTTGTCCCCTATTTAATATGTCAAACGCCTTCCACTGTAGGACAAGGCCTCAAGGACAAGAGTCCAAGTACTGATAGTCTGATGAATAGAGACTTGTTAGAACTTGTAGGGCACAAGCCCTGGGAACAAAGGAACAAGCTAACTGCAGACCCCTGAGCCGTTACAGCTGAGGAGGCAGCCAGACGGACAGAGAAACAAGTAGCCAGATAAGGGAACGGATAGTGCGGATAAGGAACTTTGTTAATCAAGAAAGCCGCCTAGAGAGAAACTCCCTAACTTTGGAATAGAAACTGTTGCTATGTCAAGGTAAACTAATAAGTTCCTATTGTTCTAACGGTGTGCCTTAAATATCAACCAATCAGTGTTTTTTATGCTTAAGATTTAACCAATCAGTGTGTAATATGTAGAAGGTAGAAACGTATATAATTGTAAGAAAATCACTAATAAACGGACAACTTGCTTGCATCAAGCTGCGTCCCGTCTCTTCATTCGCCGCAAATTGGTGACCCCGACGTGATCTGGTGAAGGATCTGACGTGGAGTGACTCTCGAATCGCCTAACTGAGCGACATGCAGCGAATCCCACAGAACTTTGAATGATCCGCTGAAAGGAAGCGGGAGCCGGCCAGAAATCCCTCCGGAGCTGAGAGGTGAGCTGTGGGAAATCCGTAATGGGGAATCAGGCTTGATCCCCAGAAAGAGACGTATATGAGCTTATGAAAGGTCTCCTTAACAAACATAAGAAAAGTATTTCTGGGCATGACCTTAAAGCAATGCTCAGGTGGGTGCAAGTAAATATGCCCGCAGTGACTGCAACTACAATTTTCACGCAGGAACTTTGGGATGATACAGGGGTGAAATTGTGGGATTCTGCGAGAAAAGGCAATACTGAGTCCCACCGTCTGCTTTCTTCATGGAGAGTTGTTTTTGAGACTATGAAAGCACAGGAAGAAAAGGCAGAGGAAGGAGAGGAGGAGGAGTCGCAAGCTCCTATAGCCCTTTCCTTATCAGCCTCTAAACCACAGTGCTCTAAACCCCTGGGTGTTAATGCAGTGGAGTACACGCCAGAAGACGACCCCTTTGACCCGGGACCGGTAGACCCTGAACAAGAACCTGATTTATACCCTCCGAATCTGCGTGATGTGTGGGCAAAAATAAAGAAACAAGCCTTAAAGGAAGGGGATTTAGAAATGGCTAAAACTATAGTTGCTCCGGTCTTGTATTCTCAGGGTCGAGCAGGGGGAGCACGATGGGAGGCTCTTTCTTTTTCGGTTGTTAAAGAACTGCGCCGCACAGTTACAGAACATGGTATTTCTTCTCCCTGTTGTATAAGTCTGTTATCTTCCGTGTTTGATACTTATATCGTGACTCCTCGTGATTTGAAATCTTTAGCACGATTGCTGCTAACCCGGACTCGGTATACGTTGTGGGAGTCGCATTGGAAAGGAGGATTGCAAGCACTCCTCCTCACGTATGTTAATCATAATGATCCTGTATTAGCTGCACTAACAATAGAACATCTTACGGGCACCGGTGCACATGTTGATCCGGTAACACGGGCTCAACACTGCCCCCGTGCGGCTCTCGAGGCACTTAGAGAAGAGGCGAAAAAGGCTTTTCTCCAGGTTCCTGACGTACAAACGCCACAAAAAGCCTTTACTAACATCACTCAGGAGTCTCGAGAACCTTATATGCAGTTTATTGACAGACTAAAACAGGCTTTGGAACGTCAAGTAGATAATGCGGAAGCTCGAGGTATATTGCTGACAAAACTAGCTGTTGAAAATGCTAATGTTGATTGTAAAAGGCTATTGAAGTCTCTTCCCAACCCGAACCCCACTCTAGTGGAAGTGGTGGAAGCATGTAACCGAATCGGTACGGTTGACCACAGGTTTGAAGCTATGGCTGCTGCTTTTGCAACGATGCGTGGTGTGGGGAATTGCTATGCTTGTGGTAAGCCTGGTCATCTAAAGAGAAATTGTCTTGGGCGGGCTGCGGGGAATAGACAACAACTTCCTGGTAGTGGAGTTTGTCCGACATGTCGGAAAGGGCGTCATTATGCTAATCAATGTCGATCTAAGTATGATTTCCAGGGACAACAGATACAGGGAAACCGACCGCGGAGTGCGGGGCAGCGACGCGTGCAGACACAAATGCCACAGCTGACATTTCAACAAGCTCGGAGAGAAGCACCGACACCTCAAGTCTCTGTCCAGCAACCTCAGGCAGCGCAGGATTGGACCTGGCAACCTCACACACAGTAACGTTGCTGGATTCCTCGGTTCGTTTATTATCAACAAATGTCAAAGGATCATTACCCCCCGCTACACAAGCTCTATTAGTTGGTAGATCTTCCACAACGTTGTCTGGTCTATTTGTTTTACCAGGTGTTATTGACTCTGACAGTGTGGATGAAATTAAAATAATGGCGTGGACTCCATTTCTACCTTGTACGATACCTCAGGGTAGTCGAATAGCGCAATTGATTCTGATTCTGGCAAGAGTAAGCTCTCTTATCACTGATCACCCTCTGCAGAGGAGAGGAGGTTTTGAATCCACAGGGTTACCTCACATTTTGTGGGTACAATCTATTTCTCCACAGCGACCTATGTATCAGTGTACCCTTATTTACAATGACCTACAAATAGCACTAAATGGGATCATTGACACTGGAGCTGATGTCACAGTAATTTCTCAAGCCAAATGGCCTCCGCAATGGCCACTGACTAATGTCTCTCAGACACTGGCTGGGGTAGGGGGGACCGGTAAAAGTCGTCAGAGTTTGGAACTAATTTGAATTGAAGGACCAGAGGGACATGTGGCTTCTGTTAAACCTTTTGTGCTACCTGTCCCTATGGTTTTGTGGGGACGTGATGTATTGTCACAATGGGGAATGTCTATCCGTACACATTTTTAGATGGGGCCATTGAAGTGCGTGACACCCTAAAAATAACCTGGAAGACTGATGTTCCTATTTGGGTGGATCAATGGCCCCTTCCTTTGGAAAAACTTTGCGCACTTCCAAACTTAGTCTCAGAACAACTGTCCAAAGGACACATTGTACCCTCTACCAGCCCATGGAATTCACCAGTTTTTGTTATTAAAAAACAAACTGGCAAGGGGCGCTTGCTCCATGATCTCAGAAAAATTAATGATGCTATGGAAGATATGGGAGCCCTCCAACCCGGGCTCCCGTCTCCAACTATGATCCCTCGACATTGGCATCTAACTGTCATAGATCTTAAAGATTGTTTTTTCAGTATCTCGTTACATCCAGATGATGCCCTGAAATTTGCCTTTTCAATTTCAAGCATCAACACGCAAGCTCCGTTGCAGAGATATCAGTGGGTTGTACTGCCACAAGGTATGAAAAATAGCCCAACAACGTGTCAATGGTATGTTGAAAAAGACTCGGTCCTATCCGAAACGCTATGCCTACTGTGTTACTGTATCATTATATGGATGACCTTTTAGTGGCAGCACAACATCACGAAGTCATGGAGAAAGCTGTAGCCCTTGTCACGGATGCCGTGAATTCGGCAGGTCTCTCTATAGCACCAGAAAAGGTCCAAAAGTTTCCCCCTTGGAAATATCTGGGCTGGCGGATAAGAGCACAAACTATTGTTCCTCAACCATTGCAGAGCAATACCAATGTAAGAAACCTGCATGATGCACAAAAATTACTGGGAACAATAAATTGGGTTCGACCATTATTGGGAATTTCTAATACAGACTTGGGTCCTCTGTTTGACCTACTAAAAGGGGACACTAATCTTGTTCTCCACGTAATCTTAACTCTGAAGCAGATACCTCTTTACAACAGGTTGCCTCAGCTATCGCTTCTCGACAGGCCCACTGATGGGCTCCTGAACTGCCTTTTTACTTGATGATTTTAAACGGCTGTACGACAGCCTCATGCCCTGATATTTCAACGGGACCTTCAGAACTCAGACCCCTTGTTAATTATTGAATGGATCTTTTTACCTAACCAGCCTACAAAAACTATTTTGACACAACAGGAAACGTTTGAGCCTCTGATTGTTAAAGCTAGATCACGCCTGTTAACCTTATCAAGGAAGGATTTTGTCTGTATTTGTCTACCAATAACAACAGTATACTTAAAATGGCTTTATCAGCAATCAGATTTAATCAGCACTTGCCGACTATACAGGTCAAATAAGTTCTCATCCACCTTCACACACACTGTTTAACATTGACCTTCGTCTGATGTTAAAACCCAAAAGAAGCAAAATGTCGTGACGGAGGGAAGACACAGTCACTCAATATGAGTGATCAGCAGACTTTGTTTATTGTGCCTTACAGTCACCTTTTATGCCTTGTTATAATTAGCTCATACATATTACAAAAGTTAAGCTCATTATTGGTTAGTTGCCTAAATACCAAGCCCGCCCCTAGTTTCTCTTCTGTAGTTATCTGTTCCCACCTGTAACATTCTGTTCCCACCGCAATCTTCCTGTTACTGTGTAAGAAGAACAGCCAGGGATAGTGTATTTTTGCTTTACTTCAGATAAGCTGAGAGTGGTGTGCATTTTTGTCCAGCCAGCTGGACTATGTCTATGTGACCCTTTTCAGCTCGGCAGTTATCCACAGCGAACAACCTTTACAGGCACTTACTGTCTTTACAGATGGATCAGGCAAATCACATAAATCTGTTCTTCTGTGGTGGGATGATCAACGGAGACAATGGGATTCGCACAGAGAGACAGTCTCGGGTTCACCTCAAATAGTACAACTGAATGCAGTTGTTGGTGTTTTCCGAAAATGGAACGTACCACTCAGCCTTGTTACTGATTCTGCTTCTGTTGCAGGTATTGTTACACGAGCTGAAGCTTCTGTGCTGCGGAGTGTTTCGCATTCCCAACTTCTTGCCCTGTTACAGGAACTTATTTTCCTTTTGGACTCTCGATCTGCGCCTTATTTTGTTATGCATATTAGGTCTCATACCTCACTACCTGGTTTTCTTGCAGAAGGCAATCGACGAGCTGACCTATTGACGTGACCAGTTCAAGTACTGCCAGACCGGATTGCACAAGCTAAACTAAGTCACTCTTTTTTCCATCGAAATGCTGGAGCTCTTAAGCGACAGTTTGACCTTACTTCTCAACAAGCGTCAAATATTGTTGCTGTCTGTCCTGATTGTCAAAAACATTCTTTCCCATCAATTGCTGCAGGAGTTAACCCTAGAGTATTACAAAGCTACAATTATGGCAAACAGCTTTGGAATAGAAACTGTTGCTATGTCAAGGTAAACTAATAAGTTCCTATTGTTCTAACGGTGTGCCTTAAATATCAACCAATCAGTGTTTTTTATGCTTAAGATTTAACCAATCAGTGTGTCATATGTAGAAGGTAGAAACGTATATAATTGTAAGAAAATCACTAATAAACGGACAACTTGCTTGCATCAAGCTGCGTCCCGTCTCTTCATTCGCCACATTCCACTGCAGTAGGAAGATCAGAGGCTTAATGAAGATCCTGGATCTTCTTACAATTTCATAGCTTAAATCTTATAATTTTATAAGAAGATATCAATTTTACATATGCTGTAAAAAAGCAGGACTTTGGGATTTCAGGGCATGAAAAGCAGCTTGCTGATCCGGGTTTATAAAGTCTGACAACACTGTTTCACCCTGTAGTGCAGTTTCTTGAAACTCTCCCCAGACTAAAAACTGTACAAGAATGCGGTGACAGCAGGGCATACTTGTCCTATTTATAAACAAAATAGAAATTATTTCCTATCTTTAGGGGAACAGATCAGCATGTCCAGTCTAATACGATGCTATTAAATACCAGGGGGAAAAAAAAAAATAGCAAGATGATCTGTTAATGTATTCAGGCTCCATGTGCTTGTTCCATTTGCTACACAGCCCCCCTCATTACTAAGGAGGCACCTGCCTGCCAAAACGCTCCCTGCTGCCTTCTCAAGGACAGAGGCAGGTCCTGGGGCTGGTGGTGTACGGCTGTGTGCCAGGTCAGCTCCACTGGCCACCGGGTGCCACTGTTTGCCAGAAAGAGACTTTGGGGGGCTCAAAACTCCGGATACTTTCCTGGCTT
Organism: Falco punctatus; assembly: GCF_963210335.1. Lineage (NCBI taxonomy): Eukaryota > Metazoa > Chordata > Aves > Falconiformes > Falconidae > Falco > Falco punctatus. Next base: position 545,921 of record NC_137584.1, on the reverse strand, counting down.
GTATGCTACAAGTTGCAAGTTTCATTCTAAATGTGTCTTCCCCATCTGACCTCTCGGTGGATCGAGTTTTAAAGAATTCTTGCAAATGGGTTCCTTTTGTTTTGGGTGGATTTTGGATTTTATTTATTATTTTTTCTTAAAGAAAAGGCAGGGAAAAAATGAGAAAAATAACAAATTCTGAACATTTGGGAGATGCTGTACTGTTAGAAATTGTCAGTTAGCTTTATTTTCTGGCATCAGAATCCAAACTGCAGATAACAATCCTACCATTGCCTCTGTGGGAAAAAAAAAAAAAAAAGCTGAATGAATAGGTAAAACCCATTCCCCTAGATTTTTCAACGTAGAGTGTTAGATTTCTAGTGTTTTTCAGGACAATACAGAGCCTACTGAGGCTTGTAGGGAAAAGTCTCATCTGAAACTGGCCAGCAGTGTAAAACAACTCTTCAAGAAAAGCCTCCTTTCAAGAAGCTTAAGCACACTTGTCTATTTAAAAGAGAAAATACTCTGATACTCTTAAGAAAGGGAATACTTTGGTACCACTTCAGAATCTCTTATCCAGATGATGAGAGGAAAGTAGAAAACAATATAAAATGTATTTTCCCTCTTAACAGGTAATGTAACTGAGTGCCATGCCCTTATAATGAACAGTTGAGAAGTACAACCAATTAATTAAAAAAAAGGATAGTAACCTAGAAAAGGAGGATAGATTAATACCAGGGAAATGAGAAAATGAAGAGAGTATCTTGATGAAATCTACATTCTGAGTGGAGTAAAATCATTGAGTGTGATAAAGATCAAAGGATTTATTGCCTCCTGTCTAATAGCAATGGAAGGATTTATTGCCCCCAAAACCTGTGGCTTCCAGAAGAATTTACTTATCCCAGTGTCTACTAAATGTGGATAAATTCCTTCCCTCACAAGCTCTCTAAAATGTGGAAAGATTTACTTCCTTCTGCCTCAAATAAGCGGCTACAAAGTATGCCACAGATGGTGGATTTTTCTTCTCTTTAAGTACAGAATTTCACAGAAGGGGCCTAAAATCAAGTAAAATTTTTTTTTTCTGAGTTAAAAAAAAGAAATGCAACCTAAGGAATAAAATCAGATATTATGAATCTACAGAAGCTGGTTAGAAAGACTCCTGAGGCAAGGTATTACTTGAAAACAATAATATAAGGCAACCAAATATGACAGTTCATAGGCAAGATCATCAATGGTATAGATATTTCACTTATAATTAATTTTATAATATTATAAAATAGCTGTGTAACCATGATGATCTAAGGGTATAACCAAAGCAAGGTTCACAGGAACTTTATATTTTCATTTGTCTACTCACGCAGCTGGGAAACCAGGTAAGAGTTCAGCCATCCACTATCTGCTTCAGGACTAAAAGAAACGACAAACATCAAGCCACAGTTTTGCAGCTTCTGTTTCAAATCCGGAAAAAGGTTTGTGCGACCAAAAGCAAGTCTGCATTTTTCCAACTACATCATTGGGCCAATAAAAGATATTTACTCTGCCCATAAATCTTTATCTGCTGTCATTAAGATGTTGGAATATGTTTAAAGCTTTCAGATGTTACTGGTTGTTATGTAATAAAGAAGTTGATTATACATAAAACGCTGCTTATGTGGAATAGCAGTCAGGTTCAAAGAATCAGCAACTTCAGAGACTATGAGGATAAATGAGAGCTTGACCAAAAAATGGAAGGTGAAGTTGAGCATACCTCCAGCTAAGCAATTCTGTCTGCTGTCATGCTTTCCAGATCAATTCCCAGCTGCCAAGAGTTATTAAAGGCCAGAAAGGTGGAAGTGCACAGCAGAGGCACTTGGTTAGGATTTTTTTTTCTTTTTTAAACTCAAACTTTGTACAGGAATACTGAAATTGTGGTGTTTTCTGGGAAGCAGTTTCAGTGCTAGGTTGGGTATCAGACAGAACGACTTCAGGATGCTTGGACTGTCTGCCTTCCAGCTGACTCAAACTTGAGCCTGGCACACCTAAATAGCAGCACTGAAGGTGTTCCTACTTAATTCCCCTTCTGGGACCTTTAACAAAAATAGCTTGTAATAAAATGTTAAATATTCGCTGGGCCAGTGAGAAACTGAAAAAAATCAGTTTGTTCAAATATTGTGAGCAGTGTCTGCTTACAGGCAGTAAAATGAATCAGCGAAGAGGGGAAGGACATGAGGAAGTTTGAACCGCAGTGTAAACCATAGGAAAGTGCTGATACAACTTAGATGAGGGGTTGAAAACAGCAAAAGAGGAAAATTATGTACCTGGGCTTTGTACATCTCAGACAAGGATGCCTGAGGTGGGTGTTGTCTTCTTCCCAAGCATTACCTTCTTTCTCATTTAGGAAGGAAAATAATTTAACTCTCAGGAAGACACAAGGGCTGAGAAAACTATTTCCCTCTTAGGTCTGATCTACAATATATAGGTCACTTTTGCTGAAAAACTAAGTAGCGTGAGTTTCCATGTACAAGTGGAGACTTACCTATGGACAACTGTGCATACCAGCATATGACAGCAGCGTAGACAAGTAGGAGAAATGCTGTGGAATGGCCAGTAGAGTGGATGGGGTCTGAAAGAGCAAGATAGGTGTCCTTTGCCATGAGTTTTTCAAAGGGAAATATGCTTCCTCAGAAAAGCATTTCTGTTATCACTTACTAGAAATTGCTCTGGGGCCTAGATCTTCTTTTCCTTCTTGCTTGTGCTTTTATGGGGCCTGACTTTCCAATGAAAAGCACTGATAGCACAAAGCCAATCAAAAATTATGCTATACAGAGAGGGGCAAAGCTGTAGTCATTTGTAAGTAAGCATAGGCTCAACAAAAAGTTGCACAGGCGCTAAGCCTTGTAGGGACACTCAAGAGCTTCTGAACTAGTACCTGAACGAGTTTGTTAAGAACTAACACAGGCATCACAGTGCTACTTGGCAGTGTAAACCATAGCCTTGGAGCAATGGGATGATGCTGTCCTGTTTTGCTGCTGTTGCTGATACAGTGAGGTCCACCACCTGAAGAGCAAGAAATAGGCACAGATCCTGCCCCATTTTCATTTGTCGCCAATCTGAACTTGCACTGCCTGTTCTGCACAGGTATTGCAGTAAGCAGCCAAAGGACAGGGCTTGGGCAGGTGGTGGCTCTCAGTCCTCCTCCACATCCAAGTTGTGTTTGTCTGGACACTTCACTGTGGGTCTTCACAGATGAATGTGACAGAAGTGATACCACATGGAAGGAGCCCTTAGGAAAGCAAAAGCTATTATTTGCTGGCTGACTTGTTTGTTCATGTTTAGAGCAGGAATAGTGAGTGATACCTGAAATCCTGTTGTTGTCTAGGGGTTGGTCATTGTAAAATCTGGAACCTCCACTCTGGTGTGTGGTGTGTTGGCCCTGGCTGGCAGCCAAAATCCCACCCAGCTGCTCGCTCACACCCCCTCTTCCCCCAAGGGAGACAGGGTTGGGGAATAGGAAGAAGAGGTCTGAGAAAGCTCATGGGTTGAGATACAGATGGGGAGATCTGTTACCAATCACTGTTGCAGAAAAAACTGACTTGCGGAAAATTAATTTATTGCCAATCAGTATAAATATTTAATTACTGATTTGGGTATTGGGAGACAAAAACCCCAAAGAAAACACACTTTTACATACTTAGGGAAAACACTTTTCCTCCCACTTTCCTCCTCTTCCTTCTCTGGCCTTGGTGTTCCCTCTGTTTTTCACATTTTGTTCCCTCCTCCTCTCTGTGGGGCATTTTACACCTTCCCCCAGGCACCACCAGCCTGGCTGCAGGGCCCAGCTGTGCCAGCGCCCGGGCATCCGCACCCAAAACAGATGCCACCACCACAAGAGACATTTGTTGAAAAGACTTTTTGGGTGCCTTGTGGCACAGGAAAAACAAAGGTTGAGGGGAGAATCATAAGAAAGCTGGAAAAGAGCATGCTCGCCTCTGCACACAAGCCATGGCTCCCACGTTGGTGTCAGTATGATCACAGCTGACAGGAGCACCACAATGGATGGCTTTGGCCTGTGCTTTCTTTAGACAATAATGTCACAACCATCCCTGTTTGGTTTTATTTCTCTCCTTTGATCTCCTGACAGCTTTGGCTATTCATTTTCCACAGGGGCAGCCGGCCTGAGACAAATTAGGTGCTCAGTAGTGATGAGATTCTCACTTGTCCACCTCTTTTCCATGCAGCCTCCCCATCCCTCCTGCAGCTCCTTCTCCAAAGCGGACCCTGTCTGCAGCTCCTGGGAGCAGTGCTCATCACCAGGTGCTGGCCTTGGTGGGTCACTGGCCACAGCAGCCATGGCAGACTGGCATGAGCCTGACCCAGCGCAGGGCTGTGGAAGGGACAGGGATGCTTAGATGGGAGGTGGGACCTTTTAATGAGTTTTTGAAAATCTTTCTCCAGAACCTTGCACTTGTATGAACGCCTTTTGTAGCACCAAGCAAACAGCTGCCTGATGATAGCAACACTTAAACTCAAAATTTAAACAAGAATGAGATTTGAGAAAAAAATGCTTCAAAACTAACATTTGGAGTTGTCTTCAAGCTGCTATGTAATACTAAAAAAAACCATATTAGGAAGAGATTGCATTTTGGAAAACTACATTACATAGATGTATTTATTGTCTATACATATCCCTGCTATTGTGCTGCTGTGTTTATGTTTATATATATACACACACAGACACACAGACATTTCTAACCAGAGCAATGCAGAAGTTGTATTTCCATATAAACTAGTTTTCAGCTCAACAAGCAATAGTGATTTTTTTTAAACTAATTTTTGAGTGATAGAATATTTTAAAAAATATATTTCTCTTAGCCTGTGTGAGCACACTAGGATATTTTGATGACAGCTATAGTCCAAATGGCAAGGTCCTGTTACAAGGAATTCATCACAGATGTAGTCCTTAGGCCAAATTATGAACGAAAGAAGACTGAAAATAAAATGTTAAGAAACAGCGGATATGTTTTAATTTATGAAATACAAACTGGGCACGATCAGTAGGTTCTGACATATTTTTATTTGCTAGTAGCCCTGTGGGGCAATACGGGAACCATCAGTGAAAACTTTCAGCTCCCATCTCCCTCCCATTTGGCAGCTGTTGACCATCATTTCTTAGTCAGGCCCACTTCAGCATGTCAGTGAGCTTCAAAACTTTTGTCCAGTTGGCTGTTGAAGTTGGGAGTGATGACTGCCAGCTGCATATTAAATATCTGAGTTCCTTGCACAAAGTTTGAGTCTGCAGATTCATGCAGCCTTGTTCTTCCTTAGAGGCACGAGTGGGTGCATGCAGCTGAGGCAAGGAGAAGGCAGGATTAAGTGGGATGGAACAGGGCAACGACAGCAGTGTCATGCCAAACCCATGAAAGTGAAAGGATTGGCACTGATATCTGTGGGGTTTGGAGCAGGTCCTGTGCCTCACGTTACTTTTGGTAGAGGCTGGCTTTCAAGATCATGCAGGTCCTCTTGTCTCAAAAGTGTCCCTCACCCTGCTCCACAGCACAGATCCAAGCAACACTGTCTCTGCCCACAATATCTCTGTTCTCTGGGAATACTGCCAACTTTTCAGATCCATGCAGAAAAGATTGTGTATCTTTTTTCTGCTCCTGTCACAGGACTTTTGTCACTGAGGGAGAGGCAAAAAACATGCTTTGTATTTTCTCAGGGATGGTTATTAGTGTTGCATTTGCACTGCTGTGAGGTCCTGGTCCCTGGATGCTGCGAATGAAGAGATGAGACGCAGCTTGATGCAAGCAAGTTGTCCGTTTATTAGTGATTTTCTTACAATTATATACGTTTCTACCTTCTACATATTACACACTGATTGGTTAAATCTTAAGCATAAAAAACACTGATTGGTTGATATTTAAGGCACACCGTTAGAACAATAGGAACTTATTAGTTTACCTTGACATAGCAACAGTTTGTATTCCAAAATTAGGGGGTTTCTTCCTACATGACTTTCTTAATTAATAAAGTTCCTTATCTGCACTATCCATTTCCTTATCTGGCTACTTGTTCCTCTTGTCCATCTGGTTGCCATCTCAATTGCAACGGCTCAAGAGTCTGCAGTTAGCTTGCTCCTTTGTTCCCAGGGCTTGTGCCCTACAAGTTCTTAACATGTCTCTATTCATCAGGCTATCAGTACTTGGACTCTTGTCCTTGAGGCCTTGTCCTGCACCTGGAGGTATTATGTAAGCAGAGACCAGCTTTCTATTGCTATCAAGAAACCACATTTTTTCCTGAACACATTGAGTGGGATATAATCTCAGGATAAGATTCTTTGTAGCTGGGCAACTGAATTGTTATAGTTGAAACTGAAATAACTAGAGTCTGAAATAAATTCACTAAGTATTTATTAAGGCAGGAAAGCAAAACCAGCGTGCTGGGCGGCCGGGGAGTCTCAGCTCCATCCAGGCTTGCAAATTCCGACAAGTAACACAGTCCTTTTATTCTCAACTTCAAGGCCGGTTTAAGCAAACAGTTATGCTCTCAGCCCTGTAGCAAAAAGCTGTACATTACAAACTAAACTATTTTTACACTAAAGTCTAGATGAAGACAAAGTTGTCATAGTAACATGAGATTATGGTTTAACATTGGCCTTGAAAAGGTACATCTCGCAACCTCATGGTTAACTCTTTTCTCTCCAGACAGAACGTTCTCAAATCTGTTGCAGCAAGATCATTCCTTGTGTTAAAAGCCCATTTGATCAGCAAATCACCCTTAGTTACTTATTACAGAATTGCTCCTTGATAACTGTTAAATGCAGTTGATCATTAATTTGGAGATTATGATGTAAGTTTAGACACTTGCATCACATACGGATATCTAAATGTGGACACATATCCTTAAGTGTTTTAACCTTAAATTGAATCACATTCACTTTTCTTCAGAAACTTTCTTGCAACTGTTGTCCAGCAGTTTTTTCATACCACATTTGTACTCTGCATTTGACCCCTCCCAAAAAGCCAAAGTAGACAAATTGTGTCAGTAACAGTAACTTCCATCCACTTGTCTGCTGTTTCAGTTACAGCACACACGTTCCCAGTCACACTGGTTATAGAAGACTTCTGAACTTCTTCAGTATATAGCGAATCCATATTAAAAACACAGCTTGTCAGAGCCCAAACTTATTTCCTTTTCATTGGAGCCTAGCTCTAAATCATTGTCTCTTAGTGTGTTGGAATTTGGCTTTAGCTTGCTGTCTTTTTCTGGACGCATTAAAAAGGGTGTCATTTCAGTATTCAGCCTGTTATCCAAGCAGAAGTAAAGAAAAAGCCCCAAGTCCTAAATGGCATCTTGTCTGTGATGTGATGTGGTAGCATCCCTTTGTAAGACACAGGGTAGCCATTTCTGGGAGAGGGTTGCTTCCAACAAGGCCTCGTTCAGTGAGTGAACAAACCCAGGATACTGGGAATGCCCAGGGCTGCCCTGTTGAGCATGGGTGGCAAATATGTGGGTCCTGAGGAGTTTAAGTACAGCTTCCATGCAGGAGCCGTAAGAGTGTATCAGCTTCTGGCTGATCTGCAGGAAGGATGAGATGGCCTCCTTCTTCCAGCCCCGTCACACCGAGGCATGGTGGGACACCTTCACTCTAGCGTGGAGCCATGGTTGCCGTGCAGTGTGTCCAGAATTCCCCCTCTCTGAAGCACATGGTGCCTGGCGGGTCTTGGCCACCTGAAGATTTTATCTGAAGCTGATAGATCTAGAAAGGACAGCAATCCCTACTGTAAAGTGAAGGATGTAGCTGCCCCACTCCAGCACAAGAGGAGAATTAGTTCCATTCATGTGTTGTGTGGCTGTTTAATACTGTTGTGATCAAACCCGGTTAACTGTGATGAAATGCAGTGCTGGGATAGTGGTTCTCAGATGTTTACCCCAGGCTCTCCCTGAGGATTCTTACTGGATATGACAAAAGTTCTACTGAAACAGAGAAAAGATCTTCAAATCTGAAGAAAAGCTTGCATATCCAAATGCTTCTCTGCCTTGCTTTGCTTTTCCGCCCAGCGGAATCATTGGGATATTATTTTTCCTACAAACCTTTCTTCATGAAAAATTTATGACTTTGCAACAATCAGCTCACATCTGTGTTCCCTATAGAACAGCCACAACAGTACACAAACACTTTGGTGCCCGATAGCATGCATATTATTTATTTACTTAGTTATCACTATTTTATTTATAGTTTTTTATGTTTTCCTCTGGTAGGAATCAGATTCCAGCCAAAACTTCATGGGGAGACAAAAAAAGACTGCTGGGTCATGCTAAAATTAGAGAATGACCCTCAGGAAAGCCATGTGTTTTATACAAATATGAGATTAATAGCAACTGTGAGCTGAGATCTAGATTTTTAGTCTTGTTCTCTGTCTGGCTTAGGAATTCAGGAAACAGAAAACTCATCATGTCTGATAGTACTGGGCTGCTACTGATCCACTGTGCAGATCACAGTGATCCAGGAATCCTTCAGTCAAAGCATTAAAATCTGACTTAAAAATGAGCCTGGGTTTCTGCTAAGATGTAACCCATGTTTCCCTCAGGTTTATACAACTGGCCTCCATGAAAATCTCTGAGTAATTTTCAACAAGTTGTTTCATTGTAGTGAATTCACTATACTGGGGTATATTCTGAGGTTTATTTGGCCCTGGAATAATTTATTTGTCAGTATCAAGAGCCAATACAGCTATATGAATCTTGCTGCTGAACCTAAAAGAATAGCATGGAGAAGGAAACACTTTTAGGATGGACAAATACTGTACCAATCTTTCCTGTGTTGCTAAGCATTTCTGAAATTTCCACCCTTTCCCAATGTCTAAGTAGGAAGACAAACCAGCTGGCTAACTGCATGAACTCTCTGGTGGGGATGAAGAAGCCCACTGCTTATCCGACTAAGCCATTTGGAAGTAACAGCTTGATGGTTCTTGGGACATGTAGACACAGGAGAGAGAGTTCAACCCTGCTGGGAGCTGGTAACCTCTGGGTGAGAGTGAGAGGGGATGAAGTGCAGTCTGTAGTGTGGGAGAAAAGTGTGAGAGTCCTTGATTTCCAGCCAGGCTGCTCTGCAGTGCCTTTGCTCCCTATATCTGATTTATTGTGTATCAAACGAGTAGAACACATGGTACCACAGACAGATGTCTCCAAGGGGAGTGAGTACCCATCGCTGCCCTCTGACAGTATATTCCTTTCAATGACCAGCCCAAAATTTGGCTACCTTCTTTATCTTTGGCAATTCAGGTTGAGATGTTTATGGTACACGGGTAATTTCAAACCTCTCATTTCTGCAACAGGCCAAGCAACAACCCGCAGTGCACTAGGCCAGTTCTACTCGATGCATGTTTATTGAAGTCACTGGACACTTGTGGCAAGCTCAGCCAACCTGATCAGTGTTTGCTCAGCAGGAAGCAGCACATCAGCTCTGCCATATCAGTGAAGCTATGCTGCACTCGCAGTGGGAAACTGAAACACTTTGCATTTTGCCAACAAGAGGTCCTACAGGGAAGTGGGAGACTGTACGTGGAGGAGGTTTCCTCTGGGATTCCGTCAAAATTCCCAGGTGATTCCTGTCTAGGTCTAGATACAGTCCCCTATTTCTGTTTTCTTGCTCCAGTCCTTTCAGTCCTTCTGACTTGGAAGCGGGTCCTCTGCCATGGATATTATCTGGCATCTTGTGCATTTCTGGTCCCTCCTAAGTTCTTAGGACAGGAGACTTATTAGAGGTCCGTTTTGTGTGTATTTGTTTAAGATATAAGGGGAAACGCAACAAAGGTAAACAGAACCACAGCAAGGACTTTCTAAACATAAACTTTTCTTTATCTAGATTTGTAAACAAAATGCACCAATTATTTTCAAAGTCACAGTTCTTTCTCATAAGCTAGAAAAGTGAATCTTCAGCAGCGTCAAGTACTTGCTCAGCACATGTTTCAGGCACTGCCTAGTATTTAATAAATAAAAAAAAAACCACTTAGAAAACTGGCTTAATCAGCTGGCGTTTGCCAGTTCTGGCCTTAGTAAAACAAGTAGTTCATATTTACCAAGATTCAATATGATCACAAAGCACAAAAAGCATCTTTTATTTCTGGTATGGAACACTTATTTTAACTTTAATGGAAAGAACAATTTGCCTAAGTGTTTGATACTGCAGTTATATATTTGGAGGGATTGCAGTTATTATTTTTTTTTTTTTAATGGGAAAAATAGTTTATACTGCGAAGGCGAAAGGATCTCCTTCTACCCAGACCAAGTCAGTGTTTGCACCGTAACCAAGGCCAGCCCAAAGGGGACAATGTAGCAGAACCTACTGTGACAAAGGAAAAAGTTGCTAGTCCAGAAATTGCTAATGTAGAAATAAGAATCTCAGAACAAATAAAAACAAGTGATGTACCTTGAAATATACATTAGACCTAAATGCAAAGAACTGTTGCAGCACTTTCCAAACCATCAAGCTGCAACCAGGTCTTTTACCGTCTCATACCAACAAACTCTTCATGCCAGTCCCTCTGCTGCCTTCTCCTAGTCTTTCCTCACCCAGGGCACACATTCTCTCTTCTCTTGATTCTTCCTCAGTTGCTCTCTCTTCACTGGCTCTCAACCCCTTAACCAGCCACAGCTGCACCTTATCTACATCGGCCAACCCACCACCCCCGAAGTCAACCACAGTTGTATATTATCAATGCTAATTAATCCAGCTTCATTCCTCTACACTCCCCCCCCCTTTTTTTTTTTTACATTTCATATCTTATGTTTTTAACAATCATTACAACCTTTTTACAAATACGTTTTTCATACAGTCCTCTATAAACCCCCCCTTTTTTTTTTATTTTCATTTTAACATTTCATACCTCATGTTTATACCAACCATCATAACCTTTTTACAAATAAACTTTTCATACAGTCTGGACAACTTGTCCCTGAATTCCTTCTTCACTTTTATCTTGGGCTTTTCAGCTTCTACAGGTTGATCATCTTTCTTCTTATCTGCTTTCTTAGCATCTAGGATTTTGTTTTCTTCAGAGGGGGTGTGTGATGAACTTACAGTGCCTTGTCCTTTTACCTCTTGGGTTACACTGGACAGTAGCCTGAGTGAGCTTTCAGCAGCAGCAGATCTAGAATACAGCACTAACATCATTTTGTGTCCTGAAAAACTTCTTAACATCCTTGTGGTCACCCATTTCTTCTTCAACTGGAGACACCTTCAACAAGCACATGAACACCGGTAAGAATACCACCAGGCCGAGCAGCAGCAGCAACAGTGGGAGCCGCTCGCAGCACCACACTGCTCCCGCACCTTCCCCCAGGGCAACCATCACTACTGTCTGGCCAGACCCGCTCTGGAACCGCCGCCGCTGTGGGATGCTGCCACGTCTGGCCATGTACTCTGCTGCTATCGCCCGTTACCCTCAGTCTCATAACTCCACGGCAGTCAGGCTTCCTTCTCTTTGATCCCAACAGCTCACCCTTACTGGTGTCTGACCCAGATCCCCAGACTCTTCCCACCTATCTCAATGTGATCTGGATCACAGGCTATCCCCACCTGTCTCTGCTTCGTTGGGCACCGCCAACACTGTTCAAAACTTCAAACGTCCCCCGGCACAGCCATCACCGCTGTTGCTGCTCATTACACTCAGTCTCATCATCTGAAGATCGTGAGTTCGAGCCTCACATGGGGCACCAGTTGTCACAGCACTCTCCAAATCAGCTGACTGCAGCAAGGTCTTTTACCATCTCATACCAACAAACTCTTCATGCCAGGCCCTCTGCTGCCTTCACCTCATCCAGGGCCCACATTGTCTCTGCTTCTTCCTCAGCTGCTCTCCCTTCATTGGCTCTCAACCACTTAACAGAACCAGCTACAGCTGCACCTTATCTACATCAGCCAACCCACCACTCCAAAAGCCAACCCACAGTTGTATATTATCAATGCTAATTAACCCAGCTTCATTCCTCTATAGAGAACTATAAAAAAAAAAAGAAAGAAAAAATATTTGAGGACACAGCCTCCTGAACTTCCATGGAGCTCTAGTACCCATTGAGTTTTGGGCTGTCACACATGTGGTGTGCTGCATGGTGCACTGACATCTAGTGGGAAAATAGCTTCTTACATGTAAGTGGATTCAAATCACTGCACATTAATATCACATTTAAAATGTTAATCCAAAAATATCTCAGGCATACAAATAGGTGATGCTCCCAGGCACCCTGTTTGCTAACTGCGAAGCATTGCAGGAACTCTACACAAGACGAGCAACCCTATCATCTGTGCTTTCTTTTTTTGTTTGGCTTTATTTTTTTGGCTGAACACCAGGTGACTCGGAGCACTTGCAGTTCTTGTGCTTGCAAATACAATTAGTAAAGAGTGCTAGAGCTCTGAACACATAGCGCAAAGTGCCTGGCTCACCTGCTGGGGTACTCAGCAGATGGAGCACTTTGCTCATATAATACATGCCAGTGGGCCAGCACAAATGTTGGGTCACGGGCTAACACTGGTGATCTAAATTATACTCAGCGGAAGTCTTCTGGTACTGTAAAAATCCTAATGGGTTTTTGCATGTTCCCATGTTTAAAAATGTTTTATTTCTGTGACTGGACCCTGTGTATTTGCAATATAACTTGATGATGCTATTTTAATGATGTTGACAAGGCCAAATGTGTTGTAAAACTGTGTGTTGCTTTTGCACTTTTTAGCAATATATTAATTTAATTTGTTCAAGGAATGGTATCAATGTGTTCTTTTTCCTCCCTAAAGCATGAAAACTTGTAACACATTCAGAGCTTTAAAAGTTCTCAAATTTTGTGGAATAAAACCATAACTCAGTCTTCGGAAGTGGATCTCTTGTCAGTATTCTAGAGCTGCTAAGACATTTTGCTGGTGAGTCATATTTTTTTTCTCTTCAAAGTCTTGCAGGCTTTAAAATGGAAATTAAGAAGGCCATTATAAAGCTTTCTAAGAAAGAAAAAAACCTGTGCCAGCACTGTAAAAGGCAGTTGTTATATGTTATTACTGTATGCAGTCATGTATTCTGTAACCTTGAGCCTTGTCCCATTAACTTTCACTGGTATATGAGACATGAGACTTGCTGAGCTGCTGTCTTGGATTTAGGCACCTAAATTCAAACTGCTCTTCAAATAAGGCAGTTCAGATCCTGTCCCCTCATTCGTGGAGTGCGATTTGGATGAAGCATATGTGCCAAAGCCCAAAACTGAGGAACCGAAAAAAAATCCACATTGCCTTTTCAGCTGCTGCCTGTCCTTAGATCATTGAAACCTAAACCCCTTTCACTTTGTTATTGGAACTACAGTTGTACCTCTGTGCATACCCAGAGCTGCGCCAGTCCAAATATCCCAGCGCCTTGTTCAAACCCACAGCTAATCATACTCCAGAAATTATCAATAAAATTATGAATTAAATCCAGACTCATCTTCACTTTGGTCCTCTGTTGGGCTTGTTTGCAGGACAGACTGTACACCTGCCACTCGGACAAGGCCCCCTATGACATGTCACTGCATCCAGTTCCTTTTAAAGGGCATCTGGAAGAAGAAATAGTGTCCTGTATTTATATAGGAGTGGCCCAATGAATCGTGATTTTTTTCTGTGTAGTGACACTTCTTCAATAAAAAGGGTGGAAAATCTTCAATGCAGACAGCATAGCCTGGCAGTTAGGGCACCCTCTCAGCAGATGTCTTGTGTCCCCACAGGCTGTAGGAAGAACTGATTCTGAGTTTCACTTATTTACAAGTGTTTGAGATCCAGAGTGGTAAACTGAAACAATTGTGGAAAGACTTTTAGAATGGAAGAAAACTGCTGCTCCTGCCTTTACCTTTGATATCTCTAATGTCTGAAGAAGCCATCTCCTACAATGGTGGTATATTTAGAACACAAATGTTGGTTCACACAGAAACTGGAGAGAGGTGAAATAAAAGCAGTCAGCCAACTGATTGTGTGCTGTGTGTGCATCCAAACCAGCTTGCCCTTCTTATGTAGGAGTGCTCTAATATCTCACTTGAAAGCCAAAGTAAGATGGGGCAGAGACAAAAATGGGAACATGCAAAGCACCTATCTCATTCTGAGTGACTTAAGTAAATTGCATATTCAGGCCCTTCACAAACATCACAAGGCTGACCACTGTCAGCTCTGCTTTTAACAATGGAATCTGGAGAAAAAGGGTCTGCAGCTGTGTTGAAAATGGTATGTTTGTGAGTTCTTGCGTCAGAACTAAATAGGCTAAGTCAATTGAAAGTTGCTGTGAGACCTCTGAAAATGGTTTGTCAAGGAGCAATTCAAATACAAAACCAGACCAATTCCCTTTCAAGTGGGTGGACTTTAGAGGAAGGGAGGATTATGCCTTTGGTGTAAAGGTAGCACTCCAGACAGTAATAAGCCTTCCTTCCCTTAAGTGAAATCTGGGAAAACTAAAAGGATCTGAAAAGAATCAGCAGATTTGCATTATCCCTCCCACTTGCAGTTAATTTTAACTGATGTTCTCTTGCATATGAAAATTCATAGATTGATACCACTGAAAACTTCGAACCATGTGAAGTGGAGAACATCTGCAGAAAGCAATGAAAACTTCCTGTATTATCTTATAGGTCCTGTGGAAGCCACTGTTCCACAGCAAAGAGGACAGCTATGGCAACAAGACCATTCATAAAATGGCTTGAAGACAGAAATTTGATTATAAATCCATGTACCACAACCAGAAGTAAAGGAAATAAACAGAAGACATTGTAATTTAGTAGTTTTGATATGCACGAAATTGTTAAGAATGTAACAGAAAATAAAAATGATGATTCTGATTCAAGATGAAGGCTCACATAGTCCAGTGCTATTCCACTGATCAACAGCAGATGTTTAAAGACATAATGCAAGAAATAGAACAACTATACAAATGCTTTTCACAGTATACAGTTCTGACTTTGGCTATAGGAAACTAAGGATTTCAGGAAAAAAACCATATGGCTTATAGGACCAAAACGAAAGAAGAGAAAGATTTGAAGGATAAAGAAGACTGAAAGAATAAAGGAAATTCTAGTTAATGATAAGGCTCAAAGGGCAGAGCTGTTCAGTCACTATTCTTGTTCTGCATTTAGAGGGAAAAGGGTAATGTACTCATACAATGAGAAGACGATAAAAGTACTTTCTAGTGTTGTCCTCATTAAGAACCGTGGAGGATGTCATAGCAAAGTTGGTCACTATTTGAGTAATATACCTAGAGAAGCAATGGGACCTTCTTATATGTTTAAATAGTTTTTTTTTTCTCTGTACATGTAGATAATTTTTGGCTTATACCTTCGACCAGAGCACTCTGTTATTGCTATTCCTTTTGGTGTTTCTTACAATAAGCACATGGTGATATCTTATGCTCTGCTATGACTGCAGTTTTCAGCTCCTCTGTCCCAGTGTCATTACTTCTTGGAAACAGATATTGCCCTTTATCACACAGTATTTAAATACTTATCTCTTTAATGATCAGAAGACGTTTCTAATGTGCAGAAGCAGAGGATGGGATGTACATAAAGGTTTTTGATGATCAAACCACAAGTTTGGCAACAACAGCAGAAATAGTTGCTATCATGCTAAGTGATCTAAAGCCAGCTTTCCTGGCGGATAGCTGGGGGAGTGTGCTGAAGAGCTCACATAGCCTGGCCATAGTACAGGGGATGGCACTGAGCTGGTGATAATCATGCCCTGCTAGGCATAGTACTGTAAGGTGGTTGCCAGTAAAGTACTAAGCACTGAAATTGAATGAGGTAACATTTTTGTTTTCTAAAGGGAGTTTTTTTATGGAGTGGTGGAGGGGAAAGAGTATTGTGCATGAAAATATGACTGCAACAACTGCGCTTTCAGCCACAGTGAACTCAGAAAAAAATTTCAACAAATATTTCTGATGCTTCAAGGGAAGTTTTTTCATCACCTGACATTTTGGTCTATTAGATGAGATATAAGTAAAAATTCCATCATACCTTTACAACATGCAGTCAGCTGGTATCATAGATCTAAAACTTACAGACAGTCAGCTTGCAAATAATATAGGAAAAGATAAACATTGCAACTCATGGCTTCATTGTGCTAGTAGTCATTGGGAATATGTGAGGAACTGATGTCTTGTGAGACTAAAATGTAATAGCAAACGTTATTGCAAATTTTTAAAGATCTGAAGGCAGAATTAGGTAGAGGAGAAAAGGAGGGTATATTCTTAGAGAGGGAACACCCAAATTAAGGAGTCATTGCAGGTAGGAAAGAAAATGAGAACATCAGTTGTAACTGATGGGAGAACTTAAAAAGGGCTTTTTGGGGGTCAGATACTATAGAACATCTGTTCATCTTACTGATCCTTTACAGCTTTGGTGGCAGTTACTGAACCCTGTGCAAGTTTAGTGACTAGAATGTTTTGGCAGCATCTTATAGAGCAGAACCTATCAACCTGAAGAACTTATGTAATTCCAGCATACACATCCACCACCAGGAACTGTTTCTTGAGGAAAGTCAGCTCAAGCAACAGTGGGTACAAATGTTTCCTTTCTGTTTGACTTGTAATAGCTCCAGGATATGTAGACATAGAGAGACAGTAGAAGTTCACCACTGCTTTTGAGGTTACTTGTGGGTTTTCAGAGTTTCAGATTTGGACTTTTTTGTTTGTTGTGAATTGTAATTGCACCTTTTCTAACCCCATAAAAAAACAGTTTTGGTCACTAGCAGTTGGATGGTCTGATGATATCATTTTGTCCTTGCTTCCCAATGTAATTACTAGGTCAATAATGCTCAGTGTTTGCCTTCGTCAAAAGCTTCCAGTTCTACAAAAGTTTACTGATGTATTAGAAAACAAGCCATCTATATCAGTCAATTATATGGCACCTTACATCTCCAAACTCAAACCCACTGTGATTTACATTTAAATTAATACTTTATTTGACAGAGACCTTACCAAAATAGTCTGAAATTAAGCAAGTATTTAATTCTCCAGAAAGATTAACAGTCTTTCAATCCCAGGAGTCTGAAAAACCTATATCTGTAAAACAAATCTAGTGCTAATATGCAATCCATATGCATGTCGAATCAGTAAGATATTTGAGCCTCTGTGAATGTAAACACATATGCCATTCCTTTTCCCCTTGACTCTGGGACCCTGTACTGAAGAGGGAAGCAGTCTCTAGTTGAGCATGTTGGCTAAAGCATCCCAAATGTCCAGGTTAATTTCATATGAGAATGTTTCAGAAATGCACAGAGAAAAAGTCCCTTGGTTTGGAGATGTTGTGTTAGGAGATGGACAGTGTTTGTTTGTTTGCATCCAGTAATGTGGAGAGAGTCTCTCTTGCCTTCAGCTTTTGCAGGCTGGCTTTCCATTGCCACTGCAAGTATGTGCATTTTCTGAATTGTCCCATGTTATTTAGGTTTAGTTTCAGAAACCATGTCAAGAAAGGGGTGTTCCCCAAAATAAAGAAGGTTGTTTCTTCCCATCCCTACCAATGTGACTGTAAGGGAAGAGGGTCTCTGCTTGCCTAAGCATAGGAATTGTAATGTCCTAAATATGCCCCGCACTTTACTTACTGTACCAAACAGGTTGTGCTTGTTCACTGTAAGTGATAAGTAAAGGCAGTCTCTGAACAGCAGACCACATGATGACTATGAACACAATTAATTCAGCCAGAGATCTTCACTTGATGGATATAATTTTAGGGAGCTAGTGACAAGCTAGGTTAATTGTTCCTCTAGTGGCATTTACTCAATTATATTCTTTAGTTTCCATGCTCCCCATTATCCCTCTCCTGTCATATTACTATTATACATATGTAGAATACATTTTGCTAAGGTGTAGGGCATTTTCAAGCACCAGATTTACATATGCACACAGACTTCCTGCAATGCATGAGTACTAATACTTCTTTGCTGTGTGTGTATAATTAACCCATTATGACTGGGAAACATGGCATGTGCTGTATATATACAGAATTGTTGTGTCATACTTCTGTATTGATCTATTGTTTTTGGAACTGGGTCTGCTGAGCAGCCACGATGCATTTTTTTCTCAGCATGCACAATAAATATGGTGGCCTTAGGAATAAGTAGACCTACTACTAGCAATCCCAGTCAGTTATCATTTGAGGTATGCTTTTGGTCACAGAACCCTTGAGGAAACAACTTTGATAATGGCACCAACAGCTTGCAGCTTGCCAGTTGACTGGTCAGCTTGATGCAAATGTTAGACTCACAGTTTATCTGTATGGTCTTGCCAGAGGACAAGAGCAAACAGCTTTAATTTTGGTCTTGGACCTTAGTTCTGTACTGTGGGACTGTGGAGTCAGGACAGACTCTTTATACAGCTCTGTATAAAGAGCTCTGGTCTCTTGTATGGTAGTTCTGGCATCACAGGAGGTCATCCCCTCTCCTCAAGGTTGTATGCTTACATCATCCTGCTCCAAGAAGGCTTGTGTACCTCCAAGAGTAGGGAAGCATTTGATACCCACTGCATCTGCATTTACTATTTTGTCATGGTCTCCCTTTTGTGTGCTTTCATGTAATACCTGTAAAGCATTCAGATGCCTTTTTGAGGAAGCCACTGCACATGTTTGAATTGCATAAAGGGAAAAAATAAAAGGGGGATGATAATATACCCGTGTGCAATATAGAACATTAAGTTAGGGTGAGTTGCCCCACTGCACACTGCAGCAGAAGTGTCCTACAAGATATTCCCTGCACAGGTTAGAAAGATTAAGCAGTTTGACACCAATCTTTGCATCTCATAGAAATACCAACAAAATCAGTGTTTGAGATCTTTTGGTAAATTGCTGTTGACAGCGGAGGCGGGTTTACTTGATTCTGGCTTGTGAATTACATGTCTGAAAGTTCAGATAGCTTGTGTGGACAGAGAGAATCAGTTAATCCAAGCTACAAGTCTCCCCTGAAGAGTATCTGAGTAAATTTTTAGAGTCTGTGATACATAAGAGGTTGAACTAGCAACTGAACTGTTAGTTCTGGCCTTGGATCTGGCTGTAAATCACTAATTGCTGTGTACAAACCACAATCTAGAGGGATTTCTCTGGTGGCTGGATATTTAGACTTCCTCTCCAGTTGATCACTGGCCTTACTACTGGTAGGACCAGCAAGGGAACTGCTCTGTGGCAAATGTCAAAATTATTGTGAGCACCTGGGCAATAACAGAAATAGGGCCAACACCATTAAATATTTTAAACCTCTAAATAGATTGCAATTTAGCTTCTCTCAGTTGTTTTCATCAGGTCTCTTCTTTCACAGCAAAACAACACACTTCTGTTTCTTCTATGGCATTTAAAAACCCCTGAAGTTCTCAGCAACACAAAGACTAACTTGACTCCTGGATCCTCTTTTGTCTAAGAACTAAAACATTTTGGTCTTGTGCTATGTAATCTCTTGTCCATTCCTGAAAGAGTCTACTGAATACAGATTCAATATAATATCTTACTGGCAAAAAAATCGCTCCCTCTTTCTTTTTTGGTGTTTTAATGACAATGTAATAAATGTATTAAAGAAAAGAGGTGTAAGATAAACAACATTAGAAGTGGCAACAGAACTGCAGTTTGGAAGCCTAAATGTCTCCTTCCAAATTCTGCTATTGGTCTGATGCACATACAGCTATATATATTTTATTTTTATATATAAACCAATTAAAAAGATCAAGCATGCCACTTTCTGTCTCACACATGCATATACTCCCCTATTATCCGTAATGAGATAGCAATCTCTTCCAGTCTTGTCTGAGGACTCTTGGAGTAGGTATTTTGACATTCTGTTTCATTGTCGTTCTGAAAGCTCCTAACTCTACAGAAGACCTGTTCAGTTAATTCTAGGGCAAGCTGAGGAAGGTTGAGATAGGTACATGCCTCTTTCTCTCAACACATGAGCACAGCACAACCTATTTTCCTTTACACTTTCTATTCCACAAGATTTGTGAGAAAATAATAAATTGTTGTCCTTAGTTAATGGCAGTGAATACATGCATGCTTAGAAAAGTTATTACTAGTCCAATGGTAGATATGGTTGTTCTCGTTTTCCATGTAGCTGTCTGCAGAAGAAAATCGATACCTCCACTGCTGTTCACATAATGGTAAAGAAGTAATTATGTGAAGTTGTTGACAGGATGATTCACAGCGAGCTGGTGGGCACCAGCTTCAGCTAAACCACCTTCAGCTAAATTCTGCATGGACGTCTGCTAGTAAAACAGTCTCTGATCTGTTTGACTTACCATGACAGGCTGTAAACGCCAGCAATTCAGGAGCTGATTCAAAAGACGATCAGTAGTTCAGGCAGTTGGAGGGAGATGCACAACAGAATGGATTAAGCTCGCCAGCTAACCCCCCCACTTAGAAGTGGATGGAAGACAAAAATAATTTGTTCTCTTCCTCAGTGCTAAATTGATACAGAGCACTTATCTCCATTTAAATACATCAGATTTAAATATATAATTTAAAATAATTTTTTATGATTTTTACAGAACTTTCAGATATCTCATTTATAAAAATGGGCTTTAAATGGTAATAATTTAGTTAAAATGACAGACTTATGTTGAAGTATAGTTATTGGTTTTTCATGAACCAAGCTGTTTTAGCAATCAATAGGCACATGAGACTGAAGACTCTAGTTAAGCAACAGTGTTAAGGGTCTAATGACAGCTGTCTAGCAGAAATCAGTGGGATTACCTCTGTTTCTAAGTGTACAGCTAGTGAGGAGTCTGACACAGAACCAATTAAAATTCAGGGCGATCATTTCATTGATTTTTTTAATAAGTCTTTCAGTGCTTTGCTAAACAGGAGGACTCAGTACCCATAACTTGGTTTGCAACTCAGGAGTAACTACTTCCTGTTATTAAATTCTTACTTGTCATCATGTTCCACCATTGATAACTTATTGGGAGATCATTATTGACATTCCATACTGTATTTTGCCGCATCTTGTTCAAACTTTTCAAAATGTCCATCTAACTTGTGATTTTGTTATTGCATCTGCAGCCCAACTCACTTTATTGAGATGTGAGCCTTGCCAAAACCTTGTCTGTACATGAAAAATTGCTTCCCTAAAGTCTGAAATAATTACCAGCTGCGTCTTCTAAAATTCACGCAGGCTACTATTCATCATTATTCAACCTGGACTTTGGATTATTGCACTTTGTGTTTTTATGCCTATCTTTCTAAGTCTTTAAAGTTCAGCCTATTTTGCAAGTCATTGGATTTTGTGAAAATGATGAAAATCAAATGATCTTTTTGAAAAGAGTTTAAATTATTTGAGTTTTCCGATCAAAAAGTATTGGTCTGGATACATACTTGTGGCATACAAATTCATTTAAGAAAGGTCTTCTTAATAAACATAAGAAATTTGTGACTGTGGACATGGTTATAGGGGGTGTGTGTGTGTGTGTGGATGGTGTAGGATGTGATGAGCAGGCCTGATAGGATGGTGCCTAGTGCTAGGCGTAGGATGGGGCTGGTGATTAGTGAGTTGTTTTCGTTGGTTGGGGTTGTTGGGGAGATTCGGGTGAATCCTGCTTGGACTAGGGATGTCATGCGAAGGCTGTAAGTTGCTGTAAAGGATGTGGCTAGGAGGGTCAGGGTGAGTGCTCACGTGTTTAAGAGGTGTTTAGGTTTTCAATGGTTAAGTCTTTTGAGTAGAATCCTGCTCAGAAGGGGGTTCCCATCAGTGCTAGCTTGCCGATGGTTAAGCAAGACGTGGTTGTTGGTAGTGTTTTTTGCAGGCCTCCTATTTTTCGGATGTCTTGCTCTCCGGCTAGATTGTGGATGATTGAACCGGAGCAAAGGAATAGTATGGCTTTAAAAAATGCATGTGTTGAGATGTGAAGGAAGGCTAGTTGGGGGAGGTTTAGTCCAACGGCGACTATTTTTAGGCCTAGTTGGCTAGATGTAGAGAAGGCGATGATTTTTTTGATGTCGTTTTGGGTCAGAGCACATGTAGCGGCAAACAGCGTGGAGAGGGCGCCTAGACATAGGCACATGGTTCGGGCAGCTTGGTTGTTGGATAGTATGGCATGGGTTCGGATGAGTAGGAAGATTCCGGCTACTACTATGGTGCTGGAGTGGAGTAGGGCAGAGACGGGGGTGGGGCCCTCTATGGCAGCTGGGAGTCAGGGGCGTAGGCCGAATTGGGCTGACTTCCCTGTGGCTGCCAAGATTAGGCCCAGGAGGGGGAGTATTGGGGTATGTGTGTGGGAAAAGGTTTGTTGGATTTCTCAGGTGTTTAGGGTGGATGCTATTCATGCTATGCTGATGATGAGGCCAATGTCTCCGATTCGGTTGTAGAGTACAGCTTGCAGAGCAGCTTTATTGGCTTTTGCTCGTCCATGCCATCATCCAATTAATAGAAATGACATGATTCCCAGTCCTCCTCAGCCTACGAATAGGAGGAATATGTTGTTGGCGAGGGTTAAGGTTAGTATGGCGATCAGGAAGATGGATAGGTAGGAGAAGAATTTTGTGGTGTTTGGTTCTGAGGCTATGTATCATGTTGCGAATTGTAGAATAGATCAGGTTACAAATAGTGCGATGGGGAAGAATATGATTGAGTATTGGTCTATTTTTAGACTAATTGGGATTTTAAAGTTTGTGGTGAATTTTCATTCTCAGCAGGTGGTAATGCTTTCTGTGTTTGAGTATATAAAGAGTACTATGGGCATTAAGCTGATTAGGAATGCTGTTTTAATGGCGTGGGTGATAATGGTTGGGGAGCTTTTTAGGGTTTTTGTTAGGAGGGGTAGTATTATGGGGGTTAAGGTGAGTGTGAGTGTAGGGATTATGGAGGTGCTTAGGAGTAGTGTGGTTCCCATTGCTTTTACTTGGATTTGCACCAAGGTGGTTGGTTCCCAAGACCAGTGGATTGCTACTATCCTTTAAAAGCAAGGGGGCTGAGGTTTTAAACTCAGATGCAAGAATGAGCAGTTCTTGCTGGTTGAACTCCCCCTCGGCGAGCAAGAAGGGTTTAACTTCTATTTCCAGGATCACAACCTGACGTTTGGGTTTAAACTATGCTTGCAATTGGGGGATACCGGATATAAGATCAGGTTTAAAGATGAGTAGGATCAGGGGGAGGATGTGTAGGGTTATTAAGAGATGTTCTCGTGTGTTGGAGTTTTGTAGGCAGGTAGTGTGGGTTGGGGTAGTTCCTCGCTGGGTTGTGAAGGAGGAGGTAGAGGGTGTATGAGGCGGTTATTAGGGTCGCTGTCCCGGCGAGAAGAATTGTTGGAGTGGATCAGTTGAATAGCGCAGTTATGATGGTTAGTTCTGCTATTAGGTTGGTGGCGGGAGGTAGTGCTATGTTTGTGAGGTTTGCCAGTAGCCATCGAGTTGCTATTAATGGGAGGAGAGGTTGGAGACCTCATGTCATTAAGAGGACTCGGCTGTGTGTTCGTTCGTAGTTGGTATTGGCTAAACAGAATAGTATTGAGGAGGTTAAGCCGTGGGACACTATGAGGATTATTGCCCCTGAAAATGACCAGGGGGTTTGGATTACGCTAGCTGCAATTACGAGTCCTATATGGCTTACAGATGAGTAGGCGATGAGTGATTTCAGGTCAATTTGTCGCAGACAAATTGAGCTAGTTATTCGTGCCCCCCACAATGCTAGGGCAATGAATGGGTAGTGTAGGTGGTTTAGGAGTTCTTTGTATGTGAAATAAGGTTCTTTGTATAGTGCCGTATCCCCCTAGTTTTAGGAGGAGGGCTGCGAGTAGCATGGATCCTGCGATTGGAGCTTCTACGTGGGCTTTAGGGAGTCACAGGTGAAGTCCATAGAGGGGTGCTTTTACCATGAACGCTAGGAGTAGGGCCAGGGTTGATAGGAGGCCTGTTCATGAGTGGGGTATGGTGGGGTGATTGAGCTTTATTATTAGGAGGTGGAGGGTGCCAGTTTCTGAGTGTAGGGCTAGGATTGTGATTAGCAGTGGCAGGGAGCTGATGAGGGTGTAAAATAGTAAGTAGATGCCTGCACTTAGGCGGTCTGGTTGGTTTCCCCATCGAGTGATTAGGGCTAGGGTTGGGATTAGGGTTGCTTCGAATGAGATGTAGAATAGCATGAGTTCTGTGGCTGAAAATGCCAGGATAATAAGGGGTTGGGTGAGGGTTAGGTTAGGAAGATTCATTTTCGTGGGGGTGGGTTCATGTTGGAGGTGATTTTGGGATGCTAGGACTATGAGGGGCAGTAATCAGCAGGTGAGTGTTAGGAGGGGGGAGGAAATTTGGTCTATGCCTGTTCATTGAGTTAGGGCTTTGTTTGGGTAGTAGGTTGGGAGGAGTCAGTGTAGGCTGAGGAGGGCAATTAATAGGCTATGGGCCGTGGCGTTAATTCATAGGAATTTGGTTGGGGATAGGAGAGCTGTTGGGGGTAGCAGGAGGGTTGGGAGGAGGATTTTTAACATTGGAGGAGGTTTAGGTTGTGTAGGTGATCGGAACCGTGAGTGCGGGTTGAGGCTACTAGTATGGCTAAGCCCGTACCAGCTTCGCAAGCCGAGAATGTTAGTATGAGGATTGGTGTTAGGGCGAGTGATGCTGTTTGGTTTTCAATGGGGAGTGCTGATAGGGCGATGTATAGGGATAATATTATGCTTTCTAAACATAGTAGGGCGGAGATTAGGTGGGTGCGGTGGAGAGTGAGGCCTAGGCTGCTTAGGGCGAAGGCTGAGCAGTAGCTTAGGTATATAGGGGGCGTGTACAAAGTCATAGTGTAGGGCTATGGTTTGTTGAGTCGAAATGAACTGTCTTGATTAGACTAACTTTCTGTTATTCTGCTCATTCTAGGCCCCCTTGAAGTCATTCATAGATTAGTCCTAGTGTGAGTAGAATAATGATTAGTAGGGTTCAGGTTAGGGTGGTGATGGGGGATTGTAGTTGGGTGGCTCATGGTAGGGGGGGAGTAGGAGTGCAATTTCTAGGTCAAATAAGAGGAATAGGATTGCTACTGAGGAAGAATGGGATTGAGAATGGCAGTCGAGCTGACCCTAGGGGGTCAAATCCACACTCATATGGGGATAGTTTTTCTGAGTCTGGGGCTGTTTGGGCTAGTCAGAAGTTTAGGGAGATTAGGATGATGCTCAGGGTGAGGGATAGTATGAGTATGAAAAGGATTATGTTTATTGCTCTCCTCTGGGGTTATACCAGATTTTAGAGATTGGAAGTCAATTGTAATTAATATACTAGGGGAGCAGGATCCTCATCAGTAGATAGTTATATATAGGAATAATCAAATGACATCTACGAAGTGTCAATATCAGGCTGCGGCTTCGAATCCAAAGCGGTGCCTTGGTGTAAAGTGGAAGTTGATCAGTCGTAACAGGCAGACTAGGAGGAAGGAGGATCCGATGATTACGTGTAGGCCATGGAACCCTGTAGCGATGAAGAAGGTTGAGCCGTATACGCTGTCGGCAATTGAGAATGGGGCTTCGTAGTACTCTATGGCTTGAAGGATTGTGAAGTAGGTTCCTAAGAGGACGGTCAGGCTCAGAGCTTGGATTGCTTGTTTACGGCCCCCCTCGGTGATGCTGTGGTGGGCTCATGTGACGGTAACCCCTGATGCTAGTAGAATGGCTGTGTTAAGTAGGGGTACTTCTATGGGGTTTATGGGTTTGATTCCTGTGGGGGGTCATTGTCCTCCTAGCTCTGGTGTGGGGGCTAGGCTTGAGTGGAAGAAGGCTCAGAGGAAGCCCAGGAAGAAGGATACTTCTGATGGGATGAACAGGATTATTCCGTATCGGAGGCTCTTTTGTACTGGGAGTGTGTGGTGGCCTTGGAATGTACTTTCTCGGATAATGTCTCGTCATCATTGGAGTATTCCAAGGATTATGGAGATTAGGCCTAAGGCCAGGGGCTGGGGGGAGTTGTAGTGAAATCACATGGCCAGTCCTGAGGTAGTGAGGAGGGCGGCAGCGGCTCCGGAAATTGGTCAGGGGCTGGGGTCTACTATGTGGAAGGGGTGTGCTTGGTGGGCCATTAGATGTTTTCTTGTAAGTATAAGCTTAGTAGGAGAACGAAGACGTATGCTTGGATTATAGCTACTGCTGCTTCTAGAATGGTGAGTAGCAGAAGGACTAGCACGGTTAGAGCGGAGACTGCGGGTGGGTATGATGGGAAGAAGGGTGGCGGTGGCTGTGGGAATGAGTTGGATGAGTAGGTGTCCTGCTGTTAGGTTTGCTGTAAGTCGGACTCCAAGTGCTAGTGGGCGGATAAGTAGGCTTGTAGTTTCAATTATAATTGAGGCGGGGATAAGCGGGGTGGGGGTGCCTTCGGGCAGTAGGTGTCCTAGGGAGACTGTGGGTTGGTTTCGTAATCCTGTGAGGAGGGTGGCGAGTCAGAGCGGGAAGGCTAGTGCTATGTTTATGGATAGTTGGGTAGTGGGGGTGAATGTGTATGGTAGTAGGCCTAGGAGGTTGATTGTAAGGAGTAGTATTATTAGGGATGTGAGGATTAGCGCTCATTTGTGGCCCTTTTTGTCTAGGGGTATTATTAGTTGTTTTGTGATTAGGTGAATTAGTCACGATTGAAGGGTGGTGAGGCGGTTCTTGATTCATCGGTTGTCGGGGGAGGGGAATAATAGGGTGGGAAAGAGAATAGAGAGGAGGGCTAAGGGTATGCCTATTAAATAGGGGCTTGAGAATTGGTCAAAGAAGCTTAGGCTCATGGTCAGGTTCAGGGGGTGGATTTGTCAGGGACGTTGGTTTTGTTTGGGGGGGTGGTTGATGGGGGTGAATGGTAGGCGTTTAGGTTGGATGATTAGCGAGAAGATCGTTCAGGTGGCAAGCATGGTTAGGAATCATGGATTTGGGTTTAGTTGGGGCATGTCATTAAGGAGGGGTGGGTTGTCCTCTTTCCCTAGCTTAAAAGGCTAGTGCTGGTACATAGCTTCTCAATGATTAGGATGATAGGAGTGTGGATCAGCGTTCGAAATGGGCTAGGGGGGTTGATTCTACCACGATTGGTATGCAGCTATGGTTGGCTCCACAGATCTCTGAGCATTGGCCGTAGGAGATGCCCGGTCGGGTTGTGATGAAGGATGTTTGGTTAAGTCGTCCTGGGATTGCGTCAATCTTTACCCCCAGGGATGGGACAGCCCATGAGTGGAGTACGTCGTTGGCGGCGATGATGATACGGATGGGGGATTCCATTGGGATTACAATGTGATGGTCTACTTCTAGTAGTCAGAAGTGCCCTGGAGGGAGTTCTGTGGTTGGGATTATGTAGGAGTCGAATATTAGGTCTTTGAAGTCTGTGTATTCATAGGCTCAATACCATTGGTGTCCGATGGCTTTCAGAGTTAAATCGGGCTCGTCAATTTCGTCTATTATGTATAGAATTTGTAGAGATGGTAGGGCGCGAGTAGGATGAGGACGGTGGCGGGTAGGATTGTTCAGATGAGTTCTACTTCTTGTGCATCTACGGTGTTGGAGGATAGTTTTTCTGCTAGTATAAGTGTCAGCAAACGGAGAACTAGGCTGCAGATTGCGAGTGCAACTATTAGGGCGTGGTCGTGGAATTCTACGAGTTCTTCTATGATCGGCGAGGAGGCGTCTTGGAATCTGAGTTGGGATTGGTTGGCCATGGTAGGGGTGTACATTTAGCTTTGACAAAGCTGTGTAATGGGTTTACTAACACTCCGTAAGAAAGAAGCATGAGTGGTTTGATGCAGTTGGCTTGAAACCGGCGTGTGAGGGTTCGATTCCTTCCTTTCTTGGGTCTGGACGAAGGTTGGTTCTTCAAAGGTGTGATAGGGGGGTGGGCAGCCATACATTCACTCGATGTTGGTAGCGGTTAATTCTGCTTGGAGGACTTTTCGTTGTGCTGCAAATGCCTCTCAGATGATGAATATTAGTAAGATTACGGCTGTTATTGAAATGAGGGAGCCAACAGAGGATAGGGTGTTTCATAGGGTGTAGGCGTCGGGGTAGTCTGAGTAACGTCGTGGTATGCCGGCTAGGCCTAGGAAGTGTTGGGGGAAGAATGTTAGGTTTACGCCTGTGAATATAATTCCGAAGTGGGTTTTAGATCATGTGGGGTGGAGGGTGTATCCAGTAAATAGTGGGAATCGGTGGGTAAATCCAGCTAGGATGGCAAATACAGCTCCTATTGAGAGGATGTAATGAAAGCGGGCAACTACATAGTATGTGTCGTGTAAGACAATGTCTAATGAGGAGTTTGCTAGTACAATACCTGTTAGTCCTCCAATTGTGAAGAGGAAGATGAAGCCCAAGGCTCACAGTATCGGTGGATCTCATTTGATGGTGCCTCCGTGTAGCGTGGCTAGTCAGCTGAATACCTGAATGCCGGTTGGGATGGCGATGATTATAGTGGCGGAGATGAAGTATACTCGGGTGTCTACGTCTATTCCTACAGTGAATATGCGGTGGGCTCGTACGATAAAGCCCAGGAATCTAATCGATAGTACAGCTCAGACTATTCCTATGTAGCCGAATGGTTCTTTTTTGCCTGCGTAATACGTTACAACGTGTGAGATGATTCCAAAGTCGGGAAGGATTAAGATGTAAACTTCTGGGTGGCCAAAGAATCAGAACAGGTGCAGACAATAAAGGCTTCTGTCATCACTCAGGTTGGTGGGAGTGGGCGTCTTATATCCCTCCTTTTCATCCCTCCAAAAAGTAGGTGAAGTGAAGCTTTCCCTGGAGTGTGAAATCCCTTAGTGTGTCAGAGGAACTGCCTCTTTGCTGTACTTTGCCCTGAGGCACAAGGAAGACCGCAGCTGAATGCTAGGACTGCTCTGGAGGGGGAGGGATGTGTTGAAAAACTGCCCAGAAGAAGCTCTGCATCCCTGTTCCACAGATAGCTGGAACAGGCCTGAAGGGAGGATTGCAGAATTCAAGGAGTGAGTGCTAATGCATTAAAGTATTCCCCCCCCCCCCCAACAGCATGTTCTTTAGGTAAGCACTTGGTTTGGGACACACTGCCTGCTGCCGTGCCCTCATACTGCAGCTGGTGTCTCCACTGGAAAGGCTGATGGGTCGCCTAAATCTGGGAACTTAGTACACCAATGAAGTCCTCCTGTATGGCAGTAAGAGAGGGAGACACTGATAATCAAAAGCACACTGACACCTTGCTGTGCCCTGCTTTTGTCTGTCCCGTGGCTGAGCAGGTGATCCCTGTGCCACTGGAGGAGAGGAAATACAAGGCCATGAATCAGTTTGGAGAAGGCGAGCAGGCCAAGATCTGCCTTGACGTCATGCAGAAGACAGGAGCTCACCTGGAGCTGTCTCTCGCAAAGGACCAGGGCCTTTCGATCGTGGTCTCTGGCAAGCCGGAAGCAGTCACGAAGGCTCGGAAGCAGATTGTCGCTCGACTGCAGACTCAGGTGAGGGCATCTAACTGTTTCTGCCTTCATCTTTGCTCTTCCCCAAGACTCGCAAATGCTTTGAGACCCTTGGGCCCGTGTGCTTGTAAGCCAAAGAGGTACGTTGTTACATGACTAATTCAGCTTCGCCATACGTTTTCAAAGCACCCAATTGGCACTTTGGAATGGGAATGAGGCTTAAAATAGGGTTCCAAGTTAATTACAGGCCGTGGTGTTGCATGAAGCGTGGAGTCTGCGATCTCTGGAACATTTGAGTTGCAACCAGTGACTTTGTGCTGAGGTGCTGGTGCAGGAGCCTCACACACAAAGCTAGTAGTGTGTGAGAACGGGACTGTGCTTTTCCTGAAGTCCTTCAGAGGAGAACGTGGAAGGCTGGGAGAAAGAAAAGTAGAGAAAAGGAAGTCCTGCCAAAAGCCAAAAGCTTTGGGTCAGGGTTCTGCCTTGTGTAACTCAAGGCACACTGGTAAGGAGCCACAACCCTGTTGTTTCGGTTGCTTCAGTCCTCTAGGTTCTGATCTCTTACCTTAAGGTTCTTGAGCTCATAGTCAAGGTGGTAGCTCTTGTTAGGATGTTTCGCAGCCAGGTGTTGCAGTGTGTTTTAAAGTATAACGCCAAAGGTAGGTAATGCGGTGTTAATACCATGTCTGCTTAGTGCTGTTCAGCCCCTGTGTCATACCCTGCCAGAGGAAAGAGAAAGGAACAAAACCCTACATCCACAATGTGCATCTGAAAAATCAGTTCAGGTTGTGCTGCCACAGATCCATGAGGCACTGTTCTCAAATATACCTCCTACTGCCCTGGCCCCAGGTCTGGAAGGTGTGTCTGTATTCCAGCTTCTCTTAGGCTTGGCTGGCTTCAGGACAGGAACACAGAGCTGAAAAGTCACACCGAGTGATCTTTTCTTCATCTTTTGTTTTTCCATTATAGCTTGAATTTTCATTGTCTAATTGCTGTTAGTGGTTACCTAATCACAGGGATCAGGAGCACGATAGCAGTCATCAGCTACCAGACCTGTACAAACTCCGTGAGAAGGGAAGAAGTCAGGAAGCCCTTGTATAGACCAGCCCCTTAATGGTAGATTGAGAAGGACCCCTTTTGCATGTGGGGCCTTCTAGAAGCAGTCCCAGGAGCCGCATGTGCTACACTTGAAGACACCTTAGCACTTAAGCAGCGGTAAGCATCTGCTAGCTGCCTGCCTCCTGCAGTAGGTTTCTGGTGTTGAATTTCTCTTTCCTAGGAGTCATACTGTATGCCTTGTTCTCTGTAGCCTTGGCAGCAGAAGTCAGAGTTCCGATAAACTCCAGCTGTGCGCTGTCATCTCAGTTGTTGTCTGGTGTCTTACACTGGAGGAGAGGCACCTCCTCGTCTGTGTCGGAAGGCCTTTGCTAATGCAGAGTACTGCTCCTGTGCAAACAGAAGGGTTTTGAGGGAAAGGTGGGGTTTATACTCCTGGCACGGAGGCGCTGTAGATCAACTGGTACAGTGTCAGCCCTCAGACAGAATGTGCTGGGAAGGCGTTGTGTTTGCTCTGAGGAGCAGTACCACTGAGCAGCGTCTACCTTGCTTTCCCTGGCTCTGTTCCTGTGGATCTGCCAGTGCAGGCAAGGCTTTTCACAGATGCTTGGTTCTTCTGCTGCAGGCTTCAGCAACAGTTGCCATCCCCAAGGAGCACCACCGTTTTGTCGTTGGAAAGAAGGGTGAGAAGCTGCAGGACCTGAAGCTCAAAACTGCAACCAAAATGCAGGTCCCCCGCCCAGATGACCCCAGCAACCAGATCAAGATCAGCGGCACTAAAGAAGGGATTGAGAAGGCCCGGCACGAGATCCTGCTTATCTCCGCTGAGCAGGTCCCTCAGTACTGTGATCTCTCTCATGGCATTGGCTGGTCAGCCATTTTGCTTCCCCGTGGTGTAGTCGGAGTTTGCAGCCACCGTGGCTACAGTCAGTGGCTAACGTTAGCCTGAACGGAGACGTATACTGTGCCACTCGCTGGCTGTGTGAGCACCGCTGCCAGGTCCTGAAACTTCTTGTGCTGCGTTTTGTCCGTCTCTGAAGCCAAAACAAGCATTTGAGAGTTGAAGCGACGCGTCTTAGGTGCCAGCTGAGATAAGGCAGGAGATCACAGGGGTGAATATCGTAAAGAAGGAGCAGCAGCAGCAGCAACCATATTTGTAGATTGAAAGAGGTGGAGATCTACAAGCCCGCAAACTGAGAAGGTTGCTTGAGCCAGAGCGTCAGGCAG
The DNA here is from genome assembly GCF_963210335.1 of Falco punctatus. Lineage (NCBI taxonomy): Eukaryota > Metazoa > Chordata > Aves > Falconiformes > Falconidae > Falco > Falco punctatus. The sequence goes on along the minus strand of NC_137584.1, from coordinate 514,348 downwards.
GACACCCCTGGGAACTTAGCTGTGCCTGGCAGAGACTGTAATATAGAGGGCAGTTCCCACCAAGGTCTGTTGTGGGCTCTTCCAGGATAAGCGTGCCGTGGAGCAGCTGGACGTGGAGAAAGGGTACCACCCTTTCATTGCTGGCCCTTACAACAAGCTGGTGAGGGAGCTCATGCAGGACACAGGGACGCGCATCAACATTCCTCCACCCAGTGTCAACAAGACAGAGATAGTCTTCACCGGAGAAAAGGAGCAACTAGCCCAGGCTGTGGCTCGAGTTAAGAAGATCTATGAGGAGAAGGTACGGATGGTCCATAAAGCTTCCCACCTTCCCCTGGCACCTGCTCCTAGGCACTCTTCCCTTCTTGTTCTACTTTTGTGCATCCCTCTGTTGCATCTGGCTCAGCAGCCCTTGCAGTACATGACCCCGAATCCTACCGTTTCCTCACTTGGCAGAGTGGGAGCTGGGCTGATGCTATCAGGGAGGTGACAGATTTCTCGCTTTTCTGTATCGTGGGACTTAGCAGGCCACCAAGAGCTCCCCTGGCTCTTGTTCACACCGGTGCTACTAAGGAAGGAAAGAAGTGTGAAGTCTACAGCGGTGGCCAGCTGACAGTATCAAAGTTGCTACCTAAGTAGAAGTTGCTGAAGAGTGAATGTCACTCTTTCAGTTTATTTCCCACAGCCAACGCTGCTGTGAATATCCTTGTTGTGGGTTGCTGGGCTGTTTGTCCTCGTGGTTAGGTCTGTATTTGTAGCAGTCTGGATTTCAGCAATCGGCTTATAGCCTGCACAGTGTTGCATCACAGCACTGCCTGGGAGACGGCTGGGAGTTGAACCCTGTTGTCCAACGGGGGGACGGGGACGACGACAACGACATGCCTGTGTGTGCGTGTGGTCTCTTCCATGCCGTGTCCCAGGGAGCTTGACACAGCATGCTAGTTTTGTACTTCCCCTGTGAATTTTTGAGCACAAGGCTTTCTGTAGGCAGGGGCCCAAGGGGTGCTAGGGTACTGCCGAGCCACTGTGCTCAGCTTGGCTTTGCTCTTTGCTGGGCGCAGAGTTTGACTGCATCTTGTGCCTCTTCCTGTCGCTCTTGTCCTTCCCCGCCTCAGTGTCTCTGCCCCTACAGAAAAAGAAGACTACTACTATTGCAGTGGAGGTGAAAAAGTCTCAGCACAAGTATGTCATCGGCCCCAAGGGGAATTCCCTGCAGGAGATCTTGGAGAAGACTGGAGTCTCTATCGAGATCCCACCCACTGAGAGTAGCTCGGAGACGGTGATACTGCGAGGCGAGCCTGAAAAACAACTCGGGCAAGCATTGACTGAAGTCTATGCAAAGGTACTGACAAGATGGGCTAGGCCTCCTTTGAAGGTCCCATGAAGATACATTTGTGAGCACTGACAGGTGTAGCGGGGCTGCTCTCTCTTGGGCCATTAGAGGTGCAGCTTAGAAGTCAATACCGGAGGTGCAGCATGGGAATTGGAACTGAATTGTTGGGAAGGCCTCTTCCAGTTTGTCCATCAAACAGCTTCTCTGTTTTTCTGTCTCTCAGGCCAACAGTTTTACCGTCTCCTCGGTCTCTGCCCCCTCTTGGCTTCATCGTTTCATGATTGGAAAGAAAGGACAGAACCTGGCCAAAATAACTCAGCAGGTGCCAAAGGTATGGATGAGCTGGTTAGCTTAGCACCCCCGGCGTGGAAAAAGGTTTAGTCCAGATCACTCGTCACGGGAGAGAGAGGTGTATTCTAGCGTGGGTAAAACCAGGGGGAAATGACACAGATCTTTGCTGTTCAAGGGAACCCTCTCTTTTACTGCTGCAAACACTGCTCATCCTATGTTGTTGTCATGGGTTGAGCCCTTCCAAGGAAGCTTTATGTGGTGCTGTTTTGAGAACTGATGTAGTAGGATACCTGGAAATGGCGAGTGCAGCAAGGCTTCTCCCTGGTGAGTTAGACGGTATCTAGATAAAGGCTAGATGAGTAAACTTCTCCAAAGCCCTTGCAGAAACCGGGACAGCACCAGAGCCTTGGGCTCTAGGCACTGCCATATGGCCGAAATTGTTAAGTTACTGACTTGTAAAATTGTGGGGATTTTGTTTGGGCTTTTTGGGAAGGAGCACATCTCTCAGTGGCAGGGACCGATGGTGTAAGCCTGACCAAGAGCATTGGCCTGGCTTGGATCTTGGCAAATTCTTAAGAGATTCATTGTCTTTCACCTCAAGGTTCACATCAAATTCACTGGAGGAGAGGATAACATCACTTTGGAAGGACCTACAGAAGATGTGCATGTGGCTCAGGAACAGATTGAAGCCATGGTCAAGGAACTGGTGAGCTGGAGTTACTAGCTCCAGGAAGAAACTGGGGGAAGAAGGGGCAACAGAGCAGAGGTGATGAGGTGTTTGTCACATCCCTATGATGTCTTGACGTGCTTAATCGAACTTGCAGAAGACAAATTGTGTGGCAGGTGGATGACACCCCTTGGTTATGAAACTCATCCATAGCATTCTTGAAAAGTCAGCATTAATTTTTTTGGTGCAGAGAAGGAAGGGTTCTCTTTGTTATAGCCGGAGAGGCACATAAGTAAGTCTTTTCAATGTTTCATGAGCACAGTGCTCTCTTCTCAAAGCAGAGGAATGCTTGTGCTCTGCTTAATAGCAGAAGTGCTTGGAGCTGACCGCTGGTGAGTCAGTGCCAATACTTGGCAGTAGGCAGTTACTTAGGGCACGAGACAGAAGCGGTGGCCTGTCCTACCTGGCCCTATATAATATAATATATAATATTGTACATACATATATATATATATATATATAAAAATAGAATTCTTTTTAGATCAACGGGATGGATTACGCAATAATCAAGGTTGACCACCAATTCCACCGACACCTCATTGGCAAGAACGGAGCTAACAGTAAGTGGAGTGCCTTTCTAGTCCTTCCCATGCTCACGCTCTTCGTGTTTAGTAGATGGTATCAGGGGCTCTGTAGCTCACCCAGTGTGCTGTCTCCATCACATTTCCTCTGCTTTTCTGGAGTGGTGGTGGCACAAGGAGAGAAATGGGCCGTGAGGCCTTGCGATGGCTTTAACGTGTGAAAGTACCTTGGGAGCCTGAACAGTAGTGGAATTACTTTGATGTGTCCTGGAGGAAGTTGGTTTTTTTTTGTCCCCACACGTTGCTCTGTGCGAATGACATTTTAGCAGCCAGTTGTGGGTGGTGGAAATCTGCTTGGTGAGCTTCTCCCTGTAGAGGAATGAAGGTGGTGGGTTGATTTGCACTGATAACATGCAGCTGTGGCCTTGCCTCAGAGGCAGTGGGTTGATTGACATGGACGATGTGCAGGTGTAGCTGGTTCCCGCTAAGTGGTTAAATAGCCCTGTGGCTTGTGGGAGAGGGTGTCAGATGGAGGAGGAGCAGTGTGAAGAGGAAATGAAGCCCAAGGCTCACAGTATCGGTGGGTCTTTTTTGATGGTGCATCCGTGTAGTGTGGCTATTCAGCTGAATACCTTAATGCCGGTTGGGTTGGCGATGATTATAGTGGCGGAGATGAAGTATGCTCGGGTGTCTACATCTGTTCCTACAGTGAATATGCGGTGGGCTCGTACGATAAAGCCCAGGAATCCAATCGATAGTATAGCTCAGACTTTTCCTATGTAGCCGAATGGTTCTTTTTTGCCTGCATAATACGTTACAACGTGTGAGATGATTCCAAAGCCGAGAAGGATTAAGATGTAAACTTCTGGGTGGCCAAAGAATCAGAACAGGTGCTGGTAGAGAATGGGGTCTCCTCCTCCGGCGGGGTCAAAGAATGTAGTGTTTAGGTTTCAGTCGGTCAGTAGTATGGTGATGCCGGCAGCCAGGACTGGAAGTGAGAGCAATGGGAGTACGGCGGTGATGAGTACGGATCATACGAATAGGGGAGTTTGATAGTGCGATAAGGCAGGAGGTTTTACGTTAATGGCTGTTGTGTTAAAGTTGATGGCCCCTAAGATGGAAGACACACCTGCGAGGTGTAGGGAGAAGATGGCTAGGTCTACTGAGGCGCCAGCATGGGCTAGGTTGCCTGCTAGGGGTGGGTATACGGTTCATCCTGTTCCGACTCCAGCTTCTACTGTGGAGGACGCTAGGAGCAGTAGGAAGGACGGAGGAAGTAGTCAGAAACTTATGTTGTTTATGCGGGGGAATGCTATGTCTGGGGCTCCAAGTATAAGGGGGACTAGTCAGTTTCCAAACCCTTCAATTTTAATGGGTATAACTAGGAAGAAGATTATTACGAAGGCATGGGCGGTGATGATAACATTGTAGATTTGGTCGTCTCTTAGGAGAGTTCCTGGTTGGCCAAGTTCTGCTCGAATAAGGCGGCTGAGGGCGGTACCGGCTATGCCTGCCCATGCTCCGAAGAGTAGGTATAGGGTGCCAATGTCTTTGTGGTTTGTTGAAAATAGTCATCGGTTGATGAAGGTCACGGGTAAGATGGATGAGTGTTTAGGCGTTAGGCTGTAGTCCTTTTTACAGAGGTTTAATTCCTCTTCTTATCGACTCTGTGGTGAAGTTCATGTTGAGTTGCAAACTCATTGATGTACACTGAGAGTGTGCCGGAGTCTGGTAGACAGAAGCTTGTTGGTTTGAGCGTCTAGCTGTTAATTAGAAGTTTATGGGATCGAGGCCTGTCTCTCTAGGCTTATCGCGGGGGCCCTAGCTTAATTAGAGTATCTAAGTTGCATTTAGATGGTGCAGGTTTAGTGTCTTGCGGGCTTTAGTGGTGTGGGCAGAAACTAAGAGGATTTAACTCTTATTTAAGGCTTTGAAGGCCTTCGGTTTGGTAGGCAGGTTATCCTAAGTTTCTTAGGTAATGGTCAAGCTCGCGGGAGAAAGGGGGAGAAAGAGGACTGACAGGGAAATTAAGGTAGCAATTGGTGTGCCTGTGGATTTGTTATTGTATCATTGTTTTATGAAGTTTGTAGTGTTTGGTGGGAGTGTGATTGTGGAGCAATATGCAAGGCGTAGGTAGAAAAATAAACCTAGTAGGGAGAGTATTGAAATAATTATGGCTGCGGTTGATCTCTCTTGCTTAGTTAGTTCCTGGATAATGAGTCATTTTGGTGAAAAGCCAGTGAGTGGGGGTAGGCCGGATAGGGATAGTAGTGCTAGCATCAAGGATGCATTTAGTGATGGTACTTTTGTTCAGGAGGTTATTATTGTGGATAGTTTTGATGAGTTGGTTGTGTTGAGGGCTAAGAAAATGGAGGCGGTTATTATGGAGTATAGGTAGAAGGTGGTTATTGTTAGCTTGGGGTTGTATATGAGGATGATGGTTATTCAGCCTAGGTGGGCGATTGATGAGAAAGCTAGGACTTTTCGGATTTGTGTTTGGTTAAGTCCTATTCACCCTCCGATGGCTGCGGATGCAATGGCCATGTTTGTCAGTAGGAGTGGGTTCAGTGAGCGGGCAGTTAAGAAAAGAATAGTGATGGGGGGGAGTGTTATTAACGTAGAGAGGAGTAGGGCAGTGGTTATGGGTGAGCCTTGTATGACCTCTGGAAATCAGAAGTGAAAGGGTACTAGGCCTAGTTTTATTGCGATTGCTGTAGTTAGTAGTAGGGAGGCTGTTGGGTGGGTTAGTCGGGTAATGTCTCATTGTCCGGTGAATTGTGCGTTGATTGTGCTTGAGAAGAGGATTAATGCAGAGGCGGTTGCTTGGACGAGAAAGTATTTGATTGCAGCTTCGATAGCTCGAGGGTGGTGTGATTTTGAAATGAAGGTGATAATGGCAAGGGTGTTGATTTCTAGTCCAGTCCAGGCTAGTATTCAGTGGTTGCTTGAAATTGTGATGGTTGTTCCTAGTAGAAGGCTTAAGAAGATGTTAGTTTTGTGAGGGGGCTCATTTAGTAGAGGAAGGGGTTAAACCATCATTTTTGGGGTATGGGCCCGATAGCTTTTGTTTAGCTGACCCTACTAAGAAGTAATATAAGGGGAGTATGGAGGGCTTTGATCTCTTCTGTGCAGGTTCAATTCCTGTCTTCCTAAGGTTTTGCAAGGAAATGAGAGGGTTGGTAGACCTCTGTGTTCACTTTATCATAGTGACCCTTAGACATTCAGGCACATTTCCTTATGTGGGTGTGTTTTTAAGCGGGGGGGAGACCTGCGTAGCAGATTGCTATGCTAGTGTGTCAGAGACATAGGGCTAATGTTAGTGGTAGGAAGTTTTTTCAGAGAAGGTGTATGAGTTGGTCATAACGAAATTCTGGGTACGAGGCGCGGACTCAGAGGAAGCCAGAGGAGAGGAGGAGGGTTTTTGTGGCGAGGATTATTGGGACTAGTTCGAAGGGGAGGCCTAAGGAGCTGGGGTTGATGAATAGAATGGTGGTGAGTGCGTTTATTAGTATAATGTTTGCGTACTCAGCTAGGAAGAATAAGGCGAATGGACCTGTGGCGTATTCTACATTGAAGCCCGAAACCAGTTCGGATTCTCCCTCTGTCAGATAGAATGGGGCGCCGTTGGTTTCGGCAAGGGTAGAAATGTATCATATTATCGTGAGAGGTCAGGTGGAGAAGATTAGGTATAAGGGCTCTTGGGTGTGGTAGCAAGGGTGTTTAGGCTGTCGTTTCCGCTTAGTATGATTACGGAGAGGAGGAGGATGGCCAGTGTCACTTCATATGAGATGGTCTGTGCGACTGCTCGGAGGGCGCCGATCAGGGCGTATTTGGAGTTTGAAGCTCAGCCTGATCACAAGATTGAATATACTGCTAAGCTTGATATGGCTAAAAGGAATAGTAGGCCTAAATTCAAGTCTGCGAGGGAGAAGGGCAGGGGGAGGGGAGTTCAGATGGAGGTTGCAAGAAGGAGGGCTAGTACTGGGGTCAGGGTGAAGAGCAGGGGGGAGGAGGTTGATGGTCGGATGGGTTCATTGGTAAATAGTTTTACGCCGTCTGCTGCGGGCTGTAGAAGTCCAAAGGGGCCGACAATGTTTGGGCCCTTTTGGGCTTGTATATAGCTTAGGATTTTTCCTTCTACTAATGTTAGGAAGGCTTCGGCGATTAGGACTGGAAGAGCATAGGCTGAAAACATGATAAGGTGTATTAGAGGTGTTGGTTGGGTCATGGTTGAGTTGTGGGGAGCTAGGGAGAGGATTTGAACCTCTAGTGAAAGGGCTTAAACCTTTTGCATTTGCCAGGCTTTGCTACACTAGCGGCCCTTTTTTAGGGGTTTGAGTAGGTAGTCCCTTGAGCAATTTAGTTGAGGTCATTGCTTGGGGAGAGGGGGCGTGCCTGGAAGTATTGGCCCCACCTTTCTGGTCCTTTCGTACTGGGAAGGGTTTGTCATAGATAGAAATCGACCTGGATTACTCCGGTCTGAACTCAGATCACGTAGGACTGTTAATAGTTGAACAAACGGACCCTTAATAGCGGCTGCACCATTGGGATGTCCTGATCCAACATCGAGGTTGTGAACCTCTCTGTCGATGGGGGCTCTTGGGAGAGATTGCGCTGTTATCCCTGGGGTAGCTTGGTCCATTGTTCAACCGTATTGGGTCTGGTTGCTGTTTGCACGTTGATGGGTGGTTCTTGGTTAAGATAGGTGGTCTTATTTTTGGAGGGTGTGTTTTACTCCAAGGTTGCCCCAACCGAAAAATTATAGGCCAGTGTTGTGGGCGTAGTGTGCCTGATAGGTTTAGGTTTGGTGCGTGGTGGCCATCGATTTTTTTTTTTTTTTTAAGTTCCACGGGGTCTTCTCGTCTTATGGTTTTATTCCTGCTTTTGCACAGGAAGATCAATTTCGCTGATTATCTGTAAGAGACAGTTAAGACCTTGTTTAGCCATTCATACAAGTCTCGATTTATGGGACAATTGGTTGAGCTACCTTTGCACGGTTAGGATACCGCGGCCGTTGAATGTAGTGTCACTGGGCAGGCATCACCTCCGATACTTGTCAGGCTGGAGGCTATGGTTTTGGTAAACAGTCGGGCCTTGTGTTTGCTGAGTTCCTTTTACAGATTTTAATCTTTCTAGTGGGCGCACCTGGGTTGGGTTAACAGCCTGCTAGAATGCTTGATCTTGTTGTAGTTGGGACATTAATTTTTCTGTTAATGGTATTTGGTATTAAGTTTGCGGTTGAGAGGTAGTAGATTACCTAGTTACTCATTTTAGCATTAGTTCTACTATTGATGATAGATTGACCTGCTAGTTTTGAAGGGAGTCATGTTGGTTTGGGATGTTTTCCATGGAGCTTTGACGCATTCTTTGTTGGTGGCTGCTTGAAGGCCTACAATTTTGAAAAAGTTTTTGAGTTATCCACTAGTGAAGGCTGTATTCTTTCTTAAAGGAGCTGTACCCCCTTTAAATGGCTCTTAGCTCACTTTGGGCTGTTGGGAGTCCCTAGGGGAGAGGCTAAGGGTGAACTTACATTCGCTTCACAGGTAACCAGCTATCACCCAGCTCGGCTGGCTTTTCACCTCTACTGGCAAGTCATCTCACTCTTTTGCAATAGAGACGGGTTCGCTCGGGGGCAGCTGCTTGTAAGTAGCTCGCATGGGTTTCGGGGGGGGAAGCTTAAGTTCGCTTTGCTTGGTTGTTCTTGCTAAACCACGATGCAGAAGGTAAAAGGGCGTATCTTTGCTGTTTATTGCTTGAGGTTTCACTTTTATTTCACCTATCCCTTGCGGTACAGAGCTCTATTGCGCCAGTGGGCCTTTTCTATCGCCTATACTAAGGTAAGAAAATGTTTTAGTTCAGTGATGGAGGGGTGAATTTTTAATTAATTTTTTGGGTGTTGTGGTTGGGCTAGAGGAGGCTCAGGGCGATCTGGTTGGTGACAGACATCTTTCAGGTGTAAGCGGAGTGCTTTAGTCTTATAGCTACGCCCCGGTATACTAAGTATACCTTCGGGTACACTTCCCTTGTTATGACTTAACTCATCTTTGGCTATAGTGGTGGATTAGTTATTTGGGGTTGGTAGCTTGTGAGGAGGGTGATGGGCGGTATGTACGTGCCTCAGGGCCGACTTAAAGTAGGCTTATGTTATCCTGCTTTACTGCTAAATCCGCCTTCCGGAAACAATGTCATGCTTCCTTCCATTGAAGTGTTCTATCTTAGAAAATGTAGCCCGTTACTTCCACTCCGTGGGCTATACCTTGACCTGTCGTGTTAACGGGGTGGTTATTGTGCTCACTGTGTATCCCTCAATTAGGGTGAGCTGCCGACGGCGGTATGTAGGCTGTTTCTGGCGAGGAGTGGTAGGGTGTAACGTGGGGTGTCGTTTACAGAACAGGCTCCTCTAGGTGGGTTTGGGGCACCGCCAAGTCCTTAGAGGTTCAAGTGTTTGTGCTCATAATTCTCGGGCGGATGTGTTTTGGTATGGTGTACATCAGGATTTAGGGCTAGGCATTGTGGGGTATCTAATCCCAGTTTGAGCCCTAGCTTTCGTGGGGCCTGGTCCGTCAGGTTTACTAGGATCATCTTTAGGTTGGCCTTAGGGGTATCTTGGCCTTATGACAGCTTAGTTGTGTTTCGGTTTCCTAGTTACTATGACAAGCTCTAGTCATCTATATATATATGATTGCTTTTTCAGTATCCCATTGCATCTAGATGATGCCCCAAATCTTGCCTTTTCCATTCCGAGCCTCAACACGCAAGCTCCGTTGCAGAGATATCAGTGGGTTGGACTGCCACAAGGTATGAAAAATAGCCCTACAATGTGTCAATGGTATGTTGAAAAAGACTCGGTCCTATCCGAAACGCTATGCCTACTGTGTTGTTGTATCATTATATGGATGACCTTTTAGTGGCAGCACAACATCACGAAGTCATGGAGAAAGCTGTAGCCCTTGTCACGGATGCCGTGAATTCGGCAGGTCTCTCTATAGCACCAGAAAAGGTCCAAAAGTTTCCCCCTTGGAAATATCTGGGCTGGCGGATAAGAGCACAAACTATTGTTCCTCAACCATTGCAGAGCAATACCAATGTAAGAAACCTGCACGATGCACAAAAATTACTGGGAACAATAAATTGGGTTCGACCATTATTGGGAATTTCTAATACAGACTTGGGTCCTCTGTTTGACCTACTAAAAGGGGACACTAATCTTGTTCTCCACGTAATCTTAACTCTGAAGCAGATACCTCTTTACAACAGGTTGCCTCAGCTATCGCTTCTCGACAGGCCCACCGATGGGCCCCTGAACTGCCTTTTTACTTGATGATTTTAAACGGCTGTACGACAGCCTCATGCCCTGATATTTCAACGGGACCTTCAGAACTCAGACCCCCTGTTGATTATTGAATGGATCCTTTTACCTAACCAGCCTACAAAAACTATTTTGACACAACAGGAAACGTTTGCGCCTCTGATTGTTAAAGCTAGATCACGCCTGTTAACCTTATCAGGGAAGGATTTTGTCTCTATTTGTCTACCAATAACAACAGTATACTTAAAATGGCTTTTTCGGCAATCAGACACCTTTGTTATGGCACTTGCCGACTATACAGGTCAAATAACTTCCCATCCACCTTCACACAACCTGTTTAACGTTGATTTTCGTCTGATGTTAGAACCCAGCAGAAGCGAACAACCCTTACAGGCACTTCCTGTGTTTACAGGTGGATCGGGCAAATCACGTAAGTCTGTTCTTCTGTGGTGGGATGATCAACGGAGACAATGGGATTCGCACAGAGAGACAGTCTCCGGTTCACCTCAAATAGTACAACTGAATGCAGTTGTTGGTGTTTTCCGAAAATGGAACGTACCCCTCAGCCTTGTTACTGATTCTGCTTCTGTTGCAGGTATTGTTACACGAGCTGAAGCTTCTGTGCTGCGGAGTGTTTCGCATTCCCAACTTTTTGCCCTGTTACAGGAACTTATTTTCCTTTTGGACTCTCGATCTGCGCCTTATTTTGTTATGCATATTAGGTCTCATACCTCACTACCTGGTTTTCTTGCAGAAGGCAATCGACGAGCTGACCTATTGACGTGACCAGTTCAAGTACTGCCAGACCGGGTTGCACAAGCTAAACTAAGTCACTCTTTTTTTTCCATCAAAATGCTGGAGCTCTTAAGCGACAGTTTGACCTTGCTTCTCAACAAGCGTCAAATATTGTTGCTGTCTGTCCTGATGGTCAAAAACATTCTTTCCCATCAATTGCTACAGGAGTTAATCCTAGAGGATGACAAAGCCTACAATTACGGCAAACAGATGTCACACATGGTTCTGAATTTGGTAACCTTAAATATATCCACTCTTCCATTGATACATTTTCAGGTGCCTTGTTTGCCTCTTGTCACACAGGAGAAAAGGCACGAGATGTTCGTAGACCTTTAATGCGTGCTTTTGCTACTATAGGTATTCCCTTAAGCTGGACCATTATCTGTCTTTATCTTTATGTTTCAACAACTGTAAAAAACGTTTTTGCCCTATGGGGTATAACTCATATTACTGGCATTCCTCATTCCCCCACCGGTCAATCTCTCATTGAACGGTCGCATCAGTCTCTAAAACGTTTATTACAACAACAAAAAGGGGGAAGGGGAATGGCTCTTCCGGAGGAACGGTTGCGGAAAGCATTGTATGTTTTTAATTTTGTGAATTGTTCTTTCATAGATAACAACCCACCGATAGTTCGACGTTTCACTGCAAATGCCTCCTTCGAGGCACAGGTTAAAGCCCCGGTATTGGTCCGAGATCCAGACACAGGTAAAATTATGGGACCGTATCCTCTTGTTACATGGGGAAAAGGTTATGCTTGCGTCTCTACAGAAAAAGGACCTAGATGGATCCCAGCGAAGACTGTAAGACCTTTCCGTGAACCTTTACTGCAGGCCACGGATACCGACACCGACCCTACAGAATGAAATAAAAACTGTGTGAGGATTACTGTTTTGCATTCATGTTAGATACCCAACGTCAGGACGTAGAATATACATTTCGCTTTTTACAGCGCCTAGAACGAATCGCTATCACCCTGGATCAAACCACTTAACAAAGGTGATACTCTCGGACCAAGCAGGGGAACAGGACAAGTCATTGTACACGGGACATGTGCATGGAACAATGATTCCCTTGACACCGATAAGGGGAAGGGAGGATTCATCATGAGAGAACAACTAGGTATTATGAAGGAGAATAGGAAAGATAAACATGGTTATTTAGTGTTTAATAGGGGTCTGCACGCTCGTAGAGATATATAGTTATGTAACTACAGGAGTGGTTTCTGCCCTGAGCCTGGTGGCGCACACGGCTGCGGTTTGTGTCCTGGCTCAGAGATGTAAACGGGGGCTTCTCTGTTATGGTAAAGTGTCTCTCTTTGCATAAAGAAGAGGGAATGAAGGGAATGACCCCAGAGGTATGTTCAGAGAAGGCATGCTATGTTTCGAACTTTTGGACGGAACCAGTTCTTGTTTGGTGTGCCCTTCCAGCTACGTATAATGTTAATCCAAAAGAAGATGATGTTGTTTACACTTTGAATGTCGATCATTGTCTTTCTGTAGATGCTAATGGAGTAGGAGGCTATGAGGGGAACGTGTCGCAGCGGTTCTTCTCTAATGCAGAGTAACAGCAGGGAAAGCATTGAAGAGTTAAATCACCTTGTTTGGTAGGCGGTTAAGAATGTGAGTCAAAATTGCCACTGCTTTTTGTTGTTGCTTCAAGGACACGGCTGTGAGGATTTTGATGGTATGTGCTGCGTGGATTTTAGGCGCCCCATTGCAGCAACACGGTATCAAAATCTGAGAAAATTTCAGCCTTTTTTGGCATCCATTCACTCAATTGGCAGTCTTGGTTGTTTGCTATTACCTTGGTTGCTGTCATGTTTGCAAGGGCCCTGCAGAACATGGCAAACCTGGTCCTAGCTGTTCAAAACCAAAAAGGGGCAATTGTCAAATGGTACGGAACAAAGACAGTGGGATATTTTGACATTGATAATATGTCTTGGTTGGTTTTTTATTTGTTCTATTACTTATGCCTTGTTTTTACTCGTTGGCTTTCAAAGGTTCTTTTTGTGCGACAGGAAGGGGGAGACGCAGGAGCGGGCTGGAAACTCGGACCATGCGTGGCAATCGGTCAGCTGAGGGGAATGTGCTCGAGCTTGTCTAGACGACAATTAACATGATGAGGCATGTTTACAGAGCACAGGGACGTGGGAGACGGATGGCGCCAAGGAAAGGTAAGCCCTTGCTGTTAATTGCTGGTAGTTAACCACCAGTCAGGGGTCGCCTAGTATGCAAGGCTTAGCTTCAAGAACCAATTAGTTTAGAACGCGCAGCTTCTGAAAGCGTATAAAACCTCGTGCTTCTGTACCACACATTGACATTTGCTTGCATCAAGCTGCGTCCCGTCTCTTCATTCGCCGCAGTCAGGTTTACTAGGATCATCTTTAGGTTGGCCTTAGGGGTATCTCGGGCTTATGACAGCTTAGTTGCGTTTGGGTTTCCTAGTTATTATGACAGGCTCTAGTCCGCTCTTTACGCCGTGTGACCGTTGGCTTGGGTTTCTTGTGTGTCCGCGGTGGCTGGCACAAGATTTACCAACCCGGAAGGCTGCCGTGACTAAGTCAAGCTTGCGCTTATTGCTTACTGTTACTTACTGCTGAGTGCCCGTGGGGGTGTGGCTGAGCAAGGCGTCTTGGGCTACAGTTGGTAGTGTGTGCCTGATGCCTGCTCCTTTGGTCTTAGCAAGAGGCCTAGGGCATTTACACTGGGCCGCGGATACTTGCATGTATATGTCTAGCAGGAGCCAACTGTAAGGTTAGGACTAAGTCTTTTGTCCTCAGCTTTCATATCGTACGCCATCTTGGCATCTTCAGTGCCACGCTTTTGGATTGTAAGCTACGGGGACGTGGTTTCGTTGGCTGTTTGGGCGCCTATAGTCTTAGGGGCGTGTGAGTATGGGGGCTTTGGGTTAATATGATTTTGGTGTTGAGGTGTTGGGTAGGTGGTGTTTATGGGATATGTAAGATGTCAAGGAGAAGGCTAGGTTTGAGTGGTAAAGGTGTTAGAGGTTCTCGTGGTTGAATTGTACAACAATAGTTTGTCAAGCTATAGGTCCCGGGGAGGTGCCGGGCGAGAATATACAGGTCAAATAACTTCCCATCCACCTTCACACAACCTGTTTAACGTTGATTTTCGTCTGATGTTAAAACCCAGAAGAAGCGAACAACCCTTACAGGCACTTCCTGTGTTTACAGGTGGATCGGGCAAATCACGTAAGTCTGTTCTTCTGTGGTGGGATGATCAACGGAGACAATGGGATTCGCACAGAGAGACAGTCTCGGGTTCACCTCAAATAGTACAACTGAATGCAGTTGTTGGTGTTTTCCGAAAATGGAACGTACCCCTCAACCTTGTTACTGATTCTGCTTCTGTTGCAGGTATTGTTACACGAGCTGAAGCTTCTGTGCTGCGGAGTGTTTCGCATTCCCAACTTCTTGCCCTGTTACAGGAACTTATTTTCCTTTTGGACTCTCGATCTGCGCCTTATTTTGTTATGCATATTAGGTCTCATACCTCACTACCTGGTTTTCTTGCAGAAGGCAATCGACGAGCTGACCTATTGACGTGACCAGTTCAAGTACTGCCAGACCGGGTTGCACTAGCTAAACTAAGTCACTCTTTTTTCCATCGAAATGCTGGAGCTCTTAAGCGACAGTTTGACCTTACTTCTCAACAAGCGTCAAATATTGTTGCTGTCTGTCCTGATGGTCAAAAACATTCTTTCCCATCAATTGCTACAGGAGTTAATCCTAGAGGATGACAAAGCCTACAATTACGGCAAACAGATGTCACACATGGTTCTGAATTTGGTAACCTTAAATATATCCACTCTTCCATTGATACATTTTCAGGTGCCTTGTTTGCCTCTTGTCACACAGGAGAAAAGGCACGAGATGTTCGTAGACCTTTAATGCGTGCTTTTGCTACTTTAGGTATTCCCTTAAGCTGGACCATTATCTGTCTTTATCTTTATGTTTCAACAACTGTAAAAACCTTTTTTGCCCTATGGGGTATAACTCATATTACTGGCATTCCTCATTCCCCCACCGGTCAATCTCTCATTGAACGGTTGCATCAGTCTCTAAAACGTTTATTACAACAACAAAAAGGGGGAAGGGGAATGGCTCTTCCGGAGGAACGGTTGCGGAAAGCATTGTATGTTTTTAATTTTGTGAATTGTTCTTTCATAGATAACAACCCACCGATAGTTCGACGTTTCACTGCAAATGCCTCCTTCGAGGCACGGGTTAAAGCCCCGGTATTGGTCCGAGATCCAGACACAGGTAAAATTATGGGACCGTATCCTCTTGTTACATGGGGAAAAGGTTATGCTTGTGTCCCTACAGAAAAAGGACCTAGATGGATCCCAGCGAAGACTGTAAGACCTTTCCGTGAACCTTTACTGCAGGCCACGGATACCGACACCGACCCTACAGAATGAAATAAAAACTGTGTGAGGATTACTGTTTTGCATTCATGTTAGATACCCAACGTCAGGACGTAGAATATACATTTCGCTTTTTACAGCGCCTAGAACGAATCGCTATCACCCTGGATCAAACCACTTAACAAAGGTGATACTCTCGGACCAAGCAGGGGAACAGGACAAGTCATTGTACACGGGACATGTGCATGGAACAATGATTCCCTTGACACCGATAAGGGGAAGGGAGGATTCATCATGAGAGAACAACTAGGTATTATGAAGGAGAATAGGAAAGATAAACATGGTTATTTAGTGTTTAATAGGGGTCTGCACGCTCGTAGAGATATATAGTTATGTAACTACAGGAGTGGTTTCTGCCCTGAGCCTGGTGGCGCACACGGCTGCGGTTTGTGTCCTGGCTCAGAGATGTAAACGGGGGCTTCTCTGTTATGGTAAAGTGTCTCTCTTTGCATAAAGAAGAGGGAATGAAGGGAATGACCCCAGAGGTATGTTCAGAGAAGGCATGCTATGTTTCGAACTTTTGGACGGAACCAGTTCTTGTTTGGTGTGCCCTTCCAGCTACGTATAATGTTAATCCAAAAGAAGATGATGTTGTTTACACTTTGAATGTCGATCATTGTCTTTCTGTAGATGCTAATGGAGTAGGAGGCTATGAGGGGAACGTGTTGCAGCGGTTCTTCTCTAATGCAGAGTAACAGCAGGGAAAGCATTGAAGAGTTAAATCACCTTGTTTGGTAGGCGGTTAAGAATGTGAGTCAAAATTGCCACTGCTTTTTGTTGTTGCTTCAAGGACACGGCTGTGAGGATTTTGATGGTATGTGCTGCGTGGATTTTAGGCGCCCCATTGCAGCAACACGGTATCAAAATCTGAGAAAATTTCAGCCTTTTTTGGCATCCATTCACTCAATTGGCAGTCTTGGTTGTTTGCTATTACCTTGGTTGCTGTCATGTTTGCAAGGGCCCTGCAGAACATGGCAAACCTGGTCCTAGCTGTTCAAAACCAAAAAGGGGCAATTGTCAAATGGTACGGAACAAAGACAGTGGGATATTTTGACATTGATAATATGTCTTGGTTGGTTTTTTATTTGTTCTATTACTTATGCCTTGTTTTTACTCGTTGGCTTTCAAAGGTTCTTTTTGTGCGACAGGAAGGGGGAGACGCAGGAGCGGGCTGGAAACTCGGACCATGCGTGGCAATCGGTCAGCTGAGGGGAATGTGCTCGAGCTTGTCTAGACGACAATTAACATGATGAGGCATGTTTACAGAGCACAGGGACGTGGGAGACGGATGGCGCCAAGGAAAGGTAAGCCCTTGCTGTTAATTGCTGGTAGTTAACCACCAGTCAGGGGTCGCCTAGTATGCAAGGCTTAGCTTCAAGAACCAATTAGTTTAGAACGCGCAGCTTCTGAAAGCGTATAAAACCTCGTGCTTCTGTACCACACATTGACATTTGCTTGCATCAAGCTGCGTCCCGTCTCTTCATTCGCCGCAGTCAGGTTTACTAGGATCATCTTTAGGTTGGCCTTAGGGGTATCTCGGGCTTATGACAGCTTAGTTGCGTTTGGGTTTCCTAGTTATTATGACAGGCTCTAGTCCGCTCTTTACGCCGTGTGACCGTTGGCTTGGGTTTCTTGTGTGTCCGCGGTGGCTGGCACAAGATTTACCAACCCGGAAGGCTGCCGTGACTAAGTCAAGCTTGCGCTTATTGCTTACTGTTACTTACTGCTGAGTGCCCGTGGGGGTGTGGCTGAGCAAGGCGTCTTGGGCTACAGTTGGTAGTGTGTGCCTGATGCCTGCTCCTTTGGTCTTAGCAAGAGGCCTAGGGCATTTACACTGGGCCGCGGATACTTGCATGTATATGTCTAGCAGGAGCCAACTGTAAGGTTAGGACTAAGTCTTTTGTCCTCGGCTTTCATATCGTACGCCATCTTGGCATCTTCAGTGCCACGCTTTTGGATTGTAAGCTACGGGGACGTGGTTTCGTTGGCTGTTTGGGCGCCTATAGTCTTAGGGGCGTGTGAGTATGGGGGCTTTGGGTTAATATGATTTTGGTGTTGAGGTGTTGGGTAGGTGGTGTTTATGGGATATGTAAGATGTCAAGGAGAAGGCTAGGTTTGAGTGGTAAAGGTGTTAGAGGTTCTCGTGGTTGAATTGTACAACAATAGTTTGTCAAGCTATAGGTCCCGGGGAGGTGCCGGGCGAGAATATACAGGTCAAATAACTTCCCATCCACCTTCACACAACCTGTTTAACGTTGATTTTCGTCTGATGTTAAAACCCAGAAGAAGCGAACAACCCTTACAGGCACTTCCTGTGTTTACAGGTGGATCGGGCAAATCACGTAAGTCTGTTCTTCTGTGGTGGGATGATCAACGGAGACAATGGGATTCGCACAGAGAGACAGTCTCGGGTTCACCTCAAATAGTACAACTGAATGCAGTTGTTGGTGTTTTCCGAAAATGGAACGTACCCCTCAACCTTGTTACTGATTCTGCTTCTGTTGCAGGTATTGTTACACGAGCTGAAGCTTCTGTGCTGCGGAGTGTTTCGCATTCCCAACTTTTTGCCCTGTTACAGGAACTTATTTTCCTTTTGGACTCTCGATCTGCGCCTTATTTTGTTATGCATATTAGGTCTCATACCTCACTACCTGGTTTTCTTGCAGAAGGCAATCGACGAGCTGACCTATTGACGTGACCAGTTCAAGTACTGCCAGACCGGGTTGCACTAGCTAAACTAAGTCACTCTTTTTTCCATCGAAATGCTGGAGCTCTTAAGCGACAGTTTGACCTTACTTCTCAACAAGCGTCAAATATTGTTGCTGTCTGTCCTGATGGTCAAAAACATTCTTTCCCATCAATTGCTACAGGAGTTAATCCTAGAGGATGACAAAGCCTACAATTACGGCAAACAGATGTCACACATGGTTCTGAATTTGGTAACCTTAAATATATCCACTCTTCCATTGATACATTTTCAGGTGCCTTGTTTGCCTCTTGTCACACAGGAGAAAAGGCACGAGATGTTCGTAGACCTTTAATGCGTGCTTTTGCTACTTTAGGTATTCCCTTAAGCTGGACCATTATCTGTCTTTATCTTTATGTTTCAACAACTGTAAAAACCTTTTTTGCCCTATGGGGTATAACTCATATTACTGGCATTCCTCATTCCCCCACCGGTCAATCTCTCATTGAACGGTCGCATCAGTCTCTAAAACGTTTATTACAACAACAAAAAGGGGGAAGGGGAATGGCTATTCCGGAGGAACGGTTGCGGAAAGCATTGTATGGTTTAAATTTTGTGAATTGTTCTTTCATAGATAACAACCCACCGATAGTTCGACGTTTCACTGCAAATGCCTCCTTCGAGGCACGGGTTAAAGCCCCGGTATTGGTCCGAGATCCAGACACAGGTAAAATTATGGGACCGTATCCTCTTGTTACATGGGGAAAAGGTTATGCTTGTGTCCCTACAGAAAAAGGACCTAGATGGATCCCAGCGAAGACTGTAAGACCTTTCCGTGAACCTTTACTGCAGGCCACGGATACCGACACCGACCCTACAGAATGAAATAAAAACTGTGTGAGGATTACTGTTTTGCATTCATGTTAGATACCCAACGTCAGGACGTAGAATATACATTTCGCTTTTTACAGCGCCTAGAACGAATCGCTATCACCCTGGATCAAACCACTTAACAAAGGTGATACTCTCGGACCAAGCAGGGGAACAGGACAAGTCATTGTACACGGGACATGTGCATGGAACAATGATTCCCTTGACACCGATAAGGGGAAGGGAGGATTCATCATGAGAGAACAACTAGGTATTATGAAGGAGAATAGGAAAGATAAACATGGTTATTTAGTGTTTAATAGGGGTCTGCACGCTCGTAGAGATATATAGTTATGTAACTACAGGAGTGGTTTCTGCCCTGAGCCTGGTGGCGCACACGGCTGCGGTTTGTGTCCTGGCTCAGAGATGTAAACGGGGGCTTCTCTGTTATGGTAAAGTGTCTCTCTTTGCATAAAGAAGAGGGAATGAAGGGAATGACCCCAGAGGTATGTTCAGAGAAGGCATGCTATGTTTCGAACTTTTGGACGGAACCAGTTCTTGTTTGGTGTGCCCTTCCAGCTACGTATAATGTTAATCCAAAAGAAGATGATGTTGTTTACACTTTGAATGTCGATCATTGTCTTTCTGTAGATGCTAATGGAGTAGGAGGCTATGAGGGGAACGTGTCGCAGCGGTTCTTCTCTAATGCAGAGTAACAGCAGGGAAAGCATTGAAGAGTTAAATCACCTTGTTTGGTAGGCGGTTAAGAATGTGAGTCAAAATTGCCACTGCTTTTTGTTGTTGCTTCAAGGACACGGCTGTGAGGATTTTGATGGTATGTGCTGCGTGGATTTTAGGCGCCCCATTGCAGCAACACGGTATCAAAATCTGAGAAAATTTCAGCCTTTTTTGGCATCCATTCACTCAATTGGCAGTCTTGGTTGTTTGCTATTACCTTGGTTGCTGTCATGTTTGCAAGGGCCCTGCAGAACATGGCAAACCTGGTCCTAGCTGTTCAAAACCAAAAAGGGGCAATTGTCAAATGGTACGGAACAAAGACAGTGGGATATTTTGACATTGATAATATGTCTTGGTTGGTTTTTTATTTGTTCTATTACTTATGCCTTGTTTTTACTCGTTGGCTTTCAAAGGTTCTTTTTGTGCGACAGGAAGGGGGAGACGCAGGAGCGGGCTGGAAACTCGGACCATGCGTGGCAATTGGTCAGCTGAGGGGAATGTGCTCGAGCTTGTCTAGACGACAATTAACATGATGAGGCATGTTTACAGAGCACAGGGACGTGGGAGACGGATGGCGCCAAGGAAAGGTAAGCCCTTGCTGTTAATTGCTGGTAGTTAACCACCAGTCAGGGGTCGCCTAGTATGCAAGGCTTAGCTTCAAGAACCAATTAGTTTAGAACGCGCAGCTTCTGAAAGCGTATAAAACCTCGTGCTTCTGTACCACACATTGACATTTGCTTGCATCAAGCTGCGTCCCGTCTCTTCATTCGCCGCAGTCAGGTTTACTAGGATCATCTTTAGGTTGGCCTTAGGGGTATCTCGGGCTTATGACAGCTTAGTTGCGTTTGGGTTTCCTAGTTATTATGACAGGCTCTAGTCCGCTCTTTACGCCGTGTGACCGTTGGCTTGGGTTTCTTGTGTGTCCGCGGTGGCTGGCACAAGATTTACCAACCCGGAAGGCTGCCGTGACTAAGTCAAGCTTGCGCTTATTGCTTACTGTTACTTACTGCTGAGTGCCCGTGGGGGTGTGGCTGAGCAAGGCGTCTTGGGCTACAGTTGGTAGTGTGTGCCTGATGCCTGCTCCTTTGGTCTTAGCAAGAGGCCTAGGGCATTTACACTGGGCCGCGGATACTTGCATGTATATGTCTAGCAGGAGCCAACTGTAAGGTTAGGACTAAGTCTTTTGTCCTCGGCTTTCATATCGTACGCCATCTTGGCATCTTCAGTGCCACGCTTTTGGATTGTAAGCTACGGGGACGTGGTTTCGTTGGCTGTTTGGGCGCCTATAGTCTTAGGGGCGTGTGAGTATGGGGGCTTTGGGTTAATATGATTTTGGTGTTGAGGTGTTGGGTAGGTGGTGTTTATGGGATATGTAAGATGTCAAGGAGAAGGCTAGGTTTGAGTGGTAAAGGTGTTAGAGGTTCTCGTGGTTGAATTGTACAACAATAGTTTGTCAAGCTATAGGTCCCGGGGAGGTGCCGGGCGAGAATATACAGGTCAAATAACTTCCCATCCACCTTCACACAACCTGTTTAACGTTGATTTTCGTCTGATGTTAAAACCCAGAAGAAGCGAACAACCCTTACAGGCACTTCCTGTGTTTACAGGTGGATCGGGCAAATCACGTAAGTCTGTTCTTCTGTGGTGGGATGATCAACGGAGACAATGGGATTCGCACAGAGAGACAGTCTCGGGTTCACCTCAAATAGTACAACTGAATGCAGTTGTTGGTGTTTTCCGAAAATGGAACGTACCCCTCAACCTTGTTACTGATTCTGCTTCTGTTGCAGGTATTGTTACACGAGCTGAAGCTTCTGTGCTGCGGAGTGTTTCGCATTCCCAACTTCTTGCCCTGTTACAGGAACTTATTTTCCTTTTGGACTCTCGATCTGCGCCTTATTTTGTTATGCATATTAGGTCTCATACCTCACTACCTGGTTTTCTTGCAGAAGGCAATCGACGAGCTGACCTATTGACGTGACCAGTTCAAGTACTGCCAGACCGGGTTGCACAAGCTAAACTAAGTCACTCTTTTTTCCATCGAAATGCTGGAGCTCTTAAGCGACAGTTTGACCTTGCTTCTCAACAAGCGTCAAATATTGTTGCTGTCTGTCCTGATGGTCAAAAACATTCTTTCCCATCAATTGCTACAGGAGTTAATCCTAGAGGATGACAAAGCCTACAATTACGGCAAACAGATGTCACACATGGTTCTGAATTTGGTAACCTTAAATATATCCACTCTTCCATTGATACATTTTCAGGTGCCTTGTTTGCCTCTTGTCACACAGGAGAAAAGGCACGAGATGTTCGTAGACCTTTAATGCGTGCTTTTGCTACTTTAGGTATTCCCTTAAGCTGGACCATTATCTGTCTTTATCTTTATGTTTCAACAACTGTAAAAACCTTTTTTGCCCTATGGGGTATAACTCACATTACTGGCATTCCTCATTCCCCCACCGGTCAATCTCTCATTGAACGGTCGCATCAGTCTCCAAAACGTTTATTACAACAACAAAAAGGGGGAAGGGGAATGGCTATTCCGGAGGAACGGTTGCGGAAAGCATTGTATGGTTTAAATTTTGTGAATTGTTCTTTCATAGATAACAACCCACCGATAGTTCGACGTTTCACTGCAAATGCCTCCTTCGAGGCACGGGTTAAAGCCCCGGTATTGGTCCGAGATCCAGACACAGGTAAAATTATGGGACCGTATCCTCTTGTTACATGGGGAAAAGGTTATGCTTGTGTCCCTACAGAAAAAGGACCTAGATGGATCCCAGCGAAGACTGTAAGACCTTTCCGTGAACCTTTACTGCAGGCCACGGATACCGACACCGACCCTACAGAATGAAATAAAAACTGTGTGAGGATTACTGTTTTGCATTCATGTTAGATACCCAACGTCAGGACGTAGAATATACATTTCGCTTTTTACAGCGCCTAGAACGAATCGCTATCACCCTGGATCAAACCACTTAACAAAGGTGATACTCTCGGACCAAGCAGGGGAACAGGACAAGTCATTGTACACGGGACATGTGCATGGAACAATGATTCCCTTGACACCGATAAGGGGAAGGGAGGATTCATCATGAGAGAACAACTAGGTATTATGAAGGAGAATAGGAAAGATAAACATGGTTATTTAGTGTTTAATAGGGGTCTGCACGCTCGTAGAGATATATAGTTATGTAACTACAGGAGTGGTTTCTGCCCTGAGCCTGGTGGCGCACACGGCTGCGGTTTGTGTCCTGGCTCAGAGATGTAAACGGGGGCTTCTCTGTTATGGTAAAGTGTCTCTCTTTGCATAAAGAAGAGGGAATGAAGGGAATGACCCCAGAGGTATGTTCAGAGAAGGCATGCTATGTTTCGAACTTTTGGACGGAACCAGTTCTTGTTTGGTGTGCCCTTCCAGCTACGTATAATGTTAATCCAAAAGAAGATGATGTTGTTTACACTTTGAATGTCGATCATTGTCTTTCTGTAGATGCTAATGGAGTAGGAGGCTATGAGGGGAACGTGTCGCAGCGGTTCTTCTCTAATGCAGAGTAACAGCAGGGAAAGCATTGAAGAGTTAAATCACCTTGTTTGGTAGGCGGTTAAGAATGTGAGTCAAAATTGCCACTGCTTTTTGTTGTTGCTTCAAGGACACGGCTGTGAGGATTTTGATGGTATGTGCTGCGTGGATTTTAGGCGCCCCATTGCAGCAACACGGTATCAAAATCTGAGAAAATTTCAGCCTTTTTTGGCATCCATTCACTCAATTGGCAGTCTTGGTTGTTTGCTATTACCTTGGTTGCTGTCATGTTTGCAAGGGCCCTGCAGAACATGGCAAACCTGGTCCTAGCTGTTCAAAACCAAAAAGGGGCAATTGTCAAATGGTACGGAACAAAGACAGTGGGATATTTTGACATTGATAATATGTCTTGGTTGGTTTTTTATTTGTTCTATTACTTATGCCTTGTTTTTACTCGTTGGCTTTCAAAGGTTCTTTTTGTGCGACAGGAAGGGGGAGACGCAGGAGCGGGCTGGAAACTCGGACCATGCGTGGCAATCGGTCAGCTGAGGGGAATGTGCTCGAGCTTGTCTAGACGACAATTAACATGATGAGGCATGTTTACAGAGCACAGGGACGTGGGAGACGGATGGCGCCAAGGAAAGGTAAGCCCTTGCTGTTAATTGCTGGTAGTTAACCACCAGTCAGGGGTCGCCTAGTATGCAAGGCTTAGCTTCAAGAACCAATTAGTTTAGAACGCGCAGCTTCTGAAAGCGTATAAAACCTCGTGCTTCTGTACCACACATTGACATTTGCTTGCATCAAGCTGCGTCCCGTCTCTTCATTCGCCGCAGTCAGGTTTACTAGGATCATCTTTAGGTTGGCCTTAGGGGTATCTCGGGCTTATGACAGCTTAGTTGCGTTTGGGTTTCCTAGTTATTATGACAGGCTCTAGTCCGCTCTTTACGCTGTGTGACCGTTGGCTTGGGTTTCTTGTGTGTCCGCGGTGGCTGGCACAAGATTTACCAACCCGGAAGGCTGCCGTGACTAAGTCAAGCTTGCGCTTATTGCTTACTGTTACTTACTGCTGAGTGCCCGTGGGGGTGTGGCTGAGCAAGGCGTCTTGGGCTACAGTTGGTAGTGTGTGCCTGATGCCTGCTCCTTTGGTCTTAGCAAGAGGCCTAGGGCATTTACACTGGGCCGCGGATACTTGCATGTATATGTCTAGCAGGAGCCAACTGTAAGGTTAGGACTAAGTCTTTTGTCCTCGGCTTTCATATCGTACGCCATCTTGGCATCTTCAGTGCCACGCTTTTGGATTGTAAGCTACGGGGACGTGGTTTCGTTGGCTGTTTGGGCGCCTATAGTCTTAGGGGCGTGTGAGTATGGGGGCTTTGGGTTAATATGATTTTGGTGTTGAGGTGTTGGGTAGGTGGTGTTTATGGGATATGTAAGATGTCAAGGAGAAGGCTAGGTTTGAGTGGTAAAGGTGTTAGAGGTTCTCGTGGTTGAATTGTACAACAATAGTTTGTCAAGCTATAGGTCCCGGGGAGGTGCCGGGCGAGAATATACAGGTCAAATAACTTCCCATCCACCTTCACACAACCTGTTTAACGTTGATTTTCGTCTGATGTTAAAACCCAGAAGAAGCGAACAACCCTTACAGGCACTTCCTGTGTTTACAGGTGGATCGGGCAAATCACGTAAGTCTGTTCTTCTGTGGTGGGATGATCAACGGAGACAATGGGATTCGCACAGAGAGACAGTCTCGGGTTCACCTCAAATAGTACAACTGAATGCAGTTGTTGGTGTTTTCCGAAAATGGAACGTACCCCTCAACCTTGTTACTGATTCTGCTTCTGTTGCAGGTATTGTTACACGAGCTGAAGCTTCTGTGCTGCGGAGTGTTTCGCATTCCCAACTTCTTGCCCTGTTACAGGAACTTATTTTCCTTTTGGACTCTCGATCTGCGCCTTATTTTGTTATGCATATTAGGTCTCATACCTCACTACCTGGTTTTCTTGCAGAAGGCAATCGACGAGCTGACCTATTGACGTGACCAGTTCAAGTACTGCCAGACCGGGTTGCACAAGCTAAACTAAGTCACTCTTTTTTCCATCGAAATGCTGGAGCTCTTAAGCGACAGTTTGACCTTGCTTCTCAACAAGCGTCAAATATTGTTGCTGTCTGTCCTGATGGTCAAAAACATTCTTTCCCATCAATTGCTACAGGAGTTAATCCTAGAGGATGACAAAGCCTACAATTACGGCAAACAGATGTCACACATGGTTCTGAATTTGGTAACCTTAAATATATCCACTCTTCCATTGATACATTTTCAGGTGCCTTGTTTGCCTCTTGTC
Source organism: Falco punctatus (assembly GCF_963210335.1). Taxonomy (NCBI): domain Eukaryota; kingdom Metazoa; phylum Chordata; class Aves; order Falconiformes; family Falconidae; genus Falco; species Falco punctatus. The sequence goes on along the minus strand of NC_137584.1, from coordinate 488,767 downwards.
ACACAGGAGAAAAGGCACGAGATGTTCGTAGACCTTTAATGCGTGCTTTTGCTACTTTAGGTATTCCCTTAAGCTGGACCATTATCTGTCTTTATCTTTATGTTTCAACAACTGTAAAAACCTTTTTTGCCCTATGGGGTATAACTCATATTACTGGCATTCCTCATTCCCCCACCGGTCAATCTCTCATTGAACGGTCGCATCAGTCTCTAAAACGTTTATTACAACAACAAAAAGGGGGAAGGGGAATGGCTATTCTGGAGGAACGGTTGCGGAAAGCATTGTATGGTTTAAATTTTGTGAATTGTTCTTTCATAGATAACAACCCACCGATAGTTCGACGTTTCACTGCAAATGCCTCCTTCGAGGCACGGGTTAAAGCCCCGGTATTGGTCCGAGATCCAGACACAGGTAAAATTATGGGACCGTATCCTCTTGTTACATGGGGAAAAGGTTATGCTTGTGTCCCTACAGAAAAAGGACCTAGATGGATCCCAGCGAAGACTGTAAGACCTTTCCGTGAACCTTTACTGCAGGCCACGGATACCGACACCGACCCTACAGAATGAAATAAAAACTGTGTGAGGATTACTGTTTTGCATTCATGTTAGATACCCAACGTCAGGACGTAGAATATACATTTCGCTTTTTACAGCGCCTAGAACGAATCGCTATCACCCTGGATCAAACCACTTAACAAAGGTGATACTCTCGGACCAAGCAGGGGAACAGGACAAGTCATTGTACACGGGACATGTGCATGGAACAATGATTCCCTTGACACCGATAAGGGGAAGGGAGGATTCATCATGAGAGAACAACTAGGTATTATGAAGGAGAATAGGAAAGATAAACATGGTTATTTAGTGTTTAATAGGGGTCTGCACGCTCGTAGAGATATATAGTTATGTAACTACAGGAGTGGTTTCTGCCCCGAGCCTGGTGGCGCACACGGCTGCGGTTTGTGTCCTGGCTCAGAGATGTAAACGGGGGCTTCTCTGTTATGGTAAAGTGTCTCTCTTTGCATAAAGAAGAGGGAATGAAGGGAATGACCCCAGAGGTATGTTCAGAGAAGGCATGCTATGTTTCGAACTTTTGGACGGAACCAGTTCTTGTTTGGTGTGCCCTTCCAGCTACGTATAATGTTAATCCAAAAGAAGATGATGTTGTTTACACTTTGAATGTCGATCATTGTCTTTCTGTAGATGCTAATGGAGTAGGAGGCTATGAGGGGAACGTGTCGCAGCGGTTCTTCTCTAATGCAGAGTAACAGCAGGGAAAGCATTGAAGAGTTAAATCACCTTGTTTGGTAGGCGGTTAAGAATGTGAGTCAAAATTGCCACTGCTTTTTGTTGTTGCTTCAAGGACACGGCTGTGAGGATTTTGATGGTATGTGCTGCGTGGATTTTAGGCGCCCCATTGCAGCAACACGGTATCAAAATCTGAGAAAATTTCAGCCTTTTTTGGCATCCATTCACTCAATTGGCAGTCTTGGTTGTTTGCTATTACCTTGGTTGCTGTCATGTTTGCAAGGGCCCTGCAGAACATGGCAAACCTGGTCCTAGCTGTTCAAAACCAAAAAGGGGCAATTGTCAAATGGTACGGAACAAAGACAGTGGGATATTTTGACATTGATAATATGTCTTGGTTGGTTTTTTATTTGTTCTATTACTTATGCCTTGTTTTTACTCGTTGGCTTTCAAAGGTTCTTTTTGTGCGACAGGAAGGGGGAGACGCAGGAGCGGGCTGGAAACTCGGACCATGCGTGGCAATCGGTCAGCTGAGGGGAATGTGCTCGAGCTTGTCTAGACGACAATTAACATGATGAGGCATGTTTACAGAGCACAGGGACGTGGGAGACGGATGGCGCCAAGGAAAGGTAAGCCCTTGCTGTTAATTGCTGGTAGTTAACCACCAGTCAGGGGTCGCCTAGTATGCAAGGCTTAGCTTCAAGAACCAATTAGTTTAGAACGCGCAGCTTCTGAAAGCGTATAAAACCTCGTGCTTCTGTACCACACATTGACATTTGCTTGCATCAAGCTGCGTCCCGTCTCTTCATTCGCCGCAGTCAGGTTTACTAGGATCATCTTTAGGTTGGCCTTAGGGGTATCTCGGGCTTATGACAGCTTAGTTGCGTTTGGGTTTCCTAGTTATTATGACAGGCTCTAGTCCGCTCTTTACGCCGTGTGACCGTTGGCTTGGGTTTCTTGTGTGTCCGCGGTGGCTGGCACAAGATTTACCAACCCGGAAGGCTGCCGTGACTAAGTCAAGCTTGCGCTTATTGCTTACTGTTACTTACTGCTGAGTGCCCGTGGGGGTGTGGCTGAGCAAGGCGTCTTGGGCTACAGTTGGTAGTGTGTGCCTGATGCCTGCTCCTTTGGTCTTAGCAAGAGGCCTAGGGCATTTACACTGGGCCGCGGATACTTGCATGTATATGTCTAGCAGGAGCCAACTGTAAGGTTAGGACTAAGTCTTTTGTCCTCAGCTTTCATATCGTACGCCATCTTGGCATCTTCAGTGCCACGCTTTTGGATTGTAAGCTACGGGGACGTGGTTTCGTTGGCTGTTTGGGCGCCTATAGTCTTAGGGGCGTGTGAGTATGGGGGCTTTGGGTTAATATGATTTTGGTGTTGAGGTGTTGGGTAGGTGGTGTTTATGGGATATGTAAGATGTCAAGGAGAAGGCTAGGTTTGAGTGGTAAAGGTGTTAGAGGTTCTCGTGGTTGAATTGTACAACAATAGTTTGTCAAGCTATAGGTCCCGGGGAGGTGCCGGGCGAGAATATACAGGTCAAATAACTTCCCATCCACCTTCACACAACCTGTTTAACGTTGATTTTCGTCTGATGTTAAAACCCAGAAGAAGCGAACAACCCTTACAGGCACTTCCTGTGTTTACAGGTGGATCGGGCAAATCACGTAAGTCTGTTCTTCTGTGGTGGGATGATCAACGGAGACAATGGGATTCGCACAGAGAGACAGTCTCGGGTTCACCTCAAATAGTATAACTGAATGCAGTTGTTGGTGTTTTCCGAAAATGGAACGTACCCCTCAACCTTGTTACTGATTCTGCTTCTGTTGCAGGTATTGTTACACGAGCTGAAGCTTCTGTGCTGCGGAGTGTTTCGCATTCCCAACTTCTTGCCCTGTTACAGGAACTTATTTTCCTTTTGGACTCTCGATCTGCGCCTTATTTTGTTATGCATATTAGGTCTCATACCTCACTACCTGGTTTTCTTGCAGAAGGCAATCGACGAGCTGACCTATTGACGTGACCAGTTCAAGTACTGCCAGACCGGGTTGCACAAGCTAAACTAAGTCACTCTTTTTTCCATCGAAATGCTGGAGCTCTTAAGCGACAGTTTGACCTTACTTCTCAACAAGCGTCAAATATTGTTGCTGTCTGTCCTGATGGTCAAAAACATTCTTTCCCATCAATTGCTACAGGAGTTAATCCTAGAGGATGACAAAGCCTACAATTACGGCAAACAGATGTCACACATGGTTCTGAATTTGGTAACCTTAAATATATCCACTCTTCCATTGATACATTTTCAGGTGCCTTGTTTGCCTCTTGTCACACAGGAGAAAAGGCACGAGATGTTCGTAGACCTTTAATGCGTGCTTTTGCTACTTTAGGTATTCCCTTAAGCTGGACCATTATCTGTCTTTATCTTTATGTTTCAACAACTGTAAAAACCTTTTTTGCCCTATGGGGTATAACTCACATTACTGGCATTCCTCATTCCCCCACCGGTCAATCTCTCATTGAACGGTCGCATCAGTCTCCAAAACGTTTATTACAACAACAAAAAGGGGGAAGGGGAATGGCTATTCCGGAGGAACGGTTGCGGAAAGCATTGTATGGTTTAAATTTTGTGAATTGTTCTTTCATAGATAACAACCCACCGATAGTTCGACGTTTCACTGCAAATGCCTCCTTCGAGGCACGGGTTAAAGCCCCGGTATTGGTCCGAGATCCAGACACAGGTAAAATTATGGGACCGTATCCTCTTGTTACATGGGGAAAAGGTTATGCTTGTGTCCCTACAGAAAAAGGACCTAGATGGATCCCAGCGAAGACTGTAAGACCTTTCCGTGAACCTTTACTGCAGGCCACGGATACCGACACCGACCCTACAGAATGAAATAAAAACTGTGTGAGGATTACTGTTTTGCATTCATGTTAGATACCCAACGTCAGGACGTAGAATATACATTTCGCTTTTTACAGCGCCTAGAACGAATCGCTATCACCCTGGATCAAACCACTTAACAAAGGTGATACTCTCGGACCAAGCAGGGGAACAGGACAAGTCATTGTACACGGGACATGTGCATGGAACAATGATTCCCTTGACACCGATAAGGGGAAGGGAGGATTCATCATGAGAGAACAACTAGGTATTATGAAGGAGAATAGGAAAGATAAACATGGTTATTTAGTGTTTAATAGGGGTCTGCACGCTCGTAGAGATATATAGTTATGTAACTACAGGAGTGGTTTCTGCCCTGAGCCTGGTGGCGCACACGGCTGCGGTTTGTGTCCTGGCTCAGAGATGTAAACGGGGGCTTCTCTGTTATGGTAAAGTGTCTCTCTTTGCATAAAGAAGAGGGAATGAAGGGAATGACCCCAGAGGTATGTTCAGAGAAGGCATGCTATGTTTCGAACTTTTGGACGGAACCAGTTCTTGTTTGGTGTGCCCTTCCAGCTACGTATAATGTTAATCCAAAAGAAGATGATGTTGTTTACACTTTGAATGTCGATCATTGTCTTTCTGTAGATGCTAATGGAGTAGGAGGCTATGAGGGGAACGTGTCGCAGCGGTTCTTCTCTAATGCAGAGTAACAGCAGGGAAAGCATTGAAGAGTTAAATCACCTTGTTTGGTAGGCGGTTAAGAATGTGAGTCAAAATTGCCACTGCTTTTTGTTGTTGCTTCAAAGACACGGCTGTGAGGATTTTGATGGTATGTGCTGCGTGGATTTTAGGCGCCCCATTGCAGCAACACGGTATCAAAATCTGAGAAAATTTCAGCCTTTTTTGGCATCCATTCACTCAATTGGCAGTCTTGGTTGTTTGCTATTACCTTGGTTGCTGTCATGTTTGCAAGGGCCCTGCAGAACATGGCAAACCTGGTCCTAGCTGTTCAAAACCAAAAAGGGGCAATTGTCAAATGGTACGGAACAAAGACAGTGGGATATTTTGACATTGATAATATGTCTTGGTTGGTTTTTTATTTGTTCTATTACTTATGCCTTGTTTTTACTCGTTGGCTTTCAAAGGTTCTTTTTGTGCGACAGGAAGGGGGAGACGCAGGAGCGGGCTGGAAACTCGGACCATGCGTGGCAATCGGTCAGCTGAGGGGAATGTGCTCGAGCTTGTCTAGACGACAATTAACATGATGAGGCATGTTTACAGAGCACAGGGACGTGGGAGACGGATGGCGCCAAGGAAAGGTAAGCCCTTGCTGTTAATTGCTGGTAGTTAACCACCAGTCAGGGGTCGCCTAGTATGCAAGGCTTAGCTTCAAGAACCAATTAGTTTAGAACGCGCAGCTTCTGAAAGCGTATAAAACCTCGTGCTTCTGTACCACACATTGACATTTGCTTGCATCAAGCTGCGTCCCGTCTCTTCATTCGCCGCAGTCAGGTTTACTAGGATCATCTTTAGGTTGGCCTTAGGGGTATCTCGGGCTTATGACAGCTTAGTTGCGTTTGGGTTTCCTAGTTATTATGACAGGCTCTAGTCCGCTCTTTACGCCGTGTGACCGTTGGCTTGGGTTTCTTGTGTGTCCGCGGTGGCTGGCACAAGATTTACCAACCCGGAAGGCTGCCGTGACTAAGTCAAGCTTGCGCTTATTGCTTACTGTTACTTACTGCTGAGTGCCCGTGGGGGTGTGGCTGAGCAAGGCGTCTTGGGCTACAGTTGGTAGTGTGTGCCTGATGCCTGCTCCTTTGGTCTTAGCAAGAGGCCTAGGGCATTTACACTGGGCCGCAGATACTTGCATGTATATGTCTAGCAGGAGCCAACTGTAAGGTTAGGACTAAGTCTTTTGTCCTCAGCTTTCATATCGTACGCCATCTTGGCATCTTCAGTGCCACGCTTTTGGATTGTAAGCTACGGGGACGTGGTTTCGTTGGCTGTTTGGGCGCCTATAGTCTTAGGGGCCTGTGAGTATGGGGGCTTTGGGTTAATATGAATTTAGTGTTGAGGTGTTGGGTAGGTGGTGTTTATGGGATATGTAAGATGTCAAGGAGAAGGCTAGGTTTGAGTGGTAAAGGTGTTAGAGGTTCTCGTGGTTGAATTGTACAACAATAGTTTGTCAAGCTATAGGTCCCGGGGAGGTGCCGGGCGAGAATATACAGGTCAAATAACTTCCCATCCACCTTCACACAACCTGTTTAACGTTGATTTTCGTCTGATGTTAAAACCCAGAAGAAGCGAACAACCCTTACAGGCACTTCCTGTGTTTACAGGTGGATCGGGCAAATCACGTAAGTCTGTTCTTCTGTGGTGGGATGATCAACGGAGACAATGGGATTCGCACAGAGAGACAGTCTCCGGTTCACCTCAAATAGTACAACTGAATGCAGTTGTTTGTGTTTTCCGAGAATGGAACGTACCCCTCAGCCTTGTTACTGATTCTGCTTCTGTTGCAGGTATTGTTACACGAGCTGAAGCTTCTGTGCTGCGGAGTGTTTCGCATTCCCAACTTCTTGCCCTGTTACAGGAACTTATTTTCCTTTTGGACTCTCGATCTGCGCCTTATTTTGTTATGCATATTAGGTCTCATACCTCACTACCTGGTTTTCTTGCAGAAGGCAATCGACGAGCTGACCTATTGACGTGACCAGTTCAAGTACTGCCAGACCGGGTTGCACAAGCTAAACTAAGTCACTCTTTTTTCCATCGAAATGCTGGAGCTCTTAAGCGACAGTTTGACCTTACTTCTCAAGGAGCATCAAATATTGTTGCTGTCTGTCCTGATGGTCAAAAACATTCTTTCCCATCAATTGCTACAGGAGTTAATCCTAGAGGATGACAAAGCCTACAATTACGGCAAACAGATGTCACACATGGTTCTGAATTTGGTAACCTTAAATATATCCACTCTTCCATTGATACATTTTCAGGTGCCTTGTTTGCCTCTTGTCACACAGGAGAAAAGGCACGAGATGTTCGTAGACCTTTAATGCGTGCTTTTGCTACTTTAGGTATTCCCTTAAGCTGGACCATTATCTGTCTTTATCTTTATGTTTCAACAACTGTAAAAACCTTTTTTGCCCTATGGGGTATAACTCATATTACTGGCATTCCTCATTCCCCCACCGGTCAATCTCTCATTGAACGGTCGCATCAGTCTCTAAAACGTTTATTACAACAACAAAAAGGGGGAAGGGGAATGGCTATTCTGGAGGAACGGTTGCGGAAAGCATTGTATGGTTTAAATTTTGTGAATTGTTCTTTCATAGATAACAACCCACCGATAGTTCGACGTTTCACTGCAAATGCCTCCTTCGAGGCACGGGTTAAAGCCCCGGTATTGGTCCGAGATCCAGACACAGGTAAAATTATGGGACCGTATCCTCTTGTTACATGGGGAAAAGGTTATGCTTGTGTCCCTACAGAAAAAGGACCTAGATGGATCCCAGCGAAGACTGTAAGACCTTTCCGTGAACCTTTACTGCAGGCCACGGATACCGACACCGACCCTACAGAATGAAATAAAAACTGTGTGAGGATTACTGTTTTGCATTCATGTTAGATACCCAACGTCAGGACGTAGAATATACATTTCGCTTTTTACAGCGCCTAGAACGAATCGCTATCACCCTGGATCAAACCACTTAACAAAGGTGATACTCTCGGACCAAGCAGGGGAACAGGACAAGTCATTGTACACGGGACATGTGCATGGAACAATGATTCCCTTGACACCGATAAGGGGAAGGGAGGATTCATCATGAGAGAACAACTAGGTATTATGAAGGAGAATAGGAAAGATAAACATGGTTATTTAGTGTTTAATAGGGGTCTGCACGCTCGTAGAGATATATAGTTATGTAACTACAGGAGTGGTTTCTGCCCTGAGCCTGGTGGCGCACACGGCTGCGGTTTGTGTCCTGGCTCAGAGATGTAAACGGGGGCTTCTCTGTTATGGTAAAGTGTCTCTCTTTGCATAAAGAAGAGGGAATGAAGGGAATGACCCCAGAGGTATGTTCAGAGAAGGCATGCTATGTTTCGAACTTTTGGACGGAACCAGTTCTTGTTTGGTGTGCCCTTCCAGCTACGTATAATGTTAATCCAAAAGAAGATGATGTTGTTTACACTTTGAATGTCGATCATTGTCTTTCTGTAGATGCTAATGGAGTAGGAGGCTATGAGGGGAACGTGTCGCAGCGGTTCTTCTCTAATGCAGAGTAACAGCAGGGAAAGCATTGAAGAGTTAAATCACCTTGTTTGGTAGGCGGTTAAGAATGTGAGTCAAAATTGCCACTGCTTTTTGTTGTTGCTTCAAGGACACGGCTGTGAGGATTTTGATGGTATGTGCTGCGTGGATTTTAGGCGCCCCATTGCAGCAACACGGTATCAAAATCTGAGAAAATTTCAGCCTTTTTTGGCATCCATTCACTCAATTGGCAGTCTTGGTTGTTTGCTATTACCTTGGTTGCTGTCATGTTTGCAAGGGCCCTGCAGAACATGGCAAACCTGGTCCTAGCTGTTCAAAACCAAAAAGGGGCAATTGTCAAATGGTACGGAACAAAGACAGTGGGATATTTTGACATTGATAATATGTCTTGGTTGGTTTTTTATTTGTTCTATTACTTATGCCTTGTTTTTACTCGTTGGCTTTCAAAGGTTCTTTTTGTGCGACAGGAAGGGGGAGACGCAGGAGCGGGCTGGAAACTCGGACCATGCGTGGCAATCGGTCAGCTGAGGGGAATGTGCTCGAGCTTGTCTAGACGACAATTAACATGATGAGGCATGTTTACAGAGCACAGGGACGTGGGAGACGGATGGCGCCAAGGAAAGGTAAGCCCTTGCTGTTAATTGCTGGTAGTTAACCACCAGTCAGGGGTCGCCTAGTATGCAAGGCTTAGCTTCAAGAACCAATTAGTTTAGAACGCGCAGCTTCTGAAAGCGTATAAAACCTCGTGCTTCTGTACCACACATTGACATTTGCTTGCATCAAGCTGCGTCCCGTCTCTTCATTCGCCGCAGTCAGGTTTACTAGGATCATCTTTAGGTTGGCCTTAGGGGTATCTCGGGCTTATGACAGCTTAGTTGCGTTTGGGTTTCCTAGTTATTATGACAGGCTCTAGTCCGCTCTTTACGCCGTGTGACCGTTGGCTTGGGTTTCTTGTGTGTCCGCGGTGGCTGGCACAAGATTTACCAACCCGGAAGGCTGCCGTGACTAAGTCAAGCTTGCGCTTATTGCTTACTGTTACTTACTGCTGAGTGCCCGTGGGGGTGTGGCTGAGCAAGGCGTCTTGGGCTACAGTTGGTAGTGTGTGCCTGATGCCTGCTCCTTTGGTCTTAGCAAGAGGCCTAGGGCATTTACACTGGGCCGCAGATACTTGCATGTATATGTCTAGCAGGAGCCAACTGTAAGGTTAGGACTAAGTCTTTTGTCCTCGGCTTTCATATCGTACGCCATCTTGGCATCTTCAGTGCCACGCTTTTGGATTGTAAGCTACGGGGACGTGGTTTCGTTGGCTGTTTGGGTGCCTATAGTCTTAGGGGCGTGTGAGTATGGGGGCTTTGGGTTAATATGATTTTGGTGTTGAGGTGTTGGGTAGGTGGTGTTTATGGGATATGTAAGATGTCAAGGAGAAGGCTAGGTTTGAGTGGTAAAGGTGTTAGAGGTTCTCGTGGTTGAATTGTACAACAATAGTTTGTCAAGCTATAGGTCCCGGGGAGGTGCCGGGCGAGAATATACAGGTCAAATAACTTCCCATCCACCTTCACACAACCTGTTTAACGTTGATTTTCGTCTGATGTTAAAACCCAGAAGAAGCGAACAACCCTTACAGGCACTTCCTGTGTTTACAGGTGGATCGGGCAAATCACGTAAGTCTGTTCTTCTGTGGTGGGATGATCAACGGAGACAATGGGATTCGCACAGAGAGACAGTCTCGGGTTCACCTCAAATAGTACAACTGAATGCAGTTGTTGGTGTTTTCCGAAAATGGAACGTACCCCTCAGCCTTGTTACTGATTCTGCTTCTGTTGCAGGTATTGTTACACGAGCTGAAGCTTCTGTGCTGCGGAGTGTTTCGCATTCCCAACTTCTTGCCCTGTTACAGGAACTTATTTTCCTTTTGGACTCTCGATCTGCGCCTTATTTTGTTATGCATATTAGGTCTCATACCTCACTACCTGGTTTTCTTGCAGAAGGCAATCGACGAGCTGACCTATTGACGTGACCAGTTCAAGTACTGCCAGACCGGGTTGCACAAGCTAAACTAAGTCACTCTTTTTTCCATCGAAATGCTGGAGCTCTTAAGCAACAGTTTGACCTTACTTCTCAAGGAGCATCAAATATTGTTGCTGTCTGTCCTGATGGTCAAAAACATTCTTTCCCATCAATTGCTACAGGAGTTAATCCTAGAGGATGACAAAGCCTACAATTACGGCAAACAGATGTCACACATGGTTCTGAATTTGGTAACCTTAAATATATCCACTCTTCCATTGATACATTTTCAGGTGCCTTGTTTGCCTCTTGTCACACAGGAGAAAAGGCACGAGATGTTCGTAGACCTTTAATGCGTGCTTTTGCTACTTTAGGTATTCCCTTAAGCTGGACCATTATCTGTCTTTATCTTTATGTTTCAACAACTGTAAAAACCTTTTTTGCCCTATGGGGTATAACTCATATTACTGGCATTCCTCATTCCCCCACCGGTCAATCTCTCATTGAACGGTCGCATCAGTCTCTAAAACGTTTATTACAACAACAAAAAGGGGGAAGGGGAATGGCTATTCTGGAGGAACGGTTGCGGAAAGCATTGTATGGTTTAAATTTTGTGAATTGTTCTTTCATAGATAACAACCCACCGATAGTTCGACGTTTCACTGCAAATGCCTCCTTCGAGGCACGGGTTAAAGCCCCGGTATTGGTCCGAGATCCAGACACAGGTAAAATTATGGGACCGTATCCTCTTGTTACATGGGGAAAAGGTTATGCTTGTGTCCCTACAGAAAAAGGACCTAGATGGATCCCAGCGAAGACTGTAAGACCTTTCCGTGAACCTTTACTGCAGGCCACGGATACCGACACCGACCCTACAGAATGAAATAAAAACTGTGTGAGGATTACTGTTTTGCATTCATGTTAGATACCCAACGTCAGGACGTAGAATATACATTTCGCTTTTTACAGCGCCTAGAACGAATCGCTATCACCCTGGATCAAACCACTTAACAAAGGTGATACTCTCGGACCAAGCAGGGGAACAGGACAAGTCATTGTACACGGGACATGTGCATGGAACAATGATTCCCTTGACACCGATAAGGGGAAGGGAGGATTCATCATGAGAGAACAACTAGGTATTATGAAGGAGAATAGGAAAGATAAACATGGTTATTTAGTGTTTAATAGGGGTCTGCACGCTCGTAGAGATATATAGTTATGTAACTACAGGAGTGGTTTCTGCCCTGAGCCTGGTGGCGCACACGGCTGCGGTTTGTGTCCTGGCTCAGAGATGTAAACGGGGGCTTCTCTGTTATGGTAAAGTGTCTCTCTTTGCATAAAGAAGAGGGAATGAAGGGAATGACCCCAGAGGTATGTTCAGAGAAGGCATGCTATGTTTCGAACTTTTGGACGGAACCAGTTCTTGTTTGGTGTGCCCTTCCAGCTACGTATAATGTTAATCCAAAAGAAGATGATGTTGTTTACACTTTGAATGTCGATCATTGTCTTTCTGTAGATGCTAATGGAGTAGGAGGCTATGAGGGGAACGTGTCGCAGCGGTTCTTCTCTAATGCAGAGTAACAGCAGGGAAAGCATTGAAGAGTTAAATCACCTTGTTTGGTAGGCGGTTAAGAATGTGAGTCAAAATTGCCACTGCTTTTTGTTGTTGCTTCAAGGACACGGCTGTGAGGATTTTGATGGTATGTGCTGCGTGGATTTTAGGCGCCCCATTGCAGCAACACGGTATCAAAATCTGAGAAAATTTCAGCCTTTTTTGGCATCCATTCACTCAATTGGCAGTCTTGGTTGTTTGCTATTACCTTGGTTGCTGTCATGTTTGCAAGGGCCCTGCAGAACATGGCAAACCTGGTCCTAGCTGTTCAAAACCAAAAAGGGGCAATTGTCAAATGGTACGGAACAAAGACAGTGGGATATTTTGACATTGATAATATGTCTTGGTTGGTTTTTTATTTGTTCTATTACTTATGCCTTGTTTTTACTCGTTGGCTTTCAAAGGTTCTTTTTGTGCGACAGGAAGGGGGAGACGCAGGAGCGGGCTGGAAACTCGGACCATGCGTGGCAATCGGTCAGCTGAGGGGAATGTGCTCGAGCTTGTCTAGACGACAATTAACATGATGAGGCATGTTTACAGAGCACAGGGACGTGGGAGACGGATGGCGCCAAGGAAAGGTAAGCCCTTGCTGTTAATTGCTGGTAGTTAACCACCAGTCAGGGGTCGCCTAGTATGCAAGGCTTAGCTTCAAGAACCAATTAGTTTAGAACGCGCAGCTTCTGAAAGCGTATAAAACCTCGTGCTTCTGTACCACACATTGACATTTGCTTGCATCAAGCTGCGTCCCGTCTCTTCATTCGCCGCAGTCAGGTTTACTAGGATCATCTTTAGGTTGGCCTTAGGGGTATCTCGGGCTTATGACAGCTTAGTTGCGTTTGGGTTTCCTAGTTATTATGACAGGCTCTAGTCCGCTCTTTACGCCGTGTGACCGTTGGCTTGGGTTTCTTGTGTGTCCGCGGTGGCTGGCACAAGATTTACCAACCCGGAAGGCTGCCGTGACTAAGTCAAGCTTGCGCTTATTGCTTACTGTTACTTACTGCTGAGTGCCCGTGGGGGTGTGGCTGAGCAAGGCGTCTTGGGCTACAGTTGGTAGTGTGTGCCTGATGCCTGCTCCTTTGGTCTTAGCAAGAGGCCTAGGGCATTTACACTGGGCCGCGGATACTTGCATGTATATGTCTAGCAGGAGCCAACTGTAAGGTTAGGACTAAGTCTTTTGTCCTCGGCTTTCATATCGTACGCCATCTTGGCATCTTCAGTGCCACGCTTTTGGATTGTAAGCTACGGGGACGTGGTTTCGTTGGCTGTTTGGGCGCCTATAGTCTTAGGGGCGTGTGAGTATGGGGGCTTTGGGTTAATATGATTTTGGTGTTGAGGTGTTGGGTAGGTGGTGTTTATGGGATATGTAAGATGTCAAGGAGAAGGCTAGGTTTGAGTGGTAAAGGTGTTAGAGGTTCTCGTGGTTGAATTGTACAACAATAGTTTGTCAAGCTATAGGTCCCGGGGAGGTGCCGGGCGAGAATATACAGGTCAAATAACTTCCCATCCACCTTCACACAACCTGTTTAACGTTGATTTTCGTCTGATGTTAAAACCCAGAAGAAGCGAACAACCCTTACAGGCACTTCCTGTGTTTACAGGTGGATCGGGCAAATCACGTAAGTCTGTTCTTCTGTGGTGGGATGATCAACGGAGACAATGGGATTCGCACAGAGAGACAGTCTCGGGTTCACCTCAAATAGTACAACTGAATGCAGTTGTTGGTGTTTTCCGAAAATGGAACGTACCCCTCAACCTTGTTACTGATTCTGCTTCTGTTGCAGGTATTGTTACACGAGCTGAAGCTTCTGTGCTGCGGAGTGTTTCGCATTCCCAACTTCTTGCCCTGTTACAGGAACTTATTTTCCTTTTGGACTCTCGATCTGCGCCTTATTTTGTTATGCATATTAGGTCTCATACCTCACTACCTGGTTTTCTTGCAGAAGGCAATCGACGAGCTGACCTATTGACGTGACCAGTTCAAGTACTGCCAGACCGGGTTGCACAAGCTAAACTAAGTCACTCTTTTTTCCATCGAAATGCTGGAGCTCTTAAGCGACAGTTTGACCTTACTTCTCAACAAGCGTCAAATATTGTTGCTGTCTGTCCTGATGGTCAAAAACATTCTTTCCCATCAATTGCTACAGGAGTTAATCCTAGAGGATGACAAAGCCTACAATTACGGCAAACAGATGTCACACATGGTTCTGAATTTGGTAACCTTAAATATATCCACTCTTCCATTGATACATTTTCAGGTGCCTTGTTTGCCTCTTGTCACACAGGAGAAAAGGCACGAGATGTTCGTAGACCTTTAATGCGTGCTTTTGCTACTTTAGGTATTCCCTTAAGCTGGACCATTATCTGTCTTTATCTTTATGTTTCAACAACTGTAAAAACCTTTTTTGCCCTATGGGGTATAACTCACATTACTGGCATTCCTCATTCCCCCACCGGTCAATCTCTCATTGAACGGTCGCATCAGTCTCCAAAACGTTTATTACAACAACAAAAAGGGGGAAGGGGAATGGCTATTCCGGAGGAACGGTTGCGGAAAGCATTGTATGGTTTAAATTTTGTGAATTGTTCTTTCATAGATAACAACCCACCGATAGTTCGACGTTTCACTGCAAATGCCTCCTTCGAGGCACGGGTTAAAGCCCCGGTATTGGTCCGAGATCCAGACACAGGTAAAATTATGGGACCGTATCCTCTTGTTACATGGGGAAAAGGTTATGCTTGTGTCCCTACAGAAAAAGGACCTAGATGGATCCCAGCGAAGACTGTAAGACCTTTCCGTGAACCTTTACTGCAGGCCACGGATACCGACACCGACCCTACAGAATGAAATAAAAACTGTGTGAGGATTACTGTTTTGCATTCATGTTAGATACCCAACGTCAGGACGTAGAATATACATTTCGCTTTTTACAGCGCCTAGAACGAATCGCTATCACCCTGGATCAAACCACTTAACAAAGGTGATACTCTCGGACCAAGCAGGGGAACAGGACAAGTCATTGTACACGGGACATGTGCATGGAACAATGATTCCCTTGACACCGATAAGGGGAAGGGAGGATTCATCATGAGAGAACAACTAGGTATTATGAAGGAGAATAGGAAAGATAAACATGGTTATTTAGTGTTTAATAGGGGTCTGCACGCTCGTAGAGATATATAGTTATGTAACTACAGGAGTGGTTTCTGCCCTGAGCCTGGTGGCGCACACGGCTGCGGTTTGTGTCCTGGCTCAGAGATGTAAACGGGGGCTTCTCTGTTATGGTAAAGTGTCTCTCTTTGCATAAAGAAGAGGGAATGAAGGGAATGACCCCAGAGGTATGTTCAGAGAAGGCATGCTATGTTTCGAACTTTTGGACGGAACCAGTTCTTGTTTGGTGTGCCCTTCCAGCTACGTATAATGTTAATCCAAAAGAAGATGATGTTGTTTACACTTTGAATGTCGATCATTGTCTTTCTGTAGATGCTAATGGAGTAGGAGGCTATGAGGGGAACGTGTCGCAGCGGTTCTTCTCTAATGCAGAGTAACAGCAGGGAAAGCATTGAAGAGTTAAATCACCTTGTTTGGTAGGCGGTTAAGAATGTGAGTCAAAATTGCCACTGCTTTTTGTTGTTGCTTCAAGGACACGGCTGTGAGGATTTTGATGGTATGTGCTGCGTGGATTTTAGGCGCCCCATTGCAGCAACACGGTATCAAAATCTGAGAAAATTTCAGCCTTTTTTGGCATCCATTCACTCAATTGGCAGTCTTGGTTGTTTGCTATTACCTTGGTTGCTGTCATGTTTGCAAGGGCCCTGCAGAACATGGCAAACCTGGTCCTAGCTGTTCAAAACCAAAAAGGGGCAATTGTCAAATGGTACGGAACAAAGACAGTGGGATATTTTGACATTGATAATATGTCTTGGTTGGTTTTTTATTTGTTCTATTACTTATGCCTTGTTTTTACTCGTTGGCTTTCAAAGGTTCTTTTTGTGCGACAGGAAGGGGGAGACGCAGGAGCGGGCTGGAAACTCGGACCATGCGTGGCAATCGGTCAGCTGAGGGGAATGTGCTCGAGCTTGTCTAGACGACAATTAACATGATGAGGCATGTTTACAGAGCACAGGGACGTGGGAGACGGATGGCGCCAAGGAAAGGTAAGCCCTTGCTGTTAATTGCTGGTAGTTAACCACCAGTCAGGGGTCGCCTAGTATGCAAGGCTTAGCTTCAAGAACCAATTAGTTTAGAACGCGCAGCTTCTGAAAGCGTATAAAACCTCGTGCTTCTGTACCACACATTGACATTTGCTTGCATCAAGCTGCGTCCCGTCTCTTCATTCGCCGCAAATTGGTGACCCCGACGTGATCCGTTTAAGGATCTAACGTGAAGGGCTTTCGAATCGCCTATCTGAGCGACATGCAATGAATCCCACAGAACTTTGACTGATCTGCCGGCCAGAAATACCTCCGGAATTGAGAGGTGAGCTGTGGGAAATCCGTAATGGGGAATCAGGCTTCGTCCCCAGAAGGTGACGTTTATGAGCTTATGAAAGGTCTTCTTAATAAACATAAGTAAAATATCTCTGGGCAAGACCTTAAAGCAATGCTCAGGTGGGTGCAAGTAAATATGCCTGCAGTGGCTGCAACTACAATTTTTAGGCGGGAACTTTGGGACGACACAGGGGTGAAATTATGGGATTCTGCGAGAAAAGGCAATATTGAGTCCCACCGTCTGCTTTCTTCATGGAGAGTTATTTTTGAGACTATGAACGCAGAGGAAGGAGAGGAGGAGGAATCGCAAGCTCCTATAGCTCTTTCCTTATCAGCCTCTAAGTCACAGTGCTCTAGACCCCTGGGTGTCAATGCGGTGGGGTATCTGCCAGAAGAAGATCCTTTTGACCCGGGACCGCTAGACCGTGCAAAAGAACCTGGTTTATACCCTCCTGATCTACGTGACGTGTGGGCAAAAATAAAGAGACAAGCCTTAAAGGAGGGGGATTTAGAAATGGCTAAAACTATAGTTGCTCCGGTCTTGTATTCTCAGGGTTGAGCAGGGGGAGCACAATGGGAGGCTCTTTCTTTTTCGGTTGTTAAAGAACTGCGCCGCACAGTTACAGAACATGGTATTTCTTCTCCCTGTTGTATAAGTCTGTTATCTTCTGTGTTTGATACTTATATCGTGACTCCTCGTGATTTGAAATCTTTAGCACGATTGCTGCTAACCCGGACTCGGTATACGTTGTGGGAGTCGCACTGGAAAGGAGGATTGCAAGCACTCCTCCTCACGTATGTTAATCATAATGATCCTGTATTAGCTGCACTAACAATAGAACATCTTACGGGCACCGGTGCACATGTTGATCCGGTAACACGGGCTCAACACTGCCCCCGTGCGGCTCTCGAGGCACTTAGAGAAGAGGCGAAAAAGGCTTTTCTCCAGGTTCCTGACGTACAAACGCCACAAAAAGCCTTTACTAACATCACTCAGGAGTCTCGAGAACCTTATATGCAGTTTATTGACAGACTAAAACAGGCTTTGGAACGTCAAGTAGATAATGCGGAAGCTCGAGGTATATTGCTGACAAAACTAGCTGTTGAAAATGCTAATGTTGATTGTAAAAGGCTATTGAAGTCTCTTCCCAACCCGAACCCCACTCTAGTGGAAGTGGTGGAAGCATGTAACCGAATCGGTACGGTTGACCACAGGTTTGAAGCTATGGCTGCTGCTTCTGCAACGATGCGTGGTGTGGGGAATTGCTATGGTTGTGGTAAGCCTGGTCATCTAAAGAGAAATTGTCTTGGGCGGGCTGCGGGGAATAAACAACAACCTCCTGGTAGTGGAGTTTGTCCGACATGTCGGAAAGGGCGTCATTATGCTAATCAATGTCGATCTAAGTATGATTTCCAGGGACAACAGATACAGGGAAACCGACCGCGGAGTGCGGGGCAGCGACGCGTGCAGACACAAATGCCACAGCTGACATTTCAACAAGCTCGGAGAGAAGTACCGACACCTCAAGTCTCTGTCCAGCAACCTCAGGCAGCGCAGGATTGGACCTGGCAACCTCACACACAGTAACGTTGCTGGATTCCTCGGTTCGTTTATTATCAACAAATGTCAAAGGACCATTACCCCCTGCTACACAAGCTCTATTAGTTGGTAGATCTTCCACAACGTTGTGTGGTCTATTTGTTTTACCAGGTGTTGGTTGTTTTTGTTTATTCTGTGGCACTGGCAGCAGATCCTTTTCCTGAGGCTTGAGGGAATTGACGGGTTGTGGGGTATGGTGTGGGGTTGATTTTGTTGTTGTTTGTTGGGGTTGCGATCAGCGGTGGTGTTGGTCGTCTGGGTCCGGGGGTGGGTACTGTTGATAGTGGGGGAATGGTTTCTGTACGATTAGACTTTAGTGGGGTGGCGATGTTTTATTTCTGTGGGGTTGGGATGTTTTTTATTGCTGGTTGGGGGTTGTTGTTGACTCTGTTTGTGGTGTTGGAGCTTGTGCGAGGGCTGTCTCGTGGGGCGATTTGGGCAGTTTAGGTTTATTGGGTGGCTCAGTAGATAGTTTACTGAGAATGCCGGCTTTGGGAGTTGGTGATAGAGGTTTGAGTCCTCTTTTTCTGAAGTTGCGGCCGGAATGTAATGATTTTGGGGAAGATTGTGTGGGAAAAATGGGCGTATTTGTTAATGTAACTTCGGCGCCGGGGAGTGCCATATTGGATGAAAAAATGAAAGATTTGATAACGGGGTAAGATGTGAATTTTGGCGGGGTGGTAGGCAGGGTTTTTTAGGTTTTGTTGTTTAGTTGGTAGGAATTATTGAGGAAAGTAGTAAAGCATGTCCAACAAGCATTCATATATAATGGTATATTCTATTTAGGTGGATGAATCATAACTAAATGCTGATAGCAAGTGCATCAGTGTAACGTTGGTCGACTCCAAATACGCAAACCGTCTCATTCAGCAACTCCTGAGGGTGAGGAACGGCTCAAAGTCCATAATGCTCAGACCTATCTAAGGGCTCCCGTTGCACTCAGAAGGGTCACCTGTGAAGCGTTCCAAAAAAAAAAAAGGAGCCAGCCGCCCCATAAAGGAAAAATGCCGCGATCACAGACTTAGAAGTGGAATAAAGCGAACCAGATGGCTCCGAGAAGGGCAAGTTCAAGGGAAGAGCCAAGTTATGGCCCTGACCGAGGAACCAGCGGCGCAAAAGTGCAAGTTGTGCTAGGGGTGTAGGGGGAAAGAATGATCCTGACGCTGGTCGTGTAATGAGATTATGCAACGGCAGTAGTCCGAACCTCGTGAGAAGGACGATTAATAGATAACCTAATACCTGAAACCAGCACTACGAGAATTGATTTAGGTACTATGGCCTGTTACCATTCATATTACATATTACAGCACTTCCATATTCTGGAAAGAGTTTGGTGTATAAGGCTCAACTTTAATGGATTTAGCTCGAGGGGAGATAGTTGACGTTCCGTGCTTCATTGCTTGATTTGTCCTAGAATGTATAGATGGCTGTTGATAATCTGATGCCCGATTATACAGGGTATGGGTTCAGTACATACATTATATGAATCCAGTACATTGAGTTACAATGTAATGGGATAATTATATTAATGCAAAGTAATACAGAGGGGGGAGGGGGTGGTGGTGAATGGTTTTATTTTTAGGGGAGTTGGTTGGTTTGGGCAAAAATGGCAGCTTGGGGCTGGCGTTTGGGGGGAGGGTGGTGGTGGTGAATGGTTTTATTTTTTAGGGGAGTTGGTTGGTTCGGGCGAAAATGCCAGCTTGGGGCTGGCATTTGGGGGGAGGGGGGGTTGCTTTTATTGGGGTGTTGGCGTGGCTGGTGGGAACTCTAAGCAGGTTGTGGGCCTTCGTTCTTTGGTTTACAAGACCAATGTTTTTATAAACTATTAGAGTGTTTAGTAGTTGAGAATTTTGTTTTCTAGGGCTCCGGTGAGAGGGAGGAGGATTAGGAGGATTACGAAGTAGGAGAGGGAGGCTAGCTGTTCAATAATGATGAATGGCTGTTCGACGGGTTGGCTTCCTACTCAGGTTAGGATGAGTAGGTTAGTGATTAGGAGTCAGAATAGTGATTGGGATAATGGGCGGAAGGTTATTGTGTGCTGTTTAGATTTATGGAGTAATGGATTTAGGAATAGGATTAATACGGAGGCAGCTAGTGCTAAGACTCCACCTAGTTTATTGGGGATTGAGCGTAGGATGGCGTAGGCAAATAGGAAGTATCATTCTGGCTTGATGTGTGGGGGAGTGACTAGGGGGTTTGCTGGTGTAAAGTTTTCTGGGTCTCCTAGTAGATTTGGGGTGAATAGGGCTAAGGTTATTAGGGGGAGGTATATGAGTATGCATCCTAGGAGGTCTTTAAGAGAGTAGTAAGGGTGCAATGGGATTTTGTCGCAATTTGATGTGATTCGTAGGGGGTTGTTTGAGCCTGATTCATGTAGGAAGGTGAGGTGAATTAGGGTGAGTCCTGCGATTAGGAATGGTAGGAGGAAGTGTAGGGTGAAGAATCGGGTCAGTGTTGGGTTGTCCACTGAGAATCCTCCTCAGGCCCATTCAACTAGGGTTTGGCCGATGTATGGGATTGCTGAGAATAAGTTGGTGATGACTGTGGCTCCTCAGAATGATATTTGTCCTCAGGGTAGTACGTAGCCGACGAAGGCTGTTGCTATCAGGGTGAGTAGAAGAATGATGCCTGTATTTCAGGTGTCTTTGTACAGGTAGGAGCCGTAGTAGATGCCTCGTCCAATGTGTATGTAAATACAGATAAAGAATAGTGATGCTCTGTTGGCGTGTAGGTTGCGGATTAATCATCCATCTCGTACGTTTCGACATGTGTGAGCGACGGACGAGAAGGCTAGACTTGATCTGCTGTGTAGTGTATGGCTAGTAGTAGGCCAGTTAGGATTTGGGTGGCCAGGCAGATTCCTAGCAGGGATCCGAAGTTTCATCACATAGAAATGTTGGATGGAGTGGGAAGGTCAATTAAGGAGTTTATGATTGTTTTTATTAGGGGGTGTGATTTTCGGATGTTGGGTGCCATTAGTTTCTTTTGAGTGTCAGTAGGATGCCTAGGATTGACAGGGCGAAGGATCCTAGGTATGTTTTAATTAGCCCTGTGTGTAGGGTTGTTGAGGTTTTTGTGACCATTTGTTGTAGGTCGGCAAGTCCTTTGGGGCCCATTTTTTTGTACCAGAACAGGTCGCTTAGGTGGAGGGCAAATTTTTGTCCGTGGTTTAGTAGGTTTGTGGTGCTAGGGCGGTGGGTTAGTGGGTTGAAGTATCCCAGGTTGGTGGAGAAGTTTGAGTAGGTGTTTTGTTTGGGGTGTGTCAGGGTGTGGGTTATGTTTGATAATTCTAGTGCTAGGATGATGCCTATGATTGTGACTAGGATGGCTGCAGTTTTTGTGACTGTGGGCATGGTTATGGGGGGGGGTGTGTTGGGATGGTGCAGGATGTGATGAGCAGGCCTGATAGGATGGTGCCTAGTGCTAGGCGTAGGATGGGGCTGGTGATTAGTGAGTTGTTTTCGTTGGTTGGGGTTGTTGGGGAGATTCGGGTGAATCCTGCTTGGACTAGGGATGTCATGCGAAGGCTGTAAGTTGCTGTAAAGGATGTAGCTAGGAGGGTCAGGGTGAGTGCTCACGTGTTTAAGTAAGAGGTGTTTAGGTTTTCAATGGTTAAGTCTTTTGAGTAGAATCCTGCTCAGAAGGGGGTTCCCATCAGTGCTAGCTTGCCGATGGTTAAGCAAGACGTGGTTGTTGGTAGTGTTTTTTGCAGGCCTCCTATTTTTCGGATGTCTTGTTCTCCGGCTAGATTGTGGATGATTGAACCGGAGCAAAGGAATAGTATGGCTTTAAAAAATGCATGTGTTGAGATGTGAAGGAAGGCTAGTTGGGGGAGGTTTAGTCCAACGGCGACTATTTTTAGGCCTAGTTGGCTAGATGTAGAGAAGGCGATGATTTTTTTGATGTCGTTTTGGGTCAGAGCACATGTAGCGGCAAACAGCGTGGAGAGGGCGCCTAGACATAGGCACATGGTTCGGGCAGCTTGGTTGTTGGATAGTATGGCATGGGTTCGGATGAGTAGGAAGATTCCGGCTACTACTATGGTGCTGGAGTGGAGTAGGGCAGAGACGGGGGTGGGGCCCTCTATGGCAGCTGGGAGTCAGGGGCGTAGGCCGAATTGGGCTGACTTCCCTGTGGCTGCCAAGATTAGGCCCAGGAGGGGGAGTATTGGGGTATGTGTGTGGGAAAAGGTTTGTTGGATTTCTCAGGTGTTTAGGGTGGATGCTATTCATGCTATGCTGATGATGAGGCCAATGTCTCCGATTCGGTTGTAGAGTACAGCTTGCAGAGCAGCTTTATTGGCTTTTGCTCGTCCATGCCATCATCCAATTAATAGAAATGACATGATTCCCAGTCCTCCTCAGCCTACGAATAGGAGGAATATGTTGTTGGCGAGGGTTAAGGTTAGTATGGCGATCAGGAAGATGGATAGGTAGGAGAAGAATTTTGTGGTGTTTGGTTCTGAGGCTATGTATCATGTTGCGAATTGTAGAATAGATCAGGTTACAAATAGTGCGATGGGGAAGAATATGATTGAGTATTGGTCTATTTTTAGACTAATTGGGATTTTAAAGTTTGTGGTGAATTTTCATTCTCAGCAGGTGGTAATGCTTTCTGTGTTTGAGTATATAAAGAGTACTATGGGCATTAAGCTGATTAGGAATGCTGTTTTAATGGCGTGGGTGATAATGGTTGGGGAGCTTTTTAGGGTTTTTGTTAGGAGGGGTAGTATTATGGGGGTTAAGGTGAGTGTGAGTGTAGGGATTATGGAGGTGCTTAGGAGTAGTGTGGTTCCCATTGCTTTTACTTGGATTTGCACCAAGGTGGTTGGTTCCCAAGACCAGTGGATTGCTACTATCCTTTAAAAGCAAGGGGGCTGAGGTTTTAAACTCAGATGCAAGAATGAGCAGTTCTTGCTGGTTGAACTCCCCCTCGGCGAGCAAGAAGGGTTTAACTTCTATTTCCAGGATCACAACCTGACGTTTGGGTTTAAACTATGCTTGCAATTGGGGGATACCGGATATAAGATCAGGTTTAAAGATGAGTAGGATCAGGGGGAGGATGTGTAGGGTTATTAAGAGATGTTCTCGTGTGTTGGAGTTTTGTAGGCAGGTAGTGTGGGTTGGGGTAGTTCCTCGCTGGGTTGTGAAGGAGGAGGTAGAGGGTGTATGAGGCGGTTATTAGGGTCGCTGTCCCGGCGAGAAGAATTGTTGGAGTGGATCAGTTGAATAGCGCAGTTATGATGGTTAGTTCTGCTATTAGGTTGGTGGCGGGAGGTAGTGCTATGTTTGTGAGGTTTGCCAGTAGCCATCGAGTTGCTATTAATGGGAGGAGAGGTTGGAGACCTCATGTCATTAAGAGGACTCGGCTGTGTGTTCGTTCGTAGTTGGTATTGGCTAAACAGAATAGTATTGAGGAGGTTAAGCCGTGGGACACTATGAGGATTATTGCCCCTGAAAATGACCAGGGGGTTTGGATTACGCTAGCTGCAATTACGAGTCCTATATGGCTTACAGATGAGTAGGCGATGAGTGATTTCAGGTCAATTTGTCGCAGACAAATTGAGCTAGTTATTCGTGCCCCCCACAATGCTAGGGCAATGAATGGGTAGTGTAGGTGGTTTAGGAGTTCTTTGTATGTGAAATAAGGTTCTTTGTATAGTGCCGTATCCCCCTAGTTTTAGGAGGAGGGCTGCGAGTAGCATGGATCCTGCGATTGGAGCTTCTACGTGGGCTTTAGGGAGTCACAGGTGAAGTCCATAGAGGGGTGCTTTTACCATGAACGCTAGGAGTAGGGCCAGGGTTGATAGGAGGCCTGTTCATGAGTGGGGTATGGTGGGGTGATTGAGCTTTATTATTAGGAGGTGGAGGGTGCCAGTTTCTGAGTGTAGGGCTAGGATTGTGATTAGCAGTGGCAGGGAGCTGATGAGGGTGTAAAATAGTAAGTAGATGCCTGCACTTAGGCGGTCTGGTTGGTTTCCCCATCGAGTGATTAGGGCTAGGGTTGGGATTAGGGTTGCTTCGAATGAGATGTAGAATAGCATGAGTTCTGTGGCTGAAAATGCCAGGATAATAAGGGGTTGGGTGAGGGTTAGGGTTAGGATGAAGATTCATTTTCGTGGGGGTGGGTTCATGTTGGAGGTGATTTTGGGATGCTAGGACTATGAGGGGCAGTAATCAGCAGGTGAGTGTTAGGAGGGGGGAGGAAATTTGGTCTATGCCTGTTCATTGAGTTAGGGCTTTGTTTGGGTAGTAGGTTGGGAGGAGTCAGTGTAGGCTGAGGAGGGCAATTAATAGGCTATGGGCCGTGGCATTAATTCATAGGAATTTGGTTGGGGATAGGAGAGCTGTTGGGGGTAGCAGGAGGGTTGGGAGGAGGATTTTTAACATTGGAGGAGGTTTAGGTTGTGTAGGTGATCGGAACCGTGAGTGCGGGTTGAGGCTACTAGTATGGCTAAGCCCGTACCAGCTTCGCAAGCCGAGAATGTTAGTATGAGGATTGGTGTTAGGGCGAGTGATGCTGTTTGGTTTTCAATGGGGAGTGCTGATAGGGCGATGTATAGGGATAATATTATGCTTTCTAAACATAGTAGGGCGGAGATTAGGTGGGTGCGGTGGAGAGTGAGGCCTAGGCTGCTTAGGGCGAAGGCTGAGCAGTAGCTTAGGTATATAGGGGGCATGTACAAAGTCATAGTGTAGGGCTATGGTTTGTTGAGTCGAAATGAACTGTCTTGATTAGACTAACTTTCTGTTATTCTGCTCATTCTAGGCCCCCTTGAAGTCATTCATAGATTAGTCCTAGTGTGAGTAGAATAATGATTAGTAGGGTTCAGGTTAGGGTGGTGATGGGGGATTGTAGTTGGGTGGCTCATGGTAGGGGGGGAGTAGGAGTGCAATTTCTAGGTCAAATAAGAGGAATAGGATTGCTACTGAGGAAGAATGGGATTGAGAATGGCAGTCGAGCTGACCCTAGGGGGTCAAATCCACACTCATATGGGGATAGTTTTTCTGAGTCTGGGGCTGTTTGGGCTAGTCAGAAGTTTAGGGAGATTAGGATGATGCTCAGGGTGAGGGATAGTATGAGTATGAAAAGGATTATGTTTATTGCTCTCCTCTGGGGTTATACCAGATTTTAGAGATTGGAAGTCAATTGTAATTAATATACTAGGGGAGCAGGATCCTCATCAGTAGATAGTTATATATAGGAATAATCAAATGACATCTACGAAGTGTCAATATCAGGCTGCGGCTTCGAATCCAAAGCGGTGCCTTGGTGTAAAGTGGAAGTTGATCAGTCGTAACAGGCAGACTAGGAGGAAGGAGGATCCGATGATTACGTGTAGGCCATGGAACCCTGTAGCGATGAAGAAGGTTGAGCCGTATACGCTGTCGGCAATTGAGAATGGGGCTTCGTAGTACTCTATGGCTTGAAGGATTGTGAAGTAGGTTCCTAAGAGGACGGTCAGGCTCAGAGCTTGGATTGCTTGTTTACGGCCCCCCTCGGTGATGCTGTGGTGGGCTCATGTGACGGTAACCCCTGATGCTAGTAGAATGGCTGTGTTAAGTAGGGGTACTTCTATGGGGTTTATGGGTTTGATTCCTGTGGGGGGTCATTGTCCTCCTAGCTCTGGTGTGGGGGCTAGGCTTGAGTGGAAGAAGGCTCAGAGGAAGCCCAGGAAGAAGGATACTTCTGATGGGATGAACAGGATTATTCCGTATCGGAGGCTCTTTTGTACTGGGAGTGTGTGGTGGCCTTGGAATGTACTTTCTCGGATAATGTCTCGTCATCATTGGAGTATTCCAAGGATTATGGAGATTAGGCCTAAGGCCAGGGGCTGGGGGGAGTTGTAGTGAAATCACATGGCCAGTCCTGAGGTAGTGAGGAGGGCGGCAGCGGCTCCGGAAATTGGTCAGGGGCTGGGGTCTACTATGTGGAAGGGGTGTGCTTGGTGGGCCATTAGATGTTTTCTTGTAAGTATAAGCTTAGTAGGAGAACGAAGACGTATGCTTGGATTATAGCTACTGCTGCTTCTAGAATGGTGAGTAGCAGAAGGACTAGCACGGTTAGAGCGGAGACTGCGGGTGGGTATGATGGGAAGAAGGGTGGCGGTGGCTGTGGGAATGAGTTGGATGAGTAGGTGTCCTGCTGTTAGGTTTGCTGTAAGTCGGACTCCAAGTGCTAGTGGGCGGATAAGTAGGCTTGTAGTTTCAATTATAATTGAGGCGGGGATAAGCGGGGTGGGGGTGCCTTCGGGCAGTAGGTGTCCTAGGGAGACTGTGGGTTGGTTTCGTAATCCTGTGAGGAGGGTGGCGAGTCAGAGCAGGAAGGCTAGTGCTATGTTTATGGATAGTTGGGTAGTGGGGGTGAATGTGTATGGTAGTAGGCCTAGGAGGTTGATTGTAAGGAGTAGTATTATTAGGGATGTGAGGATTAGCGCTCATTTGTGGCCCTTTTTGTCTAGGGGTATTATTAGTTGTTTTGTGATTAGGTGAATTAGTCACGATTGAAGGGTGGTGAGGCGGTTCTTGATTCATCGGTTGTCGGGGGAGGGGAATAATAGGGTGGGAAAGAGAATAGAGAGGAGGGCTAAGGGTATGCCTATTAAATAGGGGCTTGAGAATTGGTCAAAGAAGCTTAGGCTCATGGTCAGGTTCAGGGGGTGGATTTGTCAGGGACGTTGGTTTTGTTTGGGGGGGTGGTTGATGGGGGTGAATGGTAGGCGTTTAGGTTGGATGATTAGCGAGAAGATCGTTCAGGTGGCAAGCATGGTTAGGAATCATGGATTTGGGTTTAGTTGGGGCATGTCATTAAGGAGGGGTGGGTTGTCCTCTTTCCCTAGCTTAAAAGGCTAGTGCTGGTACATAGCTTCTCAATGATTAGGATGATAGGAGTGTGGATCAGCGTTCGAAATGGGCTAGGGGGGTTGATTCTACCACGATTGGTATGCAGCTATGGTTGGCTCCACAGATCTCTGAGCATTGGCCGTAGGAGATGCCCGGTCGGGTTGTGATGAAGGATGTTTGGTTAAGTCGTCCTGGGATTGCGTCAATCTTTACCCCCAGGGATGGGACAGCCCATGAGTGGAGTACGTCGTTGGCGGCGATGATGATACGGATGGGGGATTCCATTGGGATTACAATGTGATGGTCTACTTCTAGTAGTCAGAAGTGCCCTGGAGGGAGTTCTGTGGTTGGGATTATGTAGGAGTCGAATATTAGGTCTTTGAAGTCTGTGTATTCATAGGCTCAATACCATTGGTGTCCGATGGCTTTCAGAGTTAAATCGGGCTCGTCAATTTCGTCTATTATGTATAGAATTTGTAGAGATGGTAGGGCGCGAGTAGGATGAGGACGGTGGCGGGTAGGATTGTTCAGATGAGTTCTACTTCTTGTGCATCTACGGTGTTGGAGGATAGTTTTTCTGCTAGTATAAGTGTCAGCAAACGGAGAACTAGGCTGCAGATTGCGAGTGCAACTATTAGGGCGTGGTCGTGGAATTCTACGAGTTCTTCTATGATCGGCGAGGAGGCGTCTTGGAATCTGAGTTGGGATTGGTTGGCCATGGTAGGGGTGTACATTTAGCTTTGACAAAGCTGTGTAATGGGTTTACTAACACTCCGTAAGAAAGAAGCATGAGTGGTTTGATGCAGTTGGCTTGAAACCGGCGTGTGAGGGTTCGATTCCTTCCTTTCTTGGGTCTGGACGAAGGTTGGTTCTTCAAAGGTGTGATAGGGGGGTGGGCAGCCATACATTCACTCGATGTTGGTAGCGGTTAATTCTGCTTGGAGGACTTTTCGTTGTGCTGCAAATGCCTCTCAGATGATGAATATTAGTAAGATTACGGCTGTTATTGAAATGAGGGAGCCAACAGAGGATAGGGTGTTTCATAGGGTGTAGGTGTCGGGGTAGTCTGAGTAACGTCGTGGTATGCCGGCTAGGCCTAGGAAGTGTTGGGGGAAGAATGTTAGGTTTACGCCTGTGAATATAATTCCGAAGTGGGTTTTAGATCATGTGGGGTGGAGGGTGTATCCAGTAAATAGTGGGAATCGGTGGGTAAATCCAGCTAGGATGGCAAATACAGCTCCTATTGAGAGGATGTAATGAAAGCGGGCAACTACATAGTATGTGTCGTGTAAGACAATGTCTAATGAGGAGTTTGCTAGTACAATACCTGTTAGTCCTCCAATTGTGAAGAGGAAGATGAAGCCCAAGGCTCACAGTATCGGTGGATCTCATTTGATGGTGCCTCCGTGTAGCGTGGCTAGTCAGCTGAATACCTGAATGCCGGTTGGGATGGCGATGATTATAGTGGCGGAGATGAAGTATACTCGGGTGTCTACGTCTATTCCTACAGTGAATATGCGGTGGGCTCGTACGATAAAGCCCAGGAATCTAATCGATAGTACAGCTCAGACTATTCCTATGTAGCCGAATGGTTCTTTTTTGCCTGCGTAATACGTTACAACGTGTGAGATGATTCCAAAGTCGGGAAGGATTAAGATGTAAACTTCTGGGTGGCCAAAGAATCAGAACAGGTGCAGACAATAAAGGCTTCTGTCATCACTCAGGTTGGTGGGAGTGGGCGTCTTATATCCCTCCTTTTCATCCCTCCAAAAAGTAGGTGAAGTGAAGCTTTCCCTGGAGTGTGAAATCCCTTAGTGTGTCAGAGGAACTGCCTCTTTGCTGTACTTTGCCCTGAGGCACAAGGAAGACCGCAGCTGAATGCTAGGACTGCTCTGGAGGGGGAGGGATGTGTTGAAAAACTGCCCAGAAGAAGCTCTGCATCCCTGTTCCACAGATAGCTGGAACAGGCCTGAAGGGAGGATTGCAGAATTCAAGGAGTGAGTGCTAATGCATTAAAGTATTCCCCCCCCCCCCCAACAGCATGTTCTTTAGGTAAGCACTTGGTTTGGGACACACTGCCTGCTGCCGTGCCCTCATACTGCAGCTGGTGTCTCCACTGGAAAGGCTGATGGGTCGCCTAAATCTGGGAACTTAGTACACCAATGAAGTCCTCCTGTATGGCAGTAAGAGAGGGAGACACTGATAATCAAAAGCACACTGACACCTTGCTGTGCCCTGCTTTTGTCTGTCCCGTGGCTGAGCAGGTGATCCCTGTGCCACTGGAGGAGAGGAAATACAAGGCCATGAATCAGTTTGGAGAAGGCGAGCAGGCCAAGATCTGCCTTGACGTCATGCAGAAGACAGGAGCTCACCTGGAGCTGTCTCTCGCAAAGGACCAGGGCCTTTCGATCGTGGTCTCTGGCAAGCCGGAAGCAGTCACGAAGGCTCGGAAGCAGATTGTCGCTCGACTGCAGACTCAGGTGAGGGCATCTAACTGTTTCTGCCTTCATCTTTGCTCTTCCCCAAGACTCGCAAATGCTTTGAGACCCTTGGGCCCGTGTGCTTGTAAGCCAAAGAGGTACGTTGTTACATGACTAATTCAGCTTCGCCATACGTTTTCAAAGCACCCAATTGGCACTTTGGAATGGGAATGAGGCTTAAAATAGGGTTCCAAGTTAATTACAGGCCGTGGTGTTGCATGAAGCGTGGAGTCTGCGATCTCTGGAACATTTGAGTTGCAACCAGTGACTTTGTGCTGAGGTGCTGGTGCAGGAGCCTCACACACAAAGCTAGTAGTGTGTGAGAACGGGACTGTGCTTTTCCTGAAGTCCTTCAGAGGAGAACGTGGAAGGCTGGGAGAAAGAAAAGTAGAGAAAAGGAAGTCCTGCCAAAAGCCAAAAGCTTTGGGTCAGGGTTCTGCCTTGTGTAACTCAAGGCACACTGGTAAGGAGCCACAACCCTGTTGTTTCGGTTGCTTCAGTCCTCTAGGTTCTGATCTCTTACCTTAAGGTTCTTGAGCTCATAGTCAAGGTGGTAGCTCTTGTTAGGATGTTTCGCAGCCAGGTGTTGCAGTGTGTTTTAAAGTATAACGCCAAAGGTAGGTAATGCGGTGTTAATACCATGTCTGCTTAGTGCTGTTCAGCCCCTGTGTCATACCCTGCCAGAGGAAAGAGAAAGGAACAAAACCCTACATCCACAATGTGCATCTGAAAAATCAGTTCAGGTTGTGCTGCCACAGATCCATGAGGCACTGTTCTCAAATATACCTCCTACTGCCCTGGCCCCAGGTCTGGAAGGTGTGTCTGTATTCCAGCTTCTCTTAGGCTTGGCTGGCTTCAGGACAGGAACACAGAGCTGAAAAGTCACACCGAGTGATCTTTTCTTCATCTTTTGTTTTTCCATTATAGCTTGAATTTTCATTGTCTAATTGCTGTTAGTGGTTACCTAATCACAGGGATCAGGAGCACGATAGCAGTCATCAGCTACCAGACCTGTACAAACTCCGTGAGAAGGGAAGAAGTCAGGAAGCCCTTGTATAGACCAGCCCCTTAATGGTAGATTGAGAAGGACCCCTTTTGCATGTGGGGCCTTCTAGAAGCAGTCCCAGGAGCCGCATGTGCTACACTTGAAGACACCTTAGCACTTAAGCAGCGGTAAGCATCTGCTAGCTGCCTGCCTCCTGCAGTAGGTTTCTGGTGTTGAATTTCTCTTTCCTAGGAGTCATACTGTATGCCTTGTTCTCTGTAGCCTTGGCAGCAGAAGTCAGAGTTCCGATAAACTCCAGCTGTGCGCTGTCATCTCAGTTGTTGTCTGGTGTCTTACACTGGAGGAGAGGCACCTCCTCGTCTGTGTCGGAAGGCCTTTGCTAATGCAGAGTACTGCTCCTGTGCAAACAGAAGGGTTTTGAGGGAAAGGTGGGGTTTATACTCCTGGCACGGAGGCGCTGTAGATCAACTGGTACAGTGTCAGCCCTCAGACAGAATGTGCTGGGAAGGCGTTGTGTTTGCTCTGAGGAGCAGTACCACTGAGCAGCGTCTACCTTGCTTTCCCTGGCTCTGTTCCTGTGGATCTGCCAGTGCAGGCAAGGCTTTTCACAGATGCTTGGTTCTTCTGCTGCAGGCTTCAGCAACAGTTGCCATCCCCAAGGAGCACCACCGTTTTGTCGTTGGAAAGAAGGGTGAGAAGCTGCAGGACCTGAAGCTCAAAACTGCAACCAAAATGCAGGTCCCCCGCCCAGATGACCCCAGCAACCAGATCAAGATCAGCGGCACTAAAGAAGGGATTGAGAAGGCCCGGCACGAGATCCTGCTTATCTCCGCTGAGCAGGTCCCTCAGTACTGTGATCTCTCTCATGGCATTGGCTGGTCAGCCATTTTGCTTCCCCGTGGTGTAGTCGGAGTTTGCAGCCACCGTGGCTACAGTCAGTGGCTAACGTTAGCCTGAACGGAGACGTATACTGTGCCACTCGCTGGCTGTATGAGCACCGCTGCCAGGTCCTGAAACTTCTTGTGCTGCGTTTTGTCCGTCTCTGAAGCCAAAACAAGCATTTGAGAGTTGAAGCGACGCGTCTTAGGTGCCAGCTGAGATAAGGCAGGAGATCACAGGGGTGAATATCGTAAAGAAGGAGCAGCAGCAGCAGCAACCATATTTGTAGATTGAAAGAGGTGGAGATCTACAAGCCCGCAAACTGAGAAGGTTGCTTGAGCCAGAGCGTCAGGCAGGACACCCCTGGGAACTTAGCTGTGCCTGGCAGAGACTGTAATATAGAGGGCAGTTCCCACCAAGGTCTGTTGTGGGCTCTTCCAGGATAAGCGTGCCGTGGAGCAGCTGGACGTGGAGAAAGGGTACCACCCTTTCATTGCTGGCCCTTACAACAAGCTGGTGAGGGAGCTCATGCAGGACACAGGGACGCGCATCAACATTCCTCCACCCAGTGTCAACAAGACAGAGATAGTCTTCACCGGAGAAAAGGAGCAACTAGCCCAGGCTGTGGCTCGAGTTAAGAAGATCTATGAGGAGAAGGTACGGATGGTCCATAAAGCTTCCCACCTTCCCCTGGCACCTGCTCCTAGGCACTCTTCCCTTCTTGTTCTACTTTTGTGCATCCCTCTGTTGCATCTGGCTCAGCAGCCCTTGCAGTACATGACCCCGAATCCTACCGTTTCCTCACTTGGCAGAGTGGGAGCTGGGCTGATGCTATCAGGGAGGTGACAGATTTCTCGCTTTTCTGTATCGTGGGACTTAGCAGGCCACCAAGAGCTCCCCTGGCTCTTGTTCACACCGGTGCTACTAAGGAAGGAAAGAAGTGTGAAGTCTACAGCGGTGGCCAGCTGACAGTATCAAAGTTGCTACCTAAGTAGAAGTTGCTGAAGAGTGAATGTCACTCTTTCAGTTTATTTCCCACAGCCAACGCTGCTGTGAATATCCTTGTTGTGGGTTGCTGGGCTGTTTGTCCTCGTGGTTAGGTCTGTATTTGTAGCAGTCTGGATTTCAGCAATCGGCTTATAGCCTGCACAGTGTTGCATCACAGCACTGCCTGGGAGACGGCTGGGAGTTGAACCCTGTTGTCCAACGGGGGGACGGGGACGACGACAACGACATGCCTGTGTGTGCGTGTGGTCTCTTCCATGCCGTGTCCCAGGGAGCTTGACACAGCATGCTAGTTTTGTACTTCCCCTGTGAATTTTTGAGCACAAGGCTTTCTGTAGGCAGGGGCCCAAGGGGTGCTAGGGTACTGCCGAGCCACTGTGCTCAGCTTGGCTTTGCTCTTTGCTGGGCGCAGAGTTTGACTGCATCTTGTGCCTCTTCCTGTCGCTCTTGTCCTTCCCCGCCTCAGTGTCTCTGCCCCTACAGAAAAAGAAGACTACTACTATTGCAGTGGAGGTGAAAGTCTCAGCACAAGTATGTCATCGGCCCCAAGGGGAATTCCCTGCAGGAGATCTTGGAGAAGACTGGAGTCTCTATCGAGATCCCACCCACTGAGAGTAGCTCGGAGACGGTGATACTGCGAGGCGAGCCTGAAAAACAACTCGGGCAAGCATTGACTGAAGTCTATGCAAAGGTACTGACAAGATGGGCTAGGCCTCCTTTGAAGGTCCCATGAAGATACATTTGTGAGCACTGACAGGTGTAGCGGGGCTGCTCTCTCTTGGGCCATTAGAGGTGC
The DNA here is from genome assembly GCF_963210335.1 of Falco punctatus. Classification (NCBI taxonomy): domain Eukaryota; kingdom Metazoa; phylum Chordata; class Aves; order Falconiformes; family Falconidae; genus Falco; species Falco punctatus. Next base: position 455,638 of record NC_137584.1, on the reverse strand, counting down.
AGCTTAGAAGTCAATACCGGAGGTGCAGCATGGGAATTGGAACTGAATTGTTGGGAAGGCCTCTTCCAGTTTGTCCATCAAACAGCTTCTCTGTTTTTCTGTCTCTCAGGCCAACAGTTTTACCGTCTCCTCGGTCTCTGCCCCCTCTTGGCTTCATCGTTTCATGATTGGAAAGAAAGGACAGAACCTGGCCAAAATAACTCAGCAGGTGCCAAAGGTATGGATGAGCTGGTTAGCTTAGCACCCCCGGCGTGGAAAAAGGTTTAGTCCAGATCACTCGTCACGGGAGAGAGAGGTGTATTCTAGCGTGGGTAAAACCAGGGGGAAATGACACAGATCTTTGCTGTTCAAGGGAACCCTCTCTTTTACTGCTGCAAACACTGCTCATCCTATGTTGTTGTCATGGGTTGAGCCCTTCCAAGGAAGCTTTATGTGGTGCTGTTTTGAGAACTGATGTAGTAGGATACCTGGAAATGGCGAGTGCAGCAAGGCTTCTCCCTGGTGAGTTAGACGGTATCTAGATAAAGGCTAGATGAGTAAACTTCTCCAAAGCCCTTGCAGAAACCGGGACAGCACCAGAGCCTTGGGCTCTAGGCACTGCCATATGGCCGAAATTGTTAAGTTACTGACTTGTAAAATTGTGGGGATTTTGTTTGGGCTTTTTGGGAAGGAGCACATCTCTCAGTGGCAGGGACCGATGGTGTAAGCCTGACCAAGAGCATTGGCCTGGCTTGGATCTTGGCAAATTCTTAAGAGATTCATTGTCTTTCACCTCAAGGTTCACATCAAATTCACTGGAGGAGAGGATAACATCACTTTGGAAGGACCTACAGAAGATGTGCATGTGGCTCAGGAACAGATTGAAGCCATGGTCAAGGAACTGGTGAGCTGGAGTTACTAGCTCCAGGAAGAAACTGGGGGAAGAAGGGGCAACAGAGCAGAGGTGATGAGGTGTTTGTCACATCCCTATGATGTCTTGACGTGCTTAATCGAACTTGCAGAAGACAAATTGTGTGGCAGGTGGATGACACCCCTTGGTTATGAAACTCATCCATAGCATTCTTGAAAAGTCAGCATTAATTTTTTTGGTGCAGAGAAGGAAGGGTTCTCTTTGTTATAGCCGGAGAGGCACATAAGTAAGTCTTTTCAATGTTTCATGAGCACAGTGCTCTCTTCTCAAAGCAGAGGAATGCTTGTGCTCTGCTTAATAGCAGAAGTGCTTGGAGCTGACCGCTGGTGAGTCAGTGCCAATACTTGGCAGTAGGCAGTTACTTAGGGCACGAGACAGAAGCGGTGGCCTGTCCTACCTGGCCCTATATAATATAATATATAATATTGTACATACATATATATATATATATATATATATAAAAATAGAATTCTTTTTAGATCAACGGGATGGATTACGCAATAATCAAGGTTGACCACCAATTCCACCGACACCTCATTGGCAAGAACGGAGCTAACAGTAAGTGGAGTGCCTTTCTAGTCCTTCCCATGCTCACGCTCTTCGTGTTTAGTAGATGGTATCAGGGGCTCTGTAGCTCACCCAGTGTGCTGTCTCCATCACATTTCCTCTGCTTTTCTGGAGTGGTGGTGGCACAAGGAGAGAAATGGGCCGTGAGGCCTTGCGATGGCTTTAACGTGTGAAAGTACCTTGGGAGCCTGAACAGTAGTGGAATTACTTTGATGTGTCCTGGAGGAAGTTGGTTTTTTTTTGTCCCCACACGTTGCTCTGTGCGAATGACATTTTAGCAGCCAGTTGTGGGTGGTGGAAATCTGCTTGGTGAGCTTCTCCCTGTAGAGGAATGAAGGTGGTGGGTTGATTTGCACTGATAACATGCAGCTGTGGCCTTGCCTCAGAGGCAGTGGGTTGATTGACATGGACGATGTGCAGGTGTAGCTGGTTCCCGCTAAGTGGTTAAATAGCCCTGTGGCTTGTGGGAGAGGGTGTCAGATGGAGGAGGAGCAGTGTGAAGAGGAAATGAAGCCCAAGGCTCACAGTATCGGTGGGTCTTTTTTGATGGTGCATCCGTGTAGTGTGGCTATTCAGCTGAATACCTTAATGCCGGTTGGGTTGGCGATGATTATAGTGGCGGAGATGAAGTATGCTCGGGTGTCTACATCTGTTCCTACAGTGAATATGCGGTGGGCTCGTACGATAAAGCCCAGGAATCCAATCGATAGTATAGCTCAGACTTTTCCTATGTAGCCGAATGGTTCTTTTTTGCCTGCATAATACGTTACAACGTGTGAGATGATTCCAAAGCCGAGAAGGATTAAGATGTAAACTTCTGGGTGGCCAAAGAATCAGAACAGGTGCTGGTAGAGAATGGGGTCTCCTCCTCCGGCGGGGTCAAAGAATGTAGTGTTTAGGTTTCAGTCGGTCAGTAGTATGGTGATGCCGGCAGCCAGGACTGGAAGTGAGAGCAATGGGAGTACGGCGGTGATGAGTACGGATCATACGAATAGGGGAGTTTGATAGTGCGATAAGGCAGGAGGTTTTACGTTAATGGCTGTTGTGTTAAAGTTGATGGCCCCTAAGATGGAAGACACACCTGCGAGGTGTAGGGAGAAGATGGCTAGGTCTACTGAGGCGCCAGCATGGGCTAGGTTGCCTGCTAGGGGTGGGTATACGGTTCATCCTGTTCCGACTCCAGCTTCTACTGTGGAGGACGCTAGGAGCAGTAGGAAGGACGGAGGAAGTAGTCAGAAACTTATGTTGTTTATGCGGGGGAATGCTATGTCTGGGGCTCCAAGTATAAGGGGGACTAGTCAGTTTCCAAACCCTTCAATTTTAATGGGTATAACTAGGAAGAAGATTATTACGAAGGCATGGGCGGTGATGATAACATTGTAGATTTGGTCGTCTCTTAGGAGAGTTCCTGGTTGGCCAAGTTCTGCTCGAATAAGGCGGCTGAGGGCGGTACCGGCTATGCCTGCCCATGCTCCGAAGAGTAGGTATAGGGTGCCAATGTCTTTGTGGTTTGTTGAAAATAGTCATCGGTTGATGAAGGTCACGGGTAAGATGGATGAGTGTTTAGGCGTTAGGCTGTAGTCCTTTTTACAGAGGTTTAATTCCTCTTCTTATCGACTCTGTGGTGAAGTTCATGTTGAGTTGCAAACTCATTGATGTACACTGAGAGTGTGCCGGAGTCTGGTAGACAGAAGCTTGTTGGTTTGAGCGTCTAGCTGTTAATTAGAAGTTTATGGGATCGAGGCCTGTCTCTCTAGGCTTATCGCGGGGGCCCTAGCTTAATTAGAGTATCTAAGTTGCATTTAGATGGTGCAGGTTTAGTGTCTTGCGGGCTTTAGTGGTGTGGGCAGAAACTAAGAGGATTTAACTCTTATTTAAGGCTTTGAAGGCCTTCGGTTTGGTAGGCAGGTTATCCTAAGTTTCTTAGGTAATGGTCAAGCTCGCGGGAGAAAGGGGGAGAAAGAGGACTGACAGGGAAATTAAGGTAGCAATTGGTGTGCCTGTGGATTTGTTATTGTATCATTGTTTTATGAAGTTTGTAGTGTTTGGTGGGAGTGTGATTGTGGAGCAATATGCAAGGCGTAGGTAGAAAAATAAACCTAGTAGGGAGAGTATTGAAATAATTATGGCTGCGGTTGATCTCTCTTGCTTAGTTAGTTCCTGGATAATGAGTCATTTTGGTGAAAAGCCAGTGAGTGGGGGTAGGCCGGATAGGGATAGTAGTGCTAGCATCAAGGATGCATTTAGTGATGGTACTTTTGTTCAGGAGGTTATTATTGTGGATAGTTTTGATGAGTTGGTTGTGTTGAGGGCTAAGAAAATGGAGGCGGTTATTATGGAGTATAGGTAGAAGGTGGTTATTGTTAGCTTGGGGTTGTATATGAGGATGATGGTTATTCAGCCTAGGTGGGCGATTGATGAGAAAGCTAGGACTTTTCGGATTTGTGTTTGGTTAAGTCCTATTCACCCTCCGATGGCTGCGGATGCAATGGCCATGTTTGTCAGTAGGAGTGGGTTCAGTGAGCGGGCAGTTAAGAAAAGAATAGTGATGGGGGGGAGTGTTATTAACGTAGAGAGGAGTAGGGCAGTGGTTATGGGTGAGCCTTGTATGACCTCTGGAAATCAGAAGTGAAAGGGTACTAGGCCTAGTTTTATTGCGATTGCTGTAGTTAGTAGTAGGGAGGCTGTTGGGTGGGTTAGTCGGGTAATGTCTCATTGTCCGGTGAATTGTGCGTTGATTGTGCTTGAGAAGAGGATTAATGCAGAGGCGGTTGCTTGGACGAGAAAGTATTTGATTGCAGCTTCGATAGCTCGAGGGTGGTGTGATTTTGAAATGAAGGTGATAATGGCAAGGGTGTTGATTTCTAGTCCAGTCCAGGCTAGTATTCAGTGGTTGCTTGAAATTGTGATGGTTGTTCCTAGTAGAAGGCTTAAGAAGATGTTAGTTTTGTGAGGGGGCTCATTTAGTAGAGGAAGGGGTTAAACCATCATTTTTGGGGTATGGGCCCGATAGCTTTTGTTTAGCTGACCCTACTAAGAAGTAATATAAGGGGAGTATGGAGGGCTTTGATCTCTTCTGTGCAGGTTCAATTCCTGTCTTCCTAAGGTTTTGCAAGGAAATGAGAGGGTTGGTAGACCTCTGTGTTCACTTTATCATAGTGACCCTTAGACATTCAGGCACATTTCCTTATGTGGGTGTGTTTTTAAGCGGGGGGGAGACCTGCATAGCAGATTGCTATGCTAGTGTGTCAGAGACATAGGGCTAATGTTAGTGGTAGGAAGTTTTTTCAGAGAAGGTGTATGAGTTGGTCATAACGAAATTCTGGGTACGAGGCGCGGACTCAGAGGAAGCCAGAGGAGAGGAGGAGGGTTTTTGTGGCGAGGATTATTGGGACTAGTTCGAAGGGGAGGCCTAAGGAGCTGGGGTTGATGAATAGAATGGTGGTGAGTGCGTTTATTAGTATAATGTTTGCGTACTCAGCTAGGAAGAATAAGGCGAATGGACCTGTGGCGTATTCTACATTGAAGCCCGAAACCAGTTCGGATTCTCCCTCTGTCAGATAGAATGGGGCGCCGTTGGTTTCGGCAAGGGTAGAAATGTATCATATTATCGTGAGAGGTCAGGTGGAGAAGATTAGGTATAAGGGCTCTTGGGTGTGGTAGCAAGGGTGTTTAGGCTGTCGTTTCCGCTTAGTATGATTACGGAGAGGAGGAGGATGGCCAGTGTCACTTCATATGAGATGGTCTGTGCGACTGCTCGGAGGGCGCCGATCAGGGCGTATTTGGAGTTTGAAGCTCAGCCTGATCACAAGATTGAATATACTGCTAAGCTTGATATGGCTAAAAGGAATAGTAGGCCTAAATTCAAGTCTGCGAGGGAGAAGGGCAGGGGGAGGGGAGTTCAGATGGAGGTTGCAAGAAGGAGGGCTAGTACTGGGGTCAGGGTGAAGAGCAGGGGGGAGGAGGTTGATGGTCGGATGGGTTCATTGGTAAATAGTTTTACGCCGTCTGCTGCGGGCTGTAGAAGTCCAAAGGGGCCGACAATGTTTGGGCCCTTTCGGGCTTGTATATAGCTTAGGATTTTTCCTTCTACTAATGTTAGGAAGGCTTCGGCGATTAGGACTGGAAGAGCATAGGCTGAAAACATGATAAGGTGTATTAGAGGTGTTGGTTGGGTCATGGTTGAGTTGTGGGGAGCTAGGGAGAGGATTTGAACCTCTAGTGAAAGGGCTTAAACCTTTTGCATTTGCCAGGCTTTGCTACACTAGCGGCCCTTTTTTAGGGGTTTGAGTAGGTAGTCCCTTGAGCAATTTAGTTGAGGTCATTGCTTGGGGAGAGGGGGCGTGCCTGGAAGTATTGGCCCCACCTTTCTGGTCCTTTCGTACTGGGAAGGGTTTGTCATAGATAGAAATCGACCTGGATTACTCCGGTCTGAACTCAGATCACGTAGGACTGTTAATAGTTGAACAAACGGACCCTTAATAGCGGCTGCACCATTGGGATGTCCTGATCCAACATCGAGGTCGTGAACCTCTCTGTCGATGGGGGCTCTTGGGAGAGATTGCGCTGTTATCCCTGGGGTAGCTTGGTCCATTGTTCAACCGTATTGGGTCTGGTTGCTGTTTGCACGTTGATGGGTGGTTCTTGGTTAAGATAGGTGGTCTTATTTTTGGAGGGTGTGTTTTACTCCAAGGTTGCCCCAACCGAAAAATTATAGGCCAGTGTTGTGGGCGTAGTGTGCCTGATAGGTTTAGGTTTGGTGCGTGGTGGCCATCGATTTTTTTTTTTTTAAGTTCCACGGGGTCTTCTCGTCTTATGGTTTTATTCCTGCTTTTGCACAGGAAGATCAATTTCGCTGATTATCTGTAAGAGACAGTTAAGACCTTGTTTAGCCATTCATACAAGTCTCGATTTATGGGACAATTGGTTGAGCTACCTTTGCACGGTTAGGATACCGCGGCCGTTGAATGTAGTGTCACTGGGCAGGCATCACCTCCGATACTTGTCAGGCTGGAGGCTATGGTTTTGGTAAACAGTCGGGCCTTGTGTTTGCTGAGTTCCTTTTACAGATTTTAATCTTTCTAGTGGGCGCACCTGGGTTGGGTTAACAGCCTGCTAGAATGCTTGATCTTGTTGTAGTTGGGACATTAATTTTTCTGTTAATGGTATTTGGTATTAAGTTTGCGGTTGAGAGGTAGTAGATTACCTAGTTACTCATTTTAGCATTAGTTCTACTATTGATGATAGATTGACCTGCTAGTTTTGAAGGGAGTCATGTTGGTTTGGGATGTTTTCCATGGAGCTTTGACGCATTCTTTGTTGGTGGCTGCTTGAAGGCCTACAATTTTGAAAAAGTTTTTGAGTTATCCACTAGTGAAGGCTGTATTCTTTCTTAAAGGAGCTGTACCCCCTTTAAATGGCTCTTAGCTCACTTTGGGCTGTTGGGAGTCCCTAGGGGAGAGGCTAAGGGTGAACTTACATTCGCTTCACAGGTAACCAGCTATCACCCAGCTCGGCTGGCTTTTCACCTCTACTGGCAAGTCATCTCACTCTTTTGCAATAGAGACGGGTTCGCTCGGGGGCAGCTGCTTGTAAGTAGCTCGCATGGGTTTCGGGGGGGGAAGCTTAAGTTCGCTTTGCTTGGTTGTTCTTGCTAAACCACGATGCAGAAGGTAAAAGGGCGTATCTTTGCTGTTTATTGCTTGAGGTTTCACTTTTATTTCACCTATCCCTTGCGGTACAGAGCTCTATTGCGCCAGTGGGCCTTTTCTATCGCCTATACTAAGGTAAGAAAATGTTTTAGTTCAGTGATGGAGGGGTGAATTTTTAATTAATTTTTTGGGTGTTGTGGTTGGGCTAGAGGAGGCTCAGGGCGATCTGGTTGGTGACAGACATCTTTCAGGTGTAAGCGGAGTGCTTTAGTCTTATAGCTACGCCCCGGTATACTAAGTATACCTTCGGGTACACTTCCCTTGTTATGACTTAACTCATCTTTGGCTATAGTGGTGGATTAGTTATTTGGGGTTGGTAGCTTGTGAGGAGGGTGATGGGCGGTATGTACGTGCCTCAGGGCCGACTTAAAGTAGGCTTATGTTATCCTGCTTTACTGCTAAATCCGCCTTCCGGAAACAATGTCATGCTTCCTTCCATTGAAGTGTTCTATCTTAGAAAATGTAGCCCGTTACTTCCACTCCGTGGGCTATACCTTGACCTGTCGTGTTAACGGGGTGGTTATTGTGCTCACTGTGTATCCCTCAATTAGGGTGAGCTGCCGACGGCGGTATGTAGGCTGTTTCTGGCGAGGAGTGGTAGGGTGTAACGTGGGGTGTCGTTTACAGAACAGGCTCCTCTAGGTGGGTTTGGGGCACCGCCAAGTCCTTAGAGGTTCAAGTGTTTGTGCTCATAATTCTCGGGCGGATGTGTTTTGGTATGGTGTACATCAGGATTTAGGGCTAGGCATTGTGGGGTATCTAATCCCAGTTTGAGCCCTAGCTTTCGTGGGGCCTGGTCCGTCAGGTTTACTAGGATCATCTTTAGGTTGGCCTTAGGGGTATCTTGGCCTTATGACAGCTTAGTTGTGTTTCGGTTTCCTAGTTACTATGACAAGCTCTAGTCATCTATATATATATGATTGCTTTTTCAGTATCCCATTGCATCTAGATGATGCCCCAAATCTTGCCTTTTCCATTCCGAGCCTCAACACGCAAGCTCCGTTGCAGAGATATCAGTGGGTTGGACTGCCACAAGGTATGAAAAATAGCCCTACAATGTGTCAATGGTATGTTGAAAAAGACTCGGTCCTATCCGAAACGCTATGCCTACTGTGTTGTTGTATCATTATATGGATGACCTTTTAGTGGCAGCACAACATCACGAAGTCATGGAGAAAGCTGTAGCCCTTGTCACGGATGCCGTGAATTCGGCAGGTCTCTCTATAGCACCAGAAAAGGTCCAAAAGTTTCCCCCTTGGAAATATCTGGGCTGGCGGATAAGAGCACAAACTATTGTTCCTCAACCATTGCAGAGCAATACCAATGTAAGAAACCTGCATGATGCACAAAAATTACTGGGAACAATAAATTGGGTTCGACCATTATTGGGAATTTCTAATACAGACTTGGGTCCTCTGTTTGACCTACTAAAAGGGGACACTAATCTTGTTCTCCACGTAATCTTAACTCTGAAGCAGATACCTCTTTACAACAGGTTGCCTCAGCTATCGCTTCTCGACAGGCCCACCGATGGGCCCCTGAACTGCCTTTTTACTTGATGATTTTAAACGGCTGTACGACAGCCTCATGCCCTGATATTTCAACGGGACCTTCAGAACTCAGACCCCCTGTTGATTATTGAATGGATCCTTTTACCTAACCAGCCTACAAAAACTATTTTGACACAACAGGAAACGTTTGCGCCTCTGATGGTTAAAGCTAGATCACGCCTGTTAACCTTATCAGGGAAGGATTTTGTCTCTATTTGTCTACCAATAACAACAGTATACTTAAAATGGCTTTTTCGGCAATCAGACACCTTTGTTATGGCACTTGCCGACTATACAGGTCAAATAACTTCCCATCCACCTTCACACAACCTGTTTAACGTTGATTTTCGTCTGATGTTAGAACCCAGCAGAAGCGAACAACCCTTACAGGCACTTCCTGTGTTTACAGGTGGATCGGGCAAATCACGTAAGTCTGTTCTTCTGTGGTGGGATGATCAACGGAGACAATGGGATTCGCACAGAGAGACAGTCTCCGGTTCACCTCAAATAGTACAACTGAATGCAGTTGTTGGTGTTTTCCGAAAATGGAACGTACCCCTCAGCCTTGTTACTGATTCTGCTTCTGTTGCAGGTATTGTTACACGAGCTGAAGCTTCTGTGCTGCGGAGTGTTTCGCATTCCCAACTTTTTGCCCTGTTACAGGAACTTATTTTCCTTTTGGACTCTCGATCTGCGCCTTATTTTGTTATGCATATTAGGTCTCATACCTCACTACCTGGTTTTCTTGCAGAAGGCAATCGACGAGCTGACCTATTGACGTGACCAGTTCAAGTACTGCCAGACCGGGTTGCACAAGCTAAACTAAGTCACTCTTTTTTTCCATCAAAATGCTGGAGCTCTTAAGCGACAGTTTGACCTTGCTTCTCAACAAGCGTCAAATATTGTTGCTGTCTGTCCTGATGGTCAAAAACATTCTTTCCCATCAATTGCTACAGGAGTTAATCCTAGAGGATGACAAAGCCTACAATTACGGCAAACAGATGTCACACATGGTTCTGAATTTGGTAACCTTAAATATATCCACTCTTCCATTGATACATTTTCAGGTGCCTTGTTTGCCTCTTGTCACACAGGAGAAAAGGCACGAGATGTTCGTAGACCTTTAATGCGTGCTTTTGCTACTTTAGGTATTCCCTTAAGCTGGACCATTATCTGTCTTTATGTTTCAACAACTGTAAAAACCTTTTTTGCCCTATGGGGTATAACTCACATTACTGGCATTCCTCATTCCCCCACCGGTCAATCTCTCATTGAACGGTCTCATCAGTCTCTAAAACGTTTATTACAACAACAAAAAGGGGGAAGGGGAATGGCTATTCCGGAGGAACGGTTGCGGAAAGCATTGTATGGTTTAAATTTTGTGAATTGTTCTTTCATAGATAACAACCCACCGATAGTTCGACGTTTCACTGCAAATGCCTCCTTCGAGGCATGGGTTAAAGCCCCGGTATTGGTCCGAGATCCAGACACAGGTAAAATTATGGGACCGTATCCTCTTGTTACATGGGGAAAAGGTTATGCTTGCGTCTCTACAGAAAAAGGACCTAGATGGATCCCAGCGAAGACTGTAAGACCTTTCCGTGAACCTTTACTGCAGGCCACGGATACCGACACCGACCCTACAGAATGAAATAAAAACTGTGTGAGGATTACTGTTTTGCATTCATGTTAGATACCCAACGTCAGGACGTAGAATATACATTTCGCTTTTTACAGCGCCTAGAACGAATCGCTATCACCCTGGATCAAACCACTTAACAAAGGTGATACTCTCGGACCAAGCAGGGGAACAGGACAAGTCATTGTACACGGGACATGTGCATGGAACAATGATTCCCTTGACACCGATAAGGGGAAGGGAGGATTCATCATGAGAGAACAACTAGGTATTATGAAGGAGAATAGGAAAGATAAACATGGTTATTTAGTGTTTAATAGGGGTCTGCACGCTCGTAGAGATATATAGTTATGTAACTACAGGAGTGGTTTCTGCCCTGAGCCTGGTGGCGCACACGGCTGCGGTTTGTGTCCTGGCTCAGAGATGTAAACGGGGGCTTCTCTGTTATGGTAAAGTGTCTCTCTTTGCATAAAGAAGAGGGAATGAAGGGAATGACCCCAGAGGTATGTTCAGAGAAGGCATGCTATGTTTCGAACTTTTGGACGGAACCAGTTCTTGTTTGGTGTGCCCTTCCAGCTACGTATAATGTTAATCCAAAAGAAGATGATGTTGTTTACACTTTGAATGTCGATCATTGTCTTTCTGTAGATGCTAATGGAGTAGGAGGCTATGAGGGGAACGTGTCGCAGCGGTTCTTCTCTAATGCAGAGTAACAGCAGGGAAAGCATTGAAGAGTTAAATCACCTTGTTTGGTAGGCGGTTAAGAATGTGAGTCAAAATTGCCACTGCTTTTTGTTGTTGCTTCAAGGACACGGCTGTGAGGATTTTGATGGTATGTGCTGCGTGGATTTTAGGCGCCCCATTGCAGCAACACGGTATCAAAATCTGAGAAAATTTCAGCCTTTTTTGGCATCCATTCACTCAATTGGCAGTCTTGGTTGTTTGCTATTACCTTGGTTGCTGTCATGTTTGCAAGGGCCCTGCAGAACATGGCAAACCTGGTCCTAGCTGTTCAAAACCAAAAAGGGGCAATTGTCAAATGGTACGGAACAAAGACAGTGGGATATTTTGACATTGATAATATGTCTTGGTTGGTTTTTTATTTGTTCTATTACTTATGCCTTGTTTTTACTCGTTGGCTTTCAAAGGTTCTTTTTGTGCGACAGGAAGGGGGAGACGCAGGAGCGGGCTGGAAACTCGGACCATGCGTGGCAATCGGTCAGCTGAGGGGAATGTGCTCGAGCTTGTCTAGACGACAATTAACATGATGAGGCATGTTTACAGAGCACAGGGACGTGGGAGACGGATGGCGCCAAGGAAAGGTAAGCCCTTGCTGTTAATTGCTGGTAGTTAACCACCAGTCAGGGGTCGCCTAGTATGCAAGGCTTAGCTTCAAGAACCAATTAGTTTAGAACGCGCAGCTTCTGAAAGCGTATAAAACCTCGTGCTTCTGTACCACACATTGACATTTGCTTGCATCAAGCTGCGTCCCGTCTCTTCATTCGCCGCAGTCAGGTTTACTAGGATCATCTTTAGGTTGGCCTTAGGGGTATCTCGGGCTTATGACAGCTTAGTTGCGTTTGGGTTTCCTAGTTATTATGACAGGCTCTAGTCCGCTCTTTACGCCGTGTGACCGTTGGCTTGGGTTTCTTGTGTGTCCGCGGTGGCTGGCACAAGATTTACCAACCCGGAAGGCTGCCGTGACTAAGTCAAGCTTGCGCTTATTGCTTACTGTTACTTACTGCTGAGTGCCCGTGGGGGTGTGGCTGAGCAAGGCGTCTTGGGCTACAGTTGGTAGTGTGTGCCTGATGCCTGCTCCTTTGGTCTTAGCAAGAGGCCTAGGGCATTTACACTGGGCCGCGGATACTTGCATGTATATGCCTAGCAGGAGCCAACTGTAAGGTTAGGACTAAGTCTTTTGTCCTCGGCTTTCATATCGTACGCCATCTTGGCATCTTCAGTGCCACGCTTTTGGATTGTAAGCTACGGGGACGTGGTTTCGTTGGCTGTTTGGGCGCCTATAGTCTTAGGGGCGTGTGAGTATGGGGGCTTTGGGTTAATATGATTTTGGTGTTGAGGTGTTGGGTAGGTGGTGTTTATGGGATATGTAAGATGTCAAGGAGAAGGCTAGGTTTGAGTGGTAAAGGTGTTAGAGGTTCTCGTGGTTGAATTGTACAACAATAGTTTGTCAAGCTATAGGTCCCGGGGAGGTGCCGGGCGAGAATATACAGGTCAAATAACTTCCCATCCACCTTCACACAACCTGTTTAACGTTGATTTTCGTCTGATGTTAAAACCCAGAAGAAGCGAACAACCCTTACAGGCACTTCCTGTGTTTACAGGTGGATCGGGCAAATCACGTAAGTCTGTTCTTCTGTGGTGGGATGATCAACGGAGACAATGGGATTCGCACAGAGAGACAGTCTCCGGTTCACCTCAAATAGTACAACTGAATGCAGTTGTTGGTGTTTTCCGAAAATGGAACGTACCCCTCAACCTTGTTACTGATTCTGCTTCTGTTGCAGGTATTGTTACACGAGCTGAAGCTTCTGTGCTGCGGAGTGTTTCGCATTCCCAACTTCTTGCCCTGTTACAGGAACTTATTTTCCTTTTGGACTCTCGATCTGCGCCTTATTTTGTTATGCATATTAGGTCTCATACCTCACTACCTGGTTTTCTTGCAGAAGGCAATCGACGAGCTGACCTATTGACGTGACCAGTTCAAGTACTGCCAGACCGGGTTGCACAAGCTAAACTAAGTCACTCTTTTTTCCATCGAAATGCTGGAGCTCTTAAGCGACAGTTTGACCTTACTTCTCAACAAGCGTCAAATATTGTTGCTGTCTGTCCTGATGGTCAAAAACATTCTTTCCCATCAATTGCTACAGGAGTTAATCCTAGAGGATGACAAAGCCTACAATTACGGCAAACAGATGTCACACATGGTTCTGAATTTGGTAACCTTAAATATATCCACTCTTCCATTGATACATTTTCAGGTGCCTTGTTTGCCTCTTGTCACACAGGAGAAAAGGCACGAGATGTTCGTAGACCTTTAATGCGTGCTTTTGCTACTTTAGGTATTCCCTTAAGCTGGACCATTATCTGTCTTTATCTTTATGTTTCAACAACTGTAAAAACCTTTTTTGCCCTATGGGGTATAACTCATATTACTGGCATTCCTCATTCCCCCACCGGTCAATCTCTCATTGAACGGTCGCATCAGTCTCTAAAACGTTTATTACAACAACAAAAAGGGGGAAGGGGAATGGCTATTCCGGAGGAACGGTTGCGGAAAGCATTGTATGGTTTAAATTTTGTGAATTGTTCTTTCATAGATAACAACCCACCGATAGTTCGACGTTTCACTGCAAATGCCTCCTTCGAGGCACGGGTTAAAGCCCCGGTATTGGTCCGAGATCCAGACACAGGTAAAATTATGGGACCGTATCCTCTTGTTACATGGGGAAAAGGTTATGCTTGTGTCCCTACAGAAAAAGGACCTAGATGGATCCCAGCGAAGACTGTAAGACCTTTCCGTGAACCTTTACTGCAGGCCACGGATACCGACACCGACCCTACAGAATGAAATAAAAACTGTGTGAGGATTACTGTTTTGCATTCATGTTAGATACCCAACGTCAGGACGTAGAATATACATTTCGCTTTTTACAGCGCCTAGAACGAATCGCTATCACCCTGGATCAAACCACTTAACAAAGGTGATACTCTCGGACCAAGCAGGGGAACAGGACAAGTCATTGTACACGGGACATGTGCATGGAACAATGATTCCCTTGACACCGATAAGGGGAAGGGAGGATTCATCATGAGAGAACAACTAGGTATTATGAAGGAGAATAGGAAAGATAAACATGGTTATTTAGTGTTTAATAGGGGTCTGCACGCTCGTAGAGATATATAGTTATGTAACTACAGGAGTGGTTTCTGCCCTGAGCCTGGTGGCGCACACGGCTGCGGTTTGTGTCCTGGCTCAGAGATGTAAACGGGGGCTTCTCTGTTATGGTAAAGTGTCTCTCTTTGCATAAAGAAGAGGGAATGAAGGGAATGACCCCAGAGGTATGTTCAGAGAAGGCATGCTATGTTTCGAACTTTTGGACGGAACCAGTTCTTGTTTGGTGTGCCCTTCCAGCTACGTATAATGTTAATCCAAAAGAAGATGATGTTGTTTACACTTTGAATGTCGATCATTGTCTTTCTGTAGATGCTAATGGAGTAGGAGGCTATGAGGGGAACGTGTCGCAGCGGTTCTTCTCTAATGCAGAGTAACAGCAGGGAAAGCATTGAAGAGTTAAATCACCTTGTTTGGTAGGCGGTTAAGAATGTGAGTCAAAATTGCCACTGCTTTTTGTTGTTGCTTCAAGGACACGGCTGTGAGGATTTTGATGGTATGTGCTGCGTGGATTTTAGGCGCCCCATTGCAGCAACACGGTATCAAAATCTGAGAAAATTTCAGCCTTTTTTGGCATCCATTCACTCAATTGGCAGTCTTGGTTGTTTGCTATTACCTTGGTTGCTGTCATGTTTGCAAGGGCCCTGCAGAACATGGCAAACCTGGTCCTAGCTGTTCAAAACCAAAAAGGGGCAATTGTCAAATGGTACGGAACAAAGACAGTGGGATATTTTGACATTGATAATATGTCTTGGTTGGTTTTTTATTTGTTCTATTACTTATGCCTTGTTTTTACTCGTTGGCTTTCAAAGGTTCTTTTTGTGCGACAGGAAGGGGGAGACGCAGGAGCGGGCTGGAAACTCGGACCATGCGTGGCAATCGGTCAGCTGAGGGGAATGTGCTCGAGCTTGTCTAGACGACAATTAACATGATGAGGCATGTTTACAGAGCACAGGGACGTGGGAGACGGATGGCGCCAAGGAAAGGTAAGCCCTTGCTGTTAATTGCTGGTAGTTAACCACCAGTCAGGGGTCGCCTAGTATGCAAGGCTTAGCTTCAAGAACCAATTAGTTTAGAACGCGCAGCTTCTGAAAGCGTATAAAACCTCGTGCTTCTGTACCACACATTGACATTTGCTTGCATCAAGCTGCGTCCCGTCTCTTCATTCGCCGCAAATTGGTGACCCCGACGTGATCCGTTTAAGGATCTAACGTGAAGGGCTTTCGAATCGCCTATCTGAGCGACATGCAACGAATCCCACAGAACTTTGACTGATCTGCCGGCCAGAAATACCTCCGGAGTTGAGAGGTGAGCTGTGGGAAATCCGTAATGGGGAATCAGGCTTCGTCCCCAGAAGGTGACGTTTATGAGCTTATGAAAGGTCTTCTTAATAAACATAAGTAAAATATCTCTGGGCAAGACCTTAAAGCAATGCTCAGGTGGGTGCAAGTAAATATGCCTGCAGTGGCTGCAACTACAATTTTTAGGCGGGAACTTTGGGACGACACAGGGGTGAAATTATGGGATTCTGCGAGAAAAGGCAATATTGAGTCCCACCGTCTGCTTTCTTCATGGAGAGTTATTTTTGAGACTATGAACGCAGAGGAAGGAGAGGAGGAGGAATCGCAAGCTCCTATAGCTCTTTCCTTATCAGCCTCTAAGTCACAGTGCTCTAGACCCCTGGGTGTCAATGCGGTGGGGTATCTGCCAGAAGAAGATCCTTTTGACCCGGGACCGCTAGACCGTGCAAAAGAACCTGGTTTATACCCTCCTGATCTACGTGACGTGTGGGCAAAAATAAAGAGACAAGCCTTAAAGGAGGGGGATTTAGAAATGGCTAAAACTATAGTTGCTCCGGTCTTGTATTCTCAGGGTTGAGCAGGGGGAGCACGATGGGAGGCTCTTTCTTTTTCGGTTGTTAAAGAACTGCGCCGCACAGTTACAGAACATGGTATTTCTTCTCCCTGTTGTATAAGTCTGTTATCTTCCGTGTTTGATACTTATATCGTGACTCCTCGTGATTTGAAATCTTTAGCACGATTGCTGCTAACCCGGACTCGGTATACGTTGTGGGAGTCGCACTGGAAAGGAGGATTGCAAGCACTCCTCCTCACGTATGTTAATCATAATGATCCTGTATTAGCTGCACTAACAATAGAACATCTTACGGGCACCGGTGCACATGTTGATCCGGTAACACGGGCTCAACACTGCCCCCGTGCGGCTCTCGAGGCACTTAGAGAAGAGGCGAAAAAGGCTTTTCTCCAGGTTCCTGACGTACAAACGCCACAAAAAGCCTTTACTAACATCACTCAGGAGTCTCGAGAACCTTATATGCAGTTTATTGACAGACTAAAACAGGCTTTGGAACGTCAAGTAGATAATGCGGAAGCTCGAGGTATATTGCTGACAAAACTAGCTGTTGAAAATGCTAATGTTGATTTGTAAAAGGCTATTGAAGTCTCTTCCCAACCCGAACCCCACTCTAGTGGAAGTGGTGGAAGCATGTAACCGAATCGGTACGGTTGACCACAGGTTTGAAGCTATGGCTGCTGCTTTTGCAACGATGCGTGGTGTGGGGAATTGCTATGGTTGTGGTAAGCCTGGTCATCTAAAGAGAAATTGTCTTGGGCGGGCTGCGGGGAATAAACAACAACCTCCTGGTAGTGGAGTTTGTCCGACATGTCGGAAAGGGCGTCATTATGCTAATCAATGTCGATCTAAGTATGATTTCCAGGGACAACAGATACAGGGAAACCGACCGCGGAGTGCGGGGCAGCGACGCGTGCAGACACAAATGCCACAGCTGACATTTCAACAAGCTCGGAGAGAAGTACCGACACCTCAAGTCTCTGTCCAGCAACCTCAGGCAGCGCAGGATTGGACCTGGCAACCTCACACACAGTAACGTTGCTGGATTCCTCGGTTCGTTTATTATCAACAAATGTCAAAGGACCATTACCCCCTGCTACACAAGCTCTATTAGTTGGTAGATCTTCCACAACGTTGTGTGGTCTATTTGTTTTACCAGGTGTTGGTTGTTTTTGTTTATTCTGTGGCACTGGCAGCAGATCCTTTTCCTGAGGCTTGAGGGAATTGACGGGTTGTGGGGTATGGTGTGGGGTTGATTTTGTTGTTGTTTGTTGGGGTTGCGATCAGCGGTGGTGTTGGTCGTCTGGGTCCGGGGGTGGGTACTGTTGATAGTGGGGGAATGGTTTCTGTACGATTAGACTTTAGTGGGGTGGCGATGTTTTATTTCTGTGGGGTTGGGATGTTTTTTATTGCTGGTTGGGGGTTGTTGTTGACTCTGTTTGTGGTGTTGGAGCTTGTGCGAGGGCTGTCTCGTGGGGCGATTTGGGCAGTTTAGGTTTATTGGGTGGCTCAGAAGATAGTTTACTGAGAATGCCGGCTTTGGGAGTTGGTGATAGAGGTTTGAGTCCTCTTTTTCTGAAGTTGCGGCCGGAATGTAATGATTTTGGGGAAGATTGTGTGGGAAAAATGGGCGTATTTGTTAATGTAACTTCGGCGCCGGGGAGTGCCATATTGGATGAAAAAATGAAAGATTTGATAACGGGGTAAGATGTGAATTTTGGCGGGGTGGTAGGCAGGGTTTTTTAGGTTTTGTTGTTTAGTTGGTAGGAATTATTGAGGAAAGTAGTAAAGCATGTCCAACAAGCATTCATATATAATGGTATATTCTATTTAGGTGGATGAATCATAACTAAATGCTGATAGCAAGTGCATCAGTGTAACGTTGGTCGACTCCAAATACGCAAACCGTCTCATTCAGCAACTCCTGAGGGTGAGGAACGGCTCAAAGTCCATAATGCTCAGACCTATCTAAGGGCTCCCGTTGCACTCAGAAGGGTCACCTGTGAAGCGTTCCAAAAAAAAAAAAGGAGCCAGCCGCCCCATAAAGGAAAAATGCCGCGATCACAGACTTAGAAGTGGAATAAAGCGAACCAGATGGCTCCGAGAAGGGCAAGTTCAAGGGAAGAGCCAAGTTATGGCCCTGACCGAGGAACCAGCGGCGCAAAAGTGCAAGTTGTGCTAGGGGTGTAGGGGGAAAGAATGATCCTGACGCTGGTCGTGTAATGAGATTATGCAACGGCAGTAGTCCGAACCTCGTGAGAAGGACGATTAATAGATAACCTAATACCTGAAACCAGCACTACGAGAATTGATTTAGGTACTATGGCCTGTTACCATTCATATTACATATTACAGCACTTCCATATTCTGGAAAGAGTTTGGTGTATAAGGCTCAACTTTAATGGATTTAGCTCGAGGGGAGATAGTTGACGTTCCGTGCTTCATTGCTTGATTTGTCCTAGAATGTATAGATGGCTGTTGATAATCTGATGCCCGATTATACAGGGTATGGGTTCAGTACATACATTATATGAATCCAGTACATTGAGTTACAATGTAATGGGATAATTATATTAATGCAAAGTAATACAGAGGGGGGAGGGGGTGGTGGTGAATGGTTTTATTTTTAGGGGAGTTGGTTGGTTTGGGCAAAAATGGCAGCTTGGGGCTGGCGTTTGGGGGGAGGGTGGTGGTGGTGAATGGTTTTATTTTTTAGGGGAGTTGGTTGGTTCGGGCGAAAATGCCAGCTTGGGGCTGGCATTTGGGGGGAGGGGGGGTTGCTTTTATTGGGGTGTTGGCGTGGCTGGTGGGAACTCTAAGCAGGTTGTGGGCCTTCGTTCTTTGGTTTACAAGACCAATGTTTTTATAAACTATTAGAGTGTTTAGTAGTTGAGAATTTTGTTTTCTAGGGCTCCGGTGAGAGGGAGGAGGATTAGGAGGATTACGAAGTAGGAGAGGGAGGCTAGCTGTTCAATAATGATGAATGGCTGTTCGACGGGTTGGCTTTCTACTCAGGTTAGGATGAGTAGGTTAGTGATTAGGAGTCAGAATAGTGATTGGGATAATGGGCGGAAGGTTATTGTGTGCTGTTTAGATTTATGGAGTAATGGATTTAGGAATAGGATTAATACGGAGGCAGCTAGTGCTAAGACTCCACCTAGTTTATTGGGGATTGAGCGTAGGATGGCGTAGGCAAATAGGAAGTATCATTCTGGCTTGATGTGTGGGGGAGTGACTAGGGGGTTTGCTGGTGTAAAGTTTTCTGGGTCTCCTAGTAGATTTGGGGTGAATAGGGCTAAGGTTATTAGGGGGAGGTATATGAGTATGCATCCTAGGAGGTCTTTAAGAGAGTAGTAAGGGTGCAATGGGATTTTGTCGCAATTTGATGTGATTCGTAGGGGGTTGTTTGAGCCTGATTCATGTAGGAAGGTGAGGTGAATTAGGGTGAGTCCTGCGATTAGGAATGGTAGGAGGAAGTGTAGGGTGAAGAATCGGGTCAGTGTTGGGTTGTCCACTGAGAATCCTCCTCAGGCCCATTCAACTAGGGTTTGGCCGATGTATGGGATTGCTGAGAATAAGTTGGTGATGACTGTGGCTCCTCAGAATGATATTTGTCCTCAGGGTAGTACGTAGCCGACGAAGGCTGTTGCTATCAGGGTGAGTAGAAGAATGATGCCTGTATTTCAGGTGTCTTTGTACAGGTAGGAGCCGTAGTAGATGCCTCGTCCAATGTGTATGTAAATACAGATAAAGAATAGTGATGCTCTGTTGGCGTGTAGGTTGCGGATTAATCATCCATCTCGTACGTTTCGACATGTGTGAGCGACGGACGAGAAGGCTAGACTTGATCTGCTGTGTAGTGTATGGCTAGTAGTAGGCCAGCTAGGATTTGGGTGGCCAGGCAGATTCCTAGCAGGGATCCGAAGTTTCATCACATAGAAATGTTGGATGGAGTGGGAAGGTCAATTAAGGAGTTTATGATTGTTTTTATTAGGGGGTGTGATTTTCGGATGTTGGGTGCCATTAGTTTCTTTTGAGTGTCAGTAGGATGCCTAGGATTGACAGGGCGAAGGATCCTAGGTATGTTTTAATTAGCCCTGTGTGTAGGGTTGTTGAGGTTTTTGTGACCATTTGTTGTAGGTCGGCAAGTCCTTTGGGGCCCATTTTTTTGTACCAGAACAGGTCGCTTAGGTGGAGGGCAAATTTTTGTCCGTGGTTTAGTAGGTTTGTGGTGCTAGGGCGGTGGGTTAGTGGGTTGAAGTATCCCAGGTTGGTGGAGAAGTTTGAGTAGGTGTTTTGTTTGGGGTGTGTCAGGGTGTGGGTTATGTTTGATAATTCTAGTGCTAGGATGATGCCTATGATTGTGACTAGGATGGCTGCAGTTTTTGTGACTGTGGGCATGGTTATGGGGGGGGGGTGTGTTGGGATGGTGCAGGATGTGATGAGCAGGCCTGATAGGATGGTGCCTAGTGCTAGGCGTAGGATGGGGCTGGTGATTAGTGAGTTGTTTTCGTTGGTTGGGGTTGTTGGGGAGATTCGGGTGAATCCTGCTTGGACTAGGGATGTCATGCGAAGGCTGTAAGTTGCTGTAAAGGATGTAGCTAGGAGGGTCAGGGTGAGTGCTCACGTGTTTAAGTAAGAGGTGTTTAGGTTTTCAATGGTTAAGTCTTTTGAGTAGAATCCTGCTCAGAAGGGGGTTCCCATCAGTGCTAGCTTGCCGATGGTTAAGCAAGACGTGGTTGTTGGTAGTGTTTTTTGCAGGCCTCCTATTTTTCGGATGTCTTGTTCTCCGGCTAGATTGTGGATGATTGAACCGGAGCAAAGGAATAGTATGGCTTTAAAAAATGCATGTGTTGAGATGTGAAGGAAGGCTAGTTGGGGGAGGTTTAGTCCAACGGCGACTATTTTTAGGCCTAGTTGGCTAGATGTAGAGAAGGCGATGATTTTTTTGATGTCGTTTTGGGTCAGAGCACATGTAGCGGCAAACAGCGTGGAGAGGGCGCCTAGACATAGGCACATGGTTCGGGCAGCTTGGTTGTTGGATAGTATGGCATGGGTTCGGATGAGTAGGAAGATTCCGGCTACTACTATGGTGCTGGAGTGGAGTAGGGCAGAGACGGGGGTGGGGCCCTCTATGGCAGCTGGGAGTCAGGGGCGTAGGCCGAATTGGGCTGACTTCCCTGTGGCTGCCAAGATTAGGCCCAGGAGGGGGAGTATTGGGGTATGTGTGTGGGAAAAGGTTTGTTGGATTTCTCAGGTGTTTAGGGTGGATGCTATTCATGCTATGCTGATGATGAGGCCAATGTCTCCGATTCGGTTGTAGAGTACAGCTTGCAGAGCAGCTTTATTGGCTTTTGCTCGTCCATGCCATCATCCAATTAATAGAAATGACATGATTCCCAGTCCTCCTCAGCCTACGAATAGGAGGAATATGTTGTTGGCGAGGGTTAAGGTTAGTATGGCGATCAGGAAGATGGATAGGTAGGAGAAGAATTTTGTGGTGTTTGGTTCTGAGGCTATGTATCATGTTGCGAATTGTAGAATAGATCAGGTTACAAATAGTGCGATGGGGAAGAATATGATTGAGTATTGGTCTATTTTTAGACTAATTGGGATTTTAAAGTTTGTGGTGAATTTTCATTCTCAGCAGGTGGTAATGCTTTCTGTGTTTGAGTATATAAAGAGTACTATGGGCATTAAGCTGATTAGGAATGCTGTTTTAATGGCGTGGGTGATAATGGTTGGGGAGCTTTTTAGGGTTTTTGTTAGGAGGGGTAGTATTATGGGGGTTAAGGTGAGTGTGAGTGTAGGGATTATGGAGGTGCTTAGGAGTAGTGTGGTTCCCATTGCTTTTACTTGGATTTGCACCAAGGTGGTTGGTTCCCAAGACCAGTGGATTGCTACTATCCTTTAAAAGCAAGGGGGCTGAGGTTTTAAACTCAGATGCAAGAATGAGCAGTTCTTGCTGGTTGAACTCCCCCTCGGCGAGCAAGAAGGGTTTAACTTCTATTTCCAGGATCACAACCTGACGTTTGGGTTTAAACTATGCTTGCAATTGGGGGATACCGGATATAAGATCAGGTTTAAAGATGAGTAGGATCAGGGGGAGGATGTGTAGGGTTATTAAGAGATGTTCTCGTGTGTTGGAGTTTTGTAGGCAGGTAGTGTGGGTTGGGGTAGTTCCTCGCTGGGTTGTGAAGGAGGAGGTAGAGGGTGTATGAGGCGGTTATTAGGGTCGCTGTCCCGGCGAGAAGAATTGTTGGAGTGGATCAGTTGAATAGCGCAGTTATGATGGTTAGTTCTGCTATTAGGTTGGTGGCGGGAGGTAGTGCTATGTTTGTGAGGTTTGCCAGTAGCCATCGAGTTGCTATTAATGGGAGGAGAGGTTGGAGACCTCATGTCATTAAGAGGACTCGGCTGTGTGTTCGTTCGTAGTTGGTATTGGCTAAACAGAATAGTATTGAGGAGGTTAAGCCGTGGGACACTATGAGGATTATTGCCCCTGAAAATGACCAGGGGGTTTGGATTACGCTAGCTGCAATTACGAGTCCTATATGGCTTACAGATGAGTAGGCGATGAGTGATTTCAGGTCAATTTGTCGCAGACAAATTGAGCTAGTTATTCGTGCCCCCCACAATGCTAGGGCAATGAATGGGTAGTGTAGGTGGTTTAGGAGTTCTTTGTATGTGAAATAAGGTTCTTTGTATAGTGCCGTATCCCCCTAGTTTTAGGAGGAGGGCTGCGAGTAGCATGGATCCTGCGATTGGAGCTTCTACGTGGGCTTTAGGGAGTCACAGGTGAAGTCCATAGAGGGGTGCTTTTACCATGAACGCTAGGAGTAGGGCCAGGGTTGATAGGAGGCCTGTTCATGAGTGGGGTATGGTGGGGTGATTGAGCTTTATTATTAGGAGGTGGAGGGTGCCAGTTTCTGAGTGTAGGGCTAGGATTGTGATTAGCAGTGGCAGGGAGCTGATGAGGGTGTAAAATAGTAAGTAGATGCCTGCACTTAGGCGGTCTGGTTGGTTTCCCCATCGAGTGATTAGGGCTAGGGTTGGGATTAGGGTTGCTTCGAATGAGATGTAGAATAGCATGAGTTCTGTGGCTGAAAATGCCAGGATAATAAGGGGTTGGGTGAGGGTTAGGATGAAGATTCATTTTCGTGGGGGTGGGTTCATGTTGGAGGTGATTTTGGGATGCTAGGACTATGAGGGGCAGTAATCAGCAGGTGAGTGTTAGGAGGGGGGAGGAAATTTGGTCTATGCCTGTTCATTGAGTTAGGGCTTTGTTTGGGTAGTAGGTTGGGAGGAGTCAGTGTAGGCTGAGGAGGGCAATTAATAGGCTATGGGCCGTGGCGTTAATTCATAGGAATTTGGTTGGGGATAGGAGAGCTGTTGGGGGTAGCAGGAGGGTTGGGAGGAGGATTTTTAACATTGGAGGAGGTTTAGGTTGTGTAGGTGATCGGAACCGTGAGTGCGGGTTGAGGCTACTAGTATGGCTAAGCCCGTACCAGCTTCGCAAGCCGAGAATGTTAGTATGAGGATTGGTGTTAGGGCGAGTGATGCTGTTTGGTTTTCAATGGGGAGTGCTGATAGGGCGATGTATAGGGATAATATTATGCTTTCTAAACATAGTAGGGCGGAGATTAGGTGGGTGCGGTGGAGAGTGAGGCCTAGGCTGCTTAGGGCGAAGGCTGAGCAGTAGCTTAGGTATATAGGGGGCATGTACAAAGTCATAGTGTAGGGCTATGGTTTGTTGAGTCGAAATGAACTGTCTTGATTAGACTAACTTTCTGTTATTCTGCTCATTCTAGGCCCCCTTGAAGTCATTCATAGATTAGTCCTAGTGTGAGTAGAATAATGATTAGTAGGGTTCAGGTTAGGGTGGTGATGGGGGATTGTAGTTGGGTGGCTCATGGTAGGGGGGGAGTAGGAGTGCAATTTCTAGGTCAAATAAGAGGAATAGGATTGCTACTGAGGAAGAATGGGATTGAGAATGGCAGTCGAGCTGACCCTAGGGGGTCAAATCCACACTCATATGGGGATAGTTTTTCTGAGTCTGGGGCTGTTTGGGCTAGTCAGAAGTTTAGGGAGATTAGGATGATGCTCAGGGTGAGGGATAGTATGAGTATGAAAAGGATTATGTTTATTGCTCTCCTCTGGGGTTATACCAGATTTTAGAGATTGGAAGTCAATTGTAATTAATATACTAGGGGAGCAGGATCCTCATCAGTAGATAGTTATATATAGGAATAATCAAATGACATCTACGAAGTGTCAATATCAGGCTGCGGCTTCGAATCCAAAGCGGTGCCTTGGTGTAAAGTGGAAGTTGATCAGTCGTAACAGGCAGACTAGGAGGAAGGAGGATCCGATGATTACGTGTAGGCCATGGAACCCTGTAGCGATGAAGAAGGTTGAGCCGTATACGCTGTCGGCAATTGAGAATGGGGCTTCGTAGTACTCTATGGCTTGAAGGATTGTGAAGTAGGTTCCTAAGAGGACGGTCAGGCTCAGAGCTTGGATTGCTTGTTTACGGCCCCCCTCGGTGATGCTGTGGTGGGCTCATGTGACGGTAACCCCTGATGCTAGTAGAATGGCTGTGTTAAGTAGGGGTACTTCTATGGGGTTTATGGGTTTGATTCCTGTGGGGGGTCATTGTCCTCCTAGCTCTGGTGTGGGGGCTAGGCTTGAGTGGAAGAAGGCTCAGAGGAAGCCCAGGAAGAAGGATACTTCTGATGGGATGAACAGGATTATTCCGTATCGGAGGCTCTTTTGTACTGGGAGTGTGTGGTGGCCTTGGAATGTACTTTCTCGGATAATGTCTCGTCATCATTGGAGTATTCCAAGGATTATGGAGATTAGGCCTAAGGCCAGGGGCTGGGGGGAGTTGTAGTGAAATCACATGGCCAGTCCTGAGGTAGTGAGGAGGGCGGCAGCGGCTCCGGAAATTGGTCAGGGGCTGGGGTCTACTATGTGGAAGGGGTGTGCTTGGTGGGCCATTAGATGTTTTCTTGTAAGTATAAGCTTAGTAGGAGAACGAAGACGTATGCTTGGATTATAGCTACTGCTGCTTCTAGAATGGTGAGTAGCAGAAGGACTAGCACGGTTAGAGCGGAGACTGCGGGTGGGTATGATGGGAAGAAGGGTGGCGGTGGCTGTGGGAATGAGTTGGATGAGTAGGTGTCCTGCTGTTAGGTTTGCTGTAAGTCGGACTCCAAGTGCTAGTGGGCGGATAAGTAGGCTTGTAGTTTCAATTATAATTGAGGCGGGGATAAGCGGGGTGGGGGTGCCTTCGGGCAGTAGGTGTCCTAGGGAGACTGTGGGTTGGTTTCGTAATCCTGTGAGGAGGGTGGCGAGTCAGAGCGGGAAGGCTAGTGCTATGTTTATGGATAGTTGGGTAGTGGGGGTGAATGTGTATGGTAGTAGGCCTAGGAGGTTGATTGTAAGGAGTAGTATTATTAGGGATGTGAGGATTAGCGCTCATTTGTGGCCCTTTTTGTCTAGGGGTATTATTAGTTGTTTTGTGATTAGGTGAATTAGTCACGATTGAAGGGTGGTGAGGCGGTTCTTGATTCATCGGTTGTCGGGGGAGGGGAATAATAGGGTGGGAAAGAGAATAGAGAGGAGGGCTAAGGGTATGCCTATTAAATAGGGGCTTGAGAATTGGTCAAAGAAGCTTAGGCTCATGGTCAGGTTCAGGGGGTGGATTTGTCAGGGACGTTGGTTTTGTTTGGGGGGGTGGTTGATGGGGGTGAATGGTAGGCGTTTAGGTTGGATGATTAGCGAGAAGATCGTTCAGGTGGCAAGCATGGTTAGGAATCATGGATTTGGGTTTAGTTGGGGCATGTCATTAAGGAGGGGTGGGTTGTCCTCTTTCCCTAGCTTAAAAGGCTAGTGCTGGTACATAGCTTCTCAATGATTAGGATGATAGGAGTGTGGATCAGCGTTCGAAATGGGCTAGGGGGGTTGATTCTACCACGATTGGTATGCAGCTATGGTTGGCTCCACAGATCTCTGAGCATTGGCCGTAGGAGATGCCCGGTCGGGTTGTGATGAAGGATGTTTGGTTAAGTCGTCCTGGGATTGCGTCAATCTTTACCCCCAGGGATGGGACAGCCCATGAGTGGAGTACGTCGTTGGCGGCGATGATGATACGGATGGGGGATTCCATTGGGATTACAATGTGATGGTCTACTTCTAGTAGTCAGAAGTGCCCTGGAGGGAGTTCTGTGGTTGGGATTATGTAGGAGTCGAATATTAGGTCTTTGAAGTCTGTGTATTCATAGGCTCAATACCATTGGTGTCCGATGGCTTTCAGAGTTAAATCGGGCTCGTCAATTTCGTCTATTATGTATAGAATTTGTAGAGATGGTAGGGCGCGAGTAGGATGAGGACGGTGGCGGGTAGGATTGTTCAGATGAGTTCTACTTCTTGTGCATCTACGGTGTTGGAGGATAGTTTTTCTGCTAGTATAAGTGTCAGCAAACGGAGAACTAGGCTGCAGATTGCGAGTGCAACTATTAGGGCGTGGTCGTGGAATTCTACGAGTTCTTCTATGATCGGCGAGGAGGCGTCTTGGAATCTGAGTTGGGATTGGTTGGCCATGGTAGGGGTGTACATTTAGCTTTGACAAAGCTGTGTAATGGGTTTACTAACACTCCGTAAGAAAGAAGCATGAGTGGTTTGATGCAGTTGGCTTGAAACCGGCGTGTGAGGGTTCGATTCCTTCCTTTCTTGGGTCTGGACGAAGGTTGGTTCTTCAAAGGTGTGATAGGGGGGTGGGCAGCCATACATTCACTCGATGTTGGTAGCGGTTAATTCTGCTTGGAGGACTTTTCGTTGTGCTGCAAATGCCTCTCAGATGATGAATATTAGTAAGATTACGGCTGTTATTGAAATGAGGGAGCCAACAGAGGATAGGGTGTTTCATAGGGTGTAGGCGTCGGGGTAGTCTGAGTAACGTCGTGGTATGCCGGCTAGGCCTAGGAAGTGTTGGGGGAAGAATGTTAGGTTTACGCCTGTGAATATAATTCCGAAGTGGGTTTTAGATCATGTGGGGTGGAGGGTGTATCCAGTAAATAGTGGGAATCGGTGGGTAAATCCAGCTAGGATGGCAAATACAGCTCCTATTGAGAGGATGTAATGAAAGCGGGCAACTACATAGTATGTGTCGTGTAAGACAATGTCTAATGAGGAGTTTGCTAGTACAATACCTGTTAGTCCTCCAATTGTGAAGAGGAAGATGAAGCCCAAGGCTCACAGTATCGGTGGATCTCATTTGATGGTGCCTCCGTGTAGCGTGGCTAGTCAGCTGAATACCTGAATGCCGGTTGGGATGGCGATGATTATAGTGGCGGAGATGAAGTATACTCGGGTGTCTACGTCTATTCCTACAGTGAATATGCGGTGGGCTCGTACGATAAAGCCCAGGAATCTAATCGATAGTACAGCTCAGACTATTCCTATGTAGCCGAATGGTTCTTTTTTGCCTGCGTAATACGTTACAACGTGTGAGATGATTCCAAAGTCGGGAAGGATTAAGATGTAAACTTCTGGGTGGCCAAAGAATCAGAACAGGTGCAGACAATAAAGGCTTCTGTCATCACTCAGGTTGGTGGGAGTGGGCGTCTTATATCCCTCCTTTTCATCCCTCCAAAAAGTAGGTGAAGTGAAGCTTTCCCTGGAGTGTGAAATCCCTTAGTGTGTCAGAGGAACTGCCTCTTTGCTGTACTTTGCCCTGAGGCACAAGGAAGACCGCAGCTGAATGCTAGGACTGCTCTGGAGGGGGAGGGATGTGTTGAAAAACTGCCCAGAAGAAGCTCTGCATCCCTGTTCCACAGATAGCTGGAACAGGCCTGAAGGGAGGATTGCAGAATTCAAGGAGTGAGTGCTAATGCATTAAAGTATTCCCCCCCCCCCCAACAGCATGTTCTTTAGGTAAGCACTTGGTTTGGGACACACTGCCTGCTGCCGTGCCCTCATACTGCAGCTGGTGTCTCCACTGGAAAGGCTGATGGGTCGCCTAAATCTGGGAACTTAGTACACCAATGAAGTCCTCCTGTATGGCAGTAAGAGAGGGAGACACTGATAATCAAAAGCACACTGACACCTTGCTGTGCCCTGCTTTTGTCTGTCCCGTGGCTGAGCAGGTGATCCCTGTGCCACTGGAGGAGAGGAAATACAAGGCCATGAATCAGTTTGGAGAAGGCGAGCAGGCCAAGATCTGCCTTGACGTCATGCAGAAGACAGGAGCTCACCTGGAGCTGTCTCTCGCAAAGGACCAGGGCCTTTCGATCGTGGTCTCTGGCAAGCCGGAAGCAGTCACGAAGGCTCGGAAGCAGATTGTCGCTCGACTGCAGACTCAGGTGAGGGCATCTAACTGTTTCTGCCTTCATCTTTGCTCTTCCCCAAGACTCGCAAATGCTTTGAGACCCTTGGGCCCGTGTGCTTGTAAGCCAAAGAGGTACGTTGTTACATGACTAATTCAGCTTCGCCATACGTTTTCAAAGCACCCAATTGGCACTTTGGAATGGGAATGAGGCTTAAAATAGGGTTCCAAGTTAATTACAGGCCGTGGTGTTGCATGAAGCGTGGAGTCTGCGATCTCTGGAACATTTGAGTTGCAACCAGTGACTTTGTGCTGAGGTGCTGGTGCAGGAGCCTCACACACAAAGCTAGTAGTGTGTGAGAACGGGACTGTGCTTTTCCTGAAGTCCTTCAGAGGAGAACGTGGAAGGCTGGGAGAAAGAAAAGTAGAGAAAAGGAAGTCCTGCCAAAAGCCAAAAGCTTTGGGTCAGGGTTCTGCCTTGTGTAACTCAAGGCACACTGGTAAGGAGCCACAACCCTGTTGTTTCGGTTGCTTCAGTCCTCTAGGTTCTGATCTCTTACCTTAAGGTTCTTGAGCTCATAGTCAAGGTGGTAGCTCTTGTTAGGATGTTTCGCAGCCAGGTGTTGCAGTGTGTTTTAAAGTATAATGCCAAAGGTAGGTAATGCGGTGTTAATACCATGTCTGCTTAGTGCTGTTCAGCCCCTGTGTCATACCCTGCCAGAGGAAAGAGAAAGGAACAAAACCCTACATCCACAATGTGCATCTGAAAAATCAGTTCAGGTTGTGCTGCCACAGATCCATGAGGCACTGTTCTCAAATATACCTCCTACTGCCCTGGCCCCAGGTCTGGAAGGTGTGTCTGTATTCCAGCTTCTCTTAGGCTTGGCTGGCTTCAGGACAGGAACACAGAGCTGAAAAGTCACACCGAGTGATCTTTTCTTCATCTTTTGTTTTTCCATTATAGCTTGAATTTTCATTGTCTAATTGCTGTTAGTGGTTACCTAATCACAGGGATCAGGAGCACGATAGCAGTCATCAGCTACCAGACCTGTACAAACTCCGTGAGAAGGGAAGAAGTCAGGAAGCCCTTGTATAGACCAGCCCCTTAATGGTAGATTGAGAAGGACCCCTTTTGCATGTGGGGCCTTCTAGAAGCAGTCCCAGGAGCCGCATGTGCTACACTTGAAGACACCTTAGCACTTAAGCAGCGGTAAGCATCTGCTAGCTGCCTGCCTCCTGCAGTAGGTTTCTGGTGTTGAATTTCTCTTTCCTAGGAGTCATACTGTATGCCTTGTTCTCTGTAGCCTTGGCAGCAGAAGTCAGAGTTCCGATAAACTCCAGCTGTGCGCTGTCATCTCAGTTGTTGTCTGGTGTCTTACACTGGAGGAGAGGCACCTCCTCGTCTGTGTCGGAAGGCCTTTGCTAATGCAGAGTACTGCTCCTGTGCAAACAGAAGGGTTTTGAGGGAAAGGTGGGGTTTATACTCCTGGCACGGAGGCGCTGTAGATCAACTGGTACAGTGTCAGCCCTCAGACAGAATGTGCTGGGAAGGCGTTGTGTTTGCTCTGAGGAGCAGTACCACTGAGCAGCGTCTACCTTGCTTTCCCTGGCTCTGTTCCTGTGGATCTGCCAGTGCAGGCAAGGCTTTTCACAGATGCTTGGTTCTTCTGCTGCAGGCTTCAGCAACAGTTGCCATCCCCAAGGAGCACCACCGTTTTGTCGTTGGAAAGAAGGGTGAGAAGCTGCAGGACCTGAAGCTCAAAACTGCAACCAAAATGCAGGTCCCCCGCCCAGATGACCCCAGCAACCAGATCAAGATCAGCGGCACTAAAGAAGGGATTGAGAAGGCCCGGCACGAGATCCTGCTTATCTCCGCTGAGCAGGTCCCTCAGTACTGTGATCTCTCTCATGGCATTGGCTGGTCAGCCATTTTGCTTCCCCGTGGTGTAGTCGGAGTTTGCAGCCACCGTGGCTACAGTCAGTGGCTAACGTTAGCCTGAACGGAGACGTATACTGTGCCACTCGCTGGCTGTGTGAGCACCGCTGCCAGGTCCTGAAACTTCTTGTGCTGCGTTTTGTCCGTCTCTGAAGCCAAAACAAGCATTTGAGAGTTGAAGCGACGCGTCTTAGGTGCCAGCTGAGATAAGGCAGGAGATCACAGGGGTGAATATCGTAAAGAAGGAGCAGCAGCAGCAGCAACCATATTTGTAGATTGAAAGAGGTGGAGATCTACAAGCCCGCAAACTGAGAAGGTTGCTTGAGCCAGAGCGTCAGGCAGGACACCCCTGGGAACTTAGCTGTGCCTGGCAGAGACTGTAATATAGAGGGCAGTTCCCACCAAGGTCTGTTGTGGGCTCTTCCAGGATAAGCGTGCCGTGGAGCAGCTGGACGTGGAGAAAGGGTACCACCCTTTCATTGCTGGCCCTTACAACAAGCTGGTGAGGGAGCTCATGCAGGACACAGGGACGCGCATCAACATTCCTCCACCCAGTGTCAACAAGACAGAGATAGTCTTCACCGGAGAAAAGGAGCAACTAGCCCAGGCTGTGGCTCGAGTTAAGAAGATCTATGAGGAGAAGGTACGGATGGTCCATAAAGCTTCCCACCTTCCCCTGGCACCTGCTCCTAGGCACTCTTCCCTTCTTGTTCTACTTTTGTGCATCCCTCTGTTGCATCTGGCTCAGCAGCCCTTGCAGTACATGACCCCGAATCCTACCGTTTCCTCACTTGGCAGAGTGGGAGCTGGGCTGATGCTATCAGGGAGGTGACAGATTTCTCGCTTTTCTGTATCGTGGGACTTAGCAGGCCACCAAGAGCTCCCCTGGCTCTTGTTCACACCGGTGCTACTAAGGAAGGAAAGAAGTGTGAAGTCTACAGCGGTGGCCAGCTGACAGTATCAAAGTTGCTACCTAAGTAGAAGTTGCTGAAGAGTGAATGTCACTCTTTCAGTTTATTTCCCACAGCCAACGCTGCTGTGAATATCCTTGTTGTGGGTTGCTGGGCTGTTTGTCCTCGTGGTTAGGTCTGTATTTGTAGCAGTCTGGATTTCAGCAATCGGCTTATAGCCTGCACAGTGTTGCATCACAGCACTGCCTGGGAGACGGCTGGGAGTTGAACCCTGTTGTCCAACGGGGGGACGGGGACGACGACAACGACATGCCTGTGTGTGCGTGTGGTCTCTTCCATGCCGTGTCCCAGGGAGCTTGACACAGCATGCTAGTTTTGTACTTCCCCTGTGAATTTTTGAGCACAAGGCTTTCTGTAGGCAGGGGCCCAAGGGGTGCTAGGGTACTGCCGAGCCACTGTGCTCAGCTTGGCTTTGCTCTTTGCTGGGCGCAGAGTTTGACTGCATCTTGTGCCTCTTCCTGTCGCTCTTGTCCTTCCCCGCCTCAGTGTCTCTGCCCCTACAGAAAAAGAAGACTACTACTATTGCAGTGGAGGTGAAAAAGTCTCAGCACAAGTATGTCATCGGCCCCAAGGGGAATTCCCTGCAGGAGATCTTGGAGAAGACTGGAGTCTCTATCGAGATCCCACCCACTGAGAGTAGCTCGGAGACGGTGATACTGCGAGGCGAGCCTGAAAAACAACTCGGGCAAGCATTGACTGAAGTCTATGCAAAGGTACTGACAAGATGGGCTAGGCCTCCTTTGAAGGTCCCATGAAGATACATTTGTGAGCACTGACAGGTGTAGCGGGGCTGCTCTCTCTTGGGCCATTAGAGGTGCAGCTTAGAAGTCAATACCGGAGGTGCAGCATGGGAATTGGAACTGAATTGTTGGGAAGGCCTCTTCCAGTTTGTCCATCAAACAGCTTCTCTGTTTTTCTGTCTCTCAGGCCAACAGTTTTACCGTCTCCTCGGTCTCTGCCCCCTCTTGGCTTCATCGTTTCATGATTGGAAAGAAAGGACAGAACCTGGCCAAAATAACTCAGCAGGTGCCAAAGGTATGGATGAGCTGGTTAGCTTAGCACCCCCGGCGTGGAAAAAGGTTTAGTCCAGATCACTCGTCACGGGAGAGAGAGGTGTATTCTAGCGTGGGTAAAACCAGGGGGAAATGACACAGATCTTTGCTGTTCAAGGGAACCCTCTCTTTTACTGCTGCAAACACTGCTCATCCTATGTTGTTGTCATGGGTTGAGCCCTTCCAAGGAAGCTTTATGTGGTGCTGTTTTGAGAACTGATGTAGTAGGATACCTGGAAATGGCGAGTGCAGCAAGGCTTCTCCCTGGTGAGTTAGACGGTATCTAGATAAAGGCTAGATGAGTAAACTTCTCCAAAGCCCTTGCAGAAACCGGGACAGCACCAGAGCCTTGGGCTCTAGGCACTGCCATATGGCCGAAATTGTTAAGTTACTGACTTGTAAAATTGTGGGGATTTTGTTTGGGCTTTTTGGGAAGGAGCACATCTCTCAGTGGCAGGGACCGATGGTGTAAGCCTGACCAAGAGCATTGGCCTGGCTTGGATCTTGGCAAATTCTTAAGAGATTCATTGTCTTTCACCTCAAGGTTCACATCAAATTCACTGGAGGAGAGGATAACATCACTTTGGAAGGACCTACAGAAGATGTGCATGTGGCTCAGGAACAGATTGAAGCCATGGTCAAGGAACTGGTGAGCTGGAGTTACTAGCTCCAGGAAGAAACTGGGGGAAGAAGGGGCAACAGAGCAGAGGTGATGAGGTGTTTGTCACATCCCTATGATGTCTTGACGTGCTTAATCGAACTTGCAGAAGACAAATTGTGTGGCAGGTGGATGACACCCCTTGGTTATGAAACTCATCCATAGCATTCTTGAAAAGTCAGCATTAATTTTTTTGGTGCAGAGAAGGAAGGGTTCTCTTTGTTATAGCCGGAGAGGCACATAAGTAAGTCTTTTCAATGTTTCATGAGCACAGTGCTCTCTTCTCAAAGCAGAGGAATGCTTGTGCTCTGCTTAATAGCAGAAGTGCTTGGAGCTGACCGCTGGTGAGTCAGTGCCAATACTTGGCAGTAGGCAGTTACTTAGGGCACGAGACAGAAGCGGTGGCCTGTCCTACCTGGCCCTATATAATATAATATATAATATTGTACATACATATATATATATATATATATATATATAAAAATAGAATTCTTTTTAGATCAACGGGATGGATTACGCAATAATCAAGGTTGACCACCAATTCCACTGACACCTCATTGGCAAGAACGGAGCTAACAGTAAGTGGAGTGCCTTTCTAGTCCTTCCCATGCTCACGCTCTTCGTGTTTAGTAGATGGTATCAGGGGCTCTGTAGCTCACCCAGTGTGCTGTCTCCATCACATTTCCTCTGCTTTTCTGGAGTGGTGGTGGCACAAGGAGAGAAATGGGCCGTGAGGCCTTGCGATGGCTTTAACGTGTGAAAGTACCTTGGGAGCCTGAACAGTAGTGGAATTACTTTGATGTGTCCTGGAGGAAGTTGGTTTTTTTTTGTCCCCACACGTTGCTCTGTGCGAATGACATTTTAGCAGCCAGTTGTGGGTGGTGGAAATCTGCTTGGTGAGCTTCTCCCTGTAGAGGAATGAAGGTGGTGGGTTGATTTGCACTGATAACATGCAGCTGTGGCCTTGCCTCAGAGGCAGTGGGTTGATTGACATGGACGATGTGCAGGTGTAGCTGGTTCCCGCTAAGTGGTTAAATAGCCCTGTGGCTTGTGGGAGAGGGTGTCAGATGGAGGAGGAGCAGTGTGAAGAGGAAATGAAGCCCAAGGCTCACAGTATCGGTGGGTCTTTTTTGATGGTGCATCCGTGTAGTGTGGCTATTCAGCTGAATACCTTAATGCCGGTTGGGTTGGCGATGATTATAGTGGCGGAGATGAAGTATGCTCGGGTGTCTACATCTGTTCCTACAGTGAATATGCGGTGGGCTCGTACGATAAAGCCCAGGAATCCAATCGATAGTATAGCTCAGACTTTTCCTATGTAGCCGAATGGTTCTTTTTTGCCTGCATAATACGTTACAACGTGTGAGATGATTCCAAAGCCGAGAAGGATTAAGATGTAAACTTCTGGGTGGCCAAAGAATCAGAACAGGTGCTGGTAGAGAATGGGGTCTCCTCCTCCGGCGGGGTCAAAGAATGTAGTGTTTAGGTTTCAGTCGGTCAGTAGTATGGTGATGCCGGCAGCCAGGACTGGAAGTGAGAGCAATGGGAGTACGGCGGTGATGAGTACGGATCATACGAATAGGGGAGTTTGATAGTGCGATAAGGCAGGAGGTTTTACGTTAATGGCTGTTGTGTTAAAGTTGATGGCCCCTAAGATGGAAGACACACCTGCGAGGTGTAGGGAGAAGATGGCTAGGTCTACTGAGGCGCCAGCATGGGCTAGGTTGCCTGCTAGGGGTGGGTATACGGTTCATCCTGTTCCGACTCCAGCTTCTACTGTGGAGGACGCTAGGAGCAGTAGGAAGGACGGAGGAAGTAGTCAGAAACTTATGTTGTTTATGCGGGGGAATGCTATGTCTGGGGCTCCAAGTATAAGGGGGACTAGTCAGTTTCCAAAC
The DNA here is from genome assembly GCF_963210335.1 of Falco punctatus. Lineage (NCBI taxonomy): Eukaryota > Metazoa > Chordata > Aves > Falconiformes > Falconidae > Falco > Falco punctatus. Next base: position 420,633 of record NC_137584.1, on the reverse strand, counting down.
CCTTCAATTTTAATGGGTATAACTAGGAAGAAGATTATTACGAAGGCATGGGCGGTGATGATAACATTGTAGATTTGGTCGTCTCTTAGGAGAGTTCCTGGTTGGCCAAGTTCTGCTCGAATAAGGCGGCTGAGGGCGGTACCGGCTATGCCTGCCCATGCTCCGAAGAGTAGGTATAGGGTGCCAATGTCTTTGTGGTTTGTTGAAAATAGTCATCGGTTGATGAAGGTCACGGGTAAGATGGATGAGTGTTTAGGCGTTAGGCTGTAGTCCTTTTTACAGAGGTTTAATTCCTCTTCTTATCGACTCTGTGGTGAAGTTCATGTTGAGTTGCAAACTCATTGATGTACACTGAGAGTGTGCCGGAGTCTGGTAGACAGAAGCTTGTTGGTTTGAGCGTCTAGCTGTTAATTAGAAGTTTATGGGATCGAGGCCTGTCTCTCTAGGCTTATCGCGGGGGCCCTAGCTTAATTAGAGTATCTAAGTTGCATTTAGATGGTGCAGGTTTAGTGTCTTGCGGGCTTTAGTGGTGTGGGCAGAAACTAAGAGGATTTAACTCTTATTTAAGGCTTTGAAGGCCTTCGGTTTGGTAGGCAGGTTATCCTAAGTTTCTTAGGTAATGGTCAAGCTCGCGGGAGAAAGGGGGAGAAAGAGGACTGACAGGGAAATTAAGGTAGCAATTGGTGTGCCTGTGGATTTGTTATTGTATCATTGTTTTATGAAGTTTGTAGTGTTTGGTGGGAGTGTGATTGTGGAGCAATATGCAAGGCGTAGGTAGAAAAATAAACCTAGTAGGGAGAGTATTGAAATAATTATGGCTGCGGTTGATCTCTCTTGCTTAGTTAGTTCCTGGATAATGAGTCATTTTGGTGAAAAGCCAGTGAGTGGGGGTAGGCCGGATAGGGATAGTAGTGCTAGCATCAAGGATGCATTTAGTGATGGTACTTTTGTTCAGGAGGTTATTATTGTGGATAGTTTTGATGAGTTGGTTGTGTTGAGGGCTAAGAAAATGGAGGCGGTTATTATGGAGTATAGGTAGAAGGTGGTTATTGTTAGCTTGGGGTTGTATATGAGGATGATGGTTATTCAGCCTAGGTGGGCGATTGATGAGAAAGCTAGGACTTTTCGGATTTGTGTTTGGTTAAGTCCTATTCACCCTCCGATGGCTGCGGATGCAATGGCCATGTTTGTCAGTAGGAGTGGGTTCAGTGAGCGGGCAGTTAAGAAAAGAATAGTGATGGGGGGGAGTGTTATTAACGTAGAGAGGAGTAGGGCAGTGGTTATGGGTGAGCCTTGTATGACCTCTGGAAATCAGAAGTGAAAGGGTACTAGGCCTAGTTTTATTGCGATTGCTGTAGTTAGTAGTAGGGAGGCTGTTGGGTGGGTTAGTCGGGTAATGTCTCATTGTCCGGTGAATTGTGCGTTGATTGTGCTTGAGAAGAGGATTAATGCAGAGGCGGTTGCTTGGACGAGAAAGTATTTGATTGCAGCTTCGATAGCTCGAGGGTGGTGTGATTTTGAAATGAAGGTGATAATGGCAAGGGTGTTGATTTCTAGTCCAGTCCAGGCTAGTATTCAGTGGTTGCTTGAAATTGTGATGGTTGTTCCTAGTAGAAGGCTTAAGAAGATGTTAGTTTTGTGAGGGGGCTCATTTAGTAGAGGAAGGGGTTAAACCATCATTTTTGGGGTATGGGCCCGATAGCTTTTGTTTAGCTGACCCTACTAAGAAGTAATATAAGGGGAGTATGGAGGGCTTTGATCTCTTCTGTGCAGGTTCAATTCCTGTCTTCCTAAGGTTTTGCAAGGAAATGAGAGGGTTGGTAGACCTCTGTGTTCACTTTATCATAGTGACCCTTAGACATTCAGGCACATTTCCTTATGTGGGTGTGTTTTTAAGCGGGGGGGAGACCTGCATAGCAGATTGCTATGCTAGTGTGTCAGAGACATAGGGCTAATGTTAGTGGTAGGAAGTTTTTTCAGAGAAGGTGTATGAGTTGGTCATAACGAAATTCTGGGTACGAGGCGCGGACTCAGAGGAAGCCAGAGGAGAGGAGGAGGGTTTTTGTGGCGAGGATTATTGGGACTAGTTCGAAGGGGAGGCCTAAGGAGCTGGGGTTGATGAATAGAATGGTGGTGAGTGCGTTTATTAGTATAATGTTTGCGTACTCAGCTAGGAAGAATAAGGCGAATGGACCTGTGGCGTATTCTACATTGAAGCCCGAAACCAGTTCGGATTCTCCCTCTGTCAGATAGAATGGGGCGCCGTTGGTTTCGGCAAGGGTAGAAATGTATCATATTATCGTGAGAGGTCAGGTGGAGAAGATTAGGTATAAGGGCTCTTGGGTGTGGTAGCAAGGGTGTTTAGGCTGTCGTTTCCGCTTAGTATGATTACGGAGAGGAGGAGGATGGCCAGTGTCACTTCATATGAGATGGTCTGTGCGACTGCTCGGAGGGCGCCGATCAGGGCGTATTTGGAGTTTGAAGCTCAGCCTGATCACAAGATTGAATATACTGCTAAGCTTGATATGGCTAAAAGGAATAGTAGGCCTAAATTCAAGTCTGCGAGGGAGAAGGGCAGGGGGAGGGGAGTTCAGATGGAGGTTGCAAGAAGGAGGGCTAGTACTGGGGTCAGGGTGAAGAGCAGGGGGGAGGAGGTTGATGGTCGGATGGGTTCATTGGTAAATAGTTTTACGCCGTCTGCTGCGGGCTGTAGAAGTCCAAAGGGGCCGACAATGTTTGGGCCCTTTCGGGCTTGTATATAGCTTAGGATTTTTCCTTCTACTAATGTTAGGAAGGCTTCGGCGATTAGGACTGGAAGAGCATAGGCTGAAAACATGATAAGGTGTATTAGAGGTGTTGGTTGGGTCATGGTTGAGTTGTGGGGAGCTAGGGAGAGGATTTGAACCTCTAGTGAAAGGGCTTAAACCTTTTGCATTTGCCAGGCTTTGCTACACTAGCGGCCCTTTTTTAGGGGTTTGAGTAGGTAGTCCCTTGAGCAATTTAGTTGAGGTCATTGCTTGGGGAGAGGGGGCGTGCCTGGAAGTATTGGCCCCACCTTTCTGGTCCTTTCGTACTGGGAAGGGTTTGTCATAGATAGAAATCGACCTGGATTACTCCGGTCTGAACTCAGATCACGTAGGACTGTTAATAGTTGAACAAACGGACCCTTAATAGCGGCTGCACCATTGGGATGTCCTGATCCAACATCGAGGTCGTGAACCTCTCTGTCGATGGGGGCTCTTGGGAGAGATTGCGCTGTTATCCCTGGGGTAGCTTGGTCCATTGTTCAACCGTATTGGGTCTGGTTGCTGTTTGCACGTTGATGGGTGGTTCTTGGTTAAGATAGGTGGTCTTATTTTTGGAGGGTGTGTTTTACTCCAAGGTTGCCCCAACCGAAAAATTATAGGCCAGTGTTGTGGGCGTAGTGTGCCTGATAGGTTTAGGTTTGGTGCGTGGTGGCCATCGATTTTTTTTTTTTTTAAGTTCCACGGGGTCTTCTCGTCTTATGGTTTTATTCCTGCTTTTGCACAGGAAGATCAATTTCGCTGATTATCTGTAAGAGACAGTTAAGACCTTGTTTAGCCATTCATACAAGTCTCGATTTATGGGACAATTGGTTGAGCTACCTTTGCACGGTTAGGATACCGCGGCCGTTGAATGTAGTGTCACTGGGCAGGCATCACCTCCGATACTTGTCAGGCTGGAGGCTATGGTTTTGGTAAACAGTCGGGCCTTGTGTTTGCTGAGTTCCTTTTACAGATTTTAATCTTTCTAGTGGGCGCACCTGGGTTGGGTTAACAGCCTGCTAGAATGCTTGATCTTGTTGTAGTTGGGACATTAATTTTTCTGTTAATGGTATTTGGTATTAAGTTTGCGGTTGAGAGGTAGTAGATTACCTAGTTACTCATTTTAGCATTAGTTCTACTATTGATGATAGATTGACCTGCTAGTTTTGAAGGGAGTCATGTTGGTTTGGGATGTTTTCCATGGAGCTTTGACGCATTCTTTGTTGGTGGCTGCTTGAAGGCCTACAATTTTGAAAAAGTTTTTGAGTTATCCACTAGTGAAGGCTGTATTCTTTCTTAAAGGAGCTGTACCCCCTTTAAATGGCTCTTAGCTCACTTTGGGCTGTTGGGAGTCCCTAGGGGAGAGGCTAAGGGTGAACTTACATTCGCTTCACAGGTAACCAGCTATCACCCAGCTCGGCTGGCTTTTCACCTCTACTGGCAAGTCATCTCACTCTTTTGCAATAGAGACGGGTTCGCTCGGGGGCAGCTGCTTGTAAGTAGCTCGCATGGGTTTCGGGGGGGGAAGCTTAAGTTCGCTTTGCTTGGTTGTTCTTGCTAAACCACGATGCAGAAGGTAAAAGGGCGTATCTTTGCTGTTTATTGCTTGAGGTTTCACTTTTATTTCACCTATCCCTTGCGGTACAGAGCTCTATTGCGCCAGTGGGCCTTTTCTATCGCCTATACTAAGGTAAGAAAATGTTTTAGTTCAGTGATGGAGGGGTGAATTTTTAATTAATTTTTTGGGTGTTGTGGTTGGGCTAGAGGAGGCTCAGGGCGATCTGGTTGGTGACAGACATCTTTCAGGTGTAAGCGGAGTGCTTTAGTCTTATAGCTACGCCCCGGTATACTAAGTATACCTTCGGGTACACTTCCCTTGTTATGACTTAACTCATCTTTGGCTATAGTGGTGGATTAGTTATTTGGGGTTGGTAGCTTGTGAGGAGGGTGATGGGCGGTATGTACGTGCCTCAGGGCCGACTTAAAGTAGGCTTATGTTATCCTGCTTTACTGCTAAATCCGCCTTCCGGAAACAATGTCATGCTTCCTTCCATTGAAGTGTTCTATCTTAGAAAATGTAGCCCGTTACTTCCACTCCGTGGGCTATACCTTGACCTGTCGTGTTAACGGGGTGGTTATTGTGCTCACTGTGTATCCCTCAATTAGGGTGAGCTGCCGACGGCGGTATGTAGGCTGTTTCTGGCGAGGAGTGGTAGGGTGTAACGTGGGGTGTCGTTTACAGAACAGGCTCCTCTAGGTGGGTTTGGGGCACCGCCAAGTCCTTAGAGGTTCAAGTGTTTGTGCTCATAATTCTCGGGCGGATGTGTTTTGGTATGGTGTACATCAGGATTTAGGGCTAGGCATTGTGGGGTATCTAATCCCAGTTTGAGACCTAGCTTTCGTGGGGCCTGGTCCGTCAGGTTTACTAGGATCATCTTTAGGTTGGCCTTAGGGGTATCTTGGCCTTATGACAGCTTAGTTGTGTTTCGGTTTCCTAGTTACTATGACAAGCTCTAGTCATCTATATATATATGATTGCTTTTTCAGTATCCCATTGCATCTAGATGATGCCCCAAATCTTGCCTTTTCCATTCCGAGCCTCAACACGCAAGCTCCGTTGCAGAGATATCAGTGGGTTGGACTGCCACAAGGTATGAAAAATAGCCCTACAATGTGTCAATGGTATGTTGAAAAAGACTCGGTCCTATCCGAAACGCTATGCCTACTGTGTTGTTGTATCATTATATGGATGACCTTTTAGTGGCAGCACAACATCACGAAGTCATGGAGAAAGCTGTAGCCCTTGTCACGGATGCCGTGAATTCGGCAGGTCTCTCTATAGCACCAGAAAAGGTCCAAAAGTTTCCCCCTTGGAAATATCTGGGCTGGCGGATAAGAGCACAAACTATTGTTCCTCAACCATTGCAGAGCAATACCAATGTAAGAAACCTGCACGATGCACAAAAATTACTGGGAACAATAAATTGGGTTCGACCATTATTGGGAATTTCTAATACAGACTTGGGTCCTCTGTTTGACCTACTAAAAGGGGACACTAATCTTGTTCTCCACGTAATCTTAACTCTGAAGCAGATACCTCTTTACAACAGGTTGCCTCAGCTATCGCTTCTCGACAGGCCCACCGATGGGCCCCTGAACTGCCTTTTTACTTGATGATTTTAAACGGCTGTACGACAGCCTCATGCCCTGATATTTCAACGGGACCTTCAGAACTCAGACCCCCTGTTGATTATTGAATGGATCCTTTTACCTAACCAGCCTACAAAAACTATTTTGACACAACAGGAAACGTTTGCGCCTCTGATGGTTAAAGCTAGATCACGCCTGTTAACCTTATCAGGGAAGGATTTTGTCTCTATTTGTCTACCAATAACAACAGTATACTTAAAATGGCTTTTTCGGCAATCAGACACCTTTGTTATGGCACTTGCCGACTATACAGGTCAAATAACTTCCCATCCACCTTCACACAACCTGTTTAACGTTGATTTTCGTCTGATGTTAGAACCCAGCAGAAGCGAACAACCCTTACAGGCACTTCCTGTGTTTACAGGTGGATCGGGCAAATCACGTAAGTCTGTTCTTCTGTGGTGGGATGATCAACGGAGACAATGGGATTCGCACAGAGAGACAGTCTCCGGTTCACCTCAAATAGTACAACTGAATGCAGTTGTTGGTGTTTTCCGAAAATGGAACGTACCCCTCAGCCTTGTTACTGATTCTGCTTCTGTTGCAGGTATTGTTACACGAGCTGAAGCTTCTGTGCTGCGGAGTGTTTCGCATTCCCAACTTTTTGCCCTGTTACAGGAACTTATTTTCCTTTTGGACTCTCGATCTGCGCCTTATTTTGTTATGCATATTAGGTCTCATACCTCACTACCTGGTTTTCTTGCAGAAGGCAATCGACGAGCTGACCTATTGACGTGACCAGTTCAAGTACTGCCAGACCGGGTTGCACAAGCTAAACTAAGTCACTCTTTTTTTCCATCAAAATGCTGGAGCTCTTAAGCGACAGTTTGACCTTGCTTCTCAACAAGCGTCAAATATTGTTGCTGTCTGTCCTGATGGTCAAAAACATTCTTTCCCATCAATTGCTACAGGAGTTAATCCTAGAGGATGACAAAGCCTACAATTACGGCAAACAGATGTCACACATGGTTCTGAATTTGGTAACCTTAAATATATCCACTCTTCCATTGATACATTTTCAGGTGCCTTGTTTGCCTCTTGTCACACAGGAGAAAAGGCACGAGATGTTCGTAGACCTTTAATGCGTGCTTTTGCTACTATAGGTATTCCCTTAAGCTGGACCATTATCTGTCTTTATCTTTATGTTTCAACAACTGTAAAAAACGTTTTTGCCCTATGGGGTATAACTCATATTACTGGCATTCCTCATTCCCCCACCGGTCAATCTCTCATTGAACGGTCGCATCAGTCTCTAAAACGTTTATTACAACAACAAAAAGGGGGAAGGGGAATGGCTCTTCCGGAGGAACGGTTGCGGAAAGCATTGTATGTTTTTAATTTTGTGAATTGTTCTTTCATAGATAACAACCCACCGATAGTTCGACGTTTCACTGCAAATGCCTCCTTCGAGGCACAGGTTAAAGCCCCGGTATTGGTCCGAGATCCAGACACAGGTAAAATTATGGGACCGTATCCTCTTGTTACATGGGGAAAAGGTTATGCTTGCGTCTCTACAGAAAAAGGACCTAGATGGATCCCAGCGAAGACTGTAAGACCTTTCCGTGAACCTTTACTGCAGGCCACGGATACCGACACCGACCCTACAGAATGAAATAAAAACTGTGTGAGGATTACTGTTTTGCATTCATGTTAGATACCCAACGTCAGGACGTAGAATATACATTTCGCTTTTTACAGCGCCTAGAACGAATCGCTATCACCCTGGATCAAACCACTTAACAAAGGTGATACTCTCGGACCAAGCAGGGGAACAGGACAAGTCATTGTACACGGGACATGTGCATGGAACAATGATTCCCTTGACACCGATAAGGGGAAGGGAGGATTCATCATGAGAGAACAACTAGGTATTATGAAGGAGAATAGGAAAGATAAACATGGTTATTTAGTGTTTAATAGGGGTCTGCACGCTCGTAGAGATATATAGTTATGTAACTACAGGAGTGGTTTCTGCCCTGAGCCTGGTGGCGCACACGGCTGCGGTTTGTGTCCTGGCTCAGAGATGTAAACGGGGGCTTCTCTGTTATGGTAAAGTGTCTCTCTTTGCATAAAGAAGAGGGAATGAAGGGAATGACCCCAGAGGTATGTTCAGAGAAGGCATGCTATGTTTCGAACTTTTGGACGGAACCAGTTCTTGTTTGGTGTGCCCTTCCAGCTACGTATAATGTTAATCCAAAAGAAGATGATGTTGTTTACACTTTGAATGTCGATCATTGTCTTTCTGTAGATGCTAATGGAGTAGGAGGCTATGAGGGGAACGTGTCGCAGCGGTTCTTCTCTAATGCAGAGTAACAGCAGGGAAAGCATTGAAGAGTTAAATCACCTTGTTTGGTAGGCGGTTAAGAATGTGAGTCAAAATTGCCACTGCTTTTTGTTGTTGCTTCAAGGACACGGCTGTGAGGATTTTGATGGTATGTGCTGCGTGGATTTTAGGCGCCCCATTGCAGCAACACGGTATCAAAATCTGAGAAAATTTCAGCCTTTTTTGGCATCCATTCACTCAATTGGCAGTCTTGGTTGTTTGCTATTACCTTGGTTGCTGTCATGTTTGCAAGGGCCCTGCAGAACATGGCAAACCTGGTCCTAGCTGTTCAAAACCAAAAAGGGGCAATTGTCAAATGGTACGGAACAAAGACAGTGGGATATTTTGACATTGATAATATGTCTTGGTTGGTTTTTTATTTGTTCTATTACTTATGCCTTGTTTTTACTCGTTGGCTTTCAAAGGTTCTTTTTGTGCGACAGGAAGGGGGAGACGCAGGAGCGGGCTGGAAACTCGGACCATGCGTGGCAATCGGTCAGCTGAGGGGAATGTGCTCGAGCTTGTCTAGACGACAATTAACATGATGAGGCATGTTTACAGAGCACAGGGACGTGGGAGACGGATGGCGCCAAGGAAAGGTAAGCCCTTGCTGTTAATTGCTGGTAGTTAACCACCAGTCAGGGGTCGCCTAGTATGCAAGGCTTAGCTTCAAGAACCAATTAGTTTAGAACGCGCAGCTTCTGAAAGCGTATAAAACCTCGTGCTTCTGTACCACACATTGACATTTGCTTGCATCAAGCTGCGTCCCGTCTCTTCATTCGCCGCAGTCAGGTTTACTAGGATCATCTTTAGGTTGGCCTTAGGGGTATCTCGGGCTTATGACAGCTTAGTTGCGTTTGGGTTTCCTAGTTATTATGACAGGCTCTAGTCCGCTCTTTACGCCGTGTGACCGTTGGCTTGGGTTTCTTGTGTGTCCGCGGTGGCTGGCACAAGATTTACCAACCCGGAAGGCTGCCGTGACTAAGTCAAGCTTGCGCTTATTGCTTACTGTTACTTACTGCTGAGTGCCCGTGGGGGTGTGGCTGAGCAAGGCGTCTTGGGCTACAGTTGGTAGTGTGTGCCTGATGCCTGCTCCTTTGGTCTTAGCAAGAGGCCTAGGGCATTTACACTGGGCCGCGGATACTTGCATGTATATGTCTAGCAGGAGCCAACTGTAAGGTTAGGACTAAGTCTTTTGTCCTCGGCTTTCATATCGTACGCCATCTTGGCATCTTCAGTGCCACGCTTTTGGATTGTAAGCTACGGGGACGTGGTTTCGTTGGCTGTTTGGGTGCCTATAGTCTTAGGGGCGTGTGAGTATGGGGGCTTTGGGTTAATATGATTTTGGTGTTGAGGTGTTGGGTAGGTGGTGTTTATGGGATATGTAAGATGTCAAGGAGAAGGCTAGGTTTGAGTGGTAAAGGTGTTAGAGGTTCTCGTGGTTGAATTGTACAACAATAGTTTGTCAAGCTATAGGTCCCGGGGAGGTGCCGGGCGAGAATATACAGGTCAAATAACTTCCCATCCACCTTCACACAACCTGTTTAACGTTGATTTTCGTCTGATGTTAAAACCCAGAAGAAGCGAACAACCCTTACAGGCACTTCCTGTGTTTACAGGTGGATCGGGCAAATCACGTAAGTCTGTTCTTCTGTGGTGGGATGATCAACGGAGACAATGGGATTCGCACAGAGAGACAGTCTCGGGTTCACCTCAAATAGTACAACTGAATGCAGTTGTTTGTGTTTTCCGAAAATGGAACGTACCCCTCAACCTTGTTACTGATTCTGCTTCTGTTGCAGGTATTGTTACACGAGCTGAAGCTTCTGTGCTGCGGAGTGTTTCGCATTCCCAACTTCTTGCCCTGTTACAGGAACTTATTTTCCTTTTGGACTCTCGATCTGCGCCTTACTTTGTTATGCATATTAGGTCTCATACCTCACTACCTGGTTTTCTTGCAGAAGGCAATCGACGAGCTGACCTATTGACGTGACCAGTTCAAGTACTGCCAGACCGGGTTGCACAAGCTAAACTAAGTCACTCTTTTTTCCATCGAAATGCTGGAGCTCTTAAGCGACAGTTTGACCTTACTTCTCAACAAGCGTCAAATATTGTTGCTGTCTGTCCTGATGGTCAAAAACATTCTTTCCCATCAATTGCTACAGGAGTTAATCCTAGAGGATGACAAAGCCTACAATTACGGCAAACAGATGTCACACATGGTTCTGAATTTGGTAACCTTAAATATATCCACTCTTCCATTGATACATTTTCAGGTGCCTTGTTTGCCTCTTGTCACACAGGAGAAAAGGCACGAGATGTTCGTAGACCTTTAATGCGTGCTTTTGCTACTTTAGGTATTCCCTTAAGCTGGACCATTATCTGTCTTTATGTTTCAACAACTGTAAAAACCTTTTTTGCCCTATGGGGTATAACTCATATTACTGGCATTCCTCATTCCCCCACCGGTCAATCTCTCATTGAACGGTCGCATCAGTCTCTAAAACGTTTATTACAACAACAAAAAGGGGGAAGGGGAATGGCTATTCCGGAGGAACGGTTGCGGAAAGCATTGTATGGTTTAAATTTTGTGAATTGTTCTTTCATAGATAACAACCCACCGATAGTTCGACGTTTCACTGCAAATGCCTCCTTCGAGGCACGGGTTAAAGCCCCGGTATTGGTCCGAGATCCAGACACAGGTAAAATTATGGGACTGTATCCTCTTGTTACATGGGGAAAAGGTTATGCTTGTGTCCCTACAGAAAAAGGACCTAGATGGATCCCAGCGAAGACTGTAAGACCTTTCCGTGAACCTTTACTGCAGGCCACGGATACCGACACCGACCCTACAGAATGAAATAAAAACTGTGTGAGGATTACTGTTTTGCATTCATGTTAGATACCCAACGTCAGGACGTAGAATATACATTTCGCTTTTTACAGCGCCTAGAACGAATCGCTATCACCCTGGATCAAACCACTTAACAAAGGTGATACTCTCGGACCAAGCAGGGGAACAGGACAAGTCATTGTACACGGGACATGTGCATGGAACAATGATTCCCTTGACACCGATAAGGGGAAGGGAGGATTCATCATGAGAGAACAACTAGGTATTATGAAGGAGAATAGGAAAGATAAACATGGTTATTTAGTGTTTAATAGGGGTCTGCACGCTCGTAGAGATATATAGTTATGTAACTACAGGAGTGGTTTCTGCCCTGAGCCTGGTGGCGCACACGGCTGCGGTTTGTGTCCTGGCTCAGAGATGTAAACGGGGGCTTCTCTGTTATGGTAAAGTGTCTCTCTTTGCATAAAGAAGAGGGAATGAAGGGAATGACCCCAGAGGTATGTTCAGAGAAGGCATGCTATGTTTCGAACTTTTGGACGGAACCAGTTCTTGTTTGGTGTGCCCTTCCAGCTACGTATAATGTTAATCCAAAAGAAGATGATGTTGTTTACACTTTGAATGTCGATCATTGTCTTTCTGTAGATGCTAATGGAGTAGGAGGCTATGAGGGGAACGTGTCGCAGCGGTTCTTCTCTAATGCAGAGTAACAGCAGGGAAAGCATTGAAGAGTTAAATCACCTTGTTTGGTAGGCGGTTAAGAATGTGAGTCAAAATTGCCACTGCTTTTTGTTGTTGCTTCAAGGACACGGCTGTGAGGATTTTGATGGTATGTGCTGCGTGGATTTTAGGCGCCCCATTGCAGCAACACGGTATCAAAATCTGAGAAAATTTCAGCCTTTTTTGGCATCCATTCACTCAATTGGCAGTCTTGGTTGTTTGCTATTACCTTGGTTGCTGTCATGTTTGCAAGGGCCCTGCAGAACATGGCAAACCTGGTCCTAGCTGTTCAAAACCAAAAAGGGGCAATTGTCAAATGGTACGGAACAAAGACAGTGGGATATTTTGACATTGATAATATGTCTTGGTTGGTTTTTTATTTGTTCTATTACTTATGCCTTGTTTTTACTCGTTGGCTTTCAAAGGTTCTTTTTGTGCGACAGGAAGGGGGAGACGCAGGAGCGGGCTGGAAACTCGGACCATGCGTGGCAATCGGTCAGCTGAGGGGAATGTGCTCGAGCTTGTCTAGACGACAATTAACATGATGAGGCATGTTTACAGAGCACAGGGACGTGGGAGACGGATGGCGCCAAGGAAAGGTAAGCCCTTGCTGTTAATTGCTGGTAGTTAACCACCAGTCAGGGGTCGCCTAGTATGCAAGGCTTAGCTTCAAGAACCAATTAGTTTAGAACGCGCAGCTTCTGAAAGCGTATAAAACCTCGTGCTTCTGTACCACACATTGACATTTGCTTGCATCAAGCTGCGTCCCGTCTCTTCATTCGCCGCAGTCAGGTTTACTAGGATCATCTTTAGGTTGGCCTTAGGGGTATCTCGGGCTTATGACAGCTTAGTTGCGTTTGGGTTTCCTAGTTATTATGACAGGCTCTAGTCCGCTCTTTACGCCGTGTGACCGTTGGCTTGGGTTTCTTGTGTGTCCGCGGTGGCTGGCACAAGATTTACCAACCCGGAAGGCTGCCGTGACTAAGTCAAGCTTGCGCTTATTGCTTACTGTTACTTACTGCTGAGTGCCCGTGGGGGTGTGGCTGAGCAAGGCGTCTTGGGCTACAGTTGGTAGTGTGTGCCTGATGCCTGCTCCTTTGGTCTTAGCAAGAGGCCTAGGGCATTTACACTGGGCCGCGGATACTTGCATGTATATGTCTAGCAGGAGCCAACTGTAAGGTTAGGACTAAGTCTTTTGTCCTCGGCTTTCATATCGTACGCCATCTTGGCATCTTCAGTGCCACGCTTTTGGATTGTAAGCTACGGGGACGTGGTTTCGTTGGCTGTTTGGGTGCCTATAGTCTTAGGGGCGTGTGAGTATGGGGGCTTTGGGTTAATATGAATTTAGTGTTGAGGTGTTGGGTAGGTGGTGTTTATGGGATATGTAAGATGTCAAGGAGAAGGCTAGGTTTGAGTGGTAAAGGTGTTAGAGGTTCTCGTGGTTGAATTGTACAACAATAGTTTGTCAAGCTATAGGTCCCGGGGAGGTGCCGGGCGAGAATATACAGGTCAAATAACTTCCCATCCACCTTCACACAACCTGTTTAACGTTGATTTTTGTCTGATGTTAAAACCCAGAAGAAGCGAACAACCCTTACAGGCACTTCCTGTGTTTACAGGTGGATCGGGCAAATCACGTAAGTCTGTTCTTCTGTGGTGGGATGATCAACGGAGACAATGGGATTCGCACAGAGAGACAGTCTCCGGTTCACCTCAAATAGTACAACTGAATGCAGTTGTTCGTGTTTTCCGAGAATGGAACGTACCCCTCAGCCTTGTTACTGATTCTGCTTCTGTTGCAGGTATTGTTACACGAGCTGAAGCTTCTGTGCTGCGGAGTGTTTCGCATTCCCAACTTCTTGCCCTGTTACAGGAACTTATTTTCCTTTTGGACTCTCGATCTGCGCCTTATTTTGTTATGCATATTAGGTCTCATACCTCACTACCTGGTTTTCTTGCAGAAGGCAATCGACGAGCTGACCTATTGACGTGACCAGTTCAAGTACTGCCAGACCGGATTGCACAAGCTAAACTAAGTCACTCTTTTTTCCATCGAAATGCTGGAGCTCTTAAGCGACAGTTTGACCTTACTTCTCAACAAGCGTCAAATATTGTTGCTGTCTGTCCTGATGGTCAAAAACATTCTTTCCCATCAATTGCTACAGGAGTTAATCCTAGAGGATGACAAAGCCTACAATTACGGCAAACAGATGTCACACATGGTTCTGAATTTGGTAACCTTAAATATATCCACTCTTCCATTGATACATTTTCAGGTGCCTTGTTTGCCTCTTGTCACACAGGAGAAAAGGCACGAGATGTTCGTAGACCTTTAATGCGTGCTTTTGCTACTTTAGGTATTCCCTTAAGCTGGACCATTATCTGTCTTTATCTTTATGTTTCAACAACTGTAAAAACCTTTTTTGCCCTATGGGGTATAACTCACATTACTGGCATTCCTCATTCCCCCACCGGTCAATCTCTCATTGAACGGTCGCATCAGTCTCCAAAACGTTTATTACAACAACAAAAAGGGGGAAGGGGAATGGCTATTCCGGAGGAACGGTTGCGGAAAGCATTGTATGGTTTAAATTTTGTGAATTGTTCTTTCATAGATAACAACCCACCGATAGTTCGACGTTTCACTGCAAATGCCTCCTTCGAGGCACGGGTTAAAGCCCCGGTATTGGTCCGAGATCCAGACACAGGTAAAATTATGGGACCGTATCCTCTTGTTACATGGGGAAAAGGTTATGCTTGTGTCCCTACAGAAAAAGGACCTAGATGGATCCCAGCGAAGACTGTAAGACCTTTCCGTGAACCTTTACTGCAGGCCACGGATACCGACACCGACCCTACAGAATGAAATAAAAACTGTGTGAGGATTACTGTTTTGCATTCATGTTAGATACCCAACGTCAGGACGTAGAATATACATTTCGCTTTTTACAGCGCCTAGAACGAATCGCTATCACCCTGGATCAAACCACTTAACAAAGGTGATACTCTCGGACCAAGCAGGGGAACAGGACAAGTCATTGTACACGGGACATGTGCATGGAACAATGATTCCCTTGACACCGATAAGGGGAAGGGAGGATTCATCATGAGAGAACAACTAGGTATTATGAAGGAGAATAGGAAAGATAAACATGGTTATTTAGTGTTTAATAGGGGTCTGCACGCTCGTAGAGATATATAGTTATGTAACTACAGGAGTGGTTTCTGCCCTGAGCCTGGTGGCGCACACGGCTGCGGTTTGTGTCCTGGCTCAGAGATGTAAACGGGGGCTTCTCTGTTATGGTAAAGTGTCTCTCTTTGCATAAAGAAGAGGGAATGAAGGGAATGACCCCAGAGGTATGTTC
The DNA here is from genome assembly GCF_963210335.1 of Falco punctatus. Lineage (NCBI taxonomy): Eukaryota > Metazoa > Chordata > Aves > Falconiformes > Falconidae > Falco > Falco punctatus. The sequence continues at coordinate 405,378 of NC_137584.1, read as the reverse complement.
AGAGAAGGCATGCTATGTTTCGAACTTTTGGACGGAACCAGTTCTTGTTTGGTGTGCCCTTCCAGCTACGTATAATGTTAATCCAAAAGAAGATGATGTTGTTTACACTTTGAATGTCGATCATTGTCTTTCTGTAGATGCTAATGGAGTAGGAGGCTATGAGGGGAACGTGTCGCAGCGGTTCTTCTCTAATGCAGAGTAACAGCAGGGAAAGCATTGAAGAGTTAAATCACCTTGTTTGGTAGGCGGTTAAGAATGTGAGTCAAAATTGCCACTGCTTTTTGTTGTTGCTTCAAGGACACGGCTGTGAGGATTTTGATGGTATGTGCTGCGTGGATTTTAGGCGCCCCATTGCAGCAACACGGTATCAAAATCTGAGAAAATTTCAGCCTTTTTTGGCATCCATTCACTCAATTGGCAGTCTTGGTTGTTTGCTATTACCTTGGTTGCTGTCATGTTTGCAAGGGCCCTGCAGAACATGGCAAACCTGGTCCTAGCTGTTCAAAACCAAAAAGGGGCAATTGTCAAATGGTACGGAACAAAGACAGTGGGATATTTTGACATTGATAATATGTCTTGGTTGGTTTTTTATTTGTTCTATTACTTATGCCTTGTTTTTACTCGTTGGCTTTCAAAAGTTCTTTTTGTGCGACAGGAAGGGGGAGACGCAGGAGCGGGCTGGAAACTCGGACCATGCGTGGCAATCGGTCAGCTGAGGGGAATGTGCTCGAGCTTGTCTAGACGACAATTAACATGATGAGGCATGTTTACAGAGCACAGGGACGTGGGAGACGGATGGCGCCAAGGAAAGGTAAGCCCTTGCTGTTAATTGCTGGTAGTTAACCACCAGTCAGGGGTCGCCTAGTATGCAAGGCTTAGCTTCAAGAACCAATTAGTTTAGAACGCGCAGCTTCTGAAAGCGTATAAAACCTCGTGCTTCTGTACCACACATTGACATTTGCTTGCATCAAGCTGCGTCCCGTCTCTTCATTCGCCGCAGTCAGGTTTACTAGGATCATCTTTAGGTTGGCCTTAGGGGTATCTCGGGCTTATGACAGCTTAGTTGCGTTTGGGTTTCCTAGTTATTATGACAGGCTCTAGTCCGCTCTTTACGCCGTGTGACCGTTGGCTTGGGTTTCTTGTGTGTCCGCGGTGGCTGGCACAAGATTTACCAACCCGGAAGGCTGCCGTGACTAAGTCAAGCTTGCGCTTATTGCTTACTGTTACTTACTGCTGAGTGCCCGTGGGGGTGTGGCTGAGCAAGGCGTCTTGGGCTACAGTTGGTAGTGTGTGCCTGATGCCTGCTCCTTTGGTCTTAGCAAGAGGCCTAGGGCATTTACACTGGGCCGCGGATACTTGCATGTATATGTCTAGCAGGAGCCAACTGTAAGGTTAGGACTAAGTCTTTTGTCCTCGGCTTTCATATCGTACGCCATCTTGGCATCTTCAGTGCCACGCTTTTGGATTGTAAGCTACGGGGACGTGGTTTCGTTGGCTGTTTGGGCGCCTATAGTCTTAGGGGCGTGTGAGTATGGGGGCTTTGGGTTAATATGATTTTGGTGTTGAGGTGTTGGGTAGGTGGTGTTTATGGGATATGTAAGATGTCAAGGAGAAGGCTAGGTTTGAGTGGTAAAGGTGTTAGAGGTTCTCGTGGTTGAATTGTACAACAATAGTTTGTCAAGCTATAGGTCCCGGGGAGGTGCCGGGCGAGAATATACAGGTCAAATAACTTCCCATCCACCTTCACACAACCTGTTTAACGTTGATTTTCGTCTGATGTTAAAACCCAGAAGAAGCGAACAACCCTTACAGGCACTTCCTGTGTTTACAGGTGGATCGGGCAAATCACGTAAGTCTGTTCTTCTGTGGTGGGATGATCAACGGAGACAATGGGATTCGCACAGAGAGACAGTCTCGGGTTCACCTCAAATAGTACAACTGAATGCAGTTGTTGGTGTTTTCCGAAAATGGAACGTACCCCTCAACCTTGTTACTGATTCTGCTTCTGTTGCAGGTATTGTTACACGAGCTGAAGCTTCTGTGCTGCGGAGTGTTTCGCATTCCCAACTTCTTGCCCTGTTACAGGAACTTATTTTCCTTTTGGACTCTCGATCTGCGCCTTATTTTGTTATGCATACTAGGTCTCATACCTCACTACCTGGTTTTCTTGCAGAAGGCAATCGACGAGCTGACCTATTGACGTGACCAGTTCAAGTACTGCCAGACCGGGTTGCACAAGCTAAACTAAGTCACTCTTTTTTCCATCGAAATGCTGGAGCTCTTAAGCGACAGTTTGACCTTACTTCTCAACAAGCGTCAAATATTGTTGCTGTCTGTCCTGATGGTCAAAAACATTCTTTCCCATCAATTGCTACAGGAGTTAATCCTAGAGGATGACAAAGCCTACAATTACGGCAAACAGATGTCACACATGGTTCTGAATTTGGTAACCTTAAATATATCCACTCTTCCATTGATACATTTTCAGGTGCCTTGTTTGCCTCTTGTCACACAGGAGAAAAGGCACGAGATGTTCGTAGACCTTTAATGCGTGCTTTTGCTACTTTAGGTATTCCCTTAAGCTGGACCATTATCTGTCTTTATCTTTATGTTTCAACAACTGTAAAAACCTTTTTTGCCCTATGGGGTATAACTCATATTACTGGCATTCCTCATTCCCCCACCGGTCAATCTCTCATTGAACGGTCGCATCAGTCTCTAAAACGTTTATTACAACAACAAAAAGGGGGAAGGGGAATGGCTATTCCGGAGGAACGGTTGCGGAAAGCATTGTATGGTTTAAATTTTGTGAATTGTTCTTTCATAGATAACAACCCACCGATAGTTCGACGTTTCACTGCAAATGCCTCCTTCGAGGCACGGGTTAAAGCCCCGGTATTGGTCCGAGATCCAGACACAGGTAAAATTATGGGACCGTATCCTCTTGTTACATGGGGAAAAGGTTATGCTTGTGTCCCTACAGAAAAAGGACCTAGATGGATCCCAGCGAAGACTGTAAGACCTTTCCGTGAACCTTTACTGCAGGCCACGGATACCGACACCGACCCTACAGAATGAAATAAAAACTGTGTGAGGATTACTGTTTTGCATTCATGTTAGATACCCAACGTCAGGACGTAGAATATACATTTCGCTTTTTACAGCGCCTAGAACGAATCGCTATCACCCTGGATCAAACCACTTAACAAAGGTGATACTCTCGGACCAAGCAGGGGAACAGGACAAGTCATTGTACACGGGACATGTGCATGGAACAATGATTCCCTTGACACCGATAAGGGGAAGGGAGGATTCATCATGAGAGAACAACTAGGTATTATGAAGGAGAATAGGAAAGATAAACATGGTTATTTAGTGTTTAATAGGGGTCTGCACGCTCGTAGAGATATATAGTTATGTAACTACAGGAGTGGTTTCTGCCCTGAGCCTGGTGGCGCACACGGCTGCGGTTTGTGTCCTGGCTCAGAGATGTAAACGGGGGCTTCTCTGTTATGGTAAAGTGTCTCTCTTTGCATAAAGAAGAGGGAATGAAGGGAATGACCCCAGAGGTATGTTCAGAGAAGGCATGCTATGTTTCGAACTTTTGGACGGAACCAGTTCTTGTTTGGTGTGCCCTTCCAGCTACGTATAATGTTAATCCAAAAGAAGATGATGTTGTTTACACTTTGAATGTCGATCATTGTCTTTCTGTAGATGCTAATGGAGTAGGAGGCTATGAGGGGAACGTGTCGCAGCGGTTCTTCTCTAATGCAGAGTAACAGCAGGGAAAGCATTGAAGAGTTAAATCACCTTGTTTGGTAGGCGGTTAAGAATGTGAGTCAAAATTGCCACTGCTTTTTGTTGTTGCTTCAAGGACACGGCTGTGAGGATTTTGATGGTATGTGCTGCGTGGATTTTAGGCGCCCCATTGCAGCAACACGGTATCAAAATCTGAGAAAATTTCAGCCTTTTTTGGCATCCATTCACTCAATTGGCAGTCTTGGTTGTTTGCTATTACCTTGGTTGCTGTCATGTTTGCAAGGGCCCTGCAGAACATGGCAAACCTGGTCCTAGCTGTTCAAAACCAAAAAGGGGCAATTGTCAAATGGTACGGAACAAAGACAGTGGGATATTTTGACATTGATAATATGTCTTGGTTGGTTTTTTATTTGTTCTATTACTTATGCCTTGTTTTTACTCGTTGGCTTTCAAAGGTTCTTTTTGTGCGACAGGAAGGGGGAGACGCAGGAGCGGGCTGGAAACTCGGACCATGCGTGGCAATCGGTCAGCTGAGGGGAATGTGCTCGAGCTTGTCTAGACGACAATTAACATGATGAGGCATGTTTACAGAGCACAGGGACGTGGGAGACGGATGGCGCCAAGGAAAGGTAAGCCCTTGCTGTTAATTGCTGGTAGTTAACCACCAGTCAGGGGTCGCCTAGTATGCAAGGCTTAGCTTCAAGAACCAATTAGTTTAGAACGCGCAGCTTCTGAAAGCGTATAAAACCTCGTGCTTCTGTACCACACATTGACATTTGCTTGCATCAAGCTGCGTCCCGTCTCTTCATTCGCCGCAGTCAGGTTTACTAGGATCATCTTTAGGTTGGCCTTAGGGGTATCTCGGGCTTATGACAGCTTAGTTGCGTTTGGGTTTCCTAGTTATTATGACAGGCTCTAGTCCGCTCTTTACGCCGTGTGACCGTTGGCTTGGGTTTCTTGTGTGTCCGCGGTGGCTGGCACAAGATTTACCAACCCGGAAGGCTGCCGTGACTAAGTCAAGCTTGCGCTTATTGCTTACTGTTACTTACTGCTGAGTGCCCGTGGGGGTGTGGCTGAGCAAGGCGTCTTGGGCTACAGTTGGTAGTGTGTGCCTGATGCCTGCTCCTTTGGTCTTAGCAAGAGGCCTAGGGCATTTACACTGGGCCGCGGATACTTGCATGTATATGTCTAGCAGGAGCCAACTGTAAGGTTAGGACTAAGTCTTTTGTCCTCGGCTTTCATATCGTACGCCATCTTGGCATCTTCAGTGCCACGCTTTTGGATTGTAAGCTACGGGGACGTGGTTTCGTTGGCTGTTTGGGCGCCTATAGTCTTAGGGGCGTGTGAGTATGGGGGCTTTGGGTTAATATGATTTTGGTGTTGAGGTGTTGGGTAGGTGGTGTTTATGGGATATGTAAGATGTCAAGGAGAAGGCTAGGTTTGAGTGGTAAAGGTGTTAGAGGTTCTCGTGGTTGAATTGTACAACAATAGTTTGTCAAGCTATAGGTCCCGGGGAGGTGCCGGGCGAGAATATACAGGTCAAATAACTTCCCATCCACCTTCACACAACCTGTTTAACGTTGATTTTCGTCTGATGTTAAAACCCAGAAGAAGCGAACAACCCTTACAGGCACTTCCTGTGTTTACAGGTGGATCGGGCAAATCACGTAAGTCTGTTCTTCTGTGGTGGGATGATCAACGGAGACAATGGGATTCGCACAGAGAGACAGTCTCGGGTTCACCTCAAATAGTACAACTGAATGCAGTTGTTGGTGTTTTCCGAAAATGGAACGTACCCCTCAACCTTGTTACTGATTCTGCTTCTGTTGCAGGTATTGTTACACGAGCTGAAGCTTCTGTGCTGCGGAGTGTTTCGCATTCCCAACTTCTTGCCCTGTTACAGGAACTTATTTTCCTTTTGGACTCTCGATCTGCGCCTTATTTTGTTATGCATACTAGGTCTCATACCTCACTACCTGGTTTTCTTGCAGAAGGCAATCGACGAGCTGACCTATTGACGTGACCAGTTCAAGTACTGCCAGACCGGGTTGCACAAGCTAAACTAAGTCACTCTTTTTTCCATCGAAATGCTGGAGCTCTTAAGCGACAGTTTGACCTTACTTCTCAACAAGCGTCAAATATTGTTGCTGTCTGTCCTGATGGTCAAAAACATTCTTTCCCATCAATTGCTACAGGAGTTAATCCTAGAGGATGACAAAGCCTACAATTACGGCAAACAGATGTCACACATGGTTCTGAATTTGGTAACCTTAAATATATCCACTCTTCCATTGATACATTTTCAGGTGCCTTGTTTGCCTCTTGTCACACAGGAGAAAAGGCACGAGATGTTCGTAGACCTTTAATGCGTGCTTTTGCTACTTTAGGTATTCCCTTAAGCTGGACCATTATCTGTCTTTATCTTTATGTTTCAACAACTGTAAAAACCTTTTTTGCCCTATGGGGTATAACTCATATTACTGGCATTCCTCATTCCCCCACCGGTCAATCTCTCATTGAACGGTCGCATCAGTCTCTAAAACGTTTATTACAACAACAAAAAGGGGGAAGGGGAATGGCTATTCCGGAGGAACGGTTGCGGAAAGCATTGTATGGTTTAAATTTTGTGAATTGTTCTTTCATAGATAACAACCCACCGATAGTTCGACGTTTCACTGCAAATGCCTCCTTCGAGGCACGGGTTAAAGCCCCGGTATTGGTCCGAGATCCAGACACAGGTAAAATTATGGGACCGTATCCTCTTGTTACATGGGGAAAAGGTTATGCTTGTGTCCCTACAGAAAAAGGACCTAGATGGATCCCAGCGAAGACTGTAAGACCTTTCCGTGAACCTTTACTGCAGGCCACGGATACCGACACCGACCCTACAGAATGAAATAAAAACTGTGTGAGGATTACTGTTTTGCATTCATGTTAGATACCCAACGTCAGGACGTAGAATATACATTTCGCTTTTTACAGCGCCTAGAACGAATCGCTATCACCCTGGATCAAACCACTTAACAAAGGTGATACTCTCGGACCAAGCAGGGGAACAGGACAAGTCATTGTACACGGGACATGTGCATGGAACAATGATTCCCTTGACACCGATAAGGGGAAGGGAGGATTCATCATGAGAGAACAACTAGGTATTATGAAGGAGAATAGGAAAGATAAACATGGTTATTTAGTGTTTAATAGGGGTCTGCACGCTCGTAGAGATATATAGTTATGTAACTACAGGAGTGGTTTCTGCCCTGAGCCTGGTGGCGCACACGGCTGCGGTTTGTGTCCTGGCTCAGAGATGTAAACGGGGGCTTCTCTGTTATGGTAAAGTGTCTCTCTTTGCATAAAGAAGAGGGAATGAAGGGAATGACCCCAGAGGTATGTTCAGAGAAGGCATGCTATGTTTCGAACTTTTGGACGGAACCAGTTCTTGTTTGGTGTGCCCTTCCAGCTACGTATAATGTTAATCCAAAAGAAGATGATGTTGTTTACACTTTGAATGTCGATCATTGTCTTTCTGTAGATGCTAATGGAGTAGGAGGCTATGAGGGGAACGTGTCGCAGCGGTTCTTCTCTAATGCAGAGTAACAGCAGGGAAAGCATTGAAGAGTTAAATCACCTTGTTTGGTAGGCGGTTAAGAATGTGAGTCAAAATTGCCACTGCTTTTTGTTGTTGCTTCAAGGACACGGCTGTGAGGATTTTGATGGTATGTGCTGCGTGGATTTTAGGCGCCCCATTGCAGCAACACGGTATCAAAATCTGAGAAAATTTCAGCCTTTTTTGGCATCCATTCACTCAATTGGCAGTCTTGGTTGTTTGCTATTACCTTGGTTGCTGTCATGTTTGCAAGGGCCCTGCAGAACATGGCAAACCTGGTCCTAGCTGTTCAAAACCAAAAAGGGGCAATTGTCAAATGGTACGGAACAAAGACAGTGGGATATTTTGACATTGATAATATGTCTTGGTTGGTTTTTTATTTGTTCTATTACTTATGCCTTGTTTTTACTCGTTGGCTTTCAAAGGTTCTTTTTGTGCGACAGGAAGGGGGAGACGCAGGAGCGGGCTGGAAACTCGGACCATGCGTGGCAATCGGTCAGCTGAGGGGAATGTGCTCGAGCTTGTCTAGACGACAATTAACATGATGAGGCATGTTTACAGAGCACAGGGACGTGGGAGACGGATGGCGCCAAGGAAAGGTAAGCCCTTGCTGTTAATTGCTGGTAGTTAACCACCAGTCAGGGGTCGCCTAGTATGCAAGGCTTAGCTTCAAGAACCAATTAGTTTAGAACGCGCAGCTTCTGAAAGCGTATAAAACCTCGTGCTTCTGTACCACACATTGACATTTGCTTGCATCAAGCTGCGTCCCGTCTCTTCATTCGCCGCAGTCAGGTTTACTAGGATCATCTTTAGGTTGGCCTTAGGGGTATCTCGGGCTTATGACAGCTTAGTTGCGTTTGGGTTTCCTAGTTATTATGACAGGCTCTAGTCCGCTCTTTACGCCGTGTGACCGTTGGCTTGGGTTTCTTGTGTGTCCGCGGTGGCTGGCACAAGATTTACCAACCCGGAAGGCTGCCGTGACTAAGTCAAGCTTGCGCTTATTGCTTACTGTTACTTACTGCTGAGTGCCCGTGGGGGTGTGGCTGAGCAAGGCGTCTTGGGCTACAGTTGGTAGTGTGTGCCTGATGCCTGCTCCTTTGGTCTTAGCAAGAGGCCTAGGGCATTTACACTGGGCCGCGGATACTTGCATGTATATGTCTAGCAGGAGCCAACTGTAAGGTTAGGACTAAGTCTTTTGTCCTCGGCTTTCATATCGTACGCCGTCTTGGCATCTTCAGTGCCACGCTTTTGGATTGTAAGCTACGGGGACGTGGTTTCGTTGGCTGTTTGGGCGCCTATAGTCTTAGGGGCGTGTGAGTATGGGGGCTTTGGGTTAATATGATTTTGGTGTTGAGGTGTTGGGTAGGTGGTGTTTATGGGATATGTAAGATGTCAAGGAGAAGGCTAGGTTTGAGTGGTAAAGGTGTTAGAGGTTCTCGTGGTTGAATTGTACAACAATAGTTTGTCAAGCTATAGGTCCCGGGGAGGTGCCGGGCGAGAATATACAGGTCAAATAACTTCCCATCCACCTTCACACAACCTGTTTAACGTTGATTTTCGTCTGATGTTAAAACCCAGAAGAAGCGAACAACCCTTACAGGCACTTCCTGTGTTTACAGGTGGATCGGGCAAATCACGTAAGTCTGTTCTTCTGTGGTGGGATGATCAACGGAGACAATGGGATTCGCACAGAGAGACAGTCTCGGGTTCACCTCAAATAGTACAACTGAATGCAGTTGTTGGTGTTTTCCGAAAATGGAACGTACCCCTCAACCTTGTTACTGATTCTGCTTCTGTTGCAGGTATTGTTACACGAGCTGAAGCTTCTGTGCTGCGGAGTGTTTCGCATTCCCAACTTCTTGCCCTGTTACAGGAACTTATTTTCCTTTTGGACTCTCGATCTGCGCCTTATTTTGTTATGCATATTAGGTCTCATACCTCACTACCTGGTTTTCTTGCAGAAGGCAATCGACGAGCTGACCTATTGACGTGACCAGTTCAAGTACTGCCAGACCGGGTTGCACAAGCTAAACTAAGTCACTCTTTTTTCCATCGAAATGCTGGAGCTCTTAAGCGACAGTTTGACCTTACTTCTCAACAAGCGTCAAATATTGTTGCTGTCTGTCCTGATGGTCAAAAACATTCTTTCCCATCAATTGCTACAGGAGTTAATCCTAGAGGATGACAAAGCCTACAATTACGGCAAACAGATGTCACACATGGTTCTGAATTTGGTAACCTTAAATATATCCACTCTTCCATTGATACATTTTCAGGTGCCTTGTTTGCCTCTTGTCACACAGGAGAAAAGGCACGAGATGTTCGTAGACCTTTAATGCGTGCTTTTGCTACTTTAGGTATTCCCTTAAGCTGGACCATTATCTGTCTTTATCTTTATGTTTCAACAACTGTAAAAACCTTTTTTGCCCTATGGGGTATAACTCATATTACTGGCATTCCTCATTCCCCCACCGGTCAATCTCTCATTGAACGGTTGCATCAGTCTCTAAAACGTTTATTACAACAACAAAAAGGGGGAAGGGGAATGGCTATTCTGGAGGAACGGTTGCGGAAAGCATTGTATGGTTTAAATTTTGTGAATTGTTCTTTCATAGATAACAACCCACCGATAGTTCGACGTTTCACTGCAAATGCCTCCTTCGAGGCACGGGTTAAAGCCCCGGTATTGGTCCGAGATCCAGACACAGGTAAAATTATGGGACCGTATCCTCTTGTTACATGGGGAAAAGGTTATGCTTGTGTCCCTACAGAAAAAGGACCTAGATGGATCCCAGCGAAGACTGTAAGACCTTTCCGTGAACCTTTACTGCAGGCCACGGATACCGACACCGACCCTACAGAATGAAATAAAAACTGTGTGAGGATTACTGTTTTGCATTCATGTTAGATACCCAACGTCAGGACGTAGAATATACATTTCGCTTTTTACAGCGCCTAGAACGAATCGCTATCACCCTGGATCAAACCACTTAACAAAGGTGATACTCTCGGACCAAGCAGGGGAACAGGACAAGTCATTGTACACGGGACATGTGCATGGAACAATGATTCCCTTGACACCGATAAGGGGAAGGGAGGATTCATCATGAGAGAACAACTAGGTATTATGAAGGAGAATAGGAAAGATAAACATGGTTATTTAGTGTTTAATAGGGGTCTGCACGCTCGTAGAGATATATAGTTATGTAACTACAGGAGTGGTTTCTGCCCTGAGCCTGGTGGCGCACACGGCTGCGGTTTGTGTCCTGGCTCAGAGATGTAAACGGGGGCTTCTCTGTTATGGTAAAGTGTCTCTCTTTGCATAAAGAAGAGGGAATGAAGGGAATGACCCCAGAGGTATGTTCAGAGAAGGCATGCTATGTTTCGAACTTTTGGACGGAACCAGTTCTTGTTTGGTGTGCCCTTCCAGCTACGTATAATGTTAATCCAAAAGAAGATGATGTTGTTTACACTTTGAATGTCGATCATTGTCTTTCTGTAGATGCTAATGGAGTAGGAGGCTATGAGGGGAACGTGTCGCAGCGGTTCTTCTCTAATGCAGAGTAACAGCAGGGAAAGCATTGAAGAGTTAAATCACCTTGTTTGGTAGGCGGTTAAGAATGTGAGTCAAAATTGCCACTGCTTTTTGTTGTTGCTTCAAGGACACGGCTGTGAGGATTTTGATGGTATGTGCTGCGTGGATTTTAGGCGCCCCATTGCAGCAACACGGTATCAAAATCTGAGAAAATTTCAGCCTTTTTTGGCATCCATTCACTCAATTGGCAGTCTTGGTTGTTTGCTATTACCTTGGTTGCTGTCATGTTTGCAAGGGCCCTGCAGAACATGGCAAACCTGGTCCTAGCTGTTCAAAACCAAAAAGGGGCAATTGTCAAATGGTACGGAACAAAGACAGTGGGATATTTTGACATTGATAATATGTCTTGGTTGGTTTTTTATTTGTTCTATTACTTATGCCTTGTTTTTACTCGTTGGCTTTCAAAGGTTCTTTTTGTGCGACAGGAAGGGGGAGACGCAGGAGCGGGCTGGAAACTCGGACCATGCGTGGCAATCGGTCAGCTGAGGGGAATGTGCTCGAGCTTGTCTAGACGACAATTAACATGATGAGGCATGTTTACAGAGCACAGGGACGTGGGAGACGGATGGCGCCAAGGAAAGGTAAGCCCTTGCTGTTAATTGCTGGTAGTTAACCACCAGTCAGGGGTCGCCTAGTATGCAAGGCTTAGCTTCAAGAACCAATTAGTTTAGAACGCGCAGCTTCTGAAAGCGTATAAAACCTCGTGCTTCTGTACCACACATTGACATTTGCTTGCATCAAGCTGCGTCCCGTCTCTTCATTCGCCGCAGTCAGGTTTACTAGGATCATCTTTAGGTTGGCCTTAGGGGTATCTCGGGCTTATGACAGCTTAGTTGCGTTTGGGTTTCCTAGTTATTATGACAGGCTCTAGTCCGCTCTTTACGCCGTGTGACCGTTGGCTTGGGTTTCTTGTGTGTCCGCGGTGGCTGGCACAAGATTTACCAACCCGGAAGGCTGCCGTGACTAAGTCAAGCTTGCGCTTATTGCTTACTGTTACTTACTGCTGAGTGCCCGTGGGGGTGTGGCTGAGCAAGGCGTCTTGGGCTACAGTTGGTAGTGTGTGCCTGATGCCTGCTCCTTTGGTCTTAGCAAGAGGCCTAGGGCATTTACACTGGGCCGCGGATACTTGCATGTATATGTCTAGCAGGAGCCAACTGTAAGGTTAGGACTAAGTCTTTTGTCCTCGGCTTTCATATCGTACGCCATCTTGGCATCTTCAGTGCCACGCTTTTGGATTGTAAGCTACGGGGACGTGGTTTCGTTGGCTGTTTGGGCGCCTATAGTCTTAGGGGCGTGTGAGTATGGGGGCTTTGGGTTAATATGATTTTGGTGTTGAGGTGTTGGGTAGGTGGTGTTTATGGGATATGTAAGATGTCAAGGAGAAGGCTAGGTTTGAGTGGTAAAGGTGTTAGAGGTTCTCGTGGTTGAATTGTACAACAATAGTTTGTCAAGCTATAGGTCCCGGGGAGGTGCCGGGCGAGAATATACAGGTCAAATAACTTCCCATCCACCTTCACACAACCTGTTTAACGTTGATTTTCGTCTGATGTTAAAACCCAGAAGAAGCGAACAACCCTTACAGGCACTTCCTGTGTTTACAGGTGGATCGGGCAAATCACGTAAGTCTGTTCTTCTGTGGTGGGATGATCAACGGAGACAATGGGATTCGCACAGAGAGACAGTCTCGGGTTCACCTCAAATAGTACAACTGAATGCAGTTGTTGGTGTTTTCCGAAAATGGAACGTACCCCTCAACCTTGTTACTGATTCTGCTTCTGTTGCAGGTATTGTTACACGAGCTGAAGCTTCTGTGCTGCGGAGTGTTTCGCATTCCCAACTTCTTGCCCTGTTACAGGAACTTATTTTCCTTTTGGACTCTCGATCTGCGCCTTATTTTGTTATGCATATTAGGTCTCATACCTCACTACCTGGTTTTCTTGCAGAAGGCAATCGACGAGCTGACCTATTGACGTGACCAGTTCAAGTACTGCCAGACCGGGTTGCACAAGCTAAACTAAGTCACTCTTTTTTCCATCGAAATGCTGGAGCTCTTAAGCGACAGTTTGACCTTACTTCTCAACAAGCGTCAAATATTGTTGCTGTCTGTCCTGATGGTCAAAAACATTCTTTCCCATCAATTGCTACAGGAGTTAATCCTAGAGGATGACAAAGCCTACAATTACGGCAAACAGATGTCACACATGGTTCTGAATTTGGTAACCTTAAATATATCCACTCTTCCATTGATACATTTTCAGGTGCCTTGTTTGCCTCTTGTCACACAGGAGAAAAGGCACGAGATGTTCGTAGACCTTTAATGCGTGCTTTTGCTACTTTAGGTATTCCCTTAAGCTGGACCATTATCTGTCTTTATGTTTCAACAACTGTAAAAACCTTTTTTGCCCTATGGGGTATAACTCACATTACTGGCATTCCTCATTCCCCCACCGGTCAATCTCTCATTGAACGGTTGCATCAGTCTCTAAAACGTTTATTACAACAACAAAAAGGGGGAAGGGGAATGGCTATTCCGGAGGAACGGTTGCGGAAAGCATTGTATGGTTTAAATTTTGTGAATTGTTCTTTCATAGATAACAACCCACCGATAGTTCGACGTTTCACTGCAAATGCCTCCTTCGAGGCACGGGTTAAAGCCCCGGTATTGGTCCGAGATCCAGACACAGGTAAAATTATGGGACCGTATCCTCTTGTTACATGGGGAAAAGGTTATGCTTGTGTCCCTACAGAAAAAGGACCTAGATGGATCCCAGCGAAGACTGTAAGACCTTTCCGTGAACCTTTACTGCAGGCCACGGATACCGACACCGACCCTACAGAATGAAATAAAAACTGTGTGAGGATTACTGTTTTGCATTCATGTTAGATACCCAACGTCAGGACGTAGAATATACATTTCGCTTTTTACAGCGCCTAGAACGAATCGCTATCACCCTGGATCAAACCACTTAACAAAGGTGATACTCTCGGACCAAGCAGGGGAACAGGACAAGTCATTGTACACGGGACATGTGCATGGAACAATGATTCCCTTGACACCGATAAGGGGAAGGGAGGATTCATCATGAGAGAACAACTAGGTATTATGAAGGAGAATAGGAAAGATAAACATGGTTATTTAGTGTTTAATAGGGGTCTGCACGCTCGTAGAGATATATAGTTATGTAACTACAGGAGTGGTTTCTGCCCTGAGCCTGGTGGCGCACACGGCTGCGGTTTGTGTCCTGGCTCAGAGATGTAAACGGGGGCTTCTCTGTTATGGTAAAGTGTCTCTCTTTGCATAAAGAAGAGGGAATGAAGGGAATGACCCCAGAGGTATGTTCAGAGAAGGCATGCTATGTTTCGAACTTTTGGACGGAACCAGTTCTTGTTTGGTGTGCCCTTCCAGCTACGTATAATGTTAATCCAAAAGAAGATGATGTTGTTTACACTTTGAATGTCGATCATTGTCTTTCTGTAGATGCTAATGGAGTAGGAGGCTATGAGGGGAACGTGTCGCAGCGGTTCTTCTCTAATGCAGAGTAACAGCAGGGAAAGCATTGAAGAGTTAAATCACCTTGTTTGGTAGGCGGTTAAGAATGTGAGTCAAAATTGCCACTGCTTTTTGTTGTTGCTTCAAGGACACGGCTGTGAGGATTTTGATGGTATGTGCTGCGTGGATTTTAGGCGCCCCATTGCAGCAACACGGTATCAAAATCTGAGAAAATTTCAGCCTTTTTTGGCATCCATTCACTCAATTGGCAGTCTTGGTTGTTTGCTATTACCTTGGTTGCTGTCATGTTTGCAAGGGCCCTGCAGAACATGGCAAACCTGGTCCTAGCTGTTCAAAACCAAAAAGGGGCAATTGTCAAATGGTACGGAACAAAGACAGTGGGATATTTTGACATTGATAATATGTCTTGGTTGGTTTTTTATTTGTTCTATTACTTATGCCTTGTTTTTACTCGTTGGCTTTCAAAGGTTCTTTTTGTGCGACAGGAAGGGGGAGACGCAGGAGCGGGCTGGAAACTCGGACCATGCGTGGCAATCGGTCAGCTGAGGGGAATGTGCTCGAGCTTGTCTAGACGACAATTAACATGATGAGGCATGTTTACAGAGCACAGGGACGTGGGAGACGGATGGCGCCAAGGAAAGGTAAGCCCTTGCTGTTAATTGCTGGTAGTTAACCACCAGTCAGGGGTCGCCTAGTATGCAAGGCTTAGCTTCAAGAACCAATTAGTTTAGAACGCGCAGCTTCTGAAAGCGTATAAAACCTCGTGCTTCTGTACCACACATTGACATTTGCTTGCATCAAGCTGCGTCCCGTCTCTTCATTCGCCGCAGTCAGGTTTACTAGGATCATCTTTAGGTTGGCCTTAGGGGTATCTCGGGCTTATGACAGCTTAGTTGCGTTTGGGTTTCCTAGTTATTATGACAGGCTCTAGTCCGCTCTTTACGCCGTGTGACCGTTGGCTTGGGTTTCTTGTGTGTCCGCGGTGGCTGGCACAAGATTTACCAACCCGGAAGGCTGCCGTGACTAAGTCAAGCTTGCGCTTATTGCTTACTGTTACTTACTGCTGAGTGCCCGTGGGGGTGTGGCTGAGCAAGGCGTCTTGGGCTACAGTTGGTAGTGTGTGCCTGATGCCTGCTCCTTTGGTCTTAGCAAGAGGCCTAGGGCATTTACACTGGGCCGCGGATACTTGCATGTATATGTCTAGCAGGAGCCAACTGTAAGGTTAGGACTAAGTCTTTTGTCCTCGGCTTTCATATCGTACGCCATCTTGGCATCTTCAGTGCCACGCTTTTGGATTGTAAGCTACGGGGACGTGGTTTCGTTGGCTGTTTGGGCGCCTATAGTCTTAGGGGCGTGTGAGTATGGGGGCTTTGGGTTAATATGATTTTGGTGTTGAGGTGTTGGGTAGGTGGTGTTTATGGGATATGTAAGATGTCAAGGAGAAGGCTAGGTTTGAGTGGTAAAGGTGTTAGAGGTTCTCGTGGTTGAATTGTACAACAATAGTTTGTCAAGCTATAGGTCCCGGGGAGGTGCCGGGCGAGAATATACAGGTCAAATAACTTCCCATCCACCTTCACACAACCTGTTTAACGTTGATTTTCGTCTGATGTTAAAACCCAGAAGAAGCGAACAACCCTTACAGGCACTTCCTGTGTTTACAGGTGGATCGGGCAAATCACGTAAGTCTGTTCTTCTGTGGTGGGATGATCAACGGAGACAATGGGATTCGCACAGAGAGACAGTCTCGGGTTCACCTCAAATAGTACAACTGAATGCAGTTGTTGGTGTTTTCCGAAAATGGAACGTACCCCTCAACCTTGTTACTGATTCTGCTTCTGTTGCAGGTATTGTTACACGAGCTGAAGCTTCTGTGCTGCGGAGTGTTTCGCATTCCCAACTTCTTGCCCTGTTACAGGAACTTATTTTCCTTTTGGACTCTCGATCTGCGCCTTATTTTGTTATGCATATTAGGTCTCATACCTCACTACCTGGTTTTCTTGCAGAAGGCAATCGACGAGCTGACCTATTGACGTGACCAGTTCAAGTACTGCCAGACCGGGTTGCACAAGCTAAACTAAGTCACTCTTTTTTCCATCGAAATGCTGGAGCTCTTAAGCGACAGTTTGACCTTACTTCTCAACAAGCGTCAAATATTGTTGCTGTCTGTCCTGATGGTCAAAAACATTCTTTCCCATCAATTGCTACAGGAGTTAATCCTAGAGGATGACAAAGCCTACAATTACGGCAAACAGATGTCACACATGGTTCTGAATTTGGTAACCTTAAATATATCCACTCTTCCATTGATACATTTTCAGGTGCCTTGTTTGCCTCTTGTCACACAGGAGAAAAGGCACGAGATGTTCGTAGACCTTTAATGCGTGCTTTTGCTACTTTAGGTATTCCCTTAAGCTGGACCATTATCTGTCTTTATGTTTCAACAACTGTAAAAACCTTTTTTGCCCTATGGGGTATAACTCACATTACTGGCATTCCTCATTCCCCCACCGGTCAATCTCTCATTGAACGGTTGCATCAGTCTCTAAAACGTTTATTACAACAACAAAAAGGGGGAAGGGGAATGGCTATTCCGGAGGAACGGTTGCGGAAAGCATTGTATGGTTTAAATTTTGTGAATTGTTCTTTCATAGATAACAACCCACCGATAGTTCGACGTTTCACTGCAAATGCCTCCTTCGAGGCACGGGTTAAAGCCCCGGTATTGGTCCGAGATCCAGACACAGGTAAAATTATGGGACCGTATCCTCTTGTTACATGGGGAAAAGGTTATGCTTGTGTCCCTACAGAAAAAGGACCTAGATGGATCCCAGCGAAGACTGTAAGACCTTTCTGTGAACCTTTACTGCAGGCCACGGATACCGACACCGACCCTACAGAATGAAATAAAAACTGTGTGAGGATTACTGTTTTGCATTCATGTTAGATACCCAACGTCAGGACGTAGAATATACATTTCGCTTTTTACAGCGCCTAGAACGAATCGCTATCACCCTGGATCAAACCACTTAACAAAGGTGATACTCTCGGACCAAGCAGGGGAACAGGACAAGTCATTGTACACGGGACATGTGCATGGAACAATGATTCCCTTGACACCGATAAGGGGAAGGGAGGATTCATCATGAGAGAACAACTAGGTATTATGAAGGAGAATAGGAAAGATAAACATGGTTATTTAGTGTTTAATAGGGGTCTGCACGCTCGTAGAGATATATAGTTATGTAACTACAGGAGTGGTTTCTGCCCTGAGCCTGGTGGCGCACACGGCTGCGGTTTGTGTCCTGGCTCAGAGATGTAAACGGGGGCTTCTCTGTTATGGTAAAGTGTCTCTCTTTGCATAAAGAAGAGGGAATGAAGGGAATGACCCCAGAGGTATGTTCAGAGAAGGCATGCTATGTTTCGAACTTTTGGACGGAACCAGTTCTTGTTTGGTGTGCCCTTCCAGCTACGTATAATGTTAATCCAAAAGAAGATGATGTTGTTTACACTTTGAATGTCGATCATTGTCTTTCTGTAGATGCTAATGGAGTAGGAGGCTATGAGGGGAACGTGTCGCAGCGGTTCTTCTCTAATGCAGAGTAACAGCAGGGAAAGCATTGAAGAGTTAAATCACCTTGTTTGGTAGGCGGTTAAGAATGTGAGTCAAAATTGCCACTGCTTTTTGTTGTTGCTTCAAGGACACGGCTGTGAGGATTTTGATGGTATGTGCTGCGTGGATTTTAGGCGCCCCATTGCAGCAACACGGTATCAAAATCTGAGAAAATTTCAGCCTTTTTTGGCATCCATTCACTCAATTGGCAGTCTTGGTTGTTTGCTATTACCTTGGTTGCTGTCATGTTTGCAAGGGCCCTGCAGAACATGGCAAACCTGGTCCTAGCTGTTCAAAACCAAAAAGGGGCAATTGTCAAATGGTACGGAACAAAGACAGTGGGATATTTTGACATTGATAATATGTCTTGGTTGGTTTTTTATTTGTTCTATTACTTATGCCTTGTTTTTACTCGTTGGCTTTCAAAGGTTCTTTTTGTGCGACAGGAAGGGGGAGACGCAGGAGCGGGCTGGAAACTCGGACCATGCGTGGCAATCGGTCAGCTGAGGGGAATGTGCTCGAGCTTGTCTAGACGACAATTAACATGATGAGGCATGTTTACAGAGCACAGGGACGTGGGAGACGGATGGCGCCAAGGAAAGGTAAGCCCTTGCTGTTAATTGCTGGTAGTTAACCACCAGTCAGGGGTCGCCTAGTATGCAAGGCTTAGCTTCAAGAACCAATTAGTTTAGAACGCGCAGCTTCTGAAAGCGTATAAAACCTCGTGCTTCTGTACCACACATTGACATTTGCTTGCATCAAGCTGCGTCCCGTCTCTTCATTCGCCGCAGTCAGGTTTACTAGGATCATCTTTAGGTTGGCCTTAGGGGTATCTCGGGCTTATGACAGCTTAGTTGCGTTTGGGTTTCCTAGTTATTATGACAGGCTCTAGTCCGCTCTTTACGCCGTGTGACCGTTGGCTTGGGTTTCTTGTGTGTCCGCGGTGGCTGGCACAAGATTTACCAACCCGGAAGGCTGCCGTGACTAAGTCAAGCTTGCGCTTATTGCTTACTGTTACTTACTGCTGAGTGCCCGTGGGGGTGTGGCTGAGCAAGGCGTCTTGGGCTACAGTTGGTAGTGTGTGCCTGATGCCTGCTCCTTTGGTCTTAGCAAGAGGCCTAGGGCATTTACACTGGGCCGCGGATACTTGCATGTATATGTCTAGCAGGAGCCAACTGTAAGGTTAGGACTAAGTCTTTTGTCCTCGGCTTTCATATCGTACGCCGTCTTGGCATCTTCAGTGCCACGCTTTTGGATTGTAAGCTACGGGGACGTGGTTTCGTTGGCTGTTTGGGCGCCTATAGTCTTAGGGGCGTGTGAGTATGGGGGCTTTGGGTTAATATGATTTTGGTGTTGAGGTGTTGGGTAGGTGGTGTTTATGGGATATGTAAGATGTCAAGGAGAAGGCTAGGTTTGAGTGGTAAAGGTGTTAGAGGTTCTCGTGGTTGAATTGTACAACAATAGTTTGTCAAGCTATAGGTCCCGGGGAGGTGCCGGGCGAGAATATACAGGTCAAATAACTTCCCATCCACCTTCACACAACCTGTTTAACGTTGATTTTCGTCTGATGTTAAAACCCAGAAGAAGCGAACAACCCTTACAGGCACTTCCTGTGTTTACAGGTGGATCGGGCAAATCACGTAAGTCTGTTCTTCTGTGGTGGGATGATCAACGGAGACAATGGGATTCGCACAGAGAGACAGTCTCGGGTTCACCTCAAATAGTACAACTGAATGCAGTTGTTGGTGTTTTCCGAAAATGGAACGTACCCCTCAACCTTGTTACTGATTCTGCTTCTGTTGCAGGTATTGTTACACGAGCTGAAGCTTCTGTGCTGCGGAGTGTTTCGCATTCCCAACTTCTTGCCCTGTTACAGGAACTTATTTTCCTTTTGGACTCTCGATCTGCGCCTTATTTTGTTATGCATATTAGGTCTCATACCTCACTACCTGGTTTTCTTGCAGAAGGCAATCGACGAGCTGACCTATTGACGTGACCAGTTCAAGTACTGCCAGACCGGGTTGCACAAGCTAAACTAAGTCACTCTTTTTTCCATCGAAATGCTGGAGCTCTTAAGCGACAGTTTGACCTTACTTCTCAACAAGCGTCAAATATTGTTGCTGTCTGTCCTGATGGTCAAAAACATTCTTTCCCATCAATTGCTACAGGAGTTAATCCTAGAGGATGACAAAGCCTACAATTACGGCAAACAGATGTCACACATGGTTCTGAATTTGGTAACCTTAAATATATCCACTCTTCCATTGATACATTTTCAGGTGCCTTGTTTGCCTCTTGTCACACAGGAGAAAAGGCACGAGATGTTCGTAGACCTTTAATGCGTGCTTTTGCTACTTTAGGTATTCCCTTAAGCTGGACCATTATCTGTCTTTATCTTTATGTTTCAACAACTGTAAAAACCTTTTTTGCCCTATGGGGTATAACTCATATTACTGGCATTCCTCATTCCCCCACCGGTCAATCTCTCATTGAACGGTTGCATCAGTCTCTAAAACGTTTATTACAACAACAAAAAGGGGGAAGGGGAATGGCTATTCTGGAGGAACGGTTGCGGAAAGCATTGTATGGTTTAAATTTTGTGAATTGTTCTTTCATAGATAACAACCCACCGATAGTTCGACGTTTCACTGCAAATGCCTCCTTCGAGGCACGGGTTAAAGCCCCGGTATTGGTCCGAGATCCAGACACAGGTAAAATTATGGGACCGTATCCTCTTGTTACATGGGGAAAAGGTTATGCTTGTGTCCCTACAGAAAAAGGACCTAGATGGATCCCAGCGAAGACTGTAAGACCTTTCCGTGAACCTTTACTGCAGGCCACGGATACCGACACCGACCCTACAGAATGAAATAAAAACTGTGTGAGGATTACTGTTTTGCATTCATGTTAGATACCCAACGTCAGGACGTAGAATATACATTTCGCTTTTTACAGCGCCTAGAACGAATCGCTATCACCCTGGATCAAACCACTTAACAAAGGTGATACTCTCGGACCAAGCAGGGGAACAGGACAAGTCATTGTACACGGGACATGTGCATGGAACAATGATTCCCTTGACACCGATAAGGGGAAGGGAGGATTCATCATGAGAGAACAACTAGGTATTATGAAGGAGAATAGGAAAGATAAACATGGTTATTTAGTGTTTAATAGGGGTCTGCACGCTCGTAGAGATATATAGTTATGTAACTACAGGAGTGGTTTCTGCCCTGAGCCTGGTGGCGCACACGGCTGCGGTTTGTGTCCTGGCTCAGAGATGTAAACGGGGGCTTCTCTGTTATGGTAAAGTGTCTCTCTTTGCATAAAGAAGAGGGAATGAAGGGAATGACCCCAGAGGTATGTTCAGAGAAGGCATGCTATGTTTCGAACTTTTGGACGGAACCAGTTCTTGTTTGGTGTGCCCTTCCAGCTACGTATAATGTTAATCCAAAAGAAGATGATGTTGTTTACACTTTGAATGTCGATCATTGTCTTTCTGTAGATGCTAATGGAGTAGGAGGCTATGAGGGGAACGTGTCGCAGCGGTTCTTCTCTAATGCAGAGTAACAGCAGGGAAAGCATTGAAGAGTTAAATCACCTTGTTTGGTAGGCGGTTAAGAATGTGAGTCAAAATTGCCACTGCTTTTTGTTGTTGCTTCAAGGACACGGCTGTGAGGATTTTGATGGTATGTGCTGCGTGGATTTTAGGCGCCCCATTGCAGCAACACGGTATCAAAATCTGAGAAAATTTCAGCCTTTTTTGGCATCCATTCACTCAATTGGCAGTCTTGGTTGTTTGCTATTACCTTGGTTGCTGTCATGTTTGCAAGGGCCCTGCAGAACATGGCAAACCTGGTCCTAGCTGTTCAAAACCAAAAAGGGGCAATTGTCAAATGGTACGGAACAAAGACAGTGGGATATTTTGACATTGATAATATGTCTTGGTTGGTTTTTTATTTGTTCTATTACTTATGCCTTGTTTTTACTCGTTGGCTTTCAAAGGTTCTTTTTGTGCGACAGGAAGGGGGAGACGCAGGAGCGGGCTGGAAACTCGGACCATGCGTGGCAATCGGTCAGCTGAGGGGAATGTGCTCGAGCTTGTCTAGACGACAATTAACATGATGAGGCATGTTTACAGAGCACAGGGACGTGGGAGACGGATGGCGCCAAGGAAAGGTAAGCCCTTGCTGTTAATTGCTGGTAGTTAACCACCAGTCAGGGGTCGCCTAGTATGCAAGGCTTAGCTTCAAGAACCAATTAGTTTAGAACGCGCAGCTTCTGAAAGCGTATAAAACCTCGTGCTTCTGTACCACACATTGACATTTGCTTGCATCAAGCTGCGTCCCGTCTCTTCATTCGCCGCAGTCAGGTTTACTAGGATCATCTTTAGGTTGGCCTTAGGGGTATCTCGGGCTTATGACAGCTTAGTTGCGTTTGGGTTTCCTAGTTATTATGACAGGCTCTAGTCCGCTCTTTACGCCGTGTGACCGTTGGCTTGGGTTTCTTGTGTGTCCGCGGTGGCTGGCACAAGATTTACCAACCCGGAAGGCTGCCGTGACTAAGTCAAGCTTGCGCTTATTGCTTACTGTTACTTACTGCTGAGTGCCCGTGGGGGTGTGGCTGAGCAAGGCGTCTTGGGCTACAGTTGGTAGTGTGTGCCTGATGCCTGCTCCTTTGGTCTTAGCAAGAGGCCTAGGGCATTTACACTGGGCCGCGGATACTTGCATGTATATGTCTAGCAGGAGCCAACTGTAAGGTTAGGACTAAGTCTTTTGTCCTCGGCTTTCATATCGTACGCCGTCTTGGCATCTTCAGTGCCACGCTTTTGGATTGTAAGCTACGGGGACGTGGTTTCGTTGGCTGTTTGGGCGCCTATAGTCTTAGGGGCGTGTGAGTATGGGGGCTTTGGGTTAATATGATTTTGGTGTTGAGGTGTTGGGTAGGTGGTGTTTATGGGATATGTAAGATGTCAAGGAGAAGGCTAGGTTTGAGTGGTAAAGGTGTTAGAGGTTCTCGTGGTTGAATTGTACAACAATAGTTTGTCAAGCTATAGGTCCCGGGGAGGTGCCGGGCGAGAATATACAGGTCAAATAACTTCCCATCCACCTTCACACAACCTGTTTAACGTTGATTTTCGTCTGATGTTAAAACCCAGAAGAAGCGAACAACCCTTACAGGCACTTCCTGTGTTTACAGGTGGATCGGGCAAATCACGTAAGTCTGTTCTTCTGTGGTGGGATGATCAACGGAGACAATGGGATTCGCACAGAGAGACAGTCTCGGGTTCACCTCAAATAGTACAACTGAATGCAGTTGTTGGTGTTTTCCGAAAATGGAACGTACCCCTCAACCTTGTTACTGATTCTGCTTCTGTTGCAGGTATTGTTACACGAGCTGAAGCTTCTGTGCTGCGGAGTGTTTCGCATTCCCAACTTCTTGCCCTGTTACAGGAACTTATTTTCCTTTTGGACTCTCGATCTGCGCCTTATTTTGTTATGCATATTAGGTCTCATACCTCACTACCTGGTTTTCTTGCAGAAGGCAATCGACGAGCTGACCTATTGACGTGACCAGTTCAAGTACTGCCAGACCGGGTTGCACAAGCTAAACTAAGTCACTCTTTTTTCCATCGAAATGCTGGAGCTCTTAAGCGACAGTTTGACCTTACTTCTCAACAAGCGTCAAATATTGTTGCTGTCTGTCCTGATGGTCAAAAACATTCTTTCCCATCAATTGCTACAGGAGTTAATCCTAGAGGATGACAAAGCCTACAATTACGGCAAACAGATGTCACACATGGTTCTGAATTTGGTAACCTTAAATATATCCACTCTTCCATTGATACATTTTCAGGTGCCTTGTTTGCCTCTTGTCACACAGGAGAAAAGGCACGAGATGTTCGTAGACCTTTAATGCGTGCTTTTGCTACTTTAGGTATTCCCTTAAGCTGGACCATTATCTGTCTTTATCTTTATGTTTCAACAACTGTAAAAACCTTTTTTGCCCTATGGGGTATAACTCATATTACTGGCATTCCTCATTCCCCCACCGGTCAATCTCTCATTGAACGGTCGCATCAGTCTCTAAAACGTTTATTACAACAACAAAAAGGGGGAAGGGGAATGGCTATTCTGGAGGAACGGTTGCGGAAAGCATTGTATGGTTTAAATTTTGTGAATTGTTCTTTCATAGATAACAACCCACCGATAGTTCGACGTTTCACTGCAAATGCCTCCTTCGAGGCACGGGTTAAAGCCCCGGTATTGGTCCGAGATCCAGACACAGGTAAAATTATGGGACCGTATCCTCTTGTTACATGGGGAAAAGGTTATGCTTGTGTCCCTACAGAAAAAGGACCTAGATGGATCCCAGCGAAGACTGTAAGACCTTTCCGTGAACCTTTACTGCAGGCCACGGATACCGACACCGACCCTACAGAATGAAATAAAAACTGTGTGAGGATTACTGTTTTGCATTCATGTTAGATACCCAACGTCAGGACGTAGAATATACATTTCGCTTTTTACAGCGCCTAGAACGAATCGCTATCACCCTGGATCAAACCACTTAACAAAGGTGATACTCTCGGACCAAGCAGGGGAACAGGACAAGTCATTGTACACGGGACATGTGCATGGAACAATGATTCCCTTGACACCGATAAGGGGAAGGGAGGATTCATCATGAGAGAACAACTAGGTATTATGAAGGAGAATAGGAAAGATAAACATGGTTATTTAGTGTTTAATAGGGGTCTGCACGCTCGTAGAGATATATAGTTATGTAACTACAGGAGTGGTTTCTGCCCTGAGCCTGGTGGCGCACACGGCTGCGGTTTGTGTCCTGGCTCAGAGATGTAAACGGGGGCTTCTCTGTTATGGTAAAGTGTCTCTCTTTGCATAAAGAAGAGGGAATGAAGGGAATGACCCCAGAGGTATGTTCAGAGAAGGCATGCTATGTTTCGAACTTTTGGACGGAACCAGTTCTTGTTTGGTGTGCCCTTCCAGCTACGTATAATGTTAATCCAAAAGAAGATGATGTTGTTTACACTTTGAATGTCGATCATTGTCTTTCTGTAGATGCTAATGGAGTAGGAGGCTATGAGGGGAACGTGTCGCAGCGGTTCTTCTCTAATGCAGAGTAACAGCAGGGAAAGCATTGAAGAGTTAAATCACCTTGTTTGGTAGGCGGTTAAGAATGTGAGTCAAAATTGCCACTGCTTTTTGTTGTTGCTTCAAGGACACGGCTGTGAGGATTTTGATGGTATGTGCTGCGTGGATTTTAGGCGCCCCATTGCAGCAACACGGTATCAAAATCTGAGAAAATTTCAGCCTTTTTTGGCATCCATTCACTCAATTGGCAGTCTTGGTTGTTTGCTATTACCTTGGTTGCTGTCATGTTTGCAAGGGCCCTGCAGAACATGGCAAACCTGGTCCTAGCTGTTCAAAACCAAAAAGGGGCAATTGTCAAATGGTACGGAACAAAGACAGTGGGATATTTTGACATTGATAATATGTCTTGGTTGGTTTTTTATTTGTTCTATTACTTATGCCTTGTTTTTACTCGTTGGCTTTCAAAGGTTCTTTTTGTGCGACAGGAAGGGGGAGACGCAGGAGCGGGCTGGAAACTCGGACCATGCGTGGCAATCGGTCAGCTGAGGGGAATGTGCTCGAGCTTGTCTAGACGACAATTAACATGATGAGGCATGTTTACAGAGCACAGGGACGTGGGAGACGGATGGCGCCAAGGAAAGGTAAGCCCTTGCTGTTAATTGCTGGTAGTTAACCACCAGTCAGGGGTCGCCTAGTATGCAAGGCTTAGCTTCAAGAACCAATTAGTTTAGAACGCGCAGCTTCTGAAAGCGTATAAAACCTCGTGCTTCTGTACCACACATTGACATTTGCTTGCATCAAGCTGCGTCCCGTCTCTTCATTCGCCGCAGTCAGGTTTACTAGGATCATCTTTAGGTTGGCCTTAGGGGTATCTCGGGCTTATGACAGCTTAGTTGCGTTTGGGTTTCCTAGTTATTATGACAGGCTCTAGTCCGCTCTTTACGCCGTGTGACCGTTGGCTTGGGTTTCTTGTGTGTCCGCGGTGGCTGGCACAAGATTTACCAACCCGGAAGGCTGCCGTGACTAAGTCAAGCTTGCGCTTATTGCTTACTGTTACTTACTGCTGAGTGCCCGTGGGGGTGTGGCTGAGCAAGGCGTCTTGGGCTACAGTTGGTAGTGTGTGCCTGATGCCTGCTCCTTTGGTCTTAGCAAGAGGCCTAGGGCATTTACACTGGGCCGCGGATACTTGCATGTATATGTCTAGCAGGAGCCAACTGTAAGGTTAGGACTAAGTCTTTTGTCCTCGGCTTTCATATCGTACGCCATCTTGGCATCTTCAGTGCCACGCTTTTGGATTGTAAGCTACGGGGACGTGGTTTCGTTGGCTGTTTGGGTGCCTATAGTCTTAGGGGCCTGTGAGTATGGGGGCTTTGGGTTAATATGAATTTAGTGTTGAGGTGTTGGGTAGGTGGTGTTTATGGGATATGTAAGATGTCAAGGAGAAGGCTAGGTTTGAGTGGTAAAGGTGTTAGAGGTTCTCGTGGTTGAATTGTACAACAATAGTTTGTCAAGCTATAGGTCCCGGGGAGGTGCCGGGCGAGAATATACAGGTCAAATAACTTCCCATCCACCTTCACACAACCTGTTTAACGTTGATTTTTGTCTGATGTTAAAACCCAGAAGAAGCGAACAACCCTTACAGGCACTTCCTGTGTTTACAGGTGGATCGGGCAAATCACGTAAGTCTGTTCTTCTGTGGTGGGATGATCAACGGAGACAATGGGATTCGCACAGAGAGACAGTCTCCGGTTCACCTCAAATAGTACAACTGAATGCAGTTGTTCGTGTTTTCCGAGAATGGAACGTACCCCTCAGCCTTGTTACTGATTCTGCTTCTGTTGCAGGTATTGTTACACGAGCTGAAGCTTCTGTGCTGCGGAGTGTTTCGCATTCCCAGCTTCTTGCCCTGTTACAGGAACTTATTTTCCTTTTGGACTCTCGATCTGCGCCTTATTTTGTTATGCATATTAGGTCTCATACCTCACTACCTGGTTTTCTTGCAGAAGGCAATCGACGAGCTGACCTATTGACGTGACCAGTTCAAGTACTGCCAGACCGGGTTGCACAAGCTAAACTAAGTCACTCTTTTTTCCATCGAAATGCTGGAGCTCTTAAGCGACAGTTTGACCTTACTTCTCAACAAGCGTCAAATATTGTTGCTGTCTGTCCTGATGGTCAAAAACATTCTTTCCCATCAATTGCTACAGGAGTTAATCCTAGAGGATGACAAAGCCTACAATTACGGCAAACAGATGTCACACATGGTTCTGAATTTGGTAACCTTAAATATATCCACTCTTCCATTGATACATTTTCAGGTGCCTTGTTTGCCTCTTGTCACACAGGAGAAAAGGCACGAGATGTTCGTAGACCTTTAATGCGTGCTTTTGCTACTTTAGGTATTCCCTTAAGCTGGACCATTATCTGTCTTTATCTTTATGTTTCAACAACTGTAAAAACCTTTTTTGCCCTATGGGGTATAACTCACATTACTGGCATTCCTCATTCCCCCACCGGTCAATCTCTCATTGAACGGTCGCATCAGTCTCCAAAACGTTTATTACAACAACAAAAAGGGGGAAGGGGAATGGCTATTCCGGAGGAACGGTTGCGGAAAGCATTGTATGGTTTAAATTTTGTGAATTGTTCTTTCATAGATAACAACCCACCGATAGTTCGACGTTTCACTGCAAATGCCTCCTTCGAGGCACGGGTTAAAGCCCCGGTATTGGTCCGAGATCCAGACACAGGTAAAATTATGGGACCGTATCCTCTTGTTACATGGGGAAAAGGTTATG
Organism: Falco punctatus; assembly: GCF_963210335.1. Classification (NCBI taxonomy): domain Eukaryota; kingdom Metazoa; phylum Chordata; class Aves; order Falconiformes; family Falconidae; genus Falco; species Falco punctatus. The sequence continues at coordinate 377,383 of NC_137584.1, read as the reverse complement.
CTTGTGTCCCTACAGAAAAAGGACCTAGATGGATCCCAGCGAAGACTGTAAGACCTTTCCGTGAACCTTTACTGCAGGCCACGGATACCGACACCGACCCTACAGAATGAAATAAAAACTGTGTGAGGATTACTGTTTTGCATTCATGTTAGATACCCAACGTCAGGACGTAGAATATACATTTCGCTTTTTACAGCGCCTAGAACGAATCGCTATCACCCTGGATCAAACCACTTAACAAAGGTGATACTCTCGGACCAAGCAGGGGAACAGGACAAGTCATTGTACACGGGACATGTGCATGGAACAATGATTCCCTTGACACCGATAAGGGGAAGGGAGGATTCATCATGAGAGAACAACTAGGTATTATGAAGGAGAATAGGAAAGATAAACATGGTTATTTAGTGTTTAATAGGGGTCTGCACGCTCGTAGAGATATATAGTTATGTAACTACAGGAGTGGTTTCTGCCCTGAGCCTGGTGGCGCACACGGCTGCGGTTTGTGTCCTGGCTCAGAGATGTAAACGGGGGCTTCTCTGTTATGGTAAAGTGTCTCTCTTTGCATAAAGAAGAGGGAATGAAGGGAATGACCCCAGAGGTATGTTCAGAGAAGGCATGCTATGTTTCGAACTTTTGGACGGAACCAGTTCTTGTTTGGTGTGCCCTTCCAGCTACGTATAATGTTAATCCAAAAGAAGATGATGTTGTTTACACTTTGAATGTCGATCATTGTCTTTCTGTAGATGCTAATGGAGTAGGAGGCTATGAGGGGAACGTGTCGCAGCGGTTCTTCTCTAATGCAGAGTAACAGCAGGGAAAGCATTGAAGAGTTAAATCACCTTGTTTGGTAGGCGGTTAAGAATGTGAGTCAAAATTGCCATTGCTTTTTGTTGTTGCTTCAAGGACACGGCTGTGAGGATTTTGATGGTATGTGCTGCGTGGATTTTAGGCGCCCCATTGCAGCAACACGGTATCAAAATCTGAGAAAATTTCAGCCTTTTTTGGCATCCATTCACTCAATTGGCAGTCTTGGTTGTTTGCTATTACCTTGGTTGCTGTCATGTTTGCAAGGGCCCTGCAGAACATGGCAAACCTGGTCCTAGCTGTTCAAAACCAAAAAGGGGCAATTGTCAAATGGTACGGAACAAAGACAGTGGGATATTTTGACATCGATAATATGTCTTGGTTGGTTTTTTATTTGTTCTATTACTTATGCCTTGTTTTTACTCGTTGGCTTTCAAAGGTTCTTTTGTGCGACAGGAAGGGGGAGACGCAGGAGCGGGCTGGAAACTCGGACCATGCGTGGCAATCGGTCAGCTGAGGGGAATGTGCTCGAGCTTGTCTAGACAACAATTAACATGATGAGGCATGTTTACAGAGCACAGGGGAGTGGGAGACGGATGGCGCCAAGGAAAGGTAAGCCCTTGCTGTTAATTGCTGGTAGTTAACCACCAGTCAGGGGTCGCCTAGTATGCAAGGCTTAGCTTCAAGAACCAATTAGTTTAGAACGCGCAGCTTCTGAAAGCGTATAAAACCTCGTGCTTCTGTACCACACATTGACATTTGCTTGCATCAAGCTGCGTCCCGTCTCTTCATTCGCCGCAGTCAGGTTTACTAGGATCATCTTTAGGTTGGCCTTAGGGGTATCTCGGGCTTATGACAGCTTAGTTGCGTTTGGGTTTCCTAGTTATTATGACAGGCTCTAGTCCGCTCTTTACGCCGTGTGACCGTTGGCTTGGGTTTCTTGTGTGTCCGCGGTGGCTGGCACAAGATTTACCAACCCGGAAGGCTGCCGTGACTAAGTCAAGCTTGCGCTTATTGCTTACTGTTACTTACTGCTGAGTGCCCGTGGGGGTGTGGCTGAGCAAGGCGTCTTGGGCTACAGTTGGTAGTGTGTGCCTGATGCCTGCTCCTTTGGTCTTAGCAAGAGGCCTAGGGCATTTACACTGGGCCGCGGATACTTGCATGTATATGTCTAGCAGGAGCCAACTGTAAGGTTAGGACTAAGTCTTTTGTCCTCGGCTTTCATATCGTACGCCATCTTGGCATCTTCAGTGCCACGCTTTTGGATTGTAAGCTACGGGGACGTGGTTTCGTTGGCTGTTTGGGTGCCTATAGTCTTAGGGGCCTGTGAGTATGGGGGCTTTGGGTTAATATGAATTTAGTGTTGAGGTGTTGGGTAGGTGGTGTTTATGGGATATGTAAGATGTCAAGGAGAAGGCTAGGTTTGAGTGGTAAAGGTGTTAGAGGTTCTCGTGGTTGAATTGTACAACAATAGTTTGTCAAGCTATAGGTCCCGGGGAGGTGCCGGGCGAGAATATACAGGTCAAATAACTTCCCATCCACCTTCACACAACCTGTTTAACGTTGATTTTTGTCTGATGTTAAAACCCAGAAGAAGCGAACAACCCTTACAGGCACTTCCTGTGTTTACAGGTGGATCGGGCAAATCACGTAAGTCTGTTCTTCTGTGGTGGGATGATCAACGGAGACAATGGGATTCGCACAGAGAGACAGTCTCCGGTTCACCTCAAATAGTACAACTGAATGCAGTTGTTCGTGTTTTCCGAGAATGGAACGTACCCCTCAGCCTTGTTACTGATTCTGCTTCTGTTGCAGGTATTGTTACACGAGCTGAAGCTTCTGTGCTGCGGAGTGTTTCGCATTCCCAGCTTCTTGCCCTGTTACAGGAACTTATTTTCCTTTTGGACTCTCGATCTGCGCCTTATTTTGTTATGCATATTAGGTCTCATACCTCACTACCTGGTTTTCTTGCAGAAGGCAATCGACGAGCTGACCTATTGACGTGACCAGTTCAAGTACTGCCAGACCGGGTTGCACAAGCTAAACTAAGTCACTCTTTTTTCCATCGAAATGCTGGAGCTCTTAAGCGACAGTTTGACCTTACTTCTCAACAAGCGTCAAATATTGTTGCTGTCTGTCCTGATGGTCAAAAACATTCTTTCCCATCAATTGCTACAGGAGTTAATCCTAGAGGATGACAAAGCCTACAATTACGGCAAACAGATGTCACACATGGTTCTGAATTTGGTAACCTTAAATATATCCACTCTTCCATTGATACATTTTCAGGTGCCTTGTTTGCCTCTTGTCACACAGGAGAAAAGGCACGAGATGTTCGTAGACCTTTAATGCGTGCTTTTGCTACTTTAGGTATTCCCTTAAGCTGGACCATTATCTGTCTTTATCTTTATGTTTCAACAACTGTAAAAACCTTTTTTGCCCTATGGGGTATAACTCACATTACTGGCATTCCTCATTCCCCCACCGGTCAATCTCTCATTGAACGGTCGCATCAGTCTCCAAAACGTTTATTACAACAACAAAAAGGGGGAAGGGGAATGGCTATTCCGGAGGAACGGTTGCGGAAAGCATTGTATGGTTTAAATTTTGTGAATTGTTCTTTCATAGATAACAACCCACCGATAGTTCGACGTTTCACTGCAAATGCCTCCTTCGAGGCACGGGTTAAAGCCCCGGTATTGGTCCGAGATCCAGACACAGGTAAAATTATGGGACCGTATCCTCTTGTTACATGGGGAAAAGGTTATGCTTGTGTCCCTACAGAAAAAGGACCTAGATGGATCCCAGCGAAGACTGTAAGACCTTTCCGTGAACCTTTACTGCAGGCCACGGATACCGACACCGACCCTACAGAATGAAATAAAAACTGTGTGAGGATTACTGTTTTGCATTCATGTTAGATACCCAACGTCAGGACGTAGAATATACATTTCGCTTTTTACAGCGCCTAGAACGAATCGCTATCACCCTGGATCAAACCACTTAACAAAGGTGATACTCTCGGACCAAGCAGGGGAACAGGACAAGTCATTGTACACGGGACATGTGCATGGAACAATGATTCCCTTGACACCGATAAGGGGAAGGGAGGATTCATCATGAGAGAACAACTAGGTATTATGAAGGAGAATAGGAAAGATAAACATGGTTATTTAGTGTTTAATAGGGGTCTGCACGCTCGTAGAGATATATAGTTATGTAACTACAGGAGTGGTTTCTGCCCTGAGCCTGGTGGCGCACACGGCTGCGGTTTGTGTCCTGGCTCAGAGATGTAAACGGGGGCTTCTCTGTTATGGTAAAGTGTCTCTCTTTGCATAAAGAAGAGGGAATGAAGGGAATGACCCCAGAGGTATGTTCAGAGAAGGCATGCTATGTTTCGAACTTTTGGACGGAACCAGTTCTTGTTTGGTGTGCCCTTCCAGCTACGTATAATGTTAATCCAAAAGAAGATGATGTTGTTTACACTTTGAATGTCGATCATTGTCTTTCTGTAGATGCTAATGGAGTAGGAGGCTATGAGGGGAACGTGTCGCAGCGGTTCTTCTCTAATGCAGAGTAACAGCAGGGAAAGCATTGAAGAGTTAAATCACCTTGTTTGGTAGGCGGTTAAGAATGTGAGTCAAAATTGCCACTGCTTTTTGTTGTTGCTTCAAGGACACGGCTGTGAGGATTTTGATGGTATGTGCTGCGTGGATTTTAGGCGCCCCATTGCAGCAACACGGTATCAAAATCTGAGAAAATTTCAGCCTTTTTTGGCATCCATTCACTCAATTGGCAGTCTTGGTTGTTTGCTATTACCTTGGTTGCTGTCATGTTTGCAAGGGCCCTGCAGAACATGGCAAACCTGGTCCTAGCTGTTCAAAACCAAAAAGGGGCAATTGTCAAATGGTACGGAACAAAGACAGTGGGATATTTTGACATTGATAATATGTCTTGGTTGGTTTTTTATTTGTTCTATTACTTATGCCTTGTTTTTACTCGTTGGCTTTCAAAGGTTCTTTTTGTGCGACAGGAAGGGGGAGACGCAGGAGCGGGCTGGAAACTCGGACCATGCGTGGCAATCGGTCAGCTGAGGGGAATGTGCTCGAGCTTGTCTAGACGACAATTAACATGATGAGGCATGTTTACAGAGCACAGGGACGTGGGAGACGGATGGCGCCAAGGAAAGGTAAGCCCTTGCTGTTAATTGCTGGTAGTTAACCACCAGTCAGGGGTCGCCTAGTATGCAAGGCTTAGCTTCAAGAACCAATTAGTTTAGAACGCGCAGCTTCTGAAAGCGTATAAAACCTCGTGCTTCTGTACCACACATTGACATTTGCTTGCATCAAGCTGCGTCCCGTCTCTTCATTCGCCGCAGTCAGGTTTACTAGGATCATCTTTAGGTTGGCCTTAGGGGTATCTCGGGCTTATGACAGCTTAGTTGCGTTTGGGTTTCCTAGTTATTATGACAGGCTCTAGTCCGCTCTTTACGCCGTGTGACCGTTGGCTTGGGTTTCTTGTGTGTCCGCGGTGGCTGGCACAAGATTTACCAACCCGGAAGGCTGCCGTGACTAAGTCAAGCTTGCGCTTATTGCTTACTGTTACTTACTGCTGAGTGCCCGTGGGGGTGTGGCTGAGCAAGGCGTCTTGGGCTACAGTTGGTAGTGTGTGCCTGATGCCTGCTCCTTTGGTCTTAGCAAGAGGCCTAGGGCATTTACACTGGGCCGCGGATACTTGCATGTATATGTCTAGCAGGAGCCAACTGTAAGGTTAGGACTAAGTCTTTTGTCCTCGGCTTTCATATCGTACGCCATCTTGGCATCTTCAGTGCCACGCTTTTGGATTGTAAGCTACGGGGACGTGGTTTCGTTGGCTGTTTGGGCGCCTATAGTCTTAGGGGCCTGTGAGTATGGGGGCTTTGGGTTAATATGATTTTGGTGTTGAGGTGTTGGGTAGGTGGTGTTTATGGGATATGTAAGATGTCAAGGAGAAGGCTAGGTTTGAGTGGTAAAGGTGTTAGAGGTTCTCGTGGTTGAATTGTACAACAATAGTTTGTCAAGCTATAGGTCCCGGGGAGGTGCCGGGCGAGAATATACAGGTCAAATAACTTCCCATCCACCTTCACACAACCTGTTTAACGTTGATTTTCGTCTGATGTTAAAACCCAGAAGAAGCGAACAACCCTTACAGGCACTTCCTGTGTTTACAGGTGGATCGGGCAAATCACGTAAGTCTGTTCTTCTGTGGTGGGATGATCAACGGAGACAATGGGATTCGCACAGAGAGACAGTCTCGGGTTCACCTCAAATAGTACAACTGAATGCAGTTGTTGGTGTTTTCCGAAAATGGAACGTACCCCTCAACCTTGTTACTGATTCTGCTTCTGTTGCAGGTATTGTTACACGAGCTGAAGCTTCTGTGCTGCGGAGTGTTTCGCATTCCCAACTTCTTGCCCTGTTACAGGAACTTATTTTCCTTTTGGACTCTCGATCTGCGCCTTATTTTGTTATGCATACTAGGTCTCATACCTCACTACCTGGTTTTCTTGCAGAAGGCAATCGACGAGCTGACCTATTGACGTGACCAGTTCAAGTACTGCCAGACCGGGTTGCACAAGCTAAACTAAGTCACTCTTTTTTCCATCGAAATGCTGGAGCTCTTAAGCGACAGTTTGACCTTACTTCTCAACAAGCGTCAAATATTGTTGCTGTCTGTCCTGATGGTCAAAAACATTCTTTCCCATCAATTGCTACAGGAGTTAATCCTAGAGGATGACAAAGCCTACAATTACGGCAAACAGATGTCACACATGGTTCTGAATTTGGTAACCTTAAATATATCCACTCTTCCATTGATACATTTTCAGGTGCCTTGTTTGCCTCTTGTCACACAGGAGAAAAGGCACGAGATGTTCGTAGACCTTTAATGCGTGCTTTTGCTACTTTAGGTATTCCCTTAAGCTGGACCATTATCTGTCTTTATCTTTATGTTTCAACAACTGTAAAAACCTTTTTTGCCCTATGGGGTATAACTCATATTACTGGCATTCCTCATTCCCCCACCGGTCAATCTCTCATTGAACGGTCGCATCAGTCTCTAAAACGTTTATTACAACAACAAAAAGGGGGAAGGGGAATGGCTATTCCGGAGGAACGGTTGCGGAAAGCATTGTATGGTTTAAATTTTGTGAATTGTTCTTTCATAGATAACAACCCACCGATAGTTCGACGTTTCACTGCAAATGCCTCCTTCGAGGCACGGGTTAAAGCCCCGGTATTGGTCCGAGATCCAGACACAGGTAAAATTATGGGACCGTATCCTCTTGTTACATGGGGAAAAGGTTATGCTTGTGTCCCTACAGAAAAAGGACCTAGATGGATCCCAGCGAAGACTGTAAGACCTTTCCGTGAACCTTTACTGCAGGCCACGGATACCGACACCGACCCTACAGAATGAAATAAAAACTGTGTGAGGATTACTGTTTTGCATTCATGTTAGATACCCAACGTCAGGACGTAGAATATACATTTCGCTTTTTACAGCGCCTAGAACGAATCGCTATCACCCTGGATCAAACCACTTAACAAAGGTGATACTCTCGGACCAAGCAGGGGAACAGGACAAGTCATTGTACACGGGACATGTGCATGGAACAATGATTCCCTTGACACCGATAAGGGGAAGGGAGGATTCATCATGAGAGAACAACTAGGTATTATGAAGGAGAATAGGAAAGATAAACATGGTTATTTAGTGTTTAATAGGGGTCTGCACGCTCGTAGAGATATATAGTTATGTAACTACAGGAGTGGTTTCTGCCCTGAGCCTGGTGGCGCACACGGCTGCGGTTTGTGTCCTGGCTCAGAGATGTAAACGGGGGCTTCTCTGTTATGGTAAAGTGTCTCTCTTTGCATAAAGAAGAGGGAATGAAGGGAATGACCCCAGAGGTATGTTCAGAGAAGGCATGCTATGTTTCGAACTTTTGGACGGAACCAGTTCTTGTTTGGTGTGCCCTTCCAGCTACGTATAATGTTAATCCAAAAGAAGATGATGTTGTTTACACTTTGAATGTCGATCATTGTCTTTCTGTAGATGCTAATGGAGTAGGAGGCTATGAGGGGAACGTGTCGCAGCGGTTCTTCTCTAATGCAGAGTAACAGCAGGGAAAGCATTGAAGAGTTAAATCACCTTGTTTGGTAGGCGGTTAAGAATGTGAGTCAAAATTGCCACTGCTTTTTGTTGTTGCTTCAAGGACACGGCTGTGAGGATTTTGATGGTATGTGCTGCGTGGATTTTAGGCGCCCCATTGCAGCAACACGGTATCAAAATCTGAGAAAATTTCAGCCTTTTTTGGCATCCATTCACTCAATTGGCAGTCTTGGTTGTTTGCTATTACCTTGGTTGCTGTCATGTTTGCAAGGGCCCTGCAGAACATGGCAAACCTGGTCCTAGCTGTTCAAAACCAAAAAGGGGCAATTGTCAAATGGTACGGAACAAAGACAGTGGGATATTTTGACATTGATAATATGTCTTGGTTGGTTTTTTATTTGTTCTATTACTTATGCCTTGTTTTTACTCGTTGGCTTTCAAAAGTTCTTTTTGTGCGACAGGAAGGGGGAGACGCAGGAGCGGGCTGGAAACTCGGACCATGCGTGGCAATCGGTCAGCTGAGGGGAATGTGCTCGAGCTTGTCTAGACGACAATTAACATGATGAGGCATGTTTACAGAGCACAGGGACGTGGGAGACGGATGGCGCCAAGGAAAGGTAAGCCCTTGCTGTTAATTGCTGGTAGTTAACCACCAGTCAGGGGTCGCCTAGTATGCAAGGCTTAGCTTCAAGAACCAATTAGTTTAGAACGCGCAGCTTCTGAAAGCGTATAAAACCTCGTGCTTCTGTACCACACATTGACATTTGCTTGCATCAAGCTGCGTCCCGTCTCTTCATTCGCCGCAGTCAGGTTTACTAGGATCATCTTTAGGTTGGCCTTAGGGGTATCTCGGGCTTATGACAGCTTAGTTGCGTTTGGGTTTCCTAGTTATTATGACAGGCTCTAGTCCGCTCTTTACGCCGTGTGACCGTTGGCTTGGGTTTCTTGTGTGTCCGCGGTGGCTGGCACAAGATTTACCAACCCGGAAGGCTGCCGTGACTAAGTCAAGCTTGCGCTTATTGCTTACTGTTACTTACTGCTGAGTGCCCGTGGGGGTGTGGCTGAGCAAGGCGTCTTGGGCTACAGTTGGTAGTGTGTGCCTGATGCCTGCTCCTTTGGTCTTAGCAAGAGGCCTAGGGCATTTACACTGGGCCGCGGATACTTGCATGTATATGTCTAGCAGGAGCCAACTGTAAGGTTAGGACTAAGTCTTTTGTCCTCGGCTTTCATATCGTACGCCATCTTGGCATCTTCAGTGCCACGCTTTTGGATTGTAAGCTACGGGGACGTGGTTTCGTTGGCTGTTTGGGCGCCTATAGTCTTAGGGGCGTGTGAGTATGGGGGCTTTGGGTTAATATGATTTTGGTGTTGAGGTGTTGGGTAGGTGGTGTTTATGGGATATGTAAGATGTCAAGGAGAAGGCTAGGTTTGAGTGGTAAAGGTGTTAGAGGTTCTCGTGGTTGAATTGTACAACAATAGTTTGTCAAGCTATAGGTCCCGGGGAGGTGCCGGGCGAGAATATACAGGTCAAATAACTTCCCATCCACCTTCACACAACCTGTTTAACGTTGATTTTCGTCTGATGTTAAAACCCAGAAGAAGCGAACAACCCTTACAGGCACTTCCTGTGTTTACAGGTGGATCGGGCAAATCACGTAAGTCTGTTCTTCTGTGGTGGGATGATCAACGGAGACAATGGGATTCGCACAGAGAGACAGTCTCGGGTTCACCTCAAATAGTACAACTGAATGCAGTTGTTGGTGTTTTCCGAAAATGGAACGTACCCCTCAACCTTGTTACTGATTCTGCTTCTGTTGCAGGTATTGTTACACGAGCTGAAGCTTCTGTGCTGCGGAGTGTTTCGCATTCCCAACTTCTTGCCCTGTTACAGGAACTTATTTTCCTTTTGGACTCTCGATCTGCGCCTTATTTTGTTATGCATACTAGGTCTCATACCTCACTACCTGGTTTTCTTGCAGAAGGCAATCGACGAGCTGACCTATTGACGTGACCAGTTCAAGTACTGCCAGACCGGGTTGCACAAGCTAAACTAAGTCACTCTTTTTTCCATCGAAATGCTGGAGCTCTTAAGCGACAGTTTGACCTTACTTCTCAACAAGCGTCAAATATTGTTGCTGTCTGTCCTGATGGTCAAAAACATTCTTTCCCATCAATTGCTACAGGAGTTAATCCTAGAGGATGACAAAGCCTACAATTACGGCAAACAGATGTCACACATGGTTCTGAATTTGGTAACCTTAAATATATCCACTCTTCCATTGATACATTTTCAGGTGCCTTGTTTGCCTCTTGTCACACAGGAGAAAAGGCACGAGATGTTCGTAGACCTTTAATGCGTGCTTTTGCTACTTTAGGTATTCCCTTAAGCTGGACCATTATCTGTCTTTATCTTTATGTTTCAACAACTGTAAAAACCTTTTTTGCCCTATGGGGTATAACTCATATTACTGGCATTCCTCATTCCCCCACCGGTCAATCTCTCATTGAACGGTCGCATCAGTCTCTAAAACGTTTATTACAACAACAAAAAGGGGGAAGGGGAATGGCTATTCTGGAGGAACGGTTGCGGAAAGCATTGTATGGTTTAAATTTTGTGAATTGTTCTTTCATAGATAACAACCCACCGATAGTTCGACGTTTCACTGCAAATGCCTCCTTCGAGGCACGGGTTAAAGCCCCGGTATTGGTCCGAGATCCAGACACAGGTAAAATTATGGGACCGTATCCTCTTGTTACATGGGGAAAAGGTTATGCTTGTGTCCCTACAGAAAAAGGACCTAGATGGATCCCAGCGAAGACTGTAAGACCTTTCCGTGAACCTTTACTGCAGGCCACGGATACCGACACCGACCCTACAGAATGAAATAAAAACTGTGTGAGGATTACTGTTTTGCATTCATGTTAGATACCCAACGTCAGGACGTAGAATATACATTTCGCTTTTTACAGCGCCTAGAACGAATCGCTATCACCCTGGATCAAACCACTTAACAAAGGTGATACTCTCGGACCAAGCAGGGGAACAGGACAAGTCATTGTACACGGGACATGTGCATGGAACAATGATTCCCTTGACACCGATAAGGGGAAGGGAGGATTCATCATGAGAGAACAACTAGGTATTATGAAGGAGAATAGGAAAGATAAACATGGTTATTTAGTGTTTAATAGGGGTCTGCACGCTCGTAGAGATATATAGTTATGTAACTACAGGAGTGGTTTCTGCCCTGAGCCTGGTGGCGCACACGGCTGCGGTTTGTGTCCTGGCTCAGAGATGTAAACGGGGGCTTCTCTGTTATGGTAAAGTGTCTCTCTTTGCATAAAGAAGAGGGAATGAAGGGAATGACCCCAGAGGTATGTTCAGAGAAGGCATGCTATGTTTCGAACTTTTGGACGGAACCAGTTCTTGTTTGGTGTGCCCTTCCAGCTACGTATAATGTTAATCCAAAAGAAGATGATGTTGTTTACACTTTGAATGTCGATCATTGTCTTTCTGTAGATGCTAATGGAGTAGGAGGCTATGAGGGGAACGTGTCGCAGCGGTTCTTCTCTAATGCAGAGTAACAGCAGGGAAAGCATTGAAGAGTTAAATCACCTTGTTTGGTAGGCGGTTAAGAATGTGAGTCAAAATTGCCACTGCTTTTTGTTGTTGCTTCAAGGACACGGCTGTGAGGATTTTGATGGTATGTGCTGCGTGGATTTTAGGCGCCCCATTGCAGCAACACGGTATCAAAATCTGAGAAAATTTCAGCCTTTTTTGGCATCCATTCACTCAATTGGCAGTCTTGGTTGTTTGCTATTACCTTGGTTGCTGTCATGTTTGCAAGGGCCCTGCAGAACATGGCAAACCTGGTCCTAGCTGTTCAAAACCAAAAAGGGGCAATTGTCAAATGGTACGGAACAAAGACAGTGGGATATTTTGACATTGATAATATGTCTTGGTTGGTTTTTTATTTGTTCTATTACTTATGCCTTGTTTTTACTCGTTGGCTTTCAAAGGTTCTTTTTGTGCGACAGGAAGGGGGAGACGCAGGAGCGGGCTGGAAACTCGGACCATGCGTGGCAATCAGTCAGCTGAGGGGAATGTGCTCGAGCTTGTCTAGACGACAATTAACATGATGAGGCATGTTTACAGAGCACAGGGACGTGGGAGACGGATGGCGCCAAGGAAAGGTAAGCCCTTGCTGTTAATTGCTGGTAGTTAACCACCAGTCAGGGGTCGCCTAGTATGCAAGGCTTAGCTTCAAGAACCAATTAGTTTAGAACGCGCAGCTTCTGAAAGCGTATAAAACCTCGTGCTTCTGTACCACACATTGACATTTGCTTGCATCAAGCTGCGTCCCGTCTCTTCATTCGCCGCAGTCAGGTTTACTAGGATCATCTTTAGGTTGGCCTTAGGGGTATCTCGGGCTTATGACAGCTTAGTTGCGTTTGGGTTTCCTAGTTATTATGACAGGCTCTAGTCCGCTCTTTACGCCGTGTGACCGTTGGCTTGGGTTTCTTGTGTGTCCGCGGTGGCTGGCACAAGATTTACCAACCCGGAAGGCTGCCGTGACTAAGTCAAGCTTGCGCTTATTGCTTACTGTTACTTACTGCTGAGTGCCCGTGGGGGTGTGGCTGAGCAAGGCGTCTTGGGCTACAGTTGGTAGTGTGTGCCTGATGCCTGCTCCTTTGGTCTTAGCAAGAGGCCTAGGGCATTTACACTGGGCCGCGGATACTTGCATGTATATGTCTAGCAGGAGCCAACTGTAAGGTTAGGACTAAGTCTTTTGTCCTCGGCTTTCATATCGTACGCCATCTTGGCATCTTCAGTGCCACGCTTTTGGATTGTAAGCTACGGGGACGTGGTTTCGTTGGCTGTTTGGGCGCCTATAGTCTTAGGGGCGTGTGAGTATGGGGGCTTTGGGTTAATATGATTTTGGTGTTGAGGTGTTGGGTAGGTGGTGTTTATGGGATATGTAAGATGTCAAGGAGAAGGCTAGGTTTGAGTGGTAAAGGTGTTAGAGGTTCTCGTGGTTGAATTGTACAACAATAGTTTGTCAAGCTATAGGTCCCGGGGAGGTGCCGGGCGAGAATATACAGGTCAAATAACTTCCCATCCACCTTCACACAACCTGTTTAACGTTGATTTTCGTCTGATGTTAAAACCCAGAAGAAGCGAACAACCCTTACAGGCACTTCCTGTGTTTACAGGTGGATCGGGCAAATCACGTAAGTCTGTTCTTCTGTGGTGGGATGATCAACGGAGACAATGGGATTCGCACAGAGAGACAGTCTCGGGTTCACCTCAAATAGTACAACTGAATGCAGTTGTTGGTGTTTTCCGAAAATGGAACGTACCCCTCAACCTTGTTACTGATTCTGCTTCTGTTGCAGGTATTGTTACACGAGCTGAAGCTTCTGTGCTGCGGAGTGTTTCGCATTCCCAACTTCTTGCCCTGTTACAGGAACTTATTTTCCTTTTGGACTCTCGATCTGCGCCTTATTTTGTTATGCATATTAGGTCTCATACCTCACTACCTGGTTTTCTTGCAGAAGGCAATCGACGAGCTGACCTATTGACGTGACCAGTTCAAGTACTGCCAGACCGGGTTGCACAAGCTAAACTAAGTCACTCTTTTTTCCATCGAAATGCTGGAGCTCTTAAGCGACAGTTTGACCTTACTTCTCAACAAGCGTCAAATATTGTTGCTGTCTGTCCTGATGGTCAAAAACATTCTTTCCCATCAATTGCTACAGGAGTTAATCCTAGAGGATGACAAAGCCTACAATTACGGCAAACAGATGTCACACATGGTTCTGAATTTGGTAACCTTAAATATATCCACTCTTCCATTGATACATTTTCAGGTGCCTTGTTTGCCTCTTGTCACACAGGAGAAAAGGCACGAGATGTTCGTAGACCTTTAATGCGTGCTTTTGCTACTTTAGGTATTCCCTTAAGCTGGACCATTATCTGTCTTTATCTTTATGTTTCAACAACTGTAAAAACCTTTTTTGCCCTATGGGGTATAACTCATATTACTGGCATTCCTCATTCCCCCACCGGTCAATCTCTCATTGAACGGTCGCATCAGTCTCTAAAACGTTTATTACAACAACAAAAAGGGGGAAGGGGAATGGCTATTCTGGAGGAACGGTTGCGGAAAGCATTGTATGGTTTAAATTTTGTGAATTGTTCTTTCATAGATAACAACCCACCGATAGTTCGACGTTTCACTGCAAATGCCTCCTTCGAGGCACGGGTTAAAGCCCCGGTATTGGTCCGAGATCCAGACACAGGTAAAATTATGGGACCGTATCCTCTTGTTACATGGGGAAAAGGTTATGCTTGTGTCCCTACAGAAAAAGGACCTAGATGGATCCCAGCGAAGACTGTAAGACCTTTCCGTGAACCTTTACTGCAGGCCACGGATACTGACACCGACCCTACAGAATGAAATAAAAACTGTGTGAGGATTACTGTTTTGCATTCATGTTAGATACCCAACGTCAGGACGTAGAATATACATTTCGCTTTTTACAGCGCCTAGAACGAATCGCTATCACCCTGGATCAAACCACTTAACAAAGGTGATACTCTCGGACCAAGCAGGGGAACAGGACAAGTCATTGTACACGGGACATGTGCATGGAACAATGATTCCCTTGACACCGATAAGGGGAAGGGAGGATTCATCATGAGAGAACAACTAGGTATTATGAAGGAGAATAGGAAAGATAAACATGGTTATTTAGTGTTTAATAGGGGTCTGCACGCTCGTAGAGATATATAGTTATGTAACTACAGGAGTGGTTTCTGCCCTGAGCCTGGTGGCGCACACGGCTGCGGTTTGTGTCCTGGCTCAGAGATGTAAACGGGGGCTTCTCTGTTATGGTAAAGTGTCTCTCTTTGCATAAAGAAGAGGGAATGAAGGGAATGACCCCAGAGGTATGTTCAGAGAAGGCATGCTATGTTTCGAACTTTTGGACGGAACCAGTTCTTGTTTGGTGTGCCCTTCCAGCTACGTATAATGTTAATCCAAAAGAAGATGATGTTGTTTACACTTTGAATGTCGATCATTGTCTTTCTGTAGATGCTAATGGAGTAGGAGGCTATGAGGGGAACGTGTCGCAGCGGTTCTTCTCTAATGCAGAGTAACAGCAGGGAAAGCATTGAAGAGTTAAATCACCTTGTTTGGTAGGCGGTTAAGAATGTGAGTCAAAATTGCCACTGCTTTTTGTTGTTGCTTCAAGGACACGGCTGTGAGGATTTTGATGGTATGTGCTGCGTGGATTTTAGGCGCCCCATTGCAGCAACACGGTATCAAAATCTGAGAAAATTTCAGCCTTTTTTGGCATCCATTCACTCAATTGGCAGTCTTGGTTGTTTGCTATTACCTTGGTTGCTGTCATGTTTGCAAGGGCCCTGCAGAACATGGCAAACCTGGTCCTAGCTGTTCAAAACCAAAAAGGGGCAATTGTCAAATGGTACGGAACAAAGACAGTGGGATATTTTGACATTGATAATATGTCTTGGTTGGTTTTTTATTTGTTCTATTACTTATGCCTTGTTTTTACTCGTTGGCTTTCAAAGGTTCTTTTTGTGCGACAGGAAGGGGGAGACGCAGGAGCGGGCTGGAAACTCGGACCATGCGTGGCAATCGGTCAGCTGAGGGGAATGTGCTCGAGCTTGTCTAGACGACAATTAACATGATGAGGCATGTTTACAGAGCACAGGGACGTGGGAGACGGATGGCGCCAAGGAAAGGTAAGCCCTTGCTGTTAATTGCTGGTAGTTAACCACCAGTCAGGGGTCGCCTAGTATGCAAGGCTTAGCTTCAAGAACCAATTAGTTTAGAACGCGCAGCTTCTGAAAGCGTATAAAACCTCGTGCTTCTGTACCACACATTGACATTTGCTTGCATCAAGCTGCGTCCCGTCTCTTCATTCGCCGCAAATTGGTGACCCCGACGTGATCCGTTTAAGGATCTAACGTGAAGGGCTTTCGAATCGCCTATCTGAGCGACATGCAACGAATCCCACAGAACTTTGACTGATCTGCCGGCCAGAAATACCTCCGGAGTTGAGAGGTGAGCTGTGGGAAATCCGTAATGGGGAATCAGGCTTCGTCCCCAGAAGGTGACGTTTATGAGCTTATGAAAGGTCTTCTTAATAAACATAAGTAAAATATCTCTGGGCAAGACCTTAAAGCAATGCTCAGGTGGGTGCAAGTAAATATGCCTGCAGTGGCTGCAACTACAATTTTTAGGCGGGAACTTTGGGACGACACAGGGGTGAAATTATGGGATTCTGCGAGAAAAGGCAATATTGAGTCCCACCGTCTGCTTTCTTCATGGAGAGTTATTTTTGAGACTATGAACGCAGAGGAAGGAGAGGAGGAGGAATCGCAAGCTCCTATAGCTCTTTCCTTATCAGCCTCTAAGTCACAGTGCTCTAGACCCCTGGGTGTCAATGCGGTGGGGTATCTGCCAGAAGAAGATCCTTTTGACCCGGGACCGCTAGACCGTGCAAAAGAACCTGGTTTATACCCTCCTGATCTACGTGACGTGTGGGCAAAAATAAAGAGACAAGCCTTAAAGGAGGGGGATTTAGAAATGGCTAAAACTATAGTTGCTCCGGTCTTGTATTCTCAGGGTTGAGCAGGGGGAGCACGATGGGAGGCTCTTTCTTTTTCGGTTGTTAAAGAACTGCGCCGCACAGTTACAGAACATGGTATTTCTTCTCCCTGTTGTATAAGTCTGTTATCTTCCGTGTTTGATACTTATATCGTGACTCCTCGTGATTTGAAATCTTTAGCACGATTGCTGCTAACCCGGACTCGGTATACGTTGTGGGAGTCGCACTGGAAAGGAGGATTGCAAGCACTCCTCCTCACGTATGTTAATCATAATGATCCTGTATTAGCTGCACTAACAATAGAACATCTTACGGGCACCGGTGCACATGTTGATCCGGTAACACGGGCTCAACACTGCCCCCGTGCGGCTCTCGAGGCACTTAGAGAAGAGGCGAAAAAGGCTTTTCTCCAGGTTCCTGACGTACAAACGCCACAAAAAGCCTTTACTAACATCACTCAGGAGTCTCGAGAACCTTATATGCAGTTTATTGACAGACTAAAACAGGCTTTGGAACGTCAAGTAGATAATGCGGAAGCTCGAGGTATATTGCTGACAAAACTAGCTGTTGAAAATGCTAATGTTGATTTGTAAAAGGCTATTGAAGTCTCTTCCCAACCCGAACCCCACTCTAGTGGAAGTGGTGGAAGCATGTAACCGAATCGGTACGGTTGACCACAGGTTTGAAGCTATGGCTGCTGCTTTTGCAACGATGCGTGGTGTGGGGAATTGCTATGGTTGTGGTAAGCCTGGTCATCTAAAGAGAAATTGTCTTGGGCGGGCTGCGGGGAATAAACAACAACCTCCTGGTAGTGGAGTTTGTCCGACATGTCGGAAAGGGCGTCATTATGCTAATCAATGTCGATCTAAGTATGATTTCCAGGGACAACAGATACAGGGAAACCGACCGCGGAGTGCGGGGCAGCGACGCGTGCAGACACAAATGCCACAGCTGACATTTCAACAAGCTCGGAGAGAAGTACCGACACCTCAAGTCTCTGTCCAGCAACCTCAGGCAGCGCAGGATTGGACCTGGCAACCTCACACACAGTAACGTTGCTGGATTCCTCGGTTCGTTTATTATCAACAAATGTCAAAGGACCATTACCCCCTGCTACACAAGCTCTATTAGTTGGTAGATCTTCCACAACGTTGTGTGGTCTATTTGTTTTACCAGGTGTTATTGACTCTGACAGGGTGGACGAAATCAAAATTATGGCGTGGACTCCATTTCCACCTTGTACGATACCTCAGGGTAGTCGAATAGCGCAATTGATTTTGATCCCGGCAGGGGTAAGCTCTCTTACCACTGATCACCCTCCGCAGAGGAGAGGAGGTAGTGCATCTACAGGGTTACCTCACATTTTGTGGGTACAATCTATTTCTCCACAGCGACCTATGTATCAGTGTACCCTTATTTACAACGACCAACAAATAGCATTAAATGGGATCATTGACACTGGAGCTGATGTCACAGTAATTTCTCAAGCCAAATGGCCTCCGCAATGGCCACTGACTAATGTCTCTCAGACACTGGCTGGGATAGGGGGACTGGTAACAGTCGTCAGAGTTTGGAACCAATTTGAATTGAAGGACCAGAGGGACATGTGGCTTCTGTTAAACCTTTTGTGCTACCTGTCCCTATGGTTTTGTGGGGACGTGATGTATTGTCACAATGGGGAATGTCTATCCATACACATTTTTAGATGGGGCCATTGAAGTGCGTGACACCCTAAAAATAACCTGGAAGACTGATGTTCCTATTTGGGTGGCTCAATGGCCCCTTCCTTTGGAAAAACTCCGCGTACTTCAAAACTTAGTCTCAGAACAACTGTCCAAAGGACACATTGTACCTTCTACCCGCCCATGGAATTCACCAGTTTTTGTTATTAAAAAACAAACTGGCAAGGGGCGCTTGCTCCATGATCTCAGAAAAATTAATGATGCTTTGGAAGATATGGGAGCCCTCCAACCCGGGCTCCCGTCTCCAACTATGATCCCTCGACATTGGCATCTAACTGTCATAGATATTAAAGATTGTTTTTCCAGTATCCCATTGCATCTAGATGATGCCCCAAATCTTGCCTTTTCCATTCCGAGCCTCAACACGCAAGCTCCGTTGCAGAGATATCAGTGGGTTGGACTGCCACAAGGTATGAAAAATAGCCCAACAACGTGTCAATGGTATGTTGCAAAAATACTCGGTCCTGTCCGAAACGCTATGCCTACTGTGTTATTGTATCATTATATGGATGACCTTTTAGTGGCAGCACAACATCACGAAGTCATGGAGAAAGCTGTAGCCCTTGTCACGGATGCCGTGAATTCGGCAGGTCTCTCTATAGCACCAGAAAAGGTCCAAAAGTTTCCCCCTTGGAAATATCTGGGCTGGCGGATAAGAGCACAAACTATTGTTCCTCAACCATTGCAGAGCAATACCAATGTAAGAAACCTGCATGATGCACAAAAATTACTGGGAACAATAAATTGGGTTCGACCATTATTGGGAATTTCTAATACAGACTTGGGTCCTCTGTTTGACCTACTAAAAGGGGACACTAATCTTGTTCTCCACGTAATCTTAACTCTGAAGCAGATAGCTCTTTACAACAGGTTGCCTCAGCTATCGCTTCTCGACAGGCCCACCGATGGGCCCCTGAACTGCCTTTTTACTTGATGATTTTAAACGGCTGTACGACAGCCTCATGCCCTGATATTTCAACGGGACCTTCAGAACTCAGACCCCCTGTTGATTATTGAATGGATCCTTTTACCTAACCAGCCTACAAAAACTATTTTGACACAACAGGAAACGTTTGAGCCTCTGATTGTTAAAGTTAGATCACGCCTGTTAACCTTATCAGGGAAGGATTTTGTCTCTATTTGTCTACCAATAACAACAGTATACTTAAAATGGCTTTTTCGGCAATCAGACACCTTTGTTATGGCACTTGCCGACTATACAGGTCAAATAACTTCCCATCCACCTTCACACAACCTGTTTAACGTTGATTTTTGTCTGATGTTAAAACCCAGAAGAAGCGAACAACCCTTACAGGCACTTCCTGTGTTTACAGGTGGATCGGGCAAATCACGTAAGTCTGTTCTTCTGTGGTGGGATGATCAACGGAGACAATGGGATTCGCACAGAGAGACAGTCTCGGGTTCACCTCAAATAGTACAACTGAATGCAGTTGTTGGTGTTTTCCGAAAATGGAACGTACCCCTCAACCTTGTTACTGATTCTGCTTCTGTTGCAGGTATTGTTACACGAGCTGAAGCTTCTGTGCTGCGGAGTGTTTCGCATTCCCAACTTCTTGCCCTGTTACAGGAACTTATTTTCCTTTTGGACTCTCGATCTGCGCCTTATTTTGTTATGCATATTAGGTCTCATACCTCACTACCTGGTTTTCTTGCAGAAGGCAATCGACGAGCTGACCTATTGACGTGACCAGTTCAAGTACTGCCAGACCGGGTTGCACAAGCTAAACTAAGTCACTCTTTTTTCCATCGAAATGCTGGAGCTCTTAAGCGACAGTTTGACCTTACTTCTCAACAAGCGTCAAATATTGTTGCTGTCTGTCCTGATGGTCAAAAACATTCTTTCCCATCAATTGCTACAGGAGTTAATCCTAGAGGATGACAAAGCCTACAATTACGGCAAACAGATGTCACACATGGTTCTGAATTTGGTAACCTTAAATATATCCACTCTTCCATTGATACATTTTCAGGTGCCTTGTTTGCCTCTTGTCACACAGGAGAAAAGGCACGAGATGTTCGTAGACCTTTAATGCGTGCTTTTGCTACTTTAGGTATTCCCTTAAGCTGGACCATTATCTGTCTTTATGTTTCAACAACTGTAAAAACCTTTTTTGCCCTATGGGGTATAACTCATATTACTGGCATTCCTCATTCCCCCACCGGTCAATCTCTCATTGAACGGTTGCATCAGTCTCTAAAACGTTTATTACAACAACAAAAAGGGGGAAGGGGAATGGCTATTCTGGAGGAACGGTTGCGGAAAGCATTGTATGGTTTAAATTTTGTGAATTGTTCTTTCATAGATAACAACCCACCGATAGTTCGACGTTTCACTGCAAATGCCTCCTTCGAGGCACGGGTTAAAGCCCCGGTATTGGTCCGAGATCCAGACACAGGTAAAATTATGGGACCGTATCCTCTTGTTACATGGGGAAAAGGTTATGCTTGTGTCCCTACAGAAAAAGGACCTAGATGGATCCCAGCGAAGACTGTAAGACCTTTCCGTGAACCTTTACTGCAGGCCACGGATACCGACACCGACCCTACAGAATGAAATAAAAACTGTGTGAGGATTACTGTTTTGCATTCATGTTAGATACCCAACGTCAGGACGTAGAATATACATTTCGCTTTTTACAGCGCCTAGAACGAATCGCTATCACCCTGGATCAAACCACTTAACAAAGGTGATACTCTCGGACCAAGCAGGGGAACAGGACAAGTCATTGTACACGGGACATGTGCATGGAACAATGATTCCCTTGACACCGATAAGGGGAAGGGAGGATTCATCATGAGAGAACAACTAGGTATTATGAAGGAGAATAGGAAAGATAAACATGGTTATTTAGTGTTTAATAGGGGTCTGCACGCTCGTAGAGATATATAGTTATGTAACTACAGGAGTGGTTTCTGCCCTGAGCCTGGTGGCGCACACGGCTGCGGTTTGTGTCCTGGCTCAGAGATGTAAACGGGGGCTTCTCTGTTATGGTAAAGTGTCTCTCTTTGCATAAAGAAGAGGGAATGAAGGGAATGACCCCAGAGGTATGTTCAGAGAAGGCATGCTATGTTTCGAACTTTTGGACGGAACCAGTTCTTGTTTGGTGTGCCCTTCCAGCTACGTATAATGTTAATCCAAAAGAAGATGATGTTGTTTACACTTTGAATGTCGATCATTGTCTTTCTGTAGATGCTAATGGAGTAGGAGGCTATGAGGGGAACGTGTCGCAGCGGTTCTTCTCTAATGCAGAGTAACAGCAGGGAAAGCATTGAAGAGTTAAATCACCTTGTTTGGTAGGCGGTTAAGAATGTGAGTCAAAATTGCCACTGCTTTTTGTTGTTGCTTCAAGGACACGGCTGTGAGGATTTTGATGGTATGTGCTGCGTGGATTTTAGGCGCCCCATTGCAGCAACACGGTATCAAAATCTGAGAAAATTTCAGCCTTTTTTGGCATCCATTCACTCAATTGGCAGTCTTGGTTGTTTGCTATTACCTTGGTTGCTGTCATGTTTGCAAGGGCCCTGCAGAACATGGCAAACCTGGTCCTAGCTGTTCAAAACCAAAAAGGGGCAATTGTCAAATGGTACGGAACAAAGACAGTGGGATATTTTGACATTGATAATATGTCTTGGTTGGTTTTTTATTTGTTCTATTACTTATGCCTTGTTTTTACTCGTTGGCTTTCAAAGGTTCTTTTTGTGCGACAGGAAGGGGGAGACGCAGGAGCGGGCTGGAAACTCGGACCATGCGTGGCAATCGGTCAGCTGAGGGGAATGTGCTCGAGCTTGTCTAGACGACAATTAACATGATGAGGCATGTTTACAGAGCACAGGGACGTGGGAGACGGATGGCGCCAAGGAAAGGTAAGCCCTTGCTGTTAATTGCTGGTAGTTAACCACCAGTCAGGGGTCGCCTAGTATGCAAGGCTTAGCTTCAAGAACCAATTAGTTTAGAACGCGCAGCTTCTGAAAGCGTATAAAACCTCGTGCTTCTGTACCACACATTGACATTTGCTTGCATCAAGCTGCGTCCCGTCTCTTCATTCGCCGCAGTCAGGTTTACTAGGATCATCTTTAGGTTGGCCTTAGGGGTATCTCGGGCTTATGACAGCTTAGTTGCGTTTGGGTTTCCTAGTTATTATGACAGGCTCTAGTCCGCTCTTTACGCCGTGTGACCGTTGGCTTGGGTTTCTTGTGTGTCCGCGGTGGCTGGCACAAGATTTACCAACCCGGAAGGCTGCCGTGACTAAGTCAAGCTTGCGCTTATTGCTTACTGTTACTTACTGCTGAGTGCCCGTGGGGGTGTGGCTGAGCAAGGCGTCTTGGGCTACAGTTGGTAGTGTGTGCCTGATGCCTGCTCCTTTGGTCTTAGCAAGAGGCCTAGGGCATTTACACTGGGCCGCGGATACTTGCATGTATATGTCTAGCAGGAGCCAACTGTAAGGTTAGGACTAAGTCTTTTGTCCTCGGCTTTCATATCGTACGCCATCTTGGCATCTTCAGTGCCACGCTTTTGGATTGTAAGCTACGGGGACGTGGTTTCGTTGGCTGTTTGGGCGCCTATAGTCTTAGGGGCGTGTGAGTATGGGGGCTTTGGGTTAATATGATTTTGGTGTTGAGGTGTTGGGTAGGTGGTGTTTATGGGATATGTAAGATGTCAAGGAGAAGGCTAGGTTTGAGTGGTAAAGGTGTTAGAGGTTCTCGTGGTTGAATTGTACAACAATAGTTTGTCAAGCTATAGGTCCCGGGGAGGTGCCGGGCGAGAATATACAGGTCAAATAACTTCCCATCCACCTTCACACAACCTGTTTAACGTTGATTTTCGTCTGATGTTAAAACCCAGAAGAAGCGAACAACCCTTACAGGCACTTCCTGTGTTTACAGGTGGATCGGGCAAATCACGTAAGTCTGTTCTTCTGTGGTGGGATGATCAACGGAGACAATGGGATTCGCACAGAGAGACAGTCTCGGGTTCACCTCAAATAGTACAACTGAATGCAGTTGTTGGTGTTTTCCGAAAATGGAACGTACCCCTCAACCTTGTTACTGATTCTGCTTCTGTTGCAGGTATTGTTACACGAGCTGAAGCTTCTGTGCTGCGGAGTGTTTCGCATTCCCAACTTCTTGCCCTGTTACAGGAACTTATTTTCCTTTTGGACTCTCGATCTGCGCCTTATTTTGTTATGCATATTAGGTCTCATACCTCACTACCTGGTTTTCTTGCAGAAGGCAATCGACGAGCTGACCTATTGACGTGACCAGTTCAAGTACTGCCAGACCGGGTTGCACAAGCTAAACTAAGTCACTCTTTTTTCCATCGAAATGCTGGAGCTCTTAAGCGACAGTTTGACCTTACTTCTCAACAAGCGTCAAATATTGTTGCTGTCTGTCCTGATGGTCAAAAACATTCTTTCCCATCAATTGCTACAGGAGTTAATCCTAGAGGATGACAAAGCCTACAATTACGGCAAACAGATGTCACACATGGTTCTGAATTTGGTAACCTTAAATATATCCACTCTTCCATTGATACATTTTCAGGTGCCTTGTTTGCCTCTTGTCACACAGGAGAAAAGGCACGAGATGTTCGTAGACCTTTAATGCGTGCTTTTGCTACTTTAGGTATTCCCTTAAGCTGGACCATTATCTGTCTTTATCTTTATGTTTCAACAACTGTAAAAACCTTTTTTGCCCTATGGGGTATAACTCATATTACTGGCATTCCTCATTCCCCCACCGGTCAATCTCTCATTGAACGGTCGCATCAGTCTCTAAAACGTTTATTACAACAACAAAAAGGGGGAAGGGGAATGGCTATTCTGGAGGAACGGTTGCGGAAAGCATTGTATGGTTTAAATTTTGTGAATTGTTCTTTCATAGATAACAACCCACCGATAGTTCGACGTTTCACTGCAAATGCCTCCTTCGAGGCACGGGTTAAAGCCCCGGTATTGGTCCGAGATCCAGACACAGGTAAAATTATGGGACCGTATCCTCTTGTTACATGGGGAAAAGGTTATGCTTGTGTCCCTACAGAAAAAGGACCTAGATGGATCCCAGCGAAGACTGTAAGACCTTTCCGTGAACCTTTACTGCAGGCCACGGATACCGACACCGACCCTACAGAATGAAATAAAAACTGTGTGAGGATTACTGTTTTGCATTCATGTTAGATACCCAACGTCAGGACGTAGAATATACATTTCGCTTTTTACAGCGCCTAGAACGAATCGCTATCACCCTGGATCAAACCACTTAACAAAGGTGATACTCTCGGACCAAGCAGGGGAACAGGACAAGTCATTGTACACGGGACATGTGCATGGAACAATGATTCCCTTGACACCGATAAGGGGAAGGGAGGATTCATCATGAGAGAACAACTAGGTATTATGAAGGAGAATAGGAAAGATAAACATGGTTATTTAGTGTTTAATAGGGGTCTGCACGCTCGTAGAGATATATAGTTATGTAACTACAGGAGTGGTTTCTGCCCTGAGCCTGGTGGCGCACACGGCTGCGGTTTGTGTCCTGGCTCAGAGATGTAAACGGGGGCTTCTCTGTTATGGTAAAGTGTCTCTCTTTGCATAAAGAAGAGGGAATGAAGGGAATGACCCCAGAGGTATGTTCAGAGAAGGCATGCTATGTTTCGAACTTTTGGACGGAACCAGTTCTTGTTTGGTGTGCCCTTCCAGCTACGTATAATGTTAATCCAAAAGAAGATGATGTTGTTTACACTTTGAATGTCGATCATTGTCTTTCTGTAGATGCTAATGGAGTAGGAGGCTATGAGGGGAACGTGTCGCAGCGGTTCTTCTCTAATGCAGAGTAACAGCAGGGAAAGCATTGAAGAGTTAAATCACCTTGTTTGGTAGGCGGTTAAGAATGTGAGTCAAAATTGCCACTGCTTTTTGTTGTTGCTTCAAGGACACGGCTGTGAGGATTTTGATGGTATGTGCTGCGTGGATTTTAGGCGCCCCATTGCAGCAACACGGTATCAAAATCTGAGAAAATTTCAGCCTTTTTTGGCATCCATTCACTCAATTGGCAGTCTTGGTTGTTTGCTATTACCTTGGTTGCTGTCATGTTTGCAAGGGCCCTGCAGAACATGGCAAACCTGGTCCTAGCTGTTCAAAACCAAAAAGGGGCAATTGTCAAATGGTACGGAACAAAGACAGTGGGATATTTTGACATTGATAATATGTCTTGGTTGGTTTTTTATTTGTTCTATTACTTATGCCTTGTTTTTACTCGTTGGCTTTCAAAGGTTCTTTTTGTGCGACAGGAAGGGGGAGACGCAGGAGCGGGCTGGAAACTCGGACCATGCGTGGCAATCGGTCAGCTGAGGGGAATGTGCTCGAGCTTGTCTAGACGACAATTAACATGATGAGGCATGTTTACAGAGCACAGGGACGTGGGAGACGGATGGCGCCAAGGAAAGGTAAGCCCTTGCTGTTAATTGCTGGTAGTTAACCACCAGTCAGGGGTCGCCTAGTATGCAAGGCTTAGCTTCAAGAACCAATTAGTTTAGAACGCGCAGCTTCTGAAAGCGTATAAAACCTCGTGCTTCTGTACCACACATTGACATTTGCTTGCATCAAGCTGCGTCCCGTCTCTTCATTCGCCGCAAATTGGTGACCCCGACGTGATCCGTTTAAGGATCTAACGTGAAGGGCTTTCGAATCGCCTATCTGAGCGACATGCAACGAATCCCACAGAACTTTGACTGATCTGCCGGCCAGAAATACCTCCGGAGTTGAGAGGTGAGCTGTGGGAAATCCGTAATGGGGAATCAGGCTTCGTCCCCAGAAGGTGACGTTTATGAGCTTATGAAAGGTCTTCTTAATAAACACAAGTAAAATATCTCTGGGCAAGACCTTAAAGCAATGCTCAGGTGGGTGCAAGTAAATATGCCTGCAGTGGCTGCAACTACAATTTTTAGGCGGGAACTTTGGGACGACACAGGGGTGAAATTATGGGATTCTGCGAGAAAAGGCAATATTGAGTCCCACCGTCTGCTTTCTTCATGGAGAGTTATTTTTGAGACTATGAACGCAGAGGAAGGAGAGGAGGAGGAATCGCAAGCTCCTATAGCTCTTTCCTTATCAGCCTCTAAGTCACAGTGCTCTAGACCCCTGGGTGTCAATGCGGTGGGGTATCTGCCAGAAGAAGATCCTTTTGACCCGGGACCGCTAGACCGTGCAAAAGAACCTGGTTTATACCCTCCTGATCTACGTGACGTGTGGGCAAAAATAAAGAGACAAGCCTTAAAGGAGGGGGATTTAGAAATGGCTAAAACTATAGTTGCTCCGGTCTTGTATTCTCAGGGTTGAGCAGGGGGAGCACGATGGGAGGCTCTTTCTTTTTCGGTTGTTAAAGAACTGCGCCGCACAGTTACAGAACATGGTATTTCTTCTCCCTGTTGTATAAGTCTGTTATCTTCCGTGTTTGATACTTATATCGTGACTCCTCGTGATTTGAAATCTTTAGCACGATTGCTGCTAACCCGGACTCGGTATACGTTGTGGGAGTCGCACTGGAAAGGAGGATTGCAAGCACTCCTCCTCACGTATGTTAATCATAATGATCCTGTATTAGCTGCACTAACAATAGAACATCTTACGGGCACCGGTGCACATGTTGATCCGGTAACACGGGCTCAACACTGCCCCCGTGCGGCTCTCGAGGCACTTAGAGAAGAGGCGAAAAAGGCTTTTCTCCAGGTTCCTGACGTACAAACGCCACAAAAAGCCTTTACTAACATCACTCAGGAGTCTCGAGAACCTTATATGCAGTTTATTGACAGACTAAAACAGGCTTTGGAACGTCAAGTAGATAATGCGGAAGCTCGAGGTATATTGCTGACAAAACTAGCTGTTGAAAATGCTAATGTTGATTTGTAAAAGGCTATTGAAGTCTCTTCCCAACCCGAACCCCACTCTAGTGGAAGTGGTGGAAGCATGTAACCGAATCGGTACGGTTGACCACAGGTTTGAAGCTATGGCTGCTGCTTTTGCAACGATGCGTGGTGTGGGGAATTGCTATGGTTGTGGTAAGCCTGGTCATCTAAAGAGAAATTGTCTTGGGCGGGCTGCGGGGAATAAACAACAACCTCCTGGTAGTGGAGTTTGTCCGACATGTCGGAAAGGGCGTCATTATGCTAATCAATGTCGATCTAAGTATGATTTCCAGGGACAACAGATACAGGGAAACCGACCGCGGAGTGCGGGGCAGCGACGCGTGCAGACACAAATGCCACAGCTGACATTTCAACAAGCTCGGAGAGAAGTACCGACACCTCAAGTCTCTGTCCAGCAACCTCAGGCAGCGCAGGATTGGACCTGGCAACCTCACACACAGTAACGTTGCTGGATTCCTCGGTTCGTTTATTATCAACAAATGTCAAAGGACCATTACCCCCTGCTACACAAGCTCTATTAGTTGGTAGATCTTCCACAACGTTGTGTGGTCTATTTGTTTTACCAGGTGTTATTGACTCTGACAGGGTGGACGAAATCAAAATTATGGCGTGGACTCCATTTCCACCTTGTACGATACCTCAGGGTAGTCGAATAGCGCAATTGATTTTGATCCCGGCAGGGGTAAGCTCTCTTACCACTGATCACCCTCCGCAGAGGAGAGGAGGTAGTGCATCTACAGGGTTACCTCACATTTTGTGGGTACAATCTATTTCTCCACAGCGACCTATGTATCAGTGTACCCTTATTTACAACGACCAACAAATAGCATTAAATGGGATCATTGACACTGGAGCTGATGTCACAGTAATTTCTCAAGCCAAATGGCCTCCGCAATGGCCACTGACTAATGTCTCTCAGACACTGGCTGGGATAGGGGGACTGGTAACAGTCGTCAGAGTTTGGAACCAATTTGAATTGAAGGACCAGAGGGACATGTGGCTTCTGTTAAACCTTTTGTGCTACCTGTCCCTATGGTTTTGTGGGGACGTGATGTATTGTCACAATGGGGAATGTCTATCCATACACATTTTTAGATGGGGCCATTGAAGTGCGTGACACCCTAAAAATAACCTGGAAGACTGATGTTCCTATTTGGGTGGATCAATGGCCCCTTCCTTTGGAAAAACTCCGCGTACTTCAAAACTTAGTCTCAGAACAACTGTCCAAAGGACACATTGTACCTTCTACCCGCCCATGGAATTCACCAGTTTTTGTTATTAAAAAACAAACTGGCAAGGGGCGCTTGCTCCATGATCTCAGAAAAATTAATGATGCTTTGGAAGATATGGGAGCCCTCCAACCCGGGCTCCCGTCTCCAACTATGATCCCTCGACATTGGCATCTAACTGTCATAGATATTAAAGATTGTTTTTCCAGTATCCCATTGCATCTAGATGATGCCCCAAATCTTGCCTTTTCCATTCCGAGCCTCAACACGCAAGCTCCGTTGCAGAGATATCAGTGGGTTGGACTGCCACAAGGTATGAAAAATAGCCCAACAACGTGTCAATGGTATGTTGCAAAAATACTCGGTCCTGTCCGAAACGCTATGCCTACTGTGTTATTGTATCATTATATGGATGACCTTTTAGTGGCAGCACAACATCACGAAGTCATGGAGAAAGCTGTAGCCCTTGTCACGGATGCCGTGAATTCGGCAGGTCTCTCTATAGCACCAGAAAAGGTCCAAAAGTTTCCCCCTTGGAAATATCTGGGCTGGCGGATAAGAGCACAAACTATTGTTCCTCAACCATTGCAGAGCAATACCAATGTAAGAAACCTGCATGATGCACAAAAATTACTGGGAACAATAAATTGGGTTCGACCATTATTGGGAATTTCTAATACAGACTTGGGTCCTCTGTTTGACCTACTAAAAGGGGACACTAATCTTGTTCTCCACGTAATCTTAACTCTGAAGCAGATAGCTCTTTACAACAGGTTGCCTCAGCTATCGCTTCTCGACAGGCCCACCGATGGGCCCCTGAACTGCCTTTTTACTTGATGATTTTAAACGGCTGTACGACAGCCTCATGCCCTGATATTTCAACGGGACCTTCAGAACTCAGACCCCCTGTTGATTATTGAATGGATCCTTTTACCTAACCAGCCTACAAAAACTATTTTGACACAACAGGAAACGTTTGAGCCTCTGATTGTTAAAGTTAGATCACGCCTGTTAACCTTATCAGGGAAGGATTTTGTCTCTATTTGTCTACCAATAACAACAGTATACTTAAAATGGCTTTTTCGGCAATCAGACACCTTTGTTATGGCACTTGCCGACTATACAGGTCAAATAACTTCCCATCCACCTTCACACAACCTGTTTAACGTTGATTTTTGTCTGATGTTAAAACCCAGAAGAAGCGAACAACCCTTACAGGCACTTCCTGTGTTTACAGGTGGATCGGGCAAATCACGTAAGTCTGTTCTTCTGTGGTGGGATGATCAACGGAGACAATGGGATTCGCACAGAGAGACAGTCTCGGGTTCACCTCAAATAGTACAACTGAATGCAGTTGTTGGTGTTTTCCGAAAATGGAACGTACCCCTCAACCTTGTTACTGATTCTGCTTCTGTTGCAGGTATTGTTACACGAGCTGAAGCTTCTGTGCTGCGGAGTGTTTCGCATTCCCAACTTCTTGCCCTGTTACAGGAACTTATTTTCCTTTTGGACTCTCGATCTGCGCCTTATTTTGTTATGCATATTAGGTCTCATACCTCACTACCTGGTTTTCTTGCAGAAGGCAATCGACGAGCTGACCTATTGACGTGACCAGTTCAAGTACTGCCAGACCGGGTTGCACAAGCTAAACTAAGTCACTCTTTTTTCCATCGAAATGCTGGAGCTCTTAAGCGACAGTTTGACCTTACTTCTCAACAAGCGTCAAATATTGTTGCTGTCTGTCCTGATGGTCAAAAACATTCTTTCCCATCAATTGCTACAGGAGTTAATCCTAGAGGATGACAAAGCCTACAATTACGGCAAACAGATGTCACACATGGTTCTGAATTTGGTAACCTTAAATATATCCACTCTTCCATTGATACATTTTCAGGTGCCTTGTTTGCCTCTTGTCACACAGGAGAAAAGGCACGAGATGTTCGTAGACCTTTAATGCGTGCTTTTGCTACTTTAGGTATTCCCTTAAGCTGGACCATTATCTGTCTTTATGTTTCAACAACTGTAAAAACCTTTTTTGCCCTATGGGGTATAACTCATATTACTGGCATTCCTCATTCCCCCACCGGTCAATCTCTCATTGAACGGTTGCATCAGTCTCTAAAACGTTTATTACAACAACAAAAAGGGGGAAGGGGAATGGCTATTCTGGAGGAACGGTTGCGGAAAGCATTGTATGGTTTAAATTTTGTGAATTGTTCTTTCATAGATAACAACCCACCGATAGTTCGACGTTTCACTGCAAATGCCTCCTTCGAGGCACGGGTTAAAGCCCCGGTATTGGTCCGAGATCCAGACACAGGTAAAATTATGGGACCGTATCCTCTTGTTACATGGGGAAAAGGTTATGCTTGTGTCCCTACAGAAAAAGGACCTAGATGGATCCCAGCGAAGACTGTAAGACCTTTCCGTGAACCTTTACTGCAGGCCACGGATACCGACACCGACCCTACAGAATGAAATAAAAACTGTGTGAGGATTACTGTTTTGCATTCATGTTAGATACCCAACGTCAGGACGTAGAATATACATTTCGCTTTTTACAGCGCCTAGAACGAATCGCTATCACCCTGGATCAAACCACTTAACAAAGGTGATACTCTCGGACCAAGCAGGGGAACAGGACAAGTCATTGTACACGGGACATGTGCATGGAACAATGATTCCCTTGACACCGATAAGGGGAAGGGAGGATTCATCATGAGAGAACAACTAGGTATTATGAAGGAGAATAGGAAAGATAAACATGGTTATTTAGTGTTTAATAGGGGTCTGCACGCTCGTAGAGATATATAGTTATGTAACTACAGGAGTGGTTTCTGCCCTGAGCCTGGTGGCGCACACGGCTGCGGTTTGTGTCCTGGCTCAGAGATGTAAACGGGGGCTTCTCTGTTATGGTAAAGTGTCTCTCTTTGCATAAAGAAGAGGGAATGAAGGGAATGACCCCAGAGGTATGTTCAGAGAAGGCATGCTATGTTTCGAACTTTTGGACGGAACCAGTTCTTGTTTGGTGTGCCCTTCCAGCTACGTATAATGTTAATCCAAAAGAAGATGATGTTGTTTACACTTTGAATGTCGATCATTGTCTTTCTGTAGATGCTAATGGAGTAGGAGGCTATGAGGGGAACGTGTCGCAGCGGTTCTTCTCTAATGCAGAGTAACAGCAGGGAAAGCATTGAAGAGTTAAATCACCTTGTTTGGTAGGCGGTTAAGAATGTGAGTCAAAATTGCCACTGCTTTTTGTTGTTGCTTCAAGGACACGGCTGTGAGGATTTTGATGGTATGTGCTGCGTGGATTTTAGGCGCCCCATTGCAGCAACACGGTATCAAAATCTGAGAAAATTTCAGCCTTTTTTGGCATCCATTCACTCAATTGGCAGTCTTGGTTGTTTGCTATTACCTTGGTTGCTGTCATGTTTGCAAGGGCCCTGCAGAACATGGCAAACCTGGTCCTAGCTGTTCAAAACCAAAAAGGGGCAATTGTCAAATGGTACGGAACAAAGACAGTGGGATATTTTGACATTGATAATATGTCTTGGTTGGTTTTTTATTTGTTCTATTACTTATGCCTTGTTTTTACTCGTTGGCTTTCAAAGGTTCTTTTTGTGCGACAGGAAGGGGGAGACGCAGGAGCGGGCTGGAAACTCGGACCATGCGTGGCAATCGGTCAGCTGAGGGGAATGTGCTCGAGCTTGTCTAGACGACAATTAACATGATGAGGCATGTTTACAGAGCACAGGGACGTGGGAGACGGATGGCGCCAAGGAAAGGTAAGCCCTTGCTGTTAATTGCTGGTAGTTAACCACCAGTCAGGGGTCGCCTAGTATGCAAGGCTTAGCTTCAAGAACCAATTAGTTTAGAACGCGCAGCTTCTGAAAGCGTATAAAACCTCGTGCTTCTGTACCACACATTGACATTTGCTTGCATCAAGCTGCGTCCCGTCTCTTCATTCGCCGCAGTCAGGTTTACTAGGATCATCTTTAGGTTGGCCTTAGGGGTATCTCGGGCTTATGACAGCTTAGTTGCGTTTGGGTTTCCTAGTTATTATGACAGGCTCTAGTCCGCTCTTTACGCCGTGTGACCGTTGGCTTGGGTTTCTTGTGTGTCCGCGGTGGCTGGCACAAGATTTACCAACCCGGAAGGCTGCCGTGACTAAGTCAAGCTTGCGCTTATTGCTTACTGTTACTTACTGCTGAGTGCCCGTGGGGGTGTGGCTGAGCAAGGCGTCTTGGGCTACAGTTGGTAGTGTGTGCCTGATGCCTGCTCCTTTGGTCTTAGCAAGAGGCCTAGGGCATTTACACTGGGCCGCGGATACTTGCATGTATATGTCTAGCAGGAGCCAACTGTAAGGTTAGGACTAAGTCTTTTGTCCTCGGCTTTCATATCGTACGCCGTCTTGGCATCTTCAGTGCCACGCTTTTGGATTGTAAGCTACGGGGACGTGGTTTCGTTGGCTGTTTGGGCGCCTATAGTCTTAGGGGCGTGTGAGTATGGGGGCTTTGGGTTAATATGATTTTGGTGTTGAGGTGTTGGGTAGGTGGTGTTTATGGGATATGTAAGATGTCAAGGAGAAGGCTAGGTTTGAGTGGTAAAGGTGTTAGAGGTTCTCGTGGTTGAATTGTACAACAATAGTTTGTCAAGCTATAGGTCCCGGGGAGGTGCCGGGCGAGAATATACAGGTCAAATAACTTCCCATCCACCTTCACACAACCTGTTTAACGTTGATTTTCGTCTGATGTTAAAACCCAGAAGAAGCGAACAACCCTTACAGGCACTTCCTGTGTTTACAGGTGGATCGGGCAAATCACGTAAGTCTGTTCTTCTGTGGTGGGATGATCAACGGAGACAATGGGATTCGCACAGAGAGACAGTCTCGGGTTCACCTCAAATAGTACAACTGAATGCAGTTGTTGGTGTTTTCCGAAAATGGAACGTACCCCTCAACCTTGTTACTGATTCTGCTTCTGTTGCAGGTATTGTTACACGAGCTGAAGCTTCTGTGCTGCGGAGTGTTTCGCATTCCCAACTTCTTGCCCTGTTACAGGAACTTATTTTCCTTTTGGACTCTCGATCTGCGCCTTATTTTGTTATGCATATTAGGTCTCATACCTCACTACCTGGTTTTCTTGCAGAAGGCAATCGACGAGCTGACCTATTGATGTGACCAGTTCAAGTACTGCCAGACCGGGTTGCACAAGCTAAACTAAGTCACTCTTTTTTCCATCGAAATGCTGGAGCTCTTAAGCGACAGTTTGACCTTACTTCTCAACAAGCGTCAAATATTGTTGCTGTCTGTCCTGATGGTCAAAAACATTCTTTCCCATCAATTGCTACAGGAGTTAATCCTAGAGGATGACAAAGCCTACAATTACGGCAAACAGATGTCACACATGGTTCTGAATTTGGTAACCTTAAATATATCCACTCTTCCATTGATACATTTTCAGGTGCCTTGTTTGCCTCTTGTCACACAGGAGAAAAGGCACGAGATGTTCGTAGACCTTTAATGCGTGCTTTTGCTACTTTAGGTATTCCCTTAAGCTGGACCATTATCTGTCTTTATGTTTCAACAACTGTAAAAACCTTTTTTGCCCTATGGGGTATAACTCATATTACTGGCATTCCTCATTCCCCCACCGGTCAATCTCTCATTGAACGGTCGCATCAGTCTCTAAAACGTTTATTACAACAACAAAAAGGGGGAAGGGGAATGGCTATTCTGGAGGAACGGTTGCGGAAAGCATTGTATGGTTTAAATTTTGTGAATTGTTCTTTCATAGATAACAACCCACCGATAGTTCGACGTTTCACTGCAAATGCCTCCTTCGAGGCACGGGTTAAAGCCCCGGTATTGGTCCGAGATCCAGACACAGGTAAAATTATGGGACCGTATCCTCTTGTTACATGGGGAAAAGGTTATGCTTGTGTCCCTACAGAAAAAGGACCTAGATGGATCCCAGCGAAGACTGTAAGACCTTTCCGTGAACCTTTACTGCAGGCCACGGATACCGACACCGACCCTACAGAATGAAATAAAAACTGTGTGAGGATTACTGTTTTGCATTCATGTTAGATACCCAACGTCAGGACGTAGAATATACATTTCGCTTTTTACAGCGCCTAGAACGAATCGCTATCACCCTGGATCAAACCACTTAACAAAGGTGATACTCTCGGACCAAGCAGGGGAACAGGACAAGTCATTGTACACGGGACATGTGCATGGAACAATGATTCCCTTGACACCGATAAGGGGAAGGGAGGATTCATCATGAGAGAACAACTAGGTATTATGAAGGAGAATAGGAAAGATAAACATGGTTATTTAGTGTTTAATAGGGGTCTGCACGCTCGTAGAGATATATAGTTATGTAACTACAGGAGTGGTTTCTGCCCTGAGCCTGGTGGCGCACACGGCTGCGGTTTGTGTCCTGGCTCAGAGATGTAAACGGGGGCTTCTCTGTTATGGTAAAGTGTCTCTCTTTGCATAAAGAAGAGGGAATGAAGGGAATGACCCCAGAGGTATGTTCAGAGAAGGCACGCTATGTTTCGAACTTTTGGACGGAACCAGTTCTTGTTTGGTGTGCCCTTCCAGCTACGTATAATGTTAATCCAAAAGAAGATGATGTTGTTTACACTTTGAATGTCGATCATTGTCTTTCTGTAGATGCTAATGGAGTAGGAGGCTATGAGGGGAACGTGTCGCAGCGGTTCTTCTCTAATGCAGAGTAACAGCAGGGAAAGCATTGAAGAGTTAAATCACCTTGTTTGGTAGGCGGTTAAGAATGTGAGTCAAAATTGCCATTGCTTTTTGTTGTTGCTTCAAGGACACGGCTGTGAGGATTTTGATGGTATGTGCTGCGTGGATTTTAGGCGCCCCATTGCAGCAACAGGGTATCAAAATCTGAGAAAATTTCAGCCTTTTTTGGCATCCATTCACTCAATTGGCAGTCTTGGTTGTTTGCTATTACCTTGGTTGCTGTCATGTTTGCAAGGGCCCTGCAGAACATGGCAAACCTGGTCCTAGCTGTTCAAAACCAAAAAGGGGCAATTGTCAAATGGTACGGAACAAAGACAGTGGGATATTTTGACATCGATAATATGTCTTGGTTGGTTTTTTATTTGTTCTATTACTTATGCCTTGTTTTTACTCGTTGGCTTTCAAAGGTTCTTTTGTGCGACAGGAAGGGGGAGACGCAGGAGCGGGCTGGAAACTCGGACCATGCGTGGCAATCGGTCAGCTGAGGGGAATGTGCTCGAGCTTGTCTAGACGACAATTAACATGATGAGGCATGTTTACAGAGCACAGGGACGTGGGAGACGGATGGCGCCAAGGAAAGGTAAGCCCTTGCTGTTAATTGCTGGTAGTTAACCACCAATCAGGGGTCGCCTAGTATGCAAGGCTTAGCTTCAAGAACCAATTAGTTTAGAACGCGCAGCTTCTGAAAGCGTATAAAACCTCGTGCTTCTGTACCACACATTGACATTTGCTTGCATCAAGCTGCGTCCCGTCTCTTCATTCGCCGCAGTCAGGTTTACTAGGATCATCTTTAGGTTGGCCTTAGGGGTATCTCGGGCTTATGACAGCTTAGTTGCGTTTGGGTTTCCTAGTTATTATGACAGGCTCTAGTCCGCTCTTTACGCCGTGTGACCGTTGGCTTGGGTTTCTTGTGTGTCCGCGGTGGCTGGCACAAGATTTACCAACCCGGAAGGCTGCCGTGACTAAGTCAAGCTTGCGCTTATTGCTTACTGTTACTTACTGCTGAGTGCCCGTGGGGGTGTGGCTGAGCAAGGCGTCTTGGGCTACAGTTGGTAGTGTGTGCCTGATGCCTGCTCCTTTGGTCTTAGCAAGAGGCCTAGGGCATTTACACTGGGCCGCGGATACTTGCATGTATATGCCTAGCAGGAGCCAACTGTAAGGTTAGGACTAAGTCTTTTGTCCTCGGCTTTCATATCGTACGCCATCTTGGCATCTTCAGTGCCACGCTTTTGGATTGTAAGCTACGGGGACGTGGTTTCGTTGGCTGTTTGGGCGCCTATAGTCTTAGGGGCGTGTGAGTATGGGGGCTTTGGGTTAATATGATTTTGGTGTTGAGGTGTTGGGTAGGTGGTGTTTATGGGATATGTAAGATGTCAAGGAGAAGGCTAGGTTTGAGTGGTAAAGGTGTCAGAGGTTCTCGTGGTTGAATTGTACAACAATAGTTTGTCAAGCTATAGGTCCCGGGGAGGTGCCGGGCGAGAATATACAGGTCAAATAACTTCCCATCCACCTTCACACAACCTGTTTAACGTTGATTTTCGTCTGATGTTAAAACCCAGAAGAAGCGAACAACCCTTACAGGCACTTCCTGTGTTTACAGGTGGATCGGGCAAATCACGTAAGTCTGTTCTTCTGTGGTGGGATGATCAACGGAGACAATGGGATTCGCACAGAGAGACAGTCTCGGGTTCACCTCAAATAGTACAACTGAATGCAGTTGTTGGTGTTTTCCGAAAATGGAACGTACCCCTCAGCCTTGTTACTGATTCTGCTTCTGTTGCAGGTATTGTTACACGAGCTGAAGCTTCTGTGCTGCGGAGTGTTTCGCATTCCCAACTTCTTGCCCTGTTACAGGAACTTATTTTCCTTTTGGACTCTCGATCTGCGCCTTACTTTGTTATGCATATTAGGTCTCATACCTCACTACCTGGTTTTCTTGCAGAAGGCAATCGACGAGCTGACCTATTGACGTGACCAGTTCAAGTACTGCCAGACCGGATTGCACAAGCTAAACTAAGTCACTCTTTTTTTGCATCAAAATGCTGGAGCTCTTAAGGGACAGTTTGACCTTACTTCTCAAGGAGCATCAAATATTGTTGCTGTCTGTCCTGATGGTCAAAAACATTCCTTCCCTTCAATTGCTACAGGAGTTAATCCTAGAGGATGACAAAGCCTACAATTACGGCAAACAGATGTCACACATGGTTCTGAATTTGGTAACCTTAAATATATCCACTCTTCCATTGATACATTTTCAGGTGCCTTGTTTGCCTCCTGTCACACAGGAGAAAAGGCACGAGATGTTCGTAGACCTTTAATGCGTGCTTTTGCTACTTTAGGTATTCCCTTAAGCTGGACCATTATCTGTCTTTATGTTTCAACAACTGTAAAAACCTTTTTTGCCCTATGGGGTATAACTCATATTACTGGCATTCCTCATTCCCCCACCGGTCAATCTCTCATTGAACGGTCGCATCAGTCTCTAAAACGTTTATTACAACAACAAAAAGGGGGAAGGGGAATGGCTATTCTGGAGGAACGGTTGCGGAAAGCATTGTATGGTTTAAATTTTGTGAATTGTTCTTTCATAGATAACAACCCACCGATAGTTCGACGTTTCACTGCAAATGCCTCCTTCGAGGCACAGGTTAAAGCCCCGGTATTGGTCCGAGATCCAGAAACAGGTAAAATTATGGGACCGTATCCTCTTGTTACATGGGGAAAAGGTTATGCTTGTGTCCCTACAGAAAAAGGACCTAGATGGATCCCAGCGAAGAATGCAAGACCTTTCCGTGAACCTTTACTGCAGGCAACCGATAGCGACACCGACCCTACAGAATGAAATAAAAACTGTGTGAGGATTACTGTTTTGCATTCATGTTAGATACCCAAAATCGGGACGTAGAATATACATTTCGCTTTTTACCGTGCCTAGAACGAACACTATCACCCTGGATCAAACCACTTAACAAAGGTAATACTCTCGGACCGAGCAGGGGAACAGGACAACTCATTGTACACGGAACATTAACACGGAACAATGATTCCCTTGACACCGATAAGGGGAAGGGAGGATTCATCATGAGAGAACAACTACGTATTATGAAGGAGAATAGGAAAGATAAACATGGTTATTTAGTGTTTAATAGGGGTCTGCACGCTCG
This sequence comes from Falco punctatus, assembly GCF_963210335.1. NCBI lineage: Eukaryota > Metazoa > Chordata > Aves > Falconiformes > Falconidae > Falco > Falco punctatus. The sequence goes on along the minus strand of NC_137584.1, from coordinate 338,933 downwards.
TAGAGATATATAGTTAAGTAACTACAGGAGTGGTTGTCTGCCCTGAGCCTGGTGGCGCACACAGCTGCGGTTTGTGTCCTGGCTCAGAGATGTAAACGGGGGCTTCTCTGTTATGGTAAAGTGTCTCTCTTTGCGTAAAAAAAGAGGGAATGAAGGGAGTGACCCCAGAGGTATGTTCAGAGAAGGCACGCTATGTTTCGAACTTTTGGACGGAACCAGTTCTTGTTTGGTGTGCCCTTCCAGCTACGTATAATGTTAATCCAAAAGAAGATGATGTTGTTTACACTTTGAATGTCGATCATTGTCTTTCTGTAGATGCTAATGGAGTAGGAGGCTATGAGGGGAACGTGTCGCAGCGGTTCTTCTCTAATGCAGAGTAACAGCAGGGAAAGCATTGAAGAGTTAAATCACCTTGTTTGGTAGGCGGTTAAGAATGTGAGTCAAAATTGCCATTGCTTTTTGTTGTTGCTTCAAGGACACGGCTGTGAGGATTTTGATGGTATGTGCTGCGTGGATTTTAGGCGCCCCATTGCAGCAACAGGGTATCAAAATCTGAGAAAATTTCAGCCTTTTTTGGCATCCATTCACTCAATTGGCAGTCTTGGTTGTTTGCTATTACCTTGGTTGCTGTCATGTTTGCAAGGGCCCTGCAGAACATGGCAAACCTGGTCCTAGCTGTTCAAAACCAAAAAGGGGCAATTGTCAAATGGTACGGAACAAAGACAGTGGGATATTTTGACATCGATAATATGTCTTGGTTGGTTTTTTATTTGTTCTATTACTTATGCCTTGTTTTTACTCGTTGGCTTTCAAAGGTTCTTTTGTGCGACAGGAAGGGGGAGACGCAGGAGCGGGCTGGAAACTCGGACCATGCGTGGCAATCGGTCAGCTGAGGGGAATGTGCTCGAGCTTGTCTAGACGACAATTAACATGATGAGGCATGTTTACAGAGCACAGGGACGTGGGAGACGGATGGCGCCAAGGAAAGGTAAGCCCTTGCTGTTAATTGCTGGTAGTTAACCACCAATCAGGGGTCGCCTAGTATGCAAGGCTTAGCTTCAAGAACCAATTAGTTTAGAACGCGCAGCTTCTGAAAGCGTATAAAACCTCGTGCTTCTGTACCACACATTGACATTTGCTTGCATCAAGCTGCGTCCCGTCTCTTCATTCGCCGCAGTCAGGTTTACTAGGATCATCTTTAGGTTGGCCTTAGGGGTATCTCGGGCTTATGACAGCTTAGTTGCGTTTGGGTTTCCTAGTTATTATGACAGGCTCTAGTCCGCTCTTTACGCCGTGTGACCGTTGGCTTGGGTTTCTTGTGTGTCCGCGGTGGCTGGCACAAGATTTACCAACCCGGAAGGCTGCCGTGACTAAGTCAAGCTTGCGCTTATTGCTTACTGTTACTTACTGCTGAGTGCCCGTGGGGGTGTGGCTGAGCAAGGCGTCTTGGGCTACAGTTGGTAGTGTGTGCCTGATGCCTGCTCCTTTGGTCTTAGCAAGAGGCCTAGGGCATTTACACTGGGCCGCGGATACTTGCATGTATATGCCTAGCAGGAGCCAACTGTAAGGTTAGGACTAAGTCTTTTGTCCTCGGCTTTCATATCGTACGCCATCTTGGCATCTTCAGTGCCACGCTTTTGGATTGTAAGCTACGGGGACGTGGTTTCGTTGGCTGTTTGGGCGCCTATAGTCTTAGGGGCGTGTGAGTATGGGGGCTTTGGGTTAATATGATTTTGGTGTTGAGGTGTTGGGTAGGTGGTGTTTATGGGATATGTAAGATGTCAAGGAGAAGGCTAGGTTTGAGTGGTAAAGGTGTTAGAGGTTCTCGTGGTTGAATTGTACAACAATAGTTTGTCAAGCTATAGGTCCCGGGGAGGTGCCGGGCGAGAATATACAGGTCAAATAACTTCCCATCCACCTTCACACAACCTGTTTAACGTTGATTTTCGTCTGATGTTAAAACCCAGAAGAAGCGAACAACCCTTACAGGCACTTCCTGTGTTTACAGGTGGATCGGGCAAATCACGTAAGTCTGTTCTTCTGTGGTGGGATGATCAACGGAGACAATGGGATTCGCACAGAGAGACAGTCTCGGGTTCACCTCAAATAGTACAACTGAATGCAGTTGTTGGTGTTTTCCGAAAATGGAACGTACCCCTCAACCTTGTTACTGATTCTGCTTCTGTTGCAGGTATTGTTACACGAGCTGAAGCTTCTGTGCTGCGGAGTGTTTCGCATTCCCAACTTCTTGCCCTGTTACAGGAACTTATTTTCCTTTTGGACTCTCGATCTGCGCCTTATTTTGTTATGCATATTAGGTCTCATACCTCACTACCTGGTTTTCTTGCAGAAGGCAATCGACGAGCTGACCTATTGACGTGACCAGTTCAAGTACTGCCAGACCGGGTTGCACAAGCTAAACTAAGTCACTCTTTTTTCCATCGAAATGCTGGAGCTCTTAAGCGACAGTTTGACCTTACTTCTCAACAAGCGTCAAATATTGTTGCTGTCTGTCCTGATGGTCAAAAACATTCTTTCCCATCAATTGCTACAGGAGTTAATCCTAGAGGATGACAAAGCCTACAATTACGGCAAACAGATGTCACACATGGTTCTGAATTTGGTAACCTTAAATATATCCACTCTTCCATTGATACATTTTCAGGTGCCTTGTTTGCCTCTTGTCACACAGGAGAAAAGGCACGAGATGTTCGTAGACCTTTAATGCGTGCTTTTGCTACTTTAGGTATTCCCTTAAGCTGGACCATTATCTGTCTTTATCTTTATGTTTCAACAACTGTAAAAACCTTTTTTGCCCTATGGGGTATAACTCATATTACTGGCATTCCTCATTCCCCCACCGGTCAATCTCTCATTGAACGGTCGCATCAGTCTCTAAAACGTTTATTACAACAACAAAAAGGGGGAAGGGGAATGGCTATTCCGGAGGAACGGTTGCGGAAAGCATTGTATGGTTTAAATTTTGTGAATTGTTCTTTCATAGATAACAACCCACCGATAGTTCGACGTTTCACTGCAAATGCCTCCTTCGAGGCACGGGTTAAAGCCCCGGTATTGGTCCGAGATCCAGACACAGGTAAAATTATGGGACCGTATCCTCTTGTTACATGGGGAAAAGGTTATGCTTGTGTCCCTACAGAAAAAGGACCTAGATGGATCCCAGCGAAGACTGTAAGACCTTTCCGTGAACCTTTACTGCAGGCCACGGATACCGACACCGACCCTACAGAATGAAATAAAAACTGTGTGAGGATTACTGTTTTGCATTCATGTTAGATACCCAACGTCAGGACGTAGAATATACATTTCGCTTTTTACAGCGCCTAGAACGAATCGCTATCACCCTGGATCAAACCACTTAACAAAGGTGATACTCTCGGACCAAGCAGGGGAACAGGACAAGTCATTGTACACGGGACATGTGCATGGAACAATGATTCCCTTGACACCGATAAGGGGAAGGGAGGATTCATCATGAGAGAACAACTAGGTATTATGAAGGAGAATAGGAAAGATAAACATGGTTATTTAGTGTTTAATAGGGGTCTGCACGCTCGTAGAGATATATAGTTATGTAACTACAGGAGTGGTTGTCTGCCCTGAGCCTGGTGGCGCACACGGCTGCGGTTTGTGTCCTGGCTCAGAGATGTAAACGGGGGCTTCTCTGTTATGGTAAAGTGTCTCTCTTTGCATAAAGAAGAGGGAATGAAGGGAATGACCCCAGAGGTATGTTCAGAGAAGGCATGCTATGTTTCGAACTTTTGGACGGAACCAGTTCTTGTTTGGTGTGCCCTTCCAGCTACGTATAATGTTAATCCAAAAGAAGATGATGTTGTTTACACTTTGAATGTCGATCATTGTCTTTCTGTAGATGCTAATGGAGTAGGAGGCTATGAGGGGAACGTGTCGCAGCGGTTCTTCTCTAATGCAGAGTAACAGCAGGGAAAGCATTGAAGAGTTAAATCACCTTGTTTGGTAGGCGGTTAAGAATGTGAGTCAAAATTGCCATTGCTTTTTGTTGTTGCTTCAAGGACACGGCTGTGAGGATTTTGATGGTATGTGCTGCGTGGATTTTAGGCGCCCCATTGCAGCAACAGGGTATCAAAATCTGAGAAAATTTCAGCCTTTTTTGGCATCCATTCACTCAATTGGCAGTCTTGGTTGTTTGCTATTACCTTGGTTGCTGTCATGTTTGCAAGGGCCCTGCAGAACATGGCAAACCTGGTCCTAGCTGTTCAAAACCAAAAAGGGGCAATTGTCAAATGGTACGGAACAAAGACAGTGGGATATTTTGACATCGATAATATGTCTTGGTTGGTTTTTTATTTGTTCTATTACTTATGCCTTGTTTTTACTCGTTGGCTTTCAAAGGTTCTTTTGTGCGACAGGAAGGGGGAGACGCAGGAGCGGGCTGGAAACTCGGACCATGCGTGGCAATCGGTCAGCTGAGGGGAATGTGCTCGAGCTTGTCTAGACAACAATTAACATGATGAGGCATGTTTACAGAGCACAGGGGAGTGGGAGACAGATGGCGCCAAGGAAAGGTAACCCCTTGCTGTTAATTGCTGGTAGTTAGCCACCAGTCAGGGGTCGCCTAGTATGCAAGGCTTAGCTTCAAGAACCAATTAGTTTAAAACGCGCAGCTTCTGAAAGCGTATGAAACCTCGTGCTTCTGTACCACACATTGACATTTGCTTGCATCAAGCTGCGTCCCGTCTTTTCATTCGCCGCAGTCAGGTTTACTAGGATCATCTTTAGGTTGGCCTTAGGGGTATCTCGGGCTTATGACAGTTTAGTTGTGTTTGGGTTTCCTAGTTATTATGACAGGCTCTAGTCCGCTCTTTACGCCGTGTGACCGTTGGCTTGGGTTTCTTGTGTGTCCGCGGTGGCTGGCACAAGATTTACCAACCCGGAAGGCTGCCGTGACTAAGTCAAGCTTGCGCTTATTGCTTACTGTTACTTACTGCTGAGTGCCCGTGGGGGTGTGGCTGAGCAAGGCGTCTTGGGCTACAGTTGGTAGTGTGTGCCTGATGCCTGCTCCTTTGGTCTTAGCAAGAGGCCTAGGGCATTTACACTGGGCCGCGGATACTTGCATGTATATGTCTAGCAGGAGCCAACTGTAAGGTTAGGACTAAGTCTTTTGTCCTCGGCTTTCATATCGTACGCCATTTTGGCATCTTCAGTGCCACGCTTTTGGATTGTAAGCTACGGGAACGTGGTTTCGTTGGCCGTTTGGGTGCCTATAGTCTTAGGGGCGTGTGTGTATGGGGGCTTTGGGTTAATATGATTTTGGTGTTGAGGTGTTGGGTAGGTGGTGTTTATGGGATATATAAGATGTCAAGGAGAAGGCTAGGTTTGAGTGGTAAAGGTGTCAGAGGTTCTCGTGGTTGAATTGTACAACAATAGTTTGTCAAGCTGTAGGTCCCGGGGAGGTGCCGGGCGAGAATATACAGGTCAAATAACTTCCCATCCACCTTCACACAACCTGTTTAACGTTGATTTTCGTCTGATGTTAAAACCCAGAAGAAGCGAACAACCCTTACAGGCACTTCCTGTGTTTACAGGTGGATCGGGCAAATCACGTAAGTCTGTTCTTCTGTGGTGGGATGATCAACGGAGACAATGGGATTCGCACAGAGAGACAGTCTCGGGTTCACCTCAAATAGTACAACTGAATGCAGTTGTTGGTGTTTTCCGAAAATGGAACGTACCCCTCAGCCTTGTTACTGATTCTGCTTCTGTTGCAGGTATTGTTACACGAGCTGAAGCTTCTGTGCTGCGGAGTGTTTCGCATTCCCAACTTTTTGCCCTGTTACAGGAACTTATTTTCCTTTTGGACTCTCGATCTGCGCCTTACTTTGTTATGCATATTAGGTCTCATACCTCACTACCTGGTTTTCTTGCAGAAGGCAATCGACGAGCTGACCTATTGACGTGACCAGTTCAAGTACTGCCAGACCGGGTTGCACTAGCTAAACTAAGTCACTCTTTTTTTGCATCAAAATGCTGGAGCTCTTAAGGGACAGTTTGACCTTACTTCTCAAGGAGCATCAAATATTGTTGCTGTCTGTCCTGATGGTCAAAAACATTCCTTCCCTTCAATTGCTACAGGAGTTAATCCTAGAGGATGACAAAGCCTACAATTACGGCAAACAGATGTCACACATGGTTCTGAATTTGGTAACCTTAAATATATCCACTCTTCCATTGATACATTTTCAGGTGCCTTGTTTGCCTCCTGTCACACAGGAGAAAAGGCACGAGATGTTCGTAGACCTTTAATGCGTGCTTTTGCTACTTTAGGTATTCCCTTAAGCTGGACCATTATCTGTCTTTATGTTTCAACAACTGTAAAAACCTTTTTTGCCCTATGGGGTATAACTCATATTACTGGCATTCCTCATTCCCCCACCGGTCAATCTCTCATTGAACGGTCGCATCAGTCTCTAAAACGTTTATTACAACAACAAAAAGGGGGAAGGGGAATGGCTATTCTGGAGGAACGGTTGCGGAAAGCATTGTATGGTTTAAATTTTGTGAATTGTTCTTTCATAGATAACAACCCACCGATAGTTCGACGTTTCACTGCAAATGCCTCCTTCGAGGCACAGGTTAAAGCCCCGGTATTGGTCCGAGATCCAGACACAGGTAAAATTATGGGACCGTATCCTCTTGTTACATGGGGAAAAGGTTATGCTTGTGTCCCTACAGAAAAAGGACCTAGATGGATCCCAGCGAAGAATGCAAGACCTTTCCGTGAACCTTTACTGCAGGCAACCGATAGCGACACCGACCCTACAGAATGAAATAAAAACTGTGTGAGGATTACTGTTTTGCATTCATGTTAGATACCCAAAATCGGGACGTAGAATATACATTTCGCTTTTTACCGTGCCTAGAACGAACACTATCACCCTGGATCAAACCACTTAACAAAGGTAATACTCTCGGACCGAGCAGGGGAACAGGACAACTCATTGTACACGGAACATTAACACGGAACAATGATTCCCTTGACACCGATAAGGGGAAGGGAGGATTCATCATGAGAGAACAACTAGGTATTATGAAGGAGAATAGGAAAGATAAACATGGTTATTTAGTGTTTAATAGGGGTCTGCACGCTCGTAGAGATATATAGTTAAGTAACTACAGGAGTGGTTGTCTGCCCTGAGCCTGGTGGCGCACACAGCTGCGGTTTGTGTCCTGGCTCAGAGATGTAAACGGGGGCTTCTCTGTTATGGTAAAGTGTCTCTCTTTGCGTAAAAAAAGAGGGAATGAAGGGAGTGACCCCAGAGGTATGTTCAGAGAAGGCACGCTATGTTTCGAACTTTTGGACGGAACCAGTTCTTGTTTGGTGTGCCCTTCCAGCTACGTATAATGTTAATCCAAAAGAAGATGATGTTGTTTACACTTTGAATGTCGATCATTGTCTTTCTGTAGATGCTAATGGAGTAGGAGGCTATGAGGGGAACGTGTCGCAGCGGTTCTTCTCTAATGCAGAGTAACAGCAGGGAAAGCATTGAAGAGTTAAATCACCTTGTTTGGTAGGCGGTTAAGAATGTGAGTCAAAATTGCCATTGCTTTTTGTTGTTGCTTCAAGGACACGGCTGTGAGGATTTTGATGGTATGTGCTGCGTGGATTTTAGGCGCCCCATTGCAGCAACAGGGTATCAAAATCTGAGAAAATTTCAGCCTTTTTTGGCATCCATTCACTCAATTGGCAGTCTTGGTTGTTTGCTATTACCTTGGTTGCTGTCATGTTTGCAAGGGCCCTGCAGAACATGGCAAACCTGGTCCTAGCTGTTCAAAACCAAAAAGGGGCAATTGTCAAATGGTACGGAACAAAGACAGTGGGATATTTTGACATCGATAATATGTCTTGGTTGGTTTTTTATTTGTTCTATTACTTATGCCTTGTTTTTACTCGTTGGCTTTCAAAGGTTCTTTTGTGCGACAGGAAGGGGGAGACGCAGGAGCGGGCTGGAAACTCGGACCATGCGTGGCAATCGGTCAGCTGAGGGGAATGTGCTCGAGCTTGTCTAGACGACAATTAACATGATGAGGCATGTTTACAGAGCACAGGGACGTGGGAGACGGATGGCGCCAAGGAAAGGTAACCCCTTGCTGTTAATTGCTGGTAGTTAGCCACCAGTCAGGGGTCGCCTAGTATGCAAGGCTTAGCTTCAAGAACCAATTAGTTTAAAACGCGCAGCTTCTGAAAGCGTATGAAACCTCGTGCTTCTGTACCACACATTGACATTTGCTTGCATCAAGCTGCGTCCCGTCTTTTCATTCGCCGCAGTCAGGTTTACTAGGATCATCTTTAGGTTGGCCTTAGGGGTATCTCGGGCTTATGACAGTTTAGTTGTGTTTGGGTTTCCTAGTTATTATGACAGGCTCTAGTCCGCTCTTTACGCCGTGTGACCGTTGGCTTGGGTTTCTTGTGTGTCCGCGGTGGCTGGCACAAGATTTACCAACCCGGAAGGCTGCCGTGACTAAGTCAAGCTTGCGCTTATTGCTTACTGTTACTTACTGCTGAGTGCCCGTGGGGGTGTGGCTGAGCAAGGCGTCTTGGGCTACAGTTGGTAGTGTGTGCCTGATGCCTGCTCCTTTGGTCTTAGCAAGAGGCCTAGGGCATTTACACTGGGCCGCGGATACTTGCATGTATATGTCTAGCAGGAGCCAACTGTAAGGTTAGGACTAAGTCTTTTGTCCTCGGCTTTCATATCGTACGCCATTTTGGCATCTTCAGTGCCACGCTTTTGGATTGTAAGCTACGGGAACGTGGTTTCGTTGGCCGTTTGGGTGCCTATAGTCTTAGGGGCGTGTGTGTATGGGGGCTTTGGGTTAATATGATTTTGGTGTTGAGGTGTTGGGTAGGTGGTGTTTATGGGATATATAAGATGTCAAGGAGAAGGCTAGGTTTGAGTGGTAAAGGTGTCAGAGGTTCTCGTGGTTGAATTGTACAACAATAGTTTGTCAAGCTGTAGGTCCCGGGGAGGTGCCGGGCGAGAATATACAGGTCAAATAACTTCCCATCCACCTTCACACAACCTGTTTAACGTTGATTTTCGTCTGATGTTAAAACCCAGAAGAAGCGAACAACCCTTACAGGCACTTCCTGTGTTTACAGGTGGATCGGGCAAATCACGTAAGTCTGTTCTTCTGTGGTGGGATGATCAACGGAGACAATCGGATTCGCACAGAGAGACAGTCTCGGGTTCACCTCAAATAGTACAACTGAATGCAGTTGTTGGTGTTTTCCGAAAATGGAACGTACCCCTCAACCTTGTTACTGATTCTGCTTCTGTTGCAGGTATTGTTACACGAGCTGAAGCTTCTGTGCTGCGGAGTGTTTCGCATTCCCAACTTCTTGCCCTGTTACAGGAACTTATTTTCCTTTTGGACTCTCGATCTGCGCCTTATTTTGTTATGCATATTAGGTCTCATACCTCACTACCTGGTTTTCTTGCAGAAGGCAATCGACGAGCTGACCTATTGACGTGACCAGTTCAAGTACTGCCAGACCGGGTTGCACTAGCTAAACTAAGTCACTCTTTTTTCCATCGAAATGCTGGAGCTCTTAAGCGACAGTTTGACCTTACTTCTCAACAAGCGTCAAATATTGTTGCTGTCTGTCCTGATGGTCAAAAACATTCTTTCCCATCAATTGCTACAGGAGTTAATCCTAGAGGATGACAAAGCCTACAATTACGGCAAACAGATGTCACACATGGTTCTGAATTTGGTAACCTTAAATATATCCACTCTTCCATTGATACATTTTCAGGTGCCTTGTTTGCCTCTTGTCACACAGGAGAAAAGGCACGAGATGTTCGTAGACCTTTAATGCGTGCTTTTGCTACTTTAGGTATTCCCTTAAGCTGGACCATTATCTGTCTTTATGTTTCAACAACTGTAAAAACCTTTTTTGCCCTATGGGGTATAACTCATATTACTGGCATTCCTCATTCCCCCACCGGTCAATCTCTCATTGAACGGTCGCATCAGTCTCTAAAACGTTTATTACAACAACAAAAAGGGGGAAGGGGAATGGCTATTCTGGAGGAACGGTTGCGGAAAGCATTGTATGGTTTAAATTTTGTGAATTGTTCTTTCATAGATAACAACCCACCGATAGTTCGACGTTTCACTGCAAATGCCTCCTTCGAGGCACGGGTTAAAGCCCCGGTATTGGTCCGAGATCCAGAAACAGGTAAAATTATGGGACCGTATCCTCTTGTTACATGGGGAAAAGGTTAAGTTTGCGTCTCTACAGAAAAAGGACCTAGATGGATCCCAGCGAAGAATGCAAGACCTTTCCGTGAACCTTTACTGCAGGCAACCGATAGCGACACCGACCCTACAGAATGAAATAAAAACTGTGTGAGGATTACTGTTTTGCATTCATGTTAGATACCCAAAATCGGGACGTAGAATATACATTTCGCTTTTTACCGTGCCTAGAACGAACACTATCACCCTGGATCAAACCACTTAACAAAGGTAATGCTCTCGGACCGAGCAGGGGAACAGGACAACTCATTGTACACGGAACATGTACACGGAACAATGATTCCCTTGACACCAATAAGGGGAAGGGAGGATTCATCATGAGAGAACAACTAGGTATTATGAAGGAGAATAGGAAAGATAAACATGGTTATTTAGTGTTTAATAGGGGTCTGCACGCTCGTAGAGATATATAGTTAAGTAACTACAGGAGTGGTTGTCTGCCCTGAGCCTGGTGGCGCACACAGCTGCGGTTTGTGTCCTGGCTCAGAGATGTAAACGGGGGCTTCTCTGTTATGGTAAAGTGTCTCTCTTTGCGTAAAAAAAGAGGGAATGAAGGGAGTGACCCCAGAGGTATGTTCAGAGAAGGCACGCTATGTTTCGAACTTTTGGACGGAACCAGTTCTTGTTTGGTGTGCCCTTCCAGCTACGTATAATGTTAATCCAAAAGAAGATGATGTTGTTTACACTTTGAATGTCGATCATTGTCTTTCTGTAGATGCTAATGGAGTAGGAGGCTATGAGGGGAACGTGTCGCAGCGGTTCTTCTCTAATGCAGAGTAACAGCAGGGAAAGCATTGAAGAGTTAAATCACCTTGTTTGGTAGGCGGTTAAGAATGTGAGTCAAAATTGCCACTGCTTTTTGTTGTTGCTTCAAGGACACGGCTGTGAGGATTTTGATGGTATGTGCTGCGTGGATTTTAGGCGCCCCATTGCAGCAACACGGTATCAAAATCTGAGAAAATTTCAGCCTTTTTTGGCATCCATTCACTCAATTGGCAGTCTTGGTTGTTTGCTATTACCTTGGTTGCTGTCATGTTTGCAAGGGCCCTGCAGAACATGGCAAACCTGGTCCTAGCTGTTCAAAACCAAAAAGGGGCAATTGTCAAATGGTACGGAACAAAGACAGTGGGATATTTTGACATCGATAATATGTCTTGGTTGGTTTTTTATTTGTTCTATTACTTATGCCTTGTTTTTACTCGTTGGCTTTCAAAGGTTCTTTTGTGCGACAGGAAGGGGGAGACGCAGGAGCGGGCTGGAAACTCGGACCATGCGTGGCAATCGGTCAGCTGAGGGGAATGTGCTCGAGCTTGTCTAGACGACAATTAACATGATGAGGCATGTTTACAGAGCACAGGGACGTGGGAGACGGATGGCGCCAAGGAAAGGTAACCCCTTGCTGTTAATTGCTGGTAGTTAGCCACCAGTCAGGGGTCGCCTAGTATGCAAGGCTTAGCTTCAAGAACCAATTAGTTTAAAACGCGCAGCTTCTGAAAGCGTATGAAACCTCGTGCTTCTGTACCACACATTGACATTTGCTTGCATCAAGCTGCGTCCCGTCTTTTCATTCGCCGCAGTCAGGTTTACTAGGATCATCTTTAGGTTGGCCTTAGGGGTATCTCGGGCTTATGACAGTTTAGTTGTGTTTGGGTTTCCTAGTTATTATGACAGGCTCTAGTCCGCTCTTTACGCCGTGTGACCGTTGGCTTGGGTTTCTTGTGTGTCCGCGGTGGCTGGCACAAGATTTACCAACCCGGAAGGCTGCCGTGACTAAGTCAAGCTTGCGCTTATTGCTTACTGTTACTTACTGCTGAGTGCCCGTGGGGGTGTGGCTGAGCAAGGCGTCTTGGGCTACAGTTGGTAGTGTGTGCCTGATGCCTGCTCCTTTGGTCTTAGCAAGAGGCCTAGGGCATTTACACTGGGCCGCAGATACTTGCATGTATATGTCTAGCAGGAGCCAACTGTAAGGTTAGGACTAAGTCTTTTGTCCTCGGCTTTCATATCGTACGCCATTTTGGCATCTTCAGTGCCACGCTTTTGGATTGTAAGCTACGGGAACGTGGTTTCGTTGGCCGTTTGGGTGCCTATAGTCTTAGGGGCGTGTGTGTATGGGGGCTTTGGGTTAATATGATTTTGGTGTTGAGGTGTTGGGTAGGTGGTGTTTATGGGATATATAAGATGTCAAGGAGAAGGCTAGGTTTGAGTGGTAAAGGTGTCAGAGGTTCTCGTGGTTGAATTGTACAACAATAGTTTGTCAAGCTGTAGGTCCCGGGGAGGTGCCGGGCGAGAATATACAGGTCAAATAACTTCCCATCCACCTTCACACAACCTGTTTAACGTTGATTTTCGTCTGATGTTAAAACCCAGAAGAAGCGAACAACCCTTACAGGCACTTCCTGTGTTTACAGGTGGATCGGGCAAATCACGTAAGTCTGTTCTTCTGTGGTGGGATGATCAACGGAGACAATGGGATTCGCACAGAGAGACAGTCTCGGGTTCACCTCAAATAGTACAACTGAATGCAGTTGTTGGTGTTTTCCGAAAATGGAACGTACCCCTCAACCTTGTTACTGATTCTGCTTCTGTTGCAGGTATTGTTACACGAGCTGAAGCTTCTGTGCTGCGGAGTGTTTCGCATTCCCAACTTCTTGCCCTGTTTCAGGAACTTATTTTCCTTTTGGACTCTCGATCTGCGCCTTACTTTGTTATGCATATTAGGTCTCATACCTCACTACCTGGTTTTCTTGCAGAAGGCAATCGACGAGCTGACCTATTGACGTGACCAGTTCAAGTACTGCCAGACCGGGTTGCACTAGCTAAACTAAGTCACTCTTTTTTCCATCGAAATGCTGGAGCTCTTAAGCGACAGTTTGACCTTACTTCTCAACAAGCGTCAAATATTGTTGCTGTCTGTCCTGATGGTCAAAAACATTCTTTCCCATCAATTGCTACAGGAGTTAATCCTAGAGGATGACAAAGCCTACAATTACGGCAAACAGATGTCACACATGGTTCTGAATTTGGTAACCTTAAATATATCCACTCTTCCATTGATACATTTTCAGGTGCCTTGTTTGCCTCTTGTCACACAGGAGAAAAGGCACGAGATGTTCGTAGACCTTTAATGCGTGCTTTTGCTACTTTAGGTATTCCCTTAAGCTGGACCATTATCTGTCTTTATGTTTCAACAACTGTAAAAACCTTTTTTGCCCTATGGGGTATAACTCATATTACTGGCATTCCTCATTCCCCCACCGGTCAATCTCTCATTGAACGGTCGCATCAGTCTCTAAAACGTTTATTACAACAACAAAAAGGGGGAAGGGGAATGGCTATTCTGGAGGAACGGTTGCGGAAAGCATTGTATGGTTTAAATTTTGTGAATTGTTCTTTCATAGATAACAACCCACCGATAGTTCGACGTTTCACTGCAAATGCCTCCTTCGAGGCACGGGTTAAAGCCCCGGTATTGGTCCGAGATCCAGAAACAGGTAAAATTATGGGACCGTATCCTCTTGTTACATGGGGAAAAGGTTAAGTTTGCGTCTCTACAGAAAAAGGACCTAGATGGATCCCAGCGAAGAATGCAAGACCTTTCCGTGAACCTTTACTGCAGGCAACCGATAGCGACACCGACCCTACAGAATGAAATAAAAACTGTGTGAGGATTACTGTTTTGCATTCATGTTAGATACCCAAAATCGGGACGTAGAATATACATTTCGCTTTTTACCGTGCCTAGAACGAACACTATCACCCTGGATCAAACCACTTAACAAAGGTAATGCTCTCGGACCGAGCAGGGGAACAGGACAACTCATTGTACACGGAACATTAACACGGAACAATGATTCCCTTGACACCGATAAGGGGAAGGGAGGATTCATCATGAGAGAACAACTAGGTATTATGAAGGAGAATAGGAAAGATAAACATGGTTATTTAGTGTTTAATAGGGGTCTGCACGCTCGTAGAGATATATAGTTAAGTAACTACAGGAGTGGTTGTCTGCCCTGAGCCTGGTGGCGCACACAGCTGCGGTTTGTGTCCTGGCTCAGAGATGTAAACGGGGGCTTCTCTGTTATGGTAAAGTGTCTCTCTTTGCGTAAAAAAAGAGGGAATGAAGGGAGTGACCCCAGAGGTATGTTCAGAGAAGGCACGCTATGTTTCGAACTTTTGGACGGAACCAGTTCTTGTTTGGTGTGCCCTTCCAGCTACGTATAATGTTAATCCAAAAGAAGATGATGTTGTTTACACTTTGAATGTCGATCATTGTCTTTCTGTAGATGCTAATGGAGTAGGAGGCTATGAGGGGAACGTGTCGCAGCGGTTCTTCTCTAATGCAGAGTAACAGCAGGGAAAGCATTGAAGAGTTAAATCACCTTGTTTGGTAGGCGGTTAAGAATGTGAGTCAAAATTGCCATTGCTTTTTGTTGTTGCTTCAAGGACACGGCTGTGAGGATTTTGATGGTATGTGCTGCGTGGATTTTAGGCGCCCCATTGCAGCAACACGGTATCAAAATCTGAGAAAATTTCAGCCTTTTTTGGCATCCATTCACTCAATTGGCAGTCTTGGTTGTTTGCTATTACCTTGGTTGCTGTCATGTTTGCAAGGGCCCTGCAGAACATGGCAAACCTGGTCCTAGCTGTTCAAAACCAAAAAGGGGCAATTGTCAAATGGTACGGAACAAAGACAGTGGGATATTTTGACATCGATAATATGTCTTGGTTGGTTTTTTATTTGTTCTATTACTTATGCCTTGTTTTTACTCGTTGGCTTTCAAAGGTTCTTTTGTGCGACAGGAAGGGGGAGACGCAGGAGCGGGCTGGAAACTCGGACCATGCGTGGCAATCGGTCAGCTGAGGGGAATGTGCTCGAGCTTGTCTAGACAACAATTAACATGATGAGGCATGTTTACAGAGCACAGGGGAGTGGGAGACAGATGGCGCCAAGGAAAGGTAACCCCTTGCTGTTAATTGCTGGTAGTTAGCCACCAGTCAGGGGTCGCCTAGTATGCAAGGCTTAGCTTCAAGAACCAATTAGTTTAAAACGCGCAGCTTCTGAAAGCGTATGAAACCTCGTGCTTCTGTACCACACATTGACATTTGCTTGCATCAAGCTGCGTCCCGTCTTTTCATTCGCCGCAGTCAGGTTTACTAGGATCATCTTTAGGTTGGCCTTAGGGGTATCTCGGGCTTATGACAGTTTAGTTGTGTTTGGGTTTCCTAGTTATTATGACAGGCTCTAGTCCGCTCTTTACGCCGTGTGACCGTTGGCTTGGGTTTCTTGTGTGTCCGCGGTGGCTGGCACAAGATTTACCAACCCGGAAGGCTGCCGTGACTAAGTCAAGCTTGCGCTTATTGCTTACTGTTACTTACTGCTGAGTGCCCGTGGGGGTGTGGCTGAGCAAGGCGTCTTGGGCTACAGTTGGTAGTGTGTGCCTGATGCCTGCTCCTTTGGTCTTAGCAAGAGGCCTAGGGCATTTACACTGGGCCGCGGATACTTGCATGTATATGTCTAGCAGGAGCCAACTGTAAGGTTAGGACTAAGTCTTTTGTCCTCGGCTTTCATATCGTACGCCATTTTGGCATCTTCAGTGCCACGCTTTTGGATTGTAAGCTACGGGAACGTGGTTTCGTTGGCCGTTTGGGTGCCTATAGTCTTAGGGGCGTGTGTGTATGGGGGCTTTGGGTTAATATGATTTTGGTGTTGAGGTGTTGGGTAGGTGGTGTTTATGGGATATATAAGATGTCAAGGAGAAGGCTAGGTTTGAGTGGTAAAGGTGTCAGAGGTTCTCGTGGTTGAATTGTACAACAATAGTTTGTCAAGCTGTAGGTCCCGGGGAGGTGCCGGGCGAGAATATACAGGTCAAATAACTTCCCATCCACCTTCACACAACCTGTTTAACGTTGATTTTCGTCTGATGTTAAAACCCAGAAGAAGCGAACAACCCTTACAGGCACTTCCTGTGTTTACAGGTGGATCGGGCAAATCACGTAAGTCTGTTCTTCTGTGGTGGGATGATCAACGGAGACAATGGGATTCGCACAGAGAGACAGTCTCGGGTTCACCTCAAATAGTACAACTGAATGCAGTTGTTGGTGTTTTCCGAAAATGGAACGTACCCCTCAGCCTTGTTACTGATTCTGCTTCTGTTGCAGGTATTGTTACACGAGCTGAAGCTTCTGTGCTGCGGAGTGTTTCGCATTCCCAACTTTTTGCCCTGTTACAGGAACTTATTTTCCTTTTGGACTCTCGATCTGCGCCTTACTTTGTTATGCATATTAGGTCTCATACCTCACTACCTGGTTTTCTTGCAGAAGGCAATCGACGAGCTGACCTATTGACGTGACCAGTTCAAGTACTGCCAGACCGGGTTGCACAAGCTAAACTAAGTCACTCTTTTTTTGCATCAAAATGCTGGAGCTCTTAAGGGACAGTTTGACCTTACTTCTCAAGGAGCATCAAATATTGTTGCTGTCTGTCCTGATGGTCAAAAACATTCCTTCCCTTCAATTGCTACAGGAGTTAATCCTAGAGGATGACAAAGCCTACAATTACGGCAAACAGATGTCACACATGGTTCTGAATTTGGTAACCTTAAATATATCCACTCTTCCATTGATACATTTTCAGGTGCCTTGTTTGCCTCCTGTCACACAGGAGAAAAGGCACGAGATGTTCGTAGACCTTTAATGCGTGCTTTTGCTACTTTAGGTATTCCCTTAAGCTGGACCATTATCTGTCTTTATGTTTCAACAACTGTAAAAACCTTTTTTGCCCTATGGGGTATAACTCATATTACTGGCATTCCTCATTCCCCCACCGGTCAATCTCTCATTGAACGGTCTCATCAGTCTCTAAAAGGTTTATTACAACAACAAAAAGGGGGAAGGGGAATGGCTATTCCGGAGGAACGGTTGCGGAAAGCATTGTATGTTTTTAATTTTGTGAATTGTTCTTTCATAGATAACAACCCACCGATAGTTCGACGTTTCACTGCAAATACCTCCTTCGAGGCACGGGTTAAAGCCCCGGTATTGGTCCGAGATCCAGACACAGGTAAAATTATGGGACCGTATCCTCTTGTTACATGGGGAAAAGGTTATGCTTGCGTCTCTACAGAAAAAGGACCTAGATGGATCCCAGCGAAGAATGCAAGACCTTTCCGTGAACCTTTACTGCAGGCAACCGATACCGACACCGACCCTACAGAATGAAATAAAAACTGCGTGAGGATTACTGTTTTGCATTCATGTGAGATACACAAAATCGGGACATGGAATATAGATTTCGCTTTTTACCGCGCCTAGAACGAACACTATCACCCTGGATCAAACCACTTAACAAAGGTAATACTCTCGGACCGAGCAGGGGAACAGGACAACTCATTGTACACGGAACAATGTTTCCCTTGACACCGATAAGGGGAAGGGAGGATTCATCATGAGAGAACAACTAGGTATTATGAAGGAGAATAGGAAAGATAAACATGGTTATTTAGTGTTTAATAGGGGTCTGCACGCTCGTAGAGATATATAGTTATGTAACTACAGGAGTGGTTTCTGCCCTGAGCCTGGTGGCGCACACAGCTGCGGTTTGTGTCCTGGCTCAGAGATGTAAACGGGGGCTTCTCTGTATTGGTAAAGTGTCTCTCTTTGCATAAAGAAGAGGGAATGAAGGGAATGACCCCAGAGGTACGTTCAGAGAAGGCATGCTATGTTTCGAACTTTTGGACGGAACCAGTTCTTGTTTGGTGTGCCCTTCCAGCTACGTATAATATTAATCCAAAAGAAGATGATGTTGTTTACTCTTTGAATGTCGATCATTGTCTTTCTGTAGATGCTAATGGAGTAGGAGGCTATGAGGGGAACGTGTCGCAGCGGTTCTTCTCTTATCCAGAGAAACAGCAGGGAAAGCATTGAAGAGTTAAATCACCTTGTTTGGTAGGCGGTTAAGAATGTGAGTCAAAATTGCCATTGCTTTTTGTTGTTGCTTCAAGGACACGGCTGTGAGGATTTTGATGGTATGTGCTGTGTGGATTTTAGGCGCCCCATTGCAGCAACAGGGTATCAAAATCTGAGAAAATTTCAGCCTTTTTTGGCATCCATTCACTCAATTGGCAGTCTTGGTTGTTTGCTATTTCCTTGGTTGCTGTCATGTTTGCAAGGGCCCTGCAGAACATGGCAAATCTGGTCCTAGCTGTTCAAAAACAAACAGGGGCAATTGTCAAATGGTACGGAACAAAGACAGTGGGTTATTTTGACATTGCTAATATGTCTTAGTTGGTTTTTTATTTGTTCGGTTACTTATGCCTTGTTTTTACTCGTTGGCTTTCAAAGGTTCTTTTGTGCGACAGGAAGGGGGAGACGCAGGAGCCGGCTGGAAACTAGGACCGTGCGTGGCAATCGGTCAGCTGAGGGGAATGTGCTCGAGCTTGTCTAGACAACAATTAACATGATGAGGCATGTTTACAGAGCACAGGGGAGTGGGAGACGGATGGTGCCAAGGGTGGCGCCAAGGAAAGGTAACCCCTTGCTGTTAATTGCTGGTAGTTAGCCACCAGTCAGGGATTGCCTAGTATGCAAGGCTTAGCTTCAAGAACCAAGGGCATTGGCCTGGCTTGGATCTTGGCAAATTCTTAAGAGATTCATTGTCTTTCACCTCAAGGTTCACATCAAATTCACTGGAGGAGAGGATAACATCACTTTGGAAGGACCTACAGAAGATGTGCATGTGGCTCAGGAACAGATTGAAGCCATGGTCAAGGAACTGGTGAGCTGGAGTTACTAGTTCCAGGAAGAAACTGGGGGAAGAAGGGGCAACAGAGCAGAGGTGATGAGGTGTTTGTCACATCCCTATGATGTCTTGACGTGCTTAATCGAACTTGCAGAAGACAAATTGTGTGGCAGGTGGATGACACCCCTTGGTTATGAAACTCATCCATAGCATTCTTGAAAAGTCAGCATTAATTTTTTTGGTGCAGAGAAGGAAGGGTTCTCTTTGTTATAGCCGGAGAGGCACATAAGTAAGTCTTTTCAATGTTTCATGAGCACAGTGCTCTCTTCTCAAAGCAGAGGAATGCTTGTGCTCTGCTTAATAGCAGAAGTGCTTGGAGCTGACCGCTGGTGAGTCAGTGCCAATGCTTGGCAGTAGGCAGTTACTTAGGGCACGAGACAGAAGCGGTGGCCTGTCCTACCTGGCCCTATTTAATATAATATATAATAATTGTACATACATACATATATATATCTATAAAAAATAGAATTCTTTTTAGATCAACGGGATGGATTACGCAATAATCAAGGTTGACCACCAATTCCACCGACACCTCATTGGCAAGAACGGAGCTAACAGTAAGTGGAGTGCCTTTCTAGTCCTTCCCATGCTCACGCTCTTCGTGTTTAGTAGATGGTATCAGGGGCTCTGTAGCTCACCCAGTGTGCTGTCTCCATCACATTTCCTCTGCTTTTCTGGAGTGGTGGTGGTAGTACAAGGAGAGAAATGGGCCGTGAGGCCTTGCGATGGCTTTAACGTGTGAAAGTACCTTGGGAGCCTGAACAGTAGTGGAATTACTTTGATGTGTCCTGGAGGAAGTTGGTTTTTTTTTGTCCCCACACGTTGCTCTGTGCGAATGACATTTTAGCAGCCAGTTGTGGGTGGTGGAAATCTGCTTGGTGAGCTTCTCCCTGTAGAGGAATGAAGGCAGTGGGTTGATTTGCACTGATAACATGCAGCTGTGGCCTTGCCTCAGAGGCAGTGGGTTGATTGACATGGACGATGTGCAGGTGTAGCTGGTTCCCGCTAAGTGGTTAAATAGCCCTGTGGCCTGTGGGAGAGGGTGTCAGATGGAGGAGGAGCAGTGTGGTCTGGCCTCTGGAGGAAGGTGCTACAGCTCCGGCAGTAGAATATGGCCAACGGTAAAGCCTTGTTGCGGTCTGCTAGTTTGATAGCACTGCAACATGTCCCCAGCAAAGAGTTTGGGGTAGAAATGAATGATTATCCTCTGCTCTAAATGTGATACTGTTTGGGGAAGAAACACGCCTCGCTCTGACAAGCGAACAATTGGCTCTGTAGATGCCACGGTATTTACTTGTACAGGTTCTCGTGTGGCACAGGTCTGCTCTCGCTGAACTCCAGGGTGAAGAGGCAATTTCCCCTGTCTCAACCGTACCCCACTGAGCCCTTCCCAGAGGCGGGTTTACTTCTTCAACAGCCTCTGAGCAGTGATAATCAAGGTGCCTTGCTTCCAAGTCTTTGCCTAGCAGACTGCGTCACCACAGTCCTTGCCTTGAAGTTAACGGGATTAAGGATCTGTACAAGGTGTCTGTGCGCATTCCCCCGGACAACGAGAAGAGCAACCTGATCGGAATTGAAGGAGACCCACAGGGGGTCCCACAGGCCAAGAAAGAGCTGCTGGAACTCGCTTCCCGTATGGTGGGTGAGTAGGATGTGATGTTTGGGAGACTGCAGGGTTTGGGCTCTCGTGTTCCCTTGTAACCTTCTGGTGCGGGTGTGTGCCCCTTGCCCACCGAGCACTTGGATCTCATGACAAGTGCAAGTTCCTCTTCACAAATGTCTTCCTCTGTTCCCTCGGGTAGCCCTTCTCTGTCAACGCAGAGTGAATTTTGTCTAGAGAAAAGAGGGACAGTGCTGGCAAGTAAACTGTCGGGCAGCAAACCGCTAAGTAAAAGTAGATGGCTCTCCGGCTGAACACTCAGCGTGCCCTCTGTTCCCATCAGGAAAATGAACACACTGCGGACCTAATCATTGAGCAGAAATTCCACCGGACCATCATTGGGCAGAAGGGTGAGCGGATCTGGGAAATCCGGGAGAAATTCCCAGAGGTAAGGCTTTTTAGGAGATGAGGAATCCAGAGGGGTTATTTCCTACGTGGGTAGTAGGCCTGTCGTCACAGAAGTCGTAACTTTAGTGGCTCTGTAGCGCAACTGTCTGAGAAGATAGTTCTTTTAGCCAGAGGCCGCTAACACGGTTACCCTTTTCTGAATGGGAAAAGGGGATGTGTAGGATCCCCCCAACCTTTGCATGTGTCTGACACAAGGGTTCTTGCTTTTGCTTGAGCTAACTATAAATGACCACTCCTGCAGGTTATCATCAACTTCCCAGACCCTGCTGCACACAAGAGTGACATGGTCCAACTCCGAGGTCCCAAAAATGAGGTGGACAACTGCACCAAGTACATGCACAAGATGGTGGCACACCTGGTAAGGAGGTCTTCTGCCTGCTGTTCCCCCCTACGTGCCTGGAGAACCCTGGGTCAAGCAGAGCTATTCTGGCTTGGGTAGAGCTAAAACACCTCAAGAGGAGGGAGCCTATCTGAGCGACATGCAGCGAATCCCACAGAACTTTGACTGGTCTGCTGAAAGGAAGCAGGAGCCAGCAAGAAATCCTTCCGGAGTTGAGAGGTGAGCTGTGGGAAATCCGTAATGGGGAATCAGGCTTCGTCCCCAGAAGGAGACGTTTATGAGCTTATGAAAGGTCTTCTTAATAAACATAAGTAAAATATCTCTGGGCATGACCTTAAAGCAATGCTCAGGTGGGTGCAAGTAAATATGCCTGCAGTGACTGCATCTACAATTTTTACGTGGGAACTTTGGGACGACACAGGGGTGAAATTATGGGATTCTGCGAGAAAAGGCAATATTGAGTCCCACCGTCTGCTTTCTTCATGGAGAGTTATTTTTGAGACTATGAACGCAGAGGAAGGAGAGGAGGAGGAATCGCAAGCTCCTATAGCTCTTTCCTTATCAGCCTCTAAGTCACAGTGCTCTAGACCCCTGGGTGTCAATGCGGTGGGGTATCTGCCAGAAGAAGATCCTTTTGACCCGGGACCGCTAGACCGTGCAAAAGAACCTGGTTTATACCCTCCTGATCTACGTGACGTGTGGGCAAAAATAAAGAGACAAGCCTTAAAGGAGGGGGATTTAGAAATGGCTAAAACTATAGTTGCTCCGGTCTTGTATTCTCAGGGTTGAGCAGGGGGAGCACGATGGGAGGCTCTTTCTTTTTCGGTTGTTAAAGAACTGCGCCGCACAGTTACAGAACATGGTATTTCTTCTCCCTGTTGTATAAGTCTGTTATCTTCCGTGTTTGATACTTATATCGTGACTCCTCGTGATTTGAAATCTTTAGCACGATTGCTGCTAACCCGGACTCGGTATACGTTGTGGGAGTCGCACTGGAAAGGAGGATTGCAAGCACTCCTCCTCACGTATGTTAATCATAATGATCCTGTATTAGCTGCACTAACAATAGAACATCTTACGGGCACCGGTGCACATGTTGATCCGGTAACACGGGCTCAACACTGCCCCCGTGCGGCTCTCGAGGCACTTAGAGAAGAGGCGAAAAAGGCTTTTCTCCAGGTTCCTGACGTACAAACGCCACAAAAAGCCTTTACTAACATCACTCAGGAGTCTCGAGAACCTTATATGCAGTTTATTGACAGACTAAAACAGGCTTTGGAACGTCAAGTAGATAATGCGGAAGCTCGAGGTATATTGCTGACAAAACTAGCTGTTGAAAATGCTAATGTTGATTGTAAAAGGCTATTGAAGTCTCTTCCGAACCGGAACCCCACTCTAGTGGAAGTGGTGGAAGCATGTAACCGAATCGGTACGGTTGACCACAGGTTTGAAGCTATGGCTGCTGCTTCTGCAACGATGCGTGGTGTGGGGAATTGCTATGGTTGTGGTAAGCCTGGTCATCTAAAGAGAAATTGTCTTGGGCGGGCTGCGGGGAATAAACAACAACCTCCTGGTAGTGGAGTTTGTCCGACATGTCGGAAAGGGCGTCATTATGCTAATCAATGTCGATCTAAGTATGATTTCCAGGGACAACAGATACAGGGAAACCGACCGCGGAGTGCGGGGCAGCGACGCGTGCAGACACAAATGCCACAGCTGACATTTCAACAAGCTCGGAGAGAAGTACCGACACCTCAAGTCTCTGTCCAGCAACCTCAGGCAGCGCAGGATTGGACCTGGCAACCTCACACACAGTAACGTTGCTGGATTCCTCGGTTCGTTTATTATCAACAAATGTCAAAGGACCATTACCCCCTGCTACACAAGCTCTATTAGTTGGTAGATCTTCCACAACGTTGTGTGGTCTATTTGTTTTACCAGGTGTTATTGACTCTGACAGGGTGGACGAAATCAAAATTATGGCGTGGACTCCATTTCCACCTTGTACGATACCTCAGGGTAGTCGAATAGCGCAATTGATTTTGATCCCGGCAGGGGTAAGCTCTCTTACCACTGATCACCCTCCGCAGAGGAGAGGAGGTAGTGCATCTACAGGGTTACCTCACATTTTGTGGGTACAATCTATTTCTCCACAGCGACCTATGTATCAGTGTACCCTTATTTACAACGACCAACAAATAGCATTAAATGGGATCATTGACACTGGAGCTGATGTCACAGTAATTTCTCAAGCCAAATGGCCTCCGCAATGGCCACTGACTAATGTCTCTCAGACACTGGCTGGGATAGGGGGACTGGTAACAGTCGTCAGAGTTTGGAACCAATTTGAATTGAAGGACCAGAGGGACATGTGGCTTCTGTTAAACCTTTTGTGCTACCTGTCCCTATGGTTTTGTGGGGACGTGATGTATTGTCACAATGGGGAATGTCTATCCATACACATTTTTAGATGGGGCCATTGAAGTGCGTGACACCCTAAAAATAACCTGGAAGACTGATGTTCCTATTTGGGTGGCTCAATGGCCCCTTCCTTTGGAAAAACTCCGCGTACTTCAAAACTTAGTCTCAGAACAACTGTCCAAAGGACACATTGTACCTTCTACCCGCCCATGGAATTCACCAGTTTTTGTTATTAAAAAACAAACTGGCAAGGGGCGCTTGCTCCATGATCTCAGAAAAATTAATGATGCTTTGGAAGATATGGGAGCCCTCCAACCCGGGCTCCCGTCTCCAACTATGATCCCTCGACATTGGCATCTAACTGTCATAGATATTAAAGATTGTTTTTCCAGTATCCCATTGCATCTAGATGATGCCCCAAATCTTGCCTTTTCCATTCCGAGCCTCAACACGCAAGCTCCGTTGCAGAGATATCAGTGGGTTGGACTGCCACAAGGTATGAAAAATAGCCCAACAACGTGTCAATGGTATGTTGCAAAAATACTCGGTCCTGTCCGAAACGCTATGCCTACTGTGTTATTGTATCATTATATGGATGACCTTTTAGTGGCAGCACAACATCACGAAGTCATGGAGAAAGCTGTAGCCCTTGTCACGGATGCCGTGAATTCGGCAGGTCTCTCTATAGCACCAGAAAAGGTCCAAAAGTTTCCCCCTTGGAAATATCTGGGCTGGCGGATAAGAGCACAAACTATTGTTCCTCAACCATTGCAGAGCAATACCAATGTAAGAAACCTGCATGATGCACAAAAATTACTGGGAACAATAAATTGGGTTCGACCATTATTGGGAATTTCTAATACAGACTTGGGTCCTCTGTTTGACCTACTAAAAGGGGACACTAATCTTGTTCTCCACGTAATCTTAACTCTGAAGCAGATAGCTCTTTACAACAGGTTGCCTCAGCTATCGCTTCTCGACAGGCCCACCGATGGGCCCCTGAACTGCCTTTTTACTTGATGATTTTAAACGGCTGTACGACAGCCTCATGCCCTGATATTTCAACGGGACCTTCAGAACTCAGACCCCCTGTTGATTATTGAATGGATCCTTTTACCTAACCAGCCTACAAAAACTATTTTGACACAACAGGAAACGTTTGAGCCTCTGATTGTTAAAGTTAGATCACGCCTGTTAACCTTATCAGGGAAGGATTTTGTCTCTATTTGTCTACCAATAACAACAGTATACTTAAAATGGCTTTTTCGGCAATCAGACACCTTTGTTATGGCACTTGCCGACTATACAGGTCAAATAACTTCCCATCCACCTTCACACAACCTGTTTAACGTTGATTTTCGTCTGATGTTAAAACCCAGAAGAAGCGAACAACCCTTACAGGCACTTCCTGTGTTTACAGGTGGATCGGGCAAATCACGTAAGTCTGTTCTTCTGTGGTGGGATGATCAACGGAGACAATGGGATTCGCACAGAGAGACAGTCTCGGGTTCACCTCAAATAGTACAACTGAATGCAGTTGTTGGTGTTTTCCGAAAATGGAACGTACCCCTCAACCTTGTTACTGATTCTGCTTCTGTTGCAGGTATTGTTACACGAGCTGAAGCTTCTGTGCTGCGGAGTGTTTCGCATTCCCAACTTCTTGCCCTGTTACAGGAACTTATTTTCCTTTTGGACTCTCGATCTGCGCCTTATTTTGTTATGCATATTAGGTCTCATACCTCACTACCTGGTTTTCTTGCAGAAGGCAATCGACGAGCTGACCTATTGATGTGACCAGTTCAAGTACTGCCAGACCGGGTTGCACAAGCTAAACTAAGTCACTCTTTTTTCCATCGAAATGCTGGAGCTCTTAAGCGACAGTTTGACCTTACTTCTCAACAAGCGTCAAATATTGTTGCTGTCTGTCCTGATGGTCAAAAACATTCTTTCCCATCAATTGCTACAGGAGTTAATCCTAGAGGATGACAAAGCCTACAATTACGGCAAACAGATGTCACACATGGTTCTGAATTTGGTAACCTTAAATATATCCACTCTTCCATTGATACATTTTCAGGTGCCTTGTTTGCCTCTTGTCACACAGGAGAAAAGGCACGAGATGTTCGTAGACCTTTAATGCGTGCTTTTGCTACTTTAGGTATTCCCTTAAGCTGGACCATTATCTGTCTTTATGTTTCAACAACTGTAAAAACCTTTTTTGCCCTATGGGGTATAACTCATATTACTGGCATTCCTCATTCCCCCACCGGTCAATCTCTCATTGAACGGTCGCATCAGTCTCTAAAACGTTTATTACAACAACAAAAAGGGGGAAGGGGAATGGCTATTCCGGAGGAACGGTTGCGGAAAGCATTGTATGGTTTAAATTTTGTGAATTGTTCTTTCATAGATAACAACCCACCGATAGTTCGACGTTTCACTGCAAATGCCTCCTTCGAGGCACGGGTTAAAGCCCCGGTATTGGTCCGAGATCCAGACACAGGTAAAATTATGGGACCGTATCCTCTTGTTACATGGGGAAAAGGTTATGCTTGTGTCCCTACAGAAAAAGGACCTAGATGGATCCCAGCGAAGACTGTAAGACCTTTCCGTGAACCTTTACTGCAGGCCACTGATAGCGACACCGACCCTACAGAATGAAATAAAAACTGTGTGAGGATTACTGTTTTGCATTCATGTTAGATACCCAACGTCAGGACGTAGAATATACATTTCGCTTTTTACAGCGCCTAGAACGAATCGCTATCACCCTGGATCAAACCACTTAACAAAGGTGATACTCTCGGACCAAGCAGGGGAACAGGACAAGTCATTGTACACGGGACATGTGCATGGAACAATGATTCCCTTGACACCGATAAGGGGAAGGGAGGATTCATCATGAGAGAACAACTAGGTATTATGAAGGAGAATAGGAAAGATAAACATGGTTATTTAGTGTTTAATAGGGGTCTGCACGCTCGTAGAGATATATAGTTATGTAACTACAGGAGTGGTTTCTGCCCTGAGCCTGGTGGCGCACACGGCTGCGGTTTGTGTCCTGGCTCAGAGATGTAAACGGGGGCTTCTCTGTTATGGTAAAGTGTCTCTCTTTGCATAAAGAAGAGGGAATGAAGGGAATGACCCCAGAGGTATGTTCAGAGAAGGCATGCTATGTTTCGAACTTTTGGACGGAACCAGTTCTTGTTTGGTGTGCCCTTCCAGCTACGTATAATGTTAATCCAAAAGAAGATGATGTTGTTTACACTTTGAATGTCGATCATTGTCTTTCTGTAGATGCTAATGGAGTAGGAGGCTATGAGGGGAACGTGTCGCAGCGGTTCTTCTCTAATGCAGAGTAACAGCAGGGAAAGCATTGAAGAGTTAAATCACCTTGTTTGGTAGGCGGTTAAGAATGTGAGTCAAAATTGCCACTGCTTTTTGTTGTTGCTTCAAGGACACGGCTGTGAGGATTTTGATGGTATGTGCTGCGTGGATTTTAGGCGCCCCATTGCAGCAACACGGTATCAAAATCTGAGAAAATTTCAGCCTTTTTTGGCATCCATTCACTCAATTGGCAGTCTTGGTTGTTTGCTATTACCTTGGTTGCTGTCATGTTTGCAAGGGCCCTGCAGAACATGGCAAACCTGGTCCTAGCTGTTCAAAACCAAAAAGGGGCAATTGTCAAATGGTACGGAACAAAGACAGTGGGATATTTTGACATTGATAATATGTCTTGGTTGGTTTTTTATTTGTTCTATTACTTATGCCTTGTTTTTACTCGTTGGCTTTCAAAGGTTCTTTTTGTGCGACAGGAAGGGGGAGACGCAGGAGCGGGCTGGAAACTCGGACCATGCGTGGCAATCGGTCAGCTGAGGGGAATGTGCTCGAGCTTGTCTAGACGACAATTAACATGATGAGGCATGTTTACAGAGCACAGGGACGTGGGAGACGGATGGCGCCAAGGAAAGGTAAGCCCTTGCTGTTAATTGCTGGTAGTTAACCACCAGTCAGGGGTCGCCTAGTATGCAAGGCTTAGCTTCAAGAACCAATTAGTTTAAAACGCGCAGCTTCTGAAAGCGTATGAAACCTCGTGCTTCTGTACCACACATTGACATTTGCTTGCATCAAGCTGCGTCCCGTCTCTTCATTCGCCGCAGTCAGGTTTACTAGGATCATCTTTAGGTTGGCCTTAGGGGTATCTCGGGCTTATGACAGCTTAGTTGCGTTTGGGTTTCCTAGTTATTATGACAGGCTCTAGTCCGCTCTTTACGCCGTGTGACCGTTGGCTTGGGTTTCTTGTGTGTCCGCGGTGGCTGGCACAAGATTTACCAACCCGGAAGGCTGCCGTGACTAAGTCAAGCTTGCGCTTATTGCTTACTGTTACTTACTGCTGAGTGCCCGTGGGGGTGTGGCTGAGCAAGGCGTCTTGGGCTACAGTTGGTAGTGTGTGCCTGATGCCTGCTCCTTTGGTCTTAGCAAGAGGCCTAGGGCATTTACACTGGGCCGCGGATACTTGCATGTATATGTCTAGCAGGAGCCAACTGTAAGGTTAGGACTAAGTCTTTTGTCCTCGGCTTTCATATCGTACGCCATCTTGGCATCTTCAGTGCCACGCTTTTGGATTGTAAGCTACGGGGACGTGGTTTCGTTGGCTGTTTGGGCGCCTATAGTCTTAGGGGCGTGTGAGTATGGGGGCTTTGGGTTAATATGATTTTGGTGTTGAGGTGTTGGGTAGGTGGTGTTTATGGGATATGTAAGATGTCAAGGAGAAGGCTAGGTTTGAGTGGTAAAGGTGTTAGAGGTTCTCGTGGTTGAATTGTACAACAATAGTTTGTCAAGCTATAGGTCCCGGGGAGGTGCCGGGCGAGAATATACAGGTCAAATAACTTCCCATCCACCTTCACACAACCTGTTTAACGTTGATTTTCGTCTGATGTTAAAACCCAGAAGAAGCGAACAACCCTTACAGGCACTTCCTGTGTTTACAGGTGGATCGGGCAAATCACGTAAGTCTGTTCTTCTGTGGTGGGATGATCAACGGAGACAATGGGATTCGCACAGAGAGACAGTCTCGGGTTCACCTCAAATAGTACAACTGAATGCAGTTGTTGGTGTTTTCCGAAAATGGAACGTACCCCTCAACCTTGTTACTGATTCTGCTTCTGTTGCAGGTATTGTTACACGAGCTGAAGCTTCTGTGCTGCGGAGTGTTTCGCATTCCCAACTTCTTGCCCTGTTACAGGAACTTATTTTCCTTTTGGACTCTCGATCTGCGCCTTATTTTGTTATGCATATTAGGTCTCATACCTCACTACCTGGTTTTCTTGCAGAAGGCAATCGACGAGCTGACCTATTGACGTGACCAGTTCAAGTACTGCCAGACCGGATTGCACAAGCTAAACTAAGTCACTCTTTTTTCCATCGAAATGCTGGAGCTCTTAAGCGACAGTTTGACCTTACTTCTCAACAAGCGTCAAATATTGTTGCTGTCTGTTCTGATGGTCAAAAACATTCTTTCCCATCAATTGCTACAGGAGTTAATCCTAGAGGATGACAAAGCCTACAATTACGGCAAACAGATGTCACACATGGTTCTGAATTTGGTAACCTTAAATATATCCACTCTTCCATTGATACATTTTCAGGTGCCTTGTTTGCCTCTTGTCACACAGGAGAAAAGGCACGAGATGTTCGTAGACCTTTAATGCGTGCTTTTGCTACTTTAGGTATTCCCTTAAGCTGGACCATTATCTGTCTTTATGTTTCAACAACTGTAAAAACCTTTTTTGCCCTATGGGGTATAACTCATATTACTGGCATTCCTCATTCCCCCACCGGTCAATCTCTCATTGAACGGTCGCATCAGTCTCTAAAACGTTTATTACAACAACAAAAAGGGGGAAGGGGAATGGCTATTCTGGAGGAACGGTTGCGGAAAGCATTGTATGGTTTAAATTTTGTGAATTGTTCTTTCATAGATAACAACCCACCGATAGTTCGACGTTTCACTGCAAATGCCTCCTTCGAGGCACGGGTTAAAGCCCCGGTATTGGTCCGAGATCCAGACACAGGTAAAATTATGGGACCGTATCCTCTTGTTACATGGGGAAAAGGTTATGCTTGTGTCCCTACAGAAAAAGGACCTAGATGGATCCCAGCGAAGACTGTAAGACCTTTCCGTGAACCTTTACTGCAGGCCACGGATACCGACACCGACCCTACAGAATGAAATAAAAACTGTGTGAGGATTACTGTTTTGCATTCATGTTAGATACCCAACGTCAGGACGTAGAATATACATTTCGCTTTTTACAGCGCCTAGAACGAATCGCTATCACCCTGGATCAAACCACTTAACAAAGGTGATACTCTCGGACCAAGCAGGGGAACAGGACAAGTCATTGTACACGGGACATGTGCATGGAACAATGATTCCCTTGACACCGATAAGGGGAAGGGAGGATTCATCATGAGAGAACAACTAGGTATTATGAAGGAGAATAGGAAAGATAAACATGGTTATTTAGTGTTTAATAGGGGTCTGCACGCTCGTAGAGATATATAGTTATGTAACTACAGGAGTGGTTTCTGCCCTGAGCCTGGTGGCGCACACGGCTGCGGTTTGTGTCCTGGCTCAGAGATGTAAACGGGGGCTTCTCTGTTATGGTAAAGTGTCTCTCTTTGCATAAAGAAGAGGGAATGAAGGGAATGACCCCAGAGGTATGTTCAGAGAAGGCATGCTATGTTTCGAACTTTTGGACGGAACCAGTTCTTGTTTGGTGTGCCCTTCCAGCTACGTATAATGTTAATCCAAAAGAAGATGATGTTGTTTACACTTTGAATGTCGATCATTGTCTTTCTGTAGATGCTAATGGAGTAGGAGGCTATGAGGGGAACGTGTCGCAGCGGTTCTTCTCTAATGCAGAGTAACAGCAGGGAAAGCATTGAAGAGTTAAATCACCTTGTTTGGTAGGCGGTTAAGAATGTGAGTCAAAATTGCCACTGCTTTTTGTTGTTGCTTCAAGGACACGGCTGTGAGGATTTTGATGGTATGTGCTGCGTGGATTTTAGGCGCCCCATTGCAGCAACACGGTATCAAAATCTGAGAAAATTTCAGCCTTTTTTGGCATCCATTCACTCAATTGGCAGTCTTGGTTGTTTGCTATTACCTTGGTTGCTGTCATGTTTGCAAGGGCCCTGCAGAACATGGCAAACCTGGTCCTAGCTGTTCAAAACCAAAAAGGGGCAATTGTCAAATGGTACGGAACAAAGACAGTGGGATATTTTGACATTGATAATATGTCTTGGTTGGTTTTTTATTTGTTCTATTACTTATGCCTTGTTTTTACTCGTTGGCTTTCAAAGGTTCTTTTTGTGCGACAGGAAGGGGGAGACGCAGGAGCGGGCTGGAAACTCGGACCATGCGTGGCAATCGGTCAGCTGAGGGGAATGTGCTCGAGCTTGTCTAGACGACAATTAACATGATGAGGCATGTTTACAGAGCACAGGGACGTGGGAGACGGATGGCGCCAAGGAAAGGTAAGCCCTTGCTGTTAATTGCTGGTAGTTAACCACCAGTCAGGGGTCGCCTAGTATGCAAGGCTTAGCTTCAAGAACCAATTAGTTTAAAACGCGCAGCTTCTGAAAGCGTATGAAACCTCGTGCTTCTGTACCACACATTGACATTTGCTTGCATCAAGCTGCGTCCCGTCTCTTCATTCGCCGCAGTCAGGTTTACTAGGATCATCTTTAGGTTGGCCTTAGGGGTATCTCGGGCTTATGACAGCTTAGTTGCGTTTGGGTTTCCTAGTTATTATGACAGGCTCTAGTCCGCTCTTTACGCCGTGTGACCGTTGGCTTGGGTTTCTTGTGTGTCCGCGGTGGCTGGCACAAGATTTACCAACCCGGAAGGCTGCCGTGACTAAGTCAAGCTTGCGCTTATTGCTTACTGTTACTTACTGCTGAGTGCCCGTGGGGGTGTGGCTGAGCAAGGCGTCTTGGGCTACAGTTGGTAGTGTGTGCCTGATGCCTGCTCCTTTGGTCTTAGCAAGAGGCCTAGGGCATTTACACTGGGCCGCGGATACTTGCATGTATATGTCTAGCAGGAGCCAACTGTAAGGTTAGGACTAAGTCTTTTGTCCTCGGCTTTCATATCGTACGCCATCTTGGCATCTTCAGTGCCACGCTTTTGGATTGTAAGCTACGGGGACGTGGTTTCGTTGGCTGTTTGGGCGCCTATAGTCTTAGGGGCGTGTGAGTATGGGGGCTTTGGGTTAATATGATTTTGGTGTTGAGGTGTTGGGTAGGTGGTGTTTATGGGATATGTAAGATGTCAAGGAGAAGGCTAGGTTTGAGTGGTAAAGGTGTTAGAGGTTCTCGTGGTTGAATTGTACAACAATAGTTTGTCAAGCTATAGGTCCCGGGGAGGTGCCGGGCGAGAATATACAGGTCAAATAACTTCCCATCCACCTTCACACAACCTGTTTAACGTTGATTTTCGTCTGATGTTAAAACCCAGAAGAAGCGAACAACCCTTACAGGCACTTCCTGTGTTTACAGGTGGATCGGGCAAATCACGTAAGTCTGTTCTTCTGTGGTGGGATGATCAACGGAGACAATGGGATTCGCACAGAGAGACAGTCTCGGGTTCACCTCAAATAGTACAACTGAATGCAGTTGTTGGTGTTTTCCGAAAATGGAACGTACCCCTCAACCTTGTTACTGATTCTGCTTCTGTTGCAGGTATTGTTACACGAGCTGAAGCTTCTGTGCTGCGGAGTGTTTCGCATTCCCAACTTCTTGCCCTGTTACAGGAACTTATTTTCCTTTTGGACTCTCGATCTGCGCCTTATTTTGTTATGCATATTAGGTCTCATACCTCACTACCTGGTTTTCTTGCAGAAGGCAATCGACGAGCTGACCTATTGACGTGACCAGTTCAAGTACTGCCAGACCGGATTGCACAAGCTAAACTAAGTCACTCTTTTTTCCATCGAAATGCTGGAGCTCTTAAGCGACAGTTTGACCTTACTTCTCAACAAGCGTCAAATATTGTTGCTGTCTGTTCTGATGGTCAAAAACATTCTTTCCCATCAATTGCTACAGGAGTTAATCCTAGAGGATGACAAAGCCTACAATTACGGCAAACAGATGTCACACATGGTTCTGAATTTGGTAACCTTAAATATATCCACTCTTCCATTGATACATTTTCAGGTGCCTTGTTTGCCTCTTGTCACACAGGAGAAAAGGCACGAGATGTTCGTAGACCTTTAATGCGTGCTTTTGCTACTTTAGGTATTCCCTTAAGCTGGACCATTATCTGTCTTTATGTTTCAACAACTGTAAAAACCTTTTTTGCCCTATGGGGTATAACTCATATTACTGGCATTCCTCATTCCCCCACCGGTCAATCTCTCATTGAACGGTCGCATCAGTCTCTAAAACGTTTATTACAACAACAAAAAGGGGGAAGGGGAATGGCTATTCTGGAGGAACGGTTGCGGAAAGCATTGTATGGTTTAAATTTTGTGAATTGTTCTTTCATAGATAACAACCCACCGATAGTTCGACGTTTCACTGCAAATGCCTCCTTCGAGGCACGGGTTAAAGCCCCGGTATTGGTCCGAGATCCAGACACAGGTAAAATTATGGGACCGTATCCTCTTGTTACATGGGGAAAAGGTTATGCTTGTGTCCCTACAGAAAAAGGACCTAGATGGATCCCAGCGAAGACTGTAAGACCTTTCCGTGAACCTTTACTGCAGGCCACGGATACCGACACCGACCCTACAGAATGAAATAAAAACTGTGTGAGGATTACTGTTTTGCATTCATGTTAGATACCCAACGTCAGGACGTAGAATATACATTTCGCTTTTTACAGCGCCTAGAACGAATCGCTATCACCCTGGATCAAACCACTTAACAAAGGTGATACTCTCGGACCAAGCAGGGGAACAGGACAAGTCATTGTACACGGGACATGTGCATGGAACAATGATTCCCTTGACACCGATAAGGGGAAGGGAGGATTCATCATGAGAGAACAACTAGGTATTATGAAGGAGAATAGGAAAGATAAACATGGTTATTTAGTGTTTAATAGGGGTCTGCACGCTCGTAGAGATATATAGTTATGTAACTACAGGAGTGGTTTCTGCCCTGAGCCTGGTGGCGCACACGGCTGCGGTTTGTGTCCTGGCTCAGAGATGTAAACGGGGGCTTCTCTGTTATGGTAAAGTGTCTCTCTTTGCATAAAGAAGAGGGAATGAAGGGAATGACCCCAGAGGTATGTTCAGAGAAGGCATGCTATGTTTCGAACTTTTGGACGGAACCAGTTCTTGTTTGGTGTGCCCTTCCAGCTACGTATAATGTTAATCCAAAAGAAGATGATGTTGTTTACACTTTGAATGTCGATCATTGTCTTTCTGTAGATGCTAATGGAGTAGGAGGCTATGAGGGGAACGTGTCGCAGCGGTTCTTCTCTAATGCAGAGTAACAGCAGGGAAAGCATTGAAGAGTTAAATCACCTTGTTTGGTAGGCGGTTAAGAATGTGAGTCAAAATTGCCACTGCTTTTTGTTGTTGCTTCAAGGACACGGCTGTGAGGATTTTGATGGTATGTGCTGCGTGGATTTTAGGCGCCCCATTGCAGCAACACGGTATCAAAATCTGAGAAAATTTCAGCCTTTTTTGGCATCCATTCACTCAATTGGCAGTCTTGGTTGTTTGCTATTACCTTGGTTGCTGTCATGTTTGCAAGGGCCCTGCAGAACATGGCAAACCTGGTCCTAGCTGTTCAAAACCAAAAAGGGGCAATTGTCAAATGGTACGGAACAAAGACAGTGGGATATTTTGACATTGATAATATGTCTTGGTTGGTTTTTTATTTGTTCTATTACTTATGCCTTGTTTTTACTCGTTGGCTTTCAAAGGTTCTTTTTGTGCGACAGGAAGGGGGAGACGCAGGAGCGGGCTGGAAACTCGGACCATGCGTGGCAATCGGTCAGCTGAGGGGAATGTGCTCGAGCTTGTCTAGACAACAATTAACATGATGAGGCATGTTTACAGAGCACAGGGACGTGGGAGACGGATGGCGCCAAGGAAAGGTAAGCCCTTGCTGTTAATTGCTGGTAGTTAACCACCAGTCAGGGGTCGCCTAGTATGCAAGGCTTAGCTTCAAGAACCAATTAGTTTAGAACGCGCAGCTTCTGAAAGCGTATAAAACCTCGTGCTTCTGTACCACACATTGACATTTGCTTGCATCAAGCTGCGTCCCGTCTCTTCATTCGCCGCAGTCAGGTTTACTAGGATCATCTTTAGGTTGGCCTTAGGGGTATCTCGGGCTTATGACAGCTTAGTTGCGTTTGGGTTTCCTAGTTATTATGACAGGCTCTAGTCCGCTCTTTACGCCGTGTGACCGTTGGCTTGGGTTTCTTGTGTGTCCGCGGTGGCTGGCACAAGATTTACCAACCCGGAAGGCTGCCGTGACTAAGTCAAGCTTGCGCTTATTGCTTACTGTTACTTACTGCTGAGTGCCCGTGGGGGTGTGGCTGAGCAAGGCGTCTTGGGCTACAGTTGGTAGTGTGTGCCTGATGCCTGCTCCTTTGGTCTTAGCAAGAGGCCTAGGGCATTTACACTGGGCCGCGGATACTTGCATGTATATGTCTAGCAGGAGCCAACTGTAAGGTTAGGACTAAGTCTTTTGTCCTCGGCTTTCATATCGTACGCCGTCTTGGCATCTTCAGTGCCACGCTTTTGGATTGTAAGCTACGGGGACGTGGTTTCGTTGGCTGTTTGGGCGCCTATAGTCTTAGGGGCGTGTGAGTATGGGGGCTTTGGGTTAATATGATTTTGGTGTTGAGGTGTTGGGTAGGTGGTGTTTATGGGATATGTAAGATGTCAAGGAGAAGGCTAGGTTTGAGTGGTAAAGGTGTTAGAGGTTCTCGTGGTTGAATTGTACAACAATAGTTTGTCAAGCTATAGGTCCCGGGGAGGTGCCGGGCGAGAATATACAGGTCAAATAACTTCCCATCCACCTTCACACAACCTGTTTAACGTTGATTTTCGTCTGATGTTAAAACCCAGAAGAAGCGAACAACCCTTACAGGCACTTCCTGTGTTTACAGGTGGATCGGGCAAATCACGTAAGTCTGTTCTTCTGTGGTGGGATGATCAACGGAGACAATGGGATTCGCACAGAGAGACAGTCTCGGGTTCACCTCAAATAGTACAACTGAATGCAGTTGTTGGTGTTTTCCGAAAATGGAACGTACCCCTCAACCTTGTTACTGATTCTGCTTCTGTTGCAGGTATTGTTACACGAGCTGAAGCTTCTGTGCTGCGGAGTGTTTCGCATTCCCAACTTCTTGCCCTGTTACAGGAACTTATTTTCCTTTTGGACTCTCGATCTGCGCCTTATTTTGTTATGCATATTAGGTCTCATACCTCACTACCTGGTTTTCTTGCAGAAGGCAATCGACGAGCTGACCTATTGACGTGACCAGTTCAAGTACTGCCAGACCGGATTGCACAAGCTAAACTAAGTCACTCTTTTTTCCATCGAAATGCTGGAGCTCTTAAGCGACAGTTTGACCTTACTTCTCAACAAGCGTCAAATATTGTTGCTGTCTGTTCTGATGGTCAAAAACATTCTTTCCCATCAATTGCTACAGGAGTTAATCCTAGAGGATGACAAAGCCTACAATTACGGCAAACAGATGTCACACATGGTTCTGAATTTGGTAACCTTAAATATATCCACTCTTCCATTGATACATTTTCAGGTGCCTTGTTTGCCTCTTGTCACACAGGAGAAAAGGCACGAGATGTTCGTAGACCTTTAATGCGTGCTTTTGCTACTTTAGGTATTCCCTTAAGCTGGACCATTATCTGTCTTTATGTTTCAACAACTGTAAAAACCTTTTTTGCCCTATGGGGTATAACTCATATTACTGGCATTCCTCATTCCCCCACCGGTCAATCTCTCATTGAACGGTCGCATCAGTCTCTAAAACGTTTATTACAACAACAAAAAGGGGGAAGGGGAATGGCTATTCTGGAGGAACGGTTGCGGAAAGCATTGTATGGTTTAAATTTTGTGAATTGTTCTTTCATAGATAACAACCCACCGATAGTTCGACGTTTCACTGCAAATGCCTCCTTCGAGGCACGGGTTAAAGCCCCGGTATTGGTCCGAGATCCAGACACAGGTAAAATTATGGGACCGTATCCTCTTGTTACATGGGGAAAAGGTTATGCTTGTGTCCCTACAGAAAAAGGACCTAGATGGATCCCAGCGAAGACTGTAAGACCTTTCCGTGAACCTTTACTGCAGGCCACGGATACCGACACCGACCCTACAGAATGAAATAAAAACTGTGTGAGGATTACTGTTTTGCATTCATGTTAGATACCCAACGTCAGGACGTAGAATATACATTTCGCTTTTTACAGCGCCTAGAACGAATCGCTATCACCCTGGATCAAACCACTTAACAAAGGTGATACTCTCGGACCAAGCAGGGGAACAGGACAAGTCATTGTACACGGGACATGTGCATGGAACAATGATTCCCTTGACACCGATAAGGGGAAGGGAGGATTCATCATGAGAGAACAACTAGGTATTATGAAGGAGAATAGGAAAGATAAACATGGTTATTTAGTGTTTAATAGGGGTCTGCACGCTCGTAGAGATATATAGTTATGTAACTACAGGAGTGGTTTCTGCCCTGAGCCTGGTGGCGCACACGGCTGCGGTTTGTGTCCTGGCTCAGAGATGTAAACGGGGGCTTCTCTGTTATGGTAAAGTGTCTCTCTTTGCATAAAGAAGAGGGAATGAAGGGAATGACCCCAGAGGTATGTTCAGAGAAGGCATGCTATGTTTCGAACTTTTGGACGGAACCAGTTCTTGTTTGGTGTGCCCTTCCAGCTACGTATAATGTTAATCCAAAAGAAGATGATGTTGTTTACACTTTGAATGTCGATCATTGTCTTTCTGTAGATGCTAATGGAGTAGGAGGCTATGAGGGGAACGTGTCGCAGCGGTTCTTCTCTAATGCAGAGTAACAGCAGGGAAAGCATTGAAGAGTTAAATCACCTTGTTTGGTAGGCGGTTAAGAATGTGAGTCAAAATTGCCACTGCTTTTTGTTGTTGCTTCAAGGACACGGCTGTGAGGATTTTGATGGTATGTGCTGCGTGGATTTTAGGCGCCCCATTGCAGCAACACGGTATCAAAATCTGAGAAAATTTCAGCCTTTTTTGGCATCCATTCACTCAATTGGCAGTCTTGGTTGTTTGCTATTACCTTGGTTGCTGTCATGTTTGCAAGGGCCCTGCAGAACATGGCAAACCTGGTCCTAGCTGTTCAAAACCAAAAAGGGGCAATTGTCAAATGGTACGGAACAAAGACAGTGGGATATTTTGACATTGATAATATGTCTTGGTTGGTTTTTTATTTGTTCTATTACTTATGCCTTGTTTTTACTCGTTGGCTTTCAAAGGTTCTTTTTGTGCGACAGGAAGGGGGAGACGCAGGAGCGGGCTGGAAACTCGGACCATGCGTGGCAATCGGTCAGCTGAGGGGAATGTGCTCGAGCTTGTCTAGACAACAATTAACATGATGAGGCATGTTTACAGAGCACAGGGACGTGGGAGACGGATGGCGCCAAGGAAAGGTAAGCCCTTGCTGTTAATTGCTGGTAGTTAACCACCAGTCAGGGGTCGCCTAGTATGCAAGGCTTAGCTTCAAGAACCAATTAGTTTAGAACGCGCAGCTTCTGAAAGCGTATAAAACCTCGTGCTTCTGTACCACACATTGACATTTGCTTGCATCAAGCTGCGTCCCGTCTCTTCATTCGCCGCAGTCAGGTTTACTAGGATCATCTTTAGGTTGGCCTTAGGGGTATCTCGGGCTTATGACAGCTTAGTTGCGTTTGGGTTTCCTAGTTATTATGACAGGCTCTAGTCCGCTCTTTACGCCGTGTGACCGTTGGCTTGGGTTTCTTGTGTGTCCGCGGTGGCTGGCACAAGATTTACCAACCCGGAAGGCTGCCGTGACTAAGTCAAGCTTGCGCTTATTGCTTACTGTTACTTACTGCTGAGTGCCCGTGGGGGTGTGGCTGAGCAAGGCGTCTTGGGCTACAGTTGGTAGTGTGTGCCTGATGCCTGCTCCTTTGGTCTTAGCAAGAGGCCTAGGGCATTTACACTGGGCCGCGGATACTTGCATGTATATGTCTAGCAGGAGCCAACTGTAAGGTTAGGACTAAGTCTTTTGTCCTCGGCTTTCATATCGTACGCCGTCTTGGCATCTTCAGTGCCACGCTTTTGGATTGTAAGCTACGGGGACGTGGTTTCGTTGGCTGTTTGGGCGCCTATAGTCTTAGGGGCGTGTGAGTATGGGGGCTTTGGGTTAATATGATTTTGGTGTTGAGGTG
The DNA here is from genome assembly GCF_963210335.1 of Falco punctatus. Taxonomy (NCBI): domain Eukaryota; kingdom Metazoa; phylum Chordata; class Aves; order Falconiformes; family Falconidae; genus Falco; species Falco punctatus. The sequence goes on along the minus strand of NC_137584.1, from coordinate 299,541 downwards.
TTGGGTAGGTGGTGTTTATGGGATATGTAAGATGTCAAGGAGAAGGCTAGGTTTGAGTGGTAAAGGTGTTAGAGGTTCTCGTGGTTGAATTGTACAACAATAGTTTGTCAAGCTATAGGTCCCGGGGAGGTGCCGGGCGAGAATATACAGGTCAAATAACTTCCCATCCACCTTCACACAACCTGTTTAACGTTGATTTTCGTCTGATGTTAAAACCCAGAAGAAGCGAACAACCCTTACAGGCACTTCCTGTGTTTACAGGTGGATCGGGCAAATCACGTAAGTCTGTTCTTCTGTGGTGGGATGATCAACGGAGACAATGGGATTCGCACAGAGAGACAGTCTCGGGTTCACCTCAAATAGTACAACTGAATGCAGTTGTTGGTGTTTTCCGAAAATGGAACGTACCCCTCAACCTTGTTACTGATTCTGCTTCTGTTGCAGGTATTGTTACACGAGCTGAAGCTTCTGTGCTGCGGAGTGTTTCGCATTCCCAACTTCTTGCCCTGTTACAGGAACTTATTTTCCTTTTGGACTCTCGATCTGCGCCTTATTTTGTTATGCATATTAGGTCTCATACCTCACTACCTGGTTTTCTTGCAGAAGGCAATCGACGAGCTGACCTATTGACGTGACCAGTTCAAGTACTGCCAGACCGGATTGCACAAGCTAAACTAAGTCACTCTTTTTTCCATCGAAATGCTGGAGCTCTTAAGCGACAGTTTGACCTTACTTCTCAACAAGCGTCAAATATTGTTGCTGTCTGTCCTGATGGTCAAAAACATTCTTTCCCATCAATTGCTACAGGAGTTAATCCTAGAGGATGACAAAGCCTACAATTACGGCAAACAGATGTCACACATGGTTCTGAATTTGGTAACCTTAAATATATCCACTCTTCCATTGATACATTTTCAGGTGCCTTGTTTGCCTCTTGTCACACAGGAGAAAAGGCACGAGATGTTCGTAGACCTTTAATGCGTGCTTTTGCTACTTTAGGTATTCCCTTAAGCTGGACCATTATCTGTCTTTATGTTTCAACAACTGTAAAAACCTTTTTTGCCCTATGGGGTATAACTCATATTACTGGCATTCCTCATTCCCCCACCGGTCAATCTCTCATTGAACGGTCGCATCAGTCTCTAAAACGTTTATTACAACAACAAAAAGGGGGAAGGGGAATGGCTATTCCGGAGGAACGGTTGCGGAAAGCATTGTATGGTTTAAATTTTGTGAATTGTTCTTTCATAGATAACAACCCACCGATAGTTCGACGTTTCACTGCAAATGCCTCCTTCGAGGCACGGGTTAAAGCCCCGGTATTGGTCCGAGATCCAGACACAGGTAAAATTATGGGACCGTATCCTCTTGTTACATGGGGAAAAGGTTATGCTTGTGTCCCTACAGAAAAAGGACCTAGATGGATCCCAGCGAAGACTGTAAGACCTTTCCGTGAACCTTTACTGCAGGCCACGGATACCGACACCGACCCTACAGAATGAAATAAAAACTGTGTGAGGATTACTGTTTTGCATTCATGTTAGATACCCAACGTCAGGACGTAGAATATACATTTCGCTTTTTACAGCGCCTAGAACGAATCGCTATCACCCTGGATCAAACCACTTAACAAAGGTGATACTCTCGGACCAAGCAGGGGAACAGGACAAGTCATTGTACACGGGACATGTGCATGGAACAATGATTCCCTTGACACCGATAAGGGGAAGGGAGGATTCATCATGAGAGAACAACTAGGTATTATGAAGGAGAATAGGAAAGATAAACATGGTTATTTAGTGTTTAATAGGGGTCTGCACGCTCGTAGAGATATATAGTTATGTAACTACAGGAGTGGTTTCTGCCCTGAGCCTGGTGGCGCACACAGCTGCGGTTTGTGTCCTGGCTCAGAGATGTAAACGGGGGCTTCTCTGTTATGGTAAAGTGTCTCTCTTTGCATAAAGAAGAGGGAATGAAGGGAATGACCCCAGAGGTATGTTCAGAGAAGGCATGCTATGTTTCGAACTTTTGGACGGAACCAGTTCTTGTTTGGTGTGCCCTTCCAGCTACGTATAATGTTAATCCAAAAGAAGATGATGTTGTTTACACTTTGAATGTCGATCATTGTCTTTCTGTAGATGCTAATGGAGTAGGAGGCTATGAGGGGAACGTGTCGCAGCGGTTCTTCTCTAATGCAGAGTAACAGCAGGGAAAGCATTGAAGAGTTAAATCACCTTGTTTGGTAGGCGGTTAAGAATGTGAGTCAAAATTGCCACTGCTTTTTGTTGTTGCTTCAAGGACACGGCTGTGAGGATTTTGATGGTATGTGCTGCGTGGATTTTAGGCGCCCCATTGCAGCAACAGGGTATCAAAATCTGAGAAAATTTCAGCCTTTTTTGGCATCCATTCACTCAATTGGCAGTCTTGGTTGTTTGCTATTTCCTTGGTTGCTGTCATGTTTGCAAGGGCCCTGCAGAACATGGCAAACCTGGTCCTAGCTGTTCAAAAACAAACAGGGGCAATTGTCAAATGGTACGGAACAAAGACAGTGGGTTATTTTGACATTGCTAATATGTCTTAGTTGGTTTTTTATTTGTTCGGTTACTTATGCCTTGTTTTTACTCGTTGGCTTTCAAAGGTTCTTTTGTGTGACAGGAAGGGGGAGACGCAGGAGCGGGCTGGAAACTAGGACCGTGCGTGGCAATCGGTCAGCTGAGGGGAATGTGCTCGAGCTTGTCTAGACAACAATTAACATGATGAGGCATGTTTACAGAGCACAGGGGAGTGGGAGACGGATGGTGCCAAGGGTGGCGCCAAGGAAAGGTAACCCCTTGCTGTTAATTGCTGGTAGTTAGCCACCAGTCAGGGATTGCCTAGTATGCAAGGCTTAGCTTCAAGAACCAAGGGCATTGGCCTGGCTTGGATCTTGGCAAATTCTTAAGAGATTCATTGTCTTTCACCTCAAGGTTCACATCAAATTCACTGGAGGAGAGGATAACATCACTTTGGAAGGACCTACAGAAGATGTGCATGTGGCTCAGGAACAGATTGAAGCCATGGTCAAGGAACTGGTGAGCTGGAGTTACTAGTTCCAGGAAGAAACTGGGGGAAGAAGGGGCAACAGAGCAGAGGTGATGAGGTGTTTGTCACATCCCTATGATGTCTTGACGTGCTTAATCGAACTTGCAGAAGACAAATTGTGTGGCAGGTGGGTGACACCCCTTGGTTATGAAACTCATCCATAGCATTCTTGAAAAGTCAGCATTAATTTTTTTGGTGCAGAGAAGGAAGGGTTCTCTTTGTTATAGCCGGAGAGGCACATAAGTAAGTCTTTTCAATGTTTCATGAGCACAGTGCTCTCTTCTCAAAGCAGAGGAATGCTTGTGCTCTGCTTAATAGCAGAAGTGCTTGTAGCTGACCGCTGGTGAGTCAGTGCCAATGCTTGGCAGTAGGCAGTTACTTAGGGCACGAGACAGAAGCGGTGGCCTGTCCTACCTGGCCCTATTTAATATAATATATAATAATTGTACATACATACATATATATATCTATAAAAAATAGAATTCTTTTTAGATCAACGGGATGGATTACGCAATAATCAAGGTTGACCACCAATTCCACCGACACCTCATTGGCAAGAACGGAGCTAACAGTAAGTGGAGTGCCTTTCTAGTCCTTCCCATGCTCACGCTCTTCGTGTTTAGTAGATGGTATCAGGGGCTCTGTGGCTCACCCAGTGTGCTGTCTCCATCACATTTCCTCTGCTTTTCTGGAGTGGTGGTGGTAGTACAAGGAGAGAAATGGGCCGTGAGGCCTTGCGATGGCTTTAACGTGTGAAAGTACCTTGGGAGCCTGAACAGTAGTGGAATTACTTTGATGTGTCCTGGAGGAAGTTGGTTTTTTTTTGTCCCCACACGTTGCTCTGTGCGAATGACATTTTAGCAGCCAGTTGTGGGTGGTGGAAATCTGCTTGGTGAGCTTCTCCCTGTAGAGGAATGAAGGCGGTGGGTTGATTTGCACTGATAACATGCAGCTGTGGCCTTGCCTCAGAGGCAGTGGGTTGATTGACATGGACGATGTGGAGGTGTAGCTGGTTCCCGCTAAGTGGTTAAATAGCCCTGTGGCTTGTGGGAGAGGGTGTCAGATGGAGGAGGAGCAGTGTGGTTCTGGCCTCTGGAGGAAGGTGCTACAGCTCCGGCAGTAGAATATGGCCAACGGTAAAGCCTTGTTGCGGTCTGCTAGTTTGATAGCACTGCAACATGTCCCCAGCAAAGAGTTTGGGGTAGAAATGAATGATTATCCTCTGCTCTAAATGTGATACTGTTTGGGGAAGAAACACGCCTCGCTCTGACAAGCGAACAATTGGCTCTGTAGATGCCACGGTATTTACTTGTACAGGTTCTCGTGTGGCACAGGTCTGCTCTCGCTGAACTCCAGGGTGAAGAGGCAATTTCCCCTGTCTCAACCGTACCCCACTGAGCCCTTCCCAGAGGCGGGTTTACTTCTTCAACAGCCTCTGAGCAGTGATAATCAAGGTGCCTTGCTTCCAAGTCTTTGCCTAGCAGACTGCGTCACCACAGTCCTTGCCTTGAAGTTAACGGGATTAAGGATCTGTACAAGGTGTCTGTGCGCATTCCCCCGGACAACGAGAAGAGCAACCTGATCGGAATTGAAGGAGACCCACAGGGGGTCCCACAGGCCAAGAAAGAGCTGCTGGAACTCGCTTCCCGTATGGTGGGTGAGTAGGATGTGATGTTTGGGAGACTGCAGGGTTTGGGCTCTCGTGTTCCCTTGTAACCTTCTGGTGCGGGTGTGTGCCCCTTGCCCACCGAGCACTTGGATCTCATGACAAGTGCAAGTTCCTCTTCACAAATGTCTTCCTCTGTTCCCTCGGGTAGCCCTTCTCTGTCAACGCAGAGTGAATTTTGTCTAGAGAAAAGAGGGACAGTGCTGGCAAGTAAACTGTCGGGCAGCAAACCGCTAAGTAAAAGTAGATGGCTCTCCGGCTGAACACTCAGCGTGCCCTCTGTTCCCATCAGGAAAATGAACACACTGCGGACCTAATCATTGAGCAGAAATTCCACCGGACCATCATTGGGCAGAAGGGTGAGCGGATCTGGGAAATCCGGGAGAAATTCCCAGAGGTAAGGCTTTTTAGGAGATGAGGAATCCAGAGGGGTTATTTCCTACGTGGGTAGTAGGCCTGTCGTCACAGAAGTCGTAACTTTAGTGGCTCTGTAGCGCAACTGTCTGAGAAGATAGTTCTTTTAGCCAGAGGCCGCTAACACGGTTACCCTTTTCTGAATGGGAAAAGGGGATGTGTAGGATCCCCCCAACCTTTGCATGTGTCTGACACAAGGGTTCTTGCTTTTGCTTGAGCTAACTATAAATGACCACTCCTGCAGGTTATCATCAACTTCCCAGACCCTGCTGCACACAAGAGTGACATCGTCCAGCTCCGGGGTCCCAAAAATGAGGTGGACAAGTGCACCGAATACATGCAAAAGATGGTGGCAGACCTGGTAAGGAGGTCTTCTGCCTGCTGTTCCCTCCTACGTGCCTGGAGAACCCTGGGGCAAAGCAGAGCTCTACTGGCTTGGGTAGAGCTAAAACACCTCAAGAGGAGGGAGCTGTCGACGCTGTTTTGGCTGAATGGAGGCAGGGGGGTAGTACCTGTTATGTGAAGGCTATAGGGGAACGTACTTGCCTTTGTGTATTCTTACAAGTCCCTCGTATAGAGAACTTCCTTGGGTCTAAGCCTATTTTCAAAAGCTCGTTTATCAGAGTTCCTGAAGTCGGGCCTCACTTGCCACGACAGTGTAATCTTCAGTTCTCCCTTCCTTTCTCCCTTAGCTTGAAAACAGCTTTTCTATTTCTGTCCCCATCTGCAAACAGTTCCACAAGAACATCATAGGGAAAGGAGGTGCCAACATCAAGAAGGGGAGATATTGTTCCTAACTCAAGTGCTCGTGATGATCACTGCCTGCAGCAAAATCCCACTGGATGCTCTCTCCTGCTCATCGGTGATGTCCAATATAGCCTGCAAGGGCTTTGCTTCTGACATGGGACGCTTCTGAGATGATTTTTTTTTTTTTTTTTTCCCTTTGTGGCAGATCCGTAAAGCAAGCAACACCAATAATTGATCTCCCAGCAAAGAACAGCAACTCGGAGACAATTGTTATCACAGGCAAGAGGGCAAACTGCGAGGCTGCTCGCCACAGGATAACATCACTTTGGAAGGACCTACAGAAGATGTGCATGTGGCTCAGGAACAGATTGAAGCCATGGTCAAGGAACTGGTGAGCTGGAGTTACTAGTTCCAGGAAGAAACTGGGGGAAGAAGGGGCAACAGAGCAGAGGTGATGAGGTGTTTGTCACATCCCTATGATGTCTTGACGTGCTTAATCGAACTTGCAGAAGACAAATTGTGTGGCAGGTGGATGACACCCCTTGGTTATGAAACTCATCCATAGCATTCTTGAAAAGTCAGCATTAATTTTTTTGGTGCAGAGAAGGAAGGGTTCTCTTTGTTATAGCCGGAGAGGCACATAAGTAAGTCTTTTCAATGTTTCATGAGCACAGTGCTCTCTTCTCAAAGCAGAGGAATGCTTGTGCTCTGCTTAATAGCAGAAGTGCTTGGAGCTGACCGCTGGTGAGTCAGTGCCAATGCTTGGCAGTAGGCAGTTACTTAGGGCACGAGACAGAAGCGGTGGCCTGTCCTACCTGGCCCTATATAATATAATATATAATAATTGTACATACATACATATATATATCTATAAAAAATAGAATTCTTTTTAGATCAACGGGATGGATTACGCAATAATCAAGGTTGACCACCAATTCCACCGACACCTCATTGGCAAGAACGGAGCTAACAGTAAGTGGAGTGCCTTTCTAGTCCTTCCCATGCTCACGCTCTTCGTGTTTAGTAGATGGTATCAGGGGCTCTGTAGCTCACCCAGTGTGCTGTCTCCATCACATTTCCTCTGCTTTTCTGGAGTGGTGGTGGTAGTACAAGGAGAGAAATGGGCCGTGAGGCCTTGCGATGGCTTTAACGTGTGAAAGTACCTTGGGAGCCTGAACAGTAGTGGAATTACTTTGATGTGTCCTGGAGGAAGTTGGTTTTTTTTTGTCCCCACACGTTGCTCTGTGCGAATGACATTTTAGCAGCCAGTTGTGGGTGGTGGAAATCTGCTTGGTGAGCTTCTCCCTGTAGAGGAATGAAGGCGGTGGGTTGATTTGCACTGATAACATGCAGCTGTGGCCTTGCCTCAGAGGCAGTGGGTTGATTGACATGGACGATGTGGAGGTGTAGCTGGTTCCCGCTAAGTGGTTAAATAGCCCTGTGGCTTGTGGGAGAGGGTGTCAGATGGAGGAGGAGCAGTGTGGTTCTGGCCTCTGGAGGAAGGTGCTACAGCTCCGGCAGTAGAATATGGCCAACGGTAAAGCCTTGTTGCGGTCTGCTAGTTTGATAGCACTGCAACATGTCCCCAGCAAAGAGTTTGGGGTAGAAATGAATGATTATCCTCTGCTCTAAATGTGATACTGTTTGGGGAAGAAACACGCCTCGCTCTGACAAGCGAACAATTGGCTCTGTAGATGCCACGGTATTTACTTGTACAGGTTCTCGTGTGGCACAGGTCTGCTCTCGCTGAACTCCAGGGTGAAGAGGCAATTTCCCCTGTCTCAACCGTACCCCACTGAGCCCTTCCCAGAGGCGGGTTTACTTCTTCAACAGCCTCTGAGCAGTGATAATCAAGGTGCCTTGCTTCCAAGTCTTTGCCTAGCAGACTGCGTCACCACAGTCCTTGCCTTGAAGTTAACGGGATTAAGGATCTGTACAAGGTGTCTGTGCGCATTCCCCCGGACAACGAGAAGAGCAACCTGATCGGAATTGAAGGAGACCCACAGGGGGTCCCACAGGCCAAGAAAGAGCTGCTGGAACTCGCTTCCCGTATGGTGGGTGAGTAGGATGTGATGTTTGGGAGACTGCAGGGTTTGGGCTCTCGTGTTCCCTTGTAACCTTCTGGTGCGGGTGTGTGCCCCTTGCCCACCGAGCACTTGGATCTCATGACAAGTGCAAGTTCCTCTTCACAAATGTCTTCCTCTGTTCCCTCGGGTAGCCCTTCTCTGTCAACGCAGAGTGAATTTTGTCTAGAGAAAAGAGGGACAGTGCTGGCAAGTAAACTGTCGGGCAGCAAACCGCTAAGTAAAAGTAGATGGCTCTCCGGCTGAACACTCAGCGTGCCCTCTGTTCCCATCAGGAAAATGAACACACTGCGGACCTAATCATTGAGCAGAAATTCCACCGGACCATCATTGGGCAGAAGGGTGAGCGGATCTGGGAAATCCGGGAGAAATTCCCAGAGGTAAGGCTTTTTAGGAGATGAGGAATCCAGAGGGGTTATTTCCTACGTGGGTAGTAGGCCTGTCGTCACAGAAGTCGTAACTTTAGTGGCTCTGTAGCGCAACTGTCTGAGAAGATAGTTCTTTTAGCCAGAGGCCGCTAACACGGTTACCCTTTTCTGAATGGGAAAAGGGGATGTGTAGGATCCCCCCAACCTTTGCATGTGTCTGACACAAGGGTTCTTGCTTTTGCTTGAGCTAACTATAAATGACCACTCCTGCAGGTTATCATCAACTTCCCAGACCCTGCTGCACACAAGAGTGACATCGTCCAGCTCCGAGGTCCCAAAAATGAGGTGGACAAGTGCACCGAATACATGCAAAAGATGGTGGCAGACCTGGTAAGGAGGTCTTCTGCCTGCTGTTCCCTCCTACGTGCCTGGAGAACCCTGGGGCAAAGCAGAGCTCTACTGGCTTGGGTAGAGCTAAAACACCTCAAGAGGAGGGAGCTGTCGACGCTGTTTTGGCTGAATGGAGGCAGGGGGGTAGTACCTGTTATGTGAAGGCTATAGGGGAACGTACTTGCCTTTGTGTATTCTTACAAGTCCCTCGTATAGAGAACTTCCTTGGGTCTAAGCCTATTTTCAAAAGCTCGTTTATCAGAGTTCCTGAAGTCGGGCCTCACTTGCCACGACAGTGTAATCTTCAGTTCTCCCTTCCTTTCTCCCTTAGCTTGAAAACAGCTTTTCTATTTCTGTCCCCATCTGCAAACAGTTCCACAAGAACATCATAGGGAAAGGAGGTGCCAACATCAAGAAGGGGAGATATTGTTCCTAACTCAAGTGCTCGTGATGATCACTGCCTGCAGCAAAATCCCACTGGATGCTCTCTCCTGCTCATCGGTGATGTCCAATATAGCCTGCAAGGGCTTTGCTTCTGACATGGGACGCTTCTGAGATGATTTTTTTTTTTTTTTTTTTCCCTTTGTGGCAGATCCGTAAAGCAAGCAACACCAATAATTGATCTCCCAGCAAAGAACAGCAACTCGGAGACAATTGTTATCACAGGCAAGAGGGCAAACTGCGAGGCTGCTCGCCACAGGATAACATCACTTTGGAAGGACCTACAGAAGATGTGCATGTGGCTCAGGAACAGATTGAAGCCATGGTCAAGGAACTGGTGAGCTGGAGTTACTAGTTCCAGGAAGAACCTGGGGGAAGAAGGGGCAACAGAGCAGAGGTGATGAGGTGTTTGTCACATCCCTATGATGTCTTGACGTGCTTAATCGAACTTGCAGAAGACAAATTGTGTGGCAGGTGGATGACACCCCTTGGTTATGAAACTCATCCATAGCATTCTTGAAAAGTCAGCATTAATTTTTTTGGTGCAGAGAAGGAAGGGTTCTCTTTGTTATAGCCGGAGAGGCACATAAGTAAGTCTTTTCAATGTTTCATGAGCACAGTGCTCTCTTCTCAAAGCAGAGGAATGCTTGTGCTCTGCTTAATAGCAGAAGTGCTTGGAGCTGACCGCTGGTGAGTCAGTGCCAATGCTTGGCAGTAGGCAGTTACTTAGGGCACGAGACAGAAGCGGTGGCCTGTCCTACCTGGCCCTATTTAATATAATATATAATAATTGTACATACATACATATATATATCTATAAAAAATAGAATTCTTTTTAGATCAACGGGATGGATTACGCAATAATCGAGGTTGACCACCAATTCCACCGACACCTCATTGGCAAGAACGGAGCTAACAGTAAGTGGAGTGCCTTTCTAGTCCTTCCCATGCTCACGCTCTTCGTGTTTAGTAGATGGTATCAGGGGCTCTGTAGCTCACCCAGTGTGCTGTCTCTATCACATTTCCTCTGCTTTTCTGGAGTGGTGGTGGTAGTACAAGGAGAGAAATGGGCCGTGAGGCCTTGCGATGGCTTTAACGTGTGAAAGTACCTTGGGAGCCTGAACAGTAGTGGAATTACTTTGATGTGTCCTGGAGGAAGTTGGTTTTTTTTTGTCCCCACACGTTGCTCTGTGCGAATGACATTTTAGCAGCCAGTTGTGGGTGGTGGAAATCTGCTTGGTGAGCTTCTCCCTGTAGAGGAATGAAGGCAGTGGGTTGATTTGCACTGATAACATGCAGCTGTGGCCTTGCCTCAGAGGCAGTGGGTTGATTGACATGGACGATGTGCAGGTGTAGCTGGTTCCCGCTAAGTGGTTAAATAGCCCTGTGGCTTGTGGGAGAGGGTGTCAGATGGAGGAGGAGCAGTGTGGTCTGGCCTCTGGAGGAAGGTGCTACAGCTCCGGCAGTAGAATATGGCCAACGGTAAAGCCTTGTTGCGGTCTGCTAGTTTGATAGCACTGCAACATGTCCCCAGCAAAGAGTTTGGGGTAGAAATGAATGATTATCCTCTGCTCTAAATGTGATACTGTTTGGGGAAGAAACACGCCTCGCTCTGACAAGCGAACAATTGGCTCTGTAGATGCCACGGTATTTACTTGTACAGGTTCTCGTGGGGCACAGGTCTGCTCTCGCTGAACTCCAGGGTGAAGAGGCAATTTCCCCTGTCTCAACCGTACCCCACTGAGCCCTTCCCAGAGGCGGGTTTACTTCTTCAACAGCCTCTGAGCAGTGATAATCAAGGTGCCTTGCTTCCAAGTCTTTGCCTAGCAGACTGCGTCACCACAGTCCTTGCCTTGAAGTTAACGGGATTAAGGATCTGTACAAGGTGTCTGTGCGCATTCCCCCGGACAACGAGAAGAGCAACCTGATCGGAATTGAAGGAGACCCACAGGGGGTCCCACAGGCCAAGAAAGAGCTGCTGGAACTCGCTTCCCGTATGGTGGGTGAGTAGGATGTGATGTTTGGGAGACTGCAGGGTTTGGGCTCTCGTGTTCCCTTGTAACCTTCTGGTGCGGGTGTGTGCCCCTTGCCCACCGAGCACTTGGATCTCATGACAAGTGCAAGTTCCTCTTCACAAATGTCTTCCTCTGTTCCCTCGGGTAGCCCTTCTCTGTCAACGCAGAGTGAATTTTGTCTAGAGAAAAGAGGGACAGTGCTGGCAAGTAAACTGTCGGGCAGCAAACCGCTAAGTAAAAGTAGATGGCTCTCCGGCTGAACACTCAGCGTGCCCTCTGTTCCCATCAGGAAAATGAACACACTGCGGACCTAATCATTGAGCAGAAATTCCACCGGACCATCATTGGGCAGAAGGGTGAGCGGATCTGGGAAATCCGGGAGAAATTCCCAGAGGTAAGGCTTTTTAGGAGATGAGGAATCCAGAGGGGTTATTTCCTACGTGGGTAGTAGGCCTGTCGTCACAGAAGTCGTAACTTTAGTGGCTCTGTAGCGCAACTGTCTGAGAAGATAGTTCTTTTAGCCAGAGGCCGCTAACACGGTTACCCTTTTCTGAATGGGAAAAGGGGATGTGTAGGATCCCCCCAACCTTTGCATGTGTCTGACACAAGGGTTCTTGCTTTTGCTTGAGCTAACTATAAATGACCACTCCTGCAGGTTATCATCAACTTCCCAGACCCTGCTGCACACAAGAGTGACATCGTCCAGCTCCGAGGTCCCAAAAATGAGGTGGACAAGTGCACCGAATACATGCAAAAGATGGTGGCAGACCTGGTAAGGAGGTCTTCTGCCTGCTGTTCCCTCCTACGTGCCTGGAGAACCCTGGGGCAAAGCAGAGCTCTACTGGCTTGGGTAGAGCTAAAACACCTCAAGAGGAGGGAGCTGTCGACGCTGTTTTGGCTGAATGGAGGCAGGGGGGTAGTACCTGTTATGTGAAGGCTATAGGGGAACGTACTTGCCTTTGTGTATTCTTACAAGTCCCTCGTATAGAGAACTTCCTTGGGTCTAAGCCTATTTTCAAAAGCTCGTTTATCAGAGTTCCTGAAGTCGGGCCTCACTTGCCACTGACGTGCGGAAAGCAGACTCCACAATCTGTAAGATTGTAAAGTAGGTATGTTTATTCAGCGCTGGGCAGCACGGGGGAGTAGTCCCGCCAAAACCGTGTGCGCCTGATACGAAAACTTGCTCTGTTTTTATAAGACAACTTATTACATATTCATAATATGATGTAATACGCCTATACATATGCATTACCTATCCCCGCTTTGTATTAAAATTAGTTCTGCAAGTCATTTCCATATCTCTCTCCCGACTGAGTTTGCGCAGTGTCCCCTGGTGGTGGTCGTCAGGGGTCCTGAGGATGAAGGCAGGTGAGTCTTCCTCGTGACCCCCACATCTGGCGCAGGCTCAGTAACGTCCTGCTCTTTGTCCAAACCGCAGAACCAGCTTTGGCTTGTTCTTGCAAGGTTGTAATCTTTCTTTGGACTTATATGGTCATAAAGCTGGACTTATATGGTCATGAAGCCCTTTACTCCCGTACACCTTATCACAGTACCCAAGCAAACCGTGTAAGATTTGGCAAACAGCTTAAATTTTGCAATTTTTACCCTAAACAGCTAAACAGACTATTACAATTGTTAAACTCTACCCTATCTCTTACCCCCCCCCCCTCAGTCCCCCCTTTTCAAATAAATTAGTAAATTCTTTTACTCAGACTCGAAGTATTGATTAGATTCTAATTTTTGTCGCAGTTGATTTCTCTTCCATTCGCTATAGGAATTTCCAGTTCCCTTAAAACACCAAAATCCACAACGGACAGCTATACTAATAATTAAAAATAGAAAGACAATTACAATGATCATTACAAATAATTGTTTTAACCATGTTAGATTGGGCAACCAGGATGTCAATTTCTCCCATAATTCAAAAAAAACTCCAAGAAGTGTTGTCTTGTGTCACTTTATGTAGAATATTTACTTGTTTCCTTATTTCTTGGAGGTCCTCGGTGATTCGCCAGCTCTGATCTGCATACATGCAACAATCTACATTGATCACAGTGCATACCCCTCCTTGAAAGGCTAATAGCAAATCTAAGGCCATACGATTCTGTGATACTATTTTCGATAAGTCAGTAACTTCCTCCTGGAGTGCCAGGAGGGCATCAACTGTTCTATTTTCCACTGTTTCTATTACAGCTGAGATGTTTATTATTGCCTTTTCCAACTCACTAACCCCTAAAAACGGAATGAACCATCGCGCAAAACTGTGGAAACTCGTTGGTCTGTTTATGAGGGGGTTATTTACAACGTTTCGTTTTTTCCTTATGGGGGGTTGTATTAACCTGTCAATGATAGTAATATTGGGGACCAGACCTCCCAGAGTGCATGCTCCTCGCCATCCTATGGGCAAGACTTTATGAGCCGTTGTGCCACACAACCAATACCACCCTGTCCCTTGTGGGGTCGGGAGACCGGTATAGTTCAATTTCAAAAATCCCAAATCTCTACCTGTCATATTTAATGTACGACTTCTGTTACAATTTAGGTGTTCTCCCATAAACAGCCCTTTTCCCGAACTTACCAGGCAGTTATCCCCTAATATGCTGGTCTCTTCAACAGTTATTTTTAGTCCCTGTCTCCACTTAACCTGAGGGTCTGTGCTCCAGATTGTATTTCCCCAAAAGGAGCCGTCTTGGCGGTTCATTAGGGAAACTGGCAGTGGGATGCCTATTAACGGTATCTCATAACCAGCATGTCTTGGTATTTGGGTACAGATCCAGCAATCTGTTTTATTTAAAATTTTGGTGATGTTTTGAATCGCCTGTACATACCAGTTCTCTTGCCAGGCCGCTGTGTCTATCACCTGTAAAATTATCAGAATCATGTTAAATTTAACCCACATCCTATCTTTTTAGCTTGAGCTTTAATGGCCCTTGAATTTCTGATGTCCAAAGCTTTTGTGGCGACTTCTTCACACGGGTATGATGAATCCAGGAATTCTGTTCTTTAATTTTGATTGCTGTGAAGGAGGTGAGGAGTACTTGGTATGGTCCTTCCCACTGTGGTTTCAAGGTTTTTTCTGCAAGAGACTTTACATATACATAATCTCCAGGTTGAATATCATGTACAGGCCCATCCAGACCCCTTCCTCGGGTTCCAATTACATGTTTTCCAATTTTATTGAGCTGTTTGCTCAATGCCACCATATAGGAAGTCATAATTTCGTCCCCAATTTGCATTGATGTCCCCTTTTGTATTCCATAGGGGCGTCCATACAGAATTTCAAAAGGGCTCAGTCCTTCCCTTGCCCTCGGTCTTGTCCGTATACGCAAAAGGGCTAAAGGGAGAGACTGAGGCCATGGCAAGTTTGCTTCTTGTCCCAATTTTACAATTTGCTGTTTGATTAAGTGGTTCATTTTCTCCACTTGGCCACTCGACTGAGGGCGATATGGGGTGTGAAGTTGCCAATCTATACCTAAATGGTGGCTGGTTTGTTGCACTATTTTTGAAACAAAGTGTGGTCCTCTGTCAGAGGATATGGTTGCTGGAACCCCAAAACGCGGTATTATTTCTTGTATTAGTATTTTAGTTACCTCCCGAGCCTTGGCAGTTCTGGTTGGGAACGCTTCTGGCCAACCTGAAAAGGTATCAGTTAATACCAGCAAATATCGGTACCCCCCTTTTCTTGGAAGTTCTGTGAAATCAACCTGCCATTGTTGTCCAGGCCCATTACCCTTTCCAATCTGGCCCATTTCTAGTTTGGGAGTATTCTTTGGATTAGTTTGGAGGCAAAGTTCACACTGTTGAGTCACCTGTCTCACTGTGGTATATAAGTTTCTAGCTACAATATCTTTTATCAGATGCTTATACAGAGCCTCCATTCCCCAATGTCTCTTCCTATGTTCTTCCCGTATTAAATGCCACAGTAAATATGAGGGAACAATTAACTTTCCCTGTGGGGTATAAGCCCATCCCTCTTCATTATACGACCCTGCTAAGTCTGAAATGAGTTTCTGATCTTCCTTAGTATATTTTGGTTTATCTTGTAGGGAAATATGCCTATCGGGAATTAAAGCCCCTGCCACTCTTATTTTCATTTTGGCCACTTGTTTTGCCTCTCTATCCGCCAGTTCATTCCCTTTTTCCAAATCTGAGCTCACTCTCTGGTGTGCCTTAATATGCACAATTGCCACTTTCTCAGGGAGTTGAACAGCTGCTAGTAACTTCAGAATTTCTTCTGCATGTTTGATATTTTTCCCTTGGGAGTTCAATAAACCTCTTTCTTTCCAAATTGCTCCATGTGCGTGTACAACTCCAAAAGCATATTTTGAGTCTGTGTAAATGTTTACAGTTTTGCCCTGAGCCAACTTCAGAGCTCGAGTTAGGGCAATTATTTCTGCCTTTTGTGTGGAGGTGTTCATGGGCAAAGGTCCTGACTCTATTACCTCTTGACTGGTGGTGATGGCGTATCCAGCGTGTCGATTGCCATTCAGGACATAGCTGCTCCCGTCTGTGAACCAGTTTTCTCCATTTTCTATGGGGCTATCCTTTAAGTCTGGGCGACTTGCGTATGTCGCTTCAATAGTTTCTAGGCAGTCATGATGCACTGGCTCTCCTGTGTTTCCACTGAGAAAAGAAGCTGGGTTGACAATGTTAGTAACCACGATTTCCACATCATCCTGTTCCACTATTACAGCTTGATATCGCAGGAATCTTTGTGGAGATAGCCAGTGTCCACCCTTTGCTTCCAATACTGCCGACACTGCATGGGACACAAAAACAGTCATTTTCTGGCCCAGGGTGAATTTTCGGGCTTCCTGTATATTTAGTATCACAGCCGCAACTGCCCTTAGGCATCCAGGCCAGCCCTTTGCAGTCGCGTCTAACTGTTTAGAGAGGTAGCCAACTGCCCGACGATACGGACCTAGCTCCTGTGCCAATATTCCTAGGGCAATGCCCTGTTTCTCATGAGAGAAAAGGAGAAACGGCTTACCCACATCCGGGAGTCCTAAGGCCGGGGCTGACATCAGAGCCTTCTTTAGTTGTTCAAAAGCTTGTTCGGCCTCTTTATTCCATTCGAGGTGTTTCTGCTCAGTCGCTGTCAGCGCATATAATGGTTTAACAAGCAGTCCATAATTGTAGATCCACAATCGACACCACCCTGTCATTCCCAGAAAGGTTCGCAATTCCTTTACCATCTGGGGTTTTTTAGTTTGGCATATCACCTCTTTGCGGGCCTGCCCCAAAGTTCTCTGTCCCGCACTGATTTCATAGCCCAAATAATTCACTTTACGCTGCATTACCTGAGCCTTCTTCCTAGACACCCTGTATCCTTGAAGCCCTAAGAAATTCAACAGACTCACCGTCCATGCCATACAATCTTCCTTTGTGTTGGTAGCGATCAGAATGTCATCCACATACTGTAACAATTTTCCTTTCTCGGACGGGGCTTCCCAGGATTCCAGGTCTCTCGCAAGCTGATTGCCGAAAATGGTAGGACTATTCTTAAACCCTTGCGGCAACACCGTCCAAGTGAGCTGGGTCCTTCGACCACTTTTAGGATTTTCCCACTCAAATGCAAACAACTTTTGACTGGCTTCGTGGAGAGGGAGGCAAAAGAAAGCATCCTTTAAATCTAGAACAGTAAACCAGATTAATTCAGATGCCAATGCAGTCAGTAGGGTATACGGATTTGCCACGACTGGGTAGAGATCCTCAGTAATCCTGTTCACTGCGCGCAAGTCTTGAACCACCCTATATGACCCATCGGACTTCCGAATAGGTAATATAGGAGTATTGAATTCAGACTCACATTCCTTTAATAGTCCTAGCTGCAAAAATTTTTCTATCACTGGCCGGATTCCTTCCCTGTCCTCTTTCTTTAGAGGATATTGTTTAATTCTTACCGGTCGTTGACCTTCCTTTATCTTAACTTCAACAGGTGGAGCATTTTTCGCTCTTCCAGGCACATCAGTAGCCCAGACTCCTGGATACACTTGGTTCAGAATTTCCTCATCGATTTTCCCTTCTGAGGGGAGACTAGTTAGGACTAGACTTAATGCTTGTGTATATTGTTGATCCTTTACCTCCAAAGTAATTTCCCCTTTTTCAAACGTGATCTTTGCTCCTAATTGTTCCAACAAATCTCTCCCCAAAAGTGCCTTTGGAGAGTTGGGCATATATAAGAACTTGTGGATACCCCATTGCTTTCCCAATTTATACTTTAAAGGTTTGCAAAAATACGCCTTTTCACTTTGGCCAGTTGCTCCCTGTACTACAACGTAATCATCTCCTAAAGGAATTAAGGCTTGATTTAAAACCGAATATGTTGCTCCTGTATCTATCAAAAACTTCACTTGCTGCTGCTTTTCCCCTAGCTTAATTGTAACCAGTGGATCCGCTAGGGTAGATTCCCCAGGTTCCCGTCAGTCTTCTATTACATTGGCTATCTTCACATTCGCTGAGGTTTTCCGACCCCCTTCCCTGTTTCTAGGACATTCCCTTTTCCAATGACCAAAGCCCCTGCATATAGCACACTGATCCCTTTCCAATCGAGACGAATCTCGCCTACCACCTCTCCGTTCCCCTTTTTCTTGAATGGCAGCTATCAATTTCTTTTGTCCCCGTCGATATTCTTCTTCTCTATTACTAAACACCCTCCACGCTTCATCCAACAATATCTCTAAGTTTCTACCTTCTGTAGAACGCAGCTTTTGAAGTTTTCGCCTTATGTCCCCTGCAGATTGACCCAGGAATAAAGAAACTAATTGCTGGATCCCTACCTCAGACCCAGGGTCCAGCGGCGTGTTACGACGCATCGCATCCCTCAGCCGATCCAGGAACTCAGACGGGGACTCAGAAGGAGTTTGCTTAACTGCATATAAAGCTGACCAGTTTATAGTTTTGGGAATTGCTCTTTCCATTCCCTTCGAAACCCATTCCTGATATTCCTGTAATCTTTGCATATGTGCCGATCTATTAGCATCCCACTTTGGGTCTTGGAGGGGGAAATGTTCCTTAACATCCCCTCCTGTAATTTTATAATGATCTTCGGCCAAATTTCCTGCTGTTTTCAGAACTAGCTGTTTTTCAGTTTCAGTCAAATATTCCAATAATAATTGTATATCATTCCAATCGGGATTGTGTTGTTTTACGATAAATTGGAAATGCCTGGCTACACTTATCGGGTCACTTCTATAATCCTTTGCAATCTTTCTCCACTCTCCCAAATCAGCAGTGGAGAAAGGCACTTTAATTAGCATTGTTCCACCATCTGGCCCCACCGCCTCTTGGAGGGGTGCTTGTAAAGTAGTCAGGGCAGACTTCTGCCGAGTGTGGGAAGATACAGGGCTATCAGGAGGATTAAAAGCTCCTTCTGAATCCACATCCTTGTCCCGTGCCCGGGGGGGAGGTTTAAACAAGTCATCTAAGTCTTGTTCTGGGGCTTGGTGAACTTTGTCTGCCTTTGTACACCTCTGCCCAATGCTGCAGGAAGAACAGCATCTTTTTAGTTTACTTCTACCCCCTTTATTTTCTCGCTCCAATGCGAGTACCATAGGGTCCTGTGGGGGTATTATCCCACAGTCCCTTTGCCACTCCGGATGGTTTCGCAGAGTGAAAAACATATCTTATGATACTTCATCCCATTTCCCTTCTCTTCTCAAGAACAGCATAAGCTGTAACAAAGTATTATAATCCAATGTTCCATTAAATGGCCACTTAACTTCGCCCTCTAACTTATACAATGGCCACCACTGATTACAATATTTAATGAGGGTCTTTTTACTTTCTGTGCTTCCCTTCCCTACAATATCCTTCCAATGGGCGAGTATACAACCCAGAGGACTTTTTTTCAGTATCCCTCCTTGGGTGTTACCCATTTTCAATATACTCTTAAGGGATTTAAACTGACTTTTAAATTCTCTTTTCACGCCTGTCTGCCACACTCTCACTTATTCTCACTCAATTCCACTCTCACGGACGTCCATGCACTCAGAGAAAATCACACACACATCACTTCACACAAACACTATGGTTCGACAAATTCAAATCGGTAGTCTATTCCAAATGCCTTATTGCCATAACCAAAATCAATACCAAAAGAAAGCTAACATAGCATCGCTCCAGTTAACAACCTTCTAGCAGCTGCAAATATCTTGTAAATTACAAGAGGCCCGCTTACCCTTCTCCTGCTTCTCATATACCGGTCATTAGCAGGTCCATCCTGGCTCCCAACAATGGGATACAGCGGTTACCTCAAACTCAGTCGATCTATCCCCGAGATCGCTACCGGCCGCTCTATCAGCCAGCGAGTTTCCCAATTGCAGTCCCAAACCCTACAGGTACCGAACCCACGGGCACTATGCTGCACGCCAGACGTCTCTGCGCGATTTATCAGCAGCCCCGAATGTGCGTACGCTTAAATCCCTTCGTTAAACATACCGTTAAATCCGCAGCTTAAAGAGGCTGTTGTCCACTCCCGCGGTGATCGGCCGGCAGCGGAGACTCCTCCGAGTAAAATGCTCGGGGCGCGCCTAGGAGCGTCCGCTCCGCAGTCGGTCCCGCAGCCGATGGAGATCCTCCTGGCTGGCTCGCCAAAACTGACGTGCGGAAAGCAGACTCCACAATCTGTAAGATTGTAAAGTAGGTATGTTTATTCAGCGCTGGGCAGCACGGGTGAGTAGTCCCGCCAAAACCGTGTGCGCCTGATACGAAAACTTGCTCTGTTTTTATAAGACAACTTATTACATATTCATAATATGATGTAATACGCCTATACATATGCATTACCTATCCCCGCTTTGTATTAAAATTAGTTCTGCAAGTCATTTCCATATCTCTCTCCCGACTGAGTTTGCGCAGTGTCCCCTGGTGGTGGTCGTCAGGGGTCCTGAGGATGAAGGCAGGTGAGTCTTCCTCGTGACCCCCACATCTGGCGCAGGCTCAGTAACGTCCTGCTCTTTGTCCAAACCGCAGAACCAGCTTTGGCTTGTTCTTGCAAGGTTGTAATCTTTCTTTGGACTTATATGATCATAAAGCTGGACTTATATGGTCATGAAGCCCTTAACTCCCGTACACCTTATCACAGTACCCAAGCAAACCGTGTAAGATTTGGCAAACAGCTTAAATTTTGCAATTTTTACCCTAAACAGCTAAACAGACTATTACAATTGTTAAACTCTACCCTATCTCTTACCCCCCCCCCTCTCACCATGACAGTGTAATCTTCAGTTCTCCCTTCCTTTCTCCCTTAGCTTGAAAACAGCTTTTCTATTTCTGTCCCCATCTGCAAACAGTTCCACAAGAACATCATAGGGAAAGGAGGTGCCAACATCAAGAAGGGGAGATATTGTTCCTAACTCAAGTGCTCGTGATGATCACTGCCTGCAGCAAAATCCCACTGGATGCTCTCTCCTGCTCATCGGTGATGTCCAATATAGCCTGCAAGGGCTTTGCTTCTGACATGGGACGCTTCTGAGATGATTTTTTTTTTTTTTTTTTTTCCCTTTGTGGCAGATCCGTAAAGCAAGCAACACCAATAATTGATCTCCCAGCAAAGAACAGCAACTCGGAGACAATTGTTATCACAGGCAAGAGGGCAAACTGCGAGGCTGCTCGCCACAGGATAACATCACTTTGGAAGGACCTACAGAAGATGTGCATGTGGCTCAGGAACAGATTGAAGCCATGGTCAAGGAACTGGTGAGCTGGAGTTACTAGTTCCAGGAAGAACCTGGGGGAAGAAGGGGCAACAGAGCAGAGGTGATGAGGTGTTTGTCACATCCCTATGATGTCTTGACGTGCTTAATCGAACTTGCAGAAGACAAATTGTGTGGCAGGTGGATGACACTCCTTGGTTATGAAACTCATCCATAGCATTCTTGAAAAGTCAGCATTAATTTTTTTGGTGCAGAGAAGGAAGGATTCTCTTTGTTATAGCCGGAGAGGCACATAAGTAAGTCTTTTCAATGTTTCATGAGCACAGTGCTCTCTTCTCAAAGCAGAGGAATGCTTGTGCTCTGCTTAATAGCAGAAGTGCTTGGAGCTGACCGCTGGTGAGTCAGTGCCAATGCTTGGCAGTAGGCAGTTACTTAGGGCACGAGACAGAAGCGGTGGCCTGTCCTACCTGGCCCTATATAATATAATATATAATAATTGTACATACATACATATATATATCTATAAAAAATAGAATTCTTTTTAGATCAACGGGATGGATTACGCAATAATCAAGGTTGACCACCAATTCCACCGACACCTCATTGGCAAGAACGGAGCTAACAGTAAGTGGAGTGCCTTTCTAGTCCTTCCCATGCTCACGCTCTTCGTGTTTAGTAGATGGTATCAGGGGCTCTGTAGCTCACCCAGTGTGCTGTCTCCATCACATTTCCTCTGCTTTTCTGGAGTGGTGGTGGTAGTACAAGGAGAGAAATGGGCCGTGAGGCCTTGCGATGGCTTTAACGTGTGAAAGTACCTTGGGAGCCTGAACAGTAGTGGAATTACTTTGATGTGTCCTGGAGGAAGTTGGTTTTTTTTTGTCCCCACACGTTGCTCTGTGCGAATGACATTTTAGCAGCCAGTTGTGGGTGGTGGAAATCTGCTTGGTGAGCTTCTCCCTGTAGAGGAATGAAGGCGGTGGGTTGATTTGCACTGATAACATGCAGCTGTGGCCTTGCCTCAGAGGCAGTGGGTTGATTGACATGGACGATGTGGAGGTGTAGCTGGTTCCCGCTAAGTGGTTAAATAGCCCTGTGGCTTGTGGGAGAGGGTGTCAGATGGAGGAGGAGCAGTGTGGTCTGGCCTCTGGAGGAAGGTGCTACAGCTCTGGCAGTAGAATATGGCCAACGGTAAAGCCTTGTTGCGGTCTGCTAGTTTGATAGCACTGCAACATGTCCCCAGCAAAGAGTTTGGGGTAGAAATGAATGATTATCCTCTGCTCTAAATGTGATACTGTTTGGGGAAGAAACACGCCTCGCTCTGACAAGCGAACAATTGGCTCTGTAGATGCCACGGTATTTACTTGTACAGGTTCTCGTGTGGCACAGGTCTGCTCTCGCTGAACTCCAGGGTGAAGAGGCAATTTCCCCTGTCTCAACCGTACCCCACTGAGCCCTTCCCAGAGGCGGGTTTACTTCTTCAACAGCCTCTGAGCAGTGATAATCAAGGTGCCTTGCTTCCAAGTCTTTGCCTAGCAGACTGCGTCACCACAGTCCTTGCCTTGAAGTTAACGGGATTAAGGAACTGTACAAGGTGTCTGTGCGCATTCCCCCGGACAACGAGAAGAGCAACCTGATCGGAATTGAAGGAGACCCACAGGGGGTCCCACAGGCCAAGAAAGAGCTGCTGGAACTCGCTTCCCGTATGGTGGGTGAGTAGGATGTGATGTTTGGGAGACTGCAGGGTTTGGGCTCTCGTGTTCCCTTGTAACCTTCTGGTGCGGGTGTGTGCCCCTTGCCCACCGAGCACTTGGATCTCATGACAAGTGCAAGTTCCTCTTCACAAATGTCTTCCTCTGTTCCCTCGGGTAGCCCTTCTCTGTCAACGCAGAGTGAATTTTGTCTAGAGAAAAGAGGGACAGTGCTGGCAAGTAAACTGTCGGGCAGCAAACCGCTAAGTAAAAGTAGATGGCTCTCCGGCTGAACACTCAGCGTGCCCTCTGTTCCCATCAGGAAAATGAACACACTGCGGACCTAATCATTGAGCAGAAATTCCACTGGACCATCATTGGGCAGAAGGGTGAGCGGATCTGGGAAATCCGGGAGAAATTCCCAGAGGTAAGGCTTTTTAGGAGATGAGGAATCCAGAGGGGTTATTTCCTACGTGGGTAGTAGGCCTGTCGTCACAGAAGTCGTAACTTTAGTGGCTCTGTAGCGCAACTGTCTGAGAAGATAGTTCTTTTAGCCAGAGGCCGCTAACACGGTTACCCTTTTCTGAATGGGAAAAGGGGATGTGTAGGATCCCCCCAACCTTTGCATGTGTCTGACACAAGGGTTCTTGCTTTTGCTTGAGCTAACTATAAATGACCACTCCTGCAGGTTATCATCAACTTCCCAGACCCTGCTGCACACAAGAGTGACATCGTCCAGCTCCGAGGTCCCAAAAATGAGGTGGACAAGTGCACCGAATACATGCAAAAGATGGTGGCAGACCTGGTAAGGAGGTCTTCTGCCTGCTGTTCCCTCCTACGTGCCTGGAGAACCCTGGGGCAAAGCAGAGCTCTACTGGCTTGGGTAGAGCTAAAACACCTCAAGAGGAGGGAGCTGTCGACACTGTTTTGGCTGAATGGAGGCAGGGGGGTAGTACCTGTTATGTGAAGGCTATAGGGGAACGTACTTGCCTTTGTGTATTCTTACAAGTCCCTCGTATAGAGAACTTCCTTGGGTCTAAGCCTATTTTCAAAAGCTCGTTTATCAGAGTTCCTGAAGTCGGGCCTCACTTGCCACGACAGTGTAATCTTCAGTTCTCCCTTCCTTTCTCCCTTAGCTTGAAAACAGCTTTTCTATTTCTGTCCCCATCTGCAAACAGTTCCACAAGAACATCATAGGGAAAGGAGGTGCCAACATCAAGAAGGGGAGATATTGTTCCTAACTCAAGTGCTCGTGATGATCACTGCCTGCAGCAAAATCCCACTGGATGCTCTCTCCTGCTCATCGGTGATGTCCAATATAGCCTGCAAGGGCTTTGCTTCTGACATGGGACGCTTCTGAGATGATTTTTTTTTTTTTTCCCTTTGTGGCAGATCCGTTAAGCAAGCAACACCAATAATTGATCTCCCAGCAAAGAACAGCAACTCGGAGACAATTGTTATCACAGGCAAGAGGGCAAACTGCGAGGCTGCTCGCCACAGGATAACATCACTTTGGAAGGACCTACAGAAGATGTGCATGTGGCTCAGGAACAGATTGAAGCCATGGTCAAGGAACTGGTGAGCTGGAGTTACTAGTTCCAGGAAGAACCTGGGGGAAGAAGGGGCAACAGAGCAGAGGTGATGAGGTGTTTGTCACATCCCTATGATGTCTTGACGTGCTTAATCGAACTTGCAGAAGACAAATTGTGTGGCAGGTGGATGACACCCCTTGGTTATGAAACTCATCCATAGCATTCTTGAAAAGTCAGCATTAATTTTTTTGGTGCAGAGAAGGAAGGGTTCTCTTTGTTATAGCCGGAGAGGCACATAAGTAAGTCTTTTCAATGTTTCATGAGCACAGTGCTCTCTTCTCAAAGCAGAGGAATGCTTGTGCTCTGCTTAATAGCAGAAGTGCTTGGAGCTGACCGCTGGTGAGTCAGTGCCAATACTTGGCAGTAGGCAGCTACTTAGGGCACGAGACAGAAGCGGTGGCCTGTCCTACCTGGCCCTATATAATATAATATATAATAATTGTACATACATACATATATATATCTATAAAAAATAGAATTCTTTTTAGATCAACGGGATGGATTACGCAATAATCAAGGTTGACCACCAATTCCACCGACACCTCATTGGCAAGAACGGAGCTAACAGTAAGTGGAGTGCCTTTCTAGTCCTTCCCATGCTCACGCTCTTCGTGTTTAGTAGATGGTATCAGGGGCTCTGTAGCTCACCCAGTGTGCTGTCTCCATCACATTTCCTCTGCTTTTCTGGAGTGGTGGTGGTAGTACAAGGAGAGAAATGGGCCGTGAGGCCTTGCGATGGCTTTAACGTGTGAAAGTACCTTGGGAGCCTGAACAGTAGTGGAATTACTTTGATGTGTCCTGGAGGAAGTTGGTTTTTTTTTTGTCCCCACACGTTGCTCTGTGCGAATGACATTTTAGCAGCCAGTTGTGGGTGGTGGAAATCTGCTTGGTGAGCTTCTCCCTGTAGAGGAATGAAGGCAGTGGGTTGATTTGCACTGATAACATGCAGCTGTGGCCTTGCCTCAGAGGCAGTGGGTTGATTGACATGGACGATGTGGAGGTGTAGCTGGTTCCCGCTAAGTGGTTAAATAGCCCTGTGGCTTGTGGGAGAGGGTGTCAGATGGAGGAGGAGCAGTGTGGTCTGGCCTCTGGAGGAAGGTGCTACAGCTCCGGCAGTAGAATATGGCCAACGGTAAAGCCTTGTTGCGGTCTGCTAGTTTGATAGCACTGCAACATGTCCCCAGCAAAGAGTTTGGGGTAGAAATGAATGATTATCCTCTGCTCTAAATGTGATACTGTTTGGGGAAGAAACACGCCTCGCTCTGACAAGCGAACAATTGGCTCTGTAGATGCCACGGTATTTACTTGTACAGGTTCTCGTGTGGCACAGGTCTGCTCTTGCTGAACTCCAGGGTGAAGAGGCAATTTCCCCTGTCTCAACCGTACCCCACTGAGCCCTTCCCAGAGGCGGGTTTACTTCTTCAACAGCCTCTGAGCAGTGATAATCAAGGTGCCTTGCTTCCAAGTCTTTGCCTAGCAGACTGCGTCACCACAGTCCTTGCCTTGAAGTTAACGGGATTAAGGATCTGTACAAGGTGTCTGTGCGCATTCCCCCAGACAACGAGAAGAGCAACCTGATCGGAATTGAAGGAGACCCACAGGGGGTCCCACAGGCCAAGAAAGAGCTGCTGGAACTCGCTTCCCGTATGGTGGGTGAGTAGGATGTGATGTTTGGGAGACTGCAGGGTTTGGGCTCTCGTGTTCCCTTGTAACCTTCTGGTGCGGGTGTGTGCCCCTTGCCCACCGAGCACTTGGATCTCATGACAAGTGCAAGTTCCTCTTCACAAATGTCTTCCTCTGTTCCCTCGGGTAGCCCTTCTCTGTCAACGCAGAGTGAATTTTGTCTAGAGAAAAGAGGGACAGTGCTGGCAAGTAAACTGTCGGGCAGCAAACCGCTAAGTAAAAGTAGATGGCTCTCCGGCTGAACACTCAGCGTGCCCTCTGTTCCCATCAGGAAAATGAACACACTGCGGACCTAATCATTGAGCAGAAATTCCACCGGACCATCATTGGGCAGAAGGGTGAGCGGATCTGGGAAATCCGGGAGAAATTCCCAGAGGTAAGGCTTTTTAGGAGATGAGGAATCCAGAGGGGTTATTTCCTACGTGGGTAGTAGGCCTGTCGTCACAGAAGTCGTAACTTTAGTGGCTCTGTAGCGCAACTGTCTGAGAAGATAGTTCTTTTAGCCAGAGGCCGCTAACACGGTTACCCTTTTCTGAATGGGAAAAGGGGATGTGTAGGATCCCCCCAACCTTTGCATGTGTCTGACACAAGGGTTCTTGCTTTTGCTTGAGCTAACTATAAATGACCACTCCTGCAGGTTATCATCAACTTCCCAGACCCTGCTGCACACAAGAGTGACATCGTCCAGCTCCGAGGTCCCAAAAATGAGGTGGACAAGTGCACCGAATACATGCAAAAGATGGTGGCAGACCTGGTAAGGAGGTCTTCTGCCTGCTGTTCCCTCCTACGTGCCTGGAGAACCCTGGGGCAAAGCAGAGCTCTACTGGCTTGGGTAGAGCTAAAACACCTCAAGAGGAGGGAGCTGTCGACACTGTTTTGGCTGAATGGAGGCAGGGGGGTAGTACCTGTTATGTGAAGGCTATAGGGGAACGTACTTGCCTTTGTGTATTCTTACAAGTCCCTCGTATAGAGAACTTCCTTGGGTCTAAGCCTATTTTCAAAAGCTCGTTTATCAGAGTTCCTGAAGTCGGGCCTCACTTGCCACGACAGTGTAATCTTCAGTTCTCCCTTCCTTTCTCCCTTAGCTTGAAAACAGCTTTTCTATTTCTGTCCCCATCTGCAAACAGTTCCACAAGAACATCATAGGGAAAGGAGGTGCCAACATCAAGAAGGGGAGATATTGTTCCTAACTCAAGTGCTCGTGATGATCACTGCCTGCAGCAAAATCCCACTGGATGCTCTCTCCTGCTCATCGGTGATGTCCAATATAGCCTGCAAGGGCTTTGCTTCTGACATGGGACGCTTCTGAGATGATTTTTTTTTTTTTTTTTTCCCTTTGTGGCAGATCCGTAAAGCAAGCAACACCAATAATTGATCTCCCAGCAAAGAACAGCAACTCGGAGACAATTGTTATCACAGGCAAGAGGGCAAACTGCGAGGCTGCTCGCCACAGGATAACATCACTTTGGAAGGACCTACAGAAGATGTGCATGTGGCTCAGGAACAGATTGAAGCCATGGTCAAGGAACTGGTGAGCTGGAGTTACTAGTTCCAGGAAGAACCTGGGGGAAGAAGGGGCAACAGAGCAGAGGTGATGAGGTGTTTGTCACATCCCTATGATGTCTTGACGTGCTTAATCGAACTTGCAGAAGACAAATTGTGTGGCAGGTGGATGACACCCCTTGGTTATGAAACTCATCCATAGCATTCTTGAAAAGTCAGCATTAATTTTTTTGGTGCAGAGAAGGAAGGGTTCTCTTTGTTATAGCCGGAGAGGCACATAAGTAAGTCTTTTCAATGTTTCATGAGCACAGTGCTCTCTTCTCAAAGCAGAGGAATGCTTGTGCTCTGCTTAATAGCAGAAGTGCTTGGAGCTGACCGCTGGTGAGTCAGTGCCAATACTTGGCAGTAGGCAGCTACTTAGGGCACGAGACAGAAGCGGTGGCCTGTCCTACCTGGCCCTATATAATATAATATATAATAATTGTACATACATACATATATATATCTATAAAAAATAGAATTCTTTTTAGATCAACGGGATGGATTACGCAATAATCAAGGTTGACCACCAATTCCACCGACACCTCATTGGCAAGAACGGAGCTAACAGTAAGTGGAGTGCCTTTCTAGTCCTTCCCATGCTCACGCTCTTCGTGTTTAGTAGATGGTATCAGGGGCTCTGTAGCTCACCCAGTGTGCTGTCTCCATCACATTTCCTCTGCTTTTCTGGAGTGGTGGTGGTAGTACAAGGAGAGAAATGGGCCGTGAGGCCTTGCGATGGCTTTAACGTGTGAAAGTACCTTGGGAGCCTGAACAGTAGTGGAATTACTTTGATGTGTCCTGGAGGAAGTTGGTTTTTTTTTTGTCCCCACACGTTGCTCTGTGCGAATG
Source organism: Falco punctatus (assembly GCF_963210335.1). Classification (NCBI taxonomy): domain Eukaryota; kingdom Metazoa; phylum Chordata; class Aves; order Falconiformes; family Falconidae; genus Falco; species Falco punctatus. The sequence goes on along the minus strand of NC_137584.1, from coordinate 271,322 downwards.
ACATTTTAGCAGCCAGTTGTGGGTGGTGGAAATCTGCTTGGTGAGCTTCTCCCTGTAGAGAAATGAAGGCGGTGGGTTGATTTGCACTGATAACATGCAGCTGTGGCCTTGCCTCAGAGGCAGTGGGTTGATTGACATGGACGATGTGGAGGTGTAGCTGGTTCCCGCTAAGTGGTTAAATAGCCCTGTGGCTTGTGGGAGAGGGTGTCAGATGGAGGAGGAGCAGTGTGGTCTGGCCTCTGGAGGAAGGTGCTACAGCTCCGGCAGTAGAATATGGCCAACGGTAAAGCCTTGTTGCGGTCTGCTAGTTTGATAGCACTGCAACATGTCCCCAGCAAAGAGTTTGGGGTAGAAATGAATGATTATCCTCTGCTCTAAATGTGATACTGTTTGGGGAAGAAACACGCCTCGCTCTGACAAGCGAACAATTGGCTCTGTAGATGCCACGGTATTTACTTGTACAGGTTCTCGTGTGGCACAGGTCTGCTCTCGCTGAACTCCAGGGTGAAGAGGCAATTTCCCCTGTCTCAACCGTACCCCACTGAGCCCTTCCCAGAGGCGGGTTTACTTCTTCAACAGCCTCTGAGCAGTGATAATCAAGGTGCCTTGCTTCCAAGTCTTTGCCTAGCAGACTGCGTCACCACAGTCCTTGCCTTGAAGTTAACGGGATTAAGGATCTGTACAAGGTGTCTGTGCGCATTCCCCCGGACAACGAGAAGAGCAACCTGATCGGAATTGAAGGAGACCCACAGGGGGTCCCACAGGCCAAGAAAGAGCTGCTGGAACTCGCTTCCCGTATGGTGGGTGAGTAGGATGTGATGTTTGGGAGACTGCAGGGTTTGGGCTCTCGTGTTCCCTTGTAACCTTCTGGTGCGGGTGTGTGCCCCTTGCCCACCGAGCACTTGGATCTCATGACAAGTGCAAGTTCCTCTTCACAAATGTCTTCCTCTGTTCCCTCGGGTAGCCCTTCTCTGTCAACGCAGAGTGAATTTTGTCTAGAGAAAAGAGGGACAGTGCTGGCAAGTAAACTGTCGGGCAGCAAACCGCTAAGTAAAAGTAGATGGCTCTCCGGCTGAACACTCAGCGTGCCCTCTGTTCCCATCAGGAAAATGAACACACTGCGGACCTAATCATTGAGCAGAAATTCCACCGGACCATCATTGGGCAGAAGGGTGAGCGGATCTGGGAAATCCGGGAGAAATTCCCAGAGGTAAGGCTTTTTAGGAGATGAGGAATCCAGAGGGGTTATTTCCTACGTGGGTAGTAGGCCTGTCGTCACAGAAGTCGTAACTTTAGTGGCTCTGTAGCGCAACTGTCTGAGAAGATAGTTCTTTTAGCCAGAGGCCGCTAACACGGTTACCCTTTTCTGAATGGGAAAAGGGGATGTGTAGGATCCCCCCAACCTTTGCATGTGTCTGACACAAGGGTTCTTGCTTTTGCTTGAGCTAACTATAAATGACCACTCCTGCAGGTTATCATCAACTTCCCAGACCCTGCTGCACACAAGAGTGACATCGTCCAGCTCCGAGGTCCCAAAAATGAGGTGGACAAGTGCACCGAATACATGCAAAAGATGGTGGCAGACCTGGTAAGGAGGTCTTCTGCCTGCTGTTCCCTCCTACGTGCCTGGAGAACCCTGGGGCAAAGCAGAGCTCTACTGGCTTGGGTAGAGCTAAAACACCTCAAGAGGAGGGAGCTGTCGACGCTGTTTTGGCTGAATGGAGGCAGGGGGGTAGTACCTGTTATGTGAAGGCTATAGGGGAACGTACTTGCCTTTGTGTATTCTTACAAGTCCCTCGTATAGAGAACTTCCTTGGGTCTAAGCCTATTTTCAAAAGCTCGTTTATCAGAGTTCCTGAAGTCGGGCCTCACTTGCCACGACAGTGTAATCTTCAGTTCTCCCTTCCTTTCTCCCTTAGCTTGAAAACAGCTTTTCTATTTCTGTCCCCATCTGCAAACAGTTCCACAAGAACATCATAGGGAAAGGAGGTGCCAACATCAAGAAGGGGAGATATTGTTCCTAACTCAAGTGCTCGTGATGATCACTGCCTGCAGCAAAATCCCACTGGATGCTCTCTCCTGCTCATCGGTGATGTCCAATATAGCCTGCAAGGGCTTTGCTTCTGACATGGGACGCTTCTGAGATGATTTTTTTTTTTTTTTTTTCCCTTTGTGGCAGATCCGTAAAGCAAGCAACACCAATAATTGATCTCCCAGCAAAGAACAGCAACTCGGAGACAATTGTTATCACAGGCAAGAGGGCAAACTGCGAGGCTGCTCGCCACAGGATAACATCACTTTGGAAGGACCTACAGAAGATGTGCATGTGGCTCAGGAACAGATTGAAGCCATGGTCAAGGAACTGGTGAGCTGGAGTTACTAGTTCCAGGAAGAACCTGGGGGAAGAAGGGGCAACAGAGCAGAGGTGATGAGGTGTTTGTCACATCCCTATGATGTCTTGACGTGCTTAATCGAACTTGCAGAAGACAAATTGTGTGGCAGGTGGATGACACCCCTTGGTTATGAAACTCATCCATAGCATTCTTGAAAAGTCAGCATTAATTTTTTTGGTGCAGAGAAGGAAGGATTCTCTTTGTTATAGCCGGAGAGGCACATAAGTAAGTCTTTTCAATGTTTCATGAGCACAGTGCTCTCTTCTCAAAGCAGAGGAATGCTTGTGCTCTGCTTAATAGCAGAAGTGCTTGGAGCTGACCGCTGGTGAGTCAGTGCCAATACTTGGCAGTAGGCAGCTACTTAGGGCACGAGACAGAAGCGGTGGCCTGTCCTACCTGGCCCTATATAATATAATATATAATAATTGTACATACATACATATATATATCTATAAAAAATAGAATTCTTTTTAGATCAACGGGATGGATTACGCAATAATCAAGGTTGACCACCAATTCCACCGACACCTCATTGGCAAGAACGGAGCTAACAGTAAGTGGAGTGCCTTTCTAGTCCTTCCCATGCTCACGCTCTTCGTGTTTAGTAGATGGTATCAGGGGCTCTGTAGCTCACCCAGTGTGCTGTCTCCATCACATTTCCTCTGCTTTTCTGGAGTGGTGGTGGTAGTACAAGGAGAGAAATGGGCCGTGAGGCCTTGCGATGGCTTTAACGTGTGAAAGTACCTTGGGAGCCTGAACAGTAGTGGAATTACTTTGATGTGTCCTGGAGGAAGTTGGTTTTTTTTTTGTCCCCACACGTTGCTCTGTGCGAATGACATTTTAGCAGCCAGTTGTGGGTGGTGGAAATCTGCTTGGTGAGCTTCTCCCTGTAGAGAAATGAAGGCGGTGGGTTGATTTGCACTGATAACATGCAGCTGTGGCCTTGCCTCAGAGGCAGTGGGTTGATTGACATGGACGATGTGGAGGTGTAGCTGGTTCCCGCTAAGTGGTTAAATAGCCCTGTGGCTTGTGGGAGAGGGTGTCAGATGGAGGAGGAGCAGTGTGGTCTGGCCTCTGGAGGAAGGTGCTACAGCTCCGGCAGTAGAATATGGCCAACGGTAAAGCCTTGTTGCGGTCTGCTAGTTTGATAGCACTGCAACATGTCCCCAGCAAAGAGTTTGGGGTAGAAATGAATGATTATCCTCTGCTCTAAATGTGATACTGTTTGGGGAAGAAACACGCCTCGCTCTGACAAGCGAACAATTGGCTCTGTAGATGCCACGGTATTTACTTGTACAGGTTCTCGTGTGGCACAGGTCTGCTCTCGCTGAACTCCAGGGTGAAGAGGCAATTTCCCCTGTCTCAACCGTACCCCACTGAGCCCTTCCCAGAGGCGGGTTTACTTCTTCAACAGCCTCTGAGCAGTGATAATCAAGGTGCCTTGCTTCCAAGTCTTTGCCTAGCAGACTGCGTCACCACAGTCCTTGCCTTGAAGTTAACGGGATTAAGGATCTGTACAAGGTGTCTGTGCGCATTCCCCCGGACAACGAGAAGAGCAACCTGATCGGAATTGAAGGAGACCCACAGGGGGTCCCACAGGCCAAGAAAGAGCTGCTGGAACTCGCTTCCCGTATGGTGGGTGAGTAGGATGTGATGTTTGGGAGACTGCAGGGTTTGGGCTCTCGTGTTCCCTTGTAACCTTCTGGTGCGGGTGTGTGCCCCTTGCCCACCGAGCACTTGGATCTCATGACAAGTGCAAGTTCCTCTTCACAAATGTCTTCCTCTGTTCCCTCGGGTAGCCCTTCTCTGTCAACGCAGAGTGAATTTTGTCTAGAGAAAAGAGGGACAGTGCTGGCAAGTAAACTGTCGGGCAGCAAACCGCTAAGTAAAAGTAGATGGCTCTCCGGCTGAACACTCAGCGTGCCCTCTGTTCCCATCAGGAAAATGAACACACTGCGGACCTAATCATTGAGCAGAAATTCCACCGGACCATCATTGGGCAGAAGGGTGAGCGGATCTGGGAAATCCGGGAGAAATTCCCAGAGGTAAGGCTTTTTAGGAGATGAGGAATCCAGAGGGGTTATTTCCTACGTGGGTAGTAGGCCTGTCGTCACAGAAGTCGTAACTTTAGTGGCTCTGTAGCGCAACTGTCTGAGAAGATAGTTCTTTTAGCCAGAGGCCGCTAACACGGTTACCCTTTTCTGAATGGGAAAAGGGGATGTGTAGGATCCCCCCAACCTTTGCATGTGTCTGACACAAGGGTTCTTGCTTTTGCTTGAGCTAACTATAAATGACCACTCCTGCAGGTTATCATCAACTTCCCAGACCCTGCTGCACACAAGAGTGACATCGTCCAGCTCCGAGGTCCCAAAAATGAGGTGGACAAGTGCACCGAATACATGCAAAAGATGGTGGCAGACCTGGTAAGGAGGTCTTCTGCCTGCTGTTCCCTCCTACGTGCCTGGAGAACCCTGGGGCAAAGCAGAGCTCTACTGGCTTGGGTAGAGCTAAAACACCTCAAGAGGAGGGAGCTGTCGACGCTGTTTTGGCTGAATGGAGGCAGGGGGGTAGTACCTGTTATGTGAAGGCTATAGGGGAACGTACTTGCCTTTGTGTATTCTTACAAGTCCCTCGTATAGAGAACTTCCTTGGGTCTAAGCCTATTTTCAAAAGCTCGTTTATCAGAGTTCCTGAAGTCGGGCCTCACTTGCCACGACAGTGTAATCTTCAGTTCTCCCTTCCTTTCTCCCTTAGCTTGAAAACAGCTTTTCTATTTCTGTCCCCATCTGCAAACAGTTCCACAAGAACATCATAGGGAAAGGAGGTGCCAACATCAAGAAGGGGAGATATTGTTCCTAACTCAAGTGCTCGTGATGATCACTGCCTGCAGCAAAATCCCACTGGATGCTCTCTCCTGCTCATCGGTGATGTCCAATATAGCCTGCAAGGGCTTTGCTTCTGACATGGGACGCTTCTGAGATGATTTTTTTTTTTTTTTTTTCCCTTTGTGGCAGATCCGTAAAGCAAGCAACACCAATAATTGATCTCCCAGCAAAGAACAGCAACTCGGAGACAATTGTTATCACAGGCAAGAGGGCAAACTGCGAGGCTGCTCGCCACAGGATAACATCACTTTGGAAGGACCTACAGAAGATGTGCATGTGGCTCAGGAACAGATTGAAGCCATGGTCAAGGAACTGGTGAGCTGGAGTTACTAGTTCCAGGAAGAACCTGGGGGAAGAAGGGGCAACAGAGCAGAGGTGATGAGGTGTTTGTCACATCCCTATGATGTCTTGACGTGCTTAATCGAACTTGCAGAAGACAAATTGTGTGGCAGGTGGATGACACCCCTTGGTTATGAAACTCATCCATAGCATTCTTGAAAAGTCAGCATTAATTTTTTTGGTGCAGAGAAGGAAGGATTCTCTTTGTTATAGCCGGAGAGGCACATAAGTAAGTCTTTTCAATGTTTCATGAGCACAGTGCTCTCTTCTCAAAGCAGAGGAATGCTTGTGCTCTGCTTAATAGCAGAAGTGCTTGGAGCTGACCGCTGGTGAGTCAGTGCCAATACTTGGCAGTAGGCAGCTACTTAGGGCACGAGACAGAAGCGGTGGCCTGTCCTACCTGGCCCTATATAATATAATATATAATAATTGTACATACATACATATATATATCTATAAAAAATAGAATTCTTTTTAGATCAACGGGATGGATTACGCAATAATCAAGGTTGACCACCAATTCCACCGACACCTCATTGGCAAGAACGGAGCTAACAGTAAGTGGAGTGCCTTTCTAGTCCTTCCCATGCTCACGCTCTTCGTGTTTAGTAGATGGTATCAGGGGCTCTGTAGCTCACCCAGTGTGCTGTCTCCATCACATTTCCTCTGCTTTTCTGGAGTGGTGGTGGTAGTACAAGGAGAGAAATGGGCCGTGAGGCCTTGCGATGGCTTTAACGTGTGAAAGTACCTTGGGAGCCTGAACAGTAGTGGAATTACTTTGATGTGTCCTGGAGGAAGTTGGTTTTTTTTTTGTCCCCACACGTTGCTCTGTGCGAATGACATTTTAGCAGCCAGTTGTGGGTGGTGGAAATCTGCTTGGTGAGCTTCTCCCTGTAGAGAAATGAAGGCGGTGGGTTGATTTGCACTGATAACATGCAGCTGTGGCCTTGCCTCAGAGGCAGTGGGTTGATTGACATGGACGATGTGGAGGTGTAGCTGGTTCCCGCTAAGTGGTTAAATAGCCCTGTGGCTTGTGGGAGAGGGTGTCAGATGGAGGAGGAGCAGTGTGGTCTGGCCTCTGGAGGAAGGTGCTACAGCTCCGGCAGTAGAATATGGCCAACGGTAAAGCCTTGTTGCGGTCTGCTAGTTTGATAGCACTGCAACATGTCCCCAGCAAAGAGTTTGGGGTAGAAATGAATGATTATCCTCTGCTCTAAATGTGATACTGTTTGGGGAAGAAACACGCCTCGCTCTGACAAGCGAACAATTGGCTCTGTATATGCCACGCTATTTACTTGTACAGGTTCTCGTGTGGCACAGGTCTGCTCTCGCTGAACTCCAGGGTGAAGAGGCAATTTCCCCTGTCTCAACCGTACCCCACTGAGCCCTTCCCAGAGGCGGGTTTACTTCTTCAACAGCCTCTGAGCAGTGATAATCAAGGTGCCTTGCTTCCAAGTCTTTGCCTAGCAGACTGCGTCACCACAGTCCTTGCCTTGAAGTTAACGGGATTAAGGATCTGTACAAGGTGTCTGTGCGCATTCCCCCAGACAACGAGAAGAGCAACCTGATCGGAATTGAAGGAGACCCACAGGGGGTCCCACAGGCCAAGAAAGAGCTGCTGGAACTCGCTTCCCGTATGGTGGGTGAGTAGGATGTGATGTTTGGGAGACTGCAGGGTTTGGGCTCTCGTGTTCCCTTGTAACCTTCTGGTGCGGGTGTGTGCCCCTTGCCCACCGAGCACTTGGATCTCATGACAAGTGCAAGTTCCTCTTCACAAATGTCTTCCTCTGTTCCCTCGGGTAGCCCTTCTCTGTCAACGCAGAGTGAATTTTGTCTAGAGAAAAGAGGGACAGTGCTGGCAAGTAAACTGTCGGGCAGCAAACCGCTAAGTAAAAGTAGATGGCTCTCCGGCTGAACACTCAGCGTGCCCTCTGTTCCCATCAGGAAAATGAACACACTGCGGACCTAATCATTGAGCAGAAATTCCACCGGACCATCATTGGGCAGAAGGGTGAGCGGATCTGGGAAATCCGGGAGAAATTCCCAGAGGTAAGGCTTTTTAGGAGATGAGGAATCCAGAGGGGTTATTTCCTACGTGGGTAGTAGGCCTGTCGTCACAGAAGTCGTAACTTTAGTGGCTCTGTAGCGCAACTGTCTGAGAAGATAGTTCTTTTAGCCAGAGGCCGCTAACACGGTTACCCTTTTCTGAATGGGAAAAGGGGATGTGTAGGATCCCCCCAACCTTTGCATGTGTCTGACACAAGGGTTCTTGCTTTTGCTTGAGCTAACTATAAATGACCACTCCTGCAGGTTATCATCAACTTCCCAGACCCTGCTGCACACAAGAGTGACATCGTCCAGCTCCGAGGTCCCAAAAATGAGGTGGACAAGTGCACCGAATACATGCAAAAGATGGTGGCAGACCTGGTAAGGAGGTCTTCTGCCTGCTGTTCCCTCCTACGTGCCTGGAGAACCCTGGGGCAAAGCAGAGCTCTACTGGCTTGGGTAGAGCTAAAACACCTCAAGAGGAGGGAGCTGTCGACACTGTTTTGGCTGAATGGAGGCAGGGGGGTAGTACCTGTTATGTGAAGGCTATAGGGGAACGTACTTGCCTTTGTGTATTCTTACAAGTCCCTCGTATAGAGAACTTCCTTGGGTCTAAGCCTATTTTCAAAAGCTCGTTTATCAGAGTTCCTGAAGTCGGGCCTCACTTGCCACGACAGTGTACTCTTCAGTTCTCCCTTCCTTTCTCCCTTAGCTTGAAAACAGCTTTTCTATTTCTGTCCTCATCTGCAAACAGTTCCACAAGAACATCATAGGGAAAGGAGGTGCCAACATCAAGAAGGGGAGATATTGTTCCTAACTCAAGTGCTCGTGACGATCACTGCCTGCAGCAAAATCCCACTGGATGCTCTCTCCTGCTCATCGGTGATGTCCAATATAGCCTGCAAGGGCTTTGCTTCTGACATGGGACGCTTCTGAGATGATTTTTTTTTTTTTTTTTTTTTCCCTTTGTGGCAGATCCGTAAAGCAAGCAACACCAATAATTGATCTCCCAGCAAAGAACAGCAACTCGGAGACAATTGTTATCACAGGCAAGAGGGCAAACTGCGAGGCTGCTCGCCACAGGATAACATCACTTTGGAAGGACCTACAGAAGATGTGCATGTGGCTCAGGAACAGATTGAAGCCATGGTCAAGGAACTGGTGAGCTGGAGTTACTAGTTCCAGGAAGAACCTGGGGGAAGAAGGGGCAACAGAGCAGAGGTGATGAGGTGTTTGTCACATCCCTATGATGTCTTGACGTGCTTAATCGAACTTGCAGAAGACAAATTGTGTGGCAGGTGGATGACACCCCTTGGTTATGAAACTCATCCATAGCATTCTTGAAAAGTCAGCATTAATTTTTTTGGTGCAGAGAAGGAAGGGTTCTCTTTGTTATAGCCGGAGAGGCACATAAGTAAGTCTTTTCAATGTTTCATGAGCACAGTGCTCTCTTCTCAAAGCAGAGGAATGCTTGTGCTCTGCTTAATAGCAGAAGTGCTTGGAGCTGACCGCTGGTGAGTCAGTGCCAATACTTGGCAGTAGGCAGCTACTTAGGGCACGAGACAGAAGCGGTGGCCTGTCCTACCTGGCCCTATATAATATAATATATAATAATTGTACATACATACATATATATATCTATAAAAAATAGAATTCTTTTTAGATCAACGGGATGGATTACGCAATAATCAAGGTTGACCACCAATTCCACCGACACCTCATTGGCAAGAACGGAGCTAACAGTAAGTGGAGTGCCTTTCTAGTCCTTCCCATGCTCACGCTCTTCGTGTTTAGTAGATGGTATCAGGGGCTCTGTAGCTCACCCAGTGTGCTGTCTCCATCACATTTCCTCTGCTTTTCTGGAGTGGTGGTGGTAGTACAAGGAGAGAAATGGGCCGTGAGGCCTTGCGATGGCTTTAACGTGTGAAAGTACCTTGGGAGCCTGAACAGTAGTGGAATTACTTTGATGTGTCCTGGAGGAAGTTGGTTTTTTTTTTGTCCCCACACGTTGCTCTGTGCGAATGACATTTTAGCAGCCAGTTGTGGGTGGTGGAAATCTGCTTGGTGAGCTTCTCCCTGTAGAGAAATGAAGGCGGTGGGTTGATTTGCACTGATAACATGCAGCTGTGGCCTTGCCTCAGAGGCAGTGGGTTGATTGACATGGACGATGTGGAGGTGTAGCTGGTTCCCGCTAAGTGGTTAAATAGCCCTGTGGCTTGTGGGAGAGGGTGTCAGATGGAGGAGGAGCAGTGTGGTCTGGCCTCTGGAGGAAGGTGCTACAGCTCCGGCAGTAGAATATGGCCAACGGTAAAGCCTTGTTGCGGTCTGCTAGTTTGATAGCACTGCAACATGTCCCCAGCAAAGAGTTTGGGGTAGAAATGAATGATTATCCTCTGCTCTAAATGTGATACTGTTTGGGGAAGAAACACGCCTCGCTCTGACAAGCGAACAATTGGCTCTGTAGATGCCACGGTATTTACTTGTACAGGTTCTCGTGTGGCACAGGTCTGCTCTCGCTGAACTCCAGGGTGAAGAGGCAATTTCCCCTGTCTCAACCGTACCCCACTGAGCCCTTCCCAGAGGCGGGTTTACTTCTTCAACAGCCTCTGAGCAGTGATAATCAAGGTGCCTTGCTTCCAAGTCTTTGCCTAGCAGACTGCGTCACCACAGTCCTTGCCTTGAAGTTAACGGGATTAAGGATCTGTACAAGGTGTCTGTGCGCATTCCCCCAGACAACGAGAAGAGCAACCTGATCGGAATTGAAGGAGACCCACAGGGGGTCCCACAGGCCAAGAAAGAGCTGCTGGAACTCGCTTCCCGTATGGTGGGTGAGTAGGATGTGATGTTTGGGAGACTGCAGGGTTTGGGCTCTCGTGTTCCCTTGTAACCTTCTGGTGCGGGTGTGTGCCCCTTGCCCACCGAGCACTTGGATCTCATGACAAGTGCAAGTTCCTCTTCACAAATGTCTTCCTCTGTTCCCTCGGGTAGCCCTTCTCTGTCAACGCAGAGTGAATTTTGTCTAGAGAAAAGAGGGACAGTGCTGGCAAGTAAACTGTCGGGCAGCAAACCGCTAAGTAAAAGTAGATGGCTCTCCGGCTGAACACTCAGCGTGCCCTCTGTTCCCATCAGGAAAATGAACACACTGCGGACCTAATCATTGAGCAGAAATTCCACCGGACCATCATTGGGCAGAAGGGTGAGCGGATCTGGGAAATCCGGGAGAAATTCCCAGAGGTAAGGCTTTTTAGGAGATGAGGAATCCAGAGGGGTTATTTCCTACGTGGGTAGTAGGCCTGTCGTCACAGAAGTCGTAACTTTAGTGGCTCTGTAGCGCAACTGTCTGAGAAGATAGTTCTTTTAGCCAGAGGCCGCTAACACGGTTACCCTTTTCTGAATGGGAAAAGGGGATGTGTAGGATCCCCCCAACCTTTGCATGTGTCTGACACAAGGGTTCTTGCTTTTGCTTGAGCTAACTATAAATGACCACTCCTGCAGGTTATCATCAACTTCCCAGACCCTGCTGCACACAAGAGTGACATCGTCCAGCTCCGAGGTCCCAAAAATGAGGTGGACAAGTGCACCGAATACATGCAAAAGATGGTGGCAGACCTGGTAAGGAGGTCTTCTGCCTGCTGTTCCCTCCTACGTGCCTGGAGAACCCTGGGGCAAAGCAGAGCTCTACTGGCTTGGGTAGAGCTAAAACACCTCAAGAGGAGGGAGCTGTCGACACTGTTTTGGCTGAATGGAGGCAGGGGGGTAGTACCTGTTATGTGAAGGCTATAGGGGAACGTACTTGCCTTTGTGTATTCTTACAAGTCCCTCGTATAGAGAACTTCCTTGGGTCTAAGCCTATTTTCAAAAGCTCGTTTATCAGAGTTCCTGAAGTCGGGCCTCACTTGCCACGACAGTGTACTCTTCAGTTCTCCCTTCCTTTCTCCCTTAGCTTGAAAACAGCTTTTCTATTTCTGTCCTCATCTGCAAACAGTTCCACAAGAACATCATAGGGAAAGGAGGTGCCAACATCAAGAAGGGGAGATATTGTTCCTAACTCAAGTGCTCGTGATGATCACTGCCTGCAGCAAAATCCCACTGGATGCTCTCTCCTGCTCATCGGTGATGTCCAATATAGCCTGCAAGGGCTTTGCTTCTGACATGGGACGCTTCTGAGATGATTTTTTTTTTTTTTTTTTTTTCCCTTTGTGGCAGATCCGTAAAGCAAGCAACACCAATAATTGATCTCCCAGCAAAGAACAGCAACTCGGAGACAATTGTTATCACAGGCAAGAGGGCAAACTGCGAGGCTGCTCGCCACAGGATAACATCACTTTGGAAGGACCTACAGAAGATGTGCATGTGGCTCAGGAACAGATTGAAGCCATGGTCAAGGAACTGGTGAGCTGGAGTTACTAGTTCCAGGAAGAACCTGGGGGAAGAAGGGGCAACAGAGCAGAGGTGATGAGGTGTTTGTCACATCCCTATGATGTCTTGACGTGCTTAATCGAACTTGCAGAAGACAAATTGTGTGGCAGGTGGATGACACCCCTTGGTTATGAAACTCATCCATAGCATTCTTGAAAAGTCAGCATTAATTTTTTTGGTGCAGAGAAGGAAGGGTTCTCTTTGTTATAGCCGGAGAGGCACATAAGTAAGTCTTTTCAATGTTTCATGAGCACAGTGCTCTCTTCTCAAAGCAGAGGAATGCTTGTGCTCTGCTTAATAGCAGAAGTGCTTGGAGCTGACCGCTGGTGAGTCAGTGCCAATACTTGGCAGTAGGCAGCTACTTAGGGCACGAGACAGAAGCGGTGGCCTGTCCTACCTGGCCCTATATAATATAATATATAATAATTGTACATACATACATATATATATCTATAAAAAATAGAATTCTTTTTAGATCAACGGGATGGATTACGCAATAATCAAGGTTGACCACCAATTCCACCGACACCTCATTGGCAAGAACGGAGCTAACAGTAAGTGGAGTGCCTTTCTAGTCCTTCCCATGCTCACGCTCTTCGTGTTTAGTAGATGGTATCAGGGGCTCTGTAGCTCACCCAGTGTGCTGTCTCCATCACATTTCCTCTGCTTTTCTGGAGTGGTGGTGGTAGTACAAGGAGAGAAATGGGCCGTGAGGCCTTGCGATGGCTTTAACGTGTGAAAGTACCTTGGGAGCCTGAACAGTAGTGGAATTACTTTGATGTGTCCTGGAGGAAGTTGGTTTTTTTTTTGTCCCCACACGTTGCTCTGTGCGAATGACATTTTAGCAGCCAGTTGTGGGTGGTGGAAATCTGCTTGGTGAGCTTCTCCCTGTAGAGAAATGAAGGCGGTGGGTTGATTTGCACTGATAACATGCAGCTGTGGCCTTGCCTCAGAGGCAGTGGGTTGATTGACATGGACGATGTGGAGGTGTAGCTGGTTCCCGCTAAGTGGTTAAATAGCCCTGTGGCTTGTGGGAGAGGGTGTCAGATGGAGGAGGAGCAGTGTGGTCTGGCCTCTGGAGGAAGGTGCTACAGCTCCGGCAGTAGAATATGGCCAACGGTAAAGCCTTGTTGCGGTCTGCTAGTTTGATAGCACTGCAACATGTCCCCAGCAAAGAGTTTGGGGTAGAAATGAATGATTATCCTCTGCTCTAAATGTGATACTGTTTGGGGAAGAAACACGCCTCGCTCTGACAAGCGAACAATTGGCTCTGTAGATGCCACGGTATTTACTTGTACAGGTTCTCGTGTGGCACAGGTCTGCTCTCGCTGAACTCCAGGGTGAAGAGGCAATTTCCCCTGTCTCAACCGTACCCCACTGAGCCCTTCCCAGAGGCGGGTTTACTTCTTCAACAGCCTCTGAGCAGTGATAATCAAGGTGCCTTGCTTCCAAGTCTTTGCCTAGCAGACTGCGTCACCACAGTCCTTGCCTTGAAGTTAACGGGATTAAGGATCTGTACAAGGTGTCTGTGCGCATTCCCCCGGACAACGAGAAGAGCAACCTGATCGGAATTGAAGGAGACCCACAGGGGGTCCCACAGGCCAAGAAAGAGCTGCTGGAACTCGCTTCCCGTATGGTGGGTGAGTAGGATGTGATGTTTGGGAGACTGCAGGGTTTGGGCTCTCGTGTTCCCTTGTAACCTTCTGGTGCGGGTGTGTGCCCCTTGCCCACCGAGCACTTGGATCTCATGACAAGTGCAAGTTCCTCTTCACAAATGTCTTCCTCTGTTCCCTCGGGTAGCCCTTCTCTGTCAACGCAGAGTGAATTTTGTCTAGAGAAAAGAGGGACAGTGCTGGCAAGTAAACTGTCGGGCAGCAAACCGCTAAGTAAAAGTAGATGGCTCTCCGGCTGAACACTCAGCGTGCCCTCTGTTCCCATCAGGAAAATGAACACACTGCGGACCTAATCATTGAGCAGAAATTCCACCGGACCATCATTGGGCAGAAGGGTGAGCGGATCTGGGAAATCCGGGAGAAATTCCCAGAGGTAAGGCTTTTTAGGAGATGAGGAATCCAGAGGGGTTATTTCCTACGTGGGTAGTAGGCCTGTCGTCACAGAAGTCGTAACTTTAGTGGCTCTGTAGCGCAACTGTCTGAGAAGATAGTTCTTTTAGCCAGAGGCCGCTAACACGGTTACCCTTTTCTGAATGGGAAAAGGGGATGTGTAGGATCCCCCCAACCTTTGCATGTGTCTGACACAAGGGTTCTTGCTTTTGCTTGAGCTAACTATAAATGACCACTCCTGCAGGTTATCATCAACTTCCCAGACCCTGCTGCACACAAGAGTGACATCGTCCAGCTCCGAGGTCCCAAAAATGAGGTGGACAAGTGCACCGAATACATGCAAAAGATGGTGGCAGACCTGGTAAGGAGGTCTTCTGCCTGCTGTTCCCTCCTACGTGCCTGGAGAACCCTGGGGCAAAGCAGAGCTCTACTGGCTTGGGTAGAGCTAAAACACCTCAAGAGGAGGGAGCTGTCGACGCTGTTTTGGCTGAATGGAGGCAGGGGGGTAGTACCTGTTATGTGAAGGCTATAGGGGAACGTACTTGCCTTTGTGTATTCTTACAAGTCCCTCGTATAGAGAACTTCCTTGGGTCTAAGCCTATTTTCAAAAGCTCGTTTATCAGAGTTCCTGAAGTCGGGCCTCACTTGCCACGACAGTGTAATCTTCAGTTCTCCCTTCCTTTCTCCCTTAGCTTGAAAACAGCTTTTCTATTTCTGTCCCCATCTGCAAACAGTTCCACAAGAACATCATAGGGAAAGGAGGTGCCAACATCAAGAAGGGGAGATATTGTTCCTAACTCAAGTGCTCGTGATGATCACTGCCTGCAGCAAAATCCCACTGGATGCTCTCTCCTGCTCATCGGTGATGTCCAATATAGCCTGCAAGGGCTTTGCTTCTGACATGGGACGCTTCTGAGATGATTTTTTTTTTTTTTTTTTTTCCCTTTGTGGCAGATCCGTAAAGCAAGCAACACCAATAATTGATCTCCCAGCAAAGAACAGCAACTCGGAGACAATTGTTATCACAGGCAAGAGGGCAAACTGCGAGGCTGCTCGCCACAGGATAACATCACTTTGGAAGGACCTACAGAAGATGTGCATGTGGCTCAGGAACAGATTGAAGCCATGGTCAAGGAACTGGTGAGCTGGAGTTACTAGTTCCAGGAAGAACCTGGGGGAAGAAGGGGCAACAGAGCAGAGGTGATGAGGTGTTTGTCACATCCCTATGATGTCTTGACGTGCTTAATCGAACTTGCAGAAGACAAATTGTGTGGCAGGTGGATGACACCCCTTGGTTATGAAACTCATCCATAGCATTCTTGAAAAGTCAGCATTAATTTTTTTGGTGCAGAGAAGGAAGGGTTCTCTTTGTTATAGCCGGAGAGGCACATAAGTAAGTCTTTTCAATGTTTCATGAGCACAGTGCTCTCTTCTCAAAGCAGAGGAATGCTTGTGCTCTGCTTAATAGCAGAAGTGCTTGGAGCTGACCGCTGGTGAGTCAGTGCCAATACTTGGCAGTAGGCAGCTACTTAGGGCACGAGACAGAAGCGGTGGCCTGTCCTACCTGGCCCTATATAATATAATATATAATAATTGTACATACATACATATATATATCTATAAAAAATAGAATTCTTTTTAGATCAACGGGATGGATTACGCAATAATCAAGGTTGACCACCAATTCCACCGACACCTCATTGGCAAGAACGGAGCTAACAGTAAGTGGAGTGCCTTTCTAGTCCTTCCCATGCTCACGCTCTTCGTGTTTAGTAGATGGTATCAGGGGCTCTGTAGCTCACCCAGTGTGCTGTCTCCATCACATTTCCTCTGCTTTTCTGGAGTGGTGGTGGTAGTACAAGGAGAGAAATGGGCCGTGAGGCCTTGCGATGGCTTTAACGTGTGAAAGTACCTTGGGAGCCTGAACAGTAGTGGAATTACTTTGATGTGTCCTGGAGGAAGTTGGTTTTTTTTTTGTCCCCACACGTTGCTCTGTGCGAATGACATTTTAGCAGCCAGTTGTGGGTGGTGGAAATCTGCTTGGTGAGCTTCTCCCTGTAGAGAAATGAAGGCGGTGGGTTGATTTGCACTGATAACATGCAGCTGTGGCCTTGCCTCAGAGGCAGTGGGTTGATTGACATGGACGATGTGCAGGTGTAGCTGGTTCCCGCTAAGTGGTTAAATAGCCCTGTGGCTTGTGGGAGAGGGTGTCAGATGGAGGAGGAGCAGTGTGGTCTGGCCTCTGGAGGAAGGTGCTACAGCTCCGGCAGTAGAATATGGCCAACGGTAAAGCCTTGTTGCGGTCTGCTAGTTTGATAGCACTGCAACATGTCCCCAGCAAAGAGTTTGGGGTAGAAATGAATGATTATCCTCTGCTCTAAATGTGATACTGTTTGGGGAAGAAACACGCCTCGCTCTGACAAGCGAACAATTGGCTCTGTAGATGCCACGGTATTTACTTGTACAGGTTCTCGTGTGGCACAGGTCTGCTCTCGCTGAACTCCAGGGTGAAGAGGCAATTTCCCCTGTCTCAACCGTACCCCACTGAGCCCTTCCCAGAGGCGGGTTTACTTCTTCAACAGCCTCTGAGCAGTGATAATCAAGGTGCCTTGCTTCCAAGTCTTTGCCTAGCAGACTGCGTCACCACAGTCCTTGCCTTGAAGTTAACGGGATTAAGGATCTGTACAAGGTGTCTGTGCGCATTCCCCCGGACAACGAGAAGAGCAACCTGATCGGAATTGAAGGAGACCCACAGGGGGTCCCACAGGCCAAGAAAGAGCTGCTGGAACTCGCTTCCCGTATGGTGGGTGAGTAGGATGTGATGTTTGGGAGACTGCAGGGTTTGGGCTCTCGTGTTCCCTTGTAACCTTCTGGTGCGGGTGTGTGCCCCTTGCCCACCGAGCACTTGGATCTCATGACAAGTGCAAGTTCCTCTTCACAAATGTCTTCCTCTGTTCCCTCGGGTAGCCCTTCTCTGTCAACGCAGAGTGAATTTTGTCTAGAGAAAAGAGGGACAGTGCTGGCAAGTAAACTGTCGGGCAGCAAACCGCTAAGTAAAAGTAGATGGCTCTCCGGCTGAACACTCAGCGTGCCCTCTGTTCCCATCAGGAAAATGAACACACTGCGGACCTAATCATTGAGCAGAAATTCCACCGGACCATCATTGGGCAGAAGGGTGAGCGGATCTGGGAAATCCGGGAGAAATTCCCAGAGGTAAGGCTTTTTAGGAGATGAGGAATCCAGAGGGGTTATTTCCTACGTGGGTAGTAGGCCTGTCGTCACAGAAGTCGTAACTTTAGTGGCTCTGTAGCGCAACTGTCTGAGAAGATAGTTCTTTTAGCCAGAGGCCGCTAACACGGTTACCCTTTTCTGAATGGGAAAAGGGGATGTGTAGGATCCCCCCAACCTTTGCATGTGTCTGACACAAGGGTTCTTGCTTTTGCTTGAGCTAACTATAAATGACCACTCCTGCAGGTTATCATCAACTTCCCAGACCCTGCTGCACACAAGAGTGACATCGTCCAGCTCCGAGGTCCCAAAAATGAGGTGGACAAGTGCACCGAATACATGCAAAAGATGGTGGCAGACCTGGTAAGGAGGTCTTCTGCCTGCTGTTCCCTCCTACGTGCCTGGAGAACCCTGGGGCAAAGCAGAGCTCTACTGGCTTGGGTAGAGCTAAAACACCTCAAGAGGAGGGAGCTGTCGACGCTGTTTTGGCTGAATGGAGGCAGGGGGGTAGTACCTGTTATGTGAAGGCTATAGGGGAACGTACTTGCCTTTGTGTATTCTTACAAGTCCCTCGTATAGAGAACTTCCTTGGGTCTAAGCCTATTTTCAAAAGCTCGTTTATCAGAGTTCCTGAAGTCGGGCCTCACTTGCCACGACAGTGTAATCTTCAGTTCTCCCTTCCTTTCTCCCTTAGCTTGAAAACAGCTTTTCTATTTCTGTCCCCATCTGCAAACAGTTCCACAAGAACATCATAGGGAAAGGAGGTGCCAACATCAAGAAGGGGAGATATTGTTCCTAACTCAAGTGCTCGTGATGATCACTGCCTGCAGCAAAATCCCACTGGATGCTCTCTCCTGCTCATCGGTGATGTCCAATATAGCCTGCAAGGGCTTTGCTTCTGACATGGGACGCTTCTGAGATGATTTTTTTTTTTTTTTTTCCCTTTGTGGCAGATCCGTAAAGCAAGCAACACCAATAATTGATCTCCCAGCAAAGAACAGCAACTCGGAGACAATTGTTATCACAGGCAAGAGGGCAAACTGCGAGGCTGCTCGCCACAGGATAACATCACTTTGGAAGGACCTACAGAAGATGTGCATGTGGCTCAGGAACAGATTGAAGCCATGGTCAAGGAACTGGTGAGCTGGAGTTACTAGTTCCAGGAAGAACCTGGGGGAAGAAGGGGCAACAGAGCAGAGGTGATGAGGTGTTTGTCACATCCCTATGATGTCTTGACGTGCTTAATCGAACTTGCAGAAGACAAATTGTGTGGCAGGTGGATGACACCCCTTGGTTATGAAACTCATCCATAGCATTCTTGAAAAGTCAGCATTAATTTTTTTGGTGCAGAGAAGGAAGGGTTCTCTTTGTTATAGCCGGAGAGGCACATAAGTAAGTCTTTTCAATGTTTCATGAGCACAGTGCTCTCTTCTCAAAGCAGAGGAATGCTTGTGCTCTGCTTAATAGCAGAAGTGCTTGGAGCTGACCGCTGGTGAGTCAGTGCCAATACTTGGCAGTAGGCAGCTACTTAGGGCACGAGACAGAAGCGGTGGCCTGTCCTACCTGGCCCTATATAATATAATATATAATAATTGTACATACATACATATATATATCTATAAAAAATAGAATTCTTTTTAGATCAACGGGATGGATTACGCAATAATCAAGGTTGACCACCAATTCCACCGACACCTCATTGGCAAGAACGGAGCTAACAGTAAGTGGAGTGCCTTTCTAGTCCTTCCCATGCTCACACTCTTCGTGTTTAGTAGATGGTATCAGGGGCTCTGTAGCTCACCCAGTGTGCTGTCTCCATCACATTTCCTCTGCTTTTCTGGAGTGGTGGTGGTAGTACAAGGAGAGAAATGGGCCGTGAGGCCTTGCGATGGCTTTAACGTGTGAAAGTACCTTGGGAGCCTGAACAGTAGTGGAATTACTTTGATGTGTCCTGGAGGAAGTTGGTTTTTTTTTTGTCCCCACACGTTGCTCTGTGCGAATGACATTTTAGCAGCCAGTTGTGGGTGGTGGAAATCTGCTTGGTGAGCTTCTCCCTGTAGAGGAATGAAGGCGGTGGGTTGATTTGCACTGATAACATGCAGCTGTGGCCTTGCCTCAGAGGCAGTGGGTTGATTGACATGGACGATGTGGAGGTGTAGCTGGTTCCCGCTAAGTGGTTAAATAGCCCTGTGGCTTGTGGGAGAGGGTGTCAGATGGAGGAGGAGCAGTGTGGTCTGGCCTCTGGAGGAAGGTGCTACAGCTCCGGCAGTAGAATATGGCCAACGGTAAAGCCTTGTTGCGGTCTGCTAGTTTGATAGCACTGCAACATGTCCCCAGCAAAGAGTTTGGGGTAGAAATGAATGATTATCCTCTGCTCTAAATGTGATACTGTTTGGGGAAGAAACACGCCTCGCTCTGACAAGCGAACAATTGGCTCTGTAGATGCCACGGTATTTACTTGTACAGGTTCTCGTGTGGCACAGGTCTGCTCTTGCTGAACTCCAGGGTGAAGAGGCAATTTCCCCTGTCTCAACCGTACCCCACTGAGCCCTTCCCAGAGGCGGGTTTACTTCTTCAACAGCCTCTGAGCAGTGATAATCAAGGTGCCTTGCTTCCAAGTCTTTGCCTAGCAGACTGCGTCACCACAGTCCTTGCCTTGAAGTTAACGGGATTAAGGATCTGTACAAGGTGTCTGTGCGCATTCCCCCGGACAACGAGAAGAGCAACCTGATCGGAATTGAAGGAGACCCACAGGGGGTCCCACAGGCCAAGAAAGAGCTGCTGGAACTCGCTTCCCGTATGGTGGGTGAGTAGGATGTGATGTTTGGGAGACTGCAGGGTTTGGGCTCTCGTGTTCCCTTGTAACCTTCTGGTGCGGGTGTGTGCCCCTTGCCCACCGAGCACTTGGATCTCATGACAAGTGCAAGTTCCTCTTCACAAATGTCTTCCTCTGTTCCCTCGGGTAGCCCTTCTCTGTCAACGCAGAGTGAATTTTGTCTAGAGAAAAGAGGGACAGTGCTGGCAAGTAAACTGTCGGGCAGCAAACCGCTAAGTAAAAGTAGATGGCTCTCCGGCTGAACACTCAGCGTGCCCTCTGTTCCCATCAGGAAAATGAACACACTGCGGACCTAATCATTGAGCAGAAATTCCACCGGACCATCATTGGGCAGAAGGGTGAGCGGATCTGGGAAATCCGGGAGAAATTCCCAGAGGTAAGGCTTTTTAGGAGATGAGGAATCCAGAGGGGTTATTTCCTACGTGGGTAGTAGGCCTGTCGTCACAGAAGTCGTAACTTTAGTGGCTCTGTAGCGCAACTGTCTGAGAAGATAGTTCTTTTAGCCAGAGGCCGCTAACACGGTTACCCTTTTCTGAATGGGAAAAGGGGATGTGTAGGATCCCCCCAACCTT
Source organism: Falco punctatus (assembly GCF_963210335.1). Taxonomy (NCBI): domain Eukaryota; kingdom Metazoa; phylum Chordata; class Aves; order Falconiformes; family Falconidae; genus Falco; species Falco punctatus. The sequence goes on along the minus strand of NC_137584.1, from coordinate 250,541 downwards.
TGCATGTGTCTGACACAAGGGTTCTTGCTTTTGCTTGAGCTAACTATAAATGACCACTCCTGCAGGTTATCATCAACTTCCCAGACCCTGCTGCACACAAGAGTGACATCGTCCAGCTCCGAGGTCCCAAAAATGAGGTGGACAAGTGCACCGAATACATGCAAAAGATGGTGGCAGACCTGGTAAGGAGGTCTTCTGCCTGCTGTTCCCTCCTACGTGCCTGGAGAACCCTGGGGCAAAGCAGAGCTCTACTGGCTTGGGTAGAGCTAAAACACCTCAAGAGGAGGGAGCTGTCGACGCTGTTTTGGCTGAATGGAGGCAGGGGGGTAGTACCTGTTATGTGAAGGCTATAGGGGAACGTACTTGCCTTTGTGTATTCTTACAAGTCCCTCGTATAGAGAACTTCCTTGGGTCTAAGCCTATTTTCAAAAGCTCGTTTATCAGAGTTCCTGAAGTCGGGCCTCACTTGCCACGACAGTGTAATCTTCAGTTCTCCCTTCCTTTCTCCCTTAGCTTGAAAACAGCTTTTCTATTTCTGTCCCCATCTGCAAACAGTTCCACAAGAACATCATAGGGAAAGGAGGTGCCAACATCAAGAAGGGGAGATATTGTTCCTAACTCAAGTGCTCGTGATGATCACTGCCTGCAGCAAAATCCCACTGGATGCTCTCTCCTGCTCATCGGTGATGTCCAATATAGCCTGCAAGGGCTTTGCTTCTGACATGGGACGCTTCCGAGATGATTTTTTTTTTTTTTTTTTTTTTCCCTTTGTGGCAGATCCGTAAAGCAAGCAACACCAATAATTGATCTCCCAGCAAAGAACAGCAACTCGGAGACAATTGTTATCACAGGCAAGAGGGCAAACTGCGAGGCTGCTCGCCACAGGATAACATCACTTTGGAAGGACCTACAGAAGATGTGCATGTGGCTCAGGAACAGATTGAAGCCATGGTCAAGGAACTGGTGAGCTGGAGTTACTAGTTCCAGGAAGAACCTGGGGGAAGAAGGGGCAACAGAGCAGAGGTGATGAGGTGTTTGTCACATCCCTATGATGTCTTGACGTGCTTAATCGAACTTGCAGAAGACAAATTGTGTGGCAGGTGGATGACACCCCTTGGTTATGAAACTCATCCATAGCATTCTTGAAAAGTCAGCATTAATTTTTTTGGTGCAGAGAAGGAAGGATTCTCTTTGTTATAGCCGGAGAGGCACATAAGTAAGTCTTTTCAATGTTTCATGAGTACAGTGCTCTCTTCTCAAAGCAGAGGAATGCTTGTGCTCTGCTTAATAGCAGAAGTGCTTGTAGCTGACCGCTGGTGAGTCAGTGCCAATGCTTGGCAGTAGGCAGTTACTTAGGGCACGAGACAGAAGCGGTGGCCTGTCCTACCTGGCCCTATTTAATATAATATATAATAATTGTACATACATACATATATATATCTATAAAAAATAGAATTCTTTTTAGATCAACGGGATGGATTACGCAATAATCAAGGTTGACCACCAATTCCACCGACACCTCATTGGCAAGAACGGAGCTAACAGTAAGTGGAGTGCCTTTCTAGTCCTTCCCATGCTCACGCTCTTCGTGTTTAGTAGATGGTATCAGGGGCTCTGTAGCTCACCCAGTGTGCTGTCTCCATCACATTTCCTCTGCTTTTCTGGAGTGGTGGTGGTAGTACAAGGAGAGAAATGGGCCGTGAGGCCTTGCGATGGCTTTAACGTGTGAAAGTACCTTGGGAGCCTGAACAGTAGTGGAATTACTTTGATGTGTCCTGGAGGAAGTTGGTTTTTTTTTGTCCCCACACGTTGCTCTGTGCGAATGACATTTTAGCAGCCAGTTGTGGGTGGTGGAAATCTGCTTGGTGAGCTTCTCCCTGTAGAGGAATGAAGGCGGTGGGTTGATTTGCACTGATAACATGCAGCTGTGGCCTTGCCTCAGAGGCAGTGGGTTGATTGACATGGACGATGTGGAGGTGTAGCTGGTTCCCGCTAAGTGGTTAAATAGCCCTGTGGCTTGTGGGAGAGGGTGTCAGATGGAGGAGGAGCAGTGTGGTCTGGCCTCTGGAGGAAGGTGCTACAGCTCCGGCAGTAGAATATGGCCAACGGTAAAGCCTTGTTGCGGTCTGCTAGTTTGATAGCACTGCAACATGTCCCCAGCAAAGAGTTTGGGGTAGAAATGAATGATTATCCTCTGCTCTAAATGTGATACTGTTTGGGGAAGAAACACGCCTCGCTCTGACAAGCGAACAATTGGCTCTGTAGATGCCACGGTATTTACTTGTACAGGTTCTCGTGTGGCACAGGTCTGCTCTCGCTGAACTCCAGGGTGAAGAGGCAATTTCCCCTGTCTCAACCGTACCCCACTGAGCCCTTCCCAGAGGCGGGTTTACTTCTTCAACAGCCTCTGAGCAGTGATAATCAAGGTGCCTTGCTTCCAAGTCTTTGCCTAGCAGACTGCGTCACCACAGTCCTTGCCTTGAAGTTAACGGGATTAAGGATCTGTACAAGGTGTCTGTGCGCATTCCCCCGGACAACGAGAAGAGCAACCTGATCGGAATTGAAGGAGACCCACAGGGGGTCCCACAGGCCAAGAAAGAGCTGCTGGAACTCGCTTCCCGTATGGTGGGTGAGTAGGATGTGATGTTTGGGAGACTGCAGGGTTTGGGCTCTCGTGTTCCCTTGTAACCTTCTGGTGCGGGTGTGTGCCCCTTGCCCACCGAGCACTTGGATCTCATGACAAGTGCAAGTTCCTCTTCACAAATGTCTTCCTCTGTTCCCTCGGGTAGCCCTTCTCTGTCAACGCAGAGTGAATTTTGTCTAGAGAAAAGAGGGACAGTGCTGGCAAGTAAACTGTCGGGCAGCAAACCGCTAAGTAAAAGTAGATGGCTCTCCGGCTGAACACTCAGCGTGCCCTCTGTTCCCATCAGGAAAATGAACACACTGCGGACCTAATCATTGAGCAGAAATTCCACCGGACCATCATTGGGCAGAAGGGTGAGCGGATCTGGGAAATCCGGGAGAAATTCCCAGAGGTAAGGCTTTTTAGGAGATGAGGAATCCAGAGGGGTTATTTCCTACGTGGGTAGTAGGCCTGTCGTCACAGAAGTCGTAACTTTAGTGGCTCTGTAGCGCAACTGTCTGAGAAGATAGTTCTTGTAGCCAGAGGCCGCTAACACGGTTACCCTTTTCTGAATGGGAAAAGGGGATGTGTAGGATCCCCCCAACCTTTGCATGTGTCTGACACAAGGGTTCTTGCTTTTGCTTGAGCTAACTATAAATGACCACTCCTGCAGGTTATCATCAACTTCCCAGACCCTGCTGCACACAAGAGTGACATCGTCCAGCTCCGAGGTCCCAAAAATGAGGTGGACAAGTGCACCGAATACATGCAAAAGATGGTGGCAGACCTGGTAAGGAGGTCTTCTGCCTGCTGTTCCCTCCTACGTGCCTGGAGAACCCTGGGGCAAAGCAGAGCTCTACTGGCTTGGGTAGAGCTAAAACACCTCAAGAGGAGGGAGCTGTCGACGCTGTTTTGGCTGAATGGAGGCAGGGGGGTAGTACCTGTTATGTGAAGGCTATAGGGGAACGTACTTGCCTTTGTGTATTCTTACAAGTCCCTCGTATAGAGAACTTCCTTGGGTCTAAGCCTATTTTCAAAAGCTCGTTTATCAGAGTTCCTGAAGTCGGGCCTCACTTGCCACGACAGTGTAATCTTCAGTTCTCCCTTCCTTTCTCCCTTAGCTTGAAAACAGCTTTTCTATTTCTGTCCCCATCTGCAAACAGTTCCACAAGAACATCATAGGGAAAGGAGGTGCCAACATCAAGAAGGGGAGATATTGTTCCTAACTCAAGTGCTCGTGATGATCACTGCCTGCAGCAAAATCCCACTGGATGCTCTCTCCTGCTCATCGGTGATGTCCAATATAGCCTGCAAGGGCTTTGCTTCTGACATGGGACGCTTCTGAGATGATTTTTTTTTTTTTTTTTTTCCCTTTGTGGCAGATCCGTAAAGCAAGCAACACCAATAATTGATCTCCCAGCAAAGAACAGCAACTCGGAGACAATTGTTATCACAGGCAAGAGGGCAAACTGCGAGGCTGCTCGCCACAGGATAACATCACTTTGGAAGGACCTACAGAAGATGTGCATGTGGCTCAGGAACAGATTGAAGCCATGGTCAAGGAACTGGTGAGCTGGAGTTACTAGTTCCAGGAAGAACCTGGGGGAAGAAGGGGCAACAGAGCAGAGGTGATGAGGTGTTTGTCACATCCCTATGATGTCTTGACGTGCTTAATCGAACTTGCAGAAGACAAATTGTGTGGCAGGTGGATGACACTCCTTGGTTATGAAACTCATCCATAGCATTCTTGAAAAGTCAGCATTAATTTTTTTGGTGCAGAGAAGGAAGGATTCTCTTTGTTATAGCCGGAGAGGCACATAAGTAAGTCTTTTCAATGTTTCATGAGCACAGTGCTCTCTTCTCAAAGCAGAGGAATGCTTGTGCTCTGCTTAATAGCAGAAGTGCTTGGAGCTGACCGCTGGTGAGTCAGTGCCAATGCTTGGCAGTAGGCAGTTACTTAGGGCACGAGACAGAAGCGGTGGCCTGTCCTACCTGGCCCTATTTAATATAATATATAATAATTGTACATACATACATATATATATCTATAAAAAATAGAATTCTTTTTAGATCAACGGGATGGATTACGCAATAATCAAGGTTGACCACCAATTCCACCGACACCTCATTGGCAAGAACGGAGCTAACAGTAAGTGGAGTGCCTTTCTAGTCCTTCCCATGCTCACGCTCTTCGTGTTTAGTAGATGGTATCAGGGGCTCTGTAGCTCACCCAGTGTGCTGTCTCTATCACATTTCCTCTGCTTTTCTGGAGTGGTGGTGGTAGTACAAGGAGAGAAATGGGCCGTGAGGCCTTGCGATGGCTTTAACGTGTGAAAGTACCTTGGGAGCCTGAACAGTAGTGGAATTACTTTGATGTGTCCTGGAGGAAGTTGGTTTTTTTTTGTCCCCACACGTTGCTCTGTGCGAATGACATTTTAGCAGCCAGTTGTGGGTGGTGGAAATCTGCTTGGTGAGCTTCTCCCTGTAGAGGAATGAAGGCAGTGGGTTGATTTGCACTGATAACATGCAGCTGTGGCCTTGCCTCAGAGGCAGTGGGTTGATTGACATGGACGATGTGCAGGTGTAGCTGGTTCCCGCTAAGTGGTTAAATAGCCCTGTGGCTTGTGGGAGAGGGTGTCAGATGGAGGAGGAGCAGTGTGGTCTGGCCTCTGGAGGAAGGTGCTACAGCTCCGGCAGTAGAATATGGCCAACGGTAAAGCCTTGTTGCGGTCTGCTAGTTTGATAGCACTGCAACATGTCCCCAGCAAAGAGTTTGGGGTAGAAATGAATGATTATCCTCTGCTCTAAATGTGATACTGTTTGGGGAAGAAACACGCCTCGCTCTGACAAGCGAACAATTGGCTCTGTAGATGCCACGGTATTTACTTGTACAGGTTCTCGTGGGGCACAGGTCTGCTCTCGCTGAACTCCAGGGTGAAGAGGCAATTTCCCCTGTCTCAACCGTACCCCACTGAGCCCTTCCCAGAGGCGGGTTTACTTCTTCAACAGCCTCTGAGCAGTGATAATCAAGGTGCCTTGCTTCCAAGTCTTTGCCTAGCAGACTGCGTCACCACAGTCCTTGCCTTGAAGTTAACGGGATTAAGGATCTGTACAAGGTGTCTGTGCGCATTCCCCCGGACAACGAGAAGAGCAACCTGATCGGAATTGAAGGAGACCCACAGGGGGTCCCACAGGCCAAGAAAGAGCTGCTGGAACTCGCTTCCCGTATGGTGGGTGAGTAGGATGTGATGTTTGGGAGACTGCAGGGTTTGGGCTCTCGTGTTCCCTTGTAACCTTCTGGTGCGGGTGTGTGCCCCTTGCCCACCGAGCACTTGGATCTCATGACAAGTGCAAGTTCCTCTTCACAAATGTCTTCCTCTGTTCCCTCGGGTAGCCCTTCTCTGTCAACGCAGAGTGAATTTTGTCTAGAGAAAAGAGGGACAGTGCTGGCAAGTAAACTGTCGGGCAGCAAACCGCTAAGTAAAAGTAGATGGCTCTCCGGCTGAACACTCAGCGTGCCCTCTGTTCCCATCAGGAAAATGAACACACTGCGGACCTAATCATTGAGCAGAAATTCCACCGGACCATCATTGGGCAGAAGGGTGAGCGGATCTGGGAAATCCGGGAGAAATTCCCAGAGGTAAGGCTTTTTAGGAGATGAGGAATCCAGAGGGGTTATTTCCTACGTGGGTAGTAGGCCTGTCGTCACAGAAGTCGTAACTTTAGTGGCTCTGTAGCGCAACTGTCTGAGAAGATAGTTCTTGTAGCCAGAGGCCGCTAACACGGTTACCCTTTTCTGAATGGGAAAAGGGGATGTGTAGGATCCCCCCAACCTTTGCATGTGTCTGACACAAGGGTTCTTGCTTTTGCTTGAGCTAACTATAAATGACCACTCCTGCAGGTTATCATCAACTTCCCAGACCCTGCTGCACACAAGAGTGACATCGTCCAGCTCCGAGGTCCCAAAAATGAGGTGGACAAGTGCACCGAATACATGCAAAAGATGGTGGCAGACCTGGTAAGGAGGTCTTCTGCCTGCTGTTCCCTCCTACGTGCCTGGAGAACCCTGGGGCAAAGCAGAGCTCTACTGGCTTGGGTAGAGCTAAAACACCTCAAGAGGAGGGAGCTGTCGACGCTGTTTTGGCTGAATGGAGGCAGGGGGGTAGTACCTGTTATGTGAAGGCTATAGGGGAACGTACTTGCCTTTGTGTATTCTTACAAGTCCCTCGTATAGAGAACTTCCTTGGGTCTAAGCCTATTTTCAAAAGCTCGTTTATCAGAGTTCCTGAAGTCGGGCCTCACTTGCCACTGACGTGCGGAAAGCAGACTCCACAATCTGTAAGATTGTAAAGTAGGTATGTTTATTCAGCGCTGGGCAGCACGGGGGAGTAGTCCCGCCAAAACCGTGTGCGCCTGATACGAAAACTTGCTCTGTTTTTATAAGACAACTTATTACATATTCATAATATGATGTAATACGCCTATACATATGCATTACCTATCCCCGCTTTGTATTAAAATTAGTTCTGCAAGTCATTTCCATATCTCTCTCCCGACTGAGTTTGCGCAGTGTCCCCTGGTGGTGGTCGTCAGGGGTCCTGAGGATGAAGGCAGGTGAGTCTTCCTCGTGACCCCCACATCTGGCGCAGGCTCAGTAACGTCCTGCTCTTTGTCCAAACCGCAGAACCAGCTTTGGCTTGTTCTTGCAAGGTTGTAATCTTTCTTTGGACTTATATGGTCATAAAGCTGGACTTATATGGTCATGAAGCCCTTTACTCCCGTACACCTTATCACAGTACCCAAGCAAACCGTGTAAGATTTGGCAAACAGCTTAAATTTTGCAATTTTTACCCTAAACAGCTAAACAGACTATTACAATTGTTAAACTCTACCCTATCTCTTACCCCCCCCCCCCTCAGTCCCCCCTTTTCAAATAAATTAGTAAATTCTTTTACTCAGACTCGAAGTATTGATTAGATTCTAATTTTTGTCGCAGTTGATTTCTCTTCCATTCGCTATAGGAATTTCCAGTTCCCTTAAAACACCAAAATCCACAACGGACAGCTATACTAATAATTAAAAATAGAAAGACAATTACAATGATCATTACAAATAATTGTTTTAACCATGTTAGATTGGGCAACCAGGATGTCAATTTCTCCCATAATTCAAAAAAAACTCCAAGAAGTGTTGTCTTGTGTCACTTTATGTAGAATATTTACTTGTTTCCTTATTTCTTGGAGGTCCTCGGTGATTCGCCAGCTCTGATCTGCATACATGCAACAATCTACATTGATCACAGTGCATACCCCTCCTTGAAAGGCTAATAGCAAATCTAAGGCCATACGATTCTGTGATACTATTTTCGATAAGTCAGTAACTTCCTCCTGGAGTGCCAGGAGGGCATCAACTGTTCTATTTTCCACTGTTTCTATTACAGCTGAGATGTTTATTATTGCCTTTTCCAACTCACTAACCCCTAAAAACGGAATGAACCATCGCGCAAAACTGTGGAAACTCGTTGGTCTGTTTATGAGGGGGTTATTTACAACGTTTCGTTTTTTCCTTATGGGGGGTTGTATTAACCTGTCAATGATAGTAATATTGGGGACCAGACCTCCCAGAGTGCATGCTCCTCGCCATCCTATGGGCAAGACTTTATGAGCCGTTGTGCCACACAACCAATACCACCCTGTCCCTTGTGGGGTCGGGAGACCGGTATAGTTCAATTTCAAAAATCCCAAATCTCTACCTGTCATATTTAATGTACGACTTCTGTTACAATTTAGGTGTTCTCCCATAAACAGCCCTTTTCCCGAACTTACCAGGCAGTTATCCCCTAATATGCTGGTCTCTTCAACAGTTATTTTTAGTCCCTGTCTCCACTTAACCTGAGGGTCTGTGCTCCAGATTGTATTTCCCCAAAAGGAGCCGTCTTGGCGGTTCATTAGGGAAACTGGCAGTGGGATGCCTATTAACGGTATCTCATAACCAGCATGTCTTGGTATTTGGGTACAGATCCAGCAATCTGTTTTATTTAAAATTTTGGTGATGTTTTGAATCGCCTGTACATACCAGTTCTCTTGCCAGGCCGCTGTGTCTATCACCTGTAAAATTATCAGAATCATGTTAAATTTAACCCACATCCTATCTTTTTAGCTTGAGCTTTAATGGCCCTTGAATTTCTGATGTCCAAAGCTTTTGTGGCGACTTCTTCACACGGGTATGATGAATCCAGGAATTCTGTTCTTTAATTTTGATTGCTGTGAAGGAGGTGAGGAGTACTTGGTATGGTCCTTCCCACTGTGGTTTCAAGGTTTTTTCTGCAAGAGACTTTACATATACATAATCTCCAGGTTGAATATCATGTACAGGCCCATCCAGACCCCTTCCTCGGGTTCCAATTACATGTTTTCCAATTTTATTGAGCTGTTTGCTCAATGCCACCATATAGGAAGTCATAATTTCGTCCCCAATTTGCATTGATGTCCCCTTTTGTATTCCATAGGGGCGTCCATACAGAATTTCAAAAGGGCTCAGTCCTTCCCTTGCCCTCGGTCTTGTCCGTATACGCAAAAGGGCTAAAGGGAGAGACTGAGGCCATGGCAAGTTTGCTTCTTGTCCCAATTTTACAATTTGCTGTTTGATTAAGTGGTTCATTTTCTCCACTTGGCCACTCGACTGAGGGCGATATGGGGTGTGAAGTTGCCAATCTATACCTAAATGGTGGCTGGTTTGTTGCACTATTTTTGAAACAAAGTGTGGTCCTCTGTCAGAGGATATGGTTGCTGGAACCCCAAAACGCGGTATTATTTCTTGTATTAGTATTTTAGTTACCTCCCGAGCCTTGGCAGTTCTGGTTGGGAACGCTTCTGGCCAACCTGAAAAGGTATCAGTTAATACCAGCAAATATCGGTACCCCCCTTTTCTTGGAAGTTCTGTGAAATCAACCTGCCATTGTTGTCCAGGCCCATTACCCTTTCCAATCTGGCCCATTTCTAGTTTGGGAGTATTCTTTGGATTAGTTTGGAGGCAAAGTTCACACTGTTGAGTCACCTGTCTCACTGTGGTATATAAGTTTCTAGCTACAATATCTTTTATCAGATGCTTATACAGAGCCTCCATTCCCCAATGTCTCTTCCTATGTTCTTCCCGTATTAAATGCCACAGTAAATATGAGGGAACAATTAACTTTCCCTGTGGGGTATAAGCCCATCCCTCTTCATTATACGACCCTGCTAAGTCTGAAATGAGTTTCTGATCTTCCTTAGTATATTTTGGTTTATCTTGTAGGGAAATATGCCTATCGGGAATTAAAGCCCCTGCCACTCTTATTTTCATTTTGGCCACTTGTTTTGCCTCTCTATCCGCCAGTTCATTCCCTTTTTCCAAATCTGAGCTCACTCTCTGGTGTGCCTTAATATGCACAATTGCCACTTTCTCAGGGAGTTGAACAGCTGCTAGTAACTTCAGAATTTCTTCTGCATGTTTGATATTTTTCCCTTGGGAGTTCAATAAACCTCTTTCTTTCCAAATTGCTCCATGTGCGTGTACAACTCCAAAAGCATATTTTGAGTCTGTGTAAATGTTTACAGTTTTGCCCTGAGCCAACTTCAGAGCTCGAGTTAGGGCAATTATTTCTGCCTTTTGTGTGGAGGTGTTCATGGGCAAAGGTCCTGACTCTATTACCTCTTGACTGGTGGTGATGGCGTATCCAGCGTGTCGATTGCCATTCAGGACATAGCTGCTCCCGTCTGTGAACCAGTTTTCTCCATTTTCTATGGGGCTATCCTTTAAGTCTGGGCGACTTGCGTATGTCGCTTCAATAGTTTCTAGGCAGTCATGATGCACTGGCTCTCCTGTGTTTCCACTGAGAAAAGAAGCTGGGTTGACAATGTTAGTAACCACGATTTCCACATCATCCTGTTCCACTATTACAGCTTGATATCGCAGGAATCTTTGTGGAGATAGCCAGTGTCCACCCTTTGCTTCCAATACTGCCGACACTGCATGGGACACAAAAACAGTCATTTTCTGGCCCAGGGTGAATTTTCGGGCTTCCTGTATATTTAGTATCACAGCCGCAACTGCCCTTAGGCATCCAGGCCAGCCCTTTGCAGTCGCGTCTAACTGTTTAGAGAGGTAGCCAACTGCCCGACGATACGGACCTAGCTCCTGTGCCAATATTCCTAGGGCAATGCCCTGTTTCTCATGAGAGAAAAGGAGAAACGGCTTACCCACATCCGGGAGTCCTAAGGCCGGGGCTGACATCAGAGCCTTCTTTAGTTGTTCAAAAGCTTGTTCGGCCTCTTTATTCCATTCGAGGTGTTTCTGCTCAGTCGCTGTCAGCGCATATAATGGTTTAACAAGCAGTCCATAATTGTAGATCCACAATCGACACCACCCTGTCATTCCCAGAAAGGTTCGCAATTCCTTTACCATCTGGGGTTTTTTAGTTTGGCATATCACCTCTTTGCGGGCCTGCCCCAAAGTTCTCTGTCCCGCACTGATTTCATAGCCCAAATAATTCACTTTACGCTGCATTACCTGAGCCTTCTTCCTAGACACCCTGTATCCTTGAAGCCCTAAGAAATTCAACAGACTCACCGTCCATGCCATACAATCTTCCTTTGTGTTGGTAGCGATCAGAATGTCATCCACATACTGTAACAATTTTCCTTTCTCGGACGGGGCTTCCCAGGATTCCAGGTCTCTCGCAAGCTGATTGCCGAAAATGGTAGGACTATTCTTAAACCCTTGCGGCAACACCGTCCAAGTGAGCTGGGTCCTTCGACCACTTTTAGGATTTTCCCACTCAAATGCAAACAACTTTTGACTGGCTTCGTGGAGAAGGAGGCAAAAGAAAGCATCCTTTAAATCTAGAACAGTAAACCAGATTAATTCAGATGCCAATGCAGTCAGTAGGGTATACGGATTTGCCACGACTGGGTAGAGATCCTCAGTAATCCTGTTCACTGCGCGCAAGTCTTGAACCACCCTATATGACCCATCGGACTTCCGAATAGGTAATATAGGAGTATTGAATTCAGACTCACATTCCTTTAATAGTCCTAGCTGCAAAAATTTTTCTATCACTGGCCGGATTCCTTCCCTGTCCTCTTTCTTTAGAGGATATTGTTTAATTCTTACCGGTCGTTGACCTTCCTTTATCTTAACTTCAACAGGTGGAGCATTTTTCGCTCTTCCAGGCACATCAGTAGCCCAGACTCCTGGATACACTTGGTTCAGAATTTCCTCATCGATTTTCCCTTCTGAGGGGAGACTAGTTAGGACTAGACTTAATGCTTGTGTATATTGTTGATCCTTTACCTCCAAAGTAATTTCCCCTTTTTCAAACGTGATCTTTGCTCCTAATTGTTCCAACAAATCTCTCCCCAAAAGTGCCTTTGGAGAGTTGGGCATATATAAGAACTTGTGGATACCCCATTGCTTTCCCAATTTATACTTTAAAGGTTTGCAAAAATACGCCTTTTCACTTTGGCCAGTTGCTCCCTGTACTACAACGTAATCATCTCCTAAAGGAATTAAGGCTTGATTTAAAACCGAATATGTTGCTCCTGTATCTATCAAAAACTTCACTTGCTGCTGCTTTTCCCCTAGCTTAATTGTAACCAGTGGATCCGCTAGGGTAGATTCCCCAGGTTCCCGTCAGTCTTCTATTACATTGGCTATCTTCACATTCACTGAGGTTTTCCGACCCCCTTCCCTGTTTCTAGGACATTCCCTTTTCCAATGACCAAAGCCCCTGCATATAGCGCACTGATCCCTTTCCAATCGAGACGAATCTCGCCTACCACCTCTCCGTTCCCCTTTTTCTTGAATGGCAGCTATCAATTTCTTTTGTCCCCGTCGATATTCTTCTTCTCTATTACTAAACACCCTCCACGCTTCATCCAACAATATCTCTAAGTTTCTACCTTCTGTAGAACGCAGCTTTTGAAGTTTTCGCCTTATGTCCCCTGCAGATTGACCCAGGAATAAAGAAACTAATTGCTGGATCCCTACCTCAGACCCAGGGTCCAGCGGCGTGTTACGACGCATCGCATCCCTCAGCCGATCCAGGAACTCAGACGGGGACTCAGAAGGAGTTTGCTTAACTGCATATAAAGCTGACCAGTTTATAGTTTTGGGAATTGCTCTTTCCATTCCCTTCGAAACCCATTCCTGATATTCCTGTAATCTTTGCATATGTGCCGATCTATTAGCATCCCACTTTGGGTCTTGGAGGGGGAAATGTTCCTTAACATCCCCTCCTGTAATTTTATAATGATCTTCGGCCAAATTTCCTGCTGTTTTCAGAACTAGCTGTTTTTCAGTTTCAGTCAAATATTCCAATAATAATTGTATATCATTCCAATCGGGATTGTGTTGTTTTACGATAAATTGGAAATGCCTGGCTACACTTATCGGGTCACTTCTATAATCCTTTGCAATCTTTCTCCACTCTCCCAAATCAGCAGTGGAGAAAGGCACTTTAATTAGCATTGTTCCACCATCTGGCCCCACCGCCTCTTGGAGGGGTGCTTGTAAAGTAGTCAGGGCAGACTTCTGCCGAGTGTGGGAAGATACAGGGCTATCAGGAGGATTAAAAGCTCCTTCTGAATCCACATCCTTGTCCCGTGCCCGGGGGGGAGGTTTAAACAAGTCATCTAAGTCTTGTTCTGGGGCTTGGTGAACTTTGTCTGCCTTTGTACACCTCTGCCCAATGCTGCAGGAAGAACAGCATCTTTTTAGTTTACTTCTACCCCCTTTATTTTCTCGCTCCAATGCGAGTACCATAGGGTCCTGTGGGGGTATTATCCCACAGTCCCTTTGCCACTCCGGATGGTTTCGCAGAGTGAAAAACATATCTTATGATACTTCATCCCATTTCCCTTCTCTTCTCAAGAACAGCATAAGCTGTAACAAAGTATTATAATCCAATGTTCCATTAAATGGCCACTTAACTTCGCCCTCTAACTTATACAATGGCCACCACTGATTACAATATTTAATGAGGGTCTTTTTACTTTCTGTGCTTCCCTTCCCTACAATATCCTTCCAATGGGCGAGTATACAACCCAGAGGACTTTTTTTCAGTATCCCTCCTTGGGTGTTACCCATTTTCAATATACTCTTAAGGGATTTAAACTGACTTTTAAATTCTCTTTTCACGCCTGTCTGCCACACTCTCACTTATTCTCACTCAATTCCACTCTCACGGACGTCCATGCACTCAGAGAAAATCACACACACATCACTTCACACAAACACTATGGTTCGACAAATTCAAATCGGTAGTCTATTCCAAATGCCTTATTGCCATAACCAAAATCAATACCAAAAGAAAGCTAACATAGCATCGCTCCAGTTAACAACCTTCTAGCAGCTGCAAATATCTTGTAAATTACAAGAGGCCCGCTTACCCTTCTCCTGCTTCTCATATACCGGTCATTAGCAGGTCCATCCTGGCTCCCAACAATGGGATACAGCGGTTACCTCAAACTCAGTCGATCTATCCCCGAGATCGCTACCGGCCGCTCTATCAGCCAGCGAGTTTCCCAATTGCAGTCCCAAACTGCACTCCCAAACCCTACAGGTACCGAACCCACGGGCACTATGCTGCACGCCAGACGTCTCTGCGCGATTTATCAGCAGCCCCGAATGTGCGTACGCTTAAATCCCTTCGTTAAACATACCGTTAAATCCGCAGCTTAAAGAGGCTGTTGTCCACTCCCGCGGTGATCGGCCGGCAGCGGAGACTCCTCCGAGTAAAATGCTCGGGGCGCGCCTAGGAGCGTCCGCTCCGCAGTCGGTCCCGCAGCCGATGGAGATCCTCCTGGCTGGCTCGCCAAAACTGACGTGCGGAAAGCAGACTCCACAATCTGTAAGATTGTAAAGTAGGTATGTTTATTCAGCGCTGGGCAGCACGGGTGAGTAGTCCCGCCAAAACCGTGTGCGCCTGATACGAAAACTTGCTCTGTTTTTATAAGACAACTTATTACATATTCATAATATGATGTAATACGCCTATACATATGCATTACCTATCCCCGCTTTGTATTAAAATTAGTTCTGCAAGTCATTTCCATATCTCTCTCCCGACTGAGTTTGCGCAGTGTCCCCTGGTGGTGGTCGTCAGGGGTCCTGAGGATGAAGGCAGGTGAGTCTTCCTCGTGACCCCCACATCTGGCGCAGGCTCAGTAACGTCCTGCTCTTTGTCCAAACCGCAGAACCAGCTTTGGCTTGTTCTTGCAAGGTTGTAATCTTTCTTTGGACTTATATGATCATAAAGCTGGACTTATATGGTCATGAAGCCCTTAACTCCCGTACACCTTATCACAGTACCCAAGCAAACCGTGTAAGATTTGGCAAACAGCTTAAATTTTGCAATTTTTACCCTAAACAGCTAAACAGACTATTACAATTGTTAAACTCTACCCTATCTCTTACCCCCCCCCCTCTCACCATGACAGTGTAATCTTCAGTTCTCCCTTCCTTTCTCCCTTAGCTTGAAAACAGCTTTTCTATTTCTGTCCCCATCTGCAAACAGTTCCACAAGAACATCATAGGGAAAGGAGGTGCCAACATCAAGAAGGGGAGATATTGTTCCTAACTCAAGTGCTCGTGATGATCACTGCCTGCAGCAAAATCCCACTGGATGCTCTCTCCTGCTCATCGGTGATGTCCAATATAGCCTGCAAGGGCTTTGCTTCTGACATGGGACGCTTCTGAGATGATTTTTTTTTTTTTTTTTTTTCCCTTTGTGGCAGATCCGTAAAGCAAGCAACACCAATAATTGATCTCCCAGCAAAGAACAGCAACTCGGAGACAATTGTTATCACAGGCAAGAGGGCAAACTGCGAGGCTGCTCGCCACAGGATAACATCACTTTGGAAGGACCTACAGAAGATGTGCATGTGGCTCAGGAACAGATTGAAGCCATGGTCAAGGAACTGGTGAGCTGGAGTTACTAGTTCCAGGAAGAACCTGGGGGAAGAAGGGGCAACAGAGCAGAGGTGATGAGGTGTTTGTCACATCCCTATGATGTCTTGACGTGCTTAATCGAACTTGCAGAAGACAAATTGTGTGGCAGGTGGATGACACCCCTTGGTTATGAAACTCATCCATAGCATTCTTGAAAAGTCAGCATTAATTGTTTTTGGTGCAGAGAAGGAAGGATTCTCTTTGTTATAGCCGGAGAGGCACATAAGTAAGTCTTTTCAATGTTTCATGAGCACAGTGCTCTCTTCTCAAAGCAGAGGAATGCTTGTGCTCTGCTTAATAGCAGAAGTGCTTGTAGCTGACCGCTGGTGAGTCAGTGCCAATGCTTGGCAGTAGGCAGTTACTTAGGGCACGAGACAGAAGCGGTGGCCTGTCCTACCTGGCCCTATATAATATAATATATAATAATTGTACATACATACATATATATATCTATAAAAAATAGAATTCTTTTTAGATCAACGGGATGGATTACGCAATAATCAAGGTTGACCACCAATTCCACCGACACCTCATTGGCAAGAACGGAGCTAACAGTAAGTGGAGTGCCTTTCTAGTCCTTCCCATGCTCACGCTCTTCGTGTTTAGTAGATGGTATCAGGGGCTCTGTAGCTCACCCAGTGTGCTGTCTCCATCACATTTCCTCTGCTTTTCTGGAGTGGTGGTGGTAGTACAAGGAGAGAAATGGGCCGTGAGGCCTTGCGATGGCTTTAACGTGTGAAAGTACCTTGGGAGCCTGAACAGTAGTGGAATTACTTTGATGTGTCCTGGAGGAAGTTGGTTTTTTTTTGTCCCCACACGTTGCTCTGTGCGAATGACATTTTAGCAGCCAGTTGTGGGTGGTGGAAATCTCCTTGGTGAGCTTCTCCCTGTAGAGGAATGAAGGCGGTGGGTTGATTTGCACTGATAACATGCAGCTGTGGCCTTGCCTCAGAGGCAGTGGGTTGATTGACATGGACGATGTGGAGGTGTAGCTGGTTCCCGCTAAGTGGTTAAATAGCCCTGTGGCTTGTGGGAGAGGGTGTCAGATGGAGGAGGAGCAGTGTGGTCTGGCCTCTGGAGGAAGGTGCTACAGCTCCGGCAGTAGAATATGGCCAACGGTAAAGCCTTGTTGCGGTCTGCTAGTTTGATAGCACTGCAACATGTCCCCAGCAAAGAGTTTGGGGTAGAAATGAATGATTATCCTCTGCTCTAAATGTGATACTGTTTGGGGAAGAAACACGCCTCGCTCTGACAAGCGAACAATTGGCTCTGTAGATGCCACGGTATTTACTTGTACAGGTTCTCGTGTGGCACAGGTCTGCTCTCGCTGAACTCCAGGGTGAAGAGGCAATTTCCCCTGTCTCAACCGTACCCCACTGAGCCCTTCCCAGAGGCGGGTTTACTTCTTCAACAGCCTCTGAGCAGTGATAATCAAGGTGCCTTGCTTCCAAGTCTTTGCCTAGCAGACTGCGTCACCACAGTCCTTGCCTTGAAGTTAACGGGATTAAGGAACTGTACAAGGTGTCTGTGCGCATTCCCCCGGACAACGAGAAGAGCAACCTGATCGGAATTGAAGGAGACCCACAGGGGGTCCCACAGGCCAAGAAAGAGCTGCTGGAACTCGCTTCCCGTATGGTGGGTGAGTAGGATGTGATGTTTGGGAGACTGCAGGGTTTGGGCTCTCGTGTTCCCTTGTAACCTTCTGGTGCGGGTGTGTGCCCCTTGCCCACCGAGCACTTGGATCTCATGACAAGTGCAAGTTCCTCTTCACAAATGTCTTCCTCTGTTCCCTCGGGTAGCCCTTCTCTGTCAACGCAGAGTGAATTTTGTCTAGAGAAAAGAGGGACAGTGCTGGCAAGTAAACTGTCGGGCAGCAAACCGCTAAGTAAAAGTAGATGGCTCTCCGGCTGAACACTCAACGTGCCCTCTGTTCCCATCAGGAAAATGAACACACTGCGGACCTAATCATTGAGCAGAAATTCCACTGGACCATCATTGGGCAGAAGGGTGAGCGGATCTGGGAAATCCGGGAGAAATTCCCAGAGGTAAGGCTTTTTAGGAGATGAGGAATCCAGAGGGGTTATTTCCTACGTGGGTAGTAGGCCTGTCGTCACAGAAGTCGTAACTTTAGTGGCTCTGTAGCGCAACTGTCTGAGAAGATAGTTCTTTTAGCCAGAGGCCGCTAACACGGTTACCCTTTTCTGAATGGGAAAAGGGGATGTGTAGGATCCCCCCAACCTTTGCATGTGTCTGACACAAGGGTTCTTGCTTTTGCTTGAGCTAACTATAAATGACCACTCCTGCAGGTTATCATCAACTTCCCAGACCCTGCTGCACACAAGAGTGACATCGTCCAGCTCCGAGGTCCCAAAAATGAGGTGGACAAGTGCACCGAATACATGCAAAAGATGGTGGCAGACCTGGTAAGGAGGTCTTCTGCCTGCTGTTCCCTCCTACGTGCCTGGAGAACCCTGGGGCAAAGCAGAGCTCTACTGGCTTGGGTAGAGCTAAAACACCTCAAGAGGAGGGAGCTGTCGACACTGTTTTGGCTGAATGGAGGCAGGGGGGTAGTACCTGTTATGTGAAGGCTATAGGGGAACGTACTTGCCTTTGTGTATTCTTACAAGTCCCTCGTATAGAGAACTTCCTTGGGTCTAAGCCTATTTTCAAAAGCTCGTTTATCAGAGTTCCTGAAGTCGGGCCTCACTTGCCACGACAGTGTAATCTTCAGTTCTCCCTTCCTTTCTCCCTTAGCTTGAAAACAGCTTTTCTATTTCTGTCCCCATCTGCAAACAGTTCCACAAGAACATCATAGGGAAAGGAGGTGCCAACATCAAGAAGGGGAGATATTGTTCCTAACTCAAGTGCTCGTGATGATCACTGCCTGCAGCAAAATCCCACTGGATGCTCTCTCCTGCTCATCGGTGATGTCCAATATAGCCTGCAAGGGCTTTGCTTCTGACATGGGACGCTTCTGAGATGATTTTTTTTTTTTTTCCCTTTGTGGCAGATCCGTTAAGCAAGCAACACCAATAATTGATCTCCCAGCAAAGAACAGCAACTCGGAGACAATTGTTATCACAGGCAAGAGGGCAAACTGCGAGGCTGCTCGCCACAGGATAACATCACTTTGGAAGGACCTACAGAAGATGTGCATGTGGCTCAGGAACAGATTGAAGCCATGGTCAAGGAACTGGTGAGCTGGAGTTACTAGTTCCAGGAAGAACCTGGGGGAAGAAGGGGCAACAGAGCAGAGGTGATGAGGTGTTTGTCACATCCCTATGATGTCTTGACGTGCTTAATCGAACTTGCAGAAGACAAATTGTGTGGCAGGTGGATGACACCCCTTGGTTATGAAACTCATCCATAGCATTCTTGAAAAGTCAGCATTAATTTTTTTGGTGCAGAGAAGGAAGGGTTCTCTTTGTTATAGCCGGAGAGGCACATAAGTAAGTCTTTTCAATGTTTCATGAGCACAGTGCTCTCTTCTCAAAGCAGAGGAATGCTTGTGCTCTGCTTAATAGCAGAAGTGCTTGGAGCTGACCGCTGGTGAGTCAGTGCCAATACTTGGCAGTAGGCAGCTACTTAGGGCACGAGACAGAAGCGGTGGCCTGTCCTACCTGGCCCTATATAATATAATATATAATAATTGTACATACATACATATATATATCTATAAAAAATAGAATTCTTTTTAGATCAACGGGATGGATTACGCAATAATCAAGGTTGACCACCAATTCCACCGACACCTCATTGGCAAGAACGGAGCTAACAGTAAGTGGAGTGCCTTTCTAGTCCTTCCCATGCTCACGCTCTTCGTGTTTAGTAGATGGTATCAGGGGCTCTGTAGCTCACCCAGTGTGCTGTCTCCATCACATTTCCTCTGCTTTTCTGGAGTGGTGGTGGTAGTACAAGGAGAGAAATGGGCCGTGAGGCCTTGCGATGGCTTTAACGTGTGAAAGTACCTTGGGAGCCTGAACAGTAGTGGAATTACTTTGATGTGTCCTGGAGGAAGTTGGTTTTTTTTTTGTCCCCACACGTTGCTCTGTGCGAATGACATTTTAGCAGCCAGTTGTGGGTGGTGGAAATCTGCTTGGTGAGCTTCTCCCTGTAGAGAAATGAAGGCGGTGGGTTGATTTGCACTGATAACATGCAGCTGTGGCCTTGCCTCAGAGGCAGTGGGTTGATTGACATGGACGATGTGGAGGTGTAGCTGGTTCCCGCTAAGTGGTTAAATAGCCCTGTGGCTTGTGGGAGAGGGTGTCAGATGGAGGAGGAGCAGTGTGGTCTGGCCTCTGGAGGAAGGTGCTACAGCTCCGGCAGTAGAATATGGCCAACGGTAAAGCCTTGTTGCGGTCTGCTAGTTTGATAGCACTGCAACATGTCCCCAGCAAAGAGTTTGGGGTAGAAATGAATGATTATCCTCTGCTCTAAATGTGATACTGTTTGGGGAAGAAACACGCCTCGCTCTGACAAGCGAACAATTGGCTCTGTAGATGCCACGGTATTTACTTGTACAGGTTCTCGTGTGGCACAGGTCTGCTCTCGCTGAACTCCAGGGTGAAGAGGCAATTTCCCCTGTCTCAACCGTACCCCACTGAGCCCTTCCCAGAGGCGGGTTTACTTCTTCAACAGCCTCTGAGCAGTGATAATCAAGGTGCCTTGCTTCCAAGTCTTTGCCTAGCAGACTGCGTCACCACAGTCCTTGCCTTGAAGTTAACGGGATTAAGGATCTGTACAAGGTGTCTGTGCGCATTCCCCCGGACAACGAGAAGAGCAACCTGATCGGAATTGAAGGAGACCCACAGGGGGTCCCACAGGCCAAGAAAGAGCTGCTGGAACTCGCTTCCCGTATGGTGGGTGAGTAGGATGTGATGTTTGGGAGACTGCAGGGTTTGGGCTCTCGTGTTCCCTTGTAACCTTCTGGTGCGGGTGTGTGCCCCTTGCCCACCGAGCACTTGGATCTCATGACAAGTGCAAGTTCCTCTTCACAAATGTCTTCCTCTGTTCCCTCGGGTAGCCCTTCTCTGTCAACGCAGAGTGAATTTTGTCTAGAGAAAAGAGGGACAGTGCTGGCAAGTAAACTGTCGGGCAGCAAACCGCTAAGTAAAAGTAGATGGCTCTCCGGCTGAACACTCAGCGTGCCCTCTGTTCCCATCAGGAAAATGAACACACTGCGGACCTAATCATTGAGCAGAAATTCCACTGGACCATCATTGGGCAGAAGGGTGAGCGGATCTGGGAAATCCGGGAGAAATTCCCAGAGGTAAGGCTTTTTAGGAGATGAGGAATCCAGAGGGGTTATTTCCTACGTGGGTAGTAGGCCTGTCGTCACAGAAGTCGTAACTTTAGTGGCTCTGTAGCGCAACTGTCTGAGAAGATAGTTCTTTTAGCCAGAGGCCGCTAACACGGTTACCCTTTTCTGAATGGGAAAAGGGGATGTGTAGGATCCCCCCAACCTTTGCATGTGTCTGACACAAGGGTTCTTGCTTTTGCTTGAGCTAACTATAAATGACCACTCCTGCAGGTTATCATCAACTTCCCAGACCCTGCTGCACACAAGAGTGACATCGTCCAGCTCCGAGGTCCCAAAAATGAGGTGGACAAGTGCACCGAATACATGCAAAAGATGGTGGCAGACCTGGTAAGGAGGTCTTCTGCCTGCTGTTCCCTCCTACGTGCCTGGAGAACCCTGGGGCAAAGCAGAGCTCTACTGGCTTGGGTAGAGCTAAAACACCTCAAGAGGAGGGAGCTGTCGACACTGTTTTGGCTGAATGGAGGCAGGGGGGTAGTACCTGTTATGTGAAGGCTATAGGGGAACGTACTTGCCTTTGTGTATTCTTACAAGTCCCTCGTATAGAGAACTTCCTTGGGTCTAAGCCTATTTTCAAAAGCTCGTTTATCAGAGTTCCTGAAGTCGGGCCTCACTTGCCACGACAGTGTAATCTTCAGTTCTCCCTTCCTTTCTCCCTTAGCTTGAAAACAGCTTTTCTATTTCTGTCCCCATCTGCAAACAGTTCCACAAGAACATCATAGGGAAAGGAGGTGCCAACATCAAGAAGGGGAGATATTGTTCCTAACTCAAGTGCTCGTGATGATCACTGCCTGCAGCAAAATCCCACTGGATGCTCTCTCCTGCTCATCGGTGATGTCCAATATAGCCTGCAAGGGCTTTGCTTCTGACATGGGACGCTTCTGAGATGATTTTTTTTTTTTTTTTTCCCTTTGTGGCAGATCCGTAAAGCAAGCAACACCAATAATTGATCTCCCAGCAAAGAACAGCAACTCGGAGACAATTGTTATCACAGGCAAGAGGGCAAACTGCGAGGCTGCTCGCCACAGGATAACATCACTTTGGAAGGACCTACAGAAGATGTGCATGTGGCTCAGGAACAGATTGAAGCCATGGTCAAGGAACTGGTGAGCTGGAGTTACTAGTTCCAGGAAGAACCTGGGGGAAGAAGGGGCAACAGAGCAGAGGTGATGAGGTGTTTGTCACATCCCTATGATGTCTTGACGTGCTTAATCGAACTTGCAGAAGACAAATTGTGTGGCAGGTGGATGACACCCCTTGGTTATGAAACTCATCCATAGCATTCTTGAAAAGTCAGCATTAATTTTTTTGGTGCAGAGAAGGAAGGGTTCTCTTTGTTATAGCCGGAGAGGCACATAAGTAAGTCTTTTCAATGTTTCATGAGCACAGTGCTCTCTTCTCAAAGCAGAGGAATGCTTGTGCTCTGCTTAATAGCAGAAGTGCTTGGAGCTGACCGCTGGTGAGTCAGTGCCAATACTTGGCAGTAGGCAGCTACTTAGGGCACGAGACAGAAGCGGTGGCCTGTCCTACCTGGCCCTATATAATATAATATATAATAATTGTACATACATACATATATATATCTATAAAAAATAGAATTCTTTTTAGATCAACGGGATGGATTACGCAATAATCAAGGTTGACCACCAATTCCACCGACACCTCATTGGCAAGAACGGAGCTAACAGTAAGTGGAGTGCCTTTCTAGTCCTTCCCATGCTCACGCTCTTCGTGTTTAGTAGATGGTATCAGGGGCTCTGTAGCTCACCCAGTGTGCTGTCTCCATCACATTTCCTCTGCTTTTCTGGAGTGGTGGTGGTAGTACAAGGAGAGAAATGGGCCGTGAGGCCTTGCGATGGCTTTAACGTGTGAAAGTACCTTGGGAGCCTGAACAGTAGTGGAATTACTTTGATGTGTCCTGGAGGAAGTTGGTTTTTTTTTTGTCCCCACACGTTGCTCTGTGCGAATGACATTTTAGCAGCCAGTTGTGGGTGGTGGAAATCTGCTTGGTGAGCTTCTCCCTGTAGAGAAATGAAGGCGGTGGGTTGATTTGCACTGATAACATGCAGCTGTGGCCTTGCCTCAGAGGCAGTGGGTTGATTGACATGGACGATGTGGAGGTGTAGCTGGTTCCCGCTAAGTGGTTAAATAGCCCTGTGGCTTGTGGGAGAGGGTGTCAGATGGAGGAGGAGCAGTGTGGTCTGGCCTCTGGAGGAAGGTGCTACAGCTCCGGCAGTAGAATATGGCCAACGGTAAAGCCTTGTTGCGGTCTGCTAGTTTGATAGCACTGCAACATGTCCCCAGCAAAGAGTTTGGGGTAGAAATGAATGATTATCCTCTGCTCTAAATGTGATACTGTTTGGGGAAGAAACACGCCTCGCTCTGACAAGCGAACAATTGGCTCTGTAGATGCCACGGTATTTACTTGTACAGGTTCTCGTGTGGCACAGGTCTGCTCTCGCTGAACTCCAGGGTGAAGAGGCAATTTCCCCTGTCTCAACCGTACCCCACTGAGCCCTTCCCAGAGGCGGGTTTACTTCTTCAACAGCCTCTGAGCAGTGATAATCAAGGTGCCTTGCTTCCAAGTCTTTGCCTAGCAGACTGCGTCACCACAGTCCTTGCCTTGAAGTTAACGGGATTAAGGATCTGTACAAGGTGTCTGTGCGCATTCCCCCGGACAACGAGAAGAGCAACCTGATCGGAATTGAAGGAGACCCACAGGGGGTCCCACAGGCCAAGAAAGAGCTGCTGGAACTCGCTTCCCGTATGGTGGGTGAGTAGGATGTGATGTTTGGGAGACTGCAGGGTTTGGGCTCTCGTGTTCCCTTGTAACCTTCTGGTGCGGGTGTGTGCCCCTTGCCCACCGAGCACTTGGATCTCATGACAAGTGCAAGTTCCTCTTCACAAATGTCTTCCTCTGTTCCCTCGGGTAGCCCTTCTCTGTCAACGCAGAGTGAATTTTGTCTAGAGAAAAGAGGGACAGTGCTGGCAAGTAAACTGTCGGGCAGCAAACCGCTAAGTAAAAGTAGATGGCTCTCCGGCTGAACACTCAGCGTGCCCTCTGTTCCCATCAGGAAAATGAACACACTGCGGACCTAATCATTGAGCAGAAATTCCACCGGACCATCATTGGGCAGAAGGGTGAGCGGATCTGGGAAATCCGGGAGAAATTCCCAGAGGTAAGGCTTTTTAGGAGATGAGGAATCCAGAGGGGTTATTTCCTACGTGGGTAGTAGGCCTGTCGTCACAGAAGTCGTAACTTTAGTGGCTCTGTAGCGCAACTGTCTGAGAAGATAGTTCTTTTAGCCAGAGGCCGCTAACACGGTTACCCTTTTCTGAATGGGAAAAGGGGATGTGTAGGATCCCCCCAACCTTTGCATGTGTCTGACACAAGGGTTCTTGCTTTTGCTTGAGCTAACTATAAATGACCACTCCTGCAGGTTATCATCAACTTCCCAGACCCTGCTGCACACAAGAGTGACATCGTCCAGCTCCGAGGTCCCAAAAATGAGGTGGACAAGTGCACCGAATACATGCAAAAGATGGTGGCAGACCTGGTAAGGAGGTCTTCTGCCTGCTGTTCCCTCCTACGTGCCTGGAGAACCCTGGGGCAAAGCAGAGCTCTACTGGCTTGGGTAGAGCTAAAACACCTCAAGAGGAGGGAGCTGTCGACGCTGTTTTGGCTGAATGGAGGCAGGGGGGTAGTACCTGTTATGTGAAGGCTATAGGGGAACGTACTTGCCTTTGTGTATTCTTACAAGTCCCTCGTATAGAGAACTTCCTTGGGTCTAAGCCTATTTTCAAAAGCTCGTTTATCAGAGTTCCTGAAGTCGGGCCTCACTTGCCACGACAGTGTAATCTTCAGTTCTCCCTTCCTTTCTCCCTTAGCTTGAAAACAGCTTTTCTATTTCTGTCCCCATCTGCAAACAGTTCCACAAGAACATCATAGGGAAAGGAGGTGCCAACATCAAGAAGGGGAGATATTGTTCCTAACTCAAGTGCTCGTGATGATCACTGCCTGCAGCAAAATCCCACTGGATGCTCTCTCCTGCTCATCGGTGATGTCCAATATAGCCTGCAAGGGCTTTGCTTCTGACATGGGACGCTTCTGAGATGATTTTTTTTTTTTTTTTTTCCCTTTGTGGCAGATCCGTAAAGCAAGCAACACCAATAATTGATCTCCCAGCAAAGAACAGCAACTCGGAGACAATTGTTATCACAGGCAAGAGGGCAAACTGCGAGGCTGCTCGCCACAGGATAACATCACTTTGGAAGGACCTACAGAAGATGTGCATGTGGCTCAGGAACAGATTGAAGCCATGGTCAAGGAACTGGTGAGCTGGAGTTACTAGTTCCAGGAAGAACCTGGGGGAAGAAGGGGCAACAGAGCAGAGGTGATGAGGTGTTTGTCACATCCCTATGATGTCTTGACGTGCTTAATCGAACTTGCAGAAGACAAATTGTGTGGCAGGTGGATGACACCCCTTGGTTATGAAACTCATCCATAGCATTCTTGAAAAGTCAGCATTAATTTTTTTGGTGCAGAGAAGGAAGGATTCTCTTTGTTATAGCCGGAGAGGCACATAAGTAAGTCTTTTCAATGTTTCATGAGCACAGTGCTCTCTTCTCAAAGCAGAGGAATGCTTGTGCTCTGCTTAATAGCAGAAGTGCTTGGAGCTGACCGCTGGTGAGTCAGTGCCAATACTTGGCAGTAGGCAGCTACTTAGGGCACGAGACAGAAGCGGTGGCCTGTCCTACCTGGCCCTATATAATATAATATATAATAATTGTACATACATACATATATATATCTATAAAAAATAGAATTCTTTTTAGATCAACGGGATGGATTACGCAATAATCAAGGTTGACCACCAATTCCACCGACACCTCATTGGCAAGAACGGAGCTAACAGTAAGTGGAGTGCCTTTCTAGTCCTTCCCATGCTCACGCTCTTCGTGTTTAGTAGATGGTATCAGGGGCTCTGTAGCTCACCCAGTGTGCTGTCTCCATCACATTTCCTCTGCTTTTCTGGAGTGGTGGTGGTAGTACAAGGAGAGAAATGGGCCGTGAGGCCTTGCGATGGCTTTAACGTGTGAAAGTACCTTGGGAGCCTGAACAGTAGTGGAATTACTTTGATGTGTCCTGGAGGAAGTTGGTTTTTTTTTTGTCCCCACACGTTGCTCTGTGCGAATGACATTTTAGCAGCCAGTTGTGGGTGGTGGAAATCTGCTTGGTGAGCTTCTCCCTGTAGAGAAATGAAGGCGGTGGGTTGATTTGCACTGATAACATGCAGCTGTGGCCTTGCCTCAGAGGCAGTGGGTTGATTGACATGGACGATGTGGAGGTGTAGCTGGTTCCCGCTAAGTGGTTAAATAGCCCTGTGGCTTGTGGGAGAGGGTGTCAGATGGAGGAGGAGCAGTGTGGTCTGGCCTCTGGAGGAAGGTGCTACAGCTCCGGCAGTAGAATATGGCCAACGGTAAAGCCTTGTTGCGGTCTGCTAGTTTGATAGCACTGCAACATGTCCCCAGCAAAGAGTTTGGGGTAGAAATGAATGATTATCCTCTGCTCTAAATGTGATACTGTTTGGGGAAGAAACACGCCTCGCTCTGACAAGCGAACAATTGGCTCTGTAGATGCCACGGTATTTACTTGTACAGGTTCTCGTGTGGCACAGGTCTGCTCTCGCTGAACTCCAGGGTGAAGAGGCAATTTCCCCTGTCTCAACCGTACCCCACTGAGCCCTTCCCAGAGGCGGGTTTACTTCTTCAACAGCCTCTGAGCAGTGATAATCAAGGTGCCTTGCTTCCAAGTCTTTGCCTAGCAGACTGCGTCACCACAGTCCTTGCCTTGAAGTTAACGGGATTAAGGATCTGTACAAGGTGTCTGTGCGCATTCCCCCAGACAACGAGAAGAGCAACCTGATCGGAATTGAAGGAGACCCACAGGGGGTCCCACAGGCCAAGAAAGAGCTGCTGGAACTCGCTTCCCGTATGGTGGGTGAGTAGGATGTGATGTTTGGGAGACTGCAGGGTTTGGGCTCTCGTGTTCCCTTGTAACCTTCTGGTGCGGGTGTGTGCCCCTTGCCCACCGAGCACTTGGATCTCATGACAAGTGCAAGTTCCTCTTCACAAATGTCTTCCTCTGTTCCCTCGGGTAGCCCTTCTCTGTCAACGCAGAGTGAATTTTGTCTAGAGAAAAGAGGGACAGTGCTGGCAAGTAAACTGTCGGGCAGCAAACCGCTAAGTAAAAGTAGATGGCTCTCCGGCTGAACACTCAGCGTGCCCTCTGTTCCCATCAGGAAAATGAACACACTGCGGACCTAATCATTGAGCAGAAATTCCACCGGACCATCATTGGGCAGAAGGGTGAGCGGATCTGGGAAATCCGGGAGAAATTCCCAGAGGTAAGGCTTTTTAGGAGATGAGGAATCCAGAGGGGTTATTTCCTACGTGGGTAGTAGGCCTGTCGTCACAGAAGTCGTAACTTTAGTGGCTCTGTAGCGCAACTGTCTGAGAAGATAGTTCTTTTAGCCAGAGGCCGCTAACACGGTTACCCTTTTCTGAATGGGAAAAGGGGATGTGTAGGATCCCCCCAACCTTTGCATGTGTCTGACACAAGGGTTCTTGCTTTTGCTTGAGCTAACTATAAATGACCACTCCTGCAGGTTATCATCAACTTCCCAGACCCTGCTGCACACAAGAGTGACATCGTCCAGCTCCGAGGTCCCAAAAATGAGGTGGACAAGTGCACCGAATACATGCAAAAGATGGTGGCAGACCTGGTAAGGAGGTCTTCTGCCTGCTGTTCCCTCCTACGTGCCTGGAGAACCCTGGGGCAAAGCAGAGCTCTACTGGCTTGGGTAGAGCTAAAACACCTCAAGAGGAGGGAGCTGTCGACACTGTTTTGGCTGAATGGAGGCAGGGGGGTAGTACCTGTTATGTGAAGGCTATAGGGGAACGTACTTGCCTTTGTGTATTCTTACAAGTCCCTCGTATAGAGAACTTCCTTGGGTCTAAGCCTATTTTCAAAAGCTCGTTTATCAGAGTTCCTGAAGTCGGGCCTCACTTGCCACGACAGTGTAATCTTCAGTTCTCCCTTCCTTTCTCCCTTAGCTTGAAAACAGCTTTTCTATTTCTGTCCCCATCTGCAAACAGTTCCACAAGAACATCATAGGGAAAGGAGGTGCCAACATCAAGAAGGGGAGATATTGTTCCTAACTCAAGTGCTCGTGATGATCACTGCCTGCAGCAAAATCCCACTGGATGCTCTCTCCTGCTCATCGGTGATGTCCAATATAGCCTGCAAGGGCTTTGCTTCTGACATGGGACGCTTCTGAGATGATTTTTTTTTTTTTTTTTTTCCCTTTGTGGCAGATCCGTAAAGCAAGCAACACCAATAATTGATCTCCCAGCAAAGAACAGCAACTCGGAGACAATTGTTATCACAGGCAAGAGGGCAAACTGCGAGGCTGCTCGCCACAGGATAACATCACTTTGGAAGGACCTACAGAAGATGTGCATGTGGCTCAGGAACAGATTGAAGCCATGGTCAAGGAACTGGTGAGCTGGAGTTACTAGTTCCAGGAAGAACCTGGGGGAAGAAGGGGCAACAGAGCAGAGGTGATGAGGTGTTTGTCACATCCCTATGATGTCTTGACGTGCTTAATCGAACTTGCAGAAGACAAATTGTGTGGCAGGTGGATGACACCCCTTGGTTATGAAACTCATCCATAGCATTCTTGAAAAGTCAGCATTAATTTTTTTGGTGCAGAGAAGGAAGGGTTCTCTTTGTTATAGCCGGAGAGGCACATAAGTAAGTCTTTTCAATGTTTCATGAGCACAGTGCTCTCTTCTCAAAGCAGAGGAATGCTTGTGCTCTGCTTAATAGCAGAAGTGCTTGGAGCTGACCGCTGGTGAGTCAGTGCCAATACTTGGCAGTAGGCAGCTACTTAGGGCACGAGACAGAAGCGGTGGCCTGTCCTACCTGGCCCTATATAATATAATATATAATAATTGTACATACATACATATATATATCTATAAAAAATAGAATTCTTTTTAGATCAACGGGATGGATTACGCAATAATCAAGGTTGACCACCAATTCCACCGACACCTCATTGGCAAGAACGGAGCTAACAGTAAGTGGAGTGCCTTTCTAGTCCTTCCCATGCTCACGCTCTTCGTGTTTAGTAGATGGTATCAGGGGCTCTGTAGCTCACCCAGTGTGCTGTCTCCATCACATTTCCTCTGCTTTTCTGGAGTGGTGGTGGTAGTACAAGGAGAGAAATGGGCCGTGAGGCCTTGCGATGGCTTTAACGTGTGAAAGTACCTTGGGAGCCTGAACAGTAGTGGAATTACTTTGATGTGTCCTGGAGGAAGTTGGTTTTTTTTTTGTCCCCACACGTTGCTCTGTGCGAATGACATTTTAGCAGCCAGTTGTGGGTGGTGGAAATCTGCTTGGTGAGCTTCTCCCTGTAGAGAAATGAAGGCGGTGGGTTGATTTGCACTGATAACATGCAGCTGTGGCCTTGCCTCAGAGGCAGTGGGTTGATTGACATGGACGATGTGGAGGTGTAGCTGGTTCCCGCTAAGTGGTTAAATAGCCCTGTGGC
This sequence comes from Falco punctatus, assembly GCF_963210335.1. Taxonomy (NCBI): domain Eukaryota; kingdom Metazoa; phylum Chordata; class Aves; order Falconiformes; family Falconidae; genus Falco; species Falco punctatus. The sequence continues at coordinate 220,996 of NC_137584.1, read as the reverse complement.
TTGTGGGAGAGGGTGTCAGATGGAGGAGGAGCAGTGTGGTCTGGCCTCTGGAGGAAGGTGCTACAGCTCCGGCAGTAGAATATGGCCAACGGTAAAGCCTTGTTGCGGTCTGCTAGTTTGATAGCACTGCAACATGTCCCCAGCAAAGAGTTTGGGGTAGAAATGAATGATTATCCTCTGCTCTAAATGTGATACTGTTTGGGGAAGAAACACGCCTCGCTCTGACAAGCGAACAATTGGCTCTGTAGATGCCACGGTATTTACTTGTACAGGTTCTCGTGTGGCACAGGTCTGCTCTTGCTGAACTCCAGGGTGAAGAGGCAATTTCCCCTGTCTCAACCGTACCCCACTGAGCCCTTCCCAGAGGCGGGTTTACTTCTTCAACAGCCTCTGAGCAGTGATAATCAAGGTGCCTTGCTTCCAAGTCTTTGCCTAGCAGACTGCGTCACCACAGTCCTTGCCTTGAAGTTAACGGGATTAAGGATCTGTACAAGGTGTCTGTGCGCATTCCCCCGGACAACGAGAAGAGCAACCTGATCGGAATTGAAGGAGACCCACAGGGGGTCCCACAGGCCAAGAAAGAGCTGCTGGAACTCGCTTCCCGTATGGTGGGTGAGTAGGATGTGATGTTTGGGAGACTGCAGGGTTTGGGCTCTCGTGTTCCCTTGTAACCTTCTGGTGCGGGTGTGTGCCCCTTGCCCACCGAGCACTTGGATCTCATGACAAGTGCAAGTTCCTCTTCACAAATGTCTTCCTCTGTTCCCTCGGGTAGCCCTTCTCTGTCAACGCAGAGTGAATTTTGTCTAGAGAAAAGAGGGACAGTGCTGGCAAGTAAACTGTCGGGCAGCAAACCGCTAAGTAAAAGTAGATGGCTCTCCGGCTGAACACTCAGCGTGCCCTCTGTTCCCATCAGGAAAATGAACACACTGCGGACCTAATCATTGAGCAGAAATTCCACCGGACCATCATTGGGCAGAAGGGTGAGCGGATCTGGGAAATCCGGGAGAAATTCCCAGAGGTAAGGCTTTTTAGGAGATGAGGAATCCAGAGGGGTTATTTCCTACGTGGGTAGTAGGCCTGTCGTCACAGAAGTCGTAACTTTAGTGGCTCTGTAGCGCAACTGTCTGAGAAGATAGTTCTTTTAGCCAGAGGCCGCTAACACGGTTACCCTTTTCTGAATGGGAAAAGGGGATGTGTAGGATCCCCCCAACCTTTGCATGTGTCTGACACAAGGGTTCTTGCTTTTGCTTGAGCTAACTATAAATGACCACTCCTGCAGGTTATCATCAACTTCCCAGACCCTGCTGCACACAAGAGTGACATCGTCCAGCTCCGAGGTCCCAAAAATGAGGTGGACAAGTGCACCGAATACATGCAAAAGATGGTGGCAGACCTGGTAAGGAGGTCTTCTGCCTGCTGTTCCCTCCTACGTGCCTGGAGAACCCTGGGGCAAAGCAGAGCTCTACTGGCTTGGGTAGAGCTAAAACACCTCAAGAGGAGGGAGCTGTCGACACTGTTTTGGCTGAATGGAGGCAGGGGGGTAGTACCTGTTATGTGAAGGCTATAGGGGAACGTACTTGCCTTTGTGTATTCTTACAAGTCCCTCGTATAGAGAACTTCCTTGGGTCTAAGCCTATTTTCAAAAGCTCGTTTATCAGAGTTCCTGAAGTCGGGCCTCACTTGCCACGACAGTGTACTCTTCAGTTCTCCCTTCCTTTCTCCCTTAGCTTGAAAACAGCTTTTCTATTTCTGTCCTCATCTGCAAACAGTTCCACAAGAACATCATAGGGAAAGGAGGTGCCAACATCAAGAAGGGGAGATATTGTTCCTAACTCAAGTGCTCGTGATGATCACTGCCTGCAGCAAAATCCCACTGGATGCTCTCTCCTGCTCATCGGTGATGTCCAATATAGCCTGCAAGGGCTTTGCTTCTGACATGGGACGCTTCTGAGATGATTTTTTTTTTTTTTTTTTTTTCCCTTTGTGGCAGATCCGTAAAGCAAGCAACACCAATAATTGATCTCCCAGCAAAGAACAGCAACTCGGAGACAATTGTTATCACAGGCAAGAGGGCAAACTGCGAGGCTGCTCGCCACAGGATAACATCACTTTGGAAGGACCTACAGAAGATGTGCATGTGGCTCAGGAACAGATTGAAGCCATGGTCAAGGAACTGGTGAGCTGGAGTTACTAGTTCCAGGAAGAACCTGGGGGAAGAAGGGGCAACAGAGCAGAGGTGATGAGGTGTTTGTCACATCCCTATGATGTCTTGACGTGCTTAATCGAACTTGCAGAAGACAAATTGTGTGGCAGGTGGATGACACCCCTTGGTTATGAAACTCATCCATAGCATTCTTGAAAAGTCAGCATTAATTTTTTTGGTGCAGAGAAGGAAGGGTTCTCTTTGTTATAGCCGGAGAGGCACATAAGTAAGTCTTTTCAATGTTTCATGAGCACAGTGCTCTCTTCTCAAAGCAGAGGAATGCTTGTGCTCTGCTTAATAGCAGAAGTGCTTGGAGCTGACCGCTGGTGAGTCAGTGCCAATACTTGGCAGTAGGCAGCTACTTAGGGCACGAGACAGAAGCGGTGGCCTGTCCTACCTGGCCCTATATAATATAATATATAATAATTGTACATACATACATATATATATCTATAAAAAATAGAATTCTTTTTAGATCAACGGGATGGATTACGCAATAATCAAGGTTGACCACCAATTCCACCGACACCTCATTGGCAAGAACGGAGCTAACAGTAAGTGGAGTGCCTTTCTAGTCCTTCCCATGCTCACGCTCTTCGTGTTTAGTAGATGGTATCAGGGGCTCTGTAGCTCACCCAGTGTGCTGTCTCCATCACATTTCCTCTGCTTTTCTGGAGTGGTGGTGGTAGTACAAGGAGAGAAATGGGCCGTGAGGCCTTGCGATGGCTTTAACGTGTGAAAGTACCTTGGGAGCCTGAACAGTAGTGGAATTACTTTGATGTGTCCTGGAGGAAGTTGGTTTTTTTTTTGTCCCCACACGTTGCTCTGTGCGAATGACATTTTAGCAGCCAGTTGTGGGTGGTGGAAATCTGCTTGGTGAGCTTCTCCCTGTAGAGAAATGAAGGCGGTGGGTTGATTTGCACTGATAACATGCAGCTGTGGCCTTGCCTCAGAGGCAGTGGGTTGATTGACATGGACGATGTGCAGGTGTAGCTGGTTCCCGCTAAGTGGTTAAATAGCCCTGTGGCTTGTGGGAGAGGGTGTCAGATGGAGGAGGAGCAGTGTGGTCTGGCCTCTGGAGGAAGGTGCTACAGCTCCGGCAGTAGAATATGGCCAACGGTAAAGCCTTGTTGCGGTCTGCTAGTTTGATAGCACTGCAACATGTCCCCAGCAAAGAGTTTGGGGTAGAAATGAATGATTATCCTCTGCTCTAAATGTGATACTGTTTGGGGAAGAAACACGCCTCGCTCTGACAAGCGAACAATTGGCTCTGTAGATGCCACGGTATTTACTTGTACAGGTTCTCGTGTGGCACAGGTCTGCTCTCGCTGAACTCCAGGGTGAAGAGGCAATTTCCCCTGTCTCAACCGTACCCCACTGAGCCCTTCCCAGAGGCGGGTTTACTTCTTCAACAGCCTCTGAGCAGTGATAATCAAGGTGCCTTGCTTCCAAGTCTTTGCCTAGCAGACTGCGTCACCACAGTCCTTGCCTTGAAGTTAACGGGATTAAGGATCTGTACAAGGTGTCTGTGCGCATTCCCCCGGACAACGAGAAGAGCAACCTGATCGGAATTGAAGGAGACCCACAGGGGGTCCCACAGGCCAAGAAAGAGCTGCTGGAACTCGCTTCCCGTATGGTGGGTGAGTAGGATGTGATGTTTGGGAGACTGCAGGGTTTGGGCTCTCGTGTTCCCTTGTAACCTTCTGGTGCGGGTGTGTGCCCCTTGCCCACCGAGCACTTGGATCTCATGACAAGTGCAAGTTCCTCTTCACAAATGTCTTCCTCTGTTCCCTCGGGTAGCCCTTCTCTGTCAACGCAGAGTGAATTTTGTCTAGAGAAAAGAGGGACAGTGCTGGCAAGTAAACTGTCGGGCAGCAAACCGCTAAGTAAAAGTAGATGGCTCTCCGGCTGAACACTCAGCGTGCCCTCTGTTCCCATCAGGAAAATGAACACACTGCGGACCTAATCATTGAGCAGAAATTCCACCGGACCATCATTGGGCAGAAGGGTGAGCGGATCTGGGAAATCCGGGAGAAATTCCCAGAGGTAAGGCTTTTTAGGAGATGAGGAATCCAGAGGGGTTATTTCCTACGTGGGTAGTAGGCCTGTCGTCACAGAAGTCGTAACTTTAGTGGCTCTGTAGCGCAACTGTCTGAGAAGATAGTTCTTTTAGCCAGAGGCCGCTAACACGGTTACCCTTTTCTGAATGGGAAAAGGGGATGTGTAGGATCCCCCCAACCTTTGCATGTGTCTGACACAAGGGTTCTTGCTTTTGCTTGAGCTAACTATAAATGACCACTCCTGCAGGTTATCATCAACTTCCCAGACCCTGCTGCACACAAGAGTGACATCGTCCAGCTCCGAGGTCCCAAAAATGAGGTGGACAAGTGCACCGAATACATGCAAAAGATGGTGGCAGACCTGGTAAGGAGGTCTTCTGCCTGCTGTTCCCTCCTACGTGCCTGGAGAACCCTGGGGCAAAGCAGAGCTCTACTGGCTTGGGTAGAGCTAAAACACCTCAAGAGGAGGGAGCTGTCGACGCTGTTTTGGCTGAATGGAGGCAGGGGGGTAGTACCTGTTATGTGAAGGCTATAGGGGAACGTACTTGCCTTTGTGTATTCTTACAAGTCCCTCGTATAGAGAACTTCCTTGGGTCTAAGCCTATTTTCAAAAGCTCGTTTATCAGAGTTCCTGAAGTCGGGCCTCACTTGCCACGACAGTGTAATCTTCAGTTCTCCCTTCCTTTCTCCCTTAGCTTGAAAACAGCTTTTCTATTTCTGTCCCCATCTGCAAACAGTTCCACAAGAACATCATAGGGAAAGGAGGTGCCAACATCAAGAAGGGGAGATATTGTTCCTAACTCAAGTGCTCGTGATGATCACTGCCTGCAGCAAAATCCCACTGGATGCTCTCTCCTGCTCATCGGTGATGTCCAATATAGCCTGCAAGGGCTTTGCTTCTGACATGGGACGCTTCTGAGATGATTTTTTTTTTTTTTTTTTTCCCTTTGTGGCAGATCCGTAAAGCAAGCAACACCAATAATTGATCTCCCAGCAAAGAACAGCAACTCGGAGACAATTGTTATCACAGGCAAGAGGGCAAACTGCGAGGCTGCTCGCCACAGGATAACATCACTTTGGAAGGACCTACAGAAGATGTGCATGTGGCTCAGGAACAGATTGAAGCCATGGTCAAGGAACTGGTGAGCTGGAGTTACTAGTTCCAGGAAGAACCTGGGGGAAGAAGGGGCAACAGAGCAGAGGTGATGAGGTGTTTGTCACATCCCTATGATGTCTTGACGTGCTTAATCGAACTTGCAGAAGACAAATTGTGTGGCAGGTGGATGACACCCCTTGGTTATGAAACTCATCCATAGCATTCTTGAAAAGTCAGCATTAATTTTTTTGGTGCAGAGAAGGAAGGGTTCTCTTTGTTATAGCCGGAGAGGCACATAAGTAAGTCTTTTCAATGTTTCATGAGCACAGTGCTCTCTTCTCAAAGCAGAGGAATGCTTGTGCTCTGCTTAATAGCAGAAGTGCTTGGAGCTGACCGCTGGTGAGTCAGTGCCAATACTTGGCAGTAGGCAGCTACTTAGGGCACGAGACAGAAGCGGTGGCCTGTCCTACCTGGCCCTATATAATATAATATATAATAATTGTACATACATACATATATATATCTATAAAAAATAGAATTCTTTTTAGATCAACGGGATGGATTACGCAATAATCAAGGTTGACCACCAATTCCACCGACACCTCATTGGCAAGAACGGAGCTAACAGTAAGTGGAGTGCCTTTCTAGTCCTTCCCATGCTCACGCTCTTCGTGTTTAGTAGATGGTATCAGGGGCTCTGTAGCTCACCCAGTGTGCTGTCTCCATCACATTTCCTCTGCTTTTCTGGAGTGGTGGTGGTAGTACAAGGAGAGAAATGGGCCGTGAGGCCTTGCGATGGCTTTAACGTGTGAAAGTACCTTGGGAGCCTGAACAGTAGTGGAATTACTTTGATGTGTCCTGGAGGAAGTTGGTTTTTTTTTTGTCCCCACACGTTGCTCTGTGCGAATGACATTTTAGCAGCCAGTTGTGGGTGGTGGAAATCTGCTTGGTGAGCTTCTCCCTGTAGAGAAATGAAGGCGGTGGGTTGATTTGCACTGATAACATGCAGCTGTGGCCTTGCCTCAGAGGCAGTGGGTTGATTGACATGGACGATGTGCAGGTGTAGCTGGTTCCCGCTAAGTGGTTAAATAGCCCTGTGGCTTGTGGGAGAGGGTGTCAGATGGAGGAGGAGCAGTGTGGTCTGGCCTCTGGAGGAAGGTGCTACAGCTCCGGCAGTAGAATATGGCCAACGGTAAAGCCTTGTTGCGGTCTGCTAGTTTGATAGCACTGCAACATGTCCCCAGCAAAGAGTTTGGGGTAGAAATGAATGATTATCCTCTGCTCTAAATGTGATACTGTTTGGGGAAGAAACACGCCTCGCTCTGACAAGCGAACAATTGGCTCTGTAGATGCCACGGTATTTACTTGTACAGGTTCTCGTGTGGCACAGGTCTGCTCTCGCTGAACTCCAGGGTGAAGAGGCAATTTCCCCTGTCTCAACCGTACCCCACTGAGCCCTTCCCAGAGGCGGGTTTACTTCTTCAACAGCCTCTGAGCAGTGATAATCAAGGTGCCTTGCTTCCAAGTCTTTGCCTAGCAGACTGCGTCACCACAGTCCTTGCCTTGAAGTTAACGGGATTAAGGATCTGTACAAGGTGTCTGTGCGCATTCCCCCGGACAACGAGAAGAGCAACCTGATCGGAATTGAAGGAGACCCACAGGGGGTCCCACAGGCCAAGAAAGAGCTGCTGGAACTCGCTTCCCGTATGGTGGGTGAGTAGGATGTGATGTTTGGGAGACTGCAGGGTTTGGGCTCTCGTGTTCCCTTGTAACCTTCTGGTGCGGGTGTGTGCCCCTTGCCCACCGAGCACTTGGATCTCATGACAAGTGCAAGTTCCTCTTCACAAATGTCTTCCTCTGTTCCCTCGGGTAGCCCTTCTCTGTCAACGCAGAGTGAATTTTGTCTAGAGAAAAGAGGGACAGTGCTGGCAAGTAAACTGTCGGGCAGCAAACCGCTAAGTAAAAGTAGATGGCTCTCCGGCTGAACACTCAGCGTGCCCTCTGTTCCCATCAGGAAAATGAACACACTGCGGACCTAATCATTGAGCAGAAATTCCACCGGACCATCATTGGGCAGAAGGGTGAGCGGATCTGGGAAATCCGGGAGAAATTCCCAGAGGTAAGGCTTTTTAGGAGATGAGGAATCCAGAGGGGTTATTTCCTACGTGGGTAGTAGGCCTGTCGTCACAGAAGTCGTAACTTTAGTGGCTCTGTAGCGCAACTGTCTGAGAAGATAGTTCTTTTAGCCAGAGGCCGCTAACACGGTTACCCTTTTCTGAATGGGAAAAGGGGATGTGTAGGATCCCCCCAACCTTTGCATGTGTCTGACACAAGGGTTCTTGCTTTTGCTTGAGCTAACTATAAATGACCACTCCTGCAGGTTATCATCAACTTCCCAGACCCTGCTGCACACAAGAGTGACATCGTCCAGCTCCGAGGTCCCAAAAATGAGGTGGACAAGTGCACCGAATACATGCAAAAGATGGTGGCAGACCTGGTAAGGAGGTCTTCTGCCTGCTGTTCCCTCCTACGTGCCTGGAGAACCCTGGGGCAAAGCAGAGCTCTACTGGCTTGGGTAGAGCTAAAACACCTCAAGAGGAGGGAGCTGTCGACACTGTTTTGGCTGAATGGAGGCAGGGGGGTAGTACCTGTTATGTGAAGGCTATAGGGGAACGTACTTGCCTTTGTGTATTCTTACAAGTCCCTCGTATAGAGAACTTCCTTGGGTCTAAGCCTATTTTCAAAAGCTCGTTTATCAGAGTTCCTGAAGTCGGGCCTCACTTGCCACGACAGTGTAATCTTCAGTTCTCCCTTCCTTTCTCCCTTAGCTTGAAAACAGCTTTTCTATTTCTGTCCCCATCTGCAAACAGTTCCACAAGAACATCATAGGGAAAGGAGGTGCCAACATCAAGAAGGGGAGATATTGTTCCTAACTCAAGTGCTCGTGATGATCACTGCCTGCAGCAAAATCCCACTGGATGCTCTCTCCTGCTCATCGGTGATGTCCAATATAGCCTGCAAGGGCTTTGCTTCTGACATGGGACGCTTCTGAGATGATTTTTTTTTTTTTTTTTTTCCCTTTGTGGCAGATCCGTAAAGCAAGCAACACCAATAATTGATCTCCCAGCAAAGAACAGCAACTCGGAGACAATTGTTATCACAGGCAAGAGGGCAAACTGCGAGGCTGCTCGCCACAGGATAACATCACTTTGGAAGGACCTACAGAAGATGTGCATGTGGCTCAGGAACAGATTGAAGCCATGGTCAAGGAACTGGTGAGCTGGAGTTACTAGTTCCAGGAAGAACCTGGGGGAAGAAGGGGCAACAGAGCAGAGGTGATGAGGTGTTTGTCACATCCCTATGATGTCTTGACGTGCTTAATCGAACTTGCAGAAGACAAATTGTGTGGCAGGTGGATGACACCCCTTGGTTATGAAACTCATCCATAGCATTCTTGAAAAGTCAGCATTAATTTTTTTGGTGCAGAGAAGGAAGGGTTCTCTTTGTTATAGCCGGAGAGGCACATAAGTAAGTCTTTTCAATGTTTCATGAGCACAGTGCTCTCTTCTCAAAGCAGAGGAATGCTTGTGCTCTGCTTAATAGCAGAAGTGCTTGGAGCTGACCGCTGGTGAGTCAGTGCCAATACTTGGCAGTAGGCAGCTACTTAGGGCACGAGACAGAAGCGGTGGCCTGTCCTACCTGGCCCTATATAATATAATATATAATAATTGTACATACATACATATATATATCTATAAAAAATAGAATTCTTTTTAGATCAACGGGATGGATTACGCAATAATCAAGGTTGACCACCAATTCCACCGACACCTCATTGGCAAGAACGGAGCTAACAGTAAGTGGAGTGCCTTTCTAGTCCTTCCCATGCTCACGCTCTTCGTGTTTAGTAGATGGTATCAGGGGCTCTGTAGCTCACCCAGTGTGCTGTCTCCATCACATTTCCTCTGCTTTTCTGGAGTGGTGGTGGTAGTACAAGGAGAGAAATGGGCCGTGAGGCCTTGCGATGGCTTTAACGTGTGAAAGTACCTTGGGAGCCTGAACAGTAGTGGAATTACTTTGATGTGTCCTGGAGGAAGTTGGTTTTTTTTTTGTCCCCACACGTTGCTCTGTGCGAATGACATTTTAGCAGCCAGTTGTGGGTGGTGGAAATCTGCTTGGTGAGCTTCTCCCTGTAGAGGAATGAAGGCAGTGGGTTGATTTGCACTGATAACATGCAGCTGTGGCCTTGCCTCAGAGGCAGTGGGTTGATTGACATGGACGATGTGCAGGTGTAGCTGGTTCCCGCTAAGTGGTTAAATAGCCCTGTGGCTTGTGGGAGAGGGTGTCAGATGGAGGAGGAGCAGTGTGGTCTGGCCTCTGGAGGAAGGTGCTACAGCTCCGGCAGTAGAATATGGCCAACGGTAAAGCCTTGTTGCGGTCTGCTAGTTTGATAGCACTGCAACATGTCCCCAGCAAAGAGTTTGGGGTAGAAATGAATGATTATCCTCTGCTCTAAATGTGATACTGTTTGGGGAAGAAACACGCCTCGCTCTGACAAGCGAACAATTGGCTCTGTAGATGCCACGGTATTTACTTGTACAGGTTCTCGTGTGGCACAGGTCTGCTCTCGCTGAACTCCAGGGTGAAGAGGCAATTTCCCCTGTCTCAACCGTACCCCACTGAGCCCTTCCCAGAGGCGGGTTTACTTCTTCAACAGCCTCTGAGCAGTGATAATCAAGGTGCCTTGCTTCCAAGTCTTTGCCTAGCAGACTGCGTCACCACAGTCCTTGCCTTGAAGTTAACGGGATTAAGGATCTGTACAAGGTGTCTGTGCGCATTCCCCCGGACAACGAGAAGAGCAACCTGATCGGAATTGAAGGAGACCCACAGGGGGTCCCACAGGCCAAGAAAGAGCTGCTGGAACTCGCTTCCCGTATGGTGGGTGAGTAGGATGTGATGTTTGGGAGACTGCAGGGTTTGGGCTCTCGTGTTCCCTTGTAACCTTCTGGTGCGGGTGTGTGCCCCTTGCCCACCGAGCACTTGGATCTCATGACAAGTGCAAGTTCCTCTTCACAAATGTCTTCCTCTGTTCCCTCGGGTAGCCCTTCTCTGTCAACGCAGAGTGAATTTTGTCTAGAGAAAAGAGGGACAGTGCTGGCAAGTAAACTGTCGGGCAGCAAACCGCTAAGTAAAAGTAGATGGCTCTCCGGCTGAACACTCAGCGTGCCCTCTGTTCCCATCAGGAAAATGAACACACTGCGGACCTAATCATTGAGCAGAAATTCCACCGGACCATCATTGGGCAGAAGGGTGAGCGGATCTGGGAAATCCGGGAGAAATTCCCAGAGGTAAGGCTTTTTAGGAGATGAGGAATCCAGAGGGGTTATTTCCTACGTGGGTAGTAGGCCTGTCGTCACAGAAGTCGTAACTTTAGTGGCTCTGTAGCGCAACTGTCTGAGAAGATAGTTCTTTTAGCCAGAGGCCGCTAACACGGTTACCCTTTTCTGAATGGGAAAAGGGGATGTGTAGGATCCCCCCAACCTTTGCATGTGTCTGACACAAGGGTTCTTGCTTTTGCTTGAGCTAACTATAAATGACCACTCCTGCAGGTTATCATCAACTTCCCAGACCCTGCTGCACACAAGAGTGACATCGTCCAGCTCCGAGGTCCCAAAAATGAGGTGGACAAGTGCACCGAATACATGCAAAAGATGGTGGCAGACCTGGTAAGGAGGTCTTCTGCCTGCTGTTCCCTCCTACGTGCCTGGAGAACCCTGGGGCAAAGCAGAGCTCTACTGGCTTGGGTAGAGCTAAAACACCTCAAGAGGAGGGAGCTGTCGATGCTGTTTTGGCTGAATGGAGGCAGGGGGGTAGTACCTGTTATGTGAAGGCTATAGGGGAACGTACTTGCCTTTGTGTATTCTTACAAGTCCCTCGTATAGAGAACTTCCTTGGGTCTAAGCCTATTTTCAAAAGCTCGTTTATCAGAGTTCCTGAAGTCGGGCCTCACTTGCCACGACAGTGTAATCTTCAGTTCTCCCTTCCTTTCTCCCTTAGCTTGAAAACAGCTTTTCTATTTCTGTCCCCATCTGCAAACAGTTCCACAAGAACATCATAGGGAAAGGAGGTGCCAACATCAAGAAGGGGAGATATTGTTCCTAACTCAAGTGCTCGTGATGATCACTGCCTGCAGCAAAATCCCACTGGATGCTCTCTCCTGCTCATCGGTGATGTCCAATATAGCCTGCAAGGGCTTTGCTTCTGACATGGGACGCTTCTGAGATGATTTTTTTTTTTTTTTTTTTTCCCTTTGTGGCAGATCCGTAAAGCAAGCAACACCAATAATTGATCTCCCAGCAAAGAACAGCAACTCGGAGACAATTGTTATCACAGGCAAGAGGGCAAACTGCGAGGCTGCTCGCCACAGGATAACATCACTTTGGAAGGACCTACAGAAGATGTGCATGTGGCTCAGGAACAGATTGAAGCCATGGTCAAGGAACTGGTGAGCTGGAGTTACTAGTTCCAGGAAGAACCTGGGGGAAGAAGGGGCAACAGAGCAGAGGTGATGAGGTGTTTGTCACATCCCTATGATGTCTTGACGTGCTTAATCGAACTTGCAGAAGACAAATTGTGTGGCAGGTGGATGACACCCCTTGGTTATGAAACTCATCCATAGCATTCTTGAAAAGTCAGCATTAATTTTTTTGGTGCAGAGAAGGAAGGGTTCTCTTTGTTATAGCCGGAGAGGCACATAAGTAAGTCTTTTCAATGTTTCATGAGCACAGTGCTCTCTTCTCAAAGCAGAGGAATGCTTGTGCTCTGCTTAATAGCAGAAGTGCTTGGAGCTGACCGCTGGTGAGTCAGTGCCAATACTTGGCAGTAGGCAGCTACTTAGGGCACGAGACAGAAGCGGTGGCCTGTCCTACCTGGCCCTATATAATATAATATATAATAATTGTACATACATACATATATATATCTATAAAAAATAGAATTCTTTTTAGATCAACGGGATGGATTACGCAATAATCAAGGTTGACCACCAATTCCACCGACACCTCATTGGCAAGAACGGAGCTAACAGTAAGTGGAGTGCCTTTCTAGTCCTTCCCATGCTCACGCTCTTCGTGTTTAGTAGATGGTATCAGGGGCTCTGTAGCTCACCCAGTGTGCTGTCTCCATCACATTTCCTCTGCTTTTCTGGAGTGGTGGTGGTAGTACAAGGAGAGAAATGGGCCGTGAGGCCTTGCGATGGCTTTAACGTGTGAAAGTACCTTGGGAGCCTGAACAGTAGTGGAATTACTTTGATGTGTCCTGGAGGAAGTTGGTTTTTTTTTTGTCCCCACACGTTGCTCTGTGCGAATGACATTTTAGCAGCCAGTTGTGGGTGGTGGAAATCTGCTTGGTGAGCTTCTCCCTGTAGAGAAATGAAGGCGGTGGGTTGATTTGCACTGATAACATGCAGCTGTGGCCTTGCCTCAGAGGCAGTGGGTTGATTGACATGGACGATGTGCAGGTGTAGCTGGTTCCCGCTAAGTGGTTAAATAGCCCTGTGGCTTGTGGGAGAGGGTGTCAGATGGAGGAGGAGCAGTGTGGTCTGGCCTCTGGAGGAAGGTGCTACAGCTCCGGCAGTAGAATATGGCCAACGGTAAAGCCTTGTTGCGGTCTGCTAGTTTGATAGCACTGCAACATGTCCCCAGCAAAGAGTTTGGGGTAGAAATGAATGATTATCCTCTGCTCTAAATGTGATACTGTTTGGGGAAGAAACACGCCTCGCTCTGACAAGCGAACAATTGGCTCTGTAGATGCCACGGTATTTACTTGTACAGGTTCTCGTGTGGCACAGGTCTGCTCTTGCTGAACTCCAGGGTGAAGAGGCAATTTCCCCTGTCTCAACCGTACCCCACTGAGCCCTTCCCAGAGGCGGGTTTACTTCTTCAACAGCCTCTGAGCAGTGATAATCAAGGTGCCTTGCTTCCAAGTCTTTGCCTAGCAGACTGCGTCACCACAGTCCTTGCCTTGAAGTTAACGGGATTAAGGATCTGTACAAGGTGTCTGTGCGCATTCCCCCAGACAACGAGAAGAGCAACCTGATCGGAATTGAAGGAGACCCACAGGGGGTCCCACAGGCCAAGAAAGAGCTGCTGGAACTCGCTTCCCGTATGGTGGGTGAGTAGGATGTGATGTTTGGGAGACTGCAGGGTTTGGGCTCTCGTGTTCCCTTGTAACCTTCTGGTGCGGGTGTGTGCCCCTTGCCCACCGAGCACTTGGATCTCATGACAAGTGCAAGTTCCTCTTCACAAATGTCTTCCTCTGTTCCCTCGGGTAGCCCTTCTCTGTCAACGCAGAGTGAATTTTGTCTAGAGAAAAGAGGGACAGTGCTGGCAAGTAAACTGTCGGGCAGCAAACCGCTAAGTAAAAGTAGATGGCTCTCTGGCTGAACACTCAGCGTGCCCTCTGTTCCCATCAGGAAAATGAACACACTGCGGACCTAATCATTGAGCAGAAATTCCACCGGACCATCATTGGGCAGAAGGGTGAGCGGATCTGGGAAATCCGGGAGAAATTCCCAGAGGTAAGGCTTTTTAGGAGATGAGGAATCCAGAGGGGTTATTTCCTACGTGGGTAGTAGGCCTGTCGTCACAGAAGTCGTAACTTTAGTGGCTCTGTAGCGCAACTGTCTGAGAAGATAGTTCTTTTAGCCAGAGGCCGCTAACACGGTTACCCTTTTCTGAATGGGAAAAGGGGATGTGTAGGATCCCCCCAACCTTTGCATGTGTCTGACACAAGGGTTCTTGCTTTTGCTTGAGCTAACTATAAATGACCACTCCTGCAGGTTATCATCAACTTCCCAGACCCTGCTGCACACAAGAGTGACATCGTCCAGCTCCGAGGTCCCAAAAATGAGGTGGACAAGTGCACCGAATACATGCAAAAGATGGTGGCAGACCTGGTAAGGAGGTCTTCTGCCTGCTGTTCCCTCCTACGTGCCTGGAGAACCCTGGGGCAAAGCAGAGCTCTACTGGCTTGGGTAGAGCTAAAACACCTCAAGAGGAGGGAGCTGTCGACGCTGTTTTGGCTGAATGGAGGCAGGGGGGTAGTACCTGTTATGTGAAGGCTATAGGGGAACGTACTTGCCTTTGTGTATTCTTACAAGTCCCTCGTATAGAGAACTTCCTTGGGTCTAAGCCTATTTTCAAAAGCTCGTTTATCAGAGTTCCTGAAGTCGGGCCTCACTTGCCACGACAGTGTAATCTTCAGTTCTCCCTTCCTTTCTCCCTTAGCTTGAAAACAGCTTTTCTATTTCTGTCCCCATCTGCAAACAGTTCCACAAGAACATCATAGGGAAAGGAGGTGCCAACATCAAGAAGGGGAGATATTGTTCCTAACTCAAGTGCTCGTGATGATCACTGCCTGCAGCAAAATCCCACTGGATGCTCTCTCCTGCTCATCGGTGATGTCCAATATAGCCTGCAAGGGCTTTGCTTCTGACATGGGACGCTTCTGAGATGATTTTTTTTTTTTTTTTTTTTTCCCTTTGTGGCAGATCCGTAAAGCAAGCAACACCAATAATTGATCTCCCAGCAAAGAACAGCAACTCGGAGACAATTGTTATCACAGGCAAGAGGGCAAACTGCGAGGCTGCTCGCCACAGGATAACATCACTTTGGAAGGACCTACAGAAGATGTGCATGTGGCTCAGGAACAGATTGAAGCCATGGTCAAGGAACTGGTGAGCTGGAGTTACTAGTTCCAGGAAGAACCTGGGGGAAGAAGGGGCAACAGAGCAGAGGTGATGAGGTGTTTGTCACATCCCTATGATGTCTTGACGTGCTTAATCGAACTTGCAGAAGACAAATTGTGTGGCAGGTGGATGACACCCCTTGGTTATGAAACTCATCCATAGCATTCTTGAAAAGTCAGCATTAATTTTTTTGGTGCAGAGAAGGAAGGGTTCTCTTTGTTATAGCCGGAGAGGCACATAAGTAAGTCTTTTCAATGTTTCATGAGTACAGTGCTCTCTTCTCAAAGCAGAGGAATGCTTGTGCTCTGCTTAATAGCAGAAGTGCTTGGAGCTGACCGCTGGTGAGTCAGTGCCAATGCTTGGCAGTAGGCAGTTACTTAGGGCACGAGACAGAAGCGGTGGCCTGTCCTACCTGGCCCTATTTAATATAATATATAATAATTGTACATACATACATATATATATCTATAAAAAATAGAATTCTTTTTAGATCAACGGGATGGATTACGCAATAATCAAGGTTGACCACCAATTCCACCGACACCTCATTGGCAAGAACGGAGCTAACAGTAAGTGGAGTGCCTTTCTAGTCCTTCCCATGCTCACGCTCTTCGTGTTTAGTAGATGGTATCAGGGGCTCTGTAGCTCACCCAGTGTGCTGTCTCCATCACATTTCCTCTGCTTTTCTGGAGTGGTGGTGGTAGTACAAGGAGAGAAATGGGCCGTGAGGCCTTGCGATGGCTTTAACGTGTGAAAGTACCTTGGGAGCCTGAACAGTAGTGGAATTACTTTGATGTGTCCTGGAGGAAGTTGGTTTTTTTTTGTCCCCACACGTTGCTCTGTGCGAATGACATTTTAGCAGCCAGTTGTGGGTGGTGGAAATCTGCTTGGTGAGCTTCTCCCTGTAGAGGAATGAAGGCAGTGGGTTGATTTGCACTGATAACATGCAGCTGTGGCCTTGCCTCAGAGGCAGTGGGTTGATTGACATGGACGATGTGGAGGTGTAGCTGGTTCCCGCTAAGTGGTTAAATAGCCCTGTGGCTTGTGGGAGAGGGTGTCAGATGGAGGAGGAGCAGTGTGGTCTGGCCTCTGGAGGAAGGTGCTACAGCTCCGGCAGTAGAATATGGCCAACGGTAAAGCCTTGTTGCGGTCTGCTAGTTTGATAGCACTGCAACATGTCCCCAGCAAAGAGTTTGGGGTAGAAATGAATGATTATCCTCTGCTCTAAATGTGATACTGTTTGGGGAAGAAACACGCCTCGCTCTGACAAGCGAACAATTGGCTCTGTAGATGCCACGGTATTTACTTGTACAGGTTCTCGTGTGGCACAGGTCTGCTCTCGCTGAACTCCAGGGTGAAGAGGCAATTTCCCCTGTCTCAACCGTACCCCACTGAGCCCTTCCCAGAGGCGGGTTTACTTCTTCAACAGCCTCTGAGCAGTGATAATCAAGGTGCCTTGCTTCCAAGTCTTTGCCTAGCAGACTGCGTCACCACAGTCCTTGCCTTGAAGTTAACGGGATTAAGGATCTGTACAAGGTGTCTGTGCGCATTCCCCCGGACAACGAGAAGAGCAACCTGATCGGAATTGAAGGAGACCCACAGGGGGTCCCACAGGCCAAGAAAGAGCTGCTGGAACTCGCTTCCCGTATGGTGGGTGAGTAGGATGTGATGTTTGGGAGACTGCAGGGTTTGGGCTCTCGTGTTCCCTTGTAACCTTCTGGTGCGGGTGTGTGCCCCTTGCCCACCGAGCACTTGGATCTCATGACAAGTGCAAGTTCCTCTTCACAAATGTCTTCCTCTGTTCCCTCGGGTAGCCCTTCTCTGTCAACGCAGAGTGAATTTTGTCTAGAGAAAAGAGGGACAGTGCTGGCAAGTAAACTGTCGGGCAGCAAACCGCTAAGTAAAAGTAGATGGCTCTCCGGCTGAACACTCAGCGTGCCCTCTGTTCCCATCAGGAAAATGAACACACTGCGGACCTAATCATTGAGCAGAAATTCCACCGGACCATCATTGGGCAGAAGGGTGAGCGGATCTGGGAAATCCGGGAGAAATTCCCAGAGGTAAGGCTTTTTAGGAGATGAGGAATCCAGAGGGGTTATTTCCTACGTGGGTAGTAGGCCTGTCGTCACAGAAGTCGTAACTTTAGTGGCTCTGTAGCGCAACTGTCTGAGAAGATAGTTCTTGTAGCCAGAGGCCGCTAACACGGTTACCCTTTTCTGAATGGGAAAAGGGGATGTGTAGGATCCCCCCAACCTTTGCATGTGTCTGACACAAGGGTTCTTACTTTTGCTTGAGCTAACTATAAATGACCACTCCTGCAGGTTATCATCAACTTCCCAGACCCTGCTGCACACAAGAGTGACATCGTCCAGCTCCGAGGTCCCAAAAATGAGGTGGACAAGTGCACCGAATACATGCAAAAGATGGTGGCAGACCTGGTAAGGAGGTCTTCTGCCTGCTGTTCCCTCCTACGTGCCTGGAGAACCCTGGGGCAAAGCAGAGCTCTACTGGCTTGGGTAGAGCTAAAACACCTCAAGAGGAGGGAGCTGTCGACGCTGTTTTGGCTGAATGGAGGCAGGGGGGTAGTACCTGTTATGTGAAGGCTATAGGGGAACGTACTTGCCTTTGTGTATTCTTACAAGTCCCTCGTATAGAGAACTTCCTTGGGTCTAAGCCTATTTTCAAAAGCTCGTTTATCAGAGTTCCTGAAGTCGGGCCTCACTTGCCACGACAGTGTAATCTTCAGTTCTCCCTTCCTTTCTCCCTTAGCTTGAAAACAGCTTTTCTATTTCTGTCCCCATCTGCAAACAGTTCCACAAGAACATCATAGGGAAAGGAGGTGCCAACATCAAGAAGGGGAGATATTGTTCCTAACTCAAGTGCTCGTGATGATCACTGCCTGCAGCAAAATCCCACTGGATGCTCTCTCCTGCTCATCGGTGATGTCCAATATAGCCTGCAAGGGCTTTGCTTCTGACATGGGACGCTTCTGAGATGATTTTTTTTTTTTTTTTTTTTTTTTCCCTTTGTGGCAGATCCGTAAAGCAAGCAACACCAATAATTGATCTCCCAGCAAAGAACAGCAACTCGGAGACAATTGTTATCACAGGCAAGAGGGCAAACTGCGAGGCTGCTCGCCACAGGATAACATCACTTTGGAAGGACCTACAGAAGATGTGCATGTGGCTCAGGAACAGATTGAAGCCATGGTCAAGGAACTGGTGAGCTGGAGTTACTAGTTCCAGGAAGAACCTGGGGGAAGAAGGGGCAACAGAGCAGAGGTGATGAGGTGTTTGTCACATCCCTATGATGTCTTGATGTGCTTAATCGAACTTGCAGAAGACAAATTGTGTGGCAGGTGGATGACACCCCTTGGTTATGAAACTCATCCATAGCATTCTTGAAAAGTCAGCATTAATTTTTTTGGTGCAGAGAAGGAAGGATTCTCTTTGTTATAGCCGGAGAGGCACATAAGTAAGTCTTTTCAATGTTTCATGAGCACAGTGCTCTCTTCTCAAAGCAGAGGAATGCTTGTGCTCTGCTTAATAGCAGAAGTGCTTGGAGCTGACCGCTGGTGAGTCAGTGCCAATGCTTGGCAGTAGGCAGTTACTTAGGGCACGAGACAGAAGCGGTGGCCTGTCCTACCTGGCCCTATTTAATATAATATATAATAATTGTACATACATACATATATATATCTATAAAAAATAGAATTCTTTTTAGATCAACGGGATGGATTACGCAATAATCAAGGTTGACCACCAATTCCACCGACACCTCATTGGCAAGAACGGAGCTAACAGTAAGTGGAGTGCCTTTCTAGTCCTTCCCATGCTCACGCTCTTCGTGTTTAGTAGATGGTATCAGGGGCTTTGTAGCTCACCCAGTGTGCTGTCTCCATCACATTTCCTCTGCTTTTCTGGAGTGGTGGTGGTAGTACAAGGAGAGAAATGGGCCGTGAGGCCTTGCGATGGCTTTAACGTGTGAAAGTACCTTGGGAGCCTGAACAGTAGTGGAATTACTTTGATGTGTCCTGGAGGAAGTTGGTTTTTTTTTGTCCCCACACGTTGCTCTGTGCGAATGACATTTTAGCAGCCAGTTGTGGGTGGTGGAAATCTGCTTGGTGAGCTTCTCCCTGTAGAGGAATGAAGGTGGTGGGTTGATTTGCACTGATAACATGCAGCTGTGGCCTTGCCTCAGAGGCAGTGGGTTGATTGACATGGACGATGTGGAGGTGTAGCTGGTTCCCGCTAAGTGGTTAAATAGCCCTGTGGCTTGTGGGAGAGGGTGTCAGATGGAGGAGGAGCAGTGTGGTCTGGCCTCTGGAGGAAGGTGCTACAGCTCCGGCAGTAGAATATGGCCAACGGTAAAGCCTTGTTGCGGTCTGCTAGTTTGATAGCACTGCAACATGTCCCCAGCAAAGAGTTTGGGGTAGAAATGAATGATTATCCTCTGCTCTAAATGTGATACTGTTTGGGGAAGAAACACGCCTCGCTCTGACAAGCGAACAATTGGCTCTGTAGATGCCACGGTATTTACTTGTACAGGTTCTCGTGTGGCACAGGTCTGCTCTCGCTGAACTCCAGGGTGAAGAGGCAATTTCCCCTGTCTCAACCGTACCCCACTGAGCCCTTCCCAGAGGCGGGTTTACTTCTTCAACAGCCTCTGAGCAGTGATAATCAAGGTGCCTTGCTTCCAAGTCTTTGCCTAGCAGACTGCGTCACCACAGTCCTTGCCTTGAAGTTAACGGGATTAAGGATCTGTACAAGGTGTCTGTGCGCATTCCCCCGGACAACGAGAAGAGCAACCTGATCGGAATTGAAGGAGACCCACAGGGGGTCCCACAGGCCAAGAAAGAGCTGCTGGAACTCGCTTCCCGTATGGTGGGTGAGTAGGATGTGATGTTTGGGAGACTGCAGGGTTTGGGCTCTCGTGTTCCCTTGTAACCTTCTGGTGCGGGTGTGTGCCCCTTGCCCACCGAGCACTTGGATCTCATGACAAGTGCAAGTTCCTCTTCACAAATGTCTTCCTCTGTTCCCTCGGGTAGCCCTTCTCTGTCAACGCAGAGTGAATTTTGTCTAGAGAAAAGAGGGACAGTGCTGGCAAGTAAACTGTCGGGCAGCAAACCGCTAAGTAAAAGTAGATGGCTCTCTGGCTGAACACTCAGCGTGCCCTCTGTTCCCATCAGGAAAATGAACACACTGCGGACCTAATCATTGAGCAGAAATTCCACCGGACCATCATTGGGCAGAAGGGTGAGCGGATCTGGGAAATCCGGGAGAAATTCCCAGAGGTAAGGCTTTTTAGGAGATGAGGAATCCAGAGGGGTTATTTCCTACGTGGGTAGTAGGCCTGTCGTCACAGAAGTCGTAACTTTAGTGGCTCTGTAGCGCAACTGTCTGAGAAGATAGTTCTTTTAGCCAGAGGCCGCTAACACGGTTACCCTTTTCTGAATGGGAAAAGGGGATGTGTAGGATCCCCCCAACCTTTGCATGTGTCTGACACAAGGGTTCTTGCTTTTGCTTGAGCTAACTATAAATGACCACTCCTGCAGGTTATCATCAACTTCCCAGACCCTGCTGCACACAAGAGTGACATCGTCCAGCTCCGAGGTCCCAAAAATGAGGTGGACAAGTGCACCGAATACATGCAAAAGATGGTGGCAGACCTGGTAAGGAGGTCTTCTGCCTGCTGTTCCCTCCTACGTGCCTGGAGAACCCTGGGGCAAAGCAGAGCTCTACTGGCTTGGGTAGAGCTAAAACACCTCAAGAGGAGGGAGCTGTCGACGCTGTTTTGGCTGAATGGAGGCAGGGGGGTAGTACCTGTTATGTGAAGGCTATAGGGGAACGTACTTGCCTTTGTGTATTCTTACAAGTCCCTCGTATAGAGAACTTCCTTGGGTCTAAGCCTATTTTCAAAAGCTCGTTTATCAGAGTTCCTGAAGTCGGGCCTCACTTGCCACTGACGTGCGGAAAGCAGACTCCACAATCTGTAAGATTGTAAAGTAGGTATGTTTATTCAGCGCTGGGCAGCACGGGGGAGTAGTCCCGCCAAAACCGTGTGCGCCTGATACGAAAACTTGCTCTGTTTTTATAAGACAACTTATTACATATTCATAATATGATGTAATACGCCTATACATATGCATTACCTATCCCCGCTTTGTATTAAAATTAGTTCTGCAAGTCATTTCCATATCTCTCTCCCGACTGAGTTTGCGCAGTGTCCCCTGGTGGTGGTCGTCAGGGGTCCTGAGGATGAAGGCAGGTGAGTCTTCCTCGTGACCCCCACATCTGGCGCAGGCTCAGTAACGTCCTGCTCTTTGTCCAAACCGCAGAACCAGCTTTGGCTTGTTCTTGCAAGGTTGTAATCTTTCTTTGGACTTATATGGTCATAAAGCTGGACTTATATGGTCATGAAGCCCTTTACTCCCGTACACCTTATCACAGTACCCAAGCAAACCGTGTAAGATTTGGCAAACAGCTTAAATTTTGCAATTTTTACCCTAAACAGCTAAACAGACTATTACAATTGTTAAACTCTACCCTATCTCTTACCCCCCCCCCCTCAGTCCCCCCTTTTCAAATAAATTAGTAAATTCTTTTACTCAGACTCGAAGTATTGATTAGATTCTAATTTTTGTCGCAGTTGATTTCTCTTCCATTCGCTATAGGAATTTCCAGTTCCCTTAAAACACCAAAATCCACAACGGACAGCTATACTAATAATTAAAAATAGAAAGACAATTACAATGATCATTACAAATAATTGTTTTAACCATGTTAGATTGGGCAACCAGGATGTCAATTTCTCCCATAATTCAAAAAAAACTCCAAGAAGTGTTGTCTTGTGTCACTTTATGTAGAATATTTACTTGTTTCCTTATTTCTTGGAGGTCCTCGGTGATTCGCCAGCTCTGATCTGCATACATGCAACAATCTACATTGATCACAGTGCATACCCCTCCTTGAAAGGCTAATAGCAAATCTAAGGCCATACGATTCTGTGATACTATTTTCGATAAGTCAGTAACTTCCTCCTGGAGTGCCAGGAGGGCATCAACTGTTCTATTTTCCACTGTTTCTATTACAGCTGAGATGTTTATTATTGCCTTTTCCAACTCACTAACCCCTAAAAACGGAATGAACCATCGCGCAAAACTGTGGAAACTCGTTGGTCTGTTTATGAGGGGGTTATTTACAACGTTTCGTTTTTTCCTTATGGGGGGTTGTATTAACCTGTCAATGATAGTAATATTGGGGACCAGACCTCCCAGAGTGCATGCTCCTCGCCATCCTATGGGCAAGACTTTATGAGCCGTTGTGCCACACAACCAATACCACCCTGTCCCTTGTGGGGTCGGGAGACCGGTATAGTTCAATTTCAAAAATCCCAAATCTCTACCTGTCATATTTAATGTACGACTTCTGTTACAATTTAGGTGTTCTCCCATAAACAGCCCTTTTCCCGAACTTACCAGGCAGTTATCCCCTAATATGCTGGTCTCTTCAACAGTTATTTTTAGTCCCTGTCTCCACTTAACCTGAGGGTCTGTGCTCCAGATTGTATTTCCCCAAAAGGAGCCGTCTTGGCGGTTCATTAGGGAAACTGGCAGTGGGATGCCTATTAACGGTATCTCATAACCAGCATGTCTTGGTATTTGGGTACAGATCCAGCAATCTGTTTTATTTAAAATTTTGGTGATGTTTTGAATCGCCTGTACATACCAGTTCTCTTGCCAGGCCGCTGTGTCTATCACCTGTAAAATTATCAGAATCATGTTAAATTTAACCCACATCCTATCTTTTTAGCTTGAGCTTTAATGGCCCTTGAATTTCTGATGTCCAAAGCTTTTGTGGCGACTTCTTCACACGGGTATGATGAATCCAGGAATTCTGTTCTTTAATTTTGATTGCTGTGAAGGAGGTGAGGAGTACTTGGTATGGTCCTTCCCACTGTGGTTTCAAGGTTTTTTCTGCAAGAGACTTTACATATACATAATCTCCAGGTTGAATATCATGTACAGGCCCATCCAGACCCCTTCCTCGGGTTCCAATTACATGTTTTCCAATTTTATTGAGCTGTTTGCTCAATGCCACCATATAGGAAGTCATAATTTCGTCCCCAATTTGCATTGATGTCCCCTTTTGTATTCCATAGGGGCGTCCATACAGAATTTCAAAAGGGCTCAGTCCTTCCCTTGCCCTCGGTCTTGTCCGTATACGCAAAAGGGCTAAAGGGAGAGACTGAGGCCATGGCAAGTTTGCTTCTTGTCCCAATTTTACAATTTGCTGTTTGATTAAGTGGTTCATTTTCTCCACTTGGCCACTCGACTGAGGGCGATATGGGGTGTGAAGTTGCCAATCTATACCTAAATGGTGGCTGGTTTGTTGCACTATTTTTGAAACAAAGTGTGGTCCTCTGTCAGAGGATATGGTTGCTGGAACCCCAAAACGCGGTATTATTTCTTGTATTAGTATTTTAGTTACCTCCCGAGCCTTGGCAGTTCTGGTTGGGAACGCTTCTGGCCAACCTGAAAAGGTATCAGTTAATACCAGCAAATATCGGTACCCCCCTTTTCTTGGAAGTTCTGTGAAATCAACCTGCCATTGTTGTCCAGGCCCATTACCCTTTCCAATCTGGCCCATTTCTAGTTTGGGAGTATTCTTTGGATTAGTTTGGAGGCAAAGTTCACACTGTTGAGTCACCTGTCTCACTGTGGTATATAAGTTTCTAGCTACAATATCTTTTATCAGATGCTTATACAGAGCCTCCATTCCCCAATGTCTCTTCCTATGTTCTTCCCGTATTAAATGCCACAGTAAATATGAGGGAACAATTAACTTTCCCTGTGGGGTATAAGCCCATCCCTCTTCATTATACGACCCTGCTAAGTCTGAAATGAGTTTCTGATCTTCCTTAGTATATTTTGGTTTATCTTGTAGGGAAATATGCCTATCGGGAATTAAAGCCCCTGCCACTCTTATTTTCATTTTGGCCACTTGTTTTGCCTCTCTATCCGCCAGTTCATTCCCTTTTTCCAAATCTGAGCTCACTCTCTGGTGTGCCTTAATATGCACAATTGCCACTTTCTCAGGGAGTTGAACAGCTGCTAGTAACTTCAGAATTTCTTCTGCATGTTTGATATTTTTCCCTTGGGAGTTCAATAAACCTCTTTCTTTCCAAATTGCTCCATGTGCGTGTACAACTCCAAAAGCATATTTTGAGTCTGTGTAAATGTTTACAGTTTTGCCCTGAGCCAACTTCAGAGCTCGAGTTAGGGCAATTATTTCTGCCTTTTGTGTGGAGGTGTTCATGGGCAAAGGTCCTGACTCTATTACCTCTTGACTGGTGGTGATGGCGTATCCAGCGTGTCGATTGCCATTCAGGACATAGCTGCTCCCGTCTGTGAACCAGTTTTCTCCATTTTCTATGGGGCTATCCTTTAAGTCTGGGCGACTTGCGTATGTCGCTTCAATAGTTTCTAGGCAGTCATGATGCACTGGCTCTCCTGTGTTTCCACTGAGAAAAGAAGCTGGGTTGACAATGTTAGTAACCACGATTTCCACATCATCCTGTTCCACTATTACAGCTTGATATCGCAGGAATCTTTGTGGAGATAGCCAGTGTCCACCCTTTGCTTCCAATACTGCCGACACTGCATGGGACACAAAAACAGTCATTTTCTGGCCCAGGGTGAATTTTCGGGCTTCCTGTATATTTAGTATCACAGCCGCAACTGCCCTTAGGCATCCAGGCCAGCCCTTTGCAGTCGCGTCTAACTGTTTAGAGAGGTAGCCAACTGCCCGACGATACGGACCTAGCTCCTGTGCCAATATTCCTAGGGCAATGCCCTGTTTCTCATGAGAGAAAAGGAGAAACGGCTTACCCACATCCGGGAGTCCTAAGGCCGGGGCTGACATCAGAGCCTTCTTTAGTTGTTCAAAAGCTTGTTCGGCCTCTTTATTCCATTCGAGGTGTTTCTGCTCAGTCGCTGTCAGCGCATATAATGGTTTAACAAGCAGTCCATAATTGTAGATCCACAATCGACACCACCCTGTCATTCCCAGAAAGGTTCGCAATTCCTTTACCATCTGGGGTTTTTTAGTTTGGCATATCACCTCTTTGCGGGCCTGCCCCAAAGTTCTCTGTCCCGCACTGATTTCATAGCCCAAATAATTCACTTTACGCTGCATTACCTGAGCCTTCTTCCTAGACACCCTGTATCCTTGAAGCCCTAAGAAATTCAACAGACTCACCGTCCATGCCATACAATCTTCCTTTGTGTTGGTAGCGATCAGAATGTCATCCACATACTGTAACAATTTTCCTTTCTCGGACGGGGCTTCCCAGGATTCCAGGTCTCTCGCAAGCTGATTGCCGAAAATGGTAGGACTATTCTTAAACCCTTGCGGCAACACCGTCCAAGTGAGCTGGGTCCTTCGACCACTTTTAGGATTTTCCCACTCAAATGCAAACAACTTTTGACTGGCTTCGTGGAGAAGGAGGCAAAAGAAAGCATCCTTTAAATCTAGAACAGTAAACCAGATTAATTCAGATGCCAATGCAGTCAGTAGGGTATACGGATTTGCCACGACTGGGTAGAGATCCTCAGTAATCCTGTTCACTGCGCGCAAGTCTTGAACCACCCTATATGACCCACCGGACTTCCGAATAGGTAATATAGGAGTATTGAATTCAGACTCACATTCCTTTAATAGTCCTAGCTGCAAAAATTTTTCTATCACTGGCCGGATTCCTTCCCTGTCCTCTTTCTTTAGAGGATATTGTTTAATTCTTACCGGTCGTTGACCTTCCTTTATCTTAACTTCAACAGGTGGAGCATTTTTCGCTCTTCCAGGCACATCAGTAGCCCAGACTCCTGGATACACTTGGTTCAGAATTTCCTCATCGATTTTCCCTTCTGAGGGGAGACTAGTTAGGACTAGACTTAATGCTTGTGTATATTGTTGATCCTTTACCTCCAAAGTAATTTCCCCTTTTTCAAACGTGATCTTTGCTCCTAATTGTTCCAACAAATCTCTCCCCAAAAGTGCCTTTGGAGAGTTGGGCATATATAAGAACTTGTGGATACCCCATTGCTTTCCCAATTTATACTTTAAAGGTTTGCAAAAATACGCCTTTTCACTTTGGCCAGTTGCTCCCTGTACTACAACGTAATCATCTCCTAAAGGAATTAAGGCTTGATTTAAAACCGAATATGTTGCTCCTGTATCTATCAAAAACTTCACTTGCTGCTGCTTTTCCCCTAGCTTAATTGTAACCAGTGGATCCGCTAGGGTAGATTCCCCAGGTTCCCGTCAGTCTTCTATTACATTGGCTATCTTCACATTCACTGAGGTTTTCCGACCCCCTTCCCTGTTTCTAGGACATTCCCTTTTCCAATGACCAAAGCCCCTGCATATAGCGCACTGATCCCTTTCCAATCGAGACGAATCTCGCCTACCACCTCTCCGTTCCCCTTTTTCTTGAATGGCAGCTATCAATTTCTTTTGTCCCCGTCGATATTCTTCTTCTCTATTACTAAACACCCTCCACGCTTCATCCAACAATATCTCTAAGTTTCTACCTTCTGTAGAACGCAGCTTTTGAAGTTTTCGCCTTATGTCCCCTGCAGATTGACCCAGGAATAAAGAAACTAATTGCTGGATCCCTACCTCAGACCCAGGGTCCAGCGGCGTGTTACGACGCATCGCATCCCTCAGCCGATCCAGGAACTCAGACGGGGACTCAGAAGGAGTTTGCTTAACTGCATATAAAGCTGACCAGTTTATAGT
This sequence comes from Falco punctatus, assembly GCF_963210335.1. Lineage (NCBI taxonomy): Eukaryota > Metazoa > Chordata > Aves > Falconiformes > Falconidae > Falco > Falco punctatus. The sequence continues at coordinate 194,091 of NC_137584.1, read as the reverse complement.
TTTGGGAATTGCTCTTTCCATTCCCTTCGAAACCCATTCCTGATATTCCTGTAATCTTTGCATATGTGCCGATCTATTAGCATCCCACTTTGGGTCTTGGAGGGGGAAATGTTCCTTAACATCCCCTCCTGTAATTTTATAATGATCTTCGGCCAAATTTCCTGCTGTTTTCAGAACTAGCTGTTTTTCAGTTTCAGTCAAATATTCCAATAATAATTGTATATCATTCCAATCGGGATTGTGTTGTTTTACGATAAATTGGAAATGCCTGGCTACACTTATCGGGTCACTTCTATAATCCTTTGCAATCTTTCTCCACTCTCCCAAATCAGCAGTGGAGAAAGGCACTTTAATTAGCATTGTTCCACCATCTGGCCCCACCGCCTCTTGGAGGGGTGCTTGTAAAGTAGTCAGGGCAGACTTCTGCCGAGTGTGGGAAGATACAGGGCTATCAGGAGGATTAAAAGCTCCTTCTGAATCCACATCCTTGTCCCGTGCCCGGGGGGGAGGTTTAAACAAGTCATCTAAGTCTTGTTCTGGGGCTTGGTGAACTTTGTCTGCCTTTGTACACCTCTGCCCAATGCTGCAGGAAGAACAGCATCTTTTTAGTTTACTTCTACCCCCTTTATTTTCTCGCTCCAATGCGAGTACCATAGGGTCCTGTGGGGGTATTATCCCACAGTCCCTTTGCCACTCCGGATGGTTTCGCAGAGTGAAAAACATATCTTATGATACTTCATCCCATTTCCCTTCTCTTCTCAAGAACAGCATAAGCTGTAACAAAGTATTATAATCCAATGTTCCATTAAATGGCCACTTAACTTCGCCCTCTAACTTATACAATGGCCACCACTGATTACAATATTTAATGAGGGTCTTTTTACTTTCTGTGCTTCCCTTCCCTACAATATCCTTCCAATGGGCGAGTATACAACCCAGAGGACTTTTTTTCAGTATCCCTCCTTGGGTGTTACCCATTTTCAATATACTCTTAAGGGATTTAAACTGACTTTTAAATTCTCTTTTCACGCCTGTCTGCCACACTCTCACTTATTCTCACTCAATTCCACTCTCACGGACGTCCATGCACTCAGAGAAAATCACACACACATCACTTCACACAAACACTATGGTTCGACAAATTCAAATCGGTAGTCTATTCCAAATGCCTTATTGCCATAACCAAAATCAATACCAAAAGAAAGCTAACATAGCATCGCTCCAGTTAACAACCTTCTAGCAGCTGCAAATATCTTGTAAATTACAAGAGGCCCGCTTACCCTTCTCCTGCTTCTCATATACCGGTCATTAGCAGGTCCATCCTGGCTCCCAACAATGGGATACAGCGGTTACCTCAAACTCAGTCGATCTATCCCCGAGATCGCTACCGGCCGCTCTATCAGCCAGCGAGTTTCCCAATTGCAGTCCCAAACCCTACAGGTACCGAACCCACGGGCACTATGCTGCACGCCAGACGTCTCTGCGCGATTTATCAGCAGCCCCGAATGTGCGTACGCTTAAATCCCTTCGTTAAACATACCGTTAAATCCGCAGCTTAAAGAGGCTGTTGTCCACTCCCGCGGTGATCGGCCGGCAGCGGAGACTCCTCCGAGTAAAATGCTCGGGGCGCGCCTAGGAGCGTCCGCTCCGCAGTCGGTCCCGCAGCCGATGGAGATCCTCCTGGCTGGCTCGCCAAAACTGACGTGCGGAAAGCAGACTCCACAATCTGTAAGATTGTAAAGTAGGTATGTTTATTCAGCGCTGGGCAGCACGGGTGAGTAGTCCCGCCAAAACCGTGTGCGCCTGATACGAAAACTTGCTCTGTTTTTATAAGACAACTTATTACATATTCATAATATGATGTAATACGCCTATACATATGCATTACCTATCCCCGCTTTGTATTAAAATTAGTTCTGCAAGTCATTTCCATATCTCTCTCCCGACTGAGTTTGCGCAGTGTCCCCTGGTGGTGGTCGTCAGGGGTCCTGAGGATGAAGGCAGGTGAGTCTTCCTCGTGACCCCCACATCTGGCGCAGGCTCAGTAACGTCCTGCTCTTTGTCCAAACCGCAGAACCAGCTTTGGCTTGTTCTTGCAAGGTTGTAATCTTTCTTTGGACTTATATGGTCATAAAGCTGGACTTATATGGTCATGAAGCCCTTTACTCCCGTACACCTTATCACAGTACCCAAGCAAACCGTGTAAGATTTGGCAAACAGCTTAAATTTTGCAATTTTTACCCTAAACAGCTAAACAGACTATTACAATTGTTAAACTCTACCCTATCTCTTACCCCCCCACCCCCTCAGTCCCCCCTTTTCTAATAAATTAGTAAATTCTTTTACTCAGACTCGAAGTATTGATTAGATTCTAATTTTTGTCGCAGTTGATTTCTCTTCCATTCGCTATAGGAATTTCCAGTTCCCTTAAAACACCAAAATCCACAACGGACAGCTATACTAATAATTAAAAATAGAAAGACAATTACAATGATCATTACAAATAATTGTTTTAACCATGTTAGATTGGGCAACCAGGATGTCAATTTCTCCCATAATTCAAAAAAAACTCCAAGAAGTGTTGTCTTGTGTCACTTTATGTAGAATATTTACTTGTTTCCTTATTTCTTGGAGGTCCTCGGTGATTCGCCAGCTCTGATCTGCATACATGCAACAATCTACATTGATCACAGTGCATACCCCTCCTTGAAAGGCTAATAGCAAATCTAAGGCCATACGATTCTGTGATACTATTTTCGATAAGTCAGTAACTTCCTCCTGGAGTGCCAGGAGGGCATCAACTGTTCTATTTTCCACTGTTTCTATTACAGCTGAGATGTTTATTATTGCCTTTTCCAACTCACTAACCCCTAAAAACGGAATGAACCATCGCGCAAAACTGTGGAAACTCGTTGGTCTGTTTATGAGGGGGTTATTTACAACGTTTCGTTTTTTCCTTATGGGGGGTTGTATTAACCTGTCAATGATAGTAATATTGGGGACCAGACCTCCCAGAGTGCATGCTCCTCGCCATCCTATGGGCAAGACTTTATGAGCCGTTGTGCCACACAACCAATACCACCCTGTCCCTTGTGGGGTCGGGAGACCGGTATAGTTCAATTTCAAAAATCCCAAATCTCTACCTGTCATATTTAATGTACGACTTCTGTTACAATTTAGGTGTTCTCCCATAAACAGCCCTTTTCCCGAACTTACCAGGCAGTTATCCCCTAATATGCTGGTCTCTTCAACAGTTATTTTTAGTCCCTGTCTCCACTTAACCTGAGGGTCTGTGCTCCAGATTGTATTTCCCCAAAAGGAGCCGTCTTGGCGGTTCATTAGGGAAACTGGCAGTGGGATGCCTATTAACGGTATCTCATAACCAGCATGTCTTGGTATTTGGGTACAGATCCAGCAATCTGTTTTATTTAAAATTTTGGTGATGTTTTGAATCGCCTGTACATACCAGTTCTCTTGCCAGGCCGCTGTGTCTATCACCTGTAAAATTATCAGAATCATGTTAAATTTAACCCACATCCTATCTTTTTAGCTTGAGCTTTAATGGCCCTTGAATTTCTGATGTCCAAAGCTTTTGTGGCGACTTCTTCACACGGGTATGATGAATCCAGGAATTCTGTTCTTTAATTTTGATTGCTGTGAAGGAGGTGAGGAGTACTTGGTATGGTCCTTCCCACTGTGGTTTCAAGGTTTTTTCTGCAAGAGACTTTACATATACATAATCTCCAGGTTGAATATCATGTACAGGCCCATCCAGACCCCTTCCTCGGGTTCCAATTACATGTTTTCCAATTTTATTGAGCTGTTTGCTCAATGCCACCATATAGGAAGTCATAATTTCGTCCCCAATTTGCATTGATGTCCCCTTTTGTATTCCATAGGGGCGTCCATACAGAATTTCAAAAGGGCTCAGTCCTTCCCTTGCCCTCGGTCTTGTCCGTATACGCAAAAGGGCTAAAGGGAGAGACTGAGGCCATGGCAAGTTTGCTTCTTGTCCCAATTTTACAATTTGCTGTTTGATTAAGTGGTTCATTTTCTCCACTTGGCCACTCGACTGAGGGCGATATGGGGTGTGAAGTTGCCAATCTATACCTAAATGGTGGCTGGTTTGTTGCACTATTTTTGAAACAAAGTGTGGTCCTCTGTCAGAGGATATGGTTGCTGGAACCCCAAAACGCGGTATTATTTCTTGTATTAGTATTTTAGTTACCTCCCGAGCCTTGGCAGTTCTGGTTGGGAACGCTTCTGGCCAACCTGAAAAGGTATCAGTTAATACCAGCAAATATCGGTACCCCCCTTTTCTTGGAAGTTCTGTGAAATCAACCTGCCATTGTTGTCCAGGCCCATTACCCTTTCCAATCTGGCCCATTTCTAGTTTGGGAGTATTCTTTGGATTAGTTTGGAGGCAAAGTTCACACTGTTGAGTCACCTGTCTCACTGTGGTATATAAGTTTCTAGCTACAATATCTTTTATCAGATGCTTATACAGAGCCTCCATTCCCCAATGTCTCTTCCTATGTTCTTCCCGTATTAAATGCCACAGTAAATATGAGGGAACAATTAACTTTCCCTGTGGGGTATAAGCCCATCCCTCTTCATTATACGACCCTGCTAAGTCTGAAATGAGTTTCTGATCTTCCTTAGTATATTTTGGTTTATCTTGTAGGGAAATATGCCTATCGGGAATTAAAGCCCCTGCCACTCTTATTTTCATTTTGGCCACTTGTTTTGCCTCTCTATCCGCCAGTTCATTCCCTTTTTCCAAATCTGAGCTCACTCTCTGGTGTGCCTTAATATGCACAATTGCCACTTTCTCAGGGAGTTGAACAGCTGCTAGTAACTTCAGAATTTCTTCTGCATGTTTGATATTTTTCCCTTGGGAGTTCAATAAACCTCTTTCTTTCCAAATTGCTCCATGTGCGTGTACAACTCCAAAAGCATATTTTGAGTCTGTGTAAATGTTTACAGTTTTGCCCTGAGCCAACTTCAGAGCTCGAGTTAGGGCAATTATTTCTGCCTTTTGTGTGGAGGTGTTCATGGGCAAAGGTCCTGACTCTATTACCTCTTGACTGGTGGTGATGGCGTATCCAGCGTGTCGATTGCCATTCAGGACATAGCTGCTCCCGTCTGTGAACCAGTTTTCTCCATTTTCTATGGGGCTATCCTTTAAGTCTGGGCGACTTGCGTATGTCGCTTCAATAGTTTCTAGGCAGTCATGATGCACTGGCTCTCCTGTGTTTCCACTGAGAAAAGAAGCTGGGTTGACAATGTTAGTAACCACGATTTCCACATCATCCTGTTCCACTATTACAGCTTGATATCGCAGGAATCTTTGTGGAGATAGCCAGTGTCCACCCTTTGCTTCCAATACTGCCGACACTGCATGGGACACAAAAACAGTCATTTTCTGGCCCAGGGTGAATTTTCGGGCTTCCTGTATATTTAGTATCACAGCCGCAACTGCCCTTAGGCATCCAGGCCAGCCCTTTGCAGTCGCGTCTAACTGTTTAGAGAGGTAGCCAACTGCCCGACGATACGGACCTAGCTCCTGTGCCAATATTCCTAGGGCAATGCCCTGTTTCTCATGAGAGAAAAGGAGAAACGGCTTACCCACATCCGGGAGTCCTAAGGCCGGGGCTGACATCAGAGCCTTCTTTAGTTGTTCAAAAGCTTGTTCGGCCTCTTTATTCCATTCGAGGTGTTTCTGCTCAGTCGCTGTCAGCGCATATAATGGTTTAACAAGCAGTCCATAATTGTAGATCCACAATCGACACCACCCTGTCATTCCCAGAAAGGTTCGCAATTCCTTTACCATCTGGGGTTTTTTAGTTTGGCATATCACCTCTTTGCGGGCCTGCCCCAAAGTTCTCTGTCCCGCACTGATTTCATAGCCCAAATAATTCACTTTACGCTGCATTACCTGAGCCTTCTTCCTAGACACCCTGTATCCTTGAAGCCCTAAGAAATTCAACAGACTCACCGTCCATGCCATACAATCTTCCTTTGTGTTGGTAGCGATCAGAATGTCATCCACATACTGTAACAATTTTCCTTTCTCGGACGGGGCTTCCCAGGATTCCAGGTCTCTCGCAAGCTGATTGCCGAAAATGGTAGGACTATTCTTAAACCCTTGCGGCAACACCGTCCAAGTGAGCTGGGTCCTTCGACCACTTTTAGGATTTTCCCACTCAAATGCAAACAACTTTTGACTGGCTTCGTGGAGAGGGAGGCAAAAGAAAGCATCCTTTAAATCTAGAACAGTAAACCAGATTAATTCAGATGCCAATGCAGTCAGTAGGGTATACGGATTTGCCACGACTGGGTAGAGATCCTCAGTAATCCTGTTCACTGCGCGCAAGTCTTGAACCACCCTATATGACCCACCGGACTTCCGAATAGGTAATATAGGAGTATTGAATTCAGACTCACATTCCTTTAATAGTCCTAGCTGCAAAAATTTTTCTATCACTGGCCGGATTCCTTCCCTGTCCTCTTTCTTTAGAGGATATTGTTTAATTCTTACCGGTCGTTGACCTTCCTTTATCTTAACTTCAACAGGTGGAGCATTTTTCGCTCTTCCAGGCACATCAGTAGCCCAGACTCCTGGATACACTTGGTTCAGAATTTCCTCATCGATTTTCCCTTCTGAGGGGAGACTAGTTAGGACTAGACTTAATGCTTGTGTATATTGTTGATCCTTTACCTCCAAAGTAATTTCCCCTTTTTCAAACGTGATCTTTGCTCCTAATTGTTCCAACAAATCTCTCCCCAAAAGTGCCTTTGGAGAGTTGGGCATATATAAGAACTTGTGGATACCCCATTGCTTTCCCAATTTATACTTTAAAGGTTTGCAAAAATACGCCTTTTCACTTTGGCCAGTTGCTCCCTGTACTACAACGTAATCATCTCCTAAAGGAATTAAGGCTTGATTTAAAACCGAATATGTTGCTCCTGTATCTATCAAAAACTTCACTTGCTGCTGCTTTTCCCCTAGCTTAATTGTAACCAGTGGATCCGCTAGGGTAGATTCCCCAGGTTCCCGTCAGTCTTCTATTACATTGGCTATCTTCACATTCACTGAGGTTTTCCGACCCCCTTCCCTGTTTCTAGGACATTCCCTTTTCCAATGACCAAAGCCCCTGCATATAGCGCACTGATCCCTTTCCAATCGAGACGAATCTCGCCTACCACCTCTCCGTTCCCCTTTTTCTTGAATGGCAGCTATCAATTTCTTTTGTCCCCGTCGATATTCTTCTTCTCTATTACTAAACACCCTCCACGCTTCATCCAACAATATCTCTAAGTTTCTACCTTCTGTAGAACGCAGCTTTTGAAGTTTTCGCCTTATGTCCCCTGCAGATTGACCCAGGAATAAAGAAACTAATTGCTGGATCCCTACCTCAGACCCAGGGTCCAGCGGCGTGTTACGACGCATCGCATCCCTCAGCCGATCCAGGAACTCAGACGGGGACTCAGAAGGAGTTTGCTTAACTGCATATAAAGCTGACCAGTTTATAGTTTTGGGAATTGCTCTTTCCATTCCCTTCGAAACCCATTCCTGATATTCCTGTAATCTTTGCATATGTGCCGATCTATTAGCATCCCACTTTGGGTCTTGGAGGGGGAAATGTTCCTTAACATCCCCTCCTGTAATTTTATAATGATCTTCGGCCAAATTTCCTGCTGTTTTCAGAACTAGCTGTTTTTCAGTTTCAGTCAAATATTCCAATAATAATTGTATATCATTCCAATCGGGATTGTGTTGTTTTACGATAAATTGGAAATGCCTGGCTACACTTATCGGGTCACTTCTATAATCCTTTGCAATCTTTCTCCACTCTCCCAAATCAGCAGTGGAGAAAGGCACTTTAATTAGCATTGTTCCACCATCTGGCCCCACCGCCTCTTGGAGGGGTGCTTGTAAAGTAGTCAGGGCAGACTTCTGCCGAGTGTGGGAAGATACAGGGCTATCAGGAGGATTAAAAGCTCCTTCTGAATCCACATCCTTGTCCCGTGCCCGGGGGGGAGGTTTAAACAAGTCATCTAAGTCTTGTTCTGGGGCTTGGTGAACTTTGTCTGCCTTTGTACACCTCTGCCCAATGCTGCAGGAAGAACAGCATCTTTTTAGTTTACTTCTACCCCCTTTATTTTCTCGCTCCAATGCGAGTACCATAGGGTCCTGTGGGGGTATTATCCCACAGTCCCTTTGCCACTCCGGATGGTTTCGCAGAGTGAAAAACATATCTTATGATACTTCATCCCATTTCCCTTCTCTTCTCAAGAACAGCATAAGCTGTAACAAAGTATTATAATCCAATGTTCCATTAAATGGCCACTTAACTTCGCCCTCTAACTTATACAATGGCCACCACTGATTACAATATTTAATGAGGGTCTTTTTACTTTCTGTGCTTCCCTTCCCTACAATATCCTTCCAATGGGCGAGTATACAACCCAGAGGACTTTTTTTCAGTATCCCTCCTTGGGTGTTACCCATTTTCAATATACTCTTAAGGGATTTAAACTGACTTTTAAATTCTCTTTTCACGCCTGTCTGCCACACTCTCACTTATTCTCACTCAATTCCACTCTCACGGACGTCCATGCACTCAGAGAAAATCACACACACATCACTTCACACAAACACTATGGTTCGACAAATTCAAATCGGTAGTCTATTCCAAATGCCTTATTGCCATAACCAAAATCAATACCAAAAGAAAGCTAACATAGCATCGCTCCAGTTAACAACCTTCTAGCAGCTGCAAATATCTTGTAAATTACAAGAGGCCCGCTTACCCTTCTCCTGCTTCTCATATACCGGTCATTAGCAGGTCCATCCTGGCTCCCAACAATGGGATACAGCGGTTACCTCAAACTCAGTCGATCTATCCCCGAGATCGCTACCGGCCGCTCTATCAGCCAGCGAGTTTCCCAATTGCAGTCCCAAACTGCACTCCCAAACCCTACAGGTACCGAACCCACGGGCACTATGCTGCACGCCAGACGTCTCTGCGCGATTTATCAGCAGCCCCGAATGTGCGTACGCTTAAATCCCTTCGTTAAACATACCGTTAAATCCGCAGCTTAAAGAGGCTGTTGTCCACTCCCGCGGTGATCGGCCGGCAGCGGAGACTCCTCCGAGTAAAATGCTCGGGGCGCGCCTAGGAGCGTCCGCTCCGCAGTCGGTCCCGCAGCCGATGGAGATCCTCCTGGCTGGCTCGCCAAAACTGACGTGCGGAAAGCAGACTCCACAATCTGTAAGATTGTAAAGTAGGTATGTTTATTCAGCGCTGGGCAGCACGGGTGAGTAGTCCCGCCAAAACCGTGTGCGCCTGATACGAAAACTTGCTCTGTTTTTATAAGACAACTTATTACATATTCATAATATGATGTAATACGCCTATACATATGCATTACCTATCCCCGCTTTGTATTAAAATTAGTTCTGCAAGTCATTTCCATATCTCTCTCCCGACTGAGTTTGCGCAGTGTCCCCTGGTGGTGGTCGTCAGGGGTCCTGAGGATGAAGGCAGGTGAGTCTTCCTCGTGACCCCCACATCTGGCGCAGGCTCAGTAACGTCCTGCTCTTTGTCCAAACCGCAGAACCAGCTTTGGCTTGTTCTTGCAAGGTTGTAATCTTTCTTTGGACTTATATGATCATAAAGCTGGACTTATATGGTCATGAAGCCCTTTACTCCCGTACACCTTATCACAGTACCCAAGCAAACCGTGTAAGATTTGGCAAACAGCTTAAATTTTGCAATTTTTACCCTAAACAGCTAAACAGACTATTACAATTGTTAAACTCTACCCTATCTCTTACCCCCCCCCCTCTCACCATGACAGTGTAATCTTCAGTTCTCCCTTCCTTTCTCCCTTAGCTTGAAAACAGCTTTTCTATTTCTGTCCCCATCTGCAAACAGTTCCACAAGAACATCATAGGGAAAGGAGGTGCCAACATCAAGAAGGGGAGATATTGTTCCTAACTCAAGTGCTCGTGATGATCACTGCCTGCAGCAAAATCCCACTGGATGCTCTCTCCTGCTCATCGGTGATGTCCAATATAGCCTGCAAGGGCTTTGCTTCTGACATGGGACGCTTCTGAGATGATTTTTTTTTTTTTTTTTTCCCTTTGTGGCAGATCCGTAAAGCAAGCAACACCAATAATTGATCTCCCAGCAAAGAACAGCAACTCGGAGACAATTGTTATCACAGGCAAGAGGGCAAACTGCGAGGCTGCTCGCCACAGGATAACATCACTTTGGAAGGACCTACAGAAGATGTGCATGTGGCTCAGGAACAGATTGAAGCCATGGTCAAGGAACTGGTGAGCTGGAGTTACTAGTTCCAGGAAGAAACTGGGGGAAGAAGGGGCAACAGAGCAGAGGTGATGAGGTGTTTGTCACATCCCTATGATGTCTTGACGTGCTTAATCGAACTTGCAGAAGACAAATTGTGTGGCAGGTGGATGACACCCCTTGGTTATGAAACTCATCCATAGCATTCTTGAAAAGTCAGCATTAATTTTTTTGGTGCAGAGAAGGAAGGGTTCTCTTTGTTATAGCCGGAGAGGCACATAAGTAAGTCTTTTCAATGTTTCATGAGCACAGTGCTCTCTTCTCAAAGCAGAGGAATGCTTGTGCTCTGCTTAATAGCAGAAGTGCTTGGAGCTGACCGCTGGTGAGTCAGTGCCAATGCTTGGCAGTAGGCAGTTACTTAGGGCACGAGACAGAAGCGGTGGCCTGTCCTACCTGGCCCTATTTAATATAATATATAATAATTGTACATACATACATATATATATCTATAAAAAATAGAATTCTTTTTAGATCAACGGGATGGATTACGCAATAATCAAGGTTGACCACCAATTCCACCGACACCTCATTGGCAAGAACGGAGCTAACAGTAAGTGGAGTGCCTTTCTAGTCCTTCCCATGCTCACGCTCTTCGTGTTTAGTAGATGGTATCAGGGGCTCTGTAGCTCACCCAGTGTGCTGTCTCCATCACATTTCCTCTGCTTTTCTGGAGTGGTGGTGGTAGTACAAGGAGAGAAATGGGCCGTGAGGCCTTGCGATGGCTTTAACGTGTGAAAGTACCTTGGGAGCCTGAACAGTAGTGGAATTACTTTGATGTGTCCTGGAGGAAGTTGGTTTTTTTTTGTCCCCACACGTTGCTCTGTGCGAATGACATTTTAGCAGCCAGTTGTGGGTGGTGGAAATCTGCTTGGTGAGCTTCTCCCTGTAGAGGAATGAAGGCGGTGGGTTGATTTGCACTGATAACATGCAGCTGTGGCCTTGCCTCAGAGGCAGTGGGTTGATTGACATGGACGATGTGGAGGTGTAGCTGGTTCCCGCTAAGTGGTTAAATAGCCCTGTGGCTTGTGGGAGAGGGTGTCAGATGGAGGAGGAGCAGTGTGGTTCTGGCCTCTGGAGGAAGGTGCTACAGCTCCGGCAGTAGAATATGGCCAACGGTAAAGCCTTGTTGCGGTCTGCTAGTTTGATAGCACTGCAACATGTCCCCAGCAAAGAGTTTGGGGTAGAAATGAATGATTATCCTCTGCTCTAAATGTGATACTGTTTGGGGAAGAAACACGCCTCGCTCTGACAAGCGAACAATTGGCTCTGTAGATGCCACGGTATTTACTTGTACAGGTTCTCGTGTGGCACAGGTCTGCTCTCGCTGAACTCCAGGGTGAAGAGGCAATTTCCCCTGTCTCAACCGTACCCCACTGAGCCCTTCCCAGAGGCGGGTTTACTTCTTCAACAGCCTCTGAGCAGTGATAATCAAGGTGCCTTGCTTCCAAGTCTTTGCCTAGCAGACTGCGTCACCACAGTCCTTGCCTTGAAGTTAACGGGATTAAGGATCTGTACAAGGTGTCTGTGCGCATTCCCCCGGACAACGAGAAGAGCAACCTGATCGGAATTGAAGGAGACCCACAGGGGGTCCCACAGGCCAAGAAAGAGCTGCTGGAACTCGCTTCCCGTATGGTGGGTGAGTAGGATGTGATGTTTGGGAGACTGCAGGGTTTGGGCTCTCGTGTTCCCTTGTAACCTTCTGGTGCGGGTGTGTGCCCCTTGCCCACCGAGCACTTGGATCTCATGACAAGTGCAAGTTCCTCTTCACAAATGTCTTCCTCTGTTCCCTCGGGTAGCCCTTCTCTGTCAACGCAGAGTGAATTTTGTCTAGAGAAAAGAGGGACAGTGCTGGCAAGTAAACTGTCGGGCAGCAAACCGCTAAGTAAAAGTAGATGGCTCTCCGGCTGAACACTCAGCGTGCCCTCTGTTCCCATCAGGAAAATGAACACACTGCGGACCTAATCATTGAGCAGAAATTCCACCGGACCATCATTGGGCAGAAGGGTGAGCGGATCTGGGAAATCCGGGAGAAATTCCCAGAGGTAAGGCTTTTTAGGAGATGAGGAATCCAGAGGGGTTATTTCCTACGTGGGTAGTAGGCCTGTCGTCACAGAAGTCGTAACTTTAGTGGCTCTGTAGCGCAACTGTCTGAGAAGATAGTTCTTTTAGCCAGAGGCCGCTAACACGGTTACCCTTTTCTGAATGGGAAAAGGGGATGTGTAGGATCCCCCCAACCTTTGCATGTGTCTGACACAAGGGTTCTTGCTTTTGCTTGAGCTAACTATAAATGACCACTCCTGCAGGTTATCATCAACTTCCCAGACCCTGCTGCACACAAGAGTGACATCGTCCAGCTCCGAGGTCCCAAAAATGAGGTGGACAAGTGCACCGAATACATGCAAAAGATGGTGGCAGACCTGGTAAGGAGGTCTTCTGCCTGCTGTTCTCTCCTACGTGCCTGGAGAACCCTGGGGCAAAGCAGAGCTCTACTGGCTTGGGTAGAGCTAAAACACCTCAAGAGGAGGGAGCTGTCGACGCTGTTTTGGCTGAATGGAGGCAGGGGGGTAGTACCTGTTATGTGAAGGCTATAGGGGAACGTACTTGCCTTTGTGTATTCTTACAAGTCCCTCGTATAGAGAACTTCCTTGGGTCTAAGCCTATTTTCAAAAGCTCGTTTATCAGAGTTCCTGAAGTCGGGCCTCACTTGCCACTGACGTGCGGAAAGCAGACTCCACAATCTGTAAGATTGTAAAGTAGGTATGTTTATTCAGCGCTGGGCAGCACGGGGGAGTAGTCCCGCCAAAACCGTGTGCGCCTGATACGAAAACTTGCTCTGTTTTTATAAGACAACTTATTACATATTCATAATATGATGTAATACGCCTATACATATGCATTACCTATCCCCGCTTTGTATTAAAATTAGTTCTGCAAGTCATTTCCATATCTCTCTCCCGACTGAGTTTGCGCAGTGTCCCCTGGTGGTGGTCGTCAGGGGTCCTGAGGATGAAGGCAGGTGAGTCTTCCTCGTGACCCCCACATCTGGCGCAGGCTCAGTAACGTCCTGCTCTTTGTCCAAACCGCAGAACCAGCTTTGGCTTGTTCTTGCAAGGTTGTAATCTTTCTTTGGACTTATATGGTCATAAAGCTGGACTTATATGGTCATGAAGCCCTTTACTCCCGTACACCTTATCACAGTACCCAAGCAAACCGTGTAAGATTTGGCAAACAGCTTAAATTTTGCAATTTTTACCCTAAACAGCTAAACAGACTATTACAATTGTTAAACTCTACCCTATCTCTTACCCCCCCCCCCCCCCTCAGTCCCCCCTTTTCTAATAAATTAGTAAATTCTTTTACTCAGACTCGAAGTATTGATTAGATTCTAATTTTTGTCGCAGTTGATTTCTCTTCCATTCGCTATAGGAATTTCCAGTTCCCTTAAAACACCAAAATCCACAACGGACAGCTATACTAATAATTAAAAATAGAAAGACAATTACAATGATCATTACAAATAATTGTTTTAACCATGTTAGATTGGGCAACCAGGATGTCAATTTCTCCCATAATTCAAAAAAAACTCCAAGAAGTGTTGTCTTGTGTCACTTTATGTAGAATATTTACTTGTTTCCTTATTTCTTGGAGGTCCTCGGTGATTCGCCAGCTCTGATCTGCATACATGCAACAATCTACATTGATCACAGTGCATACCCCTCCTTGAAAGGCTAATAGCAAATCTAAGGCCATACGATTCTGTGATACTATTTTCGATAAGTCAGTAACTTCCTCCTGGAGTGCCAGGAGGGCATCAACTGTTCTATTTTCCACTGTTTCTATTACAGCTGAGATGTTTATTATTGCCTTTTCCAACTCACTAACCCCTAAAAACGGAATGAACCATCGCGCAAAACTGTGGAAACTCGTTGGTCTGTTTATGAGGGGGTTATTTACAACGTTTCGTTTTTTCCTTATGGGGGGTTGTATTAACCTGTCAATGATAGTAATATTGGGGACCAGACCTCCCAGAGTGCATGCTCCTCGCCATCCTATGGGCAAGACTTTATGAGCCGTTGTGCCACACAACCAATACCACCCTGTCCCTTGTGGGGTCGGGAGACCGGTATAGTTCAATTTCAAAAATCCCAAATCTCTACCTGTCATATTTAATGTACGACTTCTGTTACAATTTAGGTGTTCTCCCATAAACAGCCCTTTTCCCGAACTTACCAGGCAGTTATCCCCTAATATGCTGGTCTCTTCAACAGTTATTTTTAGTCCCTGTCTCCACTTAACCTGAGGGTCTGTGCTCCAGATTGTATTTCCCCAAAAGGAGCCGTCTTGGCGGTTCATTAGGGAAACTGGCAGTGGGATGCCTATTAACGGTATCTCATAACCAGCATGTCTTGGTATTTGGGTACAGATCCAGCAATCTGTTTTATTTAAAATTTTGGTGATGTTTTGAATCGCCTGTACATACCAGTTCTCTTGCCAGGCCGCTGTGTCTATCACCTGTAAAATTATCAGAATCATGTTAAATTTAACCCACATCCTATCTTTTTAGCTTGAGCTTTAATGGCCCTTGAATTTCTGATGTCCAAAGCTTTTGTGGCGACTTCTTCACACGGGTATGATGAATCCAGGAATTCTGTTCTTTAATTTTGATTGCTGTGAAGGAGGTGAGGAGTACTTGGTATGGTCCTTCCCACTGTGGTTTCAAGGTTTTTTCTGCAAGAGACTTTACATATACATAATCTCCAGGTTGAATATCATGTACAGGCCCATCCAGACCCCTTCCTCGGGTTCCAATTACATGTTTTCCAATTTTATTGAGCTGTTTGCTCAATGCCACCATATAGGAAGTCATAATTTCGTCCCCAATTTGCATTGATGTCCCCTTTTGTATTCCATAGGGGCGTCCATACAGAATTTCAAAAGGGCTCAGTCCTTCCCTTGCCCTCGGTCTTGTCCGTATACGCAAAAGGGCTAAAGGGAGAGACTGAGGCCATGGCAAGTTTGCTTCTTGTCCCAATTTTACAATTTGCTGTTTGATTAAGTGGTTCATTTTCTCCACTTGGCCACTCGACTGAGGGCGATATGGGGTGTGAAGTTGCCAATCTATACCTAAATGGTGGCTGGTTTGTTGCACTATTTTTGAAACAAAGTGTGGTCCTCTGTCAGAGGATATGGTTGCTGGAACCCCAAAACGCGGTATTATTTCTTGTATTAGTATTTTAGTTACCTCCCGAGCCTTGGCAGTTCTGGTTGGGAACGCTTCTGGCCAACCTGAAAAGGTATCAGTTAATACCAGCAAATATCGGTACCCCCCTTTTCTTGGAAGTTCTGTGAAATCAACCTGCCATTGTTGTCCAGGCCCATTACCCTTTCCAATCTGGCCCATTTCTAGTTTGGGAGTATTCTTTGGATTAGTTTGGAGGCAAAGTTCACACTGTTGAGTCACCTGTCTCACTGTGGTATATAAGTTTCTAGCTACAATATCTTTTATCAGATGCTTATACAGAGCCTCCATTCCCCAATGTCTCTTCCTATGTTCTTCCCGTATTAAATGCCACAGTAAATATGAGGGAACAATTAACTTTCCCTGTGGGGTATAAGCCCATCCCTCTTCATTATACGACCCTGCTAAGTCTGAAATGAGTTTCTGATCTTCCTTAGTATATTTTGGTTTATCTTGTAGGGAAATATGCCTATCGGGAATTAAAGCCCCTGCCACTCTTATTTTCATTTTGGCCACTTGTTTTGCCTCTCTATCCGCCAGTTCATTCCCTTTTTCCAAATCTGAGCTCACTCTCTGGTGTGCCTTAATATGCACAATTGCCACTTTCTCAGGGAGTTGAACAGCTGCTAGTAACTTCAGAATTTCTTCTGCATGTTTGATATTTTTCCCTTGGGAGTTCAATAAACCTCTTTCTTTCCAAATTGCTCCATGTGCGTGTACAACTCCAAAAGCATATTTTGAGTCTGTGTAAATGTTTACAGTTTTGCCCTGAGCCAACTTCAGAGCTCGAGTTAGGGCAATTATTTCTGCCTTTTGTGTGGAGGTGTTCATGGGCAAAGGTCCTGACTCTATTACCTCTTGACTGGTGGTGATGGCGTATCCAGCGTGTCGATTGCCATTCAGGACATAGCTGCTCCCGTCTGTGAACCAGTTTTCTCCATTTTCTATGGGGCTATCCTTTAAGTCTGGGCGACTTGCGTATGTCGCTTCAATAGTTTCTAGGCAGTCATGATGCACTGGCTCTCCTGTGTTTCCACTGAGAAAAGAAGCTGGGTTGACAATGTTAGTAACCACGATTTCCACATCATCCTGTTCCACTATTACAGCTTGATATCGCAGGAATCTTTGTGGAGATAGCCAGTGTCCACCCTTTGCTTCCAATACTGCCGACACTGCATGGGACACAAAAACAGTCATTTTCTGGCCCAGGGTGAATTTTCGGGCTTCCTGTATATTTAGTATCACAGCCGCAACTGCCCTTAGGCATCCAGGCCAGCCCTTTGCAGTCGCGTCTAACTGTTTAGAGAGGTAGCCAACTGCCCGACGATACGGACCTAGCTCCTGTGCCAATATTCCTAGGGCAATGCCCTGTTTCTCATGAGAGAAAAGGAGAAACGGCTTACCCACATCCGGGAGTCCTAAGGCCGGGGCTGACATCAGAGCCTTCTTTAGTTGTTCAAAAGCTTGTTCGGCCTCTTTATTCCATTCGAGGTGTTTCTGCTCAGTCGCTGTCAGCGCATATAATGGTTTAACAAGCAGTCCATAATTGTAGATCCACAATCGACACCACCCTGTCATTCCCAGAAAGGTTCGCAATTCCTTTACCATCTGGGGTTTTTTAGTTTGGCATATCACCTCTTTGCGGGCCTGCCCCAAAGTTCTCTGTCCCGCACTGATTTCATAGCCCAAATAATTCACTTTACGCTGCATTACCTGAGCCTTCTTCCTAGACACCCTGTATCCTTGAAGCCCTAAGAAATTCAACAGACTCACCGTCCATGCCATACAATCTTCCTTTGTGTTGGTAGCGATCAGAATGTCATCCACATACTGTAACAATTTTCCTTTCTCGGACGGGGCTTCCCAGGATTCCAGGTCTCTCGCAAGCTGATTGCCGAAAATGGTAGGACTATTCTTAAACCCTTGCGGCAACACCGTCCAAGTGAGCTGGGTCCTTCGACCACTTTTAGGATTTTCCCACTCAAATGCAAACAACTTTTGACTGGCTTCGTGGAGAGGGAGGCAAAAGAAAGCATCCTTTAAATCTAGAACAGTAAACCAGATTAATTCAGATGCCAATGCAGTCAGTAGGGTATACGGATTTGCCACGACTGGGTAGAGATCCTCAGTAATCCTGTTCACTGCGCGCAAGTCTTGAACCACCCTATATGACCCACCGGACTTCCGAATAGGTAATATAGGAGTATTGAATTCAGACTCACATTCCTTTAATAGTCCTAGCTGCAAAAATTTTTCTATCACTGGCCGGATTCCTTCCCTGTCCTCTTTCTTTAGAGGATATTGTTTAATTCTTACCGGTCGTTGACCTTCCTTTATCTTAACTTCAACAGGTGGAGCATTTTTCGCTCTTCCAGGCACATCAGTAGCCCAGACTCCTGGATACACTTGGTTCAGAATTTCCTCATCGATTTTCCCTTCTGAGGGGAGACTAGTTAGGACTAGACTTAATGCTTGTGTATATTGTTGATCCTTTACCTCCAAAGTAATTTCCCCTTTTTCAAACGTGATCTTTGCTCCTAATTGTTCCAACAAATCTCTCCCCAAAAGTGCCTTTGGAGAGTTGGGCATATATAAGAACTTGTGGATACCCCATTGCTTTCCCAATTTATACTTTAAAGGTTTGCAAAAATACGCCTTTTCACTTTGGCCAGTTGCTCCCTGTACTACAACGTAATCATCTCCTAAAGGAATTAAGGCTTGATTTAAAACCGAATATGTTGCTCCTGTATCTATCAAAAACTTCACTTGCTGCTGCTTTTCCCCTAGCTTAATTGTAACCAGTGGATCCGCTAGGGTAGATTCCCCAGGTTCCCGTCAGTCTTCTATTACATTGGCTATCTTCACATTCACTGAGGTTTTCCGACCCCCTTCCCTGTTTCTAGGACATTCCCTTTTCCAATGACCAAAGCCCCTGCATATAGCGCACTGATCCCTTTCCAATCGAGACGAATCTCGCCTACCACCTCTCCGTTCCCCTTTTTCTTGAATGGCAGCTATCAATTTCTTTTGTCCCCGTCGATATTCTTCTTCTCTATTACTAAACACCCTCCACGCTTCATCCAACAATATCTCTAAGTTTCTACCTTCTGTAGAACGCAGCTTTTGAAGTTTTCGCCTTATGTCCCCTGCAGATTGACCCAGGAATAAAGAAACTAATTGCTGGATCCCTACCTCAGACCCAGGGTCCAGCGGCGTGTTACGACGCATCGCATCCCTCAGCCGATCCAGGAACTCAGACGGGGACTCAGAAGGAGTTTGCTTAACTGCATATAAAGCTGACCAGTTTATAGTTTTGGGAATTGCTCTTTCCATTCCCTTCGAAACCCATTCCTGATATTCCTGTAATCTTTGCATATGTGCCGATCTATTAGCATCCCACTTTGGGTCTTGGAGGGGGAAATGTTCCTTAACATCCCCTCCTGTAATTTTATAATGATCTTCGGCCAAATTTCCTGCTGTTTTCAGAACTAGCTGTTTTTCAGTTTCAGTCAAATATTCCAATAATAATTGTATATCATTCCAATCGGGATTGTGTTGTTTTACGATAAATTGGAAATGCCTGGCTACACTTATCGGGTCACTTCTATAATCCTTTGCAATCTTTCTCCACTCTCCCAAATCAGCAGTGGAGAAAGGCACTTTAATTAGCATTGTTCCACCATCTGGCCCCACCGCCTCTTGGAGGGGTGCTTGTAAAGTAGTCAGGGCAGACTTCTGCCGAGTGTGGGAAGATACAGGGCTATCAGGAGGATTAAAAGCTCCTTCTGAATCCACATCCTTGTCCCGTGCCCGGGGGGGAGGTTTAAACAAGTCATCTAAGTCTTGTTCTGGGGCTTGGTGAACTTTGTCTGCCTTTGTACACCTCTGCCCAATGCTGCAGGAAGAACAGCATCTTTTTAGTTTACTTCTACCCCCTTTATTTTCTCGCTCCAATGCGAGTACCATAGGGTCCTGTGGGGGTATTATCCCACAGTCCCTTTGCCACTCCGGATGGTTTCGCAGAGTGAAAAACATATCTTATGATACTTCATCCCATTTCCCTTCTCTTCTCAAGAACAGCATAAGCTGTAACAAAGTATTATAATCCAATGTTCCATTAAATGGCCACTTAACTTCGCCCTCTAACTTATACAATGGCCACCACTGATTACAATATTTAATGAGGGTCTTTTTACTTTCTGTGCTTCCCTTCCCTACAATATCCTTCCAATGGGCGAGTATACAACCCAGAGGACTTTTTTTCAGTATCCCTCCTTGGGTGTTACCCATTTTCAATATACTCTTAAGGGATTTAAACTGACTTTTAAATTCTCTTTTCACGCCTGTCTGCCACACTCTCACTTATTCTCACTCAATTCCACTCTCACGGACGTCCATGCACTCAGAGAAAATCACACACACATCACTTCACACAAACACTATGGTTCGACAAATTCAAATCGGTAGTCTATTCCAAATGCCTTATTGCCATAACCAAAATCAATACCAAAAGAAAGCTAACATAGCATCGCTCCAGTTAACAACCTTCTAGCAGCTGCAAATATCTTGTAAATTACAAGAGGCCCGCTTACCCTTCTCCTGCTTCTCATATACCGGTCATTAGCAGGTCCATCCTGGCTCCCAACAATGGGATACAGCGGTTACCTCAAACTCAGTCGATCTATCCCCGAGATCGCTACCGGCCGCTCTATCAGCCAGCGAGTTTCCCAATTGCAGTCCCAAACTGCACTCCCAAACCCTACAGGTACCGAACCCACGGGCACTATGCTGCACGCCAGACGTCTCTGCGCGATTTATCAGCAGCCCCGAATGTGCGTACGCTTAAATCCCTTCGTTAAACATACCGTTAAATCCGCAGCTTAAAGAGGCTGTTGTCCACTCCCGCGGTGATCGGCCGGCAGCGGAGACTCCTCCGAGTAAAATGCTCGGGGCGCGCCTAGGAGCGTCCGCTCCGCAGTCGGTCCCGCAGCCGATGGAGATCCTCCTGGCTGGCTCGCCAAAACTGACGTGCGGAAAGCAGACTCCACAATCTGTAAGATTGTAAAGTAGGTATGTTTATTCAGCGCTGGGCAGCACGGGTGAGTAGTCCCGCCAAAACCGTGTGCGCCTGATACGAAAACTTGCTCTGTTTTTATAAGACAACTTATTACATATTCATAATATGATGTAATACGCCTATACATATGCATTACCTATCCCCGCTTTGTATTAAAATTAGTTCTGCAAGTCATTTCCATATCTCTCTCCCGACTGAGTTTGCGCAGTGTCCCCTGGTGGTGGTCGTCAGGGGTCCTGAGGATGAAGGCAGGTGAGTCTTCCTCGTGACCCCCACATCTGGCGCAGGCTCAGTAACGTCCTGCTCTTTGTCCAAACCGCAGAACCAGCTTTGGCTTGTTCTTGCAAGGTTGTAATCTTTCTTTGGACTTATATGATCATAAAGCTGGACTTATATGGTCATGAAGCCCTTAACTCCCGTACACCTTATCACAGTACCCAAGCAAACCGTGTAAGATTTGGCAAACAGCTTAAATTTTGCAATTTTTACCCTAAACAGCTAAACAGACTATTACAATTGTTAAACTCTACCCTATCTCTTACCCCCCCCCCTCTCACCATGACAGTGTAATCTTCAGTTCTCCCTTCCTTTCTCCCTTAGCTTGAAAACAGCTTTTCTATTTCTGTCCCCATCTGCAAACAGTTCCACAAGAACATCATAGGGAAAGGAGGTGCCAACATCAAGAAGGGGAGATATTGTTCCTAACTCAAGTGCTCGTGATGATCACTGCCTGCAGCAAAATCCCACTGGATGCTCTCTCCTGCTCATCGGTGATGTCCAATATAGCCTGCAAGGGCTTTGCTTCTGACATGGGACGCTTCTGAGATGATTTTTTTTTTTTTTTTTTCCCTTTGTGGCAGATCCGTAAAGCAAGCAACACCAATAATTGATCTCCCAGCAAAGAACAGCAACTCGGAGACAATTGTTATCACAGGCAAGAGGGCAAACTGCGAGGCTGCTCGCCACAGGATAACATCACTTTGGAAGGACCTACAGAAGATGTGCATGTGGCTCAGGAACAGATTGAAGCCATGGTCAAGGAACTGGTGAGCTGGAGTTACTAGTTCCAGGAAGAAACTGGGGGAAGAAGGGGCAACAGAGCAGAGGTGATGAGGTGTTTGTCACATCCCTATGATGTCTTGACGTGCTTAATCGAACTTGCAGAAGACAAATTGTGTGGCAGGTGGATGACACCCCTTGGTTATGAAACTCATCCATAGCATTCTTGAAAAGTCAGCATTAATTTTTTTGGTGCAGAGAAGGAAGGGTTCTCTTTGTTATAGCCGGAGAGGCACATAAGTAAGTCTTTTCAATGTTTCATGAGCACAGTGCTCTCTTCTCAAAGCAGAGGAATGCTTGTGCTCTGCTTAATAGCAGAAGTGCTTGGAGCTGACCGCTGGTGAGTCAGTGCCAATGCTTGGCAGTAGGCAGTTACTTAGGGCACGAGACAGAAGCGGTGGCCTGTCCTACCTGGCCCTATTTAATATAATATATAATAATTGTACATACATACATATATATATCTATAAAAAATAGAATTCTTTTTAGATCAACGGGATGGATTACGCAATAATCAAGGTTGACCACCAATTCCACCGACACCTCATTGGCAAGAACGGAGCTAACAGTAAGTGGAGTGCCTTTCTAGTCCTTCCCATGCTCACGCTCTTCGTGTTTAGTAGATGGTATCAGGGGCTCTGTAGCTCACCCAGTGTGCTGTCTCCATCACATTTCCTCTGCTTTTCTGGAGTGGTGGTGGTAGTACAAGGAGAGAAATGGGCCGTGAGGCCTTGCGATGGCTTTAACGTGTGAAAGTACCTTGGGAGCCTGAACAGTAGTGGAATTACTTTGATGTGTCCTGGAGGAAGTTGGTTTTTTTTTGTCCCCACACGTTGCTCTGTGCGAATGACATTTTAGCAGCCAGTTGTGGGTGGTGGAAATCTGCTTGGTGAGCTTCTCCCTGTAGAGGAATGAAGGCGGTGGGTTGATTTGCACTGATAACATGCAGCTGTGGCCTTGCCTCAGAGGCAGTGGGTTGATTGACATGGACGATGTGGAGGTGTAGCTGGTTCCCGCTAAGTGGTTAAATAGCCCTGTGGCTTGTGGGAGAGGGTGTCAGATGGAGGAGGAGCAGTGTGGTTCTGGCCTCTGGAGGAAGGTGCTACAGCTCCGGCAGTAGAATATGGCCAACGGTAAAGCCTTGTTGCGGTCTGCTAGTTTGATAGCACTGCAACATGTCCCCAGCAAAGAGTTTGGGGTAGAAATGAATGATTATCCTCTGCTCTAAATGTGATACTGTTTGGGGAAGAAACACGCCTCGCTCTGACAAGCGAACAATTGGCTCTGTAGATGCCACGGTATTTACTTGTACAGGTTCTCGTGTGGCACAGGTCTGCTCTCGCTGAACTCCAGGGTGAAGAGGCAATTTCCCCTGTCTCAACCGTACCCCACTGAGCCCTTCCCAGAGGCGGGTTTACTTCTTCAACAGCCTCTGAGCAGTGATAATCAAGGTGCCTTGCTTCCAAGTCTTTGCCTAGCAGACTGCGTCACCACAGTCCTTGCCTTGAAGTTAACGGGATTAAGGATCTGTACAAGGTGTCTGTGCGCATTCCCCCGGACAACGAGAAGAGCAACCTGATCGGAATTGAAGGAGACCCACAGGGGGTCCCACAGGCCAAGAAAGAGCTGCTGGAACTCGCTTCCCGTATGGTGGGTGAGTAGGATGTGATGTTTGGGAGACTGCAGGGTTTGGGCTCTCGTGTTCCCTTGTAACCTTCTGGTGCGGGTGTGTGCCCCTTGCCCACCGAGCACTTGGATCTCATGACAAGTGCAAGTTCCTCTTCACAAATGTCTTCCTCTGTTCCCTCGGGTAGCCCTTCTCTGTCAACGCAGAGTGAATTTTGTCTAGAGAAAAGAGGGACAGTGCTGGCAAGTAAACTGTCGGGCAGCAAACCGCTAAGTAAAAGTAGATGGCTCTCCGGCTGAACACTCAGCGTGCCCTCTGTTCCCATCAGGAAAATGAACACACTGCGGACCTAATCATTGAGCAGAAATTCCACCGGACCATCATTGGGCAGAAGGGTGAGCGGATCTGGGAAATCCGGGAGAAATTCCCAGAGGTAAGGCTTTTTAGGAGATGAGGAATCCAGAGGGGTTATTTCCTACGTGGGTAGTAGGCCTGTCGTCACAGAAGTCGTAACTTTAGTGGCTCTGTAGCGCAACTGTCTGAGAAGATAGTTCTTTTAGCCAGAGGCCGCTAACACGGTTACCCTTTTCTGAATGGGAAAAGGGGATGTGTAGGATCCCCCCAACCTTTGCATGTGTCTGACACAAGGGTTCTTGCTTTTGCTTGAGCTAACTATAAATGACCACTCCTGCAGGTTATCATCAACTTCCCAGACCCTGCTGCACACAAGAGTGACATCGTCCAGCTCCGAGGTCCCAAAAATGAGGTGGACAAGTGCACCGAATACATGCAAAAGATGGTGGCAGACCTGGTAAGGAGGTCTTCTGCCTGCTGTTCTCTCCTACGTGCCTGGAGAACCCTGGGGCAAAGCAGAGCTCTACTGGCTTGGGTAGAGCTAAAACACCTCAAGAGGAGGGAGCTGTCGACGCTGTTTTGGCTGAATGGAGGCAGGGGGGTAGTACCTGTTATGTGAAGGCTATAGGGGAACGTACTTGCCTTTGTGTATTCTTACAAGTCCCTCGTATAGAGAACTTCCTTGGGTCTAAGCCTATTTTCAAAAGCTCGTTTATCAGAGTTCCTGAAGTCGGGCCTCACTTGCCACTGACGTGCGGAAAGCAGACTCCACAATCTGTAAGATTGTAAAGTAGGTATGTTTATTCAGCGCTGGGCAGCACGGGGGAGTAGTCCCGCCAAAACCGTGTGCGCCTGATACGAAAACTTGCTCTGTTTTTATAAGACAACTTATTACATATTCATAATATGATGTAATACGCCTATACATATGCATTACCTATCCCCGCTTTGTATTAAAATTAGTTCTGCAAGTCATTTCCATATCTCTCTCCCGACTGAGTTTGCGCAGTGTCCCCTGGTGGTGGTCGTCAGGGGTCCTGAGGATGAAGGCAGGTGAGTCTTCCTCGTGACCCCCACATCTGGCGCAGGCTCAGTAACGTCCTGCTCTTTGTCCAAACCGCAGAACCAGCTTTGGCTTGTTCTTGCAAGGTTGTAATCTTTCTTTGGACTTATATGGTCATAAAGCTGGACTTATATGGTCATGAAGCCCTTTACTCCCGTACACCTTATCACAGTACCCAAGCAAACCGTGTAAGATTTGGCAAACAGCTTAAATTTTGCAATTTTTACCCTAAACAGCTAAACAGACTATTACAATTGTTAAACTCTACCCTATCTCTTACCCCCCCCCCCCCCCTCAGTCCCCCCTTTTCTAATAAATTAGTAAATTCTTTTACTCAGACTCGAAGTATTGATTAGATTCTAATTTTTGTCGCAGTTGATTTCTCTTCCATTCGCTATAGGAATTTCCAGTTCCCTTAAAACACCAAAATCCACAACGGACAGCTATACTAATAATTAAAAATAGAAAGACAATTACAATGATCATTACAAATAATTGTTTTAACCATGTTAGATTGGGCAACCAGGATGTCAATTTCTCCCATAATTCAAAAAAAACTCCAAGAAGTGTTGTCTTGTGTCACTTTATGTAGAATATTTACTTGTTTCCTTATTTCTTGGAGGTCCTCGGTGATTCGCCAGCTCTGATCTGCATACATGCAACAATCTACATTGATCACAGTGCATACCCCTCCTTGAAAGGCTAATAGCAAATCTAAGGCCATACGATTCTGTGATACTATTTTCGATAAGTCAGTAACTTCCTCCTGGAGTGCCAGGAGGGCATCAACTGTTCTATTTTCCACTGTTTCTATTACAGCTGAGATGTTTATTATTGCCTTTTCCAACTCACTAACCCCTAAAAACGGAATGAACCATCGCGCAAAACTGTGGAAACTCGTTGGTCTGTTTATGAGGGGGTTATTTACAACGTTTCGTTTTTTCCTTATGGGGGGTTGTATTAACCTGTCAATGATAGTAATATTGGGGACCAGACCTCCCAGAGTGCATGCTCCTCGCCATCCTATGGGCAAGACTTTATGAGCCGTTGTGCCACACAACCAATACCACCCTGTCCCTTGTGGGGTCGGGAGACCGGTATAGTTCAATTTCAAAAATCCCAAATCTCTACCTGTCATATTTAATGTACGACTTCTGTTACAATTTAGGTGTTCTCCCATAAACAGCCCTTTTCCCGAACTTACCAGGCAGTTATCCCCTAATATGCTGGTCTCTTCAACAGTTATTTTTAGTCCCTGTCTCCACTTAACCTGAGGGTCTGTGCTCCAGATTGTATTTCCCCAAAAGGAGCCGTCTTGGCGGTTCATTAGGGAAACTGGCAGTGGGATGCCTATTAACGGTATCTCATAACCAGCATGTCTTGGTATTTGGGTACAGATCCAGCAATCTGTTTTATTTAAAATTTTGGTGATGTTTTGAATCGCCTGTACATACCAGTTCTCTTGCCAGGCCGCTGTGTCTATCACCTGTAAAATTATCAGAATCATGTTAAATTTAACCCACATCCTATCTTTTTAGCTTGAGCTTTAATGGCCCTTGAATTTCTGATGTCCAAAGCTTTTGTGGCGACTTCTTCACACGGGTATGATGAATCCAGGAATTCTGTTCTTTAATTTTGATTGCTGTGAAGGAGGTGAGGAGTACTTGGTATGGTCCTTCCCACTGTGGTTTCAAGGTTTTTTCTGCAAGAGACTTTACATATACATAATCTCCAGGTTGAATATCATGTACAGGCCCATCCAGACCCCTTCCTCGGGTTCCAATTACATGTTTTCCAATTTTATTGAGCTGTTTGCTCAATGCCACCATATAGGAAGTCATAATTTCGTCCCCAATTTGCATTGATGTCCCCTTTTGTATTCCATAGGGGCGTCCATACAGAATTTCAAAAGGGCTCAGTCCTTCCCTTGCCCTCGGTCTTGTCCGTATACGCAAAAGGGCTAAAGGGAGAGACTGAGGCCATGGCAAGTTTGCTTCTTGTCCCAATTTTACAATTTGCTGTTTGATTAAGTGGTTCATTTTCTCCACTTGGCCACTCGACTGAGGGCGATATGGGGTGTGAAGTTGCCAATCTATACCTAAATGGTGGCTGGTTTGTTGCACTATTTTTGAAACAAAGTGTGGTCCTCTGTCAGAGGATATGGTTGCTGGAACCCCAAAACGCGGTATTATTTCTTGTATTAGTATTTTAGTTACCTCCCGAGCCTTGGCAGTTCTGGTTGGGAACGCTTCTGGCCAACCTGAAAAGGTATCAGTTAATACCAGCAAATATCGGTACCCCCCTTTTCTTGGAAGTTCTGTGAAATCAACCTGCCATTGTTGTCCAGGCCCATTACCCTTTCCAATCTGGCCCATTTCTAGTTTGGGAGTATTCTTTGGATTAGTTTGGAGGCAAAGTTCACACTGTTGAGTCACCTGTCTCACTGTGGTATATAAGTTTCTAGCTACAATATCTTTTATCAGATGCTTATACAGAGCCTCCATTCCCCAATGTCTCTTCCTATGTTCTTCCCGTATTAAATGCCACAGTAAATATGAGGGAACAATTAACTTTCCCTGTGGGGTATAAGCCCATCCCTCTTCATTATACGACCCTGCTAAGTCTGAAATGAGTTTCTGATCTTCCTTAGTATATTTTGGTTTATCTTGTAGGGAAATATGCCTATCGGGAATTAAAGCCCCTGCCACTCTTATTTTCATTTTGGCCACTTGTTTTGCCTCTCTATCCGCCAGTTCATTCCCTTTTTCCAAATCTGAGCTCACTCTCTGGTGTGCCTTAATATGCACAATTGCCACTTTCTCAGGGAGTTGAACAGCTGCTAGTAACTTCAGAATTTCTTCTGCATGTTTGATATTTTTCCCTTGGGAGTTCAATAAACCTCTTTCTTTCCAAATTGCTCCATGTGCGTGTACAACTCCAAAAGCATATTTTGAGTCTGTGTAAATGTTTACAGTTTTGCCCTGAGCCAACTTCAGAGCTCGAGTTAGGGCAATTATTTCTGCCTTTTGTGTGGAGGTGTTCATGGGCAAAGGTCCTGACTCTATTACCTCTTGACTGGTGGTGATGGCGTATCCAGCGTGTCGATTGCCATTCAGGACATAGCTGCTCCCGTCTGTGAACCAGTTTTCTCCATTTTCTATGGGGCTATCCTTTAAGTCTGGGCGACTTGCGTATGTCGCTTCAATAGTTTCTAGGCAGTCATGATGCACTGGCTCTCCTGTGTTTCCACTGAGAAAAGAAGCTGGGTTGACAATGTTAGTAACCACGATTTCCACATCATCCTGTTCCACTATTACAGCTTGATATCGCAGGAATCTTTGTGGAGATAGCCAGTGTCCACCCTTTGCTTCCAATACTGCCGACACTGCATGGGACACAAAAACAGTCATTTTCTGGCCCAGGGTGAATTTTCGGGCTTCCTGTATATTTAGTATCACAGCCGCAACTGCCCTTAGGCATCCAGGCCAGCCCTTTGCAGTCGCGTCTAACTGTTTAGAGAGGTAGCCAACTGCCCGACGATACGGACCTAGCTCCTGTGCCAATATTCCTAGGGCAATGCCCTGTTTCTCATGAGAGAAAAGGAGAAACGGCTTACCCACATCCGGGAGTCCTAAGGCCGGGGCTGACATCAGAGCCTTCTTTAGTTGTTCAAAAGCTTGTTCGGCCTCTTTATTCCATTCGAGGTGTTTCTGCTCAGTCGCTGTCAGCGCATATAATGGTTTAACAAGCAGTCCATAATTGTAGATCCACAATCGACACCACCCTGTCATTCCCAGAAAGGTTCGCAATTCCTTTACCATCTGGGGTTTTTTAGTTTGGCATATCACCTCTTTGCGGGCCTG
This sequence comes from Falco punctatus, assembly GCF_963210335.1. Lineage (NCBI taxonomy): Eukaryota > Metazoa > Chordata > Aves > Falconiformes > Falconidae > Falco > Falco punctatus. Next base: position 165,430 of record NC_137584.1, on the reverse strand, counting down.
CCCCAAAGTTCTCTGTCCCGCACTGATTTCATAGCCCAAATAATTCACTTTACGCTGCATTACCTGAGCCTTCTTCCTAGACACCCTGTATCCTTGAAGCCCTAAGAAATTCAACAGACTCACCGTCCATGCCATACAATCTTCCTTTGTGTTGGTAGCGATCAGAATGTCATCCACATACTGTAACAATTTTCCTTTCTCGGACGGGGCTTCCCAGGATTCCAGGTCTCTCGCAAGCTGATTGCCGAAAATGGTAGGACTATTCTTAAACCCTTGCGGCAACACCGTCCAAGTGAGCTGGGTCCTTCGACCACTTTTAGGATTTTCCCACTCAAATGCAAACAACTTTTGACTGGCTTCGTGGAGAGGGAGGCAAAAGAAAGCATCCTTTAAATCTAGAACAGTAAACCAGATTAATTCAGATGCCAATGCAGTCAGTAGGGTATACGGATTTGCCACGACTGGGTAGAGATCCTCAGTAATCCTGTTCACTGCGCGCAAGTCTTGAACCACCCTATATGACCCACCGGACTTCCGAATAGGTAATATAGGAGTATTGAATTCAGACTCACATTCCTTTAATAGTCCTAGCTGCAAAAATTTTTCTATCACTGGCCGGATTCCTTCCCTGTCCTCTTTCTTTAGAGGATATTGTTTAATTCTTACCGGTCGTTGACCTTCCTTTATCTTAACTTCAACAGGTGGAGCATTTTTCGCTCTTCCAGGCACATCAGTAGCCCAGACTCCTGGATACACTTGGTTCAGAATTTCCTCATCGATTTTCCCTTCTGAGGGGAGACTAGTTAGGACTAGACTTAATGCTTGTGTATATTGTTGATCCTTTACCTCCAAAGTAATTTCCCCTTTTTCAAACGTGATCTTTGCTCCTAATTGTTCCAACAAATCTCTCCCCAAAAGTGCCTTTGGAGAGTTGGGCATATATAAGAACTTGTGGATACCCCATTGCTTTCCCAATTTATACTTTAAAGGTTTGCAAAAATACGCCTTTTCACTTTGGCCAGTTGCTCCCTGTACTACAACGTAATCATCTCCTAAAGGAATTAAGGCTTGATTTAAAACCGAATATGTTGCTCCTGTATCTATCAAAAACTTCACTTGCTGCTGCTTTTCCCCTAGCTTAATTGTAACCAGTGGATCCGCTAGGGTAGATTCCCCAGGTTCCCGTCAGTCTTCTATTACATTGGCTATCTTCACATTCGCTGAGGTTTTCCGACCCCCTTCCCTGTTTCTAGGACATTCCCTTTTCCAATGACCAAAGCCCCTGCATATAGCGCACTGATCCCTTTCCAATCGAGACGAATCTCGCCTACCACCTCTCCGTTCCCCTTTTTCTTGAATGGCAGCTATCAATTTCTTTTGTCCCCGTCGATATTCTTCTTCTCTATTACTAAACACCCTCCACGCTTCATCCAACAATATCTCTAAGTTTCTACCTTCTGTAGAACGCAGCTTTTGAAGTTTTCGCCTTATGTCCCCTGCAGATTGACCCAGGAATAAAGAAACTAATTGCTGGATCCCTACCTCAGACCCAGGGTCCAGCGGCGTGTTACGACGCATCACATCCCTCAGCCGATCCAGGAACTCAGACGGGGACTCAGAAGGAGTTTGCTTAACTGCATATAAAGCTGACCAGTTTATAGTTTTGGGAATTGCTCTTTCCATTCCCTTCGAAACCCATTCCTGATATTCCTGTAATCTTTGCATATGTGCCGATCTATTAGCATCCCACTTTGGGTCTTGGAGGGGGAAATGTTCCTTAACATCCCCTCCTGTAATTTTATAATGATCTTCGGCCAAATTTCCTGCTGTTTTCAGAACTAGCTGTTTTTCAGTTTCAGTCAAATATTCCAATAATAATTGTATATCATTCCAATCGGGATTGTGTTGTTTTACGATAAATTGGAAATGCCTGGCTACACTTATCGGGTCACTTCTATAATCCTTTGCAATCTTTCTCCACTCTCCCAAATCAGCAGTGGAGAAAGGCACTTTAATTAGCATTGTTCCACCATCTGGCCCCACCGCCTCTTGGAGGGGTGCTTGTAAAGTAGTCAGGGCAGACTTCTGCCGAGTGTGGGAAGATACAGGGCTATCAGGAGGATTAAAAGCTCCTTCTGAATCCACATCCTTGTCCCGTGCCCGGGGGGGAGGTTTAAACAAGTCATCTAAGTCTTGTTCTGGGGCTTGGTGAACTTTGTCTGCCTTTGTACACCTCTGCCCAATGCTGCAGGAAGAACAGCATCTTTTTAGTTTACTTCTACCCCCTTTATTTTCTCGCTCCAATGCGAGTACCATAGGGTCCTGTGGGGGTATTATCCCACAGTCCCTTTGCCACTCCGGATGGTTTCGCAGAGTGAAAAACATATCTTATGATACTTCATCCCATTTCCCTTCTCTTCTCAAGAACAGCATAAGCTGTAACAAAGTATTATAATCCAATGTTCCATTAAATGGCCACTTAACTTCGCCCTCTAACTTATACAATGGCCACCACTGATTACAATATTTAATGAGGGTCTTTTTACTTTCTGTGCTTCCCTTCCCTACAATATCCTTCCAATGGGCGAGTATACAACCCAGAGGACTTTTTTTCAGTATCCCTCCTTGGGTGTTACCCATTTTCAATATACTCTTAAGGGATTTAAACTGACTTTTAAATTCTCTTTTCACGCCTGTCTGCCACACTCTCACTTATTCTCACTCAATTCCACTCTCACGGACGTCCATGCACTCAGAGAAAATCACACACACATCACTTCACACAAACACTATGGTTCGACAAATTCAAATCGGTAGTCTATTCCAAATGCCTTATTGCCATAACCAAAATCAATACCAAAAGAAAGCTAACATAGCATCGCTCCAGTTAACAACCTTCTAGCAGCTGCAAATATCTTGTAAATTACAAGAGGCCCGCTTACCCTTCTCCTGCTTCTCATATACCGGTCATTAGCAGGTCCATCCTGGCTCCCAACAATGGGATACAGCGGTTACCTCAAACTCAGTCGATCTATCCCCGAGATCGCTACCGGCCGCTCTATCAGCCAGCGAGTTTCCCAATTGCAGTCCCAAACTGCACTCCCAAACCCTACAGGTACCGAACCCACGGGCACTATGCTGCACGCCAGACGTCTCTGCGCGATTTATCAGCAGCCCCGAATGTGCGTACGCTTAAATCCCTTCGTTAAACATACCGTTAAATCCGCAGCTTAAAGAGGCTGTTGTCCACTCCCGCGGTGATCGGCCGGCAGCGGAGACTCCTCCGAGTAAAATGCTCGGGGCGCGCCTAGGAGCGTCCGCTCCGCAGTCGGTCCCGCAGCCGATGGAGATCCTCCTGGCTGGCTCGCCAAAACTGACGTGCGGAAAGCAGACTCCACAATCTGTAAGATTGTAAAGTAGGTATGTTTATTCAGCGCTGGGCAGCACGGGTGAGTAGTCCCGCCAAAACCGTGTGCGCCTGATACGAAAACTTGCTCTGTTTTTATAAGACAACTTATTACATATTCATAATATGATGTAATACGCCTATACATATGCATTACCTATCCCCGCTTTGTATTAAAATTAGTTCTGCAAGTCATTTCCATATCTCTCTCCCGACTGAGTTTGCGCAGTGTCCCCTGGTGGTGGTCGTCAGGGGTCCTGAGGATGAAGGCAGGTGAGTCTTCCTCGTGACCCCCACATCTGGCGCAGGCTCAGTAACGTCCTGCTCTTTGTCCAAACCGCAGAACCAGCTTTGGCTTGTTCTTGCAAGGTTGTAATCTTTCTTTGGACTTATATGATCATAAAGCTGGACTTATATGGTCATGAAGCCCTTTACTCCCGTACACCTTATCACAGTACCCAAGCAAACCGTGTAAGATTTGGCAAACAGCTTAAATTTTGCAATTTTTACCCTAAACAGCTAAACAGACTATTACAATTGTTAAACTCTACCCTATCTCTTACCCCCCCCCCTCTCACCATGACAGTGTAATCTTCAGTTCTCCCTTCCTTTCTCCCTTAGCTTGAAAACAGCTTTTCTATTTCTGTCCCCATCTGCAAACAGTTCCACAAGAACATCATAGGGAAAGGAGGTGCCAACATCAAGAAGGGGAGATATTGTTCCTAACTCAAGTGCTCGTGATGATCACTGCCTGCAGCAAAATCCCACTGGATGCTCTCTCCTGCTCATCGGTGATGTCCAATATAGCCTGCAAGGGCTTTGCTTCTGACATGGGACGCTTCTGAGATGATTTTTTTTTTTTTTTTTTCCCTTTGTGGCAGATCCGTAAAGCAAGCAACACCAATAATTGATCTCCCAGCAAAGAACAGCAACTCGGAGACAATTGTTATCACAGGCAAGAGGGCAAACTGCGAGGCTGCTCGCCACAGGATAACATCACTTTGGAAGGACCTACAGAAGATGTGCATGTGGCTCAGGAACAGATTGAAGCCATGGTCAAGGAACTGGTGAGCTGGAGTTACTAGTTCCAGGAAGAAACTGGGGGAAGAAGGGGCAACAGAGCAGAGGTGATGAGGTGTTTGTCACATCCCTATGATGTCTTGACGTGCTTAATCGAACTTGCAGAAGACAAATTGTGTGGCAGGTGGATGACACCCCTTGGTTATGAAACTCATCCATAGCATTCTTGAAAAGTCAGCATTAATTTTTTTGGTGCAGAGAAGGAAGGGTTCTCTTTGTTATAGCCGGAGAGGCACATAAGTAAGTCTTTTCAATGTTTCATGAGCACAGTGCTCTCTTCTCAAAGCAGAGGAATGCTTGTGCTCTGCTTAATAGCAGAAGTGCTTGGAGCTGACCGCTGGTGAGTCAGTGCCAATGCTTGGCAGTAGGCAGTTACTTAGGGCACGAGACAGAAGCGGTGGCCTGTCCTACCTGGCCCTATTTAATATAATATATAATAATTGTACATACATACATATATATATCTATAAAAAATAGAATTCTTTTTAGATCAACGGGATGGATTACGCAATAATCAAGGTTGACCACCAATTCCACCGACACCTCATTGGCAAGAACGGAGCTAACAGTAAGTGGAGTGCCTTTCTAGTCCTTCCCATGCTCACGCTCTTCGTGTTTAGTAGATGGTATCAGGGGCTCTGTAGCTCACCCAGTGTGCTGTCTCCATCACATTTCCTCTGCTTTTCTGGAGTGGTGGTGGTAGTACAAGGAGAGAAATGGGCCGTGAGGCCTTGCGATGGCTTTAACGTGTGAAAGTACCTTGGGAGCCTGAACAGTAGTGGAATTACTTTGATGTGTCCTGGAGGAAGTTGGTTTTTTTTTGTCCCCACACGTTGCTCTGTGCGAATGACATTTTAGCAGCCAGTTGTGGGTGGTGGAAATCTGCTTGGTGAGCTTCTCCCTGTAGAGGAATGAAGGCGGTGGGTTGATTTGCACTGATAACATGCAGCTGTGGCCTTGCCTCAGAGGCAGTGGGTTGATTGACATGGACGATGTGGAGGTGTAGCTGGTTCCCGCTAAGTGGTTAAATAGCCCTGTGGCTTGTGGGAGAGGGTGTCAGATGGAGGAGGAGCAGTGTGGTTCTGGCCTCTGGAGGAAGGTGCTACAGCTCCGGCAGTAGAATATGGCCAACGGTAAAGCCTTGTTGCGGTCTGCTAGTTTGATAGCACTGCAACATGTCCCCAGCAAAGAGTTTGGGGTAGAAATGAATGATTATCCTCTGCTCTAAATGTGATACTGTTTGGGGAAGAAACACGCCTCGCTCTGACAAGCGAACAATTGGCTCTGTAGATGCCACGGTATTTACTTGTACAGGTTCTCGTGTGGCACAGGTCTGCTCTCGCTGAACTCCAGGGTGAAGAGGCAATTTCCCCTGTCTCAACCGTACCCCACTGAGCCCTTCCCAGAGGCGGGTTTACTTCTTCAACAGCCTCTGAGCAGTGATAATCAAGGTGCCTTGCTTCCAAGTCTTTGCCTAGCAGACTGCGTCACCACAGTCCTTGCCTTGAAGTTAACGGGATTAAGGATCTGTACAAGGTGTCTGTGCGCATTCCCCCGGACAACGAGAAGAGCAACCTGATCGGAATTGAAGGAGACCCACAGGGGGTCCCACAGGCCAAGAAAGAGCTGCTGGAACTCGCTTCCCGTATGGTGGGTGAGTAGGATGTGATGTTTGGGAGACTGCAGGGTTTGGGCTCTCGTGTTCCCTTGTAACCTTCTGGTGCGGGTGTGTGCCCCTTGCCCACCGAGCACTTGGATCTCATGACAAGTGCAAGTTCCTCTTCACAAATGTCTTCCTCTGTTCCCTCGGGTAGCCCTTCTCTGTCAACGCAGAGTGAATTTTGTCTAGAGAAAAGAGGGACAGTGCTGGCAAGTAAACTGTCGGGCAGCAAACCGCTAAGTAAAAGTAGATGGCTCTCCGGCTGAACACTCAGCGTGCCCTCTGTTCCCATCAGGAAAATGAACACACTGCGGACCTAATCATTGAGCAGAAATTCCACCGGACCATCATTGGGCAGAAGGGTGAGCGGATCTGGGAAATCCGGGAGAAATTCCCAGAGGTAAGGCTTTTTAGGAGATGAGGAATCCAGAGGGGTTATTTCCTACGTGGGTAGTAGGCCTGTCGTCACAGAAGTCGTAACTTTAGTGGCTCTGTAGCGCAACTGTCTGAGAAGATAGTTCTTTTAGCCAGAGGCCGCTAACACGGTTACCCTTTTCTGAATGGGAAAAGGGGATGTGTAGGATCCCCCCAACCTTTGCATGTGTCTGACACAAGGGTTCTTGCTTTTGCTTGAGCTAACTATAAATGACCACTCCTGCAGGTTATCATCAACTTCCCAGACCCTGCTGCACACAAGAGTGACATCGTCCAGCTCCGAGGTCCCAAAAATGAGGTGGACAAGTGCACCGAATACATGCAAAAGATGGTGGCAGACCTGGTAAGGAGGTCTTCTGCCTGCTGTTCTCTCCTACGTGCCTGGAGAACCCTGGGGCAAAGCAGAGCTCTACTGGCTTGGGTAGAGCTAAAACACCTCAAGAGGAGGGAGCTGTCGACGCTGTTTTGGCTGAATGGAGGCAGGGGGGTAGTACCTGTTATGTGAAGGCTATAGGGGAACGTACTTGCCTTTGTGTATTCTTACAAGTCCCTCGTATAGAGAACTTCCTTGGGTCTAAGCCTATTTTCAAAAGCTCGTTTATCAGAGTTCCTGAAGTCGGGCCTCACTTGCCACTGACGTGCGGAAAGCAGACTCCACAATCTGTAAGATTGTAAAGTAGGTATGTTTATTCAGCGCTGGGCAGCACGGGGGAGTAGTCCCGCCAAAACCGTGTGCGCCTGATACGAAAACTTGCTCTGTTTTTATAAGACAACTTATTACATATTCATAATATGATGTAATACGCCTATACATATGCATTACCTATCCCCGCTTTGTATTAAAATTAGTTCTGCAAGTCATTTCCATATCTCTCTCCCGACTGAGTTTGCGCAGTGTCCCCTGGTGGTGGTCGTCAGGGGTCCTGAGGATGAAGGCAGGTGAGTCTTCCTCGTGACCCCCACATCTGGCGCAGGCTCAGTAACGTCCTGCTCTTTGTCCAAACCGCAGAACCAGCTTTGGCTTGTTCTTGCAAGGTTGTAATCTTTCTTTGGACTTATATGGTCATAAAGCTGGACTTATATGGTCATGAAGCCCTTTACTCCCGTACACCTTATCACAGTACCCAAGCAAACCGTGTAAGATTTGGCAAACAGCTTAAATTTTGCAATTTTTACCCTAAACAGCTAAACAGACTATTACAATTGTTAAACTCTACCCTATCTCTTACCCCCCCCCCCCCCTCAGTCCCCCCTTTTCTAATAAATTAGTAAATTCTTTTACTCAGACTCGAAGTATTGATTAGATTCTAATTTTTGTCGCAGTTGATTTCTCTTCCATTCGCTATAGGAATTTCCAGTTCCCTTAAAACACCAAAATCCACAACGGACAGCTATACTAATAATTAAAAATAGAAAGACAATTACAATGATCATTACAAATAATTGTTTTAACCATGTTAGATTGGGCAACCAGGATGTCAATTTCTCCCATAATTCAAAAAAAACTCCAAGAAGTGTTGTCTTGTGTCACTTTATGTAGAATATTTACTTGTTTCCTTATTTCTTGGAGGTCCTCGGTGATTCGCCAGCTCTGATCTGCATACATGCAACAATCTACATTGATCACAGTGCATACCCCTCCTTGAAAGGCTAATAGCAAATCTAAGGCCATACGATTCTGTGATACTATTTTCGATAAGTCAGTAACTTCCTCCTGGAGTGCCAGGAGGGCATCAACTGTTCTATTTTCCACTGTTTCTATTACAGCTGAGATGTTTATTATTGCCTTTTCCAACTCACTAACCCCTAAAAACGGAATGAACCATCGCGCAAAACTGTGGAAACTCGTTGGTCTGTTTATGAGGGGGTTATTTACAACGTTTCGTTTTTTCCTTATGGGGGGTTGTATTAACCTGTCAATGATAGTAATATTGGGGACCAGACCTCCCAGAGTGCATGCTCCTCGCCATCCTATGGGCAAGACTTTATGAGCCGTTGTGCCACACAACCAATACCACCCTGTCCCTTGTGGGGTCGGGAGACCGGTATAGTTCAATTTCAAAAATCCCAAATCTCTACCTGTCATATTTAATGTACGACTTCTGTTACAATTTAGGTGTTCTCCCATAAACAGCCCTTTTCCCGAACTTACCAGGCAGTTATCCCCTAATATGCTGGTCTCTTCAACAGTTATTTTTAGTCCCTGTCTCCACTTAACCTGAGGGTCTGTGCTCCAGATTGTATTTCCCCAAAAGGAGCCGTCTTGGCGGTTCATTAGGGAAACTGGCAGTGGGATGCCTATTAACGGTATCTCATAACCAGCATGTCTTGGTATTTGGGTACAGATCCAGCAATCTGTTTTATTTAAAATTTTGGTGATGTTTTGAATCGCCTGTACATACCAGTTCTCTTGCCAGGCCGCTGTGTCTATCACCTGTAAAATTATCAGAATCATGTTAAATTTAACCCACATCCTATCTTTTTAGCTTGAGCTTTAATGGCCCTTGAATTTCTGATGTCCAAAGCTTTTGTGGCGACTTCTTCACACGGGTATGATGAATCCAGGAATTCTGTTCTTTAATTTTGATTGCTGTGAAGGAGGTGAGGAGTACTTGGTATGGTCCTTCCCACTGTGGTTTCAAGGTTTTTTCTGCAAGAGACTTTACATATACATAATCTCCAGGTTGAATATCATGTACAGGCCCATCCAGACCCCTTCCTCGGGTTCCAATTACATGTTTTCCAATTTTATTGAGCTGTTTGCTCAATGCCACCATATAGGAAGTCATAATTTCGTCCCCAATTTGCATTGATGTCCCCTTTTGTATTCCATAGGGGCGTCCATACAGAATTTCAAAAGGGCTCAGTCCTTCCCTTGCCCTCGGTCTTGTCCGTATACGCAAAAGGGCTAAAGGGAGAGACTGAGGCCATGGCAAGTTTGCTTCTTGTCCCAATTTTACAATTTGCTGTTTGATTAAGTGGTTCATTTTCTCCACTTGGCCACTCGACTGAGGGCGATATGGGGTGTGAAGTTGCCAATCTATACCTAAATGGTGGCTGGTTTGTTGCACTATTTTTGAAACAAAGTGTGGTCCTCTGTCAGAGGATATGGTTGCTGGAACCCCAAAACGCGGTATTATTTCTTGTATTAGTATTTTAGTTACCTCCCGAGCCTTGGCAGTTCTGGTTGGGAACGCTTCTGGCCAACCTGAAAAGGTATCAGTTAATACCAGCAAATATCGGTACCCCCCTTTTCTTGGAAGTTCTGTGAAATCAACCTGCCATTGTTGTCCAGGCCCATTACCCTTTCCAATCTGGCCCATTTCTAGTTTGGGAGTATTCTTTGGATTAGTTTGGAGGCAAAGTTCACACTGTTGAGTCACCTGTCTCACTGTGGTATATAAGTTTCTAGCTACAATATCTTTTATCAGATGCTTATACAGAGCCTCCATTCCCCAATGTCTCTTCCTATGTTCTTCCCGTATTAAATGCCACAGTAAATATGAGGGAACAATTAACTTTCCCTGTGGGGTATAAGCCCATCCCTCTTCATTATACGACCCTGCTAAGTCTGAAATGAGTTTCTGATCTTCCTTAGTATATTTTGGTTTATCTTGTAGGGAAATATGCCTATCGGGAATTAAAGCCCCTGCCACTCTTATTTTCATTTTGGCCACTTGTTTTGCCTCTCTATCCGCCAGTTCATTCCCTTTTTCCAAATCTGAGCTCACTCTCTGGTGTGCCTTAATATGCACAATTGCCACTTTCTCAGGGAGTTGAACAGCTGCTAGTAACTTCAGAATTTCTTCTGCATGTTTGATATTTTTCCCTTGGGAGTTCAATAAACCTCTTTCTTTCCAAATTGCTCCATGTGCGTGTACAACTCCAAAAGCATATTTTGAGTCTGTGTAAATGTTTACAGTTTTGCCCTGAGCCAACTTCAGAGCTCGAGTTAGGGCAATTATTTCTGCCTTTTGTGTGGAGGTGTTCATGGGCAAAGGTCCTGACTCTATTACCTCTTGACTGGTGGTGATGGCGTATCCAGCGTGTCGATTGCCATTCAGGACATAGCTGCTCCCGTCTGTGAACCAGTTTTCTCCATTTTCTATGGGGCTATCCTTTAAGTCTGGGCGACTTGCGTATGTCGCTTCAATAGTTTCTAGGCAGTCATGATGCACTGGCTCTCCTGTGTTTCCACTGAGAAAAGAAGCTGGGTTGACAATGTTAGTAACCACGATTTCCACATCATCCTGTTCCACTATTACAGCTTGATATCGCAGGAATCTTTGTGGAGATAGCCAGTGTCCACCCTTTGCTTCCAATACTGCCGACACTGCATGGGACACAAAAACAGTCATTTTCTGGCCCAGGGTGAATTTTCGGGCTTCCTGTATATTTAGTATCACAGCCGCAACTGCCCTTAGGCATCCAGGCCAGCCCTTTGCAGTCGCGTCTAACTGTTTAGAGAGGTAGCCAACTGCCCGACGATACGGACCTAGCTCCTGTGCCAATATTCCTAGGGCAATGCCCTGTTTCTCATGAGAGAAAAGGAGAAACGGCTTACCCACATCCGGGAGTCCTAAGGCCGGGGCTGACATCAGAGCCTTCTTTAGTTGTTCAAAAGCTTGTTCGGCCTCTTTATTCCATTCGAGGTGTTTCTGCTCAGTCGCTGTCAGCGCATATAATGGTTTAACAAGCAGTCCATAATTGTAGATCCACAATCGACACCACCCTGTCATTCCCAGAAAGGTTCGCAATTCCTTTACCATCTGGGGTTTTTTAGTTTGGCATATCACCTCTTTGCGGGCCTGCCCCAAAGTTCTCTGTCCCGCACTGATTTCATAGCCCAAATAATTCACTTTACGCTGCATTACCTGAGCCTTCTTCCTAGACACCCTGTATCCTTGAAGCCCTAAGAAATTCAACAGACTCACCGTCCATGCCATACAATCTTCCTTTGTGTTGGTAGCGATCAGAATGTCATCCACATACTGTAACAATTTTCCTTTCTCGGACGGGGCTTCCCAGGATTCCAGGTCTCTCGCAAGCTGATTGCCGAAAATGGTAGGACTATTCTTAAACCCTTGCGGCAACACCGTCCAAGTGAGCTGGGTCCTTCGACCACTTTTAGGATTTTCCCACTCAAATGCAAACAACTTTTGACTGGCTTCGTGGAGAGGGAGGCAAAAGAAAGCATCCTTTAAATCTAGAACAGTAAACCAGATTAATTCAGATGCCAATGCAGTCAGTAGGGTATACGGATTTGCCACGACTGGGTAGAGATCCTCAGTAATCCTGTTCACTGCGCGCAAGTCTTGAACCACCCTATATGACCCATCGGACTTCCGAATAGGTAATATAGGAGTATTGAATTCAGACTCACATTCCTTTAATAGTCCTAGCTGCAAAAATTTTTCTATCACTGGCCGGATTCCTTCCCTGTCCTCTTTCTTTAGAGGATATTGTTTAATTCTTACCGGTCGTTGACCTTCCTTTATCTTAACTTCAACAGGTGGAGCATTTTTCGCTCTTCCAGGCACATCAGTAGCCCAGACTCCTGGATACACTTGGTTCAGAATTTCCTCATCGATTTTCCCTTCTGAGGGGAGACTAGTTAGGACTAGACTTAATGCTTGTGTATATTGTTGATCCTTTACCTCCAAAGTAATTTCCCCTTTTTCAAACGTGATCTTTGCTCCTAATTGTTCCAACAAATCTCTCCCCAAAAGTGCCTTTGGAGAGTTGGGCATATATAAGAACTTGTGGATACCCCATTGCTTTCCCAATTTATACTTTAAAGGTTTGCAAAAATACGCCTTTTCACTTTGGCCAGTTGCTCCCTGTACTACAACGTAATCATCTCCTAAAGGAATTAAGGCTTGATTTAAAACCGAATATGTTGCTCCTGTATCTATCAAAAACTTCACTTGCTGCTGCTTTTCCCCTAGCTTAATTGTAACCAGTGGATCCGCTAGGGTAGATTCCCCAGGTTCCCGTCAGTCTTCTATTACATTGGCTATCTTCACATTCGCTGAGGTTTTCCGACCCCCTTCCCTGTTTCTAGGACATTCCCTTTTCCAATGACCAAAGCCCCTGCATATAGCGCACTGATCCCTTTCCAATCGAGACGAATCTCGCCTACCACCTCTCCGTTCCCCTTTTTCTTGAATGGCAGCTATCAATTTCTTTTGTCCCCGTCGATATTCTTCTTCTCTATTACTAAACACCCTCCACGCTTCATCCAACAATATCTCTAAGTTTCTACCTTCTGTAGAACGCAGCTTTTGAAGTTTTCGCCTTATGTCCCCTGCAGATTGACCCAGGAATAAAGAAACTAATTGCTGGATCCCTACCTCAGACCCAGGGTCCAGCGGCGTGTTACGACGCATCACATCCCTCAGCCGATCCAGGAACTCAGACGGGGACTCAGAAGGAGTTTGCTTAACTGCATATAAAGCTGACCAGTTTATAGTTTTGGGAATTGCTCTTTCCATTCCCTTCGAAACCCATTCCTGATATTCCTGTAATCTTTGCATATGTGCCGATCTATTAGCATCCCACTTTGGGTCTTGGAGGGGGAAATGTTCCTTAACATCCCCTCCTGTAATTTTATAATGATCTTCGGCCAAATTTCCTGCTGTTTTCAGAACTAGCTGTTTTTCAGTTTCAGTCAAATATTCCAATAATAATTGTATATCATTCCAATCGGGATTGTGTTGTTTTACGATAAATTGGAAATGCCTGGCTACACTTATCGGGTCACTTCTATAATCCTTTGCAATCTTTCTCCACTCTCCCAAATCAGCAGTGGAGAAAGGCACTTTAATTAGCATTGTTCCACCATCTGGCCCCACCGCCTCTTGGAGGGGTGCTTGTAAAGTAGTCAGGGCAGACTTCTGCCGAGTGTGGGAAGATACAGGGCTATCAGGAGGATTAAAAGCTCCTTCTGAATCCACATCCTTGTCCCGTGCCCGGGGGGGAGGTTTAAACAAGTCATCTAAGTCTTGTTCTGGGGCTTGGTGAACTTTGTCTGCCTTTGTACACCTCTGCCCAATGCTGCAGGAAGAACAGCATCTTTTTAGTTTACTTCTACCCCCTTTATTTTCTCGCTCCAATGCGAGTACCATAGGGTCCTGTGGGGGTATTATCCCACAGTCCCTTTGCCACTCCGGATGGTTTCGCAGAGTGAAAAACATATCTTATGATACTTCATCCCATTTCCCTTCTCTTCTCAAGAACAGCATAAGCTGTAACAAAGTATTATAATCCAATGTTCCATTAAATGGCCACTTAACTTCGCCCTCTAACTTATACAATGGCCACCACTGATTACAATATTTAATGAGGGTCTTTTTACTTTCTGTGCTTCCCTTCCCTACAATATCCTTCCAATGGGCGAGTATACAACCCAGAGGACTTTTTTTCAGTATCCCTCCTTGGGTGTTACCCATTTTCAATATACTCTTAAGGGATTTAAACTGACTTTTAAATTCTCTTTTCACGCCTGTCTGCCACACTCTCACTTATTCTCACTCAATTCCACTCTCACGGACGTCCATGCACTCAGAGAAAATCACACACACATCACTTCACACAAACACTATGGTTCGACAAATTCAAATCGGTAGTCTATTCCAAATGCCTTATTGCCATAACCAAAATCAATACCAAAAGAAAGCTAACATAGCATCGCTCCAGTTAACAACCTTCTAGCAGCTGCAAATATCTTGTAAATTACAAGAGGCCCGCTTACCCTTCTCCTGCTTCTCATATACCGGTCATTAGCAGGTCCATCCTGGCTCCCAACAATGGGATACAGCGGTTACCTCAAACTCAGTCGATCTATCCCCGAGATCGCTACCGGCCGCTCTATCAGCCAGCGAGTTTCCCAATTGCAGTCCCAAACTGCACTCCCAAACCCTACAGGTACCGAACCCACGGGCACTATGCTGCACGCCAGACGTCTCTGCGCGATTTATCAGCAGCCCCGAATGTGCGTACGCTTAAATCCCTTCGTTAAACATACCGTTAAATCCGCAGCTTAAAGAGGCTGTTGTCCACTCCCGCGGTGATCGGCCGGCAGCGGAGACTCCTCCGAGTAAAATGCTCGGGGCGCGCCTAGGAGCGTCCGCTCCGCAGTCGGTCCCGCAGCCGATGGAGATCCTCCTGGCTGGCTCGCCAAAACTGACGTGCGGAAAGCAGACTCCACAATCTGTAAGATTGTAAAGTAGGTATGTTTATTCAGCGCTGGGCAGCACGGGTGAGTAGTCCCGCCAAAACCGTGTGCGCCTGATACGAAAACTTGCTCTGTTTTTATAAGACAACTTATTACATATTCATAATATGATGTAATACGCCTATACATATGCATTACCTATCCCCGCTTTGTATTAAAATTAGTTCTGCAAGTCATTTCCATATCTCTCTCCCGACTGAGTTTGCGCAGTGTCCCCTGGTGGTGGTCGTCAGGGGTCCTGAGGATGAAGGCAGGTGAGTCTTCCTCGTGACCCCCACATCTGGCGCAGGCTCAGTAACGTCCTGCTCTTTGTCCAAACCGCAGAACCAGCTTTGGCTTGTTCTTGCAAGGTTGTAATCTTTCTTTGGACTTATATGATCATAAAGCTGGACTTATATGGTCATGAAGCCCTTAACTCCCGTACACCTTATCACAGTACCCAAGCAAACCGTGTAAGATTTGGCAAACAGCTTAAATTTTGCAATTTTTACCCTAAACAGCTAAACAGACTATTACAATTGTTAAACTCTACCCTATCTCTTACCCCCCCCCCTCTCACCATGACAGTGTAATCTTCAGTTCTCCCTTCCTTTCTCCCTTAGCTTGAAAACAGCTTTTCTATTTCTGTCCCCATCTGCAAACAGTTCCACAAGAACATCATAGGGAAAGGAGGTGCCAACATCAAGAAGGGGAGATATTGTTCCTAACTCAAGTGCTCGTGATGATCACTGCCTGCAGCAAAATCCCACTGGATGCTCTCTCCTGCTCATCGGTGATGTCCAATATAGCCTGCAAGGGCTTTGCTTCTGACATGGGACGCTTCTGAGATGATTTTTTTTTTTTTTTTTTTTCCCTTTGTGGCAGATCCGTAAAGCAAGCAACACCAATAATTGATCTCCCAGCAAAGAACAGCAACTCGGAGACAATTGTTATCACAGGCAAGAGGGCAAACTGCGAGGCTGCTCGCCACAGGATAACATCACTTTGGAAGGACCTACAGAAGATGTGCATGTGGCTCAGGAACAGATTGAAGCCATGGTCAAGGAACTGGTGAGCTGGAGTTACTAGTTCCAGGAAGAACCTGGGGGAAGAAGGGGCAACAGAGCAGAGGTGATGAGGTGTTTGTCACATCCCTATGATGTCTTGACGTGCTTAATCGAACTTGCAGAAGACAAATTGTGTGGCAGGTGGATGACACCCCTTGGTTATGAAACTCATCCATAGCATTCTTGAAAAGTCAGCATTAATTGTTTTTGGTGCAGAGAAGGAAGGATTCTCTTTGTTATAGCCGGAGAGGCACATAAGTAAGTCTTTTCAATGTTTCATGAGCACAGTGCTCTCTTCTCAAAGCAGAGGAATGCTTGTGCTCTGCTTAATAGCAGAAGTGCTTGTAGCTGACCGCTGGTGAGTCAGTGCCAATGCTTGGCAGTAGGCAGTTACTTAGGGCACGAGACAGAAGCGGTGGCCTGTCCTACCTGGCCCTATATAATATAATATATAATAATTGTACATACATACATATATATATCTATAAAAAATAGAATTCTTTTTAGATCAACGGGATGGATTACGCAATAATCAAGGTTGACCACCAATTCCACCGACACCTCATTGGCAAGAACGGAGCTAACAGTAAGTGGAGTGCCTTTCTAGTCCTTCCCATGCTCACGCTCTTCGTGTTTAGTAGATGGTATCAGGGGCTCTGTAGCTCACCCAGTGTGCTGTCTCCATCACATTTCCTCTGCTTTTCTGGAGTGGTGGTGGTAGTACAAGGAGAGAAATGGGCCGTGAGGCCTTGCGATGCCTTTAACGTGTGAAAGTACCTTGGGAGCCTGAACAGTAGTGGAATTACTTTGATGTGTCCTGGAGGAAGTTGGTTTTTTTTTGTCCCCACACGTTGCTCTGTGCGAATGACATTTTAGCAGCCAGTTGTGGGTGGTGGAAATCTCCTTGGTGAGCTTCTCCCTGTAGAGGAATGAAGGCGGTGGGTTGATTTGCACTGATAACATGCAGCTGTGGCCTTGCCTCAGAGGCAGTGGGTTGATTGACATGGACGATGTGGAGGTGTAGCTGGTTCCCGCTAAGTGGTTAAATAGCCCTGTGGCTTGTGGGAGAGGGTGTCAGATGGAGGAGGAGCAGTGTGGTCTGGCCTCTGGAGGAAGGTGCTACAGCTCCGGCAGTAGAATATGGCCAACGGTAAAGCCTTGTTGCGGTCTGCTAGTTTGATAGCACTGCAACATGTCCCCAGCAAAGAGTTTGGGGTAGAAATGAATGATTATCCTCTGCTCTAAATGTGATACTGTTTGGGGAAGAAACACGCCTCGCTCTGACAAGCGAACAATTGGCTCTGTAGATGCCACGGTATTTACTTGTACAGGTTCTCGTGTGGCACAGGTCTGCTCTCGCTGAACTCCAGGGTGAAGAGGCAATTTCCCCTGTCTCAACCGTACCCCACTGAGCCCTTCCCAGAGGCGGGTTTACTTCTTCAACAGCCTCTGAGCAGTGATAATCAAGGTGCCTTGCTTCCAAGTCTTTGCCTAGCAGACTGCGTCACCACAGTCCTTGCCTTGAAGTTAACGGGATTAAGGATCTGTACAAGGTGTCTGTGCGCATTCCCCCGGACAACGAGAAGAGCAACCTGATCGGAATTGAAGGAGACCCACAGGGGGTCCCACAGGCCAAGAAAGAGCTGCTGGAACTCGCTTCCCGTATGGTGGGTGAGTAGGATGTGATGTTTGGGAGACTGCAGGGTTTGGGCTCTCGTGTTCCCTTGTAACCTTCTGGTGCGGGTGTGTGCCCCTTGCCCACCGAGCACTTGGATCTCATGACAAGTGCAAGTTCCTCTTCACAAATGTCTTCCTCTGTTCCCTCGGGTAGCCCTTCTCTGTCAACGCAGAGTGAATTTTGTCTAGAGAAAAGAGGGACAGTGCTGGCAAGTAAACTGTCGGGCAGCAAACCGCTAAGTAAAAGTAGATGGCTCTCCGGCTGAACACTCAGCGTGCCCTCTCTTCCCATCAGGAAAATGAACACACTGCGGACCTAATCATTGAGCAGAAATTCCACCGGACCATCATTGGGCAGAAGGGTGAGCGGATCTGGGAAATCCGGGAGAAATTCCCAGAGGTAAGGCTTTTTAGGAGATGAGGAATCCAGAGGGGTTATTTCCTACGTGGGTAGTAGGCCTGTCGTCACAGAAGTCGTAACTTTAGTGGCTCTGTAGCGCAACTGTCTGAGAAGATAGTTCTTTTAGCCAGAGGCCGCTAACACGGTTACCCTTTTCTGAATGGGAAAAGGGGATGTGTAGGATCCCCCCAACCTTTGCATGTGTCTGACACAAGGGTTCTTGCTTTTGCTTGAGCTAACTATAAATGACCACTCCTGCAGGTTATCATCAACTTCCCAGACCCTGCTGCACACAAGAGTGACATCGTCCAGCTCCGAGGTCCCAAAAATGAGGTGGACAAGTGCACCGAATACATGCAAAAGATGGTGGCAGACCTGGTAAGGAGGTCTTCTGCCTGCTGTTCCCTCCTACGTGCCTGGAGAACCCTGGGGCAAAGCAGAGCTCTACTGGCTTGGGTAGAGCTAAAACACCTCAAGAGGAGGGAGCTGTCGACACTGTTTTGGCTGAATGGAGGCAGGGGGGTAGTACCTGTTATGTGAAGGCTATAGGGGAACGTACTTGCCTTTGTGTATTCTTACAAGTCCCTCGTATAGAGAACTTCCTTGGGTCTAAGCCTATTTTCAAAAGCTCGTTTATCAGAGTTCCTGAAGTCGGGCCTCACTTGCCACGACAGTGTAATCTTCAGTTCTCCCTTCCTTTCTCCCTTAGCTTGAAAACAGCTTTTCTATTTCTGTCCCCATCTGCAAACAGTTCCACAAGAACATCATAGGGAAAGGAGGTGCCAACATCAAGAAGGGGAGATATTGTTCCTAACTCAAGTGCTCGTGATGATCACTGCCTGCAGCAAAATCCCACTGGATGCTCTCTCCTGCTCATCGGTGATGTCCAATATAGCCTGCAAGGGCTTTGCTTCTGACATGGGATGCTTCTGAGATGATTTTTTTTTTTTTTTTTCCCTTTGTGGCAGATCCGTAAAGCAAGCAACACCAATAATTGATCTCCCAGCAAAGAACAGCAACTCGGAGACAATTGTTATCACAGGCAAGAGGGCAAACTGCGAGGCTGCTCGCCACAGGATAACATCACTTTGGAAGGACCTACAGAAGATGTGCATGTGGCTCAGGAACAGATTGAAGCCATGGTCAAGGAACTGGTGAGCTGGAGTTACTAGTTCCAGGAAGAACCTGGGGGAAGAAGGGGCAACAGAGCAGAGGTGATGAGGTGTTTGTCACATCCCTATGATGTCTTGACGTGCTTAATCGAACTTGCAGAAGACAAATTGTGTGGCAGGTGGATGACACCCCTTGGTTATGAAACTCATCCATAGCATTCTTGAAAAGTCAGCATTAATTTTTTTGGTGCAGAGAAGGAAGGATTCTCTTTGTTATAGCCGGAGAGGCACATAAGTAAGTCTTTTCAATGTTTCATGAGTACAGTGCTCTCTTCTCAAAGCAGAGGAATGCTTGTGCTCTGCTTAATAGCAGAAGTGCTTGGAGCTGACCGCTGGTGAGTCAGTGCCAATGCTTGGCAGTAGGCAGTTACTTAGGGCACGAGACAGAAGCGGTGGCCTGTCCTACCTGGCCCTATTTAATATAATATATAATAATTGTACATACATACATATATATATCTATAAAAAATAGAATTCTTTTTAGATCAACGGGATGGATTACGCAATAATCAAGGTTGACCACCAATTCCACCGACACCTCATTGGCAAGAACGGAGCTAACAGTAAGTGGAGTGCCTTTCTAGTCCTTCCCATGCTCACGCTCTTCGTGTTTAGTAGATGGTATCAGGGGCTCTGTAGCTCACCCAGTGTGCTGTCTCCATCACATTTCCTCTGCTTTTCTGGAGTGGTGGTGGTAGTACAAGGAGAGAAATGGGCCGTGAGGCCTTGCGATGGCTTTAACGTGTGAAAGTACCTTGGGAGCCTGAACAGTAGTGGAATTACTTTGATGTGTCCTGGAGGAAGTTGGTTTTTTTTTGTCCCCACACGTTGCTCTGTGCGAATGACATTTTAGCAGCCAGTTGTGGGTGGTGGAAATCTGCTTGGTGAGCTTCTCCCTGTAGAGGAATGAAGGTGGTGGGTTGATTTGCACTGATAACATGCAGCTGTGGCCTTGCCTCAGAGGCAGTGGGTTGATTGACATGGACGATGTGGAGGTGTAGCTGGTTCCCGCTAAGTGGTTAAATAGCCCTGTGGCTTGTGGGAGAGGGTGTCAGATGGAGGAGGAGCAGTGTGGTCTGGCCTCTGGAGGAAGGTGCTACAGCTCCGGCAGTAGAATATGGCCAACGGTAAAGCCTTGTTGCGGTCTGCTAGTTTGATAGCACTGCAACATGTCCCCAGCAAAGAGTTTGGGGTAGAAATGAATGATTATCCTCTGCTCTAAATGTGATACTGTTTGGGGAAGAAACACGCCTCGCTCTGACAAGCGAACAATTGGCTCTGTAGATGCCACGGTATTTACTTGTACAGGTTCTCGTGTGGCACAGGTCTGCTCTCGCTGAACTCCAGGGTGAAGAGGCAATTTCCCCTGTCTCAACCGTACCCCACTGAGCCCTTCCCAGAGGCGGGTTTACTTCTTCAACAGCCTCTGAGCAGTGATAATCAAGGTGCCTTGCTTCCAAGTCTTTGCCTAGCAGACTGCGTCACCACAGTCCTTGCCTTGAAGTTAACGGGATTAAGGATCTGTACAAGGTGTCTGTGCGCATTCCCCCGGACAACGAGAAGAGCAACCTGATCGGAATTGAAGGAGACCCACAGGGGGTCCCACAGGCCAAGAAAGAGCTGCTGGAACTCGCTTCCCGTATGGTGGGTGAGTAGGATGTGATGTTTGGGAGACTGCAGGGTTTGGGCTCTCGTGTTCCCTTGTAACCTTCTGGTGCGGGTGTGTGCCCCTTGCCCACCGAGCACTTGGATCTCATGACAAGTGCAAGTTCCTCTTCACAAATGTCTTCCTCTGTTCCCTCGGGTAGCCCTTCTCTGTCAACGCAGAGTGAATTTTGTCTAGAGAAAAGAGGGACAGTGCTGGCAAGTAAACTGTCGGGCAGCAAACCGCTAAGTAAAAGTAGATGGCTCTCTGGCTGAACACTCAGCGTGCCCTCTGTTCCCATCAGGAAAATGAACACACTGCGGACCTAATCATTGAGCAGAAATTCCACCGGACCATCATTGGGCAGAAGGGTGAGCGGATCTGGGAAATCCGGGAGAAATTCCCAGAGGTAAGGCTTTTTAGGAGATGAGGAATCCAGAGGGGTTATTTCCTACGTGGGTAGTAGGCCTGTCGTCACAGAAGTCGTAACTTTAGTGGCTCTGTAGCGCAACTGTCTGAGAAGATAGTTCTTTTAGCCAGAGGCCGCTAACACGGTTACCCTTTTCTGAATGGGAAAAGGGGATGTGTAGGATCCCCCCAACCTTTGCATGTGTCTGACACAAGGGTTCTTGCTTTTGCTTGAGCTAACTATAAATGACCACTCCTGCAGGTTATCATCAACTTCCCAGACCCTGCTGCACACAAGAGTGACATCGTCCAGCTCCGAGGTCCCAAAAATGAGGTGGACAAGTGCACCGAATACATGCAAAAGATGGTGGCAGACCTGGTAAGGAGGTCTTCTGCCTGCTGTTCCCTCCTACGTGCCTGGAGAACCCTGGGGCAAAGCAGAGCTCTACTGGCTTGGGTAGAGCTAAAACACCTCAAGAGGAGGGAGCTGTCGACGCTGTTTTGGCTGAATGGAGGCAGGGGGGTAGTACCTGTTATGTGAAGGCTATAGGGGAACGTACTTGCCTTTGTGTATTCTTACAAGTCCCTCGTATAGAGAACTTCCTTGGGTCTAAGCCTATTTTCAAAAGCTCGTTTATCAGAGTTCCTGAAGTCGGGCCTCACTTGCCACTGACGTGCGGAAAGCAGACTCCACAATCTGTAAGATTGTAAAGTAGGTATGTTTATTCAGCGCTGGGCAGCACGGGGGAGTAGTCCCGCCAAAACCGTGTGCGCCTGATACGAAAACTTGCTCTGTTTTTATAAGACAACTTATTACATATTCATAATATGATGTAATACGCCTATACATATGCATTACCTATCCCCGCTTTGTATTAAAATTAGTTCTGCAAGTCATTTCCATATCTCTCTCCCGACTGAGTTTGCGCAGTGTCCCCTGGTGGTGGTCGTCAGGGGTCCTGAGGATGAAGGCAGGTGAGTCTTCCTCGTGACCCCCACATCTGGCGCAGGCTCAGTAACGTCCTGCTCTTTGTCCAAACCGCAGAACCAGCTTTGGCTTGTTCTTGCAAGGTTGTAATCTTTCTTTGGACTTATATGGTCATAAAGCTGGACTTATATGGTCATGAAGCCCTTTACTCCCGTACACCTTATCACAGTACCCAAGCAAACCGTGTAAGATTTGGCAAACAGCTTAAATTTTGCAATTTTTACCCTAAACAGCTAAACAGACTATTACAATTGTTAAACTCTACCCTATCTCTTACCCCCCCCCCTCAGTCCCCCCTTTTCAAATAAATTAGTAAATTCTTTTACTCAGACTCGAAGTATTGATTAGATTCTAATTTTTGTCGCAGTTGATTTCTCTTCCATTCGCTATAGGAATTTCCAGTTCCCTTAAAACACCAAAATCCACAACGGACAGCTATACTAATAATTAAAAATAGAAAGACAATTACAATGATCATTACAAATAATTGTTTTAACCATGTTAGATTGGGCAACCAGGATGTCAATTTCTCCCATAATTCAAAAAAAACTCCAAGAAGTGTTGTCTTGTGTCACTTTATGTAGAATATTTACTTGTTTCCTTATTTCTTGGAGGTCCTCGGTGATTCGCCAGCTCTGATCTGCATACATGCAACAATCTACATTGATCACAGTGCATACCCCTCCTTGAAAGGCTAATAGCAAATCTAAGGCCATACGATTCTGTGATACTATTTTCGATAAGTCAGTAACTTCCTCCTGGAGTGCCAGGAGGGCATCAACTGTTCTATTTTCCACTGTTTCTATTACAGCTGAGATGTTTATTATTGCCTTTTCCAACTCACTAACCCCTAAAAACGGAATGAACCATCGCGCAAAACTGTGGAAACTCGTTGGTCTGTTTATGAGGGGGTTATTTACAACGTTTCGTTTTTTCCTTATGGGGGGTTGTATTAACCTGTCAATGATAGTAATATTGGGGACCAGACCTCCCAGAGTGCATGCTCCTCGCCATCCTATGGGCAAGACTTTATGAGCCGTTGTGCCACACAACCAATACCACCCTGTCCCTTGTGGGGTCGGGAGACCGGTATAGTTCAATTTCAAAAATCCCAAATCTCTACCTGTCATATTTAATGTACGACTTCTGTTACAATTTAGGTGTTCTCCCATAAACAGCCCTTTTCCCGAACTTACCAGGCAGTTATCCCCTAATATGCTGGTCTCTTCAACAGTTATTTTTAGTCCCTGTCTCCACTTAACCTGAGGGTCTGTGCTCCAGATTGTATTTCCCCAAAAGGAGCCGTCTTGGCGGTTCATTAGGGAAACTGGCAGTGGGATGCCTATTAACGGTATCTCATAACCAGCATGTCTTGGTATTTGGGTACAGATCCAGCAATCTGTTTTATTTAAAATTTTGGTGATGTTTTGAATCGCCTGTACATACCAGTTCTCTTGCCAGGCCGCTGTGTCTATCACCTGTAAAATTATCAGAATCATGTTAAATTTAACCCACATCCTATCTTTTTAGCTTGAGCTTTAATGGCCCTTGAATTTCTGATGTCCAAAGCTTTTGTGGCGACTTCTTCACACGGGTATGATGAATCCAGGAATTCTGTTCTTTAATTTTGATTGCTGTGAAGGAGGTGAGGAGTACTTGGTATGGTCCTTCCCACTGTGGTTTCAAGGTTTTTTCTGCAAGAGACTTTACATATACATAATCTCCAGGTTGAATATCATGTACAGGCCCATCCAGACCCCTTCCTCGGGTTCCAATTACATGTTTTCCAATTTTATTGAGCTGTTTGCTCAATGCCACCATATAGGAAGTCATAATTTCGTCCCCAATTTGCATTGATGTCCCCTTTTGTATTCCATAGGGGCGTCCATACAGAATTTCAAAAGGGCTCAGTCCTTCCCTTGCCCTCGGTCTTGTCCGTATACGCAAAAGGGCTAAAGGGAGAGACTGAGGCCATGGCAAGTTTGCTTCTTGTCCCAATTTTACAATTTGCTGTTTGATTAAGTGGTTCATTTTCTCCACTTGGCCACTCGACTGAGGGCGATATGGGGTGTGAAGTTGCCAATCTATACCTAAATGGTGGCTGGTTTGTTGCACTATTTTTGAAACAAAGTGTGGTCCTCTGTCAGAGGATATGGTTGCTGGAACCCCAAAACGCGGTATTATTTCTTGTATTAGTATTTTAGTTACCTCCCGAGCCTTGGCAGTTCTGGTTGGGAACGCTTCTGGCCAACCTGAAAAGGTATCAGTTAATACCAGCAAATATCGGTACCCCCCTTTTCTTGGAAGTTCTGTGAAATCAACCTGCCATTGTTGTCCAGGCCCATTACCCTTTCCAATCTGGCCCATTTCTAGTTTGGGAGTATTCTTTGGATTAGTTTGGAGGCAAAGTTCACACTGTTGAGTCACCTGTCTCACTGTGGTATATAAGTTTCTAGCTACAATATCTTTTATCAGATGCTTATACAGAGCCTCCATTCCCCAATGTCTCTTCCTATGTTCTTCCCGTATTAAATGCCACAGTAAATATGAGGGAACAATTAACTTTCCCTGTGGGGTATAAGCCCATCCCTCTTCATTATACGACCCTGCTAAGTCTGAAATGAGTTTCTGATCTTCCTTAGTATATTTTGGTTTATCTTGTAGGGAAATATGCCTATCGGGAATTAAAGCCCCTGCCACTCTTATTTTCATTTTGGCCACTTGTTTTGCCTCTCTATCCGCCAGTTCATTCCCTTTTTCCAAATCTGAGCTCACTCTCTGGTGTGCCTTAATATGCACAATTGCCACTTTCTCAGGGAGTTGAACAGCTGCTAGTAACTTCAGAATTTCTTCTGCATGTTTGATATTTTTCCCTTGGGAGTTCAATAAACCTCTTTCTTTCCAAATTGCTCCATGTGCGTGTACAACTCCAAAAGCATATTTTGAGTCTGTGTAAATGTTTACAGTTTTGCCCTGAGCCAACTTCAGAGCTCGAGTTAGGGCAATTATTTCTGCCTTTTGTGTGGAGGTGTTCATGGGCAAAGGTCCTGACTCTATTACCTCTTGACTGGTGGTGATGGCGTATCCAGCGTGTCGATTGCCATTCAGGACATAGCTGCTCCCGTCTGTGAACCAGTTTTCTCCATTTTCTATGGGGCTATCCTTTAAGTCTGGGCGACTTGCGTATGTCGCTTCAATAGTTTCTAGGCAGTCATGATGCACTGGCTCTCCTGTGTTTCCACTGAGAAAAGAAGCTGGGTTGACAATGTTAGTAACCACGATTTCCACATCATCCTGTTCCACTATTACAGCTTGATATCGCAGGAATCTTTGTGGAGATAGCCAGTGTCCACCCTTTGCTTCCAATACTGCCGACACTGCATGGGACACAAAAACAGTCATTTTCTGGCCCAGGGTGAATTTTCGGGCTTCCTGTATATTTAGTATCACAGCCGCAACTGCCCTTAGGCATCCAGGCCAGCCCTTTGCAGTCGCGTCTAACTGTTTAGAGAGGTAGCCAACTGCCCGACGATACGGACCTAGCTCCTGTGCCAATATTCCTAGGGCAATGCCCTGTTTCTCATGAGAGAAAAGGAGAAACGGCTTACCCACATCCGGGAGTCCTAAGGCCGGGGCTGACATCAGAGCCTTCTTTAGTTGTTCAAAAGCTTGTTCGGCCTCTTTATTCCATTCGAGGTGTTTCTGCTCAGTCGCTGTCAGCGCATATAATGGTTTAACAAGCAGTCCATAATTGTAGATCCACAATCGACACCACCCTGTCATTCCCAGAAAGGTTCGCAATTCCTTTACCATCTGGGGTTTTTTAGTTTGGCATATCACCTCTTTGCGGGCCTGCCCCAAAGTTCTCTGTCCCGCACTGATTTCATAGCCCAAATAATTCACTTTACGCTGCATTACCTGAGCCTTCTTCCTAGACACCCTGTATCCTTGAAGCCCTAAGAAATTCAACAGACTCACCGTCCATGCCATACAATCTTCCTTTGTGTTGGTAGCGATCAGAATGTCATCCACATACTGTAACAATTTTCCTTTCTCGGACGGGGCTTCCCAGGATTCCAGGTCTCTCGCAAGCTGATTGCCGAAAATGGTAGGACTATTCTTAAACCCTTGCGGCAACACCGTCCAAGTGAGCTGGGTCCTTCGACCACTTTTAGGATTTTCCCACTCAAATGCAAACAACTTTTGACTGGCTTCGTGGAGAGGGAGGCAAAAGAAAGCATCCTTTAAATCTAGAACAGTAAACCAGATTAATTCAGATGCCAATGCAGTCAGTAGGGTATACGGATTTGCCACGACTGGGTAGAGATCCTCAGTAATCCTGTTCACTGCGCGCAAGTCTTGAACCACCCTATATGACCCACCGGACTTCCGAATAGGTAATATAGGAGTATTGAATTCAGACTCACATTCCTTTAATAGTCCTAGCTGCAAAAATTTTTCTATCACTGGCCGGATTCCTTCCCTGTCCTCTTTCTTTAGAGGATATTGTTTAATTCTTACCGGTCGTTGACCTTCCTTTATCTTAACTTCAACAGGTGGAGCATTTTTCGCTCTTCCAGGCACATCAGTAGCCCAGACTCCTGGATACACTTGGTTCAGAATTTCCTCATCGATTTTCCCTTCTGAGGGGAGACTAGTTAGGACTAGACTTAATGCTTGTGTATATTGTTGATCCTTTACCTCCAAAGTAATTTCCCCTTTTTCAAACGTGATCTTTGCTCCTAATTGTTCCAACAAATCTCTCCCCAAAAGTGCCTTTGGAGAGTTGGGCATATATAAGAACTTGTGGATACCCCATTGCTTTCCCAATTTATACTTTAAAGGTTTGCAAAAATACGCCTTTTCACTTTGGCCAGTTGCTCCCTGTACTACAACGTAATCATCTCCTAAAGGAATTAAGGCTTGATTTAAAACCGAATATGTTGCTCCTGTATCTATCAAAAACTTCACTTGCTGCTGCTTTTCCCCTAGCTTAATTGTAACCAGTGGATCCGCTAGGGTAGATTCCCCAGGTTCCCGTCAGTCTTCTATTACATTGGCTATCTTCACATTCGCTGAGGTTTTCCGACCCCCTTCCCTGTTTCTAGGACATTCCCTTTTCCAATGACCAAAGCCCCTGCATATAGCGCACTGATCCCTTTCCAATCGAGACGAATCTCGCCTACCACCTCTCCGTTCCCCTTTTTCTTGAATGGCAGCTATCAATTTCTTTTGTCCCCGTCGATATTCTTCTTCTCTATTACTAAACACCCTCCACGCTTCATCCAACAATATCTCTAAGTTTCTACCTTCTGTAGAACGCAGCTTTTGAAGTTTTCGCCTTATGTCCCCTGCAGATTGACCCAGGAATAAAGAAACTAATTGCTGGATCCCTACCTCAGACCCAGGGTCCAGCGGCGTGTTACGACGCATCACATCCCTCAGCCGATCCAGGAACTCAGACGGGGACTCAGAAGGAGTTTGCTTAACTGCATATAAAGCTGACCAGTTTATAGTTTTGGGAATTGCTCTTTCCATTCCCTTCGAAACCCATTCCTGATATTCCTGTAATCTTTGCATATGTGCCGATCTATTAGCATCCCACTTTGGGTCTTGGAGGGGGAAATGTTCCTTAACATCCCCTCCTGTAATTTTATAATGATCTTCGGCCAAATTTCCTGCTGTTTTCAGAACTAGCTGTTTTTCAGTTTCAGTCAAATATTCCAATAATAATTGTATATCATTCCAATCGGGATTGTGTTGTTTTACGATAAATTGGAAATGCCTGGCTACACTTATCGGGTCACTTCTATAATCCTTTGCAATCTTTCTCCACTCTCCCAAATCAGCAGTGGAGAAAGGCACTTTAATTAGCATTGTTCCACCATCTGGCCCCACCGCCTCTTGGAGGGGTGCTTGTAAAGTAGTCAGGGCAGACTTCTGCCGAGTGTGGGAAGATACAGGGCTATCAGGAGGATTAAAAGCTCCTTCTGAATCCACATCCTTGTCCCGTGCCCGGGGGGGAGGTTTAAACAAGTCATCTAAGTCTTGTTCTGGGGCTTGGTGAACTTTGTCTGCCTTTGTACACCTCTGCCCAATGCTGCAGGAAGAACAGCATCTTTTTAGTTTACTTCTACCCCCTTTATTTTCTCGCTCCAATGCGAGTACCATAGGGTCCTGTGGGGGTATTATCCCACAGTCCCTTTGCCACTCCGGATGGTTTCGCAGAGTGAAAAACATATCTTATGATACTTCATCCCATTTCCCTTCTCTTCTCAAGAACAGCATAAGCTGTAACAAAGTATTATAATCCAATGTTCCATTAAATGGCCACTTAACTTCGCCCTCTAACTTATACAATGGCCACCACTGATTACAATATTTAATGAGGGTCTTTTTACTTTCTGTGCTTCCCTTCCCTACAATATCCTTCCAATGGGCGAGTATACAACCCAGAGGACTTTTTTTCAGTATCCCTCCTTGGGTGTTACCCATTTTCAATATACTCTTAAGGGATTTAAACTGACTTTTAAATTCTCTTTTCACGCCTGTCTGCCACACTCTCACTTATTCTCACTCAATTCCACTCTCACGGACGTCCATGCACTCAGAGAAAATCACACACACATCACTTCACACAAACACTATGGTTCGACAAATTCAAATCGGTAGTCTATTCCAAATGCCTTATTGCCATAACCAAAATCAATACCAAAAGAAAGCTAACATAGCATCGCTCCAGTTAACAACCTTCTAGCAGCTGCAAATATCTTGTAAATTACAAGAGGCCCGCTTACCCTTCTCCTGCTTCTCATATACCGGTCATTAGCAGGTCCATCCTGGCTCCCAACAATGGGATACAGCGGTTACCTCAAACTCAGTCGATCTATCCCCGAGATCGCTACCGGCCGCTCTATCAGCCAGCGAGTTTCCCAATTGCAGTCCCAAACTGCACTCCCAAACCCTACAGGTACCGAACCCACGGGCACTATGCTGCACGCCAGACGTCTCTGCGCGATTTATCAGCAGCCCCGAATGTGCGTACGCTTAAATCCCTTCGTTAAACATACCGTTAAATCCGCAGCTTAAAGAGGCTGTTGTCCACTCCCGCGGTGATCGGCCGGCAGCGGAGACTCCTCCGAGTAAAATGCTCGGGGCGCGCCTAGGAGCGTCCGCTCCGCAGTCGGTCCCGCAGCCGATGGAGATCCTCCTGGCTGGCTCGCCAAAACTGACGTGCGGAAAGCAGACTCCACAATCTGTAAGATTGTAAAGTAGGTATGTTTATTCAGCGCTGGGCAGCACGGGTGAGTAGTCCCGCCAAAACCGTGTGCGCCTGATACGAAAACTTGCTCTGTTTTTATAAGACAACTTATTACATATTCATAATATGATGTAATACGCCTATACATATGCATTACCTATCCCCGCTTTGTATTAAAATTAGTTCTGCAAGTCATTTCCATATCTCTCTCCCGACTGAGTTTGCGCAGTGTCCCCTGGTGGTGGTCGTCAGGGGTCCTGAGGATGAAGGCAGGTGAGTCTTCCTCGTGATCCCCACATCTGGCGCAGGCTCAGTAACGTCCTGCTCTTTGTCCAAACCGCAGAACCAGCTTTGGCTTGTTCTTGCAAGGTTGTAATCTTTCTTTGGACTTATATGATCATAAAGCTGGACTTATATGGTCATGAAGCCCTTTACTCCCGTACACCTTATCACAGTACCCAAGCAAACCGTGTAAGATTTGGCAAACAGCTTAAATTTTGCAATTTTTACCCTAAACAGCTAAACAGACTATTACAATTGTTAAACTCTACCCTATCTCTTACCCCCCCCCCTCTCACCATGACAGTGTAATCTTCAGTTCTCCCTTCCTTTCTCCCTTAGCTTGAAAACAGCTTTTCTATTTCTGTCCCCATCTGCAAACAGTTCCACAAGAACATCATAGGGAAAGGAGGTGCCAACATCAAGAAGGGGAGATATTGTTCCTAACTCAAGTGCTCGTGATGATCACTGCCTGCAGCAAAATCCCACTGGATGCTCTCTCCTGCTCATCGGTGATGTCCAATATAGCCTGCAAGGGCTTTGCTTCTGACATGGGACGCTTCTGAGATGATTTTTTTTTTTTTTTTTTTTTTTCCCTTTGTGGCAGATCCGTTAAGCAAGCAACACCAATAATTGATCTCCCAGCAAAGAACAGCAACTCGGAGACAATTGTTATCACAGGCAAGAGGGCAAACTGCGAGGCTGCTCGCCACAGGATAACATCACTTTGGAAGGACCTACAGAAGATGTGCATGTGGCTCAGGAACAGATTGAAGCCATGGTCAAGGAACTGGTGAGCTGGAGTTACTAGTTCCAGGAAGAAACTGGGGGAAGAAGGGGCAACAGAGCAGAGGTGATGAGGTGTTTGTCACATCCCTATGATGTCTTGACGTGCTTAATCGAACTTGCAGAAGACAAATTGTGTGGCAGGTGGATGACACCCCTTGGTTATGAAACTCATCCATAGCATTCTTGAAAAGTCAGCATTAATTTTTTTGGTGCAGAGAAGGAAGGATTCTCTTTGTTATAGCCGGAGAGGCACATAAGTAAGTCTTTTCAATGTTTCATGAGTACAGTGCTCTCTTCTCAAAGCAGAGGAATGCTTGTGCTCTGCTTAATAGCAGAAGTGCTTGGAGCTGACCGCTGGTGAGTCAGTGCCAATGCTTGGCAGTAGGCAGTTACTTAGGGCACGAGACAGAAGCGGTGGCCTGTCCTACCTGGCCCTATTTAATATAATATATAATAATTGTACATACATACATATATATATCTATAAAAAATAGAATTCTTTTTAGATCAACGGGATGGATTACGCAATAATCAAGGTTGACCACCAATTCCACCGACACCTCATTGGCAAGAACGGAGCTAACAGTAAGTGGAGTGCCTTTCTAGTCCTTCCCATGCTCACGCTCTTCGTGTTTAGTAGATGGTATCAGGGGCTCTGTAGCTCACCCAGTGTGCTGTCTCCATCACATTTCCTCTGCTTTTCTGGAGTGGTGGTGGTAGTACAAGGAGAGAAATGGGCCGTGAGGCCTTGCGATGGCTTTAACGTGTGAAAGTACCTTGGGAGCCTGAACAGTAGTGGAATTACTTTGATGTGTCCTGGAGGAAGTTGGTTTTTTTTTGTCCCCACACGTTGCTCTGTGCGAATGACATTTTAGCAGCCAGTTGTGGGTGGCGGAAATCTGCTTGGTGAGCTTCTCCCTGTAGAGGAATGAAGGCGGTGGGTTGATTTGCACTGATAACATGCAGCTGTGGCCTTGCCTCAGAGGCAGTGGGTTGATTGACATGGACGATGTGCAGGTGTAGCTGGTTCCCGCTAAGTGGTTAAATAGCCCTGTGGCTTGTGGGAGAGGGTGTCAGATGGAGGAGGAGCAGTGTGGTCTGGCCTCTGGAGGAAGGTGCTACAGCTCCGGCAGTAGAATATGGCCAACGGTAAAGCCTTGTTGCGGTCTGCTAGTTTGATAGCACTGCAACATGTCCCCAGCAAAGAGTTTGGGGTAGAAATGAATGATTATCCTCTGCTCTAAATGTGATACTGTTTGGGGAAGAAACACGCCTCGCTCTGACAAGCGAACAATTGGCTCTGTAGATGCCACGGTATTTACTTGTACAGGTTCTCGTGTGGCACAGGTCTGCTCTCGCTGAACTCCAGGGTGAAGAGGCAATTTCCCCTGTCTCAACCGTACCCCACTGAGCCCTTCCCAGAGGCGGGTTTACTTCTTCAACAGCCTCTGAGCAGTGATAATCAAGGTGCCTTGCTTCCAAGTCTTTGCCTAGCAGACTGCGTCACCACAGTCCTTGCCTTGAAGTTAACGGGATTAAGGATCTGTACAAGGTGTCTGTGCGCATTCCCCCGGACAACGAGAAGAGCAACCTGATCGGAATTGAAGGAGACCCACAGGGGGTCCCACAGGCCAAGAAAGAGCTGCTGGAACTCGCTTCCCGTATGGTGGGTGAGTAGGATGTGATGTTTGGGAGACTGCAGGGTTTGGGCTCTCGTGTTCCCTTGTAACCTTCTGGTGCGGGTGTGTGCCCCTTGCCCACCGAGCACTTGGATCTCATGACAAGTGCAAGTTCCTCTTCACAAATGTCTTCCTCTGTTCCCTCGGGTAGCCCTTCTCTGTCAACGCAGAGTGAATTTTGTCTAGAGAAAAGAGGGACAGTGCTGGCAAGTAAACTGTCGGGCAGCAAACCGCTAAGTAAAAGTAGATGGCTCTCCGGCTGAACACTCAGCGTGCCCTCTGTTCCCATCAGGAAAATGAACACACTGCGGACCTAATCATTGAGCAGAAATTCCACCGGACCATCATTGGGCAGAAGGGTGAGCGGATCTGGGAAATCCGGGAGAAATTCCCAGAGGTAAGGCTTTTTAGGAGATGAGGAATCCAGAGGGGTTATTTCCTACGTGGGTAGTAGGCCTGTCGTCACAGAAGTCGTAACTTTAGTGGCTCTGTAGCGCAACTGTCTGAGAAGATAGTTCTTTTAGCCAGAGGCCGCTAACACGGTTACCCTTTTCTGAATGGGAAAAGGGGATGTGTAGGATCCCCCCAACCTTTGCATGTGTCTGACACAAGGGTTCTTGCTTTTGCTTGAGCTAACTATAAATGACCACTCCTGCAGGTTATCATCAACTTCCCAGACCCTGCTGCACACAAGAGTGACATCGTCCAGCTCCGAGGTCCCAAAAATGAGGTGGACAAGTGCACCGAATACATGCAAAAGATGGTGGCAGACCTGGTAAGGAGGTCTTCTGCCTGCTGTTCCCTCCTACGTGCCTGGAGAACCCTGGGGCAAAGCAGAGCTCTACTGGCTTGGGTAGAGCTAAAACACCTCAAGAGGAGGGAGCTGTCGACACTGTTTTGGCTGAATGGAGGCAGGGGGGTAGTACCTGTTATGTGAAGGCTATAGGGGAACGTACTTGCCTTTGTGTATTCTTACAAGTCCCTCGTATAGAGAACTTCCTTGGGTCTAAGCCTATTTTCAAAAGCTCGTTTATCAGAGTTCCTGAAGTCGGGCCTCACTTGCCACGACAGTGTAATCTTCAGTTCTCCCTTCCTTTCTCCCTTAGCTTGAAAACAGCTTTTCTATTTCTGTCCCCATCTGCAAACAGTTCCACAAGAACATCATAGGGAAAGGAGGTGCCAACATCAAGAAGGGGAGATATTGTTCCTAACTCAAGTGCTCGTGATGATCACTGCCTGCAGCAAAATCCCACTGGATGCTCTCTCCTGCTCATCGGTGATGTCCAATATAGCCTGCAAGGGCTTTGCTTCTGACATGGGACGCTTCCGAGATGATTTTTTTTTTTTTTTTTTTTTTCCCTTTGTGGCAGATCCGTAAAGCAAGCAACACCAATAATTGATCTCCCAGCAAAGAACAGCAACTCGGAGACAATTGTTATCACAGGCAAGAGGGCAAACTGCGAGGCTGCTCGCCACAGGATAACATCACTTTGGAAGGACCTACAGAAGATGTGCATGTGGCTCAGGAACAGATTGAAGCCATGGTCAAGGAACTGGTGAGCTGGAGTTACTAGTTCCAGGAAGAACCTGGGGGAAGAAGGGGCAACAGAGCAGAGGTGATGAGGTGTTTGTCACATCCCTATGATGTCTTGACGTGCTTAATCGAACTTGCAGAAGACAAATTGTGTGGCAGGTGGATGACACCCCTTGGTTATGAAACTCATCCATAGCATTCTTGAAAAGTCAGCATTAATTTTTTTGGTGCAGAGAAGGAAGGGTTCTCTTTGTTATAGCCGGAGAGGCACATAAGTAAGTCTTTTCAATGTTTCATGAGCACAGTGCTCTCTTCTCAAAGCAGAGGAATGCTTGTGCTCTGCTTAATAGCAGAAGTGCTTGGAGCTGACCGCTGGTGAGTCAGTGCCAATGCTTGGCAGTAGGCAGCTACTTAGGGCACGAGACAGAAGCGGTGGCCTGTCCTACCTGGCCCTATTTAATATAATATATAATAATTGTACATACATACATATATATATCTATAAAAAATAGAATTCTTTTTAGATCAACGGGATGGATTACGCAATAATCAAGGTTGACCACCAATTCCACCGACACCTCATTGGCAAGAACGGAGCTAACAGTAAGTGGAGTGCCTTTCTAGTCCTTCCCATGCTCACGCTCTTCGTGTTTAGTAGATGGTATCAGGGGCTCTGTAGCTCACCCAGTGTGCTGTCTCCATCACATTTCCTCTGCTTTTCTGGAGTGGTGGTGGCACAAGGAGAGAAATGGGCCGTGAGGCCTTGCGATGGCTTTAACGTGTGAAAGTACCTTGGGAGCCTGAACAGTAGTGGAATTACTTTGATGTGTCCTGGAGGAAGTTGGTTTTTTTTTGTCCCCACACGTTGCTCTGTGCGAATGACATTTTAGCAGCCAGTTGTGGGTGGTGGAAATCTGCTTGGTGAGCTTCTCCCTGTAGAGGAATGAAGGCGGTGGGTTGATTTGCACTGATAACATGCAGCTGTGGCCTTGCCTCAGAGGCAGTGGGTTGATTGACATGGACGATGTGCAGGTGTAGCTGGTTCCCGCTAAGTGGTTAAATAGCCCTGTGGCTTGTGGGAGAGGGTGTCAGATGGAGGAGGAGCAGTGTGAAGAGGAAATGAAGCCCAAGGCTCACAGTATCGGTGGGTCTTTTTTGATGGTGCGTCCATGTAGTGTGGCTATTCAGCTGAATACCTTAATGCCGGTTGGGTTGGCGATGATTATAGTGGCGGAGATGAAGTATGCTCGGGTGTCTACATCTGTTCCTACAGTGAATATGCGGTGGGCTCGTACGATAAAGCCCAGGAATCCAATCGATAGTATAGCTCAGACTTTTCCTATGTAGCCAAATGGTTCTTTTTTGCCTGCGTAATACGTTACAACGTGTGAGATGATTCCAAAGCCGAGAAGGATTAAGATGTAAACTTCTGGGTGGCCAAAGAATCAGAACAGGTGCTGGTAGAGAATGGGGTCTCCTCCTCCAGCGGGGTCAAAGAATGTAGTGTTTAGGTTTCGGTCGGTCAGTAGTATGGTGATGCCGGCGGCCAGGACTGGAAGTGAGAGCAATAGGAGTACGGCGGTGATGAGTACGGATCATACGAATAGGGGAGTTTGATAGTGCGATAAGGCAGGAGGTTTTACTTTAATGGCTGTTGTGTTAAAGTTGATGGCCCCTAAGATGGAAGACACACCTGCGAGGTGTAGGGAGAAGATGGCTAGGTCTACTGAGGCGCCAGCATGGGCTAGGTTGCCTGCTAGGGGCGGGTATACGGTTCATCCTGTTCCGACTCCAGCTTCTACTGTGGAGGACGCTAGGAGCAGTAGGAAGGACGGAGGAAGTAGTCAGAAACTTATGTTGTTTATGCGGGGGAATGCTATGTCTGGGGCTCCAAGTATAAGGGGGACTAGTCGGTTTCCAAACCCTTCAATTTTAATGGGTATAACTAGGAAGAAGATTATTACGAAGGCATGGGCGGTGATGATAACATTGTAGATTTGGTCGTCTCTTAGGAGAGTTCCTGGTTGGCCAAGTTCTGCTCGAATAAGGCGGCTGAGGGCGGTACCGGCTATGCCTGCCCATGCTCCGAAGAGTAGGTATAGGGTGCCAATGTCTTTGTGGTTTGTTGAAAATAGTCATCGGTTGATGAAGGTCACGGGTAAGATGGATGAGTGTTTAGGCGTTAGGCTGTAGTCCTTTTTACAGAGGTTTAATTCCTCTTTTTATCGACTCTGTGGTGAAGTTCATGTTGAGTTGCAAACTCATTGATGTACGCTGAGAGTGTGCCGGAGTCTGGTAGACAGAAGCTTGTTGGTTTGAGCGTCTAGCTGTTAATTAGAAGTTTATGGGATCGAGGCCTGTCTCTCTAGGCTTATCGCGGGGGCCCTAGCTTAATTAGAGTATCTAAGTTGCATTTAGATGGTGCAGGTTTAGTGTCTTGCGGGCTTTAGTGGTGTGGGCAGAAACTAAGAGGATTTAACTCTTATTTAAGGCTTTGAAGGCCTTCGGTTTGGTAGGCAGGTTATCCTAAGTTTCTTAGGTAATGGTCAAGCTCGCAGGAGAAAGAGGACTGACAGGGAAATTAAGGTAGCAATTGGTGTGCCTGTGGATTTGTTATTGTATCATTGTTTTATGAAGTTTGTAGTGTTTGGTGGGAGTGTGATTGTGGAGCAATATGCAAGGCGTAGGTAGAAAAATAAACCTAGTAGGGAGAGTATTGAAATAATTATGGCTGCGGTTGATCTCTCTTGCTTAGTTAGTTCCTGGATAATGAGTCATTTTGGTGAAAAGCCAGTGAGTGGGGGTAGGCCGGGTAGGGATAGTAGTGCTAGCATCAAGGATGCATTTAGTGATGGTACTTTTGTTCAGGAGGTTATTATTGTGGATAGTTTTGATGAGTTGGTTGTGTTGAGGGCTAAGAAAATGGAGGCGGTTATTATGGAGTATAGGTAGAAGGTGGTTATTGTTAGCTTGGGGTTGTATATGAGGATGATGGTTATTCAGCCTAGGTGGGCAATTGATGAGAAAGCTAGGACTTTTCGGATTTGTGTTTGGTTAAGTCCTATTCACCCTCCGATGGCTGCGGATGCAATGGCCATGTTTGTCAGTAGGAGTGGGTTCAGTGAGCGGGCAGTTAAGAAAAGAATAGTGATGGGGGGGAGTGTTATTAACGTAGAGAGGAGTAGGGCAGTGGTTATGGGTGAGCCTTGTATGACCTCTGGAAATCAGAAGTGAAAGGGTACTAGGCCTAGTTTTATTGCGATTGCTGTAGTTAGTAGTAGGGAGGCTGTTGGGTGGGTTAGTCAGGTAATGTCTCATTGTCCGGTGAATTGTGCGTTGATTGTGCTTGAGAAAAGGATTAATGCAGAGGCGGTTGCTTGGACGAGAAAGTATTTGATTGCAGCTTCGATAGCTCGAGGGTGGTGTGATTTTGAAATGAAGGTGATAATGGCAAGGGTGTTGATTTCTAGTCCAGTCCAGGCTAGTATTCAGTGGTTGCTTGAAATTGTGATGGTTGTTCCTAGTAGAAGGCTTAAGAAGATGTTAGTTTTGTGAGGGGGCTCATTTAGTAGAGGAAGGGGTTAAACCATCATTTTTGGGGTATGGGCCCGATAGCTTTTGTTTAGCTGACCCTACTAAGAAGTAATATAAGGGGAGTATGGAGGGCTTTGATCTCTTCTGTGCAGGTTCAATTCCTGTCTTCCTAAGGTTTTGCAAGGAAATGAGAGGGTTGGTAGACCTCTGTGTTCACTTTATCATAGTGACCCTTAGACATTCAGGCACATTTCCTTATGTGGGTGTGTTTTTAAGCGGGGGGGAGACCTGCGTAGCAGATTGCTATGCTAGTGTGTCAGAGACATAGGGCTAATGTTAGTGGTAGGAAGTTTTTTCAGAGAAGGTGTATGAGTTGGTCATAACGAAATTCTGGGTACGAGGCGCGGACTCAGAGGAAGCCAGAGGAGAGGAGGAGGGTTTTTGTGGCGAGGATTATTGGGAATAGTTCGAAGGGGAGGCCTAAGGAGCTGGGGTTGATGAATAGAATGGTGGTGAGTGCGTTTATTAGTATAATGTTTGCGTACTCAGCTAGGAAGAATAAGGCGAATGGACCTGTGGCGTATTCTACATTGAAGCCCGAAACCAGTTCGGATTCTCCCTCTGTCAGATAGAATGGGGCGCCGTTGGTTTCGGCAAGGGTAGAAATGTATCATATTATCGTGAGAGGTCAGGTGGAGAAGATTAGGTATAAGGGCTCTTGGGTGTGGTAGCAAGGGTGTTTAGGCTGTCGTTTCCGCTTAGTATGATTACGGAGAGGAGGAGGATGGCCAGTGTCACTTCATATGAGATGGTCTGTGCGACTGCTCGGAGGGCGCCGATCAGGGCGTATTTGGAGTTTGAAGCTCAGCCTGATCACAAGATTGAATATACTGCTAAGCTTGATATGGCTAAAAGGAATAGTAGGCCTAAATTCAAGTCTGCGAGGGAGAAGGGCAGGGGGAGGGGAGTTCAGATGGAGGTTGCAAGAAGGAGGGCTAGTACTGGGGTCAGGGTGAAGAGCAGGGGGGAGGAGGTTGATGGTCGGATGGGTTCATTGGTAAATAGTTTTACGCCGTCTGCTGCGGGCTGTAGAAGTCCAAAGGGGCCGACAATGTTTGGGCCCTTTCGGGCTTGTATATAGCTTAGGATTTTTCCTTCTACTAATGTTAGGAAGGCTACGGCGATTAGGACTGGAAGAGCATAGGCTGAAAACATGATAAGGTGTATTAGAGGTGTTGGTTGGGTCATGGTTGAGTTGTGGGGAGCTAGGGAGAGGATTTGAACCTCTAGTGAAAGGGCTTAAACCTTTTGCATTTGCCAGGCTTTGCTACACTAGCGGCCCTTTTTTAGGGGTTTGAGTAGGTAGTCCCTTGAGCAATTTAGTTGAGGTCATTGCTTGGGGAGAGGGGGCGTGCCTGGAAGTATTGGCCCCACCTTTCTGGTCCTTTCGTACTGGGAAGGGTTTGTCATAGATAGAAATCGACCTGGATTACTCCGGTCTGAACTCAGATCACGTAGGACTGTTAATAGTTGAACAAACGGACCCTTAATAGCGGCTGCACCATTGGGATGTCCTGATCCAACATCGAGGTCGTGAACCTCTCTGTCGATGGGGGCTCTTGGGAGAGATTGCGCTGTTATCCCTGGGGTAGCTTGGTCCATTGTTCAACCGTATTGGGTCTGGTTGCTGTTTGCACGTTGATGGGTGGTTCTTGGTTAAGATAGGTGGTCTTATTTTTGGAGGGTGTGTTTTACTCCAAGGTTGCCCCAACCGAAAAATTATAGGCCAGTGTTGTGGGCGTAGTGTGCCTGATAGGTTTAGGTTTGGTGCGTGGTGGCCATCGATTTTTTTTTTAAGTTCCACGGGGTCTTCTCGTCTTATGGTTTTATTCCTGCTTTTGCACAGGAAGATCAATTTCGCTGATTATCTGTAAGAGACAGTTAAGACCTTGTTTAGCCATTCATACAAGTCTCGATTTATGGGACAATTGGTTGAGCTACCTTTGCACGGTTAGGATACCGCGGCCGTTGAATGTAGTGTCACTGGGCAGGCATCACCTCCGATACTTGTCAGGCTGGAGGCTATGGTTTTGGTAAACAGTCGGGCCTTGTGTTTGCTGAGTTCCTTTTACAGATTTTAATCTTTCTAGTGGGCGCACCTGGGTTGGGTTAACAGCCTGCTAGAATGCTTGATCTTGTTGTAGTTGGGACATTAATTTTTCTGTTAATGGTATTTGGTATTAAGTTTGCGGTTGAGAGGTAGTAGATTACCTAGTTACTCATTTTAGCATTAGTTCTACTATTGATGATAGATTGACCTGCTAGTTTTGAAGGGAGTCATGTTGGTTTGGGATGTTTTCCATGGAGCTTTGACGCATTCTTTGTTGGTGGCTGCTTGAAGGCCTACAATTTTGAAAAAGTTTTTGAGTTATCCACTAGTGAAGGCTGTATTCTTTCTTAAAGGAGCTGTACCCCCTTTAAATGGCTCTTAGCTCACTTTGGGCTGTTGGGAGTCCCTAGGGGAGAGGCTAAGGGTGAACTTACATTCGCTTCACAGGTAACCAGCTATCACCCAGCTCGGCTGGCTTTTCACCTCTACTGGCAAGTCATCTCACTCTTTTGCAATAGAGACGGGTTCGCTCGGGGGCAGCTGCTTGTAAGTAGCTCGCATGGGTTTCGGGGGGGGAAGCTTAAGTTCGCTTTGCTTGGTTGTTCTTGCTAAACCACGATGCAGAAGGTAAAAGGGCGTATCTTTGCTGTTTATTGCTTGAGGTTTCACTTTTATTTCACCTATCCCTTGCGGTACAGAGCTCTATTGCGCCAGTGGGCCTTTTCTATCGCCTATACTAAGGTAAGAAAATGTTTTAGTTCAGTGATGGAGGGGTGAATTTTTAATTAATTTTTTGGGTGTTGTGGTTGGGCTAGAGGAGGCTCAGGGCGATCTGGTTGGTGACAGACATCTTTCAGGTGTAAGCGGAGTGCTTTAGTCTTATAGCTACGCCCCGGTATACTAAGTATACCTTCGGGTACACTTCCCTTGTTATGACTTAACTCATCTTTGGCTATAGTGGTGGATTAGTTATTTGGGGTTGGTAGCTTGTGAGGAGGGTGATGGGCGGTATGTACGTGCCTCAGGGCCGACTTAAAGTAGGCTTATGTTATCCTGCTTTACTGCTAAATCCGCCTTCCGGAAACAATGTCATGCTTCCTTCCATTGAAGTGTTCTATCTTAGAAAATGTAGCCCGTTACTTCCACTCCGTGGGCTATACCTTGACCTGTCGTGTTAACGGGGTGGTTATTGTGCTCACTGTGTATCCCTCAATTAGGGTGAGCTGCCGACGGCGGTATGTAGGCTGTTTCTGGCGAGGAGTGGTAGGGTGTAACGTGGGGTGTCGTTTACAGAACAGGCTCCTCTAGGTGGGTTTGGGGCACCGCCAAGTCCTTAGAGGTTCAAGTGTTTGTGCTCATAATTCTCGGGCGGATGTGTTTTGGTATGGTGTACATCAGGATTTAGGGCTAGGCATTGTGGGGTATCTAATCCCAGTTTGAGCCCTAGCTTTCGTGGGGCCTGGTCCGTCAGGTTTACTAGGATCATCTTTAGGTTGGCCTTAGGGGTATCTTGGCCTTATGACAGCTTAGTTGTGTTTCGGTTTCCTAGTTACTATGACAAGCTCTAGTCATCTATATATATATGATTGTTTTTTCAGTATCCCATTGCATCTAGATGATGCCCCAAATCTTGCCTTTTCCATTCTGAGCCTCAACACGCAAGCTCCGTTGCAGAGATATCAGTGGGTTGGACTGCCACAAGGTATGAAAAATAGCCCTACAATGTGTCAATGGTATGTTGAAAAAGACTCGGTC
Organism: Falco punctatus; assembly: GCF_963210335.1. NCBI lineage: Eukaryota > Metazoa > Chordata > Aves > Falconiformes > Falconidae > Falco > Falco punctatus. The sequence goes on along the minus strand of NC_137584.1, from coordinate 124,336 downwards.
CTATCCGAAACGCTATGCCTACTGTGTTGTTGTATCATTATATGGATGACCTTTTAGTGGCAGCACAACATCACGAAGTCATGGAGAAAGCTGTAGCCCTTGTCACGGATGCCGTGAATTCGGCAGGTCTCTCTATAGCACCAGAAAAGGTCCAAAAGTTTCCCCCTTGGAAATATCTGGGCTGGCGGATAAGAGCACAAACTATTGTTCCTCAACCATTGCAGAGCAATACCAATGTAAGAAACCTGCATGATGCACAAAAATTACTGGGAACAATAAATTGGGTTCGACCATTATTGGGAATTTCTAATACAGACTTGGGTCCTCTGTTTGACCTACTAAAAGGGGACACTAATCTTGTTCTCCACGTAATCTTAACTCTGAAGCAGATACCTCTTTACAACAGGTTGCCTCAGCTATCGCTTCTCGACAGGCCCACCGATGGGCCCCTGAACTGCCTTTTTACTTGATGATTTTAAACGGCTGTACGACAGCCTCATGCCCTGATATTTCAACGGGACCTTCAGAACTCAGACCCCCTGTTGATTATTGAATGGATCCTTTTACCTAACCAGCCTACAAAAACTATTTTGACACAACAGGAAACGTTTGCGCCTCTGATGGTTAAAGCTAGATCACGCCTGTTAACCTTATCAGGGAAGGATTTTGTCTCTATTTGTCTACCAATAACAACAGTATACTTAAAATGGCTTTTTCGGCAATCAGACACCTTTGTTATGGCACTTGCCGACTATACAGGTCAAATAACTTCCCATCCACCTTCACACAACCTGTTTAACGTTGATTTTCGTCTGATGTTAAAACCCAGCAGAAGCGAACAACCCTTACAGGCACTTCCTGTGTTTACAGGTGGATCGGGCAAATCACGTAAGTCTGTTCTTCTGTGGTGGGATGATCAACGGAGACAATGGGATTCGCACATAGAGACAGTCTCCGGTTCACCTCAAATAGTACAACTGAATGCAGTTGTTGGTGTTTTCCGAAAATGGAACGTACCCCTCAGCCTTGTTACTGATTCTGCTTCTGTTGCAGGTATTGTTACACGAGCTGAAGCTTCTGTGCTGCGGAGTGTTTCGCATTCCCAACTTTTTGCCCTGTTACAGGAACTTATTTTCCTTTTGGACTCTCGATCTGCGCCTTATTTTGTTATGCATATTAGGTCTCATACCTCACTACCTGGTTTTCTTGCAGAAGGCAATCGACGAGCTGACCTATTGACGTGACCAGTTCAAGTACTGCCAGACCGGGTTGCACAAGCTAAACTAAGTCACTCTTTTTTCCATCGAAATGCTGGAGCTCTTAAGCAACAGTTTGACCTTACTTCTCAAGGAGCATCAAATATTGTTGCTGTCTGTCCTGATGGTCAAAAACATTCTTTCCCATCAATTGCTACAGGAGTTAATCCTAGAGGATGACAAAGCCTACAATTACGGCAAACAGATGTCACACATGGTTCTGAATTTGGTAACCTTAAATATATCCACTCTTCCATTGATACATTTTCAGGTGCCTTGTTTGCCTCCTGTCACACAGGAGAAAAGGCACGAGATGTTCGTAGACCTTTAATGCGTGCTTTTGCTACTTTAGGTATTCCCTTAAGCTGGACCATTATCTGTCTTTATGTTTCAACAACTGTAAAAACCTTTTTTGCCCTATGGGGTATAACTCATATTACTGGCATTCCTCATTCCCCCACCGGTCAATCTCTCATTGAACGGTCTCATCAGTCTCTAAAAGGTTTATTACAACAACAAAAAGGGGGAAGGGGAATGGCTCTTCCGGAGGAACGGTTGCGGAAAGCATTGTATGGTTTAAATTTTGTGAATTGTTCTTTCATAGATAACAACCCACCGATAGTTCGACGTTTCACTGCAAATACCTCCTTCGAGGCACGGGTTAAAGCCCCGGTATTGGTCCGAGATCCAGAAACAGGTAAAATTATGGGACCGTATCCTCTTGTTACATGGGGAAAAGGTTATGCTTGCGTCTCTACAGAAAAAGGACCTAGATGGATCCCAGCGAAGAATGCAAGACCTTTCCGTGAACCTTTACTGCAGGCAACCGATACCGACACCGACCCTACAGAATGAAATAAAAACTGCGTGAGGATTACTGTTTTGCATTCATGTGAGATACACAAAATCGGGACATGGAATATAGATTTCGCTTTTTACCGCGCCTAGAACGAACACTATCACCCTGGATCAAACCACTTAACAAAGGTAATACTCTCGGACCGAGCAGGGGAACAGGACAACTCATTGTACACGGAACAATGTTTCCCTTGACACCGATAAGGGGAAGGGAGGATTCATCATGAGAGAACAACTAGGTATTATGAAGGAGAATAGGAAAGATAAACATGGTTATTTAGTGTTTAATAGGGGTCTGCACGCTCGTAGAGATATATAGTTATGTAACTACAGGAGTGGTTTCTGCCCTGAGCCTGGTGGCGCACACAGCTGCGGTTTGTGTCCTGGCTCAGAGATGTAAACGGGGGCTTCTCTGTATTGGTAAAGTGTCTCTCTTTGCATAAAGAAGAGGGAATGAAGGGAATGACCCCAGAGGTACGTTCAGAGAAGGCATGCTATGTTTCGAACTTTTGGACGGAACCAGTTCTTGTTTGGTGTGCCCTTCCAGCTACGTATAATATTAATCCAAAAGAAGATGATGTTGTTTACTCTTTGAATGTCGATCATTGTCTTTCTGTAGATGCTAATGGAGTAGGAGGCTATGAGGGGAACGTGTCGCAGCGGTTCTTCTCTTATCCAGAGAAACAGCAGGGAAAGCATTGAAGAGTTAAATCACCTTGTTTGGTAGGCGGTTAAGAATGTGAGTCAAAATTGCCACGGCTTTTTGTTGTTGCTTCAAGGACACGGCTGTGAGGATTTTGATGGTATGTGCTGTGTGGATTTTAGGCGCCCCATTGCAGCAACAGGGTATCAAAATCTGAGAAAATTTCAGCCTTTTTTGGCATCCATTCACTCAATTGGCAGTCTTGGTTGTTTGCTATTTCTTTGGTTGCTGTCATGTTTGCAAGGGCCCTGCAGAACATGGCAAACCTGGTCCTAGCTGTTCAAAAACAAACAGGGGCAATTGTCAAATGGTACGGAACAAAGACAGTGGGTTATTTTGACATTGCTAATATGTCTTAGTTGGTTTTTTATTTGTTCGGTTACTTATGCCTTGTTTTTACTCGTTGGCTTTCAAAGGTTCTTTTGTGCGACAGGAAGGGGGAGACGCAGGAGCCGGCTGGAAACTAGGACCGTGCGTGGCAATCGGTCAGCTGAGGGGAATGTGCTCGAGCTTGTCTAGACAACAATTAACATGATGAGGCATGTTTACAGAGCACAGGGGAGTGGGAGACGGATGGTGCCAAGGGTGGCGCCAAGGAAAGGTAACCCCTTGCTGTTAATTGCTGGTAGTTAGCCACCAGTCAGGGATTGCCTAGTATGCAAGGCTTAGCTTCAAGAACCAAGGGCATTGGCCTGGCTTGGATCTTGGCAAATTCTTAAGAGATTCATTGTCTTTCACCTCAAGGTTCACATCAAATTCACTGGAGGAGAGGATAACATCACTTTGGAAGGACCTACAGAAGATGTGCATGTGGCTCAGGAACAGATTGAAGCCATGGTCAAGGAACTGGTGAGCTGGAGTTACTAGTTCCAGGAAGAAACTGGGGGAAGAAGGGGCAACAGAGCAGAGGTGATGAGGTGTTTGTCACATCCCTATGATGTCTTGATGTGCTTAATCGAACTTGCAGAAGACAAATTGTGTGGCAGGTGGGTGACACCCCTTGGTTATGAAACTCATCCATAGCATTCTTGAAAAGACCGCATTAATTTTTTTGGTGCAGAGAAGGAAGGGTTCTCTTTGTTATAGCCGGAGAGGCACATAAGTAAGTCTTTTCAATGTTTCATGAGCACAGTGCTCTCTTCTCAAAGCAGAGGAATGCTTGTGCTCTGCTTAATAGCAGAAGTGCTTGTAGCTGACCGCTGGTGAGTCAGTGCCAATGCTTGGCAGTAGGCAGTTACTTAGGGCACGAGACAGAAGCGGTGGCCTGTCCTACCTGGCCCTATTTAATATAATATATAATAATTGTACATACATACATATATATATCTATAAAAAATAGAATTCTTTTTAGATCAACGGGATGGATTACGCAATAATCAAGGTTGACCACCAATTCCACCGACACCTCATTGGCAAGAACGGAGCTAACAGTAAGTGGAGTGCCTTTCTAGTCCTTCCCATGCTCACGCTCTTCGTGTTTAGTAGATGGTATCAGGGGCTCTGTAGCTCACCCAGTGTGCTGTCTCCATCACATTTCCTCTGCTTTTCTGGAGTGGTGGTGGCACAAGGAGAGAAATGGGCCGTGAGGCCTTGCGATGGCTTTAACGTGTGAAAGTACCTTGGGAGCCTGAACAGTAGTGGAATTACTTTGATGTGTCCTGGAGGAAGTTGGTTTTTTTTTGTCCCCACACGTTGCTCTGTGCGAATGACATTTTAGCAGCCAGTTGTGGGTGGTGGAAATCTGCTTGGTGAGCTTCTCCCTGTAGAGGAATGAAGGCGGTGGGTTGATTTGCACTGATAACATGCAGCTGTGGCCTTGCCTCAGAGGCAGTGGGTTGATTGACATGGACGATGTGCAGGTGTAGCTGGTTCCCGCTAAGTGGTTAAATAGCCCTGTGGCTTGTGGGAGAGGGTGTCAGATGGAGGAGGAGCAGTGTGGTCTGGCCTCTGGAGGAAGGTGCTACAGCTCCGGCAGTAGAATATGGCCAACGGTAAAGCCTTGTTGCGGTCTGCTAGTTTGATAGCACTGCAACATGTCCCCAGCAAAGAGTTTGGGGTAGAAATGAATGATTATCCTCTGCTCTAAATGTGATACTGTTTGGGGAAGAAACACGCCTCGCTCTGACAAGCGAACAATTGGCTCTGTAGATGCCACGGTATTTACTTGTACAGGTTCTCGTGTGGCACAGGTCTGCTCTCGCTGAACTCCAGGGTGAAGAGGCAATTTCCCCTGTCTCAACCGTACCCCACTGAGCCCTTCCCAGAGGCGGGTTTACTTCTTCAACAGCCTCTGAGCAGTGATAATCAAGGTGCCTTGCTTCCAAGTCTTTGCCTAGCAGACTGCGTCACCACAGTCCTTGCCTTGAAGTTAACGGGATTAAGGATCTGTACAAGGTGTCTGTGCGCATTCCCCCGGACAACGAGAAGAGCAACCTGATCGGAATTGAAGGAGACCCACAGGGGGTCCCACAGGCCAAGAAAGAGCTGCTGGAACTCGCTTCCCGTATGGTGGGTGAGTAGGATGTGATGTTTGGGAGACTGCAGGGTTTGGGCTCTCGTGTTCCCTTGTAACCTTCTGGTGCGGGTGTGTGCCCCTTGCCCACCGAGCACTTGGATCTCATGACAAGTGCAAGTTCCTCTTCACAAATGTCTTCCTCTGTTCCCTCGGGTAGCCCTTCTCTGTCAACGCAGAGTGAATTTTGTCTAGAGAAAAGAGGGACAGTGCTGGCAAGTAAACTGTCGGGCAGCAAACCGCTAAGTAAAAGTAGATGGCTCTCTGGCTGAACACTCAGCGTGCCCTCTGTTCCCATCAGGAAAATGAACACACTGCGGACCTAATCATTGAGCAGAAATTCCACCGGACCATCATTGGGCAGAAGGGTGAGCGGATCTGGGAAATCCGGGAGAAATTCCCAGAGGTAAGGCTTTTTAGGAGATGAGGAATCCAGAGGGGTTATTTCCTACGTGGGTAGTAGGCCTGTCGTCACAGAAGTCGTAACTTTAGTGGCTCTGTAGCGCAACTGTCTGAGAAGATAGTTCTTGTAGCCAGAGGCCGCTAACACGGTTACCCTTTTCTGAATGGGAAAAGGGGATGTGTAGGATCCCCCCAACCTTTGCATGTGTCTGACACAAGGGTTCTTGCTTTTGCTTGAGCTAACTATAAATGACCACTCCTGCAGGTTATCATCAACTTCCCAGACCCTGCTGCACACAAGAGTGACATCGTCCAGCTCCGAGGTCCCAAAAATGAGGTGGACAAGTGCACCGAATACATGCAAAAGATGGTGGCAGACCTGGTAAGGAGGTCTTCTGCCTGCTGTTCCCTCCTACGTGCCTGGAGAACCCTGGGGCAAAGCAGAGCTCTACTGGCTTGGGTAGAGCTAAAACACCTCAAGAGGAGGGAGCTGTCGACGCCGTTTTGGCTGAATGGAGGCAGGGGGGTAGTACCTGTTATGTGAAGGCTATAGGGGAACGTACTTGCCTTTGTGTATTCTTACAAGTCCCTCGTATAGAGAACTTCCTTGGGTCTAAGCCTATTTTCAAAAGCTCGTTTATCAGAGTTCCTGAAGTCGGGCCTCACTTGCCACGACAGTGTAATCTTCAGTTCTCCCTTCCTTTCTCCCTTAGCTTGAAAACAGCTTTTCTATTTCTGTCCCCATCTGCAAACAGTTCCACAAGAACATCATAGGGAAAGGAGGTGCCAACATCAAGAAGGGGAGATATTGTTCCTAACTCAAGTGCTCGTGATGATCACTGCCTGCAGCAAAATCCCACTGGATGCTCTCTCCTGCTCATCGGTGATGTCCAATATAGCCTGCAAGGGCTTTGCTTCTGACATGGGACGCTTCTGAGATGATTTTTTTTTTTTTTTTTTCCCTTTGTGGCAGATCCGTAAAGCAAGCAACACCAATAATTGATCTCCCAGCAAAGAACAGCAACTCAGAGACAATTGTTATCACAGGCAAGAGGGCAAACTGCGAGGCTGCTCGCCACAGGATAACATCACTTTGGAAGGACCTACAGAAGATGTGCATGTGGCTCAGGAACAGATTGAAGCCATGGTCAAGGAACTGGTGAGCTGGAGTTACTAGTTCCAGGAAGAACCTGGGGGAAGAAGGGGCAACAGAGCAGAGGTGATGAGGTGTTTGTCACATCCCTATGATGTCTTGACGTGCTTAATCGAACTTGCAGAAGACAAATTGTGTGGCAGGTGGGTGACACCCCTTGGTTATGAAACTCATCCATAGCATTCTTGAAAAGACAGCATTAATTTTTTTGGTGCAGAGAAGGAAGGGTTCTCTTTGTTATAGCCGGAGAGGCACATAAGTAAGTCTTTTCAATGTTTCATGAGCACAGTGCTCTCTTCTCAAAGCAGAGGAATGCTTGTGCTCTGCTTAATAGCAGAAGTGTTTGTAGCTGACCGCTGGTGAGTCAGTGCCAATGCTTGGCAGTAGGCAGTTACTTAGGGCACGAGACAGAAGCGGTGGCCTGTCCTACCTGGCCCTATTTAATATAATATATAATAATTGTACATACATACATATATATATCTATAAAAAATAGAATTCTTTTTAGATCAACGGGATGGATTACGCAATAATCAAGGTTGACCACCAATTCCACCGACACCTCATTGGCAAGAACGGAGCTAACAGTAAGTGGAGTGCCTTTCTAGTCCTTCCCATGCTCACGCTCTTCGTGTTTAGTAGATGGTATCAGGGGCTCTGTAGCTCACCCAGTGTGCTGTCTCCATCACATTTCCTCTGCTTTTCTGGAGTGGTGGTGGTAGTACAAGGAGAGAAATGGGCCGTGAGGCCTTGCGATGGCTTTAACGTGTGAAAGTACCTTGGGAGCCTGAACAGTAGTGGAATTACTTTGATGTGTCCTGGAGGAAGTTGGTTTTTTTTTGTCCCCACACGTTGCTCTGTGCGAATGACATTTTAGCAGCCAGTTGTGGGTGGTGGAAATCTGCTTGGTGAGCTTCTCCCTGTAGAGGAATGAAGGCGGTGGGTTGATTTGCACTGATAACATGCAGCTGTGGCCTTGCCTCAGAGGCAGTGGGTTGATTGACATGGACGATGTGCAGGTGTAGCTGGTTCCCGCTAAGTGGTTAAATAGCCCTGTGGCTTGTGGGAGAGGGTGTCAGATGGAGGAGGAGCAGTGTGAAGAGGAAATGAAGCCCAAGGCTCACAGTATCGGTGGGTCTTTTTTGATGGTGCGTCCGTGTAGTGTGGCTATTCAGCTGAATACCTTAATGCCGGTTGGGTTGGCGATGATTATAGTGGCGGAGATGAAGTATGCTCGGGTGTCTACATCTGTTCCTACAGTGAATATGCGGTGGGCTCGTACGATAAAGCCCAGGAATCCAATCGATAGTATAGCTCAGACTTTTCCTATGTAGCCAAATGGTTCTTTTTTGCCTGCGTAATACGTTACAACGTGTGAGATGATTCCAAAGCCGAGAAGGATTAAGATGTAAACTTCTGGGTGGCCAAAGAATCAGAACAGGTGCTGGTAGAGAATGGGGTCTCCTCCTCCGGCGGGGTCAAAGAATGTAGTGTTTAGGTTTCGGTCGGTCAGTAGTATGGTGATGCCGGCGGCCAGGACTGGAAGTGAGAGCAATAGGAGTACGGCGGTGATGAGTACGGATCATACGAATAGGGGAGTTTGATAGTGCGATAAGGCAGGGGGTTTCACTTTAATGGCTGTTGTGTTAAAGTTGATGGCCCCTAAGATGGAAGACACACCTGCGAGGTGTAGGGAGAAGATGGCTAGGTCTACTGAGGCGCCAGCATGGGCTAGGTTGCCTGCTAGGGGCGGGTATACGGTTCATCCTGTTCCGACTCCAGCTTCTACTGTGGAGGACGCTAGGAGCAGTAGGAAGGACGGAGGAAGTAGTCAGAAACTTATGTTGTTTATGCGGGGGAATGCTATGTCTGGGGCTCCAAGTATAAGGGGGACTAGTCGGTTTCCAAACCCTTCAATTTTAATGGGTATAACTAGGAAGAAGATTATTACGAAGGCATGGGCGGTGATGATAACATTGTAGATTCGGTCGTCTCTTAGGAGAGTTCCTGGTTGGCCAAGTTCTGCTCGAATAAGGCGGCTGAGGGCGGTACCGGCTATGCCTGCCCATGCTCCGAAGAGTAGGTATAGGGTGCCAATGTCTTTGTGGTTTGTTGAAAATAGTCATCGGTTGATGAAGGTCACGGGTAAGATGGATGAGTGTTTAGGCGTTAGGCTGTAGTCCTTTTTACAGAGGTTTAATTCCTCTTCTTATCGACTCTGTGGTGAAGTTCATGTTGAGTTGCAAACTCATTGATGTACGCTGAGAGTGTGCCGGAGTCTGGTAGACAGAAGCTTGTTGGTTTGAGCGTCTAGCTGTTAATTAGAAGTTTATGGGATCGAGGCCTGTCTCTCTAGGCTTATCGCGGGGGCCCTAGCTTAATTAGAGTATCTAAGTTGCATTTAGATGGTGCAGGTTTAGTGTCTTGCGGGCTTTAGTGGTGTGGGCAGAAACTAAGAGGATTTAACTCTTATTTAAGGCTTTGAAGGCCTTCGGTTTGGTAGGCAGGTTATCCTAAGTTTCTTAGGTAATGGTCAAGCTCGCGGGAGAAAGAGGACTGACAGGGAAATTAAGGTAGCAATTGGTGTGCCTGTGGATTTGTTATTGTATCATTGTTTTATGAAGTTTGTAGTGTTTGGTGGGAGTGTGATTGTGGAGCAATATGCAAGGCGTAGGTAGAAAAATAAACCTAGTAGGGAGAGTATTGAAATAATTATGGCTGCGGTTGATCTCTCTTGCTTAGTTAGTTCCTGGATAATGAGTCATTTTGGTGAAAAGCCAGTGAGTGGGGGTAGGCCGGGTAGGGATAGTAGTGCTAGCATCAAGGATGCATTTAGTGATGGTACTTTTGTTCAGGAGGTTATTATTGTGGATAGTTTTGATGAGTTGGTTGTGTTGAGGGCTAAGAAAATGGAGGCGGTTATTATGGAGTATAGGTAGAAGGTGGTTATTGTTAGCTTGGGGTTGTATATGAGGATGATGGTTATTCAGCCTAGGTGGGCGATTGATGAGAAAGCTAGGACTTTTCGGATTTGTGTTTGGTTAAGTCCTATTCACCCTCCGATGGCTGCGGATGCAATGGCCATGTTTGTCAGTAGGAGTGGGTTCAGTGAGCGGGCAGTTAAGAAAAGAATAGTGATGGGGGGGAGTGTTATTGACGTAGAGAGGAGTAGGGCAGTGGTTATGGGTGAGCCTTGTATGACCTCTGGAAATCAGAAGTGAAAGGGTACTAGGCCTAGTTTTATTGCGATTGCTGTAGTTAGTAGTAGGGAGGCTGTTGGGTGGGTTAGTCGGGTAATGTCTCATTGTCCGGTGAATTGTGCGTTGATTGTGCTTGAGAAGAGGATTAATGCAGAGGCGGTTGCTTGGACGAGAAAGTATTTGATTGCAGCTTCGATAGCTCGAGGGTGGTGTGATTTTGAAATGAAGGCGATAATGGCAAGGGTGTTGATTTCTAGTCCAGTCCAGGCTAGTATTCAGTGGTTGCTTGAAATTGTGATGGTTGTTCCTAGTAGAAGGCTTAAGAAGATGTTAGTTTTGTGAGGGGGCTCATTTAGTAGAGGAAGGGGTTAAACCATCATTTTTGGGGTATGGGCCCGATAGCTTTTGTTTAGCTGACCCTACTAAGAAGTAATATAAGGGGAGTATGGAGGGCTTTGATCTCTTCTGTGCAGGTTCAATTCCTGTCTTCCTAAGGTTTTGCAAGGAAATGAGAGGGTTGGTAGACCTCTGTGTTCACTTTATCATAGTGACCCTTAGACATTCAGGCACATTTCCTTATGTGGGTGTGTTTTTAAGCGGGGGGGGGAGACCTGCGTAGCAGATTGCTATGCTAGTGTGTCAGAGACATAGGGCTAATGTTAGTGGTAGGAAGTTTTTTCAGAGAAGGTGTATGAGTTGGTCATAACGAAATTCTGGGTACGAGGCGCGGACTCAGAGGAAGCCAGAGGAGAGGAGGAGGGTTTTTGTGGCGAGGATTATTGGGAATAGTTCGAAGGGGAGGCCTAAGGAGCTGGGGTTGATGAATAGAATGGTGGTGAGTGCGTTTATTAGTATAATGTTTGCGTACTCAGCTAGGAAGAATAAGGCGAATGGACCTGTGGCGTATTCTACATTGAAGCCCGAAACCAGTTCGGATTCTCCCTCTGTCAGATAGAATGGGGCGCCGTTGGTTTCGGCAAGGGTAGAAATGTATCATATTATCGTGAGAGGTCAGGTGGAGAAGATTAGGTATAAGGGCTCTTGGGTGTGGTAGCAAGGGTGTTTAGGCTGTCGTTTCCGCTTAGTATGATTACGGAGAGGAGGAGGATGGCCAGTGTCACTTCATATGAGATGGTCTGTGCGACTGCTCGGAGGGCGCCGATCAGGGCGTATTTGGAGTTTGAAGCTCAGCCTGATCACAAGATTGAATATACTGCTAAGCTTGATATGGCTAAAAGGAATAGTAGGCCTAAATTCAAGTCTGCGAGGGAGAAGGGCAGGGGGAGGGGAGTTCAGATGGAGGTTGCAAGAAGGAGGGCTAGTACTGGGGTCAGGGTGAAGAGCAGGGGGGAGGAGGTTGATGGTCGGATGGGTTCATTGGTAAATAGTTTTACGCCGTCTGCTGCGGGCTGTAGAAGTCCAAAGGGGCCGACAATGTTTGGGCCCTTTCGGGCTTGTATATAGCTTAGGATTTTTCCTTCTACTAATGTTAGGAAGGCTACGGCGATTAGGACTGGAAGAGCATAGGCTGAAAACATGATAAGGTGTATTAGAGGTGTTGGTTGGGTCATGGTTGAGTTGTGGGGAGCTAGGGAGAGGATTTGAACCTCTAGTGAAAGGGCTTAAACCTTTTGCATTTGCCAGGCTTTGCTACACTAGCGGCCCTTTTTTAGGGGTTTGAGTAGGTAGTCCCTTGAGCAATTTAGTTGAGGTCATTGCTTGGGGAGAGGGGGCGTGCCTGGAAGTATTGGCCCCACCTTTCTGGTCCTTTCGTACTGGGAAGGGTTTGTCATAGATAGAAATCGACCTGGATTACTCCGGTCTGAACTCAGATCACGTAGGACTGTTAATAGTTGAACAAACGGACCCTTAATAGCGGCTGCACCATTGGGATGTCCTGATCCAACATCGAGGTCGTGAACCTCTCTGTCGATGGGGGCTCTTGGGAGAGATTGCGCTGTTATCCCTGGGGTAGCTTGGTCCATTGTTCAACCGTATTGGGTCTGGTTGCTGTTTGCACGTTGATGGGTGGTTCTTGGTTAAGATAGGTGGTCTTATTTTTGGAGGGTGTGTTTTACTCCAAGGTTGCCCCAACCGAAAAATTATAGGCCAGTGTTGTGGGCGTAGTGTGCCTGATAGGTTTAGGTTTGGTGCGTGGTGGCCATCGATTTTTTTTTTTTAAGTTCCACGGGGTCTTCTCGTCTTATGGTTTTATTCCTGCTTTTGCACAGGAAGATCAATTTCGCTGATTATCTGTAAGAGACAGTTAAGACCTTGTTTAGCCATTCATACAAGTCTCGATTTATGGGACAATTGGTTGAGCTACCTTTGCACGGTTAGGATACCGCGGCCGTTGAATGTAGTGTCACTGGGCAGGCATCACCTCCGATACTTGTCAGGCTGGAGGCTATGGTTTTGGTAAACAGTCGGGCCTTGTGTTTGCTGAGTTCCTTTTACAGATTTTAATCTTTCTAGTGGGCGCACCTGGGTTGGGTTAACAGCCTGCTAGAATGCTTGATCTTGTTGTAGTTGGGACATTAATTTTTCTGTTAATGGTATTTGGTATTAAGTTTGCGGTTGAGAGGTAGTAGATTACCTAGTTACTCATTTTAGCATTAGTTCTACTATTGATGATAGATTGACCTGCTAGTTTTGAAGGGAGTCATGTTGGTTTGGGATGTTTTCCATGGAGCTTTGACGCATTCTTTGTTGGTGGCTGCTTGAAGGCCTACAATTTTGAAAAAGTTTTTGAGTTATCCACTAGTGAAGGCTGTATTCTTTCTTAAAGGAGCTGTACCCCCTTTAAATGGCTCTTAGCTCACTTTGGGCTGTTGGGAGTCCCTAGGGGAGAGGCTAAGGGTGAACTTACATTCGCTTCACAGGTAACCAGCTATCACCCAGCTCGGCTGGCTTTTCACCTCTACTGGCAAGTCATCTCACTCTTTTGCAATAGAGACGGGTTCGCTCGGGGGCAGCTGCTTGTAAGTAGCTCGCATGGGTTTCGGGGGGGGAAGCTTAAGTTCGCTTTGCTTGGTTGTTCTTGCTAAACCACGATGCAGAAGGTAAAAGGGCGTATCTTTGCTGTTTATTGCTTGAGGTTTCACTTTTATTTCACCTATCCCTTGCGGTACAGAGCTCTATTGTGCCAGTGGGCCTTTTCTATCGCCTATACTAAGGTAAGAAAATGTTTTAGTTCAGTGATGGAGGGGTGAATTTTTAATTAATTTTTTGGGTGTTGTGGTTGGGCTAGAGGAGGCTCAGGGCGATCTGGTTGGTGACAGACATCTTTCAGGTGTAAGCGGAGTGCTTTAGTCTTATAGCTACGCCCCGGTATACTAAGTATACCTTCGGGTACACTTCCCTTGTTATGACTTAACTCATCTTTGGCTATAGTGGTGGATTAGTTATTTGGGGTTGGTAGCTTGTGAGGAGGGTGATGGGCGGTATGTACGTGCCTCAGGGCCGACTTAAAGTAGGCTTATGTTATCCTGCTTTACTGCTAAATCCGCCTTCCGGAAACAATGTCATGCTTCCTTCCATTGAAGTGTTCTATCTTAGAAAATGTAGCCCGTTACTTCCACTCCGTGGGCTATACCTTGACCTGTCGTGTTAACGGGGTGGTTATTGTGCTCACTGTGTATCCCTCAATTAGGGTGAGCTGCCGACGGCGGTATGTAGGCTGTTTCTGGCGAGGAGTGGTAGGGTGTAACGTGGGGTGTCGTTTACAGAACAGGCTCCTCTAGGTGGGTTTGGGGCACCGCCAAGTCCTTAGAGGTTCAAGTGTTTGTGCTCATAATTCTCGGGCGGATGTGTTTTGGTATGGTGTACATCAGGATTTAGGGCTAGGCATTGTGGGGTATCTAATCCCAGTTTGAGCCCTAGCTTTCGTGGGGCCTGGTCCGTCAGGTTTACTAGGATCATCTTTAGGTTGGCCTTAGGGGTATCTTGGCCTTATGACAGCTTAGTTGTGTTTCGGTTTCCTAGTTACTATGACAAGCTCTAGTCATCTATATATATATGATTGTTTTTTCAGTATCCCATTGCATCTAGATGATGCCCCAAATCTTGCCTTTTCCATTCCGAGCCTCAACACGCAAGCTCCGTTGCAGAGATATCAGTGGGTTGGACTGCCACAAGGTATGAAAAATAGCCCTACAATGTGTCAATGGTATGTTGAAAAAGACTCGGTCCTATCCGAAACGCTATGCCTACTGTGTTGTTGTATCATTATATGGATGACCTTTTAGTGGCAGCACAACATCACGAAGTCATGGAGAAAGCTGTAGCCCTTGTCACGGATGCCGTGAATTCGGCAGGTCTCTCTATAGCACCAGAAAAGGTCCAAAAGTTTCCCCCTTGGAAATATCTGGGCTGGCGGATAAGAGCACAAACTATTGTTCCTCAACCATTGCAGAGCAATACCAATGTAAGAAACCTGCATGATGCACAAAAATTACTGGGAACAATAAATTGGGTTCGACCATTATTGGGAATTTCTAATACAGACTTGGGTCCTCTGTTTGACCTACTAAAAGGGGACACTAATCTTGTTCTCCACGTAATCTTAACTCTGAAGCAGATACCTCTTTACAACAGGTTGCCTCAGCTATCGCTTCTCGACAGGCCCACCGATGGGCCCCTGAACTGCCTTTTTACTTGATGATTTTAAACGGCTGTACGACAGCCTCATGCCCTGATATTTCAACGGGACCTTCAGAACTCAGACCCCCTGTTGATTATTGAATGGATCCTTTTACCTAACCAGCCTACAAAAACTATTTTGACACAACAGGAAACGTTTGCGCCTCTGATTGTTAAAGCTAGATCACGCCTGTTAACCTTATCAGGGAAGGATTTTGTCTCTATTTGTCTACCAATAACAACAGTATACTTAAAATGGCTTTTTCGGCAATCAGACACCTTTGTTATGGCACTTGCCGACTATACAGGTCAAATAACTTCCCATCCACCTTCACACAACCTGTTTAACGTTGATTTTCGTCTGATGTTAAAACCCAGCAGAAGCGAACAACCCTTACAGGCACTTCCTGTGTTTACAGGTGGATCGGGCAAATCACGTAAGTCTGTTCTTCTGTGGTGGGATGATCAACGGAGACAATGGGATTCGCACATAGAGACAGTCTTCGGTTCACCTCAAATAGTACAACTGAATGCAGTTGTTCGTGTTTTCCGAAAATGGAACGTACCCCTCAACCTTGTTACCGATTCTGCTTCTGTTGCAGGTATTGTTACACGAGCTGAAGCTTCTGTGCTGCGGAGTGTTTCGCATTCCCAACTTTTTGCCCTGTTACAGGAACTTATTTTCCTTTTGGACTCTCGATCTGCGCCTTACTTTGTTATGCATATTAGGTCTCATACCTCACTACCTGGTTTTCTTGCAGAAGGCAATCGACGAGCTGACCTATTGACGTGACCAGTTCAAGTACTGCCAGACCGGGTTGCACAAGCTAAACTAAGTCACTCTTTTTTTGCATCAAAATGCTGGAGCTCTTAAGGGACAGTTTGACCTTACTTCTCAAGGAGCATCAAATATTGTTGCTGTCTGTCCTGATTGTCAAAAACATTCCTTCCCATCAATTGCTACAGGAGTTAATCCTAGAGGATGACAAAGCCTACAATTACGGCAAACGGATGTCGCACATGATTCTGAATTTGGTAACCTTAAATATATCCACTCTTCCGTTGCTACATTTTCAGGTGCCTTGTTTGCCTCCTGTCACGCAGGAGAAAAGGCACGAGATGTTCGTAGACATTTAATGCGTGCTTTTGCTACTTTAGGTATTCCCTTAAGCTGGACCATTATCTGTCTTTATCTTTGTTTCAACAACGGTCAAAACCTTTTTTGCCCTATGGGGTATAACTCATATTACTGGCATTCCCCATTCCCCCACCGGTCAATCTCTCATTGAACGGTCTCATCAGTCTCTAAAACGTTTATTACAACAACAAAAAGGGGGAAGGGGAATGGCTCTTCCGGAGGAACGGTTGCGGGAAGCATTGTATGTTTTTAATTTTGTGAATTGTTCTTTCATAGATAACAACCCACCGCTAGCTCGACGTTTCACTGCAAATACCTCCTTCGAGGCACGGGTTAAAGCCCCGGTATTGGTCCGAGATCCAGAAACAGGTAAAATTATGGGACCGTATCCTCTTGTTACATGGGGAAAAGGTTATGCTTGTGTCTCTACAGAAAAAGGACCTAGATGGATCCCAGCGAAGAATGCAAGACCTTTCCGTGAACCTTTACTGCAGGCAACCGATAGCGACACCGACCCTACAGAATGAAATAAAAACTGTGTGAGGATTACTGTTTTGCATTCATGTTAGATACCCAAAATCGGGACGTAGAATATACATTTCGCTTTTTACCGCGCCTAGAACGAACACTATCACCCTGGATCAAACCACTTAACAAAGGTAATACTCTCGGACCGAGCAGGGGAACAGGACAACTCATTGTACACGGAACAATGATTCCCTTGACACCGATAAGGGGAAGGGAGGATTCATCATGAGAGAACAACTAGGTATTATGAAGGAGAATAGGAAAGATAAACATGGTTATTTAGTGTTTAATAGGGGTCTGCACGCTCGTAGAGATATATATATTAAGTAACTGCAGGAGTGGTTTCTGCCCTGAGCCTGGTGGCGCACACAGCTGCGGTTTGTGTCCTGGCTCAGAGATGTAAACGGGGGCTTCTCTGTTATGGTAAAGTGTCTCTCTTTGCGTAAAAAAAGAGGGAATGAAGGGAGTGACCCCAGAGGTACGTTCAGAGAAGGCACGCTATGTTTCGAACTTTTGGACGGAACCAGTTCTCGTTTGGTGTGCCCTTCCACCTACGTGTAATGTTAATCCAAAAGAAGATGATGTTGTTTACACTTTGAGTGTCGATCACTGTCTTTCTGTAGATGCTAATGTAGTAGGGAGGCTATGAGGGGAAGGTGTCGCAGCGGTTCTTCTCTTATCCAGAGAAACAGCAGGGAAAGCATTGAAGAGTTAAATCACCTTGTTTGGTAGGCAGTTAAGAATGCGAGTCAAAATGGCCACTGCTTTTTGTTGTTGCTTCAGGGACATGGCTGTGAGGATTTTGATGGCATGTGCTGCGTGGATTTTAGGCGCCCCATCGCAGCAACAGGGTATCAAAATCTGAGAAAATTTCAGCCTTTTGGGGCATCCATTCACTCAATTGGCAGTATTGTTTGTGTGCTATTTCCTTGGTTGCTGCCATGTTTGCAAGGGCCCTGCAGAACATGGCAAACCTGGTCCTAGCTGTTCAAAAACAAACAGGGGCAATCGTAAAATTGTACGGAACAAAGGCAGTGGGTTATTTTGACATTGCTAATATGTCTTAGTTGGTTTTTTATTGGTTCGGTTACTTATGCCTTGTTTTTACTCGTTGGCTTTCAAAGGTTCTTTTGTGCAACAGGAAGGGGGAGATGCAGGAGCGGGCTGGAAACTAGGACCGTGCGTGGCAATCGGTCAGCTGAGGGGAATGTGCTCGAGCTTGTCTAGACAACAATTAACATGATGAGGCATGTTTACAGAGCACAGGGGAGTGGGAGACGGATGGCGCCAAGGGTGGCGCCAAGGAAAGGTAACCCCTTGCTGTTAATTGCTGGTAGTTAGCCACCAGTCAGGGATTGCCTAGTATGCAAGGCTTAGCTTCAAGAACCAATTAGTTTAAAACGCGCAGCTTCTGAAAGCGTATGAAACCTCGTGCTTCTGTACAACACGTTGACGTTTGCTTGCATCAAGCTTCGTCCCGTCTCTTCATTCGCCGCAGTCAGGTTTACTAGGATCATCTTTAGGTTGGCCTTAGGGGTGTCTCGGGCTTATGACAGCTTAGTTGTGTTTCGCTTTCCTAGTTATTATGACAGGCTCTAGTCCGCTCGTTACGCCGTGTGACTGTTGGCTTGGGTTTCTTGTGTGACCGCGGTGGCTGGCACAAGATTCACCAACCCGGAAGGCTGCCGTGACTAAGTCAAGCTTGCGCTTATTGCTTGCTGTTAATTACTGCTGAGTGCCCGTGGGGGTGTGGCTGAGCAAGGCGTCTTGGGCTACAGTTGGTAGTGTGTGCCTGATGCCTGCTCCTTTGGTCTTAGCAAGAGGCCTAGGGCATTTACACTGGGCCGCAGATACTTGCATGTATATGTCTAGCAGGAGCCAACTGTAAGGTTAGGACTAAGTCTTTTGTCCTCGGCTTTCATATCGTACGCCGTCTTGGCATCTTCAGTGCCACGCTTTTGGATTGTAAGCTACGGGGACGTGGTTTCGTTGGTTTCGTTGGCCGTTTGGGCGCCTATAGTCTTAGGGGCGTGTGTGTATGGGGGCTTTGGGTTAATATGATTTTAGTGTTGAGGTGTTGGGTAGGTGGGCGTTTATGGGATATATAAGACGTTAAGGAGAAGGCTAGGTTTGAGTGGTAAAGGTGTTAGAGGTTCTCGTGGTTGAACTGTACAACAATAGTTTGTCAAGCTGTAGGTCCCGGGGAGGTGCCGGGCGAGAATATACAGGTCAAATAACTTCCCATCCACCTTCACACAAACTGTTTAACGTTGATTTTCGTCTGATGTTAAAACCCAGGAGCAGCGAACAACCCTTACAGGCACTTCCTGTGTTTACAGGTGGATCGGGCAAATCACGTAAGTCTGTTCTTCTGTGGTGGGATGATCAACGGAGACAATGGGATTCGCACATAGAGACAGTCTCCGGTTCACCTCAAATAGTACAACTGAATGCAGTTGTTCGTGTTTTCCGAAAATGGAACGTACCCCTCAACCTTGTTACCGATTCTGCTTCTGTTGCAGGTATTGTCACACGAGCTGAAGCTTCTGTGCTGCGGAGTGTTTCGCATTCCCAACTTTTTGCCCTGTTACAGGAACTTATTTTCCTTTTGGACTCTCGATCTGCGCCTTATTTTGTTATGCATATTAGGTCTCATACCTCACTACCTGGTTTTCTTGCAGAAGGCAATCGACGAGCTGACCTATTGACGTGACCAGTTCAAGTACTGCCAGACCGGGTTGCACAAGCTAAACTAAGTCACTCTTTTTTTGCATCAAAATGCTGGAGCTCTTAAGGGACAGTTTGACCTTACTTCTCAAGGAGCATCAAATATTGTTGCTGTCTGTCCTGATTGTCAAAAACATTCCTTCCCATCAATTGCTACAGGAGTTAATCCTAGAGGATGACAAAGCCTACAATTACGGCAAACGGATGTCGCACATGATTCTGAATTTGGTAACCTTAAATATATCCACTCTTCCGTTGCTACATTTTCAGGTGCCTTGTTTGCCTCCTGTCACGCAGGAGAAAAGGCACGAGATGTTCGTAGACATTTAATGCGTGCTTTTGCTACTTTAGGTATTCCCTTAAGCTGGACCATTATCTGTCTTTATCTTTGTTTCAACAACGGTCAAAACCTTTTTTGCCCTATGGGGTATAACTCATATTACTGGCATTCCCCATTCCCCCACCGGTCAATCTCTCATTGAACGGTCTCATCAGTCTCTAAAACGTTTATTACAACAACAAAAAGGGGGAAGGGGAATGGCTCTTCCGGAGGAACGGTTGCGGGAAGCATTGTATGTTTTTAATTTTGTGAATTGTTCTTTCATAGATAACAACCCACCGCTAGCTCGACGTTTCACTGCAAATACCTCCTTCGAGGCACGGGTTAAAGCCCCGGTATTGGTCCGAGATCCAGAAACAGGTAAAATTATGGGACCGTATCCTCTTGTTACATGGGGAAAAGGTTATGCTTGTGTCTCTACAGAAAAAGGACCTAGATGGATCCCAGCGAAGAATGCAAGACCTTTCCGTGAACCTTTACTGCAGGCAACCGATAGCGACACCGACCCTACAGAATGAAATAAAAACTGTGTGAGGATTACTGTTTTGCATTCATGTGAGATACCCAAAATCGGGACGTAGAATATACATTTCGCTTTTTACCGCGCCTAGAACGAACACTATCACCCTGGATCAAACCACTTAACAAAGGTAATGCTCTCGGACCGAGCAGGGGAACAGGACAACTCATTGTACACGGAACATGTACACGGAACAATGATTCCCTTGACACCGATAAGGGGAAGGGAGGATTCATCATGAGAGAACAACTAGGTATTATGAAGGAGAATAGGAAAGATAAACATGGTTACTTAGTGTTTAATAGGGGTCTGCACGCTCGTAGAGATATATAGTTAAGTAACTACAGGAGTGGTTGTCTGCCCTGAGCCTGGTGGCGCACACAGCTGCGGTTTGTGTCCTGGCTCAGAGATGTAAACGGGGGCTTCTCTGTTATGGTAAAGTGTCTCTCTTTGCGTAAAAAAAGAGGGAATGAAGGGAGTGACCCCAGAGGTACGTTCAGAGAAGGCACGCTATGTTTCGAACTTTTGGACGGAACCAGTTCTCGTTTGGTGTGCCCTTCCACCTACGTGTAATGTTAATCCAAAAGAAGATGATGTTGTTTACACTTTGAGTGTCGATCACTGTCTTTCTGTAGATGCTAATGTAGTAGGGAGGCTATGAGGGGAAGGTGTCGCAGCGGTTCTTCTCTTATCCAGAGAAACAGCAGGGAAAGCATTGAAGAGTTAAATCACCTTGTTTGGTAGGCAGTTAAGAATGCGAGTCAAAATGGCCACTGCTTTTTGTTGTTGCTTCAGGGACATGGCTGTGAGGATTTTGATGGCATGTGCTGCGTGGATTTTAGGCGCCCCATCGCAGCAACAGGGTATCAAAATCTGAGAAAATTTCAGCCTTTTGGGGCATCCATTCACTCAATTGGCAGTATTGTTTGTGTGCTATTTCCTTGGTTGCTGCCATGTTTGCAAGGGCCCTGCAGAACATGGCAAACCTGGTCCTAGCTGTTCAAAAACAAACAGGGGCAATCGTAAAATTGTACGGAACAAAGACAGTGGGTTATTTTGACATTGCTAATATGTCTTAGTTGGTTTTTTATTGGTTCGGTTACTTATGCCTTGTTTTTACTCGTTGGCTTTCAAAGGTTCTTTTGTGCAACAGGAAGGGGGAGATGCAGGAGCGGGCTGGAAACTAGGACCGTGCGTGGCAATCGGTCAGCTGAGGGGAATGTGCTCGAGCTTGTCTAGACAACAATTAACATGATGAGGCATGTTTACAGAGCACAGGGGAGTGGGAGACGGATGGCGCCAAGGGTGGCGCCAAGGAAAGGTAACCCCTTGCTGTTAATTGCTGGTAGTTAGCCACCAGTCAGGGATTGCCTAGTATGCAAGGCTTAGCTTCAAGAACCAATTAGTTTAAAACGCGCAGCTTCTGAAAGCGTATGAAACCTCGTGCTTCTGTACAACACGTTGACGTTTGCTTGCATCAAGCTGCGTCCCGTCTCTTCATTCGCCGCAGTCAGGTTTACTAGGATCATCTTTAGGTTGGCCTTAGGGGTGTCTCGGGCTTATGACAGCTTAGTTGTGTTTCGCGTTCCTAGTTATTATGACAGGCTCTAGTCCGCTCGTTACGCCGTGTGACTGTTGGCTTGGGTTTCTTGTGTGTCCGCGGTGGCTGGCACAAGATTTACCAACCCGGAAGGCTGCCGTGACTAAGTCAAGCTTGCGCTTATTGCTTGCTGTTAATTACTGCTGAGTGCCCGTGGGGGTGTGGCTGAGCAAGGCGTCTTGGGCTACAGTTGGTAGTGTGTGCCTGATGCCTGCTCCTTTGGTCTTAGCAAGAGGCCTAGGGCATTTACACTGGGCCGCAGATACTTGCATGTATATGTCTAGCAGGAGCCAACTGTAAGGTTAGGACTAAGTCTTTTGTCCTCGGCTTTCATATCGTACGCCGTCTTGGCATCTTCAGTGCCACGCTTTTGGATTGTAAGCTACGGGGACGTGGTTTCGTTGGTTTCGTTGGCCGTTTGGGCGCCTATAGTCTTAGGGGCGTGTGTGTATGGGGGCTTTGGGTTAATATGATTTTAGTGTTGAGGTGTTGGGTAGGTGGGCGTTTATGGGATATATAAGACGTTAAGGAGAAGGCTAGGTTTGAGTGGTAAAGGTGTTAGAGGTTCTCGTGGTTGAACTGTACAACAATAGTTTGTCAAGCTGTAGGTCCCGGGGAGGTGCCGGGCGAGAATATACAGGTCAAATAACTTCCCATCCACCTTCACACAAACTGTTTAACGTTGATTTTCGTCTGATGTTAAAACCCAGGAGCAGCGAACAACCCTTACAGGCACTTCCTGTGTTTACAGGTGGATCGGGCAAATCACGTAAGTCTGTTCTTCTGTGGTGGGATGATCAACGGAGACAATGGGATTCGCACATAGAGACAGTCTCCGGTTCACCTCAAATAGTACAACTGAATGCAGTTGTTCGTGTTTTCCGAAAATGGAACGTACCCCTCAACCTTGTTACCGATTCTGCTTCTGTTGCAGGTATTGTCACACGAGCTGAAGCTTCTGTGCTGCGGAGTGTTTCGCATTCCCAACTTTTTGCCCTGTTACAGGAACTTATTTTCCTTTTGGACTCTCGATCTGCGCCTTATTTTGTTATGCATATTAGGTCTCATACCTCACTACCTGGTTTTCTTGCAGAAGGCAATCGACGAGCTGACCTATTGACGTGACCAGTTCAAGTACTGCCAGACCGGGTTGCACAAGCTAAACTAAGTCACTCTTTTTTTGCATCAAAATGCTGGAGCTCTTAAGGGACAGTTTGACCTTACTTCTCAAGGAGCATCAAATATTGTTGCTGTCTGTCCTGATTGTCAAAAACATTCCTTCCCATCAATTGCTACAGGAGTTAATCCTAGAGGATGACAAAGCCTACAATTACGGCAAACGGATGTCGCACATGATTCTGAATTTGGTAACCTTAAATATGTCCACTCTTCCGTTGCTACATTTTCAGGTGCCTTGTTTGCCTCCTGTCACGCAGGAGAAAAGGCACGAGATGTTCGTAGACATTTAATGCGTGCTTTTGCTACTTTAGGTATTCCCTTAAGCTGGACCATTATCTGTCTTTATCTTTGTTTCAACAACGGTCAAAACCTTTTTTGCCCTATGGGGTATAACTCATATTACTGGCATTCCCCATTCCCCCACCGGTCAATCTCTCATTGAACGGTCTCATCAGTCTCTAAAACGTTTATTACAACAACAAAAAGGGGGAAGGGGAATGGCTCTTCTGGAGGAACGGTTGCGGGAAGCATTGTATGTTTTTAATTTTGTGAATTGTTCTTTCATAGATAACAACCCACCGCTAGCTCGACGTTTCACTGCAAATACCTCCTTCGAGGCACGGGTTAAAGCCCCGGTATTGGTCCGAGATCCAGAAACAGGTAAAATTATGGGACCGTATCCTCTTGTTACATGGGGAAAAGGTTAAGTTTGCGTCTCTACAGAAAAAGGACCTAGATGGATCCCAGCGAAGAATGCAAGACCTTTCCGTGAACCTTTACTGCAGGCAACCGATAGCGACACCGACCCTACAGAATGAAATAAAAACTGCGTGAGGATTACTGTTTTGCATTCATGTTAGATACCCAAAATCGGGACGTAGAATATACATTTCGCTTTTTACCGCGCCTAGAACGAACACTATCACCCTGGATCAAACCACTTAACAAAGGTAATACTCTCGGACCGAGCAGGGGAACAGGACAACTCATTGTACACGGAACATGTACACGGAACAATGATTCCCTTGACACCGATAAGGGGAAGGGAGGATTCATCATGAGAGAACAACTAGGTATTATGAAGGAGAATAGGAAAGATAAACATGGTTATTTAGTGTTTAATAGGGGTCTGCACGCTCGTAGAGATATATAGTTAAGTAACTGCAGGAGTGGTTGTCTGCCCTGAGCCTGGTGGCGCACACAGCTGCGGTTTGTGTCCTGGCTCAGAGATGTAAACGGGGGCTTCTCTGTTATGGTAAAGTGTCTCTCTTTGCGTAAAAAAAGAGGGAATGAAGGGAGTGACCCCAGAGGTACGTTCAGAGAAGGCACGCTATGTTTCGAACTTTTGGACGGAACCAGTTCTCGTTTGGTGTGCCCTTCCACCTACGTGTAATGTTAATCCAAAAGAAGATGATGTTGTTTACACTTTGAGTGTCGATCACTGTCTTTCTGTAGATGCTAATGTAGTAGGGAGGCTATGAGGGGAAGGTGTCGCAGCGGTTCTTCTCTTACCCAGAGAAACAGCAGGGAAAGCATTGAAGAGTTAAATCACCTTGTTTGGTAGGCAGTTAAGAATGCGAGTCAAAATGGCCACTGCTTTTTGTTGTTGCTTCAGGGACATGGCTGTGAGGATTTTGATGGCATGTGCTGCGTGGATTTTAGGCGCCCCATCGCAGCAACAGGGTATCAAAATCTGAGAAAATTTCAGCCTTTTGGGGCATCCATTCACTCAATTGGCAGTATTGTTTGTGTGCTATTTCCTTGGTTGCTGCCATGTTTGCAAGGGCCCTGCAGAACATGGCAAACCTGGTCCTAGCTGTTCAAAAACAAACAGGGGCAATTGTAAAATTGTACGGAACAAAGGCAGTGGGTTATTTTGACATTGCTAATATGTCTTAGTTGGTTTTTTATTGGTTCGGTTACTTATGCCTTGTTTTTACTCGTTGGCTTTCAAAGGTTCTTTTGTGCAACAGGAAGGGGGAGATGCAGGAGCGGGCTGGAAACTAGGACCGTGCGTGGCAATCGGTCAGCTGAGGGGAATGTGCTCGAGCTTGTCTAGACAACAATTAACATGATGAGGCATGTTTACAGAGCACAGGGGAGTGGGAGACGGATGGCGCCAAGGGTGGCGCCAAGGAAAGGTAACCCCTTGCTGTTAATTGCTGGTAGTTAGCCACCAGTCAGGGGTCGCCTAGTATGCAAGGCTTAGCTTCAAGAACCAATTAGTTTAAAACGCGCAGCTTCTGAAAGCGTATGAAACCTCGTGCTTCTGTACAACACGTTGACGTTTGCTTGCATCAAGCTGCGTCCCGTCTCTTCATTCGCCGCAGTCAGGTTTACTAGGATCATCTTTAGGTTGGCCTTAGGGGTGTCTCGGGCTTATGACAGCTTAGTTGTGTTTCGCTTTCCTAGTTATTATGACAGGCTCTAGTCCGCTCGTTACGCCGTGTGACTGTTGGCTTGGGTTTCTTGTGTGACCGCGGTGGCTGGCACAAGATTCACCAACCCGGAAGGCTGCCGTGACTAAGTCAAGCTTGCGCTTATTGCTTGCTGTTAATTACTGCTGAGTGCCCGTGGGGGTGTGGCTGAGCAAGGCGTCTTGGGCTACAGTTGGTAGTGTGTGCCTGATGCCTGCTCCTTTGGTCTTAGCAAGAGGCCTAGGGCATTTACACTGGGCCGCAGATACTTGCATGTATATGTCTAGCAGGAGCCAACTGTAAGGTTAGGACTAAGTCTTTTGTCCTCGGCTTTCATATCGTACGCCGTCTTGGCATCTTCAGTGCCACGCTTTTGGATTGTAAGCTACGGGGACGTGGTTTCGTTGGTTTCGTTGGCCGTTTGGGCGCCTATAGTCTTAGGGGCGTGTGTGTATGGGGGCTTTGGGTTAATATGATTTTAGTGTTGAGGTGTTGGGTAGGTGGGCGTTTATGGGATATATAAGACGTTAAGGAGAAGGCTAGGTTTGAGTGGTAAAGGTGTTAGAGGTTCTCGTGGTTGAACTGTACAACAATAGTTTGTCAAGCTGTAGGTCCCGGGGAGGTGCCGGGCGAGAATATACAGGTCAAATAACTTCCCATCCACCTTCACACAAACTGTTTAACGTTGATTTTCGTCTGATGTTAAAACCCAGGAGCAGCGAACAACCCTTACAGGCACTTCCTGTGTTTACAGGTGGATCGGGCAAATCACGTAAGTCTGTTCTTCTGTGGTGGGATGATCAACGGAGACAATGGGATTCGCACATAGAGACAGTCTCCGGTTCACCTCAAATAGTACAACTGAATGCAGTTGTTCGTGTTTTCCGAAAATGGAACGTACCCCTCAACCTTGTTACCGATTCTGCTTCTGTTGCAGGTATTGTCACACGAGCTGAAGCTTCTGTGCTGCGGAGTGTTTCGCATTCCCAACTTTTTGCCCTGTTACAGGAACTTATTTTCCTTTTGGACTCTCGATCTGCGCCTTATTTTGTTATGCATATTAGGTCTCATACCTCACTACCTGGTTTTCTTGCAGAAGGCAATCGACGAGCTGACCTATTGACGTGACCAGTTCAAGTACTGCCAGACCGGGTTGCACAAGCTAAACTAAGTCACTCTTTTTTTGCATCAAAATGCTGGAGCTCTTAAGGGACAGTTTGACCTTACTTCTCAAGGAGCATCAAATATTGTTGCTGTCTGTCCTGATTGTCAAAAACATTCCTTCCCATCAATTGCTACAGGAGTTAATCCTAGAGGATGACAAAGCCTACAATTACGGCAAACGGATGTCGCACATGATTCTGAATTTGGTAACCTTAAATATATCCACTCTTCCGTTGCTACATTTTCAGGTGCCTTGTTTGCCTCCTGTCACGCAGGAGAAAAGGCACGAGATGTTCGTAGACATTTAATGCGTGCTTTTGCTACTTTAGGTATTCCCTTAAGCTGGACCATTATCTGTCTTTATCTTTGTTTCAACAACGGTCAAAACCTTTTTTGCCCTATGGGGTATAACTCATATTACTGGCATTCCCCATTCCCCCACCGGTCAATCTCTCATTGAACGGTCTCATCAGTCTCTAAAACGTTTATTACAACAACAAAAAGGGGGAAGGGGAATGGCTCTTCCGGAGGAACGGTTGCGGGAAGCATTGTATGTTTTTAATTTTGTGAATTGTTCTTTCATAGATAACAACCCACCGCTAGCTCGACGTTTCACTGCAAATACCTCCTTCGAGGCACGGGTTAAAGCCCCGGTATTGGTCCGAGATCCAGAAACAGGTAAAATTATGGGACCGTATCCTCTTGTTACATGGGGAAAAGGTTAAGTTTGCGTCTCTACAGAAAAAGGACCTAGATGGATCCCAGCGAAGAATGCAAGACCTTTCCGTGAACCTTTACTGCAGGCAACCGATAGCGACACCGACCCTACAGAATGAAATAAAAACTGTGTGAGGATTACTGTTTTGCATTCATGTTAGATACCCAAAATCGGGACGTAGAATATACATTTCGCTTTTTACCGCGCCTAGAACGAACACTATCACCCTGGATCAAACCACTTAACAAAGGTAATGCTCTCGGACCGAGCAGGGGAACAGGACAACTCATTGTACACGGAACATGTACACGGAACAATGATTCCCTTGACACCGATAAGGGGAAGGGAGGATTCATCATGAGAGAACAACTAGGTATTATGAAGGAGAATAGGAAAGATAAACATGGTTATTTAGTGTTTAATAGGGGTCTGCACGCTCGTAGAGATATATAGTTAAGTAACTGCAGGAGTGGTTTCTGCCCTGAGCCTGGTGGCGCACACAGCTGCGGTTTGTGTCCTGGCTCAGAGATGTAAACGGGGGCTTCTCTGTTATGGTAAAGTGTCTCTCTTTGCGTAAAAAAAGAGGGAATGAAGGGAGTGACCCCAGAGGTACGTTCAGAGAAGGCACGCTATGTTTCGAACTTTTGGACGGAACCAGTTCTCGTTTGGTGTGCCCTTCCACCTACGTGTAATGTTAATCCAAAAGAAGATGATGTTGTTTACACTTTGAGTGTCGATCACTGTCTTTCTGTAGATGCTAATGTAGTAGGGAGGCTATGAGGGGAAGGTGTCGCAGCGGTTCTTCTCTTATCCAGAGAAACAGCAGGGAAAGCATTGAAGAGTTAAATCACCTTGTTTGGTAGGCAGTTAAGAATGCGAGTCAAAATGGCCACTGCTTTTTGTTGTTGCTTCAGGGACATGGCTGTGAGGATTTTGATGGCATGTGCTGCGTGGATTTTAGGCGCCCCATCGCAGCAAAAGGGTATCAAAATCTAAGAAAATTTCAGCCTTTTGGGGCATCCATTCACTCAATTGGCAGTATTGTTTGTGTGCTATTTCCTTGGTTGCTGCCATGTTTGCAAGGGCCCTGCAGAACATGGCAAACCTGGTCCTAGCTGTTCAAAAACAAACAGGGGCAATTGTAAAATTGTACGGAACAAAGGCAGTGGGTTATTTTGACATTGCTAATATGTCTTAGTTGGTTTTTTATTGGTTCGGTTACTTATGCCTTGTTTTTACTCGTTGGCTTTCAAAGGTTCTTTTGTGCAACAGGAAGGGGGAGATGCAGGAGCGGGCTGGAAACTAGGACCGTGCGTGGCAATCGGTCAGCTGAGGGGAATGTGCTCGAGCTTGTCTAGACAACAATTAACATGATGAGGCATGTTTACAGAGCACAGGGGAGTGGGAGACGGATGGCGCCAAGGGTGGCGCCAAGGAAAGGTAACCCCTTGCTGTTAATTGCTGGTAGTTAGCCACCAGTCAGGGATTGCCTAGTATGCAAGGCTTAGCTTCAAGAACCAATTAGTTTAAAACGCGCAGCTTCTGAAAGCGTATGAAACCTCGTGCTTCTGTACAACACGTTGACGTTTGCTTGCATCAAGCTGCGTCCCGTCTCTTCATTCGCCGCAATCAGGTTTACTAGGATCATCTTTAGGTTGGCCTTAGGGGTGTCTCGGGCTTATGACAGCTTAGTTGTGTTTCGCTTTCCTAGTTATTATGACAGGCTCTAGTCCGCTCGTTACGCCGTGTGACTGTTGGCTTGGGTTTCTTGTGTGACCGCGGTGGCTGGCACAAGATTTACCAACCCGGAAGGCTGCCGTGACTAAGTCAAGCTTGCGCTTATTGCTTGCTGTTAATTACTGCTGAGTGCCCGTGGGGGTGTGGCTGAGCAAGGCGTCTTGGGCTACAATTGGTAGTGTGTGCCTGATGCCTGCTCCTTTGGTCTTAGCAAGAGGCCTAGGGCATTTACACTGGGCCGCAGATACTTGCATGTATATGTCTAGCAGGAGCCAACTGTAAGGTTAGGACTAAGTCTTTTGTCCTCGGCTTTCATATCGTACGCCGTCTTGGCATCTTCAGTGCCACGCTTTTGGATTGTAAGCTACGGGGACGTGGTTTCGTTGGTTTCGTTGGCCGTTTGGGCGCCTATAGTCTTAGGGGCGTGTGTGTATGGGGGCTTTGGGTTAATATGATTTTAGTGTTGAGGTGTTGGGTAGGTGGGCGTTTATGGGATATATAAGACGTTAAGGAGAAGGCTAGGTTTGAGTGGTAAAGGTGTTAGAGGTTCTCGTGGTTGAACTGTACAACAATAGTTTGTCAAGCTGTAGGTCCCGGGGTGGTGCCGGGCGAGAATATACAGGTCAAATAACTTCCCATCCACCTTCACACAAACTGTTTAACGTTGATTTTCGTCTGATGTTAAAACCCAGGAGCAGCGAACAACCCTTACAGGCACTTCCTGTGTTTACAGGTGGATCGGGCAAATCACGTAAGTCTGTTCTTCTGTGGTGGGATGATCAACGGAGACAATGGGATTCGCACATAGAGACAGTCTCCGGTTCACCTCAAATAGTACAACTGAATGCAGTTGTTCGTGTTTTCCGAAAATGGAACGTACCCCTCAACCTTGTTACCGATTCTGCTTCTGTTGCAGGTATTGTCACACGAGCTGAAGCTTCTGTGCTGCGGAGTGTTTCGCATTCCCAACTTTTTGCCCTGTTACAGGAACTTATTTTCCTTTTGGACTCTCGATCTGCGCCTTATTTTGTTATGCATATTAGGTCTCATACCTCACTACCTGGTTTTCTTGCAGAAGGCAATCGACGAGCTGACCTATTGACGTGACCAGTTCAAGTACTGCCAGACCGGGTTGCACAAGCTAAACTAAGTCACTCTTTTTTTGCATCAAAATGCTGGAGCTCTTAAGGGACAGTTTGACCTTACTTCTCAAGGAGCATCAAATATTGTTGCTGTCTGTCCTGATTGTCAAAAACATTCCTTCCCATCAATTGCTACAGGAGTTAATCCTAGAGGATGACAAAGCCTACAATTACGGCAAACGGATGTCGCACATGATTCTGAATTTGGTAACCTTAAATATATCCACTCTTCCGTTGCTACATTTTCAGGTGCCTTGTTTGCCTCCTGTCACGCAGGAGAAAAGGCACGAGATGTTCGTAGACATTTAATGCGTGCTTTTGCTACTTTAGGTATTCCCTTAAGCTGGACCATTATCTGTCTTTATCTTTGTTTCAACAACGGTCAAAACCTTTTTTGCCCTATGGGGTATAACTCATATTACTGGCATTCCCCATTCCCCCACCGGTCAATCTCTCATTGAACGGTCTCATCAGTCTCTAAAACGTTTATTACAACAACAAAAAGGGGGAAGGGGAATGGCTCTTCCGGAGGAACGGTTGCGGGAAGCATTGTATGTTTTTAATTTTGTGAATTGTTCTTTCATAGATAACAACCCACCGCTAGCTCGACGTTTCACTGCAAATACCTCCTTCGAGGCACGGGTTAAAGCCCCGGTATTGGTCCGAGATCCAGAAACAGGTAAAATTATGGGACCGTATCCTCTTGTTACATGGGGAAAAGGTTATGCTTGTGTCTCTACAGAAAAAGGACCTAGATGGATCCCAGCGAAGAATGCAAGACCTTTCCGTGAACCTTTACTGCAGGCAACCGATAGCGACACCGACCCTACAGAATGAAATAAAAACTGTGTGAGGATTACTGTTTTGCATTCATGTTAGATACCCAAAATCGGGACGTAGAATATACATTTCGCTTTTTACCGCGCCTAGAACGAACACTATCACCCTGGATCAAACCACTTAACAAAGGTAATGCTCTCGGACCGAGCAGGGGAACAGGACAACTCATTGTACACGGAACATGTACACGGAACAATGATTCCCTTGACACCGATAAGGGGAAGGGAGGATTCATCATGAGAGAACAACTAGGTATTATGAAGGAGAATAGGAAAGATAAACATGGTTATTTAGTGTTTAATAGGGGTCTGCACGCTCGTAGAGATATATAGTTAAGTAACTGCAGGAGTGGTTGTCTGCCCTGAGCCTGGTGGCGCACACAGCTGCGGTTTGTGTCCTGGCTCAGAGATGTAAACGGGGGCTTCTCTGTTATGGTAAAGTGTCTCTCTTTGCGTAAAAAAAGAGGGAATGAAGGGAGTGACCCCAGAGGTACGTTCAGAGAAGGCACGCTATGTTTCGAACTTTTGGACGGAACCAGTTCTCGTTTGGTGTGCCCTTCCACCTACGTGTAATGTTAATCCAAAAGAAGATGATGTTGTTTACACTTTGAGTGTCGATCACTGTCTTTCTGTAGATGCTAATGTAGTAGGGAGGCTATGAGGGGAAGGTGTCGCAGCGGTTCTTCTCTTACCCAGAGAAACAGCAGGGAAAGCATTGAAGAGTTAAATCACCTTGTTTGGTAGGCAGTTAAGAATGCGAGTCAAAATGGCCACTGCTTTTTGTTGTTGCTTCAGGGACATGGCTGTGAGGATTTTGATGGCATGTGCTGCGTGGATTTTAGGCGCCCCATCGCAGCAACAGGGTATCAAAATCTGAGAAAATTTCAGCCTTTTGGGGCATCCATTCACTCAATTGGCAGTATTGTTTGTGTGCTATTTCCTTGGTTGCTGCCATGTTTGCAAGGGCCCTGCAGAACATGGCAAACCTGGTCCTAGCTGTTCAAAAACAAACAGGGGCAATTGTAAAATTGTACGGAACAAAGGCAGTGGGTTATTTTGACATTGCTAATATGTCTTAGTTGGTTTTTTATTGGTTCGGTTACTTATGCCTTGTTTTTACTCGTTGGCTTTCAAAGGTTCTTTTGTGCAACAGGAAGGGGGAGATGCAGGAGCGGGCTGGAAACTAGGACCGTGCGTGGCAATCGGTCAGCTGAGGGGAATGTGCTCGAGCTTGTCTAGACAACAATTAACATGATGAGGCATGTTTACAGAGCACAGGGGAGTGGGAGACGGATGGCGCCAAGGGTGGCGCCAAGGAAAGGTAACCCCTTGCTGTTAATTGCTGGTAGTTAGCCACCAGTCAGGGATTGCCTAGTATGCAAGGCTTAGCTTCAAGAACCAATTAGTTTAAAACGCGCAGCTTCTGAAAGCGTATGAAACCTCGTGCTTCTGTACAACACGTTGACGTTTGCTTGCATCAAGCTGCGTCCCGTCTCTTCATTCGCCGCAGTCAGGTTTACTAGGATCATCTTTAGGTTGGCCTTAGGGGTGTCTCGGGCTTATGACAGCTTAGTTGTGTTTCGCTTTCCTAGTTATTATGACAGGCTCTAGTCCGCTCGTTACGCCGTGTGACTGTTGGCTTGGGTTTCTTGTGTGACCGCGGTGGCTGGCACAAGATTCACCAACCCGGAAGGCTGCCGTGACTAAGTCAAGCTTGCGCTTATTGCTTGCTGTTAATTACTGCTGAGTGCCCGTGGGGGTGTGGCTGAGCAAGGCGTCTTGGGCTACAGTTGGTAGTGTGTGCCTGATGCCTGCTCCTTTGGTCTTAGCAAGAGGCCTAGGGCATTTACACTGGGCCGCAGATACTTGCATGTATATGTCTAGCAGGAGCCAACTGTAAGGTTAGGACTAAGTCTTTTGTCCTCGGCTTTCATATCGTACGCCGTCTTGGCATCTTCAGTGCCACGCTTTTGGATTGTAAGCTACGGGGACGTGGTTTCGTTGGTTTCGTTGGCCGTTTGGGCGCCTATAGTCTTAGGGGCGTGTGTGTATGGGGGCTTTGGGTTAATATGATTTTAGTGTTGAGGTGTTGGGTAGGTGGGCGTTTATGGGATATATAAGACGTTAAGGAGAAGGCTAGGTTTGAGTGGTAAAGGTGTTAGAGGTTCTCGTGGTTGAACTGTACAACAATAGTTTGTCAAGCTGTAGGTCCCGGGGAGGTGCCGGGCGAGAATATACAGGTCAAATAACTTCCCATCCACCTTCACACAAACTGTTTAACGTTGATTTTCGTCTGATGTTAAAACCCAGGAGCAGCGAACAACCCTTACAGGCACTTCCTGTGTTTACAGGTGGATCGGGCAAATCACGTAAGTCTGTTCTTCTGTGGTGGGATGATCAACGGAGACAATGGGATTCGCACATAGAGACAGTCTCCGGTTCACCTCAAATAGTACAACTGAATGCAGTTGTTCGTGTTTTCCGAAAATGGAACGTACCCCTCAACCTTGTTACCGATTCTGCTTCTGTTGCAGGTATTGTCACACGAGCTGAAGCTTCTGTGCTGCGGAGTGTTTCGCATTCCCAACTTTTTGCCCTGTTACAGGAACTTATTTTCCTTTTGGACTCTCGATCTGCGCCTTATTTTGTTATGCATATTAGGTCTCATACCTCACTACCTGGTTTTCTTGCAGAAGGCAATCGACGAGCTGACCTATTGACGTGACCAGTTCAAGTACTGCCAGACCGGGTTGCACAAGCTAAACTAAGTCACTCTTTTTTTGCATCAAAATGCTGGAGCTCTTAAGGGACAGTTTGACCTTACTTCTCAAGGAGCATCAAATATTGTTGCTGTCTGTCCTGATTGTCAAAAACATTCCTTCCCATCAATTGCTACAGGAGTTAATCCTAGAGGATGACAAAGCCTACAATTACGGCAAACGGATGTCGCACATGATTCTGAATTTGGTAACCTTAAATATATCCACTCTTCCGTTGCTACATTTTCAGGTGCCTTGTTTGCCTCCTGTCACGCAGGAGAAAAGGCACGAGATGTTCGTAGACATTTAATGCGTGCTTTTGCTACTTTAGGTATTCCCTTAAGCTGGACCATTATCTGTCTTTATCTTTGTTTCAACAACGGTCAAAACCTTTTTTGCCCTATGGGGTATAACTCATATTACTGGCATTCCCCATTCCCCCACCGGTCAATCTCTCATTGAACGGTCTCATCAGTCTCTAAAACGTTTATTACAACAACAAAAAGGGGGAAGGGGAATGGCTCTTCCGGAGGAACGGTTGCGGGAAGCATTGTATGTTTTTAATTTTGTGAATTGTTCTTTCATAGATAACAACCCACCGCTAGCTCGACGTTTCACTGCAAATACCTCCTTCGAGGCACGGGTTAAAGCCCCGGTATTGGTCCGAGATCCAGAAACAGGTAAAATTATGGGACCGTATCCTCTTGTTACATGGGGAAAAGGTTATGCTTGCGTCTCTACAGAAAAAGGACCTAGATGGATCCCAGCGAAGAATGCAAGACCTTTCCGTGAACCTTTACTGCAGGCAACCGATAGCGACACCGACCCTACAGAATGAAATAAAAACTGTGTGAGGATTACTGTTTTGCATTCATGTTAGATACCCAAAATCGGGACGTAGAATATACATTTCGCTTTTTACCGCGCCTAGAACGAACACTATCACCCTGGATCAAACCACTTAACAAAGGTAATGCTCTCGGACCGAGCAGGGGAACAGGACAACTCATTGTACACGGAACATGTACACGGAACAATGATTCCCTTGACACCGATAAGGGGAAGGGAGGATTCATCATGAGAGAACAACTAGGTATTATGAAGGAGAATAGGAAAGATAAACATGGTTATTTAGTGTTTAATAGGGGTCTGCACGCTCGTAGAGATATATAGTTAAGTAACTGCAGGAGTGGTTGTCTGCCCTGAGCCTGGTGGCGCACACAGCTGCGGTTTGTGTCCTGGCTCAGAGATGTAAACGGGGGCTTCTCTGTTATGGTAAAGTGTCTCTCTTTGCGTAAAAAAAGAGGGAATGAAGGGAGTGACCCCAGAGGTACGTTCAGAGAAGGCACGCTATGTTTCGAACTTTTGGACGGAACCAGTTCTCGTTTGGTGTGCCCTTCCACCTACGTGTAATGTTAATCCAAAAGAAGATGATGTTGTTTACACTTTGAGTGTCGATCACTGTCTTTCTGTAGATGCTAATGTAGTAGGGAGGCTATGAGGGGAAGGTGTCGCAGCGGTTCTTCTCTTACCCAGAGAAACAGCAGGGAAAGCATTGAAGAGTTAAATCACCTTGTTTGGTAGGCAGTTAAGAATGCGAGTCAAAATGGCCACTGCTTTTTGTTGTTGCTTCAGGGACATGGCTGTGAGGATTTTGATGGCATGTGCTGCGTGGATTTTAGGCGCCCCATCGCAGCAACAGGGTATCAAAATCTGAGAAAATTTCAGCCTTTTGGGGCATCCATTCACTCAATTGGCAGTATTGTTTGTGTGCTATTTCCTTGGTTGCTGCCATGTTTGCAAGGGCCCTGCAGAACATGGCAAACCTGGTCCTAGCTGTTCAAAAACAAACAGGGGCAATTGTAAAATTGTACGGAACAAAGGCAGTGGGTTATTTTGACATTGCTAATATGTCTTAGTTGGTTTTTTATTGGTTCGGTTACTTATGCCTTGTTTTTACTCGTTGGCTTTCAAAGGTTCTTTTGTGCAACAGGAAGGGGGAGATGCAGGAGCGGGCTGGAAACTAGGACCGTGCGTGGCAATCGGTCAGCTGAGGGGAATGTGCTCGAGCTTGTCTAGACAACAATTAACATGATGAGGCATGTTTACAGAGCACAGGGGAGTGGGAGACGGATGGCGCCAAGGGTGGCGCCAAGGAAAGGTAACCCCTTGCTGTTAATTGCTGGTAGTTAGCCACCAGTCAGGGATTGCCTAGTATGCAAGGCTTAGCTTCAAGAACCAATTAGTTTAAAACGCGCAGCTTCTGAAAGCGTATGAAACCTCGTGCTTCTGTACAACACGTTGACGTTTGCTTGCATCAAGCTGCGTCCCGTCTCTTCATTCGCCGCAGTCAGGTTTACTAGGATCATCTTTAGGTTGGCCTTAGGGGTGTCTCGGGCTTATGACAGCTTAGTTGTGTTTCGCTTTCCTAGTTATTATGACAGGCTCTAGTCCGCTCGTTACGCCGTGTGACTGTTGGCTTGGGTTTCTTGTGTGACCGCGGTGGCTGGCACAAGATTCACCAACCCGGAAGGCTGCCGTGACTAAGTCAAGCTTGCGCTTATTGCTTGCTGTTAATTACTGCTGAGTGCCCGTGGGGGTGTGGCTGAGCAAGGCGTCTTGGGCTACAGTTGGTAGTGTGTGCCTGATGCCTGCTCCTTTGGTCTTAGCAAGAGGCCTAGGGCATTTACACTGGGCCGCAGATACTTGCATGTATATGTCTAGCAGGAGCCAACTGTAAGGTTAGGACTAAGTCTTTTGTCCTCGGCTTTCATATCGTACGCCGTCTTGGCATCTTCAGTGCCACGCTTTTGGATTGTAAGCTACGGGGACGTGGTTTCGTTGGTTTCGTTGGCCGTTTGGGCGCCTATAGTCTTAGGGGCGTGTGTGTATGGGGGCTTTGGGTTAATATGATTTTAGTGTTGAGGTGTTGGGTAGGTGGGCGTTTATGGGATATATAAGACGTTAAGGAGAAGGCTAGGTTTGAGTGGTAAAGGTGTTAGAGGTTCTCGTGGTTGAACTGTACAACAATAGTTTGTCAAGCTGTAGGTCCCGGGGAGGTGCCGGGCGAGAATATACAGGTCAAATAACTTCCCATCCACCTTCACACAAACTGTTTAACGTTGATTTTCGTCTGATGTTAAAACCCAGGAGCAGCGAACAACCCTTACAGGCACTTCCTGTGTTTACAGGTGGATCGGGCAAATCACGTAAGTCTGTTCTTCTGTGGTGGGATGATCAACGGAGACAATGGGATTCGCACATAGAGACAGTCTCCGGTTCACCTCAAATAGTACAACTGAATGCAGTTGTTCGTGTTTTCCGAAAATGGAACGTACCCCTCAACCTTGTTACCGATTCTGCTTCTGTTGCAGGTATTGTCACACGAGCTGAAGCTTCTGTGCTGCGGAGTGTTTCGCATTCCCAACTTTTTGCCCTGTTACAGGAACTTATTTTCCTTTTGGACTCTCGATCTGCGCCTTATTTTGTTATGCATATTAGGTCTCATACCTCACTACCTGGTTTTCTTGCAGAAGGCAATCGACGAGCTGACCTATTGACGTGACCAGTTCAAGTACTGCCAGACCGGGTTGCACAAGCTAAACTAAGTCACTCTTTTTTTGCATCAAAATGCTGGAGCTCTTAAGGGACAGTTTGACCTTACTTCTCAAGGAGCATCAAATATTGTTGCTGTCTGTCCTGATTGTCAAAAACATTCCTTCCCATCAATTGCTACAGGAGTTAATCCTAGAGGATGACAAAGCCTACAATTACGGCAAACGGATGTCGCACATGATTCTGAATTTGGTAACCTTAAATATATCCACTCTTCCGTTGCTACATTTTCAGGTGCCTTGTTTGCCTCCTGTCACGCAGGAGAAAAGGCACGAGATGTTCGTAGACATTTAATGCGTGCTTTTGCTACTTTAGGTATTCCCTTAAGCTGGACCATTATCTGTCTTTATCTTTGTTTCAACAACGGTCAAAACCTTTTTTGCCCTATGGGGTATAACTCATATTACTGGCATTCCCCATTCCCCCACCGGTCAATCTCTCATTGAACGGTCTCATCAGTCTCTAAAACGTTTATTACAACAACAAAAAGGGGGAAGGGGAATGGCTCTTCCGGAGGAACGGTTGCGGGAAGCATTGTATGTTTTTAATTTTGTGAATTGTTCTTTCATAGATAACAACCCACCGCTAGCTCGACGTTTCACTGCAAATACCTCCTTCGAGGCACGGGTTAAAGCCCCGGTATTGGTCCGAGATCCAGAAACAGGTAAAATTATGGGACCGTATCCTCTTGTTACATGGGGAAAAGGTTATGCTTGCGTCTCTACAGAAAAAGGACCTAGATGGATCCCAGCGAAGAATGCAAGACCTTTCCGTGAACCTTTACTGCAGGCAACCGATAGCGACACCGACCCTACAGAATGAAATAAAAACTGTGTGAGGATTACTGTTTTGCATTCATGTTAGATACCCAAAATCGGGACGTAGAATATACATTTCGCTTTTTACCGCGCCTAGAACGAACACTATCACCCTGGATCAAACCACTTAACAAAGGTAATGCTCTCGGACCGAGCAGGGGAACAGGACAACTCATTGTACACGGAACATGTACACGGAACAATGATTCCCTTGACACCGATAAGGGGAAGGGAGGATTCATCATGAGAGAACAACTAGGTATTATGAAGGAGAATAGGAAAGATAAACATGGTTATTTAGTGTTTAATAGGGGTCTGCACGCTCGTAGAGATATATAGTTAAGTAACTACAGGAGTGGTTGTCTGCCCTGAGCCTGGTGGCGCACACAGCTGCGGTTTGTGTCCTGGCTCAGAGATGTAAACGGGGGCTTCTCTGTTATGGTAAAGTGTCTCTCTTTGCGTAAAAAAAGAGGGAATGAAGGGAGTGACCCCAGAGGTACGTTCAGAGAAGGCACGCTATGTTTCGAACTTTTGGACGGAACCAGTTCTCGTTTGGTGTGCCCTTCCACCTACGTGTAATGTTAATCCAAAAGAAGATGATGTTGTTTACACTTTGAGTGTCGATCACTGTCTTTCTGTAGATGCTAATGTAGTAGGGAGGCTATGAGGGGAAGGTGTCGCAGCGGTTCTTCTCTTACCCAGAGAAACAGCAGGGAAAGCATTGAAGAGTTAAATCACCTTGTTTGGTAGGCAGTTAAGAATGCGAGTCAAAATGGCCACTGCTTTTTGTTGTTGCTTCAGGGACATGGCTGTGAGGATTTTGATGGCATGTGCTGCGTGGATTTTAGGCGCCCCATCGCAGCAACAGGGTATCAAAATCTGAGAAAATTTCAGCCTTTTGGGGCATCCATTCACTCAATTGGCAGTATTGTTTGTGTGCTATTTCCTTGGTTGCTGCCATGTTTGCAAGGGCCCTGCAGAACATGGCAAACCTGGTCCTAGCTGTTCAAAAACAAACAGGGGCAATTGTAAAATTGTACGGAACAAAGGCAGTGGGTTATTTTGACATTGCTAATATGTCTTAGTTGGTTTTTTATTGGTTCGGTTACTTATGCCTTGTTTTTACTCGTTGGCTTTCAAAGGTTCTTTTGTGCAACAGGAAGGGGGAGATGCAGGAGCGGGCTGGAAACTAGGACCGTGCGTGGCAATCGGTCAGCTGAGGGGAATGTGCTCGAGCTTGTCTAGACAACAATTAACATGATGAGGCATGTTTACAGAGCACAGGGGAGTGGGAGACGGATGGCGCCAAGGGTGGCGCCAAGGAAAGGTAACCCCTTGCTGTTAATTGCTGGTAGTTAGCCACCAGTCAGGGATTGCCTAGTATGCAAGGCTTAGCTTCAAGAACCAATTAGTTTAAAACGCGCAGCTTCTGAAAGCGTATGAAACCTCGTGCTTCTGTACAACACGTTGACGTTTGCTTGCATCAAGCTGCGTCCCGTCTCTTCATTCGCCGCAGTCAGGTTTACTAGGATCATCTTTAGGTTGGCCTTAGGGGTGTCTCGGGCTTATGACAGCTTAGTTGTGTTTCGCTTTCCTAGTTATTATGACAGGCTCTAGTCCGCTCGTTACGCCGTGTGACTGTTGGCTTGGGTTTCTTGTGTGACCGCGGTGGCTGGCACAAGATTCACCAACCCGGAAGGCTGCCGTGACTAAGTCAAGCTTGCGCTTATTGCTTGCTGTTAATTACTGCTGAGTGCCCGTGGGGGTGTGGCTGAGCAAGGCGTCTTGGGCTACAGTTGGTAGTGTGTGCCTGATGCCTGCTCCTTTGGTCTTAGCAAGAGGCCTAGGGCATTTACACTGGGCCGCAGATACTTGCATGTATATGTCTAGCAGGAGCCAACTGTAAGGTTAGGACTAAGTCTTTTGTCCTCGGCTTTCATATCGTACGCCGTCTTGGCATCTTCAGTGCCACGCTTTTGGATTGTAAGCTACGGGGACGTGGTTTCGTTGGTTTCGTTGGCCGTTTGGGCGCCTATAGTCTTAGGGGCGTGTGTGTATGGGGGCTTTGGGTTAATATGATTTTAGTGTTGAGGTGTTGGGTAGGTGGGCGTTTATGGGATATATAAGACGTTAAGGAGAAGGCTAGGTTTGAGTGGTAAAGGTGTTAGAGGTTCTCGTGGTTGAACTGTACAACAATAGTTTGTCAAGCTGTAGGTCCCGGGGAGGTGCCGGGCGAGAATATACAGGTCAAATAACTTCCCATCCACCTTCACACAAACTGTTTAACGTTGATTTTCGTCTGATGTTAAAACCCAGGAGCAGCGAACAACCCTTACAGGCACTTCCTGTGTTTACAGGTGGATCGGGCAAATCACGTAAGTCTGTTCTTCTGTGGTGGGATGATCAACGGAGACAATGGGATTCGCACATAGAGACAGTCTCCGGTTCACCTCAAATAGTACAACTGAATGCAGTTGTTCGTGTTTTCCGAAAATGGAACGTACCCCTCAACCTTGTTACCGATTCTGCTTCTGTTGCAGGTATTGTCACACGAGCTGAAGCTTCTGTGCTGCGGAGTGTTTCGCATTCCCAACTTTTTGCCCTGTTACAGGAACTTATTTTCCTTTTGGACTCTCGATCTGCGCCTTATTTTGTTATGCATATTAGGTCTCATACCTCACTACCTGGTTTTCTTGCAGAAGGCAATCGACGAGCTGACCTATTGACGTGACCAGTTCAAGTACTGCCAGACCGGGTTGCACAAGCTAAACTAAGTCACTCTTTTTTTGCATCAAAATGCTGGAGCTCTTAAGGGACAGTTTGACCTTACTTCTCAAGGAGCATCAAATATTGTTGCTGTCTGTCCTGATTGTCAAAAACATTCCTTCCCATCAATTGCTACAGGAGTTAATCCTAGAGGATGACAAAGCCTACAATTACGGCAAACGGATGTCGCACATGATTCTGAATTTGGTAACCTTAAATATATCCACTCTTCCGTTGCTACATTTTCAGGTGCCTTGTTTGCCTCCTGTCACGCAGGAGAAAAGGCACGAGATGTTCGTAGACATTTAATGCGTGCTTTTGCTACTTTAGGTATTCCCTTAAGCTGGACCATTATCTGTCTTTATCTTTGTTTCAACAACGGTCAAAACCTTTTTTGCCCTATGGGGTATAACTCATATTACTGGCATTCCCCATTCCCCCACCGGTCAATCTCTCATTGAACGGTCTCATCAGTCTCTAAAACGTTTATTACAACAACAAAAAGGGGGAAGGGGAATGGCTCTTCTGGAGGAACGGTTGCGGGAAGCATTGTATGTTTTTAATTTTGTGAATTGTTCTTTCATAGATAACAACCCACCGCTAGCTCGACGTTTCACTGCAAATACCTCCTTCGAGGCACGGGTTAAAGCCCCGGTATTGGTCCGAGATCCAGAAACAGGTAAAATTATGGGACCGTATCCTCTTGTTACATGGGGAAAAGGTTATGCTTGCGTCTCTACAGAAAAAGGACCTAGATGGATCCCAGCGAAGAATGCAAGACCTTTCCGTGAACCTTTACTGCAGGCAACCGATAGCGACACCGACCCTACAGAATGAAATAAAAACTGTGTGAGGATTACTGTTTTGCATTCATGTTAGATACCCAAAATCGGGACGTAGAATATACATTTCGCTTTTTACC
The DNA here is from genome assembly GCF_963210335.1 of Falco punctatus. Taxonomy (NCBI): domain Eukaryota; kingdom Metazoa; phylum Chordata; class Aves; order Falconiformes; family Falconidae; genus Falco; species Falco punctatus. The sequence continues at coordinate 82,682 of NC_137584.1, read as the reverse complement.
GCGCCTAGAACGAACACTATCACCCTGGATCAAACCACTTAACAAAGGTAATGCTCTCGGACCGAGCAGGGGAACAGGACAACTCATTGTACACGGAACATGTACACGGAACAATGATTCCCTTGACACCGATAAGGGGAAGGGAGGATTCATCATGAGAGAACAACTAGGTATTATGAAGGAGAATAGGAAAGATAAACATGGTTATTTAGTGTTTAATAGGGGTCTGCACGCTCGTAGAGATATATAGTTAAGTAACTACAGGAGTGGTTGTCTGCCCTGAGCCTGGTGGCGCACACAGCTGCGGTTTGTGTCCTGGCTCAGAGATGTAAACGGGGGCTTCTCTGTTATGGTAAAGTGTCTCTCTTTGCGTAAAAAAAGAGGGAATGAAGGGAGTGACCCCAGAGGTACGTTCAGAGAAGGCACGCTATGTTTCGAACTTTTGGACGGAACCAGTTCTCGTTTGGTGTGCCCTTCCACCTACGTGTAATGTTAATCCAAAAGAAGATGATGTTGTTTACACTTTGAGTGTCGATCACTGTCTTTCTGTAGATGCTAATGTAGTAGGGAGGCTATGAGGGGAAGGTGTCGCAGCGGTTCTTCTCTTACCCAGAGAAACAGCAGGGAAAGCATTGAAGAGTTAAATCACCTTGTTTGGTAGGCAGTTAAGAATGCGAGTCAAAATGGCCACTGCTTTTTGTTGTTGCTTCAGGGACATGGCTGTGAGGATTTTGATGGCATGTGCTGCGTGGATTTTAGGCGCCCCATCGCAGCAACAGGGTATCAAAATCTGAGAAAATTTCAGCCTTTTGGGGCATCCATTCACTCAATTGGCAGTATTGTTTGTGTGCTATTTCCTTGGTTGCTGCCATGTTTGCAAGGGCCCTGCAGAACATGGCAAACCTGGTCCTAGCTGTTCAAAAACAAACAGGGGCAATTGTAAAATTGTACGGAACAAAGGCAGTGGGTTATTTTGACATTGCTAATATGTCTTAGTTGGTTTTTTATTGGTTCGGTTACTTATGCCTTGTTTTTACTCGTTGGCTTTCAAAGGTTCTTTTGTGCAACAGGAAGGGGGAGATGCAGGAGCGGGCTGGAAACTAGGACCGTGCGTGGCAATCGGTCAGCTGAGGGGAATGTGCTCGAGCTTGTCTAGACAACAATTAACATGATGAGGCATGTTTACAGAGCACAGGGGAGTGGGAGACGGATGGCGCCAAGGGTGGCGCCAAGGAAAGGTAACCCCTTGCTGTTAATTGCTGGTAGTTAGCCACCAGTCAGGGATTGCCTAGTATGCAAGGCTTAGCTTCAAGAACCAATTAGTTTAAAACGCGCAGCTTCTGAAAGCGTATGAAACCTCGTGCTTCTGTACAACACGTTGACGTTTGCTTGCATCAAGCTGCGTCCCGTCTCTTCATTCGCCGCAGTCAGGTTTACTAGGATCATCTTTAGGTTGGCCTTAGGGGTGTCTCGGGCTTATGACAGCTTAGTTGTGTTTCGCTTTCCTAGTTATTATGACAGGCTCTAGTCCGCTCGTTACGCCGTGTGACTGTTGGCTTGGGTTTCTTGTGTGACCGCGGTGGCTGGCACAAGATTCACCAACCCGGAAGGCTGCCGTGACTAAGTCAAGCTTGCGCTTATTGCTTGCTGTTAATTACTGCTGAGTGCCCGTGGGGGTGTGGCTGAGCAAGGCGTCTTGGGCTACAGTTGGTAGTGTGTGCCTGATGCCTGCTCCTTTGGTCTTAGCAAGAGGCCTAGGGCATTTACACTGGGCCGCAGATACTTGCATGTATATGTCTAGCAGGAGCCAACTGTAAGGTTAGGACTAAGTCTTTTGTCCTCGGCTTTCATATCGTACGCCGTCTTGGCATCTTCAGTGCCACGCTTTTGGATTGTAAGCTACGGGGACGTGGTTTCGTTGGTTTCGTTGGCCGTTTGGGCGCCTATAGTCTTAGGGGCGTGTGTGTATGGGGGCTTTGGGTTAATATGATTTTAGTGTTGAGGTGTTGGGTAGGTGGGCGTTTATGGGATATATAAGACGTTAAGGAGAAGGCTAGGTTTGAGTGGTAAAGGTGTTAGAGGTTCTCGTGGTTGAACTGTACAACAATAGTTTGTCAAGCTGTAGGTCCCGGGGAGGTGCCGGGCGAGAATATACAGGTCAAATAACTTCCCATCCACCTTCACACAAACTGTTTAACGTTGATTTTCGTCTGATGTTAAAACCCAGGAGCAGCGAACAACCCTTACAGGCACTTCCTGTGTTTACAGGTGGATCGGGCAAATCACGTAAGTCTGTTCTTCTGTGGTGGGATGATCAACGGAGACAATGGGATTCGCACATAGAGACAGTCTCCGGTTCACCTCAAATAGTACAACTGAATGCAGTTGTTCGTGTTTTCCGAAAATGGAACGTACCCCTCAACCTTGTTACCGATTCTGCTTCTGTTGCAGGTATTGTCACACGAGCTGAAGCTTCTGTGCTGCGGAGTGTTTCGCATTCCCAACTTTTTGCCCTGTTACAGGAACTTATTTTCCTTTTGGACTCTCGATCTGCGCCTTATTTTGTTATGCATATTAGGTCTCATACCTCACTACCTGGTTTTCTTGCAGAAGGCAATCGACGAGCTGACCTATTGACGTGACCAGTTCAAGTACTGCCAGACCGGGTTGCACAAGCTAAACTAAGTCACTCTTTTTTTGCATCAAAATGCTGGAGCTCTTAAGGGACAGTTTGACCTTACTTCTCAAGGAGCATCAAATATTGTTGCTGTCTGTCCTGATTGTCAAAAACATTCCTTCCCATCAATTGCTACAGGAGTTAATCCTAGAGGATGACAAAGCCTACAATTACGGCAAACGGATGTCGCACATGATTCTGAATTTGGTAACCTTAAATATATCCACTCTTCCGTTGCTACATTTTCAGGTGCCTTGTTTGCCTCCTGTCACGCAGGAGAAAAGGCACGAGATGTTCGTAGACATTTAATGCGTGCTTTTGCTACTTTAGGTATTCCCTTAAGCTGGACCATTATCTGTCTTTATCTTTGTTTCAACAACGGTCAAAACCTTTTTTGCCCTATGGGGTATAACTCATATTACTGGCATTCCCCATTCCCCCACCGGTCAATCTCTCATTGAACGGTCTCATCAGTCTCTAAAACGTTTATTACAACAACAAAAAGGGGGAAGGGGAATGGCTCTTCCGGAGGAACGGTTGCGGGAAGCATTGTATGTTTTTAATTTTGTGAATTGTTCTTTCATAGATAACAACCCACCGCTAGCTCGACGTTTCACTGCAAATACCTCCTTCGAGGCACGGGTTAAAGCCCCGGTATTGGTCCGAGATCCAGAAACAGGTAAAATTATGGGACCGTATCCTCTTGTTACATGGGGAAAAGGTTATGCTTGCGTCTCTACAGAAAAAGGACCTAGATGGATCCCAGCGAAGAATGCAAGACCTTTCCGTGAACCTTTACTGCAGGCAACCGATAGCGACACCGACCCTACAGAATGAAATAAAAACTGTGTGAGGATTACTGTTTTGCATTCATGTTAGATACCCAAAATCGGGACGTAGAATATACATTTCGCTTTTTACCGCGCCTAGAATGAACACTATCACCCTGGATCAAACCACTTAACAAAGGTAATGCTCTCGGACCGAGCAGGGGAACAGGACAACTCATTGTACACGGAACATGTACACGGAACAATGATTCCCTTGACACCGATAAGGGGAAGGGAGGATTCATCATGAGAGAACAACTAGGTATTATGAAGGAGAATAGGAAAGATAAACATGGTTATTTAGTGTTTAATAGGGGTCTGCACGCTCGTAGAGATATATAGTTAAGTAACTACAGGAGTGGTTGTCTGCCCTGAGCCTGGTGGCGCACACAGCTGCGGTTTGTGTCCTGGCTCAGAGATGTAAACGGGGGCTTCTCTGTTATGGTAAAGTGTCTCTCTTTGCGTAAAAAAAGAGGGAATGAAGGGAGTGACCCCAGAGGTACGTTCAGAGAAGGCACGCTATGTTTCGAACTTTTGGACGGAACCAGTTCTCGTTTGGTGTGCCCTTCCACCTACGTGTAATGTTAATCCAAAAGAAGATGATGTTGTTTACACTTTGAGTGTCGATCACTGTCTTTCTGTAGATGCTAATGTAGTAGGGAGGCTATGAGGGGAAGGTGTCGCAGCGGTTCTTCTCTTACCCAGAGAAACAGCAGGGAAAGCATTGAAGAGTTAAATCACCTTGTTTGGTAGGCAGTTAAGAATGCGAGTCAAAATGGCCACTGCTTTTTGTTGTTGCTTCAGGGACATGGCTGTGAGGATTTTGATGGCATGTGCTGCGTGGATTTTAGGCGCCCCATCGCAGCAACAGGGTATCAAAATCTGAGAAAATTTCAGCCTTTTGGGGCATCCATTCACTCAATTGGCAGTATTGTTTGTGTGCTATTTCCTTGGTTGCTGCCATGTTTGCAAGGGCCCTGCAGAACATGGCAAACCTGGTCCTAGCTGTTCAAAAACAAACAGGGGCAATTGTAAAATTGTACGGAACAAAGGCAGTGGGTTATTTTGACATTGCTAATATGTCTTAGTTGGTTTTTTATTGGTTCGGTTACTTATGCCTTGTTTTTACTCGTTGGCTTTCAAAGGTTCTTTTGTGCAACAGGAAGGGGGAGATGCAGGAGCGGGCTGGAAACTAGGACCGTGCGTGGCAATCGGTCAGCTGAGGGGAATGTGCTCGAGCTTGTCTAGACAACAATTAACATGATGAGGCATGTTTACAGAGCACAGGGGAGTGGGAGACGGATGGCGCCAAGGGTGGCGCCAAGGAAAGGTAACCCCTTGCTGTTAATTGCTGGTAGTTAGCCACCAGTCAGGGATTGCCTAGTATGCAAGGCTTAGCTTCAAGAACCAATTAGTTTAAAACGCGCAGCTTCTGAAAGCGTATGAAACCTCGTGCTTCTGTACAACACGTTGACGTTTGCTTGCATCAAGCTGCGTCCCGTCTCTTCATTCGCCGCAGTCAGGTTTACTAGGATCATCTTTAGGTTGGCCTTAGGGGTGTCTCGGGCTTATGACAGCTTAGTTGTGTTTCGCTTTCCTAGTTATTATGACAGGCTCTAGTCCGCTCGTTACGCCGTGTGACTGTTGGCTTGGGTTTCTTGTGTGACCGCGGTGGCTGGCACAAGATTCACCAACCCGGAAGGCTGCCGTGACTAAGTCAAGCTTGCGCTTATTGCTTGCTGTTAATTACTGCTGAGTGCCCGTGGGGGTGTGGCTGAGCAAGGCGTCTTGGGCTACAGTTGGTAGTGTGTGCCTGATGCCTGCTCCTTTGGTCTTAGCAAGAGGCCTAGGGCATTTACACTGGGCCGCAGATACTTGCATGTATATGTCTAGCAGGAGCCAACTGTAAGGTTAGGACTAAGTCTTTTGTCCTCGGCTTTCATATCGTACGCCGTCTTGGCATCTTCAGTGCCACGCTTTTGGATTGTAAGCTACGGGGACGTGGTTTCGTTGGTTTCGTTGGCCGTTTGGGCGCCTATAGTCTTAGGGGCGTGTGTGTATGGGGGCTTTGGGTTAATATGATTTTAGTGTTGAGGTGTTGGGTAGGTGGGCGTTTATGGGATATATAAGACGTTAAGGAGAAGGCTAGGTTTGAGTGGTAAAGGTGTTAGAGGTTCTCGTGGTTGAACTGTACAACAATAGTTTGTCAAGCTGTAGGTCCCGGGGAGGTGCCGGGCGAGAATATACAGGTCAAATAACTTCCCATCCACCTTCACACAAACTGTTTAACGTTGATTTTCGTCTGATGTTAAAACCCAGGAGCAGCGAACAACCCTTACAGGCACTTCCTGTGTTTACAGGTGGATCGGGCAAATCACGTAAGTCTGTTCTTCTGTGGTGGGATGATCAACGGAGACAATGGGATTCGCACATAGAGACAGTCTCCGGTTCACCTCAAATAGTACAACTGAATGCAGTTGTTCGTGTTTTCCGAAAATGGAACGTACCCCTCAACCTTGTTACCGATTCTGCTTCTGTTGCAGGTATTGTCACACGAGCTGAAGCTTCTGTGCTGCGGAGTGTTTCGCATTCCCAACTTTTTGCCCTGTTACAGGAACTTATTTTCCTTTTGGACTCTCGATCTGCGCCTTATTTTGTTATGCATATTAGGTCTCATACCTCACTACCTGGTTTTCTTGCAGAAGGCAATCGACGAGCTGACCTATTGACGTGACCAGTTCAAGTACTGCCAGACCGGGTTGCACAAGCTAAACTAAGTCACTCTTTTTTTGCATCAAAATGCTGGAGCTCTTAAGGGACAGTTTGACCTTACTTCTCAAGGAGCATCAAATATTGTTGCTGTCTGTCCTGATTGTCAAAAACATTCCTTCCCATCAATTGCTACAGGAGTTAATCCTAGAGGATGACAAAGCCTACAATTACGGCAAACGGATGTCGCACATGATTCTGAATTTGGTAACCTTAAATATATCCACTCTTCCGTTGCTACATTTTCAGGTGCCTTGTTTGCCTCCTGTCACGCAGGAGAAAAGGCACGAGATGTTCGTAGACATTTAATGCGTGCTTTTGCTACTTTAGGTATTCCCTTAAGCTGGACCATTATCTGTCTTTATCTTTGTTTCAACAACGGTCAAAACCTTTTTTGCCCTATGGGGTATAACTCATATTACTGGCATTCCCCATTCCCCCACCGGTCAATCTCTCATTGAACGGTCTCATCAGTCTCTAAAACGTTTATTACAACAACAAAAAGGGGGAAGGGGAATGGCTCTTCCGGAGGAACGGTTGCGGGAAGCATTGTATGTTTTTAATTTTGTGAATTGTTCTTTCATAGATAACAACCCACCGCTAGCTCGACGTTTCACTGCAAATACCTCCTTCGAGGCACGGGTTAAAGCCCCGGTATTGGTCCGAGATCCAGAAACAGGTAAAATTATGGGACCGTATCCTCTTGTTACATGGGGAAAAGGTTATGCTTGCGTCTCTACAGAAAAAGGACCTAGATGGATCCCAGCGAAGAATGCAAGACCTTTCCGTGAACCTTTACTGCAGGCAACCGATAGCGACACCGACCCTACAGAATGAAATAAAAACTGTGTGAGGATTACTGTTTTGCATTCATGTTAGATACCCAAAATCGGGACGTAGAATATACATTTCGCTTTTTACCGCGCCTAGAACGAACACTATCACCCTGGATCAAACCACTTAACAAAGGTAATGCTCTCGGACCGAGCAGGGGAACAGGACAACTCATTGTACACGGAACATGTACACGGAACAATGATTCCCTTGACACCGATAAGGGGAAGGGAGGATTCATCATGAGAGAACAACTAGGTATTATGAAGGAGAATAGGAAAGATAAACATGGTTATTTAGTGTTTAATAGGGGTCTGCACGCTCGTAGAGATATATAGTTAAGTAACTGCAGGAGTGGTTGTCTGCCCTGAGCCTGGTGGCGCACACAGCTGCGGTTTGTGTCCTGGCTCAGAGATGTAAACGGGGGCTTCTCTGTTATGGTAAAGTGTCTCTCTTTGCGTAAAAAAAGAGGGAATGAAGGGAGTGACCCCAGAGGTACGTTCAGAGAAGGCACGCTATGTTTCGAACTTTTGGACGGAACCAGTTCTCGTTTGGTGTGCCCTTCCACCTACGTGTAATGTTAATCCAAAAGAAGATGATGTTGTTTACACTTTGAGTGTCGATCACTGTCTTTCTGTAGATGCTAATGTAGTAGGGAGGCTATGAGGGGAAGGTGTCGCAGCGGTTCTTCTCTTACCCAGAGAAACAGCAGGGAAAGCATTGAAGAGTTAAATCACCTTGTTTGGTAGGCAGTTAAGAATGCGAGTCAAAATGGCCACTGCTTTTTGTTGTTGCTTCAGGGACATGGCTGTGAGGATTTTGATGGCATGTGCTGCGTGGATTTTAGGCGCCCCATCGCAGCAACAGGGTATCAAAATCTGAGAAAATTTCAGCCTTTTGGGGCATCCATTCACTCAATTGGCAGTATTGTTTGTGTGCTATTTCCTTGGTTGCTGCCATGTTTGCAAGGGCCCTGCAGAACATGGCAAACCTGGTCCTAGCTGTTCAAAAACAAACAGGGGCAATTGTAAAATTGTACGGAACAAAGGCAGTGGGTTATTTTGACATTGCTAATATGTCTTAGTTGGTTTTTTATTGGTTCGGTTACTTATGCCTTGTTTTTACTCGTTGGCTTTCAAAGGTTCTTTTGTGCAACAGGAAGGGGGAGATGCAGGAGCGGGCTGGAAACTAGGACCGTGCGTGGCAATCGGTCAGCTGAGGGGAATGTGCTCGAGCTTGTCTAGACAACAATTAACATGATGAGGCATGTTTACAGAGCACAGGGGAGTGGGAGACGGATGGCGCCAAGGGTGGCGCCAAGGAAAGGTAACCCCTCGCTGTTAATTGCTGGTAGTTAGCCACCAGTCAGGGATTGCCTAGTATGCAAGGCTTAGCTTCAAGAACCAATTAGTTTAAAACGCGCAGCTTCTGAAAGCGTATGAAACCTCGTGCTTCTGTACAACACGTTGACGTTTGCTTGCATCAAGCTGCGTCCCGTCTCTTCATTCGCCGCAGTCAGGTTTACTAGGATCATCTTTAGGTTGGCCTTAGGGGTGTCTCGGGCTTATGACAGCTTAGTTGTGTTTCGCTTTCCTAGTTATTATGACAGGCTCTAGTCCGCTCGTTACGCCGTGTGACTGTTGGCTTGGGTTTCTTGTGTGACCGCGGTGGCTGGCACAAGATTCACCAACCCGGAAGGCTGCCGTGACTAAGTCAAGCTTGCGCTTATTGCTTGCTGTTAATTACTGCTGAGTGCCCGTGGGGGTGTGGCTGAGCAAGGCGTCTTGGGCTACAGTTGGTAGTGTGTGCCTGATGCCTGCTCCTTTGGTCTTAGCAAGAGGCCTAGGGCATTTACACTGGGCCGCAGATACTTGCATGTATATGTCTAGCAGGAGCCAACTGTAAGGTTAGGACTAAGTCTTTTGTCCTCGGCTTTCATATCGTACGCCGTCTTGGCATCTTCAGTGCCACGCTTTTGGATTGTAAGCTACGGGGACGTGGTTTCGTTGGTTTCGTTGGCCGTTTGGGCGCCTATAGTCTTAGGGGCGTGTGTGTATGGGGGCTTTGGGTTAATATGATTTTAGTGTTGAGGTGTTGGGTAGGTGGGCGTTTATGGGATATATAAGACGTTAAGGAGAAGGCTAGGTTTGAGTGGTAAAGGTGTTAGAGGTTCTCGTGGTTGAACTGTACAACAATAGTTTGTCAAGCTGTAGGTCCCGGGGAGGTGCCGGGCGAGAATATACAGGTCAAATAACTTCCCATCCACCTTCACACAAACTGTTTAACGTTGATTTTCGTCTGATGTTAAAACCCAGGAGCAGCGAACAACCCTTACAGGCACTTCCTGTGTTTACAGGTGGATCGGGCAAATCACGTAAGTCTGTTCTTCTGTGGTGGGATGATCAACGGAGACAATGGGATTCGCACATAGAGACAGTCTCCGGTTCACCTCAAATAGTACAACTGAATGCAGTTGTTCGTGTTTTCCGAAAATGGAACGTACCCCTCAACCTTGTTACCGATTCTGCTTCTGTTGCAGGTATTGTCACACGAGCTGAAGCTTCTGTGCTGCGGAGTGTTTCGCATTCCCAACTTTTTGCCCTGTTACAGGAACTTATTTTCCTTTTGGACTCTCGATCTGCGCCTTATTTTGTTATGCATATTAGGTCTCATACCTCACTACCTGGTTTTCTTGCAGAAGGCAATCGACGAGCTGACCTATTGACGTGACCAGTTCAAGTACTGCCAGACCGGGTTGCACAAGCTAAACTAAGTCACTCTTTTTTTGCATCAAAATGCTGGAGCTCTTAAGGGACAGTTTGACCTTACTTCTCAAGGAGCATCAAATATTGTTGCTGTCTGTCCTGATTGTCAAAAACATTCCTTCCCATCAATTGCTACAGGAGTTAATCCTAGAGGATGACAAAGCCTACAATTACGGCAAACGGATGTCGCACATGATTCTGAATTTGGTAACCTTAAATATATCCACTCTTCCGTTGCTACATTTTCAGGTGCCTTGTTTGCCTCCTGTCACGCAGGAGAAAAGGCACGAGATGTTCGTAGACATTTAATGCGTGCTTTTGCTACTTTAGGTATTCCCTTAAGCTGGACCATTATCTGTCTTTATCTTTGTTTCAACAACGGTCAAAACCTTTTTTGCCCTATGGGGTATAACTCATATTACTGGCATTCCCCATTCCCCCACCGGTCAATCTCTCATTGAACGGTCTCATCAGTCTCTAAAACGTTTATTACAACAACAAAAAGGGGGAAGGGGAATGGCTCTTCCGGAGGAACGGTTGCGGGAAGCATTGTATGTTTTTAATTTTGTGAATTGTTCTTTCATAGATAACAACCCACCGCTAGCTCGACGTTTCACTGCAAATACCTCCTTCGAGGCACGGGTTAAAGCCCCGGTATTGGTCCGAGATCCAGAAACAGGTAAAATTATGGGACCGTATCCTCTTGTTACATGGGGAAAAGGTTATGCTTGCGTCTCTACAGAAAAAGGACCTAGATGGATCCCAGCGAAGAATGCAAGACCTTTCCGTGAACCTTTACTGCAGGCAACCGATAGCGACACCGACCCTACAGAATGAAATAAAAACTGTGTGAGGATTACTGTTTTGCATTCATGTTAGATACCCAAAATCGGGACGTAGAATATACATTTCGCTTTTTACCGCGCCTAGAACGAACACTATCACCCTGGATCAAACCACTTAACAAAGGTAATGCTCTCGGACCGAGCAGGGGAACAGGACAACTCATTGTACACGGAACATGTACACGGAACAATGATTCCCTTGACACCGATAAGGGGAAGGGAGGATTCATCATGAGAGAACAACTAGGTATTATGAAGGAGAATAGGAAAGATAAACATGGTTATTTAGTGTTTAATAGGGGTCTGCACGCTCGTAGAGATATATAGTTAAGTAACTGCAGGAGTGGTTGTCTGCCCTGAGCCTGGTGGCGCACACAGCTGCGGTTTGTGTCCTGGCTCAGAGATGTAAACGGGGGCTTCTCTGTTATGGTAAAGTGTCTCTCTTTGCGTAAAAAAAGAGGGAATGAAGGGAGTGACCCCAGAGGTACGTTCAGAGAAGGCACGCTATGTTTCGAACTTTTGGACGGAACCAGTTCTCGTTTGGTGTGCCCTTCCACCTACGTGTAATGTTAATCCAAAAGAAGATGATGTTGTTTACACTTTGAGTGTCGATCACTGTCTTTCTGTAGATGCTAATGTAGTAGGGAGGCTATGAGGGGAAGGTGTCGCAGCGGTTCTTCTCTTACCCAGAGAAACAGCAGGGAAAGCATTGAAGAGTTAAATCACCTTGTTTGGTAGGCAGTTAAGAATGCGAGTCAAAATGGCCACTGCTTTTTGTTGTTGCTTCAGGGACATGGCTGTGAGGATTTTGATGGCATGTGCTGCGTGGATTTTAGGCGCCCCATCGCAGCAACAGGGTATCAAAATCTGAGAAAATTTCAGCCTTTTGGGGCATCCATTCACTCAATTGGCAGTATTGTTTGTGTGCTATTTCCTTGGTTGCTGCCATGTTTGCAAGGGCCCTGCAGAACATGGCAAACCTGGTCCTAGCTGTTCAAAAACAAACAGGGGCAATTGTAAAATTGTACGGAACAAAGGCAGTGGGTTATTTTGACATTGCTAATATGTCTTAGTTGGTTTTTTATTGGTTCGGTTACTTATGCCTTGTTTTTACTCGTTGGCTTTCAAAGGTTCTTTTGTGCAACAGGAAGGGGGAGATGCAGGAGCGGGCTGGAAACTAGGACCGTGCGTGGCAATCGGTCAGCTGAGGGGAATGTGCTCGAGCTTGTCTAGACAACAATTAACATGATGAGGCATGTTTACAGAGCACAGGGGAGTGGGAGACGGATGGCGCCAAGGGTGGCGCCAAGGAAAGGTAACCCCTTGCTGTTAATTGCTGGTAGTTAGCCACCAGTCAGGGATTGCCTAGTATGCAAGGCTTAGCTTCAAGAACCAATTAGTTTAAAACGCGCAGCTTCTGAAAGCGTATGAAACCTCGTGCTTCTGTACAACACGTTGACGTTTGCTTGCATCAAGCTGCGTCCCGTCTCTTCATTCGCCGCAGTCAGGTTTACTAGGATCATCTTTAGGTTGGCCTTAGGGGTGTCTCGGGCTTATGACAGCTTAGTTGTGTTTCGCTTTCCTAGTTATTATGACAGGCTCTAGTCCGCTCGTTACGCCGTGTGACTGTTGGCTTGGGTTTCTTGTGTGACCGCGGTGGCTGGCACAAGATTCACCAACCCGGAAGGCTGCCGTGACTAAGTCAAGCTTGCGCTTATTGCTTGCTGTTAATTACTGCTGAGTGCCCGTGGGGGTGTGGCTGAGCAAGGCGTCTTGGGCTACAGTTGGTAGTGTGTGCCTGATGCCTGCTCCTTTGGTCTTAGCAAGAGGCCTAGGGCATTTACACTGGGCCGCAGATACTTGCATGTATATGTCTAGCAGGAGCCAACTGTAAGGTTAGGACTAAGTCTTTTGTCCTCGGCTTTCATATCGTACGCCGTCTTGGCATCTTCAGTGCCACGCTTTTGGATTGTAAGCTACGGGGACGTGGTTTCGTTGGTTTCGTTGGCCGTTTGGGCGCCTATAGTCTTAGGGGCGTGTGTGTATGGGGGCTTTGGGTTAATATGATTTTAGTGTTGAGGTGTTGGGTAGGTGGGCGTTTATGGGATATATAAGACGTTAAGGAGAAGGCTAGGTTTGAGTGGTAAAGGTGTTAGAGGTTCTCGTGGTTGAACTGTACAACAATAGTTTGTCAAGCTGTAGGTCCCGGGGAGGTGCCGGGCGAGAATATACAGGTCAAATAACTTCCCATCCACCTTCACACAAACTGTTTAACGTTGATTTTCGTCTGATGTTAAAACCCAGGAGCAGCGAACAACCCTTACAGGCACTTCCTGTGTTTACAGGTGGATCGGGCAAATCACGTAAGTCTGTTCTTCTGTGGTGGGATGATCAACGGAGACAATGGGATTCGCACATAGAGACAGTCTCCGGTTCACCTCAAATAGTACAACTGAATGCAGTTGTTCGTGTTTTCCGAAAATGGAACGTACCCCTCAACCTTGTTACCGATTCTGCTTCTGTTGCAGGTATTGTCACACGAGCTGAAGCTTCTGTGCTGCGGAGTGTTTCGCATTCCCAACTTTTTGCCCTGTTACAGGAACTTATTTTCCTTTTGGACTCTCGATCTGCGCCTTATTTTGTTATGCATATTAGGTCTCATACCTCACTACCTGGTTTTCTTGCAGAAGGCAATCGACGAGCTGACCTATTGACGTGACCAGTTCAAGTACTGCCAGACCGGGTTGCACAAGCTAAACTAAGTCACTCTTTTTTTGCATCAAAATGCTGGAGCTCTTAAGGGACAGTTTGACCTTACTTCTCAAGGAGCATCAAATATTGTTGCTGTCTGTCCTGATTGTCAAAAACATTCCTTCCCATCAATTGCTACAGGAGTTAATCCTAGAGGATGACAAAGCCTACAATTACGGCAAACGGATGTCGCACATGATTCTGAATTTGGTAACCTTAAATATATCCACTCTTCCGTTGCTACATTTTCAGGTGCCTTGTTTGCCTCCTGTCACGCAGGAGAAAAGGCACGAGATGTTCGTAGACATTTAATGCGTGCTTTTGCTACTTTAGGTATTCCCTTAAGCTGGACCATTATCTGTCTTTATCTTTGTTTCAACAACGGTCAAAACCTTTTTTGCCCTATGGGGTATAACTCATATTACTGGCATTCCCCATTCCCCCACCGGTCAATCTCTCATTGAACGGTCTCATCAGTCTCTAAAACGTTTATTACAACAACAAAAAGGGGGAAGGGGAATGGCTCTTCCGGAGGAACGGTTGCGGGAAGCATTGTATGTTTTTAATTTTGTGAATTGTTCTTTCATAGATAACAACCCACCGCTAGCTCGACGTTTCACTGCAAATACCTCCTTCGAGGCACGGGTTAAAGCCCCGGTATTGGTCCGAGATCCAGAAACAGGTAAAATTATGGGACCGTATCCTCTTGTTACATGGGGAAAAGGTTATGCTTGCGTCTCTACAGAAAAAGGACCTAGATGGATCCCAGCGAAGAATGCAAGACCTTTCCGTGAACCTTTACTGCAGGCAACCGATAGCGACACCGACCCTACAGAATGAAATAAAAACTGTGTGAGGATTACTGTTTTGCATTCATGTTAGATACCCAAAATCGGGACGTAGAATATACATTTCGCTTTTTACCGCGCCTAGAACGAACACTATCACCCTGGATCAAACCACTTAACAAAGGTAATGCTCTCGGACCGAGCAGGGGAACAGGACAACTCATTGTACACGGAACATGTACACGGAACAATGATTCCCTTGACACCGATAAGGGGAAGGGAGGATTCATCATGAGAGAACAACTAGGTATTATGAAGGAGAATAGGAAAGATAAACATGGTTATTTAGTGTTTAATAGGGGTCTGCACGCTCGTAGAGATATATAGTTAAGTAACTGCAGGAGTGGTTGTCTGCCCTGAGCCTGGTGGCGCACACAGCTGCGGTTTGTGTCCTGGCTCAGAGATGTAAACGGGGGCTTCTCTGTTATGGTAAAGTGTCTCTCTTTGCGTAAAAAAAGAGGGAATGAAGGGAGTGACCCCAGAGGTACGTTCAGAGAAGGCACGCTATGTTTCGAACTTTTGGACGGAACCAGTTCTCGTTTGGTGTGCCCTTCCACCTACGTGTAATGTTAATCCAAAAGAAGATGATGTTGTTTACACTTTGAGTGTCGATCACTGTCTTTCTGTAGATGCTAATGTAGTAGGGAGGCTATGAGGGGAAGGTGTCGCAGCGGTTCTTCTCTTACCCAGAGAAACAGCAGGGAAAGCATTGAAGAGTTAAATCACCTTGTTTGGTAGGCAGTTAAGAATGCGAGTCAAAATGGCCACTGCTTTTTGTTGTTGCTTCAGGGACATGGCTGTGAGGATTTTGATGGCATGTGCTGCGTGGATTTTAGGCGCCCCATCGCAGCAACAGGGTATCAAAATCTGAGAAAATTTCAGCCTTTTGGGGCATCCATTCACTCAATTGGCAGTATTGTTTGTGTGCTATTTCCTTGGTTGCTGCCATGTTTGCAAGGGCCCTGCAGAACATGGCAAACCTGGTCCTAGCTGTTCAAAAACAAACAGGGGCAATTGTAAAATTGTACGGAACAAAGGCAGTGGGTTATTTTGACATTGCTAATATGTCTTAGTTGGTTTTTTATTGGTTCGGTTACTTATGCCTTGTTTTTACTCGTTGGCTTTCAAAGGTTCTTTTGTGCAACAGGAAGGGGGAGATGCAGGAGCGGGCTGGAAACTAGGACCGTGCGTGGCAATCGGTCAGCTGAGGGGAATGTGCTCGAGCTTGTCTAGACAACAATTAACATGATGAGGCATGTTTACAGAGCACAGGGGAGTGGGAGACGGATGGCGCCAAGGGTGGCGCCAAGGAAAGGTAACCCCTTGCTGTTAATTGCTGGTAGTTAGCCACCAGTCAGGGATTGCCTAGTATGCAAGGCTTAGCTTCAAGAACCAATTAGTTTAAAACGCGCAGCTTCTGAAAGCGTATGAAACCTCGTGCTTCTGTACAACACGTTGACGTTTGCTTGCATCAAGCTGCGTCCCGTCTCTTCATTCGCCGCAGTCAGGTTTACTAGGATCATCTTTAGGTTGGCCTTAGGGGTGTCTCGGGCTTATGACAGCTTAGTTGTGTTTCGCTTTCCTAGTTATTATGACAGGCTCTAGTCCGCTCGTTACGCCGTGTGACTGTTGGCTTGGGTTTCTTGTGTGACCGCGGTGGCTGGCACAAGATTCACCAACCCGGAAGGCTGCCGTGACTAAGTCAAGCTTGCGCTTATTGCTTGCTGTTAATTACTGCTGAGTGCCCGTGGGGGTGTGGCTGAGCAAGGCGTCTTGGGCTACAGTTGGTAGTGTGTGCCTGATGCCTGCTCCTTTGGTCTTAGCAAGAGGCCTAGGGCATTTACACTGGGCCGCAGATACTTGCATGTATATGTCTAGCAGGAGCCAACTGTAAGGTTAGGACTAAGTCTTTTGTCCTCGGCTTTCATATCGTACGCCGTCTTGGCATCTTCAGTGCCACGCTTTTGGATTGTAAGCTACGGGGACGTGGTTTCGTTGGTTTCGTTGGCCGTTTGGGCGCCTATAGTCTTAGGGGCGTGTGTGTATGGGGGCTTTGGGTTAATATGATTTTAGTGTTGAGGTGTTGGGTAGGTGGGCGTTTATGGGATATATAAGACGTTAAGGAGAAGGCTAGGTTTGAGTGGTAAAGGTGTTAGAGGTTCTCGTGGTTGAACTGTACAACAATAGTTTGTCAAGCTGTAGGTCCCGGGGAGGTGCCGGGCGAGAATATACAGGTCAAATAACTTCCCATCCACCTTCACACAAACTGTTTAACGTTGATTTTCGTCTGATGTTAAAACCCAGGAGCAGCGAACAACCCTTACAGGCACTTCCTGTGTTTACAGGTGGATCGGGCAAATCACGTAAGTCTGTTCTTCTGTGGTGGGATGATCAACGGAGACAATGGGATTCGCACATAGAGACAGTCTCCGGTTCACCTCAAATAGTACAACTGAATGCAGTTGTTCGTGTTTTCCGAAAATGGAACGTACCCCTCAACCTTGTTACCGATTCTGCTTCTGTTGCAGGTATTGTCACACGAGCTGAAGCTTCTGTGCTGCGGAGTGTTTCGCATTCCCAACTTTTTGCCCTGTTACAGGAACTTATTTTCCTTTTGGACTCTCGATCTGCGCCTTATTTTGTTATGCATATTAGGTCTCATACCTCACTACCTGGTTTTCTTGCAGAAGGCAATCGACGAGCTGACCTATTGACGTGACCAGTTCAAGTACTGCCAGACCGGGTTGCACAAGCTAAACTAAGTCACTCTTTTTTTGCATCAAAATGCTGGAGCTCTTAAGGGACAGTTTGACCTTACTTCTCAAGGAGCATCAAATATTGTTGCTGTCTGTCCTGATTGTCAAAAACATTCCTTCCCATCAATTGCTACAGGAGTTAATCCTAGAGGATGACAAAGCCTACAATTACGGCAAACGGATGTCGCACATGATTCTGAATTTGGTAACCTTAAATATATCCACTCTTCCGTTGCTACATTTTCAGGTGCCTTGTTTGCCTCCTGTCACGCAGGAGAAAAGGCACGAGATGTTCGTAGACATTTAATGCGTGCTTTTGCTACTTTAGGTATTCCCTTAAGCTGGACCATTATCTGTCTTTATCTTTGTTTCAACAACGGTCAAAACCTTTTTTGCCCTATGGGGTATAACTCATATTACTGGCATTCCCCATTCCCCCACCGGTCAATCTCTCATTGAACGGTCTCATCAGTCTCTAAAACGTTTATTACAACAACAAAAAGGGGGAAGGGGAATGGCTCTTCCGGAGGAACGGTTGCGGGAAGCATTGTATGTTTTTAATTTTGTGAATTGTTCTTTCATAGATAACAACCCACCGCTAGCTCGACGTTTCACTGCAAATACCTCCTTCGAGGCACGGGTTAAAGCCCCGGTATTGGTCCGAGATCCAGAAACAGGTAAAATTATGGGACCGTATCCTCTTGTTACATGGGGAAAAGGTTAAGTTTGCGTTTCTACAGAAAAAGGACCTAGATGGATCCCAGCGAAGAATGCAAGACCTTTCCGTGAACCTTTACTGCAGGCAACCGATAGCGACACCGACCCTACAGAATGAAATAAAAACTGTGTGAGGATTACTGTTTTGCATTCATGTTAGATACCCAAAATCGGGACGTAGAATATACATTTCGCTTTTTACCGCGCCTAGAACGAACACTATCACCCTGGATCAAACCACTTAACAAAGGTAATGCTCTCGGACCGAGCAGGGGAACAGGACAACTCATTGTACACGGAACATGTACACGGAACAATGATTCCCTTGACACCAATAAGGGGAAGGGAGGATTCATCATGAGAGAACAACTAGGTATTATGAAGGAGAATAGGAAAGATAAACATGGTTATTTAGTGTTTAATAGGGGTCTGCACGCTCGTAGAGA
The DNA here is from genome assembly GCF_963210335.1 of Falco punctatus. Classification (NCBI taxonomy): domain Eukaryota; kingdom Metazoa; phylum Chordata; class Aves; order Falconiformes; family Falconidae; genus Falco; species Falco punctatus. Next base: position 64,444 of record NC_137584.1, on the reverse strand, counting down.
TATATAGTTAAGTAACTGCAGGAGTGGTTGTCTGCCCTGAGCCTGGTGGCGCACACAGCTGCGGTTTGTGTCCTGGCTCAGAGATGTAAACGGGGGCTTCTCTGTTATGGTAAAGTGTCTCTCTTTGCGTAAAAAAAGAGGGAATGAAGGGAGTGACCCCAGAGGTACGTTCAGAGAAGGCACGCTATGTTTCGAACTTTTGGACGGAACCAGTTCTCGTTTGGTGTGCCCTTCCACCTACGTGTAATGTTAATCCAAAAGAAGATGATGTTGTTTACACTTTGAGTGTCGATCACTGTCTTTCTGTAGATGCTAATGTAGTAGGGAGGCTATGAGGGGAAGGTGTCGCAGCGGTTCTTCTCTTACCCAGAGAAACAGCAGGGAAAGCATTGAAGAGTTAAATCACCTTGTTTGGTAGGCAGTTAAGAATGCGAGTCAAAATGGCCACTGCTTTTTGTTGTTGCTTCAGGGACAAGGCTGTGAGGATTTTGATGGCATGTGCTGCGTGGATTTTAGGCGCCCCATCGCAGCAACAGGGTATCAAAATCTGAGAAAATTTCAGCCTTTTGGGGCATCCATTCACTCAATTGGCAGTATTGTTTGTGTGCTATTTCCTTGGTTGCTGCCATGTTTGCAAGGGCCCTGCAGAACATGGCAAACCTGGTCCTAGCTGTTCAAAAACAAACAGGGGCAATTGTAAAATTGTACGGAACAAAGGCAGTGGGTTATTTTGACATTGCTAATATGTCTTAGTTGGTTTTTTATTGGTTCGGTTACTTATGCCTTGTTTTTACTCGTTGGCTTTCAAAGGTTCTTTTGTGCAACAGGAAGGGGGAGATGCAGGAGCGGGCTGGAAACTAGGACCGTGCGTGGCAATCGGTCAGCTGAGGGGAATGTGCTCGAGCTTGTCTAGACAACAATTAACATGATGAGGCATGTTTACAGAGCACAGGGGAGTGGGAGACGGATGGCGCCAAGGGTGGCGCCAAGGAAAGGTAACCCCTTGCTGTTAATTGCTGGTAGTTAGCCACCAGTCAGGGATTGCCTAGTATGCAAGGCTTAGCTTCAAGAACCAATTAGTTTAAAACGCGCAGCTTCTGAAAGCGTATGAAACCTCGTGCTTCTGTACAACACGTTGACGTTTGCTTGCATCAAGCTGCGTCCCGTCTCTTCATTCGCCGCAGTCAGGTTTACTAGGATCATCTTTAGGTTGGCCTTAGGGGTGTCTCGGGCTTATGACAGCTTAGTTGTGTTTCGCTTTCCTAGTTATTATGACAGGCTCTAGTCCGCTCGTTACGCCGTGTGACTGTTGGCTTGGGTTTCTTGTGTGACCGCGGTGGCTGGCACAAGATTCACCAACCCGGAAGGCTGCCGTGACTAAGTCAAGCTTGCGCTTATTGCTTGCTGTTAATTACTGCTGAGTGCCCGTGGGGGTGTGGCTGAGCAAGGCGTCTTGGGCTACAGTTGGTAGTGTGTGCCTGATGCCTGCTCCTTTGGTCTTAGCAAGAGGCCTAGGGCATTTACACTGGGCCGCAGATACTTGCATGTATATGTCTAGCAGGAGCCAACTGTAAGGTTAGGACTAAGTCTTTTGTCCTCGGCTTTCATATCGTACGCCGTCTTGGCATCTTCAGTGCCACGCTTTTGGATTGTAAGCTACGGGGACGTGGTTTCGTTGGTTTCGTTGGCCGTTTGGGCGCCTATAGTCTTAGGGGCGTGTGTGTATGGGGGCTTTGGGTTAATATGATTTTAGTGTTGAGGTGTTGGGTAGGTGGGCGTTTATGGGATATATAAGACGTTAAGGAGAAGGCTAGGTTTGAGTGGTAAAGGTGTTAGAGGTTCTCGTGGTTGAACTGTACAACAATAGTTTGTCAAGCTGTAGGTCCCGGGGAGGTGCCGGGCGAGAATATACAGGTCAAATAACTTCCCATCCACCTTCACACAAACTGTTTAACGTTGATTTTCGTCTGATGTTAAAACCCAGGAGCAGCGAACAACCCTTACAGGCACTTCCTGTGTTTACAGGTGGATCGGGCAAATCACGTAAGTCTGTTCTTCTGTGGTGGGATGATCAACGGAGACAATGGGATTCGCACATAGAGACAGTCTCCGGTTCACCTCAAATAGTACAACTGAATGCAGTTGTTCGTGTTTTCCGAAAATGGAACGTACCCCTCAACCTTGTTACCGATTCTGCTTCTGTTGCAGGTATTGTCACACGAGCTGAAGCTTCTGTGCTGCGGAGTGTTTCGCATTCCCAACTTTTTGCCCTGTTACAGGAACTTATTTTCCTTTTGGACTCTCGATCTGCGCCTTATTTTGTTATGCATATTAGGTCTCATACCTCACTACCTGGTTTTCTTGCAGAAGGCAATCGACGAGCTGACCTATTGACGTGACCAGTTCAAGTACTGCCAGACCGGGTTGCACAAGCTAAACTAAGTCACTCTTTTTTTGCATCAAAATGCTGGAGCTCTTAAGGGACAGTTTGACCTTACTTCTCAAGGAGCATCAAATATTGTTGCTGTCTGTCCTGATTGTCAAAAACATTCCTTCCCATCAATTGCTACAGGAGTTAATCCTAGAGGATGACAAAGCCTACAATTACGGCAAACGGATGTCGCACATGATTCTGAATTTGGTAACCTTAAATATGTCCACTCTTCCGTTGCTACATTTTCAGGTGCCTTGTTTGCCTCCTGTCACGCAGGAGAAAAGGCACGAGATGTTCGTAGACATTTAATGCGTGCTTTTGCTACTTTAGGTATTCCCTTAAGCTGGACCATTATCTGTCTTTATCTTTGTTTCAACAACGGTCAAAACCTTTTTTGCCCTATGGGGTATAACTCATATTACTGGCATTCCCCATTCCCCCACCGGTCAATCTCTCATTGAACGGTCTCATCAATCTCTAAAACGTTTATTACAACAACAAAAAGGGGGAAGGGGAATGGCTCTTCCGGAGGAACGGTTGCGGGAAGCATTGTATGTTTTTAATTTTGTGAATTGTTCTTTCATAGATAACAACCCACCGCTAGCTCGACGTTTCACTGCAAATACCTCCTTCGAGGCACGGGTTAAAGCCCCGGTATTGGTCCGAGATCCAGAAACAGGTAAAATTATGGGACCGTATCCTCTTGTTACGTGGGGAAAAGGTTAAGTTTGCGTCTCTACAGAAAAAGGACCTAGATGGATCCCAGCGAAGAATGCAAGACCTTTCCGTGAACCTTTACTGCAGGCAACCGATAGCGACACCGACCCTACAGAATGAAATAAAAACTGTGTGAGGATTACTGTTTTGCATTCATGTTAGATACCCAAAATCGGGACGTAGAATATACATTTCGCTTTTTACCGCGCCTAGAACGAACACTATCACCCTGGATCAAACCACTTAACAAAGGTAATGCTCTCGGACCGAGCAGGGGAACAGGACAACTCATTGTACACGGAACATGTACACGGAACAATGATTCCCTTGACACCGATAAGGGGAAGGGAGGATTCATCATGAGAGAACAACTAGGTATTATGAAGGAGAATAGGAAAGATAAACATGGTTATTTAGTGTTTAATAGGGGTCTGCACGCTCGTAGAGATATATAGTTAAGTAACTACAGGAGTGGTTGTCTGCCCTGAGCCTGGTGGCGCACACAGCTGCGGTTTGTGTCCTGGCTCAGAGATGTAAACGGGGGCTTCTCTGTTATGGTAAAGTGTCTCTCTTTGCGTAAAAAAAGAGGGAATGAAGGGAGTGACCCCAGAGGTACGTTCAGAGAAGGCACGCTATGTTTCGAACTTTTGGACGGAACCAGTTCTCGTTTGGTGTGCCCTTCCACCTACGTGTAATGTTAATCCAAAAGAAGATGATGTTGTTTACACTTTGAGTGTCGATCACTGTCTTTCTGTAGATGCTAATGTAGTAGGGAGGCTATGAGGGGAAGGTGTCGCAGCGGTTCTTCTCTTACCCAGAGAAACAGCAGGGAAAGCATTGAAGAGTTAAATCACCTTGTTTGGTAGGCAGTTAAGAATGCGAGTCAAAATGGCCACTGCTTTTTGTTGTTGCTTCAGGGACATGGCTGTGAGGATTTTGATGGCATGTGCTGCGTGGATTTTAGGCGCCCCATCGCAGCAACAGGGTATCAAAATCTGAGAAAATTTCAGCCTTTTGGGGCATCCATTCACTCAATTGGCAGTATTGTTTGTGTGCTATTTCCTTGGTTGCTGCCATGTTTGCAAGGGCCCTGCAGAACATGGCAAACCTGGTCCTAGCTGTTCAAAAACAAACAGGGGCAATTGTAAAATTGTACGGAACAAAGGCAGTGGGTTATTTTGACATTGCTAATATGTCTTAGTTGGTTTTTTATTGGTTCGGTTACTTATGCCTTGTTTTTACTCGTTGGCTTTCAAAGGTTCTTTTGTGCAACAGGAAGGGGGAGATGCAGGAGCGGGCTGGAAACTAGGACCGTGCGTGGCAATCGGTCAGCTGAGGGGAATGTGCTCGAGCTTGTCTAGACAACAATTAACATGATGAGGCATGTTTACAGAGCACAGGGGAGTGGGAGACGGATGGCGCCAAGGGTGGCGCCAAGGAAAGGTAACCCCTTGCTGTTAATTGCTGGTAGTTAGCCACCAGTCAGGGGTCGCCTAGTATGCAAGGCTTAGCTTCAAGAACCAATTAGTTTAAAACGCGCAGCTTCTGAAAGCGTATGAAACCTCGTGCTTCTGTACAACACGTTGACGTTTGCTTGCATCAAGCTGCATCCCGTCTCTTCATTCGCCGCAGTCAGGTTTACTAGGATCATCTTTAGGTTGGCCTTAGGGGTGTCTCGGGCTTATGACAGCTTAGTTGTGTTTCGCTTTCCTAGTTATTATGACAGGCTCTAGTCCGCTCGTTACGCCGTGTGACTGTTGGCTTGGGTTTCTTGTGTGACCGCGGTGGCTGGCACAAGATTCACCAACCCGGAAGGCTGCCGTGACTAAGTCAAGCTTGCGCTTATTGCTTGCTGTTAATTACTGCTGAGTGCCCGTGGGGGTGTGGCTGAGCAAGGCGTCTTGGGCTACAGTTGGTAGTGTGTGCCTGATGCCTGCTCCTTTGGTCTTAGCAAGAGGCCTAGGGCATTTACACTGGGCCGCAGATACTTGCATGTATATGTCTAGCAGGAGCCAACTGTAAGGTTAGGACTAAGTCTTTTGTCCTCGGCTTTCATATCGTACGCCGTCTTGGCATCTTCAGTGCCACGCTTTTGGATTGTAAGCTACGGGGACGTGGTTTCGTTGGTTTCGTTGGCCGTTTGGGCGCCTATAGTCTTAGGGGCGTGTGTGTATGGGGGCTTTGGGTTAATATGATTTTAGTGTTGAGGTGTTGGGTAGGTGGGCGTTTATGGGATATATAAGACGTTAAGGAGAAGGCTAGGTTTGAGTGGTAAAGGTGTTAGAGGTTCTCGTGGTTGAACTGTACAACAATAGTTTGTCAAGCTGTAGGTCCCGGGGAGGTGCCGGGCGAGAATATACAGGTCAAATAACTTCCCATCCACCTTCACACAAACTGTTTAACGTTGATTTTCGTCTGATGTTAAAACCCAGGAGCAGCGAACAACCCTTACAGGCACTTCCTGTGTTTACAGGTGGATCGGGCAAATCACGTAAGTCTGTTCTTCTGTGGTGGGATGATCAACGGAGACAATGGGATTCGCACATAGAGACAGTCTCCGGTTCACCTCAAATAGTACAACTGAATGCAGTTGTTCGTGTTTTCCGAAAATGGAACGTACCCCTCAACCTTGTTACCGATTCTGCTTCTGTTGCAGGTATTGTCACACGAGCTGAAGCTTCTGTGCTGCGGAGTGTTTCGCATTCCCAACTTTTTGCCCTGTTACAGGAACTTATTTTCCTTTTGGACTCTCGATCTGCGCCTTATTTTGTTATGCATATTAGGTCTCATACCTCACTACCTGGTTTTCTTGCAGAAGGCAATCGACGAGCTGACCTATTGACGTGACCAGTTCAAGTACTGCCAGACCGGGTTGCACAAGCTAAACTAAGTCACTCTTTTTTTGCATCAAAATGCTGGAGCTCTTAAGGGACAGTTTGACCTTACTTCTCAAGGAGCATCAAATATTGTTGCTGTCTGTCCTGATTGTCAAAAACATTCCTTCCCATCAATTGCTACAGGAGTTAATCCTAGAGGATGACAAAGCCTACAATTACGGCAAACGGATGTCGCACATGATTCTGAATTTGGTAACCTTAAATATATCCACTCTTCCGTTGCTACATTTTCAGGTGCCTTGTTTGCCTCCTGTCACGCAGGAGAAAAGGCACGAGATGTTCGTAGACATTTAATGCGTGCTTTTGCTACTTTAGGTATTCCCTTAAGCTGGACCATTATCTGTCTTTATCTTTGTTTCAACAACGGTCAAAACCTTTTTTGCCCTATGGGGTATAACTCATATTACTGGCATTCCCCATTCCCCCACCGGTCAATCTCTCATTGAACGGTCTCATCAGTCTCTAAAACGTTTATTACAACAACAAAAAGGGGGAAGGGGAATGGCTCTTCCGGAGGAACGGTTGCGGGAAGCATTGTATGTTTTTAATTTTGTGAATTGTTCTTTCATAGATAACAACCCACCGCTAGCTCGACGTTTCACTGCAAATACCTCCTTCGAGGCACGGGTTAAAGCCCCGGTATTGGTCCGAGATCCAGAAACAGGTAAAATTATGGGACCGTATCCTCTTGTTACATGGGGAAAAGGTTATGCTTGCGTCTCTACAGAAAAAGGACCTAGATGGATCCCAGCGAAGAATGCAAGACCTTTCCGTGAACCTTTACTGCAGGCAACCGATAGCGACACCGACCCTACAGAATGAAATAAAAACTGTGTGAGGATTACTGTTTTGCATTCATGTTAGATACCCAAAATCGGGACGTAGAATATACATTTCGCTTTTTACCGCGCCTAGAACGAACACTATCACCCTGGATCAAACCACTTAACAAAGGTAATGCTCTCGGACCGAGCAGGGGAACAGGACAACTCATTGTACACGGAACATGTACACGGAACAATGATTCCCTTGACACCGATAAGGGGAAGGGAGGATTCATCATGAGAGAACAACTAGGTATTATGAAGGAGAATAGGAAAGATAAACATGGTTATTTAGTGTTTAATAGGGGTCTGCACGCTCGTAGAGATATATAGTTAAGTAACTGCAGGAGTGGTTGTCTGCCCTGAGCCTGGTGGCGCACACAGCTGCGGTTTGTGTCCTGGCTCAGAGATGTAAACGGGGGCTTCTCTGTTATGGTAAAGTGTCTCTCTTTGCGTAAAAAAAGAGGGAATGAAGGGAGTGACCCCAGAGGTACGTTCAGAGAAGGCACGCTATGTTTCGAACTTTTGGACGGAACCAGTTCTCGTTTGGTGTGCCCTTCCACCTACGTGTAATGTTAATCCAAAAGAAGATGATGTTGTTTACACTTTGAGTGTCGATCACTGTCTTTCTGTAGATGCTAATGTAGTAGGGAGGCTATGAGGGGAAGGTGTCGCAGCGGTTCTTCTCTTACCCAGAGAAACAGCAGGGAAAGCATTGAAGAGTTAAATCACCTTGTTTGGTAGGCAGTTAAGAATGCGAGTCAAAATGGCCACTGCTTTTTGTTGTTGCTTCAGGGACATGGCTGTGAGGATTTTGATGGCATGTGCTGCGTGGATTTTAGGCGCCCCATCGCAGCAACAGGGTATCAAAATCTGAGAAAATTTCAGCCTTTTGGGGCATCCATTCACTCAATTGGCAGTATTGTTTGTGTGCTATTTCCTTGGTTGCTGCCATGTTTGCAAGGGCCCTGCAGAACATGGCAAACCTGGTCCTAGCTGTTCAAAAACAAACAGGGGCAATTGTAAAATTGTACGGAACAAAGGCAGTGGGTTATTTTGACATTGCTAATATGTCTTAGTTGGTTTTTTATTGGTTCGGTTACTTATGCCTTGTTTTTACTCGTTGGCTTTCAAAGGTTCTTTTGTGCAACAGGAAGGGGGAGATGCAGGAGCGGGCTGGAAACTAGGACCGTGCGTGGCAATCGGTCAGCTGAGGGGAATGTGCTCGAGCTTGTCTAGACAACAATTAACATGATGAGGCATGTTTACAGAGCACAGGGGAGTGGGAGACGGATGGCGCCAAGGGTGGCGCCAAGGAAAGGTAACCCCTTGCTGTTAATTGCTGGTAGTTAGCCACCAGTCAGGGATTGCCTAGTATGCAAGGCTTAGCTTCAAGAACCAATTAGTTTAAAACGCGCAGCTTCTGAAAGCGTATGAAACCTCGTGCTTCTGTACAACACGTTGACGTTTGCTTGCATCAAGCTGCGTCCCGTCTCTTCATTCGCCGCAGTCAGGTTTACTAGGATCATCTTTAGGTTGGCCTTAGGGGTGTCTCGGGCTTATGACAGCTTAGTTGTGTTTCGCTTTCCTAGTTATTATGACAGGCTCTAGTCCGCTCGTTACGCCGTGTGACTGTTGGCTTGGGTTTCTTGTGTGACCGCGGTGGCTGGCACAAGATTTACCAACCCGGAAGGCTGCCGTGACTAAGTCAAGCTTGCGCTTATTGCTTGCTGTTAATTACAGCTGAGTGCCCGTGGGGGTGTGGCTGAGCAAGGCGTCTTGGGCTACAGTTGGTAGTGTGTGCCTGATGCCTGCTCCTTTGGTCTTAGCAAGAGGCCTAGGGCATTTACACTGGGCCGCAGATACTTGCATGTATATGTCTAGCAGGAGCCAACTGTAAGGTTAGGACTAAGTCTTTTGTCCTCGGCTTTCATATCGTACGCCGTCTTGGCATCTTCAGTGCCACGCTTTTGGATTGTAAGCTACGGGGACGTGGTTTCGTTGGTTTCGTTGGCCGTTTGGGCGCCTATAGTCTTAGGGGCGTGTGTGTATGGGGGCTTTGGGTTAATATGATTTTAGTGTTGAGGTGTTGGGTAGGTGGGCGTTTATGGGATATATAAGACGTTAAGGAGAAGGCTAGGTTTGAGTGGTAAAGGTGTTAGAGGTTCTCGTGGTTGAACTGTACAACAATAGTTTGTCAAGCTGTAGGTCCCGGGGAGGTGCCGGGCGAGAATATACAGGTCAAATAACTTCCCATCCACCTTCACACAAACTGTTTAACGTTGATTTTCGTCTGATGTTAAAACCCAGGAGCAGCAAACAACCCTTACAGGCACTTCCTGTGTTTACAGGTGGATTGGGCAAATCACGTAAGTCTGTTCTTCTGTGGTGGGATGATCAACGGAGACAATGGGATTCGCACATAGAGACAGTCTCCGGTTCACCTCAAATAGTACAACTGAATGCAGTTGTTCGTGTTTTCCGAAAATGGAACGTACCCCTCAACCTTGTTACCGATTCTGCTTCTGTTGCAGGTATTGTCACACGAGCTGAAGCTTCTGTGCTGCGGAGTGTTTCGCATTCCCAACTTTTTGCCCTGTTACAGGAACTTATTTTCCTTTTGGACTCTCGATCTGCGCCTTATTTTGTTATGCATATTAGGTCTCATACCTCACTACCTGGTTTTCTTGCAGAAGGCAATCGACGAGCTGACCTATTGACGTGACCAGTTCAAGTACTGCCAGACCGGGTTGCACAAGCTAAACTAAGTCACTCTTTTTTTGCATCAAAATGCTGGAGCTCTTAAGGGACAGTTTGACCTTACTTCTCAAGGAGCATCAAATATTGTTGCTGTCTGTCCTGATTGTCAAAAACATTCCTTCCCATCAATTGCTACAGGAGTTAATCCTAGAGGATGACAAAGCCTACAATTACGGCAAACGGATGTCGCACATGATTCTGAATTTGGTAACCTTAAATATATCCACTCTTCCGTTGCTACATTTTCAGGTGCCTTGTTTGCCTCCTGTCACGCAGGAGAAAAGGCACGAGATGTTCGTAGACATTTAATGCGTGCTTTTGCTACTTTAGGTATTCCCTTAAGCTGGACCATTATCTGTCTTTATCTTTGTTTCAACAACGGTCAAAACCTTTTTTGCCCTATGGGGTATAACTCATATTACTGGCATTCCCCATTCCCCCACCGGTCAATCTCTCATTGAACGGTCTCATCAGTCTCTAAAACGTTTATTACAACAACAAAAAGGGGGAAGGGGAATGGCTCTTCCGGAGGAACGGTTGCGGGAAGCATTGTATGTTTTTAATTTTGTGAATTGTTCTTTCATAGATAACAACCCACCGCTAGCTCGACGTTTCACTGCAAATACCTCCTTCGAGGCACGGGTTAAAGCCCCGGTATTGGTCCGAGATCCAGAAACAGGTAAAATTATGGGACCGTATCCTCTTGTTACATGGGGAAAAGGTTAAGTTTGCGTTTCTACAGAAAAAGGACCTAGATGGATCCCAGCGAAGAATGCAAGACCTTTCCGTGAACCTTTACTGCAGGCAACCGATAGCGACACCGACCCTACAGAATGAAATAAAAACTGTGTGAGGATTACTGTTTTGCATTCATGTTAGATACCCAAAATCGGGACGTAGAATATACATTTCGCTTTTTACCGCGCCTAGAACGAACACTATCACCCTGGATCAAACCACTTAACAAAGGTAATGCTCTCGGACCGAGCAGGGGAACAGGACAACTCATTGTACACGGAACATGTACACGGAACAATGATTCCCTTGACACCAATAAGGGGAAGGGAGGATTCATCATGAGAGAACAACTAGGTATTATGAAGGAGAATAGGAAAGATAAACATGGTTATTTAGTGTTTAATAGGGGTCTGCACGCTCGTAGAGATATATAGTTAAGTAACTGCAGGAGTGGTTGTCTGCCCTGAGCCTGGTGGCGCACACAGCTGCGGTTTGTGTCCTGGCTCAGAGATGTAAACGGGGGCTTCTCTGTTATGGTAAAGTGTCTCTCTTTGCGTAAAAAAAGAGGGAATGAAGGGAGTGACCCCAGAGGTACGTTCAGAGAAGGCACGCTATGTTTCGAACTTTTGGACGGAACCAGTTCTCGTTTGGTGTGCCCTTCCACCTACGTGTAATGTTAATCCAAAAGAAGATGATGTTGTTTACACTTTGAGTGTCGATCACTGTCTTTCTGTAGATGCTAATGTAGTAGGGAGGCTATGAGGGGAAGGTGTCGCAGCGGTTCTTCTCTTACCCAGAGAAACAGCAGGGAAAGCATTGAAGAGTTAAATCACCTTGTTTGGTAGGCAGTTAAGAATGCGAGTCAAAATGGCCACTGCTTTTTGTTGTTGCTTCAGGGACATGGCTGTGAGGATTTTGATGGCATGTGCTGCGTGGATTTTAGGCGCCCCATCGCAGCAACAGGGTATCAAAATCTGAGAAAATTTCAGCCTTTTGGGGCATCCATTCACTCAATTGGCAGTATTGTTTGTGTGCTATTTCCTTGGTTGCTGCCATGTTTGCAAGGGCCCTGCAGAACATGGCAAACCTGGTCCTAGCTGTTCAAAAACAAACAGGGGCAATTGTAAAATTGTACGGAACAAAGGCAGTGGGTTATTTTGACATTGCTAATATGTCTTAGTTGGTTTTTTATTGGTTCGGTTACTTATGCCTTGTTTTTACTCGTTGGCTTTCAAAGGTTCTTTTGTGCAACAGGAAGGGGGAGATGCAGGAGCGGGCTGGAAACTAGGACCGTGCGTGGCAATCGGTCAGCTGAGGGGAATGTGCTCGAGCTTGTCTAGACAACAATTAACATGATGAGGCATGTTTACAGAGCACAGGGGAGTGGGAGACGGATGGCGCCAAGGGTGGCGCCAAGGAAAGGTAACCCCTTGCTGTTAATTGCTGGTAGTTAGCCACCAGTCAGGGATTGCCTAGTATGCAAGGCTTAGCTTCAAGAACCAATTAGTTTAAAACGCGCAGCTTCTGAAAGCGTATGAAACCTCGTGCTTCTGTACAACACGTTGACGTTTGCTTGCATCAAGCTGCGTCCCGTCTCTTCATTCGCCGCAGTCAGGTTTACTAGGATCATCTTTAGGTTGGCCTTAGGGGTGTCTCGGGCTTATGACAGCTTAGTTGTGTTTCGCTTTCCTAGTTATTATGACAGGCTCTAGTCCGCTCGTTACGCCGTGTGACTGTTGGCTTGGGTTTCTTGTGTGACCGCGGTGGCTGGCACAAGATTCACCAACCCGGAAGGCTGCCGTGACTAAGTCAAGCTTGCGCTTATTGCTTGCTGTTAATTACTGCTGAGTGCCCGTGGGGGTGTGGCTGAGCAAGGCGTCTTGGGCTACAGTTGGTAGTGTGTGCCTGATGCCTGCTCCTTTGGTCTTAGCAAGAGGCCTAGGGCATTTACACTGGGCCGCAGATACTTGCATGTATATGTCTAGCAGGAGCCAACTGTAAGGTTAGGACTAAGTCTTTTGTCCTCGGCTTTCATATCGTACGCCGTCTTGGCATCTTCAGTGCCACGCTTTTGGATTGTAAGCTACGGGGACGTGGTTTCGTTGGTTTCGTTGGCCGTTTGGGCGCCTATAGTCTTAGGGGCGTGTGTGTATGGGGGCTTTGGGTTAATATGATTTTAGTGTTGAGGTGTTGGGTAGGTGGGCGTTTATGGGATATATAAGACGTTAAGGAGAAGGCTAGGTTTGAGTGGTAAAGGTGTTAGAGGTTCTCGTGGTTGAACTGTACAACAATAGTTTGTCAAGCTGTAGGTCCCGGGGAGGTGCCGGGCGAGAATATACAGGTCAAATAACTTCCCATCCACCTTCACACAAACTGTTTAACGTTGATTTTCGTCTGATGTTAAAACCCAGGAGCAGCGAACAACCCTTACAGGCACTTCCTGTGTTTACAGGTGGATCGGGCAAATCACGTAAGTCTGTTCTTCTGTGGTGGGATGATCAACGGAGACAATGGGATTCGCACATAGAGACAGTCTCCGGTTCACCTCAAATAGTACAACTGAATGCAGTTGTTCGTGTTTTCCGAAAATGGAACGTACCCCTCAACCTTGTTACCGATTCTGCTTCTGTTGCAGGTATTGTCACACGAGCTGAAGCTTCTGTGCTGCGGAGTGTTTCGCATTCCCAACTTTTTGCCCTGTTACAGGAACTTATTTTCCTTTTGGACTCTCGATCTGCGCCTTATTTTGTTATGCATATTAGGTCTCATACCTCACTACCTGGTTTTCTTGCAGAAGGCAATCGACGAGCTGACCTATTGACGTGACCAGTTCAAGTACTGCCAGACCGGGTTGCACAAGCTAAACTAAGTCACTCTTTTTTTGCATCAAAATGCTGGAGCTCTTAAGGGACAGTTTGACCTTACTTCTCAAGGAGCATCAAATATTGTTGCTGTCTGTCCTGATTGTCAAAAACATTCCTTCCCATCAATTGCTACAGGAGTTAATCCTAGAGGATGACAAAGCCTACAATTACGGCAAACGGATGTCGCACATGATTCTGAATTTGGTAACCTTAAATATGTCCACTCTTCCGTTGCTACATTTTCAGGTGCCTTGTTTGCCTCCTGTCACGCAGGAGAAAAGGCACGAGATGTTCGTAGACATTTAATGCGTGCTTTTGCTACTTTAGGTATTCCCTTAAGCTGGACCATTATCTGTCTTTATCTTTGTTTCAACAACGGTCAAAACCTTTTTTGCCCTATGGGGTATAACTCATATTACTGGCATTCCCCATTCCCCCACCGGTCAATCTCTCATTGAACGGTCTCATCAGTCTCTAAAACGTTTATTACAACAACAAAAAGGGGGAAGGGGAATGGCTCTTCCGGAGGAACGGTTGCGGGAAGCATTGTATGTTTTTAATTTTGTGAATTGTTCTTTCATAGATAACAACCCACCGCTAGCTCGACGTTTCACTGCAAATACCTCCTTCGAGGCACGGGTTAAAGCCCCGGTATTGGTCCGAGATCCAGAAACAGGTAAAATTATGGGACCGTATCCTCTTGTTACGTGGGGAAAAGGTTAAGTTTGCGTCTCTACAGAAAAAGGACCTAGATGGATCCCAGCGAAGAATGCAAGACCTTTCCGTGAACCTTTACTGCAGGCAACCGATAGCGACACCGACCCTACAGAATGAAATAAAAACTGTGTGAGGATTACTGTTTTGCATTCATGTTAGATACCCAAAATCGGGACGTAGAATATACATTTCGCTTTTTACCGCGCCTAGAACGAACACTATCACCCTGGATCAAACCACTTAACAAAGGTAATGCTCTCGGACCGAGCAGGGGAACAGGACAACTCATTGTACACGGAACATGTACACGGAACAATGATTCCCTTGACACCGATAAGGGGAAGGGAGGATTCATCATGAGAGAACAACTAGGTATTATGAAGGAGAATAGGAAAGATAAACATGGTTATTTAGTGTTTAATAGGGGTCTGCACGCTCGTAGAGATATATAGTTAAGTAACTACAGGAGTGGTTGTCTGCCCTGAGCCTGGTGGCGCACACAGCTGCGGTTTGTGTCCTGGCTCAGAGATGTAAACGGGGGCTTCTCTGTTATGGTAAAGTGTCTCTCTTTGCGTAAAAAAAGAGGGAATGAAGGGAGTGACCCCAGAGGTACGTTCAGAGAAGGCACGCTATGTTTCGAACTTTTGGACGGAACCAGTTCTCGTTTGGTGTGCCCTTCCACCTACGTGTAATGTTAATCCAAAAGAAGATGATGTTGTTTACACTTTGAGTGTCGATCACTGTCTTTCTGTAGATGCTAATGTAGTAGGGAGGCTATGAGGGGAAGGTGTCGCAGCGGTTCTTCTCTTACCCAGAGAAACAGCAGGGAAAGCATTGAAGAGTTAAATCACCTTGTTTGGTAGGCAGTTAAGAATGCGAGTCAAAATGGCCACTGCTTTTTGTTGTTGCTTCAGGGACATGGCTGTGAGGATTTTGATGGCATGTGCTGCGTGGATTTTAGGCGCCCCATCGCAGCAACAGGGTATCAAAATCTGAGAAAATTTCAGCCTTTTGGGGCATCCATTCACTCAATTGGCAGTATTGTTTGTGTGCTATTTCCTTGGTTGCTGCCATGTTTGCAAGGGCCCTGCAGAACATGGCAAACCTGGTCCTAGCTGTTCAAAAACAAACAGGGGCAATTGTAAAATTGTACGGAACAAAGGCAGTGGGTTATTTTGACATTGCTAATATGTCTTAGTTGGTTTTTTATTGGTTCGGTTACTTATGCCTTGTTTTTACTCGTTGGCTTTCAAAGGTTCTTTTGTGCAACAGGAAGGGGGAGATGCAGGAGCGGGCTGGAAACTAGGACCGTGCGTGGCAATCGGTCAGCTGAGGGGAATGTGCTCGAGCTTGTCTAGACAACAATTAACATGATGAGGCATGTTTACAGAGCACAGGGGAGTGGGAGACGGATGGCGCCAAGGGTGGCGCCAAGGAAAGGTAACCCCTTGCTGTTAATTGCTGGTAGTTAGCCACCAGTCAGGGGTCGCCTAGTATGCAAGGCTTAGCTTCAAGAACCAATTAGTTTAAAACGCGCAGCTTCTGAAAGCGTATGAAACCTCGTGCTTCTGTACAACACGTTGACGTTTGCTTGCATCAAGCTGCGTCCCGTCTCTTCATTCGCCGCAGTCAGGTTTACTAGGATCATCTTTAGGTTGGCCTTAGGGGTGTCTCGGGCTTATGACAGCTTAGTTGTGTTTCGCTTTCCTAGTTATTATGACAGGCTCTAGTCCGCTCGTTACGCCGTGTGACTGTTGGCTTGGGTTTCTTGTGTGACCGCGGTGGCTGGCACAAGATTCACCAACCCGGAAGGCTGCCGTGACTAAGTCAAGCTTGCGCTTATTGCTTGCTGTTAATTACTGCTGAGTGCCCGTGGGGGTGTGGCTGAGCAAGGCGTCTTGGGCTACAGTTGGTAGTGTGTGCCTGATGCCTGCTCCTTTGGTCTTAGCAAGAGGCCTAGGGCATTTACACTGGGCCGCAGATACTTGCATGTATATGTCTAGCAGGAGCCAACTGTAAGGTTAGGACTAAGTCTTTTGTCCTCGGCTTTCATATCGTACGCCGTCTTGGCATCTTCAGTGCCACGCTTTTGGATTGTAAGCTACGGGGACGTGGTTTCGTTGGTTTCGTTGGCCGTTTGGGCGCCTATAGTCTTAGGGGCGTGTGTGTATGGGGGCTTTGGGTTAATATGATTTTAGTGTTGAGGTGTTGGGTAGGTGGGCGTTTATGGGATATATAAGACGTTAAGGAGAAGGCTAGGTTTGAGTGGTAAAGGTGTTAGAGGTTCTCGTGGTTGAACTGTACAACAATAGTTTGTCAAGCTGTAGGTCCCGGGGAGGTGCCGGGCGAGAATATACAGGTCAAATAACTTCCCATCCACCTTCACACAAACTGTTTAACGTTGATTTTCGTCTGATGTTAAAACCCAGGAGCAGCGAACAACCCTTACAGGCACTTCCTGTGTTTACAGGTGGATCGGGCAAATCACGTAAGTCTGTTCTTCTGTGGTGGGATGATCAACGGAGACAATGGGATTCGCACATAGAGACAGTCTCCGGTTCACCTCAAATAGTACAACTGAATGCAGTTGTTCGTGTTTTCCGAAAATGGAACGTACCCCTCAACCTTGTTACCGATTCTGCTTCTGTTGCAGGTATTGTCACACGAGCTGAAGCTTCTGTGCTGCGGAGTGTTTCGCATTCCCAACTTTTTGCCCTGTTACAGGAACTTATTTTCCTTTTGGACTCTCGATCTGCGCCTTATTTTGTTATGCATATTAGGTCTCATACCTCACTACCTGGTTTTCTTGCAGAAGGCAATCGACGAGCTGACCTATTGACGTGACCAGTTCAAGTACTGCCAGACCGGGTTGCACAAGCTAAACTAAGTCACTCTTTTTTTGCATCAAAATGCTGGAGCTCTTAAGGGACAGTTTGACCTTACTTCTCAAGGAGCATCAAATATTGTTGCTGTCTGTCCTGATTGTCAAAAACATTCCTTCCCATCAATTGCTACAGGAGTTAATCCTAGAGGATGACAAAGCCTACAATTACGGCAAACGGATGTCGCACATGATTCTGAATTTGGTAACCTTAAATATGTCCACTCTTCCGTTGCTACATTTTCAGGTGCCTTGTTTGCCTCCTGTCACGCAGGAGAAAAGGCACGAGATGTTCGTAGACATTTAATGCGTGCTTTTGCTACTTTAGGTATTCCCTTAAGCTGGACCATTATCTGTCTTTATCTTTGTTTCAACAACGGTCAAAACCTTTTTTGCCCTATGGGGTATAACTCATATTACTGGCATTCCCCATTCCCCCACCGGTCAATCTCTCATTGAACGGTCTCATCAGTCTCTAAAACGTTTATTACAACAACAAAAAGGGGGAAGGGGAATGGCTCTTCCGGAGGAACGGTTGCGGGAAGCATTGTATGTTTTTAATTTTGTGAATTGTTCTTTCATAGATAACAACCCACCGCTAGCTCGACGTTTCACTGCAAATACCTCCTTCGAGGCACGGGTTAAAGCCCCGGTATTGGTCCGAGATCCAGAAACAGGTAAAATTATGGGACCGTATCCTCTTGTTACGTGGGGAAAAGGTTAAGTTTGCGTCTCTACAGAAAAAGGACCTAGATGGATCCCAGCGAAGAATGCAAGACCTTTCCGTGAACCTTTACTGCAGGCAACCGATAGCGACACCGACCCTACAGAATGAAATAAAAACTGCGTGAGGATTACTGTTTTGCATTCATGTTAGATACCCAAAATCGGGACGTAGAATATACATTTCGCTTTTTACCGCGCCTAGAACGAACACTATCACCCTGGATCAAACCACTTAACAAAGGTAATGCTCTCGGACCGAGCAGGGGAACAGGACAACTCATTGTACACGGAACATGTACACGGAACAATGATTCCCTTGACACCGATAAGGGGAAGGGAGGATTCATCATGAGAGAACAACTAGGTATTATGAAGGAGAATAGGAAAGATAAACATGGTTATTTAGTGTTTAATAGGGGTCTGCACGCTCGTAGAGATATATAGTTAAGTAACTACAGGAGTGGTTGTCTGCCCTGAGCCTGGTGGCGCACACAGCTGCGGTTTGTGTCCTGGCTCAGAGATGTAAACGGGGGCTTCTCTGTTATGGTAAAGTGTCTCTCTTTGCGTAAAAAAAGAGGGAATGAAGGGAGTGACCCCAGAGGTACGTTCAGAGAAGGCACGCTATGTTTCGAACTTTTGGACGGAACCAGTTCTCGTTTGGTGTGCCCTTCCACCTACGTGTAATGTTAATCCAAAAGAAGATGATGTTGTTTACACTTTGAGTGTCGATCACTGTCTTTCTGTAGATGCTAATGTAGTAGGGAGGCTATGAGGGGAAGGTGTCGCAGCGGTTCTTCTCTTACCCAGAGAAACAGCAGGGAAAGCATTGAAGAGTTAAATCACCTTGTTTGGTAGGCAGTTAAGAATGCGAGTCAAAATGGCCACTGCTTTTTGTTGTTGCTTCAGGGACATGGCTGTGAGGATTTTGATGGCATGTGCTGCGTGGATTTTAGGCGCCCCATCGCAGCAACAGGGTATCAAAATCTGAGAAAATTTCAGCCTTTTGGGGCATCCATTCACTCAATTGGCAGTATTGTTTGTGTGCTATTTCCTTGGTTGCTGCCATGTTTGCAAGGGCCCTGCAGAACATGGCAAACCTGGTCCTAGCTGTTCAAAAACAAACAGGGGCAATTGTAAAATTGTACGGAACAAAGGCAGTGGGTTATTTTGACATTGCTAATATGTCTTAGTTGGTTTTTTATTGGTTCGGTTACTTATGCCTTGTTTTTACTCGTTGGCTTTCAAAGGTTCTTTTGTGCAACAGGAAGGGGGAGATGCAGGAGCGGGCTGGAAACTAGGACCGTGCGTGGCAATCGGTCAGCTGAGGGGAATGTGCTCGAGCTTGTCTAGACAACAATTAACATGATGAGGCATGTTTACAGAGCACAGGGGAGTGGGAGACGGATGGCGCCAAGGGTGGCGCCAAGGAAAGGTAACCCCTTGCTGTTAATTGCTGGTAGTTAGCCACCAGTCAGGGGTCGCCTAGTATGCAAGGCTTAGCTTCAAGAACCAATTAGTTTAAAACGCGCAGCTTCTGAAAGCGTATGAAACCTCGTGCTTCTGTACAACACGTTGACGTTTGCTTGCATCAAGCTGCGTCCCGTCTCTTCATTCGCCGCAGTCAGGTTTACTAGGATCATCTTTAGGTTGGCCTTAGGGGTGTCTCGGGCTTATGACAGCTTAGTTGTGTTTCGCTTTCCTAGTTATTATGACAGGCTCTAGTCCGCTCGTTACGCCGTGTGACTGTTGGCTTGGGTTTCTTGTGTGACCGCGGTGGCTGGCACAAGATTCACCAACCCGGAAGGCTGCCGTGACTAAGTCAAGCTTGCGCTTATTGCTTGCTGTTAATTACTGCTGAGTGCCCGTGGGGGTGTGGCTGAGCAAGGCGTCTTGGGCTACAGTTGGTAGTGTGTGCCTGATGCCTGCTCCTTTGGTCTTAGCAAGAGGCCTAGGGCATTTACACTGGGCCGCAGATACTTGCATGTATATGTCTAGCAGGAGCCAACTGTAAGGTTAGGACTAAGTCTTTTGTCCTCGGCTTTCATATCGTACGCCGTCTTGGCATCTTCAGTGCCACGCTTTTGGATTGTAAGCTACGGGGACGTGGTTTCGTTGGTTTCGTTGGCCGTTTGGGCGCCTATAGTCTTAGGGGCGTGTGTGTATGGGGGCTTTGGGTTAATATGATTTTAGTGTTGAGGTGTTGGGTAGGTGGGCGTTTATGGGATATATAAGACGTTAAGGAGAAGGCTAGGTTTGAGTGGTAAAGGTGTTAGAGGTTCTCGTGGTTGAACTGTACAACAATAGTTTGTCAAGCTGTAGGTCCCGGGGAGGTGCCGGGCGAGAATATACAGGTCAAATAACTTCCCATCCACCTTCACACAAACTGTTTAACGTTGATTTTCGTCTGATGTTAAAACCCAGGAGCAGCGAACAACCCTTACAGGCACTTCCTGTGTTTACAGGTGGATCGGGCAAATCACGTAAGTCTGTTCTTCTGTGGTGGGATGATCAACGGAGACAATGGGATTCGCACATAGAGACAGTCTCCGGTTCACCTCAAATAGTACAACTGAATGCAGTTGTTCGTGTTTTCCGAAAATGGAACGTACCCCTCAACCTTGTTACCGATTCTGCTTCTGTTGCAGGTATTGTCACACGAGCTGAAGCTTCTGTGCTGCGGAGTGTTTCGCATTCCCAACTTTTTGCCCTGTTACAGGAACTTATTTTCCTTTTGGACTCTCGATCTGCGCCTTATTTTGTTATGCATATTAGGTCTCATACCTCACTACCTGGTTTTCTTGCAGAAGGCAATCGACGAGCTGACCTATTGACGTGACCAGTTCAAGTACTGCCAGACCGGGTTGCACAAGCTAAACTAAGTCACTCTTTTTTTGCATCAAAATGCTGGAGCTCTTAAGGGACAGTTTGACCTTACTTCTCAAGGAGCATCAAATATTGTTGCTGTCTGTCCTGATTGTCAAAAACATTCCTTCCCATCAATTGCTACAGGAGTTAATCCTAGAGGATGACAAAGCCTACAATTACGGCAAACGGATGTCGCACATGATTCTGAATTTGGTAACCTTAAATATATCCACTCTTCCGTTGCTACATTTTCAGGTGCCTTGTTTGCCTCCTGTCACGCAGGAGAAAAGGCACGAGATGTTCGTAGACATTTAATGCGTGCTTTTGCTACTTTAGGTATTCCCTTAAGCTGGACCATTATCTGTCTTTATCTTTGTTTCAACAACGGTCAAAACCTTTTTTGCCCTATGGGGTATAACTCATATTACTGGCATTCCCCATTCCCCCACCGGTCAATCTCTCATTGAACGGTCTCATCAGTCTCTAAAACGTTTATTACAACAACAAAAAGGGGGAAGGGGAATGGCTCTTCCGGAGGAACGGTTGCGGGAAGCATTGTATGTTTTTAATTTTGTGAATTGTTCTTTCATAGATAACAACCCACCGCTAGCTCGACGTTTCACTGCAAATACCTCCTTCGAGGCACGGGTTAAAGCCCCGGTATTGGTCCGAGATCCAGAAACAGGTAAAATTATGGGACCGTATCCTCTTGTTACATGGGGAAAAGGTTAAGTTTGCGTCTCTACAGAAAAAGGACCTAGATGGATCCCAGCGAAGAATGCAAGACCTTTCCGTGAACCTTTACTGCAGGCAACCGATAGCGACACCGACCCTACAGAATGAAATAAAAACTGTGTGAGGATTACTGTTTTGCATTCATGTTAGATACCCAAAATCGGGACGTAGAATATACATTTCGCTTTTTACCGCGCCTAGAACGAACACTATCACCCTGGATCAAACCACTTAACAAAGGTAATGCTCTCGGACCGAGCAGGGGAACAGGACAACTCATTGTACACGGAACATGTACACGGAACAATGATTCCCTTGACACCGATAAGGGGAAGGGAGGATTCATCATGAGAGAACAACTAGGTATTATGAAGGAGAATAGGAAAGATAAACATGGTTATTTAGTGTTTAATAGGGGTCTGCACGCTCGTAGAGATATATAGTTAAGTAACTGCAGGAGTGGTTTCTGCCCTGAGCCTGGTGGCGCACACAGCTGCGGTTTGTGTCCTGGCTCAGAGATGTAAACGGGGGCTTCTCTGTTATGGTAAAGTGTCTCTCTTTGCGTAAAAAAAGAGGGAATGAAGGGAGTGACCCCAGAGGTACGTTCAGAGAAGGCACGCTATGTTTCGAACTTTTGGACGGAACCAGTTCTCGTTTGGTGTGCCCTTCCACCTACGTGTAATGTTAATCCAAAAGAAGATGATGTTGTTTACACTTTGAGTGTCGATCACTGTCTTTCTGTAGATGCTAATGTAGTAGGGAGGCTATGAGGGGAAGGTGTCGCAGCGGTTCTTCTCTTATCCAGAGAAACAGCAGGGAAAGCATTGAAGAGTTAAATCACCTTGTTTGGTAGGCAGTTAAGAATGCGAGTCAAAATGGCCACTGCTTTTTGTTGTTGCTTCAGGGACATGGCTGTGAGGATTTTGATGGCATGTGCTGCGTGGATTTTAGGCGCCCCATCGCAGCAACAGGGTATCAAAATCTGAGAAAATTTCAGCCTTTTGGGGCATCCATTCACTCAATTGGCAGTATTGTTTGTGTGCTATTTCCTTGGTTGCTGCCATGTTTGCAAGGGCCCTGCAGAACATGGCAAACCTGGTCCTAGCTGTTCAAAAACAAACAGGGGCAATTGTAAAATTGTACGGAACAAAGGCAGTGGGTTATTTTGACATTGCTAATATGTCTTAGTTGGTTTTTTATTGGTTCGGTTACTTATGCCTTGTTTTTACTCGTTGGCTTTCAAAGGTTCTTTTGTGCAACAGGAAGGGGGAGATGCAGGAGCGGGCTGGAAACTAGGACCGTGCGTGGCAATCGGTCAGCTGAGGGGAATGTGCTCGAGCTTGTCTAGACAACAATTAACATGATGAGGCATGTTTACAGAGCACAGGGGAGTGGGAGACGGATGGCGCCAAGGGTGGCGCCAAGGAAAGGTAACCCCTTGCTGTTAATTGCTGGTAGTTAGCCACCAGTCAGGGATTGCCTAGTATGCAAGGCTTAGCTTCAAGAACCAATTAGTTTAAAACGCGCAGCTTCTGAAAGCGTATGAAACCTCGTGCTTCTGTACAACACGTTGACGTTTGCTTGCATCAAGCTGCGTCCCGTCTCTTCATTCGCCGCAGTCAGGTTTACTAGGATCATCTTTAGGTTGGCCTTAGGGGTGTCTCGGGCTTATGACAGCTTAGTTGTGTTTCGCTTTCCTAGTTATTATGACAGGCTCTAGTCCGCTCGTTACGCCGTGTGACTGTTGGCTTGGGTTTCTTGTGTGACCGCGGTGGCTGGCACAAGATTCACCAACCCGGAAGGCTGCCGTGACTAAGTCAAGCTTGCGCTTATTGCTTGCTGTTAATTACTGCTGAGTGCCCGTGGGGGTGTGGCTGAGCAAGGCGTCTTGGGCTACAGTTGGTAGTGTGTGCCTGATGCCTGCTCCTTTGGTCTTAGCAAGAGGCCTAGGGCATTTACACTGGGCCGCAGATACTTGCATGTATATGTCTAGCAGGAGCCAACTGTAAGGTTAGGACTAAGTCTTTTGTCCTCGGCTTTCATATCGTACGCCGTCTTGGCATCTTCAGTGCCACGCTTTTGGATTGTAAGCTACGGGGACGTGGTTTCGTTGGTTTCGTTGGCCGTTTGGGCGCCTATAGTCTTAGGGGCGTGTGTGTATGGGGGCTTTGGGTTAATATGATTTTAGTGTTGAGGTGTTGGGTAGGTGGGCGTTTATGGGATATATAAGACGTTAAGGAGAAGGCTAGGTTTGAGTGGTAAAGGTGTTAGAGGTTCTCGTGGTTGAACTGTACAACAATAGTTTGTCAAGCTGTAGGTCCCGGGGAGGTGCCGGGCGAGAATATACAGGTCAAATAACTTCCCATCCACCTTCACACAAACTGTTTAACGTTGATTTTCGTCTGATGTTAAAACCCAGGAGCAGCGAACAACCCTTACAGGCACTTCCTGTGTTTACAGGTGGATCGGGCAAATCACGTAAGTCTGTTCTTCTGTGGTGGGATGATCAACGGAGACAATGGGATTCGCACATAGAGACAGTCTCCGGTTCACCTCAAATAGTACAACTGAATGCAGTTGTTCGTGTTTTCCGAAAATGGAACGTACCCCTCAACCTTGTTACCGATTCTGCTTCTGTTGCAGGTATTGTCACACGAGCTGAAGCTTCTGTGCTGCGGAGTGTTTCGCATTCCCAACTTTTTGCCCTGTTACAGGAACTTATTTTCCTTTTGGACTCTCGATCTGCGCCTTATTTTGTTATGCATATTAGGTCTCATACCTCACTACCTGGTTTTCTTGCAGAAGGCAATCGACGAGCTGACCTATTGACGTGACCAGTTCAAGTACTGCCAGACCGGGTTGCACAAGCTAAACTAAGTCACTCTTTTTTTGCATCAAAATGCTGGAGCTCTTAAGGGACAGTTTGACCTTACTTCTCAAGGAGCATCAAATATTGTTGCTGTCTGTCCTGATTGTCAAAAACATTCCTTCCCATCAATTGCTACAGGAGTTAATCCTAGAGGATGACAAAGCCTACAATTACGGCAAACGGATGTCGCACATGATTCTGAATTTGGTAACCTTAAATATATCCACTCTTCCGTTGCTACATTTTCAGGTGCCTTGTTTGCCTCCTGTCACGCAGGAGAAAAGGCACGAGATGTTCGTAGACATTTAATGCGTGCTTTTGCTACTTTAGGTATTCCCTTAAGCTGGACCATTATCTGTCTTTATCTTTGTTTCAACAACGGTCAAAACCTTTTTTGCCCTATGGGGTATAACTCATATTACTGGCATTCCCCATTCCCCCACCGGTCAATCTCTCATTGAACGGTCTCATCAGTCTCTAAAACGTTTATTACAACAACAAAAAGGGGGAAGGGGAATGGCTCTTCCGGAGGAACGGTTGCGGGAAGCATTGTATGTTTTTAATTTTGTGAATTGTTCTTTCATAGATAACAACCCACCGCTAGCTCGACGTTTCACTGCAAATACCTCCTTCGAGGCACGGGTTAAAGCCCCGGTATTGGTCCGAGATCCAGAAACAGGTAAAATTATGGGACCGTATCCTCTTGTTACATGGGGAAAAGGTTAAGTTTGCGTCTCTACAGAAAAAGGACCTAGATGGATCCCAGCGAAGAATGCAAGACCTTTCCGTGAACCTTTACTGCAGGCAACCGATAGCGACACCGACCCTACAGAATGAAATAAAAACTGTGTGAGGATTACTGTTTTGCATTCATGTTAGATACCCAAAATCGGGACGTAGAATATACATTTCGCTTTTTACCGCGCCTAGAACGAACACTATCACCCTGGATCAAACCACTTAACAAAGGTAATGCTCTCGGACCGAGCAGGGGAACAGGACAACTCATTGTACACGGAACATGTACACGGAACAATGATTCCCTTGACACCGATAAGGGGAAGGGAGGATTCATCATGAGAGAACAACTAGGTATTATGAAGGAGAATAGGAAAGATAAACATGGTTATTTAGTGTTTAATAGGGGTCTGCACGCTCGTAGAGATATATAGTTAAGTAACTGCAGGAGTGGTTTCTGCCCTGAGCCTGGTGGCGCACACAGCTGCGGTTTGTGTCCTGGCTCAGAGATGTAAACGGGGGCTTCTCTGTTATGGTAAAGTGTCTCTCTTTGCGTAAAAAAAGAGGGAATGAAGGGAGTGACCCCAGAGGTACGTTCAGAGAAGGCACGCTATGTTTCGAACTTTTGGACGGAACCAGTTCTCGTTTGGTGTGCCCTTCCACCTACGTGTAATGTTAATCCAAAAGAAGATGATGTTGTTTACACTTTGAGTGTCGATCACTGTCTTTCTGTAGATGCTAATGTAGTAGGGAGGCTATGAGGGGAAGGTGTCGCAGCGGTTCTTCTCTTATCCAGAGAAACAGCAGGGAAAGCATTGAAGAGTTAAATCACCTTGTTTGGTAGGCAGTTAAGAATGCGAGTCAAAATGGCCACTGCTTTTTGTTGTTGCTTCAGGGACATGGCTGTGAGGATTTTGATGGCATGTGCTGCGTGGATTTTAGGCGCCCCATCGCAGCAACAGGGTATCAAAATCTGAGAAAATTTCAGCCTTTTGGGGCATCCATTCACTCAATTGGCAGTATTGTTTGTGTGCTATTTCCTTGGTTGCTGCCATGTTTGCAAGGGCCCTGCAGAACATGGCAAACCTGGTCCTAGCTGTTCAAAAACAAACAGGGGCAATTGTAAAATTGTACGGAACAAAGGCAGTGGGTTATTTTGACATTGCTAATATGTCTTAGTTGGTTTTTTATTGGTTCGGTTACTTATGCCTTGTTTTTACTCGTTGGCTTTCAAAGGTTCTTTTGTGCAACAGGAAGGGGGAGATGCAGGAGCGGGCTGGAAACTAGGACCGTGCGTGGCAATCGGTCAGCTGAGGGGAATGTGCTCGAGCTTGTCTAGACAACAATTAACATGATGAGGCATGTTTACAGAGCACAGGGGAGTGGGAGACGGATGGCGCCAAGGGTGGCGCCAAGGAAAGGTAACCCCTTGCTGTTAATTGCTGGTAGTTAGCCACCAGTCAGGGATTGCCTAGTATGCAAGGCTTAGCTTCAAGAACCAATTAGTTTAAAACGCGCAGCTTCTGAAAGCGTATGAAACCTCGTGCTTCTGTACAACACGTTGACGTTTGCTTGCATCAAGCTGCGTCCCGTCTCTTCATTCGCCGCAGTCAGGTTTACTAGGATCATCTTTAGGTTGGCCTTAGGGGTGTCTCGGGCTTATGACAGCTTAGTTGTGTTTCGCTTTCCTAGTTATTATGACAGGCTCTAGTCCGCTCGTTACGCCGTGTGACTGTTGGCTTGGGTTTCTTGTGTGACCGCGGTGGCTGGCACAAGATTTACCAACCCGGAAGGCTGCCGTGACTAAGTCAAGCTTGCGCTTATTGCTTGCTGTTAATTACTGCTGAGTGCCCGTGGGGGTGTGGCTGAGCAAGGCGTCTTGGGCTACAGTTGGTAGTGTGTGCCTGATGCCTGCTCCTTTGGTCTTAGCAAGAGGCCTAGGGCATTTACACTGGGCCGCAGATACTTGCATGTATATGTCTAGCAGGAGCCAACTGTAAGGTTAGGACTAAGTCTTTTGTCCTCGGCTTTCATATCGTACGCCGTCTTGGCATCTTCAGTGCCACGCTTTTGGATTGTAAGCTACGGGGACGTGGTTTCGTTGGTTTCGTTGGCCGTTTGGGCGCCTATAGTCTTAGGGGCGTGTGTGTATGGGGGCTTTGGGTTAATATGATTTTAGTGTTGAGGTGTTGGGTAGGTGGGCGTTTATGGGATATATAAGACGTTAAGGAGAAGGCTAGGTTTGAGTGGTAAAGGTGTTAGAGGTTCTCGTGGTTGAACTGTACAACAATAGTTTGTCAAGCTGTAGGTCCCGGGGAGGTGCCGGGCGAGAATATACAGGTCAAATAACTTCCCATCCACCTTCACACAAACTGTTTAACGTTGATTTTCGTCTGATGTTAAAACCCAGGAGCAGCGAACAACCCTTACAGGCACTTCCTGTGTTTACAGGTGGATCGGGCAAATCACGTAAGTCTGTTCTTCTGTGGTGGGATGATCAACGGAGACAATGGGATTCGCACATAGAGACAGTCTCCGGTTCACCTCAAATAGTACAACTGAATGCAGTTGTTCGTGTTTTCCGAAAATGGAACGTACCCCTCAACCTTGTTACCGATTCTGCTTCTGTTGCAGGTATTGTCACACGAGCTGAAGCTTCTGTGCTGCGGAGTGTTTCGCATTCCCAACTTTTTGCCCTGTTACAGGAACTTATTTTCCTTTTGGACTCTCGATCTGCGCCTTATTTTGTTATGCATATTAGGTCTCATACCTCACTACCTGGTTTTCTTGCAGAAGGCAATCGACGAGCTGACCTATTGATGTGACCAGTTCAAGTACTGCCAGACCGGGTTGCACAAGCTAAACTAAGTCACTCTTTTTTTGCATCAAAATGCTGGAGCTCTTAAGGGACAGTTTGACCTTACTTCTCAAGGAGCATCAAATATTGTTGCTGTCTGTCCTGATTGTCAAAAACATTCCTTCCCATCAATTGCTACAGGAGTTAATCCTAGAGGATGACAAAGCCTACAATTACGGCAAACGGATGTCGCACATGATTCTGAATTTGGTAACCTTAAATATGTCCACTCTTCCGTTGCTACATTTTCAGGTGCCTTGTTTGCCTCCTGTCACGCAGGAGAAAAGGCACGAGATGTTCGTAGACATTTAATGCGTGCTTTTGCTACTTTAGGTATTCCCTTAAGCTGGACCATTATCTGTCTTTATCTTTGTTTCAACAACGGTCAAAACCTTTTTTGCCCTATGGGGTATAACTCATATTACTGGCATTCCCCATTCCCCCACCGGTCAATCTCTCATTGAACGGTCTCATCAGTCTCTAAAACGTTTATTACAACAACAAAAAGGGGGAAGGGGAATGGCTATTCCGGAGGAACGGTTGCGGAAAGCATTGTATGTTTTTAATTTTGTGAATTGTTCTTTCATAGATAACAACCCACCGCTAGCTCGACGTTTCACTGCAAATACCTCCTTCGAGGCACGGGTTAAAGCCCCGGTATTGGTCCGAGATCCAGAAACAGGTAAAATTATGGGACCGTATCCTCTTGTTACATGGGGAAAAGGTTAAGTTTGCGTCTCTACAGAAAAAGGACCTAGATGGATCCCAGCGAAGAATGCAAGACCTTTCCGTGAACCTTTACTGCAGGCAACCGATAGCGACACCGACCCTACAGAATGAAATAAAAACTGCGTGAGGATTACTGTTTTGCATTCATGTTAGATACCCAAAATCGGGACGTAGAATATACATTTCGCTTTTTACCGCGCCTAGAACGAACACTATCACCCTGGATCAAACCACTTAACAAAGGTAATACTCTCGGACCGAGCAGGGGAACAGGACAACTCATTGTACACGGAACATGTACACGGAACAATGATTCCCTTGACACCGATAAGGGGAAGGGAGGATTCATCATGAGAGAACAACTAGGTATTATGAAGGAGAATAGGAAAGATAAACATGGTTATTTAGTGTTTAATAGGGGTCTGCACGCTCGTAGAGATATATAGTTAAGTAACTGCAGGAGTGGTTGTCTGCCCTGAGCCTGGTGGCGCACACAGCTGCGGTTTGTGTCCTGGCTCAGAGATGTAAACGGGGGCTTCTCTGTTATGGTAAAGTGTCTCTCTTTGCGTAAAAAAAGAGGGAATGAAGGGAGTGACCCCAGAGGTACGTTCAGAGAAGGCACGCTATGTTTCGAACTTTTGGACGGAACCAGTTCTCGTTTGGTGTGCCCTTCCACCTACGTGTAATGTTAATCCAAAAGAAGATGATGTTGTTTACACTTTGAGTGTCGATCACTGTCTTTCTGTAGATGCTAATGTAGTAGGGAGGCTATGAGGGGAAGGTGTCGCAGCGGTTCTTCTCTTATCCAGAGAAACAGCAGGGAAAGCATTGAAGAGTTAAATCACCTTGTTTGGTAGGCAGTTAAGAATGCGAGTCAAAATGGCCACTGCTTTTTGTTGTTGCTTCAGGGACATGGCTGTGAGGATTTTGATGGCATGTGCTGCGTGGATTTTAGGCGCCCCATCGCAGCAACAGGGTATCAAAATCTGAGAAAATTTCAGCCTTTTGGGGCATCCATTCACTCAATTGGCAGTATTGTTTGTGTGCTATTTCCTTGGTTGCTGCCATGTTTGCAAGGGCCCTGCAGAACATGGCAAACCTGGTCCTAGCTGTTCAAAAACAAACAGGGGCAATTGTAAAATTGTACGGAACAAAGGCAGTGGGTTATTTTGACATTGCTAATATGTCTTAGTTGGTTTTTTATTGGTTCGGTTACTTATGCCTTGTTTTTACTCGTTGGCTTTCAAAGGTTCTTTTGTGCAACAGGAAGGGGGAGATGCAGGAGCGGGCTGGAAACTAGGACCGTGCGTGGCAATCGGTCAGCTGAGGGGAATGTGCTCGAGCTTGTCTAGACAACAATTAACATGATGAGGCATGTTTACAGAGCACAGGGGAGTGGGAGACGGATGGCGCCAAGGGTGGCGCCAAGGAAAGGTAACCCCTTGCTGTTAATTGCTGGTAGTTAGCCACCAGTCAGGGGTCGCCTAGTATGCAAGGCTTAGCTTCAAGAACCAATTAGTTTAAAACGCGCAGCTTCTGAAAGCGTATGAAACCTCGTGCTTCTGTACAACACGTTGACGTTTGCTTGCATCAAGCTGCGTCCCGTCTCTTCATTCGCCGCAGTCAGGTTTACTAGGATCATCTTTAGGTTGGCCTTAGGGGTGTCTCGGGCTTATGACAGCTTAGTTGTGTTTCGCTTTCCTAGTTATTATGACAGGCTCTAGTCCGCTCGTTACGCCGTGTGACTGTTGGCTTGGGTTTCTTGTGTGACCGCGGTGGCTGGCACAAGATTCACCAACCCGGAAGGCTGCCGTGACTAAGTCAAGCTTGCGCTTATTGCTTGCTGTTAATTACTGCTGAGTGCCCGTGGGGGTGTGGCTGAGCAAGGCGTCTTGGGCTACAGTTGGTAGTGTGTGCCTGATGCCTGCTCCTTTGGTCTTAGCAAGAGGCCTAGGGCATTTACACTGGGCCGCAGATACTTGCATGTATATGTCTAGCAGGAGCCAACTGTAAGGTTAGGACTAAGTCTTTTGTCCTCGGCTTTCATATCGTACGCCGTCTTGGCATCTTCAGTGCCACGCTTTTGGATTGTAAGCTACGGGGACGTGGTTTCGTTGGTTTCGTTGGCCGTTTGGGCGCCTATAGTCTTAGGGGCGTGTGTGTATGGGGGCTTTGGGTTAATATGATTTTAGTGTTGAGGTGTTGGGTAGGTGGGCGTTTATGGGATATATAAGACGTTAAGGAGAAGGCTAGGTTTGAGTGGTAAAGGTGTTAGAGGTTCTCGTGGTTGAACTGTACAACAATAGTTTGTCAAGCTGTAGGTCCCGGGGAGGTGCCGGGCGAGAATATACAGGTCAAATAACTTCCCATCCACCTTCACACAAACTGTTTAACGTTGATTTTCGTCTGATGTTAAAACCCAGGAGCAGCGAACAACCCTTACAGGCACTTCCTGTGTTTACAGGTGGATCGGGCAAATCACGTAAGTCTGTTCTTCTGTGGTGGGATGATCAACGGAGACAATGGGATTCGCACATAGAGACAGTCTCCGGTTCACCTCAAATAGTACAACTGAATGCAGTTGTTCGTGTTTTCCGAAAATGGAACGTACCCCTCAACCTTGTTACCGATTCTGCTTCTGTTGCAGGTATTGTCACACGAGCTGAAGCTTCTGTGCTGCGGAGTGTTTCGCATTCCCAACTTTTTGCCCTGTTACAGGAACTTATTTTCCTTTTGGACTCTCGATCTGCGCCTTATTTTGTTATGCATATTAGGTCTCATACCTCACTACCTGGTTTTCTTGCAGAAGGCAATCGACGAGCTGACCTATTGACGTGACCAGTTCAAGTACTGCCAGACCGGGTTGCACAAGCTAAACTAAGTCACTCTTTTTTTGCATCAAAATGCTGGAGCTCTTAAGGGACAGTTTGACCTTACTTCTCAAGGAGCATCAAATATTGTTGCTGTCTGTCCTGATTGTCAAAAACATTCCTTCCCATCAATTGCTACAGGAGTTAATCCTAGAGGATGACAAAGCCTACAATTACGGCAAACGGATGTCGCACATGATTCTGAATTTGGTAACCTTAAATATATCCACTCTTCCGTTGCTACATTTTCAGGTGCCTTGTTTGCCTCCTGTCACGCAGGAGAAAAGGCACGAGATGTTCGTAGACATTTAATGCGTGCTTTTGCTACTTTAGGTATTCCCTTAAGCTGGACCATTATCTGTCTTTATCTTTGTTTCAACAACGGTCAAAACCTTTTTTGCCCTATGGGGTATAACTCATATTACTGGCATTCCCCATTCCCCCACCGGTCAATCTCTCATTGAACGGTCTCATCAGTCTCTAAAACGTTTATTACAACAACAAAAAGGGGGAAGGGGAATGGCTCTTCCGGAGGAACGGTTGCGGGAAGCATTGTATGTTTTTAATTTTGTGAATTGTTCTTTCATAGATAACAACCCACCGCTAGCTCGACGTTTCACTGCAAATACCTCCTTCGAGGCACGGGTTAAAGCCCCGGTATTGGTCCGAGATCCAGAAACAGGTAAAATTATGGGACCGTATCCTCTTGTTACATGGGGAAAAGGTTATGCTTGCGTCTCTACAGAAAAAGGACCTAGATGGATCCCAGCGAAGAATGCAAGACCTTTCCGTGAACCTTTACTGCAGGCAACCGATAGCGACACCGACCCTACAGAATGAAATAAAAACTGTGTGAGGATTACTGTTTTGCATTCATGTTAGATACCCAAAATCGGGACGTAGAATATACATTTCGCTTTTTACCGCGCCTAGAACGAACACTATCACCCTGGATCAAACCACTTAACAAAGGTAATGCTCTCGGACCGAGCAGGGGAACAGGACAACTCATTGTACACGGAACATGTACACGGAACAATGATTCCCTTGACACCGATAAGGGGAAGGGAGGATTCATCATGAGAGAACAACTAGGTATTATGAAGGAGAATAGGAAAGATAAACATGGTTATTTAGTGTTTAATAGGGGTCTGCACGCTCGTAGAGATATATAGTTAAGTAACTACAGGAGTGGTTGTCTGCCCTGAGCCTGGTGGCGCACACAGCTGCGGTTTGTGTCCTGGCTCAGAGATGTAAACGGGGGCTTCTCTGTTATGGTAAAGTGTCTCTCTTTGCGTAAAAAAAGAGGGAATGAAGGGAGTGACCCCAGAGGTACGTTCAGAGAAGGCACGCTATGTTTCGAACTTTTGGACGGAACCAGTTCTCGTTTGGTGTGCCCTTCCACCTACGTGTAATGTTAATCCAAAAGAAGATGATGTTGTTTACACTTTGAGTGTCGATCACTGTCTTTCTGTAGATGCTAATGTAGTAGGGAGGCTATGAGGGGAAGGTGTCGCAGCGGTTCTTCTCTTACCCAGAGAAACAGCAGGGAAAGCATTGAAGAGTTAAATCACCTTGTTTGGTAGGCAGTTAAGAATGCGAGTCAAAATGGCCACTGCTTTTTGTTGTTGCTTCAGGGACATGGCTGTGAGGATTTTGATGGCATGTGCTGCGTGGATTTTAGGCGCCCCATCGCAGCAACAGGGTATCAAAATCTGAGAAAATTTCAGCCTTTTGGGGCATCCATTCACTCAATTGGCAGTATTGTTTGTGTGCTATTTCCTTGGTTGCTGCCATGTTTGCAAGGGCCCTGCAGAACATGGCAAACCTGGTCCTAGCTGTTCAAAAACAAACAGGGGCAATTGTAAAATTGTACGGAACAAAGGCAGTGGGTTATTTTGACATTGCTAATATGTCTTAGTTGGTTTTTTATTGGTTCGGTTACTTATGCCTTGTTTTTACTCGTTGGCTTTCAAAGGTTCTTTTGTGCAACAGGAAGGGGGAGATGCAGGAGCGGGCTGGAAACTAGGACCGTGCGTGGCAATCGGTCAGCTGAGGGGAATGTGCTCGAGCTTGTCTAGACAACAATTAACATGATGAGGCATGTTTACAGAGCACAGGGGAGTGGGAGACGGATGGCGCCAAGGGTGGCGCCAAGGAAAGGTAACCCCTTGCTGTTAATTGCTGGTAGTTAGCCACCAGTCAGGGATTGCCTAGTATGCAAGGCTTAGCTTCAAGAACCAATTAGTTTAAAACGCGCAGCTTCTGAAAGCGTATGAAACCTCGTGCTTCTGTACAACACGTTGACGTTTGCTTGCATCAAGCTGCGTCCCGTCTCTTCATTCGCCGCAGTCAGGTTTACTAGGATCATCTTTAGGTTGGCCTTAGGGGTGTCTCGGGCTTATGACAGCTTAGTTGTGTTTCGCTTTCCTAGTTATTATGACAGGCTCTAGTCCGCTCGTTACGCCGTGTGACTGTTGGCTTGGGTTTCTTGTGTGACCGCGGTGGCTGGCACAAGATTCACCAACCCGGAAGGCTGCCGTGACTAAGTCAAGCTTGCGCTTATTGCTTGCTGTTAATTACTGCTGAGTGCCCGTGGGGGTGTGGCTGAGCAAGGCGTCTTGGGCTACAGTTGGTAGTGTGTGCCTGATGCCTGCTCCTTTGGTCTTAGCAAGAGGCCTAGGGCATTTACACTGGGCCGCAGATACTTGCATGTATATGTCTAGCAGGAGCCAACTGTAAGGTTAGGACTAAGTCTTTTGTCCTCGGCTTTCATATCGTACGCCGTCTTGGCATCTTCAGTGCCACGCTTTTGGATTGTAAGCTACGGGGACGTGGTTTCGTTGGTTTCGTTGGCCGTTTGGGCGCCTATAGTCTTAGGGGCGTGTGTGTATGGGGGCTTTGGGTTAATATGATTTTAGTGTTGAGGTGTTGGGTAGGTGGGCGTTTATGGGATATATAAGACGTTAAGGAGAAGGCTAGGTTTGAGTGGTAAAGGTGTTAGAGGTTCTCGTGGTTGAACTGTACAACAATAGTTTGTCAAGCTGTAGGTCCCGGGGAGGTGCCGGGCGAGAATATACAGGTCAAATAACTTCCCATCCACCTTCACACAAACTGTTTAACGTTGATTTTCGTCTGATGTTAAAACCCAGGAGCAGCGAACAACCCTTACAGGCACTTCCTGTGTTTACAGGTGGATCGGGCAAATCACGTAAGTCTGTTCTTCTGTGGTGGGATGATCAACGGAGACAATGGGATTCGCACATAGAGACAGTCTCCGGTTCACCTCAAATAGTACAACTGAATGCAGTTGTTCGTGTTTTCCGAAAATGGAACGTACCCCTCAACCTTGTTACCGATTCTGCTTCTGTTGCAGGTATTGTCACACGAGCTGAAGCTTCTGTGCTGCGGAGTGTTTCGCATTCCCAACTTTTTGCCCTGTTACAGGAACTTATTTTCCTTTTGGACTCTCGATCTGCGCCTTATTTTGTTATGCATATTAGGTCTCATACCTCACTACCTGGTTTTCTTGCAGAAGGCAATCGACGAGCTGACCTATTGACGTGACCAGTTCAAGTACTGCCAGACCGGGTTGCACAAGCTAAACTAAGTCACTCTTTTTTTGCATCAAAATGCTGGAGCTCTTAAGGGACAGTTTGACCTTACTTCTCAAGGAGCATCAAATATTGTTGCTGTCTGTCCTGATTGTCAAAAACATTCCTTCCCATCAATTGCTACAGGAGTTAATCCTAGAGGATGACAAAGCCTACAATTACGGCAAACGGATGTCGCACATGATTCTGAATTTGGTAACCTTAAATATGTCCACTCTTCCGTTGCTACATTTTCAGGTGCCTTGTTTGCCTCCTGTCACGCAGGAGAAAAGGCACGAGATGTTCGTAGACATTTAATGCGTGCTTTTGCTACTTTAGGTATTCCCTTAAGCTGGACCATTATCTGTCTTTATCTTTGTTTCAACAACGGTCAAAACCTTTTTTGCCCTATGGGGTATAACTCATATTACTGGCATTCCCCATTCCCCCACCGGTCAATCTCTCATTGAACGGTCTCATCAGTCTCTAAAACGTTTATTACAACAACAAAAAGGGGGAAGGGGAATGGCTCTTCCGGAGGAACGGTTGCGGGAAGCATTGTATGTTTTTAATTTTGTGAATTGTTCTTTCATAGATAACAACCCACCGCTAGCTCGACGTTTCACTGCAAATACCTCCTTCGAGGCACGGGTTAAAGCCCCGGTATTGGTCCGAGATCCAGAAACAGGTAAAATTATGGGACCGTATCCTCTTGTTACGTGGGGAAAAGGTTAAGTTTGCGTCTCTACAGAAAAAGGACCTAGATGGATCCCAGCGAAGAATGCAAGACCTTTCCGTGAACCTTTACTGCAGGCAACCGATAGCGACACCGACCCTACAGAATGAAATAAAAACTGCGTGAGGATTACTGTTTTGCATTCATGTTAGATACCCAAAATCGGGACGTAGAATATACATTTCGCTTTTTACCGCGCCTAGAACGAACACTATCACCCTGGATCAAACCACTTAACAAAGGTAATGCTCTCGGACCGAGCAGGGGAACAGGACAACTCATTGTACACGGAACATGTACACGGAACAATGATTCCCTTGACACCGATAAGGGGAAGGGAGGATTCATCATGAGAGAACAACTAGGTATTATGAAGGAGAATAGGAAAGATAAACATGGTTATTTAGTGTTTAATAGGGGTCTGCACGCTCGTAGAGATATATAGTTAAGTAACTACAGGAGTGGTTGTCTGCCCTGAGCCTGGTGGCGCACACAGCTGCGGTTTGTGTCCTGGCTCAGAGATGTAAACGGGGGCTTCTCTGTTATGGTAAAGTGTCTCTCTTTGCGTAAAAAAAGAGGGAATGAAGGGAGTGACCCCAGAGGTACGTTCAGAGAAGGCACGCTATGTTTCGAACTTTTGGACGGAACCAGTTCTCGTTTGGTGTGCCCTTCCACCTACGTGTAATGTTAATCCAAAAGAAGATGATGTTGTTTACACTTTGAGTGTCGATCACTGTCTTTCTGTAGATGCTAATGTAGTAGGGAGGCTATGAGGGGAAGGTGTCGCAGCGGTTCTTCTCTTACCCAGAGAAACAGCAGGGAAAGCATTGAAGAGTTAAATCACCTTGTTTGGTAGGCAGTTAAGAATGCGAGTCAAAATGGCCACTGCTTTTTGTTGTTGCTTCAGGGACATGGCTGTGAGGATTTTGATGGCATGTGCTGCGTGGATTTTAGGCGCCCCATCGCAGCAACAGGGTATCAAAATCTGAGAAAATTTCAGCCTTTTGGGGCATCCATTCACTCAATTGGCAGTATTGTTTGTGTGCTATTTCCTTGGTTGCTGCCATGTTTGCAAGGGCCCTGCAGAACATGGCAAACCTGGTCCTAGCTGTTCAAAAACAAACAGGGGCAATTGTAAAATTGTACGGAACAAAGGCAGTGGGTTATTTTGACATTGCTAATATGTCTTAGTTGGTTTTTTATTGGTTCGGTTACTTATGCCTTGTTTTTACTCGTTGGCTTTCAAAGGTTCTTTTGTGCAACAGGAAGGGGGAGATGCAGGAGCGGGCTGGAAACTAGGACCGTGCGTGGCAATCGGTCAGCTGAGGGGAATGTGCTCGAGCTTGTCTAGACAACAATTAACATGATGAGGCATGTTTACAGAGCACAGGGGAGTGGGAGACGGATGGCGCCAAGGGTGGCGCCAAGGAAAGGTAACCCCTTGCTGTTAATTGCTGGTAGTTAGCCACCAGTCAGGGATTGCCTAGTATGCAAGGCTTAGCTTCAAGAACCAATTAGTTTAAAACGCGCAGCTTCTGAAAGCGTATGAAACCTCGTGCTTCTGTACAACACGTTGACGTTTGCTTGCATCAAGCTGCGTCCCGTCTCTTCATTCGCCGCAGTCAGGTTTACTAGGATCATCTTTAGGTTGGCCTTAGGGGTGTCTCGGGCTTATGACAGCTTAGTTGTGTTTCGCTTTCCTAGTTATTATGACAGGCTCTAGTCCGCTCGTTACGCCGTGTGACTGTTGGCTTGGGTTTCTTGTGTGACCGCGGTGGCTGGCACAAGATTCACCAACCCGGAAGGCTGCCGTGACTAAGTCAAGCTTGCGCTTATTGCTTGCTGTTAATTACTGCTGAGTGCCCGTGGGGGTGTGGCTGAGCAAGGCGTCTTGGGCTACAGTTGGTAGTGTGTGCCTGATGCCTGCTCCTTTGGTCTTAGCAAGAGGCCTAGGGCATTTACACTGGGCCGCAGATACTTGCATGTATATGTCTAGCAGGAGCCAACTGTAAGGTTAGGACTAAGTCTTTTGTCCTCGGCTTTCATATCGTACGCCGTCTTGGCATCTTCAGTGCCACGCTTTTGGATTGTAAGCTACGGGGACGTGGTTTCGTTGGTTTCGTTGGCCGTTTGGGCGCCTATAGTCTTAGGGGCGTGTGTGTATGGGGGCTTTGGGTTAATATGATTTTAGTGTTGAGGTGTTGGGTAGGTGGGCGTTTATGGGATATATAAGACGTTAAGGAGAAGGCTAGGTTTGAGTGGTAAAGGTGTTAGAGGTTCTCGTGGTTGAACTGTACAACAATAGTTTGTCAAGCTGTAGGTCCCGGGGAGGTGCCGGGCGAGAATATACAGGTCAAATAACTTCCCATCCACCTTCACACAAACTGTTTAACGTTGATTTTCGTCTGATGTTAAAACCCAGGAGCAGCGAACAACCCTTACAGGCACTTCCTGTGTTTACAGGTGGATCGGGCAAATCACGTAAGTCTGTTCTTCTGTGGTGGGATGATCAACGGAGACAATGGGATTCGCACATAGAGACAGTCTCCGGTTCACCTCAAATAGTACAACTGAATGCAGTTGTTCGTGTTTTCCGAAAATGGAACGTACCCCTCAACCTTGTTACCGATTCTGCTTCTGTTGCAGGTATTGTCACACGAGCTGAAGCTTCTGTGCTGCGGAGTGTTTCGCATTCCCAACTTTTTGCCCTGTTACAGGAACTTATTTTCCTTTTGGACTCTCGATCTGCGCCTTATTTTGTTATGCATATTAGGTCTCATACCTCACTACCTGGTTTTCTTGCAGAAGGCAATCGACGAGCTGACCTATTGACGTGACCAGTTCAAGTACTGCCAGACCGGGTTGCACAAGCTAAACTAAGTCACTCTTTTTTTGCATCAAAATGCTGGAGCTCTTAAGGGACAGTTTGACCTTACTTCTCAAGGAGCATCAAATATTGTTGCTGTCTGTCCTGATTGTCAAAAACATTCCTTCCCATCAATTGCTACAGGAGTTAATCCTAGAGGATGACAAAGCCTACAATTACGGCAAACGGATGTCGCACATGATTCTGAATTTGGTAACCTTAAATATATCCACTCTTCCGTTGCTACATTTTCAGGTGCCTTGTTTGCCTCCTGTCACGCAGGAGAAAAGGCACGAGATGTTCGTAGACATTTAATGCGTGCTTTTGCTACTTTAGGTATTCCCTTAAGCTGGACCATTATCTGTCTTTATCTTTGTTTCAACAACGGTCAAAACCTTTTTTGCCCTATGGGGTATAACTCATATTACTGGCATTCCCCATTCCCCCACCGGTCAATCTCTCATTGAACGGTCTCATCAGTCTCTAAAACGTTTATTACAACAACAAAAAGGGGGAAGGGGAATGGCTCTTCCGGAGGAACGGTTGCGGGAAGCATTGTATGTTTTTAATTTTGTGAATTGTTCTTTCATAGATAACAACCCACCGCTAGCTCGACGTTTCACTGCAAATACCTCCTTCGAGGCACGGGTTAAAGCCCCGGTATTGGTCCGAGATCCAGAAACAGGTAAAATTATGGGACCGTATCCTCTTGTTACATGGGGAAAAGGTTAAGTTTGCGTCTCTACAGAAAAAGGACCTAGATGGATCCCAGCGAAGAATGCAAGACCTTTCCGTGAACCTTTACTGCAGGCAACCGATAGCGACACCGACCCTACAGAATGAAATAAAAACTGTGTGAGGATTACTGTTTTGCATTCATGTTAGATACCCAAAATCGGGACGTAGAATATACATTTCGCTTTTTACCGCGCCTAGAACGAACACTATCACCCTGGATCAAACCACTTAACAAAGGTAATGCTCTCGGACCGAGCAGGGGAACAGGACAACTCATTGTACACGGAACATGTACACGGAACAATGATTCCCTTGACACCGATAAGGGGAAGGGAGGATTCATCATGAGAGAACAACTAGGTATTATGAAGGAGAATAGGAAAGATAAACATGGTTATTTAGTGTTTAATAGGGGTCTGCACGCTCGTAGAGATATATAGTTAAGTAACTGCAGGAGTGGTTTCTGCCCTGAGCCTGGTGGCGCACACAGCTGCGGTTTGTGTCCTGGCTCAGAGATGTAAACGGGGGCTTCTCTGTTATGGTAAAGTGTCTCTCTTTGCGTAAAAAAAGAGGGAATGAAGGGAGTGACCCCAGAGGTACGTTCAGAGAAGGCACGCTATGTTTCGAACTTTTGGACGGAACCAGTTCTCGTTTGGTGTGCCCTTCCACCTACGTGTAATGTTAATCCAAAAGAAGATGATGTTGTTTACACTTTGAGTGTCGATCACTGTCTTTCTGTAGATGCTAATGTAGTAGGGAGGCTATGAGGGGAAGGTGTCGCAGCGGTTCTTCTCTTATCCAGAGAAACAGCAGGGAAAGCATTGAAGAGTTAAATCACCTTGTTTGGTAGGCAGTTAAGAATGCGAGTCAAAATGGCCACTGCTTTTTGTTGTTGCTTCAGGGACATGGCTGTGAGGATTTTGATGGCATGTGCTGCGTGGATTTTAGGCGCCCCATCGCAGCAACAGGGTATCAAAATCTGAGAAAATTTCAGCCTTTTGGGGCATCCATTCACTCAATTGGCAGTATTGTTTGTGTGCTATTTCCTTGGTTGCTGCCATGTTTGCAAGGGCCCTGCAGAACATGGCAAACCTGGTCCTAGCTGTTCAAAAACAAACAGGGGCAATTGTAAAATTGTACGGAACAAAGGCAGTGGGTTATTTTGACATTGCTAATATGTCTTAGTTGGTTTTTTATTGGTTCGGTTACTTATGCCTTGTTTTTACTCGTTGGCTTTCAAAGGTTCTTTTGTGCAACAGGAAGGGGGAGATGCAGGAGCGGGCTGGAAACTAGGACCGTGCGTGGCAATCGGTCAGCTGAGGGGAATGTGCTCGAGCTTGTCTAGACAACAATTAACATGATGAGGCATGTTTACAGAGCACAGGGGAGTGGGAGACGGATGGCGCCAAGGGTGGCGCCAAGGAAAGGTAACCCCTTGCTGTTAATTGCTGGTAGTTAGCCACCAGTCAGGGATTGCCTAGTATGCAAGGCTTAGCTTCAAGAACCAATTAGTTTAAAACGCGCAGCTTCTGAAAGCGTATGAAACCTCGTGCTTCTGTACAACACGTTGACGTTTGCTTGCATCAAGCTGCGTCCCGTCTCTTCATTCGCCGCAGTCAGGTTTACTAGGATCATCTTTAGGTTGGCCTTAGGGGTGTCTCGGGCTTATGACAGCTTAGTTGTGTTTCGCTTTCCTAGTTATTATGACAGGCTCTAGTCCGCTCGTTACGCCGTGTGACTGTTGGCTTGGGTTTCTTGTGTGACCGCGGTGGCTGGCACAAGATTCACCAACCCGGAAGGCTGCCGTGACTAAGTCAAGCTTGCGCTTATTGCTTGCTGTTAATTACTGCTGAGTGCCCGTGGGGGTGTGGCTGAGCAAGGCGTCTTGGGCTACAGTTGGTAGTGTGTGCCTGATGCCTGCTCCTTTGGTCTTAGCAAGAGGCCTAGGGCATTTACACTGGGCCGCAGATACTTGCATGTATATGTCTAGCAGGAGCCAACTGTAAGGTTAGGACTAAGTCTTTTGTCCTCGGCTTTCATATCGTACGCCGTCTTGGCATCTTCAGTGCCACGCTTTTGGATTGTAAGCTACGGGGACGTGGTTTCGTTGGTTTCGTTGGCCGTTTGGGCGCCTATAGTCTTAGGGGCGTGTGTGTATGGGGGCTTTGGGTTAATATGATTTTAGTGTTGAGGTGTTGGGTAGGTGGGCGTTTATGGGATATATAAGACGTTAAGGAGAAGGCTAGGTTTGAGTGGTAAAGGTGTTAGAGGTTCTCGTGGTTGAACTGTACAACAATAGTTTGTCAAGCTGTAGGTCCCGGGGAGGTGCCGGGCGAGAATATACAGGTCAAATAACTTCCCATCCACCTTCACACAAACTGTTTAACGTTGATTTTCGTCTGATGTTAAAACCCAGGAGCAGCGAACAACCCTTACAGGCACTTCCTGTGTTTACAGGTGGATCGGGCAAATCACGTAAGTCTGTTCTTCTGTGGTGGGATGATCAACGGAGACAATGGGATTCGCACATAGAGACAGTCTCCGGTTCACCTCAAATAGTACAACTGAATGCAGTTGTTCGTGTTTTCCGAAAATGGAACGTACCCCTCAACCTTGTTACCGATTCTGCTTCTGTTGCAGGTATTGTCACACGAGCTGAAGCTTCTGTGCTGCGGAGTGTTTCGCATTCCCAACTTTTTGCCCTGTTACAGGAACTTATTTTCCTTTTGGACTCTCGATCTGCGCCTTATTTTGTTATGCATATTAGGTCTCATACCTCACTACCTGGTTTTCTTGCAGAAGGCAATCGACGAGCTGACCTATTGACGTGACCAGTTCAAGTACTGCCAGACCGGGTTGCACAAGCTAAACTAAGTCACTCTTTTTTTGCATCAAAATGCTGGAGCTCTTAAGGGACAGTTTGACCTTACTTCTCAAGGAGCATCAAATATTGTTGCTGTCTGTCCTGATTGTCAAAAACATTCCTTCCCATCAATTGCTACAGGAGTTAATCCTAGAGGATGACAAAGCCTACAATTACGGCAAACGGATGTCGCACATGATTCTGAATTTGGTAACCTTAAATATATCCACTCTTCCGTTGCTACATTTTCAGGTGCCTTGTTTGCCTCCTGTCACGCAGGAGAAAAGGCACGAGATGTTCGTAGACATTTAATGCGTGCTTTTGCTACTTTAGGTATTCCCTTAAGCTGGACCATTATCTGTCTTTATCTTTGTTTCAACAACGGTCAAAACCTTTTTTGCCCTATGGGGTATAACTCATATTACTGGCATTCCCCATTCCCCCACCGGTCAATCTCTCATTGAACGGTCTCATCAGTCTCTAAAACGTTTATTACAACAACAAAAAGGGGGAAGGGGAATGGCTCTTCCGGAGGAACGGTTGCGGGAAGCATTGTATGTTTTTAATTTTGTGAATTGTTCTTTCATAGATAACAACCCACCGCTAGCTCGACGTTTCACTGCAAATACCTCCTTCGAGGCACGGGTTAAAGCCCCGGTATTGGTCCGAGATCCAGAAACAGGTAAAATTATGGGACCGTATCCTCTTGTTACATGGGGAAAAGGTTAAGTTTGCGTTTCTACAGAAAAAGGACCTAGATGGATCCCAGCGAAGAATGCAAGACCTTTCCGTGAACCTTTACTGCAGGCAACCGATAGCGACACCGACCCTACAGAATGAAATAAAAACTGTGTGAGGATTACTGTTTTGCATTCATGTTAGATACCCAAAATCGGGACGTAGAATATACATTTCGCTTTTTACCGCGCCTAGAACGAACACTATCACCCTGGATCAAACCACTTAACAAAGGTAATGCTCTCGGACCGAGCAGGGGAACAGGACAACTCATTGTACACGGAACATGTACACGGAACAATGATTCCCTTGACACCGATAAGGGGAAGGGAGGATTCATCATGAGAGAACAACTAGGTATTATGAAGGAGAATAGGAAAGATAAACATGGTTATTTAGTGTTTAATAGGGGTCTGCACGCTCGTAGAGATATATAGTTAAGTAACTGCAGGAGTGGTTTCT
The DNA here is from genome assembly GCF_963210335.1 of Falco punctatus. Classification (NCBI taxonomy): domain Eukaryota; kingdom Metazoa; phylum Chordata; class Aves; order Falconiformes; family Falconidae; genus Falco; species Falco punctatus. The sequence continues at coordinate 21,227 of NC_137584.1, read as the reverse complement.
GCCCTGAGCCTGGTGGCGCACACAGCTGCGGTTTGTGTCCTGGCTCAGAGATGTAAACGGGGGCTTCTCTGTTATGGTAAAGTGTCTCTCTTTGCGTAAAAAAAGAGGGAATGAAGGGAGTGACCCCAGAGGTACGTTCAGAGAAGGCACGCTATGTTTCGAACTTTTGGACGGAACCAGTTCTCGTTTGGTGTGCCCTTCCACCTACGTGTAATGTTAATCCAAAAGAAGATGATGTTGTTTACACTTTGAGTGTCGATCACTGTCTTTCTGTAGATGCTAATGTAGTAGGGAGGCTATGAGGGGAAGGTGTCGCAGCGGTTCTTCTCTTACCCAGAGAAACAGCAGGGAAAGCATTGAAGAGTTAAATCACCTTGTTTGGTAGGCAGTTAAGAATGCGAGTCAAAATGGCCACTGCTTTTTGTTGTTGCTTCAGGGACATGGCTGTGAGGATTTTGATGGCATGTGCTGCGTGGATTTTAGGCGCCCCATCGCAGCAACAGGGTATCAAAATCTGAGAAAATTTCAGCCTTTTGGGGCATCCATTCACTCAATTGGCAGTATTGTTTGTGTGCTATTTCCTTGGTTGCTGCCATGTTTGCAAGGGCCCTGCAGAACATGGCAAACCTGGTCCTAGCTGTTCAAAAACAAACAGGGGCAATTGTAAAATTGTACGGAACAAAGGCAGTGGGTTATTTTGACATTGCTAATATGTCTTAGTTGGTTTTTTATTGGTTCGGTTACTTATGCCTTGTTTTTACTCGTTGGCTTTCAAAGGTTCTTTTGTGCAACAGGAAGGGGGAGATGCAGGAGCGGGCTGGAAACTAGGACCGTGCGTGGCAATCGGTCAGCTGAGGGGAATGTGCTCGAGCTTGTCTAGACAACAATTAACATGATGAGGCATGTTTACAGAGCACAGGGGAGTGGGAGACGGATGGCGCCAAGGGTGGCGCCAAGGAAAGGTAACCCCTTGCTGTTAATTGCTGGTAGTTAGCCACCAGTCAGGGATTGCCTAGTATGCAAGGCTTAGCTTCAAGAACCAATTAGTTTAAAACGCGCAGCTTCTGAAAGCGTATGAAACCTCGTGCTTCTGTACAACACGTTGACGTTTGCTTGCATCAAGCTGCGTCCCGTCTCTTCATTCGCCGCAGTCAGGTTTACTAGGATCATCTTTAGGTTGGCCTTAGGGGTGTCTCGGGCTTATGACAGCTTAGTTGTGTTTCGCTTTCCTAGTTATTATGACAGGCTCTAGTCCGCTCGTTACGCCGTGTGACTGTTGGCTTGGGTTTCTTGTGTGACCGCGGTGGCTGGCACAAGATTTACCAACCCGGAAGGCTGCCGTGACTAAGTCAAGCTTGCGCTTATTGCTTGCTGTTAATTACTGCTGAGTGCCCGTGGGGGTGTGGCTGAGCAAGGCGTCTTGGGCTACAGTTGGTAGTGTGTGCCTGATGCCTGCTCCTTTGGTCTTAGCAAGAGGCCTAGGGCATTTACACTGGGCCGCAGATACTTGCATGTATATGTCTAGCAGGAGCCAACTGTAAGGTTAGGACTAAGTCTTTTGTCCTCGGCTTTCATATCGTACGCCGTCTTGGCATCTTCAGTGCCACGCTTTTGGATTGTAAGCTACGGGGACGTGGTTTCGTTGGTTTCGTTGGCCGTTTGGGCGCCTATAGTCTTAGGGGCGTGTGTGTATGGGGGCTTTGGGTTAATATGATTTTAGTGTTGAGGTGTTGGGTAGGTGGGCGTTTATGGGATATATAAGACGTTAAGGAGAAGGCTAGGTTTGAGTGGTAAAGGTGTTAGAGGTTCTCGTGGTTGAACTGTACAACAATAGTTTGTCAAGCTGTAGGTCCCGGGGAGGTGCCGGGCGAGAATATACAGGTCAAATAACTTCCCATCCACCTTCACACAAACTGTTTAACGTTGATTTTCGTCTGATGTTAAAACCCAGGAGCAGCGAACAACCCTTACAGGCACTTCCTGTGTTTACAGGTGGATCGGGCAAATCACGTAAGTCTGTTCTTCTGTGGTGGGATGATCAACGGAGACAATGGGATTCGCACATAGAGACAGTCTCCGGTTCACCTCAAATAGTACAACTGAATGCAGTTGTTCGTGTTTTCCGAAAATGGAACGTACCCCTCAACCTTGTTACCGATTCTGCTTCTGTTGCAGGTATTGTCACACGAGCTGAAGCTTCTGTGCTGCGGAGTGTTTCGCATTCCCAACTTTTTGCCCTGTTACAGGAACTTATTTTCCTTTTGGACTCTCGATCTGCGCCTTATTTTGTTATGCATATTAGGTCTCATACCTCACTACCTGGTTTTCTTGCAGAAGGCAATCGACGAGCTGACCTATTGATGTGACCAGTTCAAGTACTGCCAGACCGGGTTGCACAAGCTAAACTAAGTCACTCTTTTTTTGCATCAAAATGCTGGAGCTCTTAAGGGACAGTTTGACCTTACTTCTCAAGGAGCATCAAATATTGTTGCTGTCTGTCCTGATTGTCAAAAACATTCCTTCCCATCAATTGCTACAGGAGTTAATCCTAGAGGATGACAAAGCCTACAATTACGGCAAACGGATGTCGCACATGATTCTGAATTTGGTAACCTTAAATATGTCCACTCTTCCGTTGCTACATTTTCAGGTGCCTTGTTTGCCTCCTGTCACGCAGGAGAAAAGGCACGAGATGTTCGTAGACATTTAATGCGTGCTTTTGCTACTTTAGGTATTCCCTTAAGCTGGACCATTATCTGTCTTTATCTTTGTTTCAACAACGGTCAAAACCTTTTTTGCCCTATGGGGTATAACTCATATTACTGGCATTCCCCATTCCCCCACCGGTCAATCTCTCATTGAACGGTCTCATCAGTCTCTAAAACGTTTATTACAACAACAAAAAGGGGGAAGGGGAATGGCTATTCCGGAGGAACGGTTGCGGAAAGCATTGTATGTTTTTAATTTTGTGAATTGTTCTTTCATAGATAACAACCCACCGCTAGCTCGACGTTTCACTGCAAATACCTCCTTCGAGGCACGGGTTAAAGCCCCGGTATTGGTCCGAGATCCAGAAACAGGTAAAATTATGGGACCGTATCCTCTTGTTACATGGGGAAAAGGTTAAGTTTGCGTCTCTACAGAAAAAGGACCTAGATGGATCCCAGCGAAGAATGCAAGACCTTTCCGTGAACCTTTACTGCAGGCAACCGATAGCGACACCGACCCTACAGAATGAAATAAAAACTGCGTGAGGATTACTGTTTTGCATTCATGTTAGATACCCAAAATCGGGACGTAGAATATACATTTCGCTTTTTACCGCGCCTAGAACGAACACTATCACCCTGGATCAAACCACTTAACAAAGGTAATACTCTCGGACCGAGCAGGGGAACAGGACAACTCATTGTACACGGAACATGTACACGGAACAATGATTCCCTTGACACCGATAAGGGGAAGGGAGGATTCATCATGAGAGAACAACTAGGTATTATGAAGGAGAATAGGAAAGATAAACATGGTTATTTAGTGTTTAATAGGGGTCTGCACGCTCGTAGAGATATATAGTTAAGTAACTGCAGGAGTGGTTGTCTGCCCTGAGCCTGGTGGCGCACACAGCTGCGGTTTGTGTCCTGGCTCAGAGATGTAAACGGGGGCTTCTCTGTTATGGTAAAGTGTCTCTCTTTGCGTAAAAAAAGAGGGAATGAAGGGAGTGACCCCAGAGGTACGTTCAGAGAAGGCACGCTATGTTTCGAACTTTTGGACGGAACCAGTTCTCGTTTGGTGTGCCCTTCCACCTACGTGTAATGTTAATCCAAAAGAAGATGATGTTGTTTACACTTTGAGTGTCGATCACTGTCTTTCTGTAGATGCTAATGTAGTAGGGAGGCTATGAGGGGAAGGTGTCGCAGCGGTTCTTCTCTTATCCAGAGAAACAGCAGGGAAAGCATTGAAGAGTTAAATCACCTTGTTTGGTAGGCAGTTAAGAATGCGAGTCAAAATGGCCACTGCTTTTTGTTGTTGCTTCAGGGACATGGCTGTGAGGATTTTGATGGCATGTGCTGCGTGGATTTTAGGCGCCCCATCGCAGCAACAGGGTATCAAAATCTGAGAAAATTTCAGCCTTTTGGGGCATCCATTCACTCAATTGGCAGTATTGTTTGTGTGCTATTTCCTTGGTTGCTGCCATGTTTGCAAGGGCCCTGCAGAACATGGCAAACCTGGTCCTAGCTGTTCAAAAACAAACAGGGGCAATTGTAAAATTGTACGGAACAAAGGCAGTGGGTTATTTTGACATTGCTAATATGTCTTAGTTGGTTTTTTATTGGTTCGGTTACTTATGCCTTGTTTTTACTCGTTGGCTTTCAAAGGTTCTTTTGTGCAACAGGAAGGGGGAGATGCAGGAGCGGGCTGGAAACTAGGACCGTGCGTGGCAATCGGTCAGCTGAGGGGAATGTGCTCGAGCTTGTCTAGACAACAATTAACATGATGAGGCATGTTTACAGAGCACAGGGGAGTGGGAGACGGATGGCGCCAAGGGTGGCGCCAAGGAAAGGTAACCCCTTGCTGTTAATTGCTGGTAGTTAGCCACCAGTCAGGGGTCGCCTAGTATGCAAGGCTTAGCTTCAAGAACCAATTAGTTTAAAACGCGCAGCTTCTGAAAGCGTATGAAACCTCGTGCTTCTGTACAACACGTTGACGTTTGCTTGCATCAAGCTGCGTCCCGTCTCTTCATTCGCCGCAGTCAGGTTTACTAGGATCATCTTTAGGTTGGCCTTAGGGGTGTCTCGGGCTTATGACAGCTTAGTTGTGTTTCGCTTTCCTAGTTATTATGACAGGCTCTAGTCCGCTCGTTACGCCGTGTGACTGTTGGCTTGGGTTTCTTGTGTGACCGCGGTGGCTGGCACAAGATTCACCAACCCGGAAGGCTGCCGTGACTAAGTCAAGCTTGCGCTTATTGCTTGCTGTTAATTACTGCTGAGTGCCCGTGGGGGTGTGGCTGAGCAAGGCGTCTTGGGCTACAGTTGGTAGTGTGTGCCTGATGCCTGCTCCTTTGGTCTTAGCAAGAGGCCTAGGGCATTTACACTGGGCCGCAGATACTTGCATGTATATGTCTAGCAGGAGCCAACTGTAAGGTTAGGACTAAGTCTTTTGTCCTCGGCTTTCATATCGTACGCCGTCTTGGCATCTTCAGTGCCACGCTTTTGGATTGTAAGCTACGGGGACGTGGTTTCGTTGGTTTCGTTGGCCGTTTGGGCGCCTATAGTCTTAGGGGCGTGTGTGTATGGGGGCTTTGGGTTAATATGATTTTAGTGTTGAGGTGTTGGGTAGGTGGGCGTTTATGGGATATATAAGACGTTAAGGAGAAGGCTAGGTTTGAGTGGTAAAGGTGTTAGAGGTTCTCGTGGTTGAACTGTACAACAATAGTTTGTCAAGCTGTAGGTCCCGGGGAGGTGCCGGGCGAGAATATACAGGTCAAATAACTTCCCATCCACCTTCACACAAACTGTTTAACGTTGATTTTCGTCTGATGTTAAAACCCAGGAGCAGCGAACAACCCTTACAGGCACTTCCTGTGTTTACAGGTGGATCGGGCAAATCACGTAAGTCTGTTCTTCTGTGGTGGGATGATCAACGGAGACAATGGGATTCGCACATAGAGACAGTCTCCGGTTCACCTCAAATAGTACAACTGAATGCAGTTGTTCGTGTTTTCCGAAAATGGAACGTACCCCTCAACCTTGTTACCGATTCTGCTTCTGTTGCAGGTATTGTCACACGAGCTGAAGCTTCTGTGCTGCGGAGTGTTTCGCATTCCCAACTTTTTGCCCTGTTACAGGAACTTATTTTCCTTTTGGACTCTCGATCTGCGCCTTATTTTGTTATGCATATTAGGTCTCATACCTCACTACCTGGTTTTCTTGCAGAAGGCAATCGACGAGCTGACCTATTGACGTGACCAGTTCAAGTACTGCCAGACCGGGTTGCACAAGCTAAACTAAGTCACTCTTTTTTTGCATCAAAATGCTGGAGCTCTTAAGGGACAGTTTGACCTTACTTCTCAAGGAGCATCAAATATTGTTGCTGTCTGTCCTGATTGTCAAAAACATTCCTTCCCATCAATTGCTACAGGAGTTAATCCTAGAGGATGACAAAGCCTACAATTACGGCAAACGGATGTCGCACATGATTCTGAATTTGGTAACCTTAAATATATCCACTCTTCCGTTGCTACATTTTCAGGTGCCTTGTTTGCCTCCTGTCACGCAGGAGAAAAGGCACGAGATGTTCGTAGACATTTAATGCGTGCTTTTGCTACTTTAGGTATTCCCTTAAGCTGGACCATTATCTGTCTTTATCTTTGTTTCAACAACGGTCAAAACCTTTTTTGCCCTATGGGGTATAACTCATATTACTGGCATTCCCCATTCCCCCACCGGTCAATCTCTCATTGAACGGTCTCATCAGTCTCTAAAACGTTTATTACAACAACAAAAAGGGGGAAGGGGAATGGCTCTTCCGGAGGAACGGTTGCGGGAAGCATTGTATGTTTTTAATTTTGTGAATTGTTCTTTCATAGATAACAACCCACCGCTAGCTCGACGTTTCACTGCAAATACCTCCTTCGAGGCACGGGTTAAAGCCCCGGTATTGGTCCGAGATCCAGAAACAGGTAAAATTATGGGACCGTATCCTCTTGTTACATGGGGAAAAGGTTAAGTTTGCGTCTCTACAGAAAAAGGACCTAGATGGATCCCAGCGAAGAATGCAAGACCTTTCCGTGAACCTTTACTGCAGGCAACCGATAGTGACACCGACCCTACAGAATGAAATAAAAACTGTGTGAGGATTACTGTTTTGCATTCATGTTAGATACCCAAAATCGGGACGTAGAATATACATTTCGCTTTTTACCGCGCCTAGAACGAACACTATCACCCTGGATCAAACCACTTAACAAAGGTAATGCTCTCGGACCGAGCAGGGGAACAGGACAACTCATTGTACACGGAACATGTACACGGAACAATGATTCCCTTGACACCGATAAGGGGAAGGGAGGATTCATCATGAGAGAACAACTAGGTATTATGAAGGAGAATAGGAAAGATAAACATGGTTATTTAGTGTTTAATAGGGGTCTGCACGCTCGTAGAGATATATAGTTAAGTAACTGCAGGAGTGGTTGTCTGCCCTGAGCCTGGTGGCGCACACAGCTGCGGTTTGTGTCCTGGCTCAGAGATGTAAACGGGGGCTTCTCTGTTATGGTAAAGTGTCTCTCTTTGCGTAAAAAAAGAGGGAATGAAGGGAGTGACCCCAGAGGTACGTTCAGAGAAGGCACGCTATGTTTCGAACTTTTGGACGGAACCAGTTCTCGTTTGGTGTGCCCTTCCACCTACGTGTAATGTTAATCCAAAAGAAGATGATGTTGTTTACACTTTGAGTGTCGATCACTGTCTTTCTGTAGATGCTAATGTAGTAGGGAGGCTATGAGGGGAAGGTGTCGCAGCGGTTCTTCTCTTACCCAGAGAAACAGCAGGGAAAGCATTGAAGAGTTAAATCACCTTGTTTGGTAGGCAGTTAAGAATGCGAGTCAAAATGGCCACTGCTTTTTGTTGTTGCTTCAGGGACATGGCTGTGAGGATTTTGATGGCATGTGCTGCGTGGATTTTAGGCGCCCCATCGCAGCAACAGGGTATCAAAATCTGAGAAAATTTCAGCCTTTTGGGGCATCCATTCACTCAATTGGCAGTATTGTTTGTGTGCTATTTCCTTGGTTGCTGCCATGTTTGCAAGGGCCCTGCAGAACATGGCAAACCTGGTCCTAGCTGTTCAAAAACAAACAGGGGCAATTGTAAAATTGTACGGAACAAAGACAGTGGGTTATTTTGACATTGCTAATATGTCTTAGTTGGTTTTTTTATTGGTTCGGTTACTTATGCCTTGTTTTTACTCGTTGGCTTTCAAAGGTTCTTTTGTGCAACAGGAAGGGGGAGATGCAGGAGCGGGCTGGAAACTAGGACCGTGCGTGGCAATCGGTCAGCTGAGGGGAATGTGCTCGAGCTTGTCTAGACAACAATTAACATGATGAGGCATGTTTACAGAGCACAGGGGAGTGGGAGACGGATGGCGCCAAGGGTGGCGCCAAGGAAAGGTAAGCCCTTGCTGTTAATTGCTGGTAGCTAACCACCAGTCAGGGGTCGCCTAGTATGCAAGGCTTAGCTTCAAGAACCAATTAGTTTAAAACGCGCAGCTTCTGAAAGCGTATGAAACCTCGTGCTTCTGTACAACACGTTGACGTTTGCTTGCATCAAGCTGCGTCCCGTCTCTTCATTCGCCGCAAATTGGTGCCCCTGAAGTGATCTGTTTAAGGATCTAACGTGAAGGGCTTTCGAATCGCCTATCTGAGCGACATGCAACGAATCCCACAGAACTTTGACTGATCTGCTGTAAGGAAGCAGGAGCCAGCCAGAAATCCCTCCGGAGTTGAGAGATGAGCTGTGGGAAATCCGTAACGGGGAATCAGGCTTTGTCCCCAGAAGGAGACGTTTATGAGCTTATGAAAGGTCTTCTTAATAAACATAAGAAAAATATCTATGGGCAAGACCTCAAAGCAATGCTCAGGTGTGTGCAAGTAAATATGCCTGCAGTGACTGCATCTACGTGGGAACTTTGGGACGACACAGGGGTGAAATTATGGGATTCTGCAAGAAAAGGCAA